>NC_139043.1:79769186-81234056 GCF_965140915.1 Aythya marila
GTAGTCAGTGTCTGACTCTGTACCCATCTGGGTAAGATTAAGATCCTTAAGGTTGAAAGTCTGTATCCTAGCTGGTATGTTTTCTTTAATTATGGAAAGTTTTTTCATATTTGGTGATTTGTAGCTCTTCCATTATTTTATTCAGAGTTACTGTAAAGCAGTTGTATCTGTTGCTTCTCTATTCTGTCTTCAGACAAAATAGGCTTTAATGAAATAAGCCAAACGTGTTTCTTTTGAGAATCTCTGAAACCCAAGTGTTCTGGTTTCTTTTTAAATTGTTCCCATGTTAAAATATAGTGATGATGTGTAATCGAAAGAGATGGCTTGGAGACTAAAACAGACACAAAAGTATAAATAAATAAGTTAACTTGTAGTACAGTGGCACCATGCAGGTTGAAATGACATAAAGAAGCAGTCCTTGTTCTACTTCAGGTCCATCAGGAAATTGCTCCTGAAAAGTGTACAGTTCTCTAAAATGTTTTCAGTGTCCCGTGCACATTGTGAAGCTAAAACTGTTCTGTGACTGAGGGGGGCAGGAAGCTGCATCTCACTTCTAGTCCCTTGTAGTTGATTTGTCACAAGGTCAGTGGCCTATCAAGTTGATTTTTCATACACCTGGTTAGCTGCTGTTGGGTATGTCATTTTCAGCAGCTAAAAAGGATGAAAATCCAACTTGCTTTTTCCTTAAATTTGTTCAATCTTTGCTGTGAAGTATCATTTTCAGATATAAATTTCTAACTTGTTTTCATAATAAATTTGGGAAGAGTATTCTGCTATATTCCCTGGACAGCAGAGGGGTACATGCCGTGTATGCATGATTTATTTACACACAAGTAAGTTGTAGTCAATTTTCACGTCACCACAGCACCTTACTGAAGAATAATCTCCATCAAAGAAAAGATTCTGAATAAAAATTGGGAAATACATTTTCAGAGCTTGTTTCAGTTGGTAATTTTTTATATCACATTTTTATCGAAGTATATTATTAATGCTTGCTTTTTATCTAAGTAAGTTTAAATAATGTTTTAGCAGTCTTGCGTGCTATCAAGTGAGCAAAGACATTCAGGTTTAATCACCAGGACGATGATGTTAATTAGCTCTTATGTTACTCAGTCACCTGCTGCTACGCTGTACAGGCCTACATTATACATTAAAGTAGCAGATGATAAGCTGACTTTTTTAGTTTGTTAAATGTAGGAGACTGAAATATGGCATCGCATTTTTAGTGAGCAACCCATTAAAATAAACGTGCTGCTTACTATAAATATTTGACCTTGTAAAGTATGCTAACAGTTAGTCAGAAAGCTTGTGTTGTCCTTGCCCCTGTACAAGGCATTTTGGTGCTTGCAGACGTAGCATATCACCATAGTCTTGTACATTTGTAATATTTAACAAGCCCACTTTTATACTCAAGGCTCTGATCATTAATTTACTGTTTGGCTTTTCCAAATGTGTATCAAATTCTCTTCTGCAAGCAAATACGTGTTAGCTTTACTTGAACTGCTTTTTGGACAATTATGTCATTTTTGGAAGCCAGGGAGCCATGAAGAAAGTAGTTTATTGTTGGGGTCTTTTAGGACAAGGTTAAAACATAGATTGAAATGTAAACTCTTGAGAAGATCTCCAAGCATAATATATGTAGAAACAGCTCTCTTACTGAAGAAAAATTAAAATACATTACACTTAGTGGGACTAGTATGAGTTTTCTTGGGTCATATGATGCCACTTCATGCAGAATTCATGTAATTTGTTGACATTTGATGGAAAGCTCTTGTAAGCAAGTTTTTAGTGTAAACTTCAGGTGTAACAAAAGACTCTGTACTGTGTATTATAAGACTAAACTGTTAACCAGTGCGTGCAGCCACTTTCTAAAACCTCTGGGAAGAGCTAAGAAGTGTTAAGCTGTGCTCTTAACTCTTGCTATGTTCCTTGAGTCTGATTCTTGATTTCACTTTGGTTTTTGTACTGATGAAGCTGAGTAGTACTGATTGGCTTTATGTTCCCGTCTAGAGGATCGTAAGCACGTAAGCTGAAGAGAGCTGTTTGTGGAAAGCCTTCTCAACATCGTGTTAACAAAAGAGAGCATCTTGACAATAAATAGAAATACATTTTGCCCCATATCTAGTCTAGACAGCAACTTCTGGAAGAGTTCAGTGTTAAAGTATTTTGCTTCAATAATTTGTCATTGAGTTCCTTTCAACCTTTCCTTTCCCTGAAATACCGACTGTTGTCACATACTTGAAGGATGATTATACTAAAATATGCCAAACATTATTTTTGAATAGTTTTGCAATATCTGAAAGCTCCCAACTTTATCGCCAAGGCAAAACGGAAGTCTGCATTAATTTTGAGATTTCATTAAAGTTTTTCGAGTTTTTTTCCCTTTGTCTGATGCAGTAGATTTCACATGAGTACTGTATCCTGCTATTTGCTATTAGTATATTAAGAAAGTATACTCTGTTGCCCAATTCTGTGATTAGGTGCAGTGTGTAGGTCAGGAATTTCTCTTGTTTGTTGTAGAACTTGGAATTGCCACAGTCTTTTGTCTCCATATTGCTAGCACAACATCAGCTTTTGATTTCTCGAGTCTTATCTAATCGTTATGTTTTTGTTTTTTCCCCAAGCCTTTTACCTTGATCAAAGGTCTAGTTCACTGTACGTGGTAGAGAAACTAAAAAATTATTAAAAAAAAAAAAAAAATAATAAGCTTGTGTTGTTTGGCCTAAAGCATGCTAGGAAAAAAATCTTTTAGGTAGACTATTTCTCCTTGTAAATATTCTGAAAGTGAACGCGTCTCCTTTTGATGGAGGAGTATGTTGTATTACTGGTTAAGAAATAATCAGCAGAATCTCTGCCTTTCAACCTTAAGGGCGTACTGTTAGCTGCAGTAAATGTTCAGGAGTTCAGACATGGCACTGAAATGGTATCAGATTAATTCTGTCTTGCCTTCTGCAAAGTATTAGTGAACAAATTCAGTAGTATTCTAATCTGACTGTAAATGACTGTAAATGATAAAATGACTGTCTCAAGTTTACGTTAAATTTTACTTCTTTATCTACAGTAGAACCTTATTTTGTGTATAGCTGTTTGTGAGGAAGGTGGTTCTTCAAATGTCTGAAATGTAGGTATGATGAGGGATTTCTGACCTCACACAGTTCCTGAAGTTACTCACCCAGCTGATTGCATGGATTGGTCAAAAGGTCATTTATATTTTAAGTTTTTTTGGATCCTAATAGTAAATAATAATCATTTAGGAATTAGTATTTCTAAATCTCCTAAATTGTTTTTGTTGTGTTTTTTTTTAGCAAGAATATAAATAGAAATCAGATTGATTGTGTCCTTTCCATAATGGGCTTTTGAAGATTTCTGACAAGAGTAAAGTCCAGTATTTTGGGAGAGATGACAGTAGCTTGCATATTAGAATGTTGCAAGACCATTTCGTGAAAGAACGAAATGACTTTGAACAAAGGTCATTCAAACCAACAGATGCTTCTAAATAAAAGCAGTAGGTAGTGTTAATAAACTTAGATCTTGTTATTGCATGGTGAATCATGGTATTCGGAATTCAGACTTGTATCAGAGATTTAGTTAGATATTCCTGATCTCAAACATTAGGAAATGAGTGCTCAGGGGTTCCCCTGTCAGAGATTTTCAGGCTTTGGTCCTTTGCGTTTTGGATCTACTAGTTTCTTGAAAAGGCATATTAAGTAGAAAACAATATAATGGCTTTCAGTTTAAGATTTAGCCTTTCAGTCAGTGCATATGGAATGAGATTTTGACTGTAGATAATTACCTGTTGCCTGACTATACCCATTTTTCCTAACCTAAAGAATTAGGGCATCTCATGTTATAGAGCTTCTCTTTATAAACAGATTAAATTTTTTAAACTTATGTTTTCAGACAGATGATACTGACCGGTTGCGTGGCGTTTGCCCGACATGTTGGACCAACACGTGTAGAAGCTGAGCTTTTACCACAGTGTTGGGAACAGGTAATGCTTATTTTGTGCTTTACACTAGTAAGTTAGTTACAACTTCATAAATGTTGGGTTTTATTTGCTGAAGGGGAGGTTGTTTTAGTTTTGTTTTTCAATAAATGTCTGTTCAAGGAATTTTTCAGAGATGTATTTGGATGATCTTTGTCATCATTATATATACCTTTATGTAACATGGAAGAGAATTCAGAAACAGAAAATTTGATCAAGCGTATCTGGAGATTCTAGGTATCTGTACATCACAGACCTGCATGTTATATAGAAATGCAGATAGGCACACCTTCATCAGCAGTGCTGTCTAACCTATTGCCAAGTAGGTGTGTTTATAAATTTCAAACAGTCATTTCCAGACTGTTGGAAATCCATTTGCATTCAAAGATATAACTTGATGACTTTTACATTGTAATTAATAAGTCCTTGGAGCAGTATCCACGCTTCAGCTAGTTTAAATTCTTCAACAGAAAATTAAAGATTAATGTAGTCAGGAGTATAGATGGCTTACACCTCCAAGACCAGCCTGAAGCTTACAATGTGACTTCTAGAATCACAGTGACCTTTTCTACAGATAGTCTGAATTAACAGAAAGAACCGAACAACCAAACTGAATGATCTTTCTGAGACACATAAACAGAGCAAGATGAGTTCGGGTGAAAATCTTTATTTTTCCTACCATTAGGAAGGAAAGAGATTTCATCACCTAAAAGACGGTGAATAATTAAGCTATGACAAGAGTTGTAATGCTTGCTTTGATGGCCCCGTCTTTCTGGTCTGATAATTGTCTCCTGTTTCTCCACATGCATAACTCAGCCATCTCTGTTTCACAATGAAGTCCAATTTTTAATTGCCTTAATGCTTTCTGACAGTGCAAGTGCATATTAGATGTAGCATTTGTGCTTATGTGTATGACTAATTTATCCGTTGATTAAAGGAAAGACCCACAGCAGTTAAACTCAAACCTTGTTTTGTTTTCTTAGTCCTTCTCATGAAAGTTAAACAGTTTCTAGAGGAACCAGTCTCACTTCAATAAGAGCCCATCTTCATCGTTCCAGTTTCCTGATAATTGCTGATGCACAAGACAAACCAGTCCAACTGTGACAGTGCAGCGTATCCGGCTGCCAAGCCGTATGACATCATGCATTTATCTCATGCAGTTTGCCAGACTTTGTTTGCGGTACTGAGCCCAGGTCAGCATTTTCTCCAGCAAAATACTAGCTGAATCTCATTGTCACAAAAATGATTTTGTGGAAAGAACTCAGAAGTACCCATACAGTATGATTTTCTACTTTCTCTCAGTAGATGCCCCTAATCCCTTAATTTTGAAGGGGTTAATGTAGTTGGGCTCCAACCAAAATGTATTTACAGATGCAAAGGACTGGGCTTTCAGAACAATCAGCATTTTTATCTGCATACTCTGGATCTCAAGCTAGTCTTTGCAATATTTCTACCTGCTGTTCACAGCTCTACATGTAGAATTTTCTGGCTTGCTCATCTGAGTTTAGATCAAGGCTCTGTGGATGCTAAAAGTTCCCTAACAGCTAGTGACCAATTAACTGGTTTCCAAAAAATGTAGTACTACAAATTAAAGACAAAAGAAAAGAAATGATAATCAATTTACAGTTACGTTTACATTGTCATGGACTAGCAATCTTCCCTGAACAAGCATTAGAGAAACTTGAGTCTTTTTCTATTTTCCTTTCCAGTATGTCAGTATGTCTTTGCAGTAACAGGGGCAATATTTATATTGCCTTACCACTCTGCCTAAACCAGATGCAGTGAGTATTTGCAATTTCCCCCAAGTAGGCAGAGGTTCAGGAAGTGGAGTGTATGTCTATTACCAGTATGGACTTTGTGTTTAGAAAGTTGCCACATAAAACTAATGGTATCTTTGGCTTAAGTATTAAAAGCAGCCTGATATAGGGCCATAGTGTTTGTCATCTATGAAATCTAAATCTCCATGCTTGCAAAATATTACAGGTGCCCTGTTGGTGTATGAATGCCAAAAAAAAATAATAAAAATTATCGAAGACACTCAAGAAGTTCTTTCATGCTTGATGGTTCAGTTTGCTTCACATGCATGATGTATCTTCAGAGATTTCCCTTCCCAAGATGAAACAAACCCACCTCTCTCAGCTTCCCCCCATATATCAGATGCTCCTATCTCTTAATTGTCTTATCTTTCTGCTGGACTTGCTAAAATGTCCATGTCTCTCTCGCTGGGGAGCCCAGAACTGTACACAGCACTCCATATTTGATATCACCAGTGCTGAGGAGAGAAGAAGAACCATTTTCCTTACCTACCCATTATGGTCATCCTACTGCTGCCCAGAATACCCTATACCTTCTTGGCTGTGAGGGTGTGTTGTGAGCTCAGCTTGGTATCCACCAGGCCCTCTGGGTCACTCTGCTGAGCAGCTCTCCAGCCAGTTGGCCCTGAGCCTGGCCCTGTGCATGGGACTTATTTCTGCTTGGGTGCAACACTTTGTCACACATCTTCCTTACTGGCCGTGGAATCACCCCTTGGGGCATTGCACTGGGGACTGACCCCCCTCTGCTGGACTTTGTGCTTCTGGTCACAACCGTTTGAGCCTGCAATTAGTTCAGCCTGGTTTCTGTCTGCCTCACTGCGCACTTGTCGAGCCCAGACTTCATCAGTTTATATGTGAAGATGCTATGGGAGGCAGTATCAAAAGCCTTCCTGAAGTCAAGATAAGCAACATCCGCTGCTTTCTCCGTATTCTCTGAGGCAGTGATCTCATCTTAAAAGGCTATAGGGCTGATCAAGTGTGGGTTTTCCTACCCAAATCCATGCTGACTTGAAGAACATGATTCCCAATCATGTTCTTGTGGTTTCTGGGATGAATTGCTCCAATGCTTTTCCAGACAGTGAGGTAAGGCAGACTGATCAGTAGTTCCCTGGATCTTCTGTCTTGTCCTTCTTGAAGATAGCAGTCACGTTTGGTTTCTTCCAGTGCTCAGGAACCTCCCCCATTGCAACAGCCATTCAGTGTTTGTCAAGAGTGGTCTTGCCACGACAGCAGTCAGCTCTTTTAGCATTCAGGGGTATATCCCACCAAGGTCCATAGACTCCTATGTGTCCAATTTGTTTAAATGTTTCCTAACCTGATCATTTTCTCCCAAGGGTAAGTCTTCCTGGCTCCAAAGTGTCCCATGGTTTTTAGGGACCTGGGATTGCTGAAGAGAAGTCTGCCCGGTAAAGGCCAAGACACAGATGGCAGCACTACCTTGGTCTTTTCCATGGTAAGATAGCTGGTCCTCTGCACAGCAAGAGAAAAAGGAATAGTCACACCAAATGCATATCCTGTTTTACCTGACAGGATTAAACTATTCACTTTTCCCGTCATTGTTTTGCCCTAAATTTTTTTTATTCACAAGGTGTATTGAAACATATTACCTGTTTTTCATTGCACAGCCATTAGTGCTCTTCTCTCACTGGACATTAAAGCTGATTCCGCCAGGATGCGAACTTCTTTCAGAAGTGTCAATATCAAATTTCTGTGGCAGAATTTTCAAATGGCCTTTGGAAAGGGAAGGTAGGCAGCACAGGAGTTAGAGGCTCTTGAGAACAGGAACTGTGCTCAGTCACATCTTAGAGACGTGACACGTTCATGGGAACAGAACTTCAAAAGTATGCAAATACTTTTAGGCTTAGTATTTGTGTCCTCTCCTGACCCCGACTGCTTGGCAAGACCCGGGCAGCTATGCTACAATGGTTGGCTCAGATCACTAGAGGGCACTTGTGTAGTTCTTAGAGGACGAGACATATTTCAGGATCTTCCAGCTCCCAAGTTACTCATATTCTTTGGAGAATATTTTCTGTGAGTCCAGCAACCCATGCACTGCTTTCTACCCGTATTTTTACTGCGTTTCCATACATGTTTCTCAGCTTCTTCTCTTACAGTAAGCTCTGACTTACAGGAGAAGGCTGTATCTGCCCTGCCTCTATGCCTCAGTGCAAGAATTTGAGGCTGCTTTGTACCCATATGCAACTTTTACAGGCACAGCCTATGTTTATCTAAGAGGTGCACACACATCCCTCTGTTGCAGTTCATTCTAACCACATTTTGAATACTGGTTTCTGCAAAGCAAATAGCCATTCTGTTTCTCCTCACCAGATCAACCACAAATACCCAGAGAGACGGCTACTGGTAGCAGAGTCTTGTGGAGCTCTAGCACCTTACCTTCCAGTAAGTATTAATAATGACTCTTAATACTTTTCATGAAACTTAGATTAAAATCTGTTGCTTGACATAAACATCTGTTACCTTTTTAAATACAGCCGAGGGTGGATGTTAAGTGTAGACAGTCACGTTATCTTCTACTTTGTCACATAGAGGAGGTTCAATAAGGAGGATATGTATTATTATAGAGGAGAGCAGGTCAGTGTAGCTATAACGTGTCTTAACAACCAGTGTGGCCTGATAAAATCATCTTTGCTTCAGAAAACATGAAGTAATTGATCCTAACTACCTTTAAGGAAATCATCACTGAAAAAATAATTGGCACCCAGTAACAGAGTTCTTTGGACACTGTGGAATGTTTGACATGAAGAGTGCTGCTAGTCAAAAGAGGCAGCAAAGTTTGGTCAGTGGCCAACTAGAATTTGAAGCTTCAGACAAAGATGAAAATAATCGTAATTAAAAACCTACTTCTCCAATTTAGCAATAAAATGATTAAGGATTCTGTTTTAAGTACTCTTCTAAATCTAGGCCTATAGTAGTATTTTGCTGTCAGTTATTTCTGGTACGTGTTTCCATATGAGTTAAAGGACTCCAGTTCTGTGCTTAGTAGGACAAAAGGCTCTCTAATGAGGCTACTGAAACTTTATTTTAATTCATCTTCTATTTTGGCAGCTGAATGCATAGTATTCAGAAGGGAATCCATAGTTGGAGGAAGGGATTGTTGTTTGTGAACACTAATAGAAGGGCAAATTATTTATAAAAAATGATATGAACCAGCGTGTCTTGTTTATTGGATTTAACACGAATTTTTCTTCTCTGCAAACAGAAGGAAATTCGTAGTTCATTAGTACTTTCCATGCTGCAGCAAATGCTAATGGAAGATAAGGCAGATCTGGTACGAGAAGCTGTGATCAAAAGCCTTGGCATCATTATGGGATATATCGACGATCCAGACAAATATCAACAGGTACAGTTTGAGTTGGGTTCTGTGTCTATGAAATGTGTTTTGTATTTATTTCGTGAGCAGGAAATACATAATTTTAAATATTTTTATTAAACAGTTCCTGATACCTTTAAATGTTCATGGTTTATATGGATGCTGATTTTTATTGTATCACTGAGACTGAAAAGAAAGCCAATACTTAAAAGTGTCATTAAAACCTTGGGTGTAAGCTTCATACAGAAGCTTCTTTAATAATTCATAATTCACTTTCAAGAAGATAACACTTCATTGCCCACCTGATACTATTAGCCAGTTTGAAATCATCATTTGCTAGCAAAGATTCATCTACTGCAACAAAGCCTACTTGTAGTTGTTATTAATGCTAGCTAATAATATTTAAAGTTCTTGAAAGTGAAGAATTTCTCTTCCTGTCATGAGTTTTTGAGGGTGGAGTGGTAAAATATGTTTGTAATAATTCTGATAACTTGACGGTAAAAAAACACTAGCAAGGTTATTGGACTACGTGTTGTTCGCCTTTGCAGATGAAGTGGGAATGTATGTTGAGAGGCCTCAATATATTACTTTAGTTTACTTTTTATTAGTGTAAAAGTTTTACAATGGGTGATTTTTTTTCTAGTTTGTGCATATTTTGCGTAGCTATCTTTAGCACAAATTGTAGGAAAAGTCGTTATATTCTTAATTTTTTTTTCAGGGCTTTGAACTGCTGCTTTCGGCTTTAGGAGACCCTTCAGAACGCGTAGTTAGTGCAACACATCAGGTATTTTTACCTGCATATGCTGCCTGGACAACAGAGCTGGGAAATTTACAGTTCCATCTTATACCTACACTGCTTAATAAAATTGAAAAACTGCTCAGGGTATGTGTTCAGCTGTTTCTACACTGGAGAGTTTTCTTTGTATCTTGGGTACATATACTGACTTTTTAAAAACACAAGAAATGGCTACTTATGTTAGCAACTTTCTGGAGATTTTTTTTTTGTAACTCTAATATTTATTTGTGCTTCAAAATGGGAAGAAAACAAAAAAAGAACAAACGAAACAGATGCTTCTTTAACAACATTTTGTTTTATAGCCCAATAATCAATGTGCATTTCAGAAGAAGTTTACTCAATTCTGTGACCAGATGGTGTGTGTTTTTTTCTGAATACTTGTCCTGTATTTACATTGTTTTTAAGTATCACACAGTGTAGCTTTTAATAAAGTGCAGTATTTATTGCACACCAGAAGAAGGACAATTGAATGGTTTAATTACGTGTTTTGTAGTTTTGAGTCTGTTTGTCTGCAAGTGTGCCTTGGGGTAGATACCTGGAAAGCTCTGGGAAATAGGATATCTCATACAATTTAACATTCTTAACCAAGCTGCCAATTTCCAAAGTACATGTAACTTGTTTATTCAATTTTTTGATGCATTGATCCTTGAGATGAAAGAGTCCCATTTTTCAAAATGTGCTGAAAAATGTTCTTTCAGAATATTGATGTTCAATGATGTGAGCCACTAAATGCCAAAGGCTTTGCTGCTTAATTCTTTTGAGAAGTATCCTAAGGGTGAGAAGGGTGTTTGGGTGGTGACACAAAGTACACTTGTGGTCAGGATATATTACTATATAATTAACATTTCTGTGTAGGAGTTCATCACAAGTGCATCCAACCTGAAATTTTAAATGTCCTGTTTGTTTCAGGAAGGAGAACATGGCTTGGACGAACATAAGCTCCACATGTATCTGTCTGCTTTGCAGTCACTGATTCCTTCATTGTTTGCATTGGTGCTACAGAATGCACCTTTCGCAAGCAAGGCTAAGCTTCAGGGAGAAGTACCACAGATAGAAGGTAAATGATGAATTTATGATAAGTGAAATTTTGGGAAACGTAAGTATAATTCAGTGACAAATCTCAAATCAGTGTTACATGCAAAGATGAAATTTCAGGAATCGTGCATAGTCCACATTTACCTGGAATTTTCAAATACTTAGGGTTAGTACAAAAACATAAGTTGCAGAATTTATGCATAAACTTCAGTGGTGTTGCTTTTTTAATATCACGCTGTCTATAAGATGATAATCTAAGTTCCTGTCCCCAACCTTTTTTTCTACTCTACCTGTTTTTTTGTTATATTTTCAGATGTAGCAAGAACAGAGAGAGAAGTTCAGGGAACCTCTGTTGTGTTATGAACTTCCTTTAATGTGACTGAGTTGATGGAGAGAATTACTGTTCTTTAAAAAGCTAGATTCCAACATAGGAAGATTTGTCATGACTTTTTTTTTGTTCTGTTTTTTCCCTTTTTGGGAAAAAGTCTTTCTACTTCCTTCCCTCATCCCCCCACTCCTACTCCATTGCTATGAAATAAGTCAATGTTCAAAAAAACCTTTCTCAGCTATTTAACTAATTACAAACATCAGTTTATTGATACAGAAGAAATATGTAAGACATGGGTATGTACAAAATGATTATCAGTAGAAGAAAGGAGAACTAAATTATCTCTCTCAGGATTTTTTGGCTAAAATTTCTTTAGTTACCTAGCAGTGTTCCGTAGTGTAGGTTATAGGCAAAATGGCTTCTGTGTGCCTAGTGACATCATTTTATGTAATTCTGTGACAATCTTGCAGCAAAATACTTCACTGTTCTAATACAAAATATGAAATGGGAGGAAAGGGGGAAGGAAATAAGGTTTTGCCTTCTGATTTGCCCTCTATGCTTTTTTACATTTGGGCTGCCCTTAGTAAAATCTTAAGCAATGTTTCCTTTTTCCAGTCTTTCCTATGCGTGAGCCACTTGATTATTGCCAAAAAATAGTTTTCATTATTTCATCTCAGAGTATTTCTCTCTACTTCTCAAAAGAATCTTTTGAGGAAGCAAAACAACCCTTAATTGGACTTCGTAAAGGTTTCTGAAGAACTGTTGTCCACAAATAGCCAATAATAGTTCAAGAAGGCTGTCATCAGATTTAGTGAATTCTTACAAATAAAAGATTTTTCCAAGTATGAAACATACAGCCTAGTTCAGGAGCTTTCACCATCTCTTATGTGTCTATGTAATTACCGTGGCAGACTGAACGGCCTATTACTGAAGTTACACTTAGATCAGCACTCCCAGCCTATAGAGTGTTTTCTTCCATTGTGAATACTGTTTAAAGATTTTACTGGTAATACCTGCTACATGCTGTTCACAGTGATATGTGTCAAGATTCAAAGAATGGGTAACAACTTTACATTTAAAGGGGAATTTGGAAAGGAGCAAGTGGTATGATATATGCATTAATGTAAAAGTGTTAGCCATGCCACAGTAAAGTTCTGCCAGCTGACCTGAGTCATTTGAAGATGAGTACATTTTCCCTGAGTTGCTAGTGCTTAAATAAGGAATTCAAAAATTTCAGGCTTTAACATAGTCAGAGAGTTGCTTCCTCCACAGAAGTGGAAGAAAAAATCTCATGTACATGTACTTTTCACTAATCCCATAGCACTGCTGGAACGGCAAGTTTTTCTTGAATTCCACAGTAGGAAAGGTTATGTACTTGTCACTTAACTTCATTGCTGAATAATTTTAAGTATGCTTGGCATAAATTGAGAGAAATAGAAGAAATGTTGGTGGAGCAGACTTTCTGCCCCAGATATTTTAATGGTGTAGAATTTTTGGAGGTCTTGCTTTTTCTTTGTAAATTCCTCTCTTCTGATGATTCAAATGCTTGGTGGTGCCCACCCACTACCCCATCTCCTCAAAAATTACTTGAAGTGTAAAGATGGAGCAGTCTGATGATTAAAGCTTAGCAGAAGAAATCAAGAGACCTTGTCTTGTAGTCATTCTACAATAAATCTGCAGCGTGATCTCTGGAATCACCTGCAATCTTGGCGTTTTCTTAAGTGAGGGTTATGTAATCTCTTTAGAGTTATATTTAACAAACTGATTTTTAAAACATAACTTGATAAACAGAAGTTTCTAAAGAGTTTCAGACTTCCTTGGCTATCTGTTGAGATGACCCCCAAGGTATTTTCATCTTATTTTGTTCATGTCTGCTTGTTCTCTGCTGTTACAGTCACTAGATTTCCCCGACCCGCATCACCCCTTCAGGATGTGGCCATCATCATTGGAAGCCGTGAACAATTGGCGGTGCTGTTGCAACTTTACGACTACCAGCTAGAACATGAGGGTACCACTGGCTGGGAGACTCTGCTATGGGTAGTAAATCAACTGTGAGTTAATTTCCACCTTAGGATTCCTAAAAATGGTCAAAATTGATAGTTCTTCAGCATGGCTTTGTTTAGCAGTACAAAACATAAAGGTTTTAAGTATGATTGCGTTTAAGAATTACTAATTTTTAAAGAGAAATGGATAGATTTTTTTAATTGCATTCTGGATTATCTTTGATTACAGTCAGAAGATTCAGCTATCTAACAGAATGCATAGATAACTTTTCTGACATTTAAAACCTTGCTTTCTTCAACAGTTAGGAATTGTACAGAACATGTAGATAATTTGATTAGAACCAGTAGCACTTAATATGTGTATTTATTAGCATAAACAGTAAATCTATACAAATATAACTGGAAAGAAGCAAAAGATCAAAGTGGTTTCTAATATTCTTTTTAATCCTGATTTTTTAGGCTACCACAGCTTATAGAAATAGTTGGCAAGATCAATGTAGCATCAACTGCATGTGTCCATGAGTTCTCTAGATTTTTCTGGAGACTTTGTAGGACATTTGGGAAAATTTTTACAAACACTAAGGTAAGAAAGTACTTTGAAATGCTCTACCAAAAAAGTACCTTGATAATATATACTATCCATATTTATAGTATGTTTGAGTATCCATGTTCTATTTGACATTTGTATTTGTATGCCACATACAAATATATATGTATGCTTTTCTGTAAGTACTTTTAAGCCTGATCTTTTTTAAACTGTCTTTTGCATCTTTTTGTTTTATGTTTTTTAGTCAATGAGCATTTCAGAAAGGCCTTCTCATTTTGCCTAATGTGCAAGGGTTTTTTAACTGATTTCTTCAGACGTGCTTTGTGAGTGGCATACAGAGTAGGAGAGATCATTCTAATTCTACTGATTTCTCAATTTTCTTTCTTGAGAACAGCATACTGTCCATTGTTTGTGACACATATAAACACTCCATCCTATACTTGATCAGTAATATAAAATGCATATTCTCTGCTGAAAATAGTTTTTACAGATTATATCTGAATGTTTTTTTTTATCAATGAAGTTTGATAAACTTCAAAGAATTTTATCACTTTTTTTCTCAATACAATAACTTCTGAATACTAATTGAGAAGTTAGTTAATTCTGAATATTAATTGAAAATATTTTAAAGGGAAATGCTAAAATACTGGATTATCTAAAGTAAAATTAAAAAACAAGGTTAACATTCTGTGTGAACCTACAATGTGTAGATTCCATAGGGAAAGTTAAAATCACTCTGGTCTTCAAAAAGCCTCATCTGTAGGTTATCTCTGCAATTCTTGCTTACATAAAAGTGTTTCAGTATTGATGATCACAGCGATGTTTTGGAAGAGAACACTCCATGAACAAAAAAAAAAAAACACACATACAAAAATTATTCCTTTATTTATTTCTTTTACATATAGCTAGGTAGAACTGTAAACCCTGAGGCCCAGTTAAGCAAAGTGACAAAAGACATCAGCTCTTAAAAACAAGAGTGCTAAATGCTCCTACCTCAATGGTAGCTACTAAGTGGGTACTCAGCAGAAATTTTTATTCTCTTTATCATATTTCAAATTGTGGCAAAAGGCTATGTTTTTTAAAGGTTTTATTTTTTCTTTACATGTTTTCGAAATGTTCTTTTCTGGATTTGTTGTCTTAATTTTTTGAAAGTAAATTGACACTACCAACAGCTTTTCTTATGTGGGTTTCATAATCCTTTACGTAGGTAAAACCACAGTTCCAAGAAATCTTAAGACTGTCTGAGGAAAACATAGGTGAGTAATGTTTTATTCAAATGAATAAAAATTGATCTAAGCAGCAGCTGGAAAAAAAATGTTTCTCTCCTGTTCAAATAACATTTTCGCACCACAGTTCTCAAATTTTTCATCTTTCTGAAATATTGAAAATCTCATCTTAATCTGAACGAAACACTGAAGTTGTACGCTGTGTGTGTGTAAATTGTAAATAAAATCTCAAATCCAAATACCAGTCGAGCATTATTTTGGCATGCATGTATACGTATATACATTCTTTATGTGTATATATAAAGATGAAAATATATATATATGCACACACTCTTACAGTGCAAAAATCTTTTACTTTATATATGTACGTAAGAAAACTGAATTCTTCACTGTGTGTTCCATTAGATTCCACAGCAGGCAACGGAGTGCTAACAAAAGCCACAGTTCCCATCTATGCAACAGGGGTCCTTACGTGCTATATTCAGGTAGGTTTGTTTTTCTGTTTCTTTGTTAAATTTCACATAATACCATACATTTATTCTCCCAGACAAAAACAGAATATATTTAAGAAAACACACCGCTTTCTCTGAAAACTTCTAATGCTCTCATGCTTTGAAGGTAATAGACAAGTAGGTAGCTGTAGGTGCATTTTAAAAAGTTTCCAAGGTAGGTCATCTACTACATTTAGGCAGTAGTCACCAGTGTTAAAACCTGAATTCACTAAATCTTAGTTTCTGACTCTTAGACATTAGCAACTGCAATGTGCCTTTATCAGAAATATTTGGGATGTTCAGTAAATGGGTTCTTGGCTATTTAACTGTGCCCCTTGCAAGCCATAATTTTGCAACAGTCTCTGAAATAAATAAGCAGGTAAATTGCTATTTTGAGCACAGTTGGAGTCTTAAAATTTTAGTGTTACCTAGGACTAAAATAAACACTCCATAAATAATACTCCCTAATCCTCCAGTACGCAGCAGCTATGGACTGGCACTTACGTGGCTTACAAAACCCTACATCATCTCACAGATGGACTTAAATTTCTTGCAGTGAGTGGACTGTGAGCAATCACAAACTGTCAGGAGCCATGAAAGTGCTCAAGTAATTGGCTTTAAGTTTCTTTAAGAAAACTCTTGTGCAGGAGTATGTGCTTAGTTGATGAAATAGAAAAATACAGTCTTGTGTTTACTTTGAAAGATTCTTGTTCTAAAAGGACATCTTTGAAATTCATAAGAAAATTATTAAATGCTAAATCTAATTTTTTCTCTCTTAGTTTGTCTTCTTCATACCTGTAGGTCATCACAATGACAGCAGTTCTACTGCATTTAATGTTGTATTTCTTTAGGAAGAAGACCGCAAGCTGTTAGTTGGCTTCTTGGAAGATGTCATGACCATGCTTTCACTGTCGCATGCTCCTCTTGATAGCCTGAAAGCTTCTTTTGTGGAACTGGGGTAAAAAATATACAATGGATTTGACTGGTACTGAATGCATTAGAAGCTTTCACTAAGAGCTCCCAATCTGGCTGTAATTTTATTAACTGTGATGCTTCAGATGAATGAAGAACATCCTTACACTTTTCCTTGGTGTTTCAGAAAATGTAAACATTTTATCTCAAGTATTAAAAATGTAGTGATAAAACAAAACAAAAATATAAGTGTGAAAAAGAAACACCAAACCTGCTCACACAGAAAAAAAAAAAAAAAAAAAAAAGGAAGCTACAGAAATGTTAAGGTTAAAATAAGAATTCATTTAGTGTTTCCCATATTATTACTGTATGTCCTATGTATGTGTTTGCATTCAGTTCAGTGTTGTAATATACTGAAAAACATAAGGTGTTTTTTTAAATGAACTTGAAAATGCAACCTGTTTTCTAGACAGTAAATGTTACATGTTCTTCAGAATGGAGCAAATGTATCCTTCATAAAGGATAAGAGTTGGAGGCTTAGACTAGTTGAGCAATAGATTCTTGAGACAGTTTTTTGTAAGCAAAGAACTTATGCAGGGTTTGGGGATATTTTTTGTCCTGTTCTTTTGATTGCCAAACTGTTACCTTGTAGTGCAAACCCAGCTTATCACGAGTTGCTGTTAACTGTCTTATGGTATGGAGTTGTCCATACATCTGCTCTTGTTCGATGCACAGCTGCTAGAATGTTTGAGGTAAGTGATACCCAAAGTTTTTTAGATGACTTATTTGAAACCTTAGTGTATATATAAAAATAGCGATTTAGATAAAATTGATACATGTTTGAAAATTACAGATTGCTTCAAGAAGCTGTGTACTATGTGATGGAGCAGGAAGTTGTACAGTTGTTTCTGTATCTGTTCATTATTCAACAGCACATCTTTCATTAAGCAGTTTGTCATTAGCCACTTTCAAAATGTTTCTGTAGTAACCGTGTATGTGTTCTTTGACCTGCTACTGACTTGGGTTTTGCATTCTGATTATTGCATGCTGAAAAACATTTTCTAATTATGAAAATGCATTTCATTGCAAACTTGTATTCAAACCAGAATTAAATACATTGTCAAATGTGTTTGCTTAGGTCTGTATGTAAATATAAGCAAGCATCTCTCTCCAAGTTGTAACATTTGCTTTTGCTAGTTAACACGTCATCAGTGGCCTAATTCACAAGTTAGTGGTTTTCAATACATTTGTCTGCATGCAAACAGTCCACTGCATTGTAGCTCAAACTAGTTTCCATTGGTGCCAAATATGGTGGTACAAACATGAATGATTCTAATTTTTACAAAAAAAAAATACATGATTGGCTAAATACACAATTCCTTAATTTACTAGATTGAAAACTTCATCTTTTTATTCTGAACAGATTTTTAGATGTTAACATGGATGTTGCCTTTAGGTAATAAGTATGATTTTATTTCTATATCATGCCTTTGTTTTTATCAAGTTTTAATTAAAAAAGGCATATACAGGAACACTGGAACATACTCTACTTGCTGAACAAAGAGAATATCTTTTTTTCATTTTTTTCATTCCTTCTTTTTGTTCTAGCTGAATCTGCCATCTTGTATCTATTTGCAAACACAAATCACAAAAACAGAGCAATTAGTATAACCAAAATCATTAGTTTTCTCTACTGCAATTTTGCAAGTCATTGCAGATAAAGCACTAAACAACGGCAAGACCTGTTGTTTGACTTTGCTTGAAAATATCCAACTTTATATTTGTTAATTTTTCCCTGTAAAAAGGAGATGGCAATTTTTGGTCAATGCATGAAAGACTTCAGTTAATACAGGCTGTTGGCTTAGTTGCAGTTTTCTACTCCGACTGCATATTGGTTATTTTTAGGTAGTTCTGCATGCTGCTTGACTGCTTGTTTCCTAATACATTTCAGTTTTTACTAATGCAGAGGCATCTTAATTGAGGACACTCTTCTCAACTGATAGATTTTCATAATGTTTCCACTTAGTAGCCACAGCATACGTATTTATACATGGCAATGTAGGTCAGCTCTGTACAGAGATGGTGATAGTTGGTTTTACTTTTGAAGATTCCTTCATTCAAGGAATTTCTGACATCTCAGAGGTTGCTCACCAGCAAGGCCCAGCAATTCTCTGATAAGATAGATGATAATGACTGGATAGTAAGACAGAAGAGCGTGTCACCAGCAGGACAGCTGTGTGTGTGCTATAAATATTCTGACCAGTGCAGTGGTCTGCAGCAGCACAGAGACCACTGTGATTAATGCCTGCAAAATCACCTAACCAAACCTTAAAGTCTGTTGTGGCCAAGAAGGACGCAGAGGTCTGTGTCACTGCTCACCTTTGGGGACAGGAAGCTTTGTGCTACAGTTTCTAAGGTGTACTATGTCTGAAGTAATGAACACACATTGTTCTATAGCAATTAAAAGAGGTTTTTAAAATTTGTGTTGTCTGTCTCACTGTAGCCTTACGTGCTGCTATGTGGCTTTGCCCATCCAGCTGTTTCTTTTGCTCCTGTGTGTTAATGTTTTCTGTCAGTAGTTTCCCGTTTAAATGTCAATGCAAACAGATTTGACCATGCTGGTTTGAACAAGTGGGTAGTTGAGTTATAAACTTTGTTGGTCTGTTAAGGTGCAAGGTTAGGAACATATGTCCAGAATGACACTTGAATCATGAAGCATGTTTTGTTTTCTGTAAGACAATGATGCCATTTGCCATGCTTTACCTTAATTAGAAGTGCAGCAGGTCACATAGTCATGGAACTGAGATCATTCTAGAAAGTTTGCTAATCACAAAGCGCTACATTACCTGCAGATTTTCCTCAAAATTCAGATTAGTAAAGAAAAAAGTAAAGAGCCTGTGTGTTCAAAATTGAAAACAGTAAGCATTGCTTAACTTCTCTGTATTAGAGGAAGGTCACCATGGCTGAACAGTGAGCTCTGTCTTCAACATCCGTTTGAAGAGTACTCCTAAAGCTGAATACAGCAGCACTTTTTAAGTTGCTGCCACTCTAAATAATCATGAAAAGCATTAGTATTAAAATGCAGTAGTTTGCTAGTGCACTCCTAGTACTATGTGAATTATGAATGCAGGAAGTTGCAGCTTTCCACCCCTGGGTGTTTTGCAGCAGTAATGCTTACGCAGTTTAACAATTCTCTCCCCTCTGCTTCCTTCTCCAGTTATCTGTAATCACACTATGTTCACAGCATGTGTGCACACATGCACAAATATTGCTTAACAAAATCACACCTTTGTGTAGAAGGCTTCTGGAAAGTCAGGTTCCTTCCAGTCTTTAATTAATCGACTTCATGATTTAAATTCAGAGTCGGTAAAACCAGAATGCTCAATCAAATAGCAGAATGTAAAATTCTCTAGTTAGTGTAAATATTTTTTTGCCTGATTTTAGCACTGCATGATACACTACCAGGTACTGCTTTCCCCATGACGCATACAGATCTTACATATTCTCTTGTGACACTTCTGGAGAAAAAGCAGATAATTTACTTTGTGTTCATGATGTAATGTAGGTAATTAGAATATAGCTAAATATTGAGAACATACTTCAAATTTCTCTCAGAAACTACTCACCAAACTCATTATGCCTATCCCCTAAAACCATCAAATACAGGCAGACTTTCTTACATATAAGATGCTTTTCCTTTATTACTAACGCGGATAAAGACAAGCAAAACAAAACACAACTGTTTGCTGAGGAGGAAAGTTTAGAATCTGCCATTTTCTAAAAATGAGGCTATCTTATAGGTAGAAAACATGTAAAGGGCATCTGCTTCACAAACACAGAGTTCACAAGTGTATACAAATACATATACGGTTGCTACATAAGTAATGTTAAAAAAAACACTTGGAAGTGCCTAAGTGTAAACAACTTCCACATATTTATGGATAATGACATAAATTTCACTGTGATCTCAGTTCTTAATATTTGGGATGTATTGCAAAAAACAGGTCTTTTAGTACTCAAAAGGACTTGGTGAAATACATTTCATGGTTAAATCAAGGATTATTATCCATTTTCTACCTGCATAGACCAGCAAGTATAACTTGGGTTGTTTCACATACAGACTGCTTAGAAGGCTGTTAAATCTAAAATAAATAATGATTGTGGAAAGCTTAGTGGCCTCTGGGAAGATGCTGGTTGTTTTTTTTTGTTTGTTTTTTTAGAAGAGCACATGCATTTGGCCTAACTAAAGAAATCTTATTTTGCATTTGACGGTCCCATACTGTAAGAAAGACCATTCCGTTGAGGTAGAGCACTGTTTAGATTAGACTGTCAAAGTCGAATTGGCATCGTTGTAGTGTTTTGAAAGATTTGAATGATAATGCATAAATTACTTCCTAAACTTTCCAAAGTTTGTGTTTTTAAATTGCTGAAAATAGAGAAAACTACTTTGTGTCATGGAATTTGTCAGGTTTGTGCTGATTGCCAGACCACTTCAGCTTTCTTCGTGCCTTTGCATTTATGAAGCACTAGTGTAGCAGTATTTGCTTAGCTTCTAATTTTGGTTTGCTTTTTGTGTTTTTTCTTTCTCTCTCTTGGTTGTGCCGTTCTTCTTCCCATGATACTGTGCTCGCTATTTCCGTGCATCACCTGTGATAACCCCCCTGCTCCGACCATTCAGCTGTTGGTGAAGGGGGTACATGAAACTCTGGTAGCTCAGAGAGTTGTTCCTGCTCT
The DNA here is from genome assembly GCF_965140915.1 of Aythya marila. Lineage (NCBI taxonomy): Eukaryota > Metazoa > Chordata > Aves > Anseriformes > Anatidae > Aythya > Aythya marila. Next base: position 79,790,389 of record NC_139043.1, read on the forward strand.
CATAACTCTCTCCAGTGACCCTGAAATGTAAGTTTCCTGACTGTCTTATACATCTAGCATCCCTCTTAATACTTAGGAAGAAATAACCATCAGTTGTGTTTCTTATTCTAGTTGAGAAAAAAAAAAAAAAAAAAGTAATTACTTCTAAACCAATGTAACTTTAAAATCGCCTACCTATAAATAGAAAGGTTTATTGGAACAGCTAGAACTGAACAGAATAAATTTTAAGTAACAATTTTAATTTTAAGAAAAACAGAATACATTTTAAGTAGAAAACTAAATCAATGTCATTTTTGATTTTTATAATGAATCACAATTTCAATTTTGACATTTGCTTAAATCATTTCTAGTAGAAAGCTGCATATTAATGTGCTCTGTAATGCTACCAGCTTTACTATAAAGTATCATCTGCAATATTGAAATGTGGAACAGCCTTGGCAGTACCTAATTTCTGGTAGACAACCATAGCACTTAAATTCCTGGACTATATATAATATAATACTCTGATGTGATATTTCTTTCTAGCTAAGGAGGGATGCTTTGCTAATCTTACTAACAGGTTTATTATCAATAAACACTAGAGCATGAATAGTGTCTTAATCAGTTTAATATACTGTGTGGGTGACTAAAACAAGATAAACCCCAAGAGTCTGCCTGCCCATCCTCAGTCACAGCTAACCCAGTTCTCCTTCCAGTTTACCAAACCATTTTTTATTGCATGTTGACTGGTTTACAGCTGACTCTTCGAGGCATGAGTGAAGCATTAGTTGGCAAGCGGGTTGCTCCGGCCCTTGTAACCTTGTCCAGTGATCCTGAATTGTGAGTTTCAGATTGAGACCTTGAGTTAATCCTGTCTGTCTTTTCTCCTGGTCTGCTTTTTTTGTTTTGTCATTGCTAGAAACTAACGTAACTTAAAGTACTAATTTTTTTAGTTTTGCTCTATTTTTAATTATTTATATTCTTAATGTTGAATAGGTCTTAAAAGACACCGTTTTTCTCTTGTAGCTCAGTGAGGATTGCAACAATTCCTGCTTTTGGGACCATCATGGAAACTGTTACTCAAAGAGAGGTAAGAGTCCTTTAGTCAGACTTGGTTTGATAAATCCAATAACTTACTATTAATGAACTTGGAGAAGAAAGGAAAAAAAAAAACTTCTAAATTATTTCTTCATTGTTTGTTTTCTCTTTTAAAATGCTTTCCATTTTTTCTGTAGTCATTTTTGTTTGTTCGTTTCATTTTTTTGTTTGTTTTGCATACTATTTTTATACAAAAAAGCAAACCATCTTTTAACTAAGAAAAACATTTGCTTCTAAATATCAAGCCAAAAACTAAAAAAAAAAAAAAAAAAAAAAAAAAAAAAAAAAAAAAAAAAGCAAAGGGAGAGGCCTGTGCTAAAAGATGGGAAAACCATGGCTAAATATGTAAAACAAACAAACATTTTCTAATACAGTTGAGAAATCCAAATCCACTTTTTCCAAATTAAATAGGTGGCTTCATTTTAAAAAGCTGATTTAGAAAAAAAAAGTCATGTTAGGATTTGATTACCTCTGCATAAATACATTGCACCATTTTAGATTGCTCGGGTTATCGTGCTTGGCTTCCAACTACTTTAGAAGGGCACAAGTCTCTTGTAGTTCTTTCATGTTGCTGGTCCTCTGCAACTGTCTCAGCATGTGGTACCCAAGAAGACATGAAAAGACATCACAGTGCAGTAAATGAAATGGCACTTCAGGATAATGTAGATATGCAATTTCTCCTTGTTTTCTAAATGATGAAACATTTGTAGTAAATCAGAATTCTGAACAAGATGGCTAGGATTCTGCTCTAATTATAGAAATACTGTATTTTATTTTATGTACTAGTTGTACAATCGAATTTTTTTGTAAAGTCCTTGCAACTTTTTGCAGAGTTTGCATTCTTCCTGTAATTTCAACATACTCTAAAAGAATGCATTTGAGGAAATGTGAGTAAGAAGTCAGTGATGACTCACAAGTACTTGGAAGATGGCTAAGTTACAATTTTGCAGTTTGGATTGCATGTCTATAATCAGTTTGGAAAGCATACGGTTTTGTTCCCGCACAAAAATGACTGTATTCACTGTACTAATTATAATAAACCTTAGAGAACAAAGGTGGTAGCTCCTTCCAAAATGTAGCAGAAAATGTTACTTTAACAACTTTGAGTGCAAATGAAGTATTTGTCATCTTAGACATATTTGTATTTTGTTCAGTTTTTCCAGCCTTTAGTTGAAGTAATCTTTTTAATTCCATTGCTTTTATGAAGCTCATCTATGCATCTGTCTTCTGCAGGAATTTTTTCATCTTATTTAGGTGATATATTACAAAGAAACTAATGTGAACTCAGTTGTCTTTAAAAGAGAAACTCCAAAGATTTTAGTAATGAGGGAAATTACAATAGATAAAAATTGCAAGCAAACTTCAGGAGGAGAGACTGGCTATGTGAAAGCACTCTTTGCCTATAGTTAAAGATAGATCAGAGTAAAACACTGTTAAGTCTTTAAAATATGGAGCTGTATTAAGCAGGTTGGAACATCCTATCAGAAAAGATTGTAAGTGAGCAGAAGGTCCAAGGTTTATCATCTAAAATACAGAGCATTTATAGATGTACTCTGAGCTTAATGTTTCTAACACCTTAATTCTTTGGTGAACTTATTATTTATTTCTCTGGGAACTTTTTAAGCTTCTGGAAAGGGTAAAAATGCAGCTGGCATCTTTCCTGGAGGACCCTCAATATCAAGACCAACATTCTCTACATACAGAAATCATAAAAACGTTTGGAAGAGTTGGACCTAATGCTGAGCCCAGGTTTCGAGATGAATGTAAGTTGCATTGCTGGGAAGATGAGTTCTTCGTCTTATTGTCCTGAGGCTAATAGTTTGCTGTTGTGTTGATACTGTTTTTACAAAATAAATCCATGAAAACTCTTTATTTTTTAGAGTTTAGATGTGTCCCTATATATATTTTTTTTGACCTTGCCAATATAATTTTCACTTGAGCTCACGTTGATGTACCTACAACACATCAGCATGTGGAAATTTAATTATTTCGAAGCTGAAAGGGACTGGTCACAAGAAAAAACATGAATTTGCCTTTTCTGAGTTACTTAGCATGTAAAATGCTTTCCTCTTCCTGTCTAGTCGGTGAAGATTTCTCATGACATGCATATCTCTTTCGCTAGCTGATGAGCTGTATTTATAAAATAGAAACATATTTTAGACAGCTTCAGTGACAGGGGAATAATAATGTCACAAAATATTTTCTGTAAATTGTTCCTGTTCCAAAGGTGGTACTTTGAGGAGTGTTTTTCATTTTAGGTGTTCTTACTACACTGTTATTTCACATTGGAATTGGTCAATTACGCCTGCATGAACAGTTCCATCAGAAGCCATTATTTGCAGCTCTAATCCCACATTGATGCGTGCCGTTTCAGATGTCTGCGATTGTAACCTAACAGCTTAATGCTTAATGCTAAGCACGTCTATGGAAAGCAATTTCAAATACTTACGCCAGTGTTTGCTTTTTACAGTTGTTATTCCACACTTGCACAAGTTAGCCTTGGTCAACAACCAGCAGTCCGTGGATTCTAAGAGACTGGATATCGCCACCCACCTGTTTGAAGCCTACAGCGCTCTTTCCTGTTGTTGTATCCTTTTGCCCTTTTTTTTAGGGGAAGTTTAGGTATTCATTCTGTTGGGAGGGGAGAAGATTAATAGTTGAGAAATAACAAAGTTCGTCTTTGAATGTGTGATCTAAAATACGATCTGCTCAGTATAAAGAGATTTTCACAGCAGCTGGAACTCAGAATCACAGAATCATAGACTATCCCGAGTTGGAAGGGACCCACAAGGATCATCGAGTCCAACTGCTGGCACCACACAGGTCTACCCAAAAATTCAGACCATGTGACTAAGTGCACAGTCCAAACGCTTCTTAAACTCCGACAGGCTTGGTGCAGTGACTACTTCCCTGAGGAGCCTGTTCCAGTGCGTGACCACTTTAAGTACTTTCAAAAAAATCCCTTGATCTGAACCAGTAACTGTAAAAACACATATGTTTACGTATGGAAAAAACAGTATTGATGTATGAAAGATACGAAGTTACATATGTTTCAAACTTTTCTTTTTTTTAGTTGTAAAGTAGCAAATTCTGAAGTAGCTGTGCTGTTTTCTTGGGTATTGCTGCTGTAGCTTGTCTCTGTGTTCAGTAGGACAAAATTGTATCAGAAGACAGAATAAAATTGTATAATTTCAAAAGACAATCTTTACAGTACCTTAACAACATGATTTCTAGTTATTTCAGAGGATTTAATGGTCAATCACTTTTTACCAGGACTTAAGTGTTTACGAAGTGACATGGAACATCTCTCACCAGAGCATGAGGTGAGCAGCAACATTTACTGTGTATGAGATACAGGTGTCAGCAAGAGCTGAAATGTAATGATACTTAAAACCAGAAGTTAAGAAAAGCTACTCATAAATAGTATCAAAGTATATAACATTGAGGGTTTGGGGGGGGAAGAAATAGATCCCATGACTTAAAATCTGTAAAATTGATTATATCTTCAGGCTGAGTACCCTGAAGAGAAGTATTGAACTGCAGCTAGTATCACAGATGTTTGCAGACTGAATAAAAATAAATGTTTTTACCATCTGTTTTTTTCATTAAAACAATAATATACTAAAATCCGTGGCCACAATGCATCCAAGGAAATGGAAGTGAAAAGTGGTGGAGTTCAGGAGATGAAAGATAATCAAGTTCAGCAAAGAGAAAGGATAAGAAAACATAGTCCTGAAACATGTGGGATGAACTTCATATCTGGAGCATGGCTTCCAGTTCTGGGCTCCCCAGCAGAGAAGAGAGAGTGTTACACTGGAGAGTCCAATGAAGGACCACTAAGATAATGGACTGGAGCATCTCTCCTATGAGGAGATGTGAAAGAGCTGGGACTGTTCAACCTGGAGAAGAGAAGACTCCGGGGGATCTCATCCATGTGTACAAACACTTGAAGGGCAGCTGCAAAGAGGCAGAGCCAGCCTCTTCGCAGTAGCGCTCAGGGACAGGACAAGAGGCAGTGGGAACAAACAGGAATTCAGGAGGTGTCATCTGAACATCAGGAAACACTTTTTTTCCTGTGAGGGTGACCAAGCACTGGTCCTAGAGAGATTGTGGAGTCTTGTACCTTGGAGGTGTGCAAAAACTATCTGGACATGACCTGGGGCAACCCGCTCTAGATGGCCCTGATTAAGAAGGCAGGATTGGACTAGATGGTTTCCAGAGGTCCCTTTCAACATCAACCATTCTGAGAACCCGTGAATCATAAAAAGCAGGTTATAATAAGTAGACAGGACAACATGAGAGCTACCATCGTAGGTGCTCGCAGAAAGCAGCAAAAGCAAAGAGCTATCTAGAGAAACTGGCTTGAGAAGCTTGAAAGTTTTGGCCATGTGTCTTGGTCTTTTTTGTAAGTACCTGAAGATGATGAACACTAGTAGGGATTGGAATACATAGGGATTAATTCAGCACCTGAAAGTAAGAGAAGTAGTTTAGTTGCATGCTGGAAAATCTTGACAGTCTGAACACTCCAAGTAATGGAAGAAAAGATTTAGTCTAAGTGTATGAAGGAAGGTCTTTATGAATGTCTTTTCTGAAGGTTAATAGTGTTCTTCAGGGACTGTGTTGTACTTGAGAAAAGTAATTACTGTTCTTTATGTTGGTCAAGTGAGATAATTCAGTTAGACTATATTTTCTAGGAGTCCTAAATTCTTAAACTTGGTAGCAAATTCCCTTCTGGTTACATTTTTAGCCTAATAACCTATAGTCTAATTCATGTTTGCTCTGTATGATATTATTCTATATTAATTATCTGTGGAACGGGGGGGTGAAGGACTTTGAAACCTTATGAGGAAATAATCTGACTTCAGAGGGCATTCAGATTGGGACAGTAGTGGTCTGAGCATCAATCAAAGGCAACTGAACACTCTGTGTTCAGAGTGAGCTGGGAGGTGCGGTGTATATTGGGAAGTCCAGGAACACCTGAAAGCTGCAGTAGGCAAAAGTTGGGTTTAGTTTCATTTTCTTTCTTCTTTTATGTTGAGTAACGAGATAACTGTTACAAATATTAATACTTCATTTTTGTGTAGTCATTAGTGGAACTCGAAAAGTGTAAGGACATTTTCAGTTCTAAAAAGAAAAAAAAAAAAAAAAAAAAGAGCTTATGTGCTTGTGTAGTTCAGTTTGAGTCCTGTAGCCAGAGAAGGAAATGAAAGCTTAAATAGGCTTAAATAAATAAATAACAGATTATTGAGAGCGATTGTCTTCAGGCGTGATGCCAAATGTTTTATTTTCTTATCCCAACGGAAACATAAGCTTTAAAATATTTGCTCCAACTCGTGTGCTAGAAAACTCACTATGGCTTTTACTGCAGAACTGGAATTGCCTTGCCTTGCTCCTTGCCCTGACGTGATGCTTGTAGGCACCACGACAGAGATCTCTAAGACCCAGTCAGTTCTATTGCCAGTCTTTCAAGTGAGGAAGTTTAGTCCTAAGTATTCTGCAGAAAACTTTAGTGCTGGAATTGCTAAAGTAAAAGGGGGAGGAAAAAAAACAAAAAACAACTTGATCTATAGTAACCCTGGAAGACATCAGAGAAATGATGTATTAAGTTTACTTTCACATTTCCTTTCCATTAAGTTATCTCTGCACACTACTATGCTTTTTGTTTTTTGTTCCTTGCTTTTTCGTTCATGCATCATGCTGGTAATTACAAGAATTTTAAAACATACTTGAAAACTAAAGGAAAATATAGGGAAGATGAGTGTTTTTAAAAGTTAACTGTTAATAAAAGTAAGGTTTGAAAAAAAGGGAGATAAGAAGATGCATTACAGAAGTGAGTTTGGTTTGGCTCTCTTTAAAAAAAAAAAATAGGAGGGAAGCAGAAGGAACTCTTGAACTCTTGTAACTGGTTCAAAAATCTTTTCTTCCTTAAAGTATTTTGAATGGTTTTGTTGTTTCTACTCCAAGGCATTATCAGATGGTTGCTACTTAAATGCACTTGAAAAACACAGGAGATTCATTTTAAACGGTTCTGCTAGTGTCAAAATTAGTTGGGGAGCAGATTTAGTATGAAGTGTTGATGTAACAGAAAAAGTATCATATCTATCTCTTCCTTATTCATTTTAGGTCATTTTAAGCTCCATGATAAAAGAATGTGAACAGAAAGTGGAAAACAAGACCGTCCAAGAACCACAGGGGTGAGGCTTTCACTTCTCTTTTCTTTTCCTGTGCCTCCAGCATAATGTTCTGTGGAGGATCTTCCAGAATGGTGTCCAAGATTGTGACCAGAAATCCTGCACTGAAGCACATCTTAGGAACTTTAGTTCAGTTTTGGTTGTTTCTGTCTCTCTGGTGTAAAACACAGGGTGACAGACTGTTATTTGTATCATAGTAATGAAGCTCCTGTTTTCCACATGACGTTGTTCTTAGTTTTTGATCCTTAGAAGACAGTAATTGAGCTTCTGTCCTGAATCTCAGAAGGCAGGAGGTGCTTAGTTTAAGTGCTGAAAGCAATGCATGTGGCGGGCGTCTCACATCCCTCTTTCATGAGGATGGCCTGCAGGCTGAAGTTCTCATAGTGCTAAAAGCCTACTCCAGACTGCTGGTTTTGCTTTATTGTGACTAGAGCACATGAGAACAGCTGTAGCATCGTGTAGGTTCAGTATATTGCTCTTTCTAGTCTTGCTTGTGGAAACTTGGACTCTGTACGTATGAAGTAGGAGCACTCGTGGAAAGGTGGCAGGGGTCACATTCGCAGCCACCAGAAGGCTTTTCTGCCAGGTGAAACCTACAGAGCTGTGCCCGAGGGTGGGCAAGGAATGTACAGGGTATCAAAGGAAGGCTGAGCAAATATGTAAAATAAAAATCTATTGGGAGTTACTAAGTTGACAGACAATGCAAATTCTGGACTCTGCTCAGGCAGAAGCAGTTGGAAAATAAGAGTTTTAAGGAGAGGGGCCACCATTTATACTTGCTTTGCTTTTACTCTTCCCTGCATGTCTGCTTTTGGTCACTGTCAGAGGCAGGATACATGGGCTAGATAGATCCTTGGTCTAATCCAGTACTGTGGTCCTTGTATTAAACATAATATTTGAAGGATAAAGATCGACATTTCTGGTGAGAAGGTAAAGCTGACCTTTCCACAGAGATGTTTGTCACTGTAGCAATCGTCAAATATCTAATTAGTGCTAGTGTGATGACTTCCAAAGGTAGCAAAAAATAGTGTGCACAAAAATGTTTTACTGCTTTTCACTAGGACTGTTCTTGAGGCCATGATAATTCACTTTATGGTGTTACGTGAATGGTATTATATGTATCTGGGCTTGATGGCGATGGTTCTTCAATTCTTCATGATGGATTGATCTTCTGTCATCTTTAAACCACTAACAGGCAAAGACAATTTGGATGTTTATTAAAGAACAGCACAGTGTTCTTTTTGTTTGTAGTCTTCTGTAATTGAATTTTTGTCTTTCCTAGCTCAATGTCGATTGCTGCGAGCCTTGTGAGTGAGGATACAAAGACCAAGTTTTTGAACAAAATGGGCCAGCTGACTACATCGGGTGCAATGTTGGCTAATGTGTTCCAGAGGAAGAAGTAAGATGGGAACAGGAGCTCCCAGCTAACACTAAGATGGACCTCACAGAGACTGGTTCCTGTACTTGAAGTACTTGCCTTTTTATTTCTTCTGTCTTACGTTCTTGTAGTATAATTTTATTCTAACCTCCAAAGATATTTGCACTGCTTTTGAATATCGCTGTGTACCTGTTAATTTTGGGTTAACTGTGGTTGATATAAAACTGAAATCATAGTCTGTACCAAGTCCCTGTTCTGTGTTCTTGTCTTTCCGGCATATTTTTTTTTTTTATATAGTGGAAGGGTTTTGTTTTTTTGTTTTTTATTATTATTTTCTGACAGGATATCAGCAAATATCTGTATTATACATGGAGCTATTATGACGGTACTTAAAATAATGTAAATTTGAAGTCATTGTCATGAAGTAATAAAAGTGGAGATTACTTATGTATTTAAATTATGAAAGAGTAATGCAGATTTTTTTATTATGTTTCTAAAAAGAAGAGGAGGAGCCACCAGCATTTGTCTGTGCTTCTAGGGTTGTTTTTGTAAGTATTGTGCATCTTGAATCCAGAGGAATTGCAGCATCTAATGTCTAAGACTGCTTGCACTGCATCAGTCTGCAGGGAATGCTCATGTTTCAGATGCTTTATGCTGACATTGTAAATGCTGTACAAAATCCTTCAGATAAAATTCTCACATCTGTTGCGGTTTTTGAGGGATGTTTTGTTTTGTTGGAGTTTTTGTTTTATTTTAAAGCACTTTAACAACTAGTTGCACATCCAGAGGCACATTTGCTGAAGTAAAGGCAAAACATGATAAATGAAGATTAACAAATGTGTAAACTACTACAGGGTCCCAACACAGTTCTGCAGGCAGAGTAACCTTATGCAGGAGAAAGACTGCTTTCGTCTTGCATTCATTGTGCAGTTCTGTGTACTCACAGATTTTGTCGTTTAGCTTGAATCTCAGTTCAAATTTCATTTCAGAATAGTCGAAATTATAGTAAGGAGTTTTGACATGCAGTTTCCTTCAGGTGTTAGGTAGACTGCATACATACTTTATGAAAAAAAACCATTACAAGGAGTATCTTGTAATGAAGCGTTTTTCTTAGCAAGGAAGCATTAACAACTAAATCCGTTTATTCTTATGCAGCACTTTTTTTTTTTTATTTTCCTTTATGTCAATGTAAGCTTCTGAAAGCAAACTCAAGTGCATGCATAAACTGGTAAGATGTGGTAAACTCTAAAAGATCAGGCGATCAGGCGTTCTCTGAGACGACACCATTCAGTTGGAAGCATAAACATCTTGAAGGATAGGGAAGCAAAGGAGCGAAGGGAGAAATTGCAATCTCCTGGGGCAGGATATGGATGGCAGCACTTCACATAGTGCCCTCGAGTGGAAATAATAGAGGGAATTTGAGGCTTCTGACTGCTTTGTGTCTGTGCCTGTTGGCTCTGCGTATACGGTTGCCTGCCGTGTTTGTGTTGTGACAGGGCCTGCTGCACACTTGCACACTGCCAGTCCCTTTACCCTTCACTGAACCATTTTTCTTGAGGTTACAGACAGCTCCATGCCTTCTTGTTGCTTGTTACCATGAAAGTATACTTTTAGCAGACTGACTGTGAAATGGAGACATTCCTGAGGAATGGGAAGTGGTGATGTTCCTCTCTATTGTTCTGTTGTCAATAAAAAGTTTTGTATACCTGCCGTGTCTTGCTATTTCCTCTCTTCTCCAAGATGATGATCACATCAAAACAGCCCTTATGTTAAATACACAGAAATCCTTCAGCCTTTTTTTTTTTTTTCATTCTCTGTACAAATAGTTGCAGTGCCAGATGTAGCACTGTAGTCCTGAGACTGAAATAATTTTACAGCCAAACTCCTTACAGCAGGGCAGCTGTCTGCAGCCTGCCTGTGAGAGTGGTTCGTAGCCCCCACTGAACTTCAGCCAGAGCTTGGAAACCTGCTGATCAGCACAAGCCAAAAAGCTGTGACAGCAATTTAACCATGGGTGATTGTGGCATGAGAGCCTCCTTAGTTTATGAGTGTAAATGTAGCATCTGTAAACTTGCAAAGTTTAGCTTTCGGTAGTCAGCGTTTTACTCCATACTAGCTGATCCAAGGAGGAATTTGACTGAGAAACCCCAGAAAAACCAGCTCCGTTGTCATGACCACTGAGCTGAAAAAAGTGCTGTGTAGGCAACAACCATCTTGCAGGTAGTCTCCAGGAGTTTAACCTCCTAAATTTCATGTCTCAGTGTATGTTGTTTTTTTCCTTTGGGGGGTGGAAGGGGGGTAGTGTTGTTTTTGTTTTTCCTCCAAGCAGTGGCACTGTTGCATTCAGCAGTGAGATAGAAAAGATTCAGAGCTCTTAAATTAAATGTATTTTTTTTCTTTAAAATCAACTTGTTTTCTTCCTGTTATTATATAAAACAAGTTGAGTGAACCTTTTGAGCGAAAGCGCTTCACTAAAGCGAGACAGAGGGATAGCCAGCATGGAAAGGAATTCATCCTCAAAGACTTATCTTCAGTCACTTATAATTTTGCCAAAATAAGGATTCTGTAAAAGACAAAATGTTTACAGAAAAAATGTTAAAAGACAAAATTTAAAGGATCAACTCCTGTGCTCTTAGACAAAGATGGTCGATGGGTGGAAAATACATGGCTGCCTGGGTGAGTGTTCATGATCTAAACATGTGTTGTGTGGATTAGATACGAGTCATTATTTGCATGTACTCTGTTCTGAAAGAGATTGTTTTCTAAATTTTAAGTAAAGTAAGTTAATATTTTTTTATATTCTAATCAATGAGAATTAAGGGAGGTCTTTGAGAAAATCACAGAATCATCTAGGTTGGAAGAGACCTCCAAGATCACCGAGTCCAACCTCTGACAACCTAACACTAACCAGTCCTCCACTAAACCATATCCCTAAGCTCTACATCTAAACGTCTTTTAAAGACCTCAAAGGCTTACAGGTGAAATATCTCTGGTGAAGAAGGGGAAAGAATTATTGTATCGGAATTTGTTGCTACGTGCAGATAAGATTTAATAATGGTGCAGAAAAAGCAGGAATGTGGACTATTTCTGTACTCCATGTTGTGATGGTGTTAGGATTTGTCTGTTCTACGAGTTTTAGAGCAGTTTCTAAAAATGGCTATCTTTCATTGAAGGTGTTTTAAGTACTTTTCTGTATAAAGCTTGCTGATGTTGATACTGAAGTAAAGGTGAGAAAGCTTCATGGAGTAGAAGGCCACTGTTATGCTGATACAATGGGCTGACTGGCACGGTGTTCATCCTAGACAGAATCACAGGATAACTGATGAACTGCAGGATCGTGTCAGGCAACAGCATGTCAAGGAAACTGGTTTGTTGGCTTGCTGAGTGTGTTTGGCTGGTATTTCTAGCTAACATTCAGGTCGTGAAAAAGATAGGAGTAGCTAGTTTGTTTTAGGCAATGAAATTGGCCGACAGAGGCATGGAGGAGTGTTGTTTTCCCGTACATTGGCCAGCCAGGTCTTGGATTTCAATAGCGTATGGCAATATATCAGGGGTTAGCAAATCTCAACAAGTAACCACTAATGAGTAATCATTTTCCAGGGAAACTGTTTCTAAAGCGCTCTGCCTGTACGTTTGATGCTCTCCAGTATTTACAAGGAAGCTGTACGAAAGGTGGTTCTGCCTACAGAGTTTGTAAAAGACGTGCAGGTCAGTGGCAAACAGCCCGGTTCATTGGAGGAGCCTCTACTGCGTACTGAGCTTGAACTTGTGTTGTACTTTCAATCTAGTGGAAAGTTTCCTCCAGCTGAAGATTCCAGTTTGTAGAAAGCTCGAGCAGTTACATGGTAGAAATCAGTGACTTGAAAATGTGACTCGTGATCCAGCCTGTTTCATTTCCCAGCACGTGCATTGTGTGCACTCCTCACCGTCTCCCTCACCTTCCACCCTTGGGGCTGGCCTGCACCCTAACCTGCGAGAGGCACGCTTTGGGACACCAGCATCCCCAGCAGGACATCCTCCAACATCTCCGTCCTAGAGGCAGATGCCCTTTTTGAATTCTACTGTTTAAGTCCTTTGTGCATACAAATAGGGCTGTTTGCTGTGGATTTGAGTACGCCCATTCCAAAAATTATGTTGATTGTGATCTTGTGCATTTCCCAAAAGCTGAGAAACCTCCTTCCAGCTGAGGTGGACACCTCACGATGGAGTCCTGCGGTGGTTACAGCAGCTGTAGCAAAGCCTGTAGGATGCCGTGTGTCATTCTGCCAGGCCTGTTGCACCTTCCCTTTCAGCGTGTTGTGCAGGGACAGGGAAGCAGCAGCTGTAGTTTTTACTAGGCAGCAAGGTTTCATTTCAACTCAGTCCTTTGCTGAGAGATGAATGCGCTCTGTTGATCCACGGGTGAGTCACCTGAGCATTGTGGTGAGTTTTCAAAGACGTTCGTGATAGTTCAGCACACGGGGCTAGATAACGTGGCAGGATGGCTCTGTCAGGCTGGTGATGGGTGCTGCATGGTGTTTCAAAGAAGTGTTATGGTGCCACTCCTCTCAGTGGGGTGGGCTCTTGGGTGTTTTGCCAGCCTCAAAGATGTATCTCCAGGCTGCACAGTAAGTCAGTGCTCTGGGCAGCAGAGGGAAAGCTCCCAGTACTGCCACTGCTGCTCTTGTCCTAAGGATGAACATAGGACTTCAGCCTTGGAGGTCAGCACCAGCGCGAACAACTGTTCAAAGTTAAAAATTCACCACAACGTTTGTATTTCCTTCCAGAAGTATGCAGGCATGGTTATCACCACAGGTGATAACGTCGGTGATAAGCTATCAGTTCAATGAGTGCTTGCACATACTTCAAACATTCGGTGTGTTAGCAGCGGCTAGTTGTGCACTTGCTCCTTCTGAATGCAGCAGACTTCAGGTTTCTGACAGGCATTCCGCTCTGGTACGTTTCTGTGGGATTGTCAGAAGTGTGTTTGGTGTAACCCACACCATATGTGCCTTACAAGCTTCCTGATAGTTGCTCTGTCATGAAAAATACTGTGTGCGTTTGAAAATCTTAGGCAGATTAGGCAATAGTCTGCTGTGGAAATGTGTACTTCAGAGGAAGAAGACAGTTTCAAGTTGACGGTGTTTTCTGTGTATAGATTTTTTTGGGGGGTAAATCATGGAATTTTTCAATGGAGACCCAGTGAAAGCCTGTCTGGGGATGTGAACGTGAGCCTCTTCACGTGTGTAGAGGTGTTGTTTGCATTCGACTGCTGTATCTACCAAAACAGTCTTTATCTTTGCTTTTCAGGTTGAAAATGTCTGAATGACAGGAGTCAAGTTGGCTGGTTGTCTGGGAATTAGTCACTGTTTATCCAAGCTCTGGGAAAACAGGCGTTTGCACACCACTGCTGAAATTGCTTCATTTTCAGACAGTTGTAAGACTTACAATACGGCACTGACTGCTGTACTTCTTTGACATATTTTTGGCATGCAATTTCTACTTCTCTCTTGCTAGGAAGGAGGTAAGAAGAGATCTGTACTAACAAACCATGCCACTGCTAATTTATCGTCTGCTCTGCTGGTTTGTTTCTGTGGCAGACTTCACAAAGGAAGGGGTCCTGGTATCAAATAGGGTATTTTGAATCCATCGCACCTGTAAGGCTGCACGTGGTTTTCCATCCCTCTTCTTTAAAAAGAGCACTGCGAAGGATAGCCCAGTAGAGTCTTGCACGTCACAGTAGTGAATGGAAACAGCAGGCACCCAGCTGCCATAAGAAGTTCGAAACTTTCAGATTTCAGGTATTTCATCTTTATTCGAAGTATGTGTTTTGCAAAGCTAGCTGAAAACAAAAACAAAAAACAGTACTTGATAATACAAAATGTATCTTTTCTATAAAAGAAAAGCTGAAAAAAAACAGTTTTGGTGTAAATCTTTGGTTTTTACTTGTGCTGCACGGAATTATAAATGCAATAAACGAAAGAGCATTGATAACACTTTCTCCTATATGTTCTCTAGTTTATATTTCCAAGCATTCGCATTTCAGTTTCTAACAATCTCCTGCAATACATAATTAAGACTATAAAGCACCCAGTGGTGGCTTCTGTGGTTTTTGGCTCAGAAACATAAAATTTAACTCGGAGGAAAACGTCTGAGCTTTCCAAAAGAGGCTGTTTTCAGATAGTGGAAAGGAGAAAAAAAAAAAGAAAAAAAAAAAGACAGAAAAATTTCAGCAAATACTTCAGGCAAGATTAGGGATCAGAATGAAAATAACAAAGCTGCTGTGTAAGAGTGAAGTGCCTGGAGCAGCTCTGCACTGAGCAGGGCTGGGCTGCCCTCAGCACCTTCCCAGGCAGAGGACAAGGCGTCTGACTGCTGGTGACAGTGAGCTTGCTCCTGTAAATCTGTGGTTAGAGTGAGCAGCTGGTAAATAAACACTGCTCATAGCCTTGGTATTGTGCTAAATGTGAAAAGGGGAAGAGACTTAACAGCTTGTTCTGTTTAAAAAGAAGCATTTCCTTGTGTGTCAAATACAAGCACTTCAAAAAAATGAGCTGCTGCCGGTGGGGAGGTGGCTCCGGCACAAGGATCTCCACTGGTCTCCCCCCAGGAGCAAAAGCCATCCTCAGCATCCTCAGGTACCTGCGGTACCGAGGCCTCACGTGCTGCCTCACGAAGCGCCGGGCGAAGGAGGCGTTGTGCATCACCCCCTGCGCACACTCAGCGCCATGGCCTTCCCCCTGTCCCCCTATTGCTCTGTTCAGCAGAAGGGCTGTGGGCTGGCCAGCCTGTGTGCGTAGAGGCCACGACTCTTCTGGCAGCTCGGCTGGGCTCTGGCCCTACAGCTGCAAGCCTTACAGCTCCCTAAAGCCCCGCAGCACACCCCTGGCCTGGCTGCTCTTGAGGTGAAGGGGCAGCAGCACCGGCTGCCAGCCATGGGCCAGGAGAATCAGCATGGTGTGGGGCATCAACCTCATGTCAGGGCGAGCAGCACAGAGGGTGCTGAGAAGGTTTTAAGCATGGAAAGGAGCTTTAGGAAGAGTAAATGGGGCTGGCTTCACAGCCTCCGGGGCCATGCGGGTGCATGAAGGTTGAGGGAGGCTGGAGGCTGTTGTAGGCTCGGCTGAGCCCCCAGATGTCTTCAGATAGCATGAGGGAACAGCTAGAAGTGGTGTGAAGGAGCAGGCGACGGCTGGGTGGGCAGCGGATTTTGGGGAGGCCACGTCCCCGAGCTGTGGTGGGAGGCAGGTGGGAGCCCTGCGCAGCGGGACAGGGAGAGAGAGCTGTGCCCAGAGGCAGGAGGAGGGACGTGGGTATGGTGACTAAAAGGGGGTGGAGAAAGGAAAGGGAGGGACGAGAAGAAGGGAAAAAAAAAAAAAAAAAAAAAAAACACATACCAACAAATCAAAGAAGAAAAAGAAAAAAACAAAAACCAACAAAACCTGCATGTCAAGTCTGAGGAAATGCTGTGGGAACTACAGGCAGGCTCTTTTTTTTTTTTTTTTCTTCTCCTTCTCCTTCTTCTCCTTCTCTCTTCTCCCCTGGCGTAGCTGAGAGGAAGGAGCGGCAGAAGGAGAAGTGAGCCGCCCGATGCGCCTGGCCGCGCCGCCGGGGCGCTGGGGCTCGGCTGCCCGGCGATAGCGGGGCCCCAGAGCCGGGCCGGGCCGGGCCCCGGAGCCATGCCGGGCCCCCCGGGCTGGCTGGCGCTGCTCTGCCTGGCCGCCGCGGGACAGCAGCAGGTAAGGAGGGGATCTCTCCTCATGCCCCTTTCCCCAGCTCCCGGCTCGGCTCCCCCCTTTGCTCGCTCCCCCCTTGGCCGCCCGGCTCGGCTCTCGGCTCCGGGGAGCCGGTGGGGTGTGAGAAGCCAGCAGCGGGGTTGCCGAGGGGTATAATTTGCATGGAGAGCTTAAAAAAAATAATAAATAAAACAAGGCGGGCTCCACCCTACCCGGCGGCTGCAGCCGGGGCGCCTCGCCTGTCCCCAGCACCCGCAGCCGCCCCATGGCTGGAGGACGGGGACCCGCTGGGTGCGTGCCCCTTGGGGTGGCCCTGGAGCCAAAAAACGATGGCCCTGTGAGTTTTGGAGGTGCTGCATGGCTCTTGTGCTTCGAGGGGAGAGATGGCACCGGGTTTGCCCCCCCCTGTGCCCACCGAGCCCCTGCTGCTGCCCGCTGAGCCCTGCGTGCTGGCTGCTCTTCTGCTAATCCCACGCTGCAAATGCTTTATTACATGACTTATTACATTAATCAAATGTTTGGCAGCCTCGCTGCCATTTGTATTTCTTCCTACCGTTTCTCTCCGTCTCATTATTCTTAATTAGGCACGAGTGTCATTTTAAGTGCCACCTTAAACTCGGTGCTGCTGCAGGGGCCGTGTCAGCGTCCCTTGAGAGCAAGGTGCAGCTTCAAGGAAAAAAAAAAAAAGATTAAGGCAGAAAAAAAAAGGCTCTGCTGTCTCTAGCTTTCAATTTAATGTCTGACCACACAGTCCTGAGAGCCTTCCCTCTGGATCCCTGTTCCTAAATATGTTGCCTGAAACCGCACAGGCCTTTTTTCCCCGCCAAAATATATGTTTCTTTCTGTCCGCCCTGACTCCTTAGGCTTCTCCGAAATTGCTGCTTTCCAGGTGTCCTCCATATGTGTATGAATGAGCCTGCATGTTTCACAAGTCGCTTTTACATCACAGCTTTCAGGCACTTTGTCCTGTCCCGCAGCAGCTTCTGTATCTACCTGTTTTCTGTGCTGGTGTCCAGGACTGTGTTCAGTGCAGCATGGCAAGCAGACTTGTTGATCATTAGCCATGGCATTTACTTCTTTTTGGAGCTATTTGGGTTTGGGGTAGTTGTGCTGGAATTGCCTGAAACCTGCTCCTCTTGACCAAACCTTACAAATTCAGATTTCCGTGCTTTACATCTCACCATTTCAGGTACCTTGGTGTAGGAGCCAGTAGTTACTCCTTGTTATTTCTTGTCTTTCAGTTCGTAGCCCTTCAGAGGATGCAGAACAGGGAATGTGTATTTGTTTGAGACTGATGTGTAAAGTCTTTCAGCACGTGCTTAGTTCTGAGTCTGCTGGGGATTGGGTAGGGTACAGCTTCCCAGTGCCAATGTTTTAGACAAGTAGCAGTACAAAATAGTAAAGTTGTAGCCAAGTTTACATAGGAAAAGCTGTATATTGTCAAGGATCTGGCTGATCTAATAGCTTCTCTGCCACAGTCCTGAAAGTCAAGCAGAAGAACGCAAGGCAGGCCTGGATGGACGCTGCTCCAAGGCAGCCTTTCAGGTTCTCCTTTGGCTGACTGATTTGAACAGTGCCTTTTGTAATCCCCTCATGGGTGGACTTTTCTGACGGAACAAGCTATGAGAATAAGCGTGGCAGGGCTGACATTTGCCTGATGCACTTGGTGTTAGGGTCAACAGTGTGGTGGGGTGGTGGTAGGCCAGCAGTATGTGCAATGTATTTCCTGTGAGGAATGAGAAACACTTGCGAATGTAAGTTAGTAGGTACTCACAACGCTGCTGAGAATAGGCATTATCATCGTCATCATGTTCACCAAAGAGGAAACAGGAACAGAGAATTCGTGACTTGCTGTAGGTCACATACCAAGCATGGAGCAGAACTACTGGGAGCAAAGCTCAGCCCTCCTTGTCTTGTGCTTCAGCCTCAAGATGATCTTTCCAAGTGAGTCGTCCCAGGCAGCTGTCACAGGACACGGCATTTTGCTTTCTGAGATCCAAAAGCAAACGTGATCTGCTCAGCTTCTTTGTACAGAAGATTCACGTCCCGTTCCTTGCTTCAGATGGATGAAGGGCATGATTGTTTCTGTCAGATGGGTGCTAAAGCCTGTGGGAACGTGCATTTGCAAATATGCAGTAGCTCAGTTACCTGGTGTAATGTCAAGGATTCTTCTCTTGTATGGCAGCAGGATGGATTCTTCCACTACTCCATAATATCTACTTGAAAGTTTGCTCACTAAAAGCATCCAGAATTCTTCATGATCTTGCCATTTTTTGCCTAATGTGTAGATTATCTTTTAACTTCCTAAAATGCACAGTATTTATGGTGAGAAAGAAAAGCAGAGCATAGAGGTGTCCGTGCTGTGTCAGATCATAGGCTTTCCCAGTCCCGTGTTCCTGCCCTTGTCAGGGCCAAAGGAGTCACCCAGTAGAGCAAAATTACGATATCATATCTAGCCTAAAGCCCTGGATTTATTCTGGCGTTAACAGCATCATTTTAACAGCTATTGTCATTCAATTACTTTACTTATCATAATGCCCTTGCAGGAAAGGGCCCTGCATGGGAAACTGGCAAGCTTCTCGCTGCGTTGCAGGTTCCCCCTGGCTCATGTGAAAATCTGAAATAACGCTTCACAGCACCATGTATAAAGGGAGTAAACGCCTTATGTGTAAAACCGAACCGATTCACCACTTAAGAAACCGTTGTCGCTTCTCTTTTCGCGTTAACATCATCTTCCTGATGCGATTTCTACTTTCCCACAGCGAGGCCCAGCACGGGCCTTCGCCACGATCCACAGGCCAGCCGAACTCAGAGCTTATCAGCCTGCCATCTGCGGTGTGCTCGCCCACAGCACAGGGCTTTCCTCTCGCTGTGCCGCGGGGAAACGAGGCGGCACAGGTCAGGCAGAGGCACCAAAGGCAGCCCCAAGGGCCGTGCCCCGCGCTCCTTGAGCAGGCTGCCCCTTCCTTGCGATGGAAACCCAGCGAAGCAGCTGCTCTGAGAGCGAATAGCTCGGCAGTGCCGACGGGAAGCGCAAAGGCAAATATTTGTGCGTTACGGAAGCCAGATAAAAAAAAAACCGGTGCTGTTTAACCAGGTTGCACTCTGGACTCGGGTAGGCCACGGTCTAGCGCAGCGCGATAGCCTGCCTGCAAGGACGTGCCCCGTTTTATGACTTGCTCTTCTCTCAACGCGGCCCAAAGTTCACACAGTGG
Organism: Aythya marila; assembly: GCF_965140915.1. Taxonomy (NCBI): domain Eukaryota; kingdom Metazoa; phylum Chordata; class Aves; order Anseriformes; family Anatidae; genus Aythya; species Aythya marila. The sequence goes on from NC_139043.1 coordinate 79,809,965, forward strand.
AAGGAGGGCTCTTCTGGGACCAGCATGGGGCTGGCTTGCAGGGTGGGCTGCAGGAGCGAGCCCCGGCACCCCGAGCAGGCAGTCTGCCCTCGTGCCCGCTCTGCCACAGCTCTCGCTGCGATGCTTTGCCTCCGGGGGGGGCCAGTGCCCTGGTGTGTCACTCATGTGTCACCTCATCGGTGTGCCACTGCTCCAGGGAGTGGGATCTGTGGTGTGGTGTCAGCATCGGCAGCAGGAGCCCCCCAGGGACCCCGGGGCATCCTGCTCCTTGCCCCATGCCTGTGCACCGGCCTCAGCGGCTCCTCGCAGCGCTTCCCTGGGTTGCCTTTCTGTTTGTCTTCTCAGGGCGTGAGCTCTCCGGGCCCAGGGCTTGGCTTTCCCTGCTGTTTGCACAGTGCTTAGGATGTCAGGGCTGCAAATACAGCTGAAGAGTCATTAATCACCGCGGCTTAGAGCCCTCTCCCCTTCCCAACAAAGTCACAGGGAGGTCTGCTGGGAAGGGAGCAGATCCGTCCCCTCAGCGGGCTGCCACCGTGCAGGCAGCATCTCCCAGCCCTCGTCCTCTTTCTCCAGGTCCCCTCTGGCCTCCTCACAAATTTTGGCCACGCACAGCCCCTGGCCCCATGCCCCTTCCCCACCGCATCCCCGTGTGGCGCGCTCGCCTGCGGTCAGAGAGCCGAGCTGGCCGGTTCAATCCACCCTGCGAGAGCCAAGTAGCCGAGGAGGGGTAGAAATTAAAAAAAAAAATGAAGAAGGAACAAAAAAAAAAATGAGGTCATTCACCCTCACCACTCTGTGGTTACTCCAAAAGAAAAAGAAGTATATAGGGCCTGCTCAAGAATGACAAAGAACAACATTTGTGAGTGCAGATCGGTGCAGAATATATTTAACCAGTGGTCAAAATGGAGGGAAAATGGGGAAAAAAAAAATCTTGTATGGAAAAAAAAATACCGTGAAGTTTTGTTAGGCAAGGCATTAATCTGGAAGACAGATAGGGAAAATGTGCTGCTAGGTTCATATGAAGTCCTCAAAATTGCTTACGTAGCGTGCAAGGGGATCTATTTTGGGCCTGTTATTTTGCCACACCGCGTAGTTCTGCCTTTGCGAGCATCGTGTCCTCTCTAGCTTTTCATTGCCTGGTCGCAAGAACAGCGAGATGACTGCTTCAGTCTGCCCTCACAGGAAAAAAAAAGCTCTCCCCTGCAATACCACGCGTAGTAAAACGGGCTCTTTGCTAAACGTTTTGGTTTGGTTGGCTTTCGGGTTTGATTTCTTCAGTCCATTCCCAATGAGTCGCAAATAATAACGTGGATGCTGCTGAGCAGCCGGTGAATACGAGAGGTCTGCCCTTCTGCACGCTGCTCTGGATGATGAGTCTGCCAGGGGCTGAGCATGTGATGGCGAGCTGTCAGTCCTCAGAAGGCCACGATCCTCGCCGGCCGCTCCAGCCCCACCACCCATCGCCTCCCTCGCCTCCCACCTGATGCACCTGAGGTTCCTGCCTGCTGTACCCCCGCTGCCGGCGTGGTCAGCGAGGCACTTCTCCTTCACGTCGCCTGCCTGCTAGAAATAGCTCCCTCGGGTTTGGCAGTGAGGCACGGACCTTCCCCTCGTCCAGGCAGCACCGGCCGCTCAGGTGTTTGCTCCTCGCCACGCATTACGACGGGGTGGGCAGTGGGAATAGCCAGGATGGGGATTTCACCCCCGTCTGGCCACTTTCTGCTTGCGAGTCCTGGTTTTCTATCAATCTTCATGTTATCAGTGTTGTTCATCGTGTTCCTTCAGGCCCTAGCAGGGTTTCAAGGACCTTATTTTTAAGAGCGAAATAATATTTAGTTTTCAGCCGCTGCCATTTCCCGGCTGTATTTGACCACGTGGTGGTAGTTCTGTGATGTGGTTTTCCTGGTCACTGGAAAGTTGACATCACCCGAAGCATTTCATTCACAAGCTGAGACTTTTGCTTTGGATTTTTAGACCTGCAGGCGAATAACTGGCATTGTGCGGCCGCGACTTGCGGGCTGTCCTGCTCCCATTTGCATCGGCAGCGAAGCCTGGCCGTGAAGGAGCTGTTGCATTCACTGTCCCTGTGATCATGATCAAGCCCTTTTAGTGTAAAATTCCTCTCCCCCCTTACCAGCTCGCAGTTGTAAAAACATCAAGAGCTGTGTACTGTGAGCATTACTGCCAGGTGCCCCAGCAGGGTGCCTGGGAATGCCAGCCACGTGGAGCAGTGCCACGCTAGAGCCAGCTCCTTGGGCTCAGAAATAAAGCCCAAGGAGCCATGGAAATATCACATTTCTGCAGCAGGCATGGCCGAGGATCTCAAAAGCAAGCAGTGTGAGTAAATTCAGGCCCCAGAGCTCAAAGAGCAAGAGGTGTGCGAGGCGGGACGTGCCGTGGTTCATTCTCCCATAGGTGCTTTGGGTCCTAAATGCAGAAAAAATGTGCTTTGCTCAGTGAAATGCTGATGGGTGGCTTGAACGCTCTCCAGAAACAACTCCACCAAGCACAAAGGTGTCATCTTGTGCTAGCTACCCCTTGACGTGTTCCTTGACGTCTCAGCTTTTGCACAAGTCAGATTATCGCTAACGAGCAGCCCCACTGGGGCCTCAGGTTCTTGCTCCCAAGTGACATGGGAAAAAGACCGTGGAAATCCCCGAGCTTGCTCTTCCAGATTTTTTCTGTTAAAGGAAAGAGGCCCGTGCAACTCTATCTTCTCTGAAATGTGGGTCTGAATATTCATCTGAGCGAGAAAGTAATTTTAGCATCGATGACACACAGCTTCTGCTGTCACCCGATTGCCCAACAGCACTGAGAATAAATATTTCCTTAAGCCTGGGGACAGGAATCTGAGTGCTGCTGCTTCCCCCTTCAGAAGCACCTGCGTGCTTTCAGGGTCTGAGTAACGCCGTGGTGCTTCGGAGCTGTGACTCACGGAAGGTCTCCCACCCTACAAGCACACTCTTCTTTAGCGTCCTTGTGCAAGAAATTTGGAAAAAATAAAAATAAAACAAGGCTGAGAGGGCTGCCTGCAGCTGCCTGACACCGAAGCGCGGCCCTCCTGCAAACCTGGGCACGAGCAGGCCTGTTTTTCCAAAGAAGCCGTCGATGCTGCTCCTGTGCCTGAAGGTGAGGAGGTGTAGGCGTGCTTTATCCAACCGGCCCCGTGGCAATCCGCCGAGCCCAGAGGATGTTTGTCTTCGTCCCCCGGATTCTCCCCCTCTTGGATATTTTGTGTTTTGAGGAAATATAAATCACTGAATCAGGGAATGCCTGAGGTGGGAAGGGACCTCGGGAGGTCATCTGGCCCGGTCCTCCTGCTCCAGCAAGGCCGTGGCCGGCTGCCCAAGACCAATTAAGCAGGAGAGCTGACTTTTCTTAGGAAGAGGAGCACACACATGTGCTTCGCACACGTTTTAAGTGACGAATGAAATGGACACAGGATGCCCAGACCTCACTGGAGCGCTCATTCACACACAGTGCTGGTATTTAATGCAAAACTACCAACAGTGAGCCTTAGAGGAATGACCAGGCTGTGTCTTTTCGATCTGTCTTGTTACTTCAGGCGAGGTTGACAACTTTTCTGTCGCCAGGAGATGAACTTGGAGATGTCAAAATCACTCCTGCTTACGGGCAAGCGCCAAGGAGAGGAAGGATGCCCTAGGGGTTACAGAGCGAGCTCGAGACTTGCTTCTCTTTCCTGCTTCGCCACTCGTTTCCTGTCACCTTTGTGAAGCCGTCCGGCCCCTGGGTGCGAGTTCCTCCTCCGTGACATGAATTGCACTTCCCCATCTCAGCCCGGCGCTGCGGCTGGGGAGGCGCTGGCGCTGCGGGGCCTCACTGCTGGCAGCGCACGTGCTTCGTGCTGACCAGAGGCCCCCAGCTCTGGTCAAACACCACGATTTTGTTCCTTCACCTTCCCATCCTCCCCACACCCAGCTTTCACACTCAGCGGGTCAAAAAATACCTGGCCCAAATCCCTCTCCTTCAGGAGGAGGGAGTGAGTGAGCACGTGGGCACCGATAGCTTTGCCTTTGTCTCGCCGAGCGTCAACCAAAGGAGGGAGTATCGCGGCTTGGAAAATGCGTTGGCTTGTCCCGAAAGGGGAAGGACACAGCCGCCGAAGAGAATACTTATTGACACAGAGCGAGGATTTACGCAGCTGGGAGGATTTTGTAACAAAAGCCCTCTGTGTGCTGGATCGATTTCCTACAGGTAGCTGAGCAGCCAGCCTGCTCGCCGAGCCTCAGTGCAGGGGGGTGCTTGCTCTGTTCAGGCCGAGCCTTGGTTTTCGGAAATCATTCCAGGCCCTTGAGCGGGAAGTTGTTCAGCAGATTTGCATATCCTTCCTTAAAAAGGACGATTTGCCCTTCTGTGACACTCCAGTCATTTTCTTAGTCTTTTCTTCTAAAGAGGAACCTTCGAACTGGGGCGAACGAGGAAGAAAAGAGCGGGCTGTTATAAAAAGCAAGTGACTGGACCCGTCCTGGTCTGGTCGCTTTTGCTGCCAGTGCAGACGGCCGGGGATAGGAGTCAGTCCCTCCAGCCCTTCCTGCTGCTGGGTACCACAGTGTGGGCTCAGCCCCAAGCTGGCCAGCGCACGGCAGCTGAAGCACAGCACCAAAAACACACTCCTGGCATTACACTCACTGCTGTGCCAGCCCTGGTTGTTGTCCTGATATTCAGGAAGACGAGCAAGGTGTCAGGAATAAGCCAGCAGGAAAGCTTGTGGCAGCGTATGCGCTTATTTACCTTATGGTTGGGATCCTAGCCGTGCCGCCAGTGACCCTTTGTGTGAGGCGCTGTGCAAACACGAAGCGCAGCCTTTGTTCCGAAAAATGCGTCATCCCCTCGCAGACAAGACACTGCTAGTAAGTGCAAAGACAGGGACAAGGAAATAGCGAGGCAAAAATGGCCCAAACTCCAAGCCAGGAGGCGGTGTTTTAAAGAAAAACGTCAGCCTCTTTGGTCGTCTTCAAGTCACAAGGACCCCTCCCAGCATTAGAAGAGGATGGCTCTGCGGATGGCTGCCTCCGTGAAGCGAGGTCACCTCTGCAGGGCGTGGTGGGAACCATAAAAAGCTGCAGAAATAAAGTCCAGCGTTTCATGGTGCTTGCCAGGGGTGTTGTGTATCCCAGTGGGAAGATGGGAACTTATTTTTCGAGGGTGTAAATCATTCCCTTTACCTGTTAGCCAGATGCTGTGTTTTAAAGCTGTTAGCAGCCTAGGCCTCGATCTGAGGTCATGTATGTAGAAGAGACTGGGGAAGTATGTCAACACCATTTTCTTTACAACTGTTTTGAAGTGAAGGGTTTCGAATAATAGAGCACTGTAAGAACAGATTATACAGCGGGCCAAAAGTTCATGACAAATTGCAGGACTGTGCTGTTTGTTTATCGCCTGGCTGCACTGCAAGTCCCTGTGTGTACAGGATCACGTACGTAGTCTTAGTCTGTCTACAAAGCGCCTTTGAAGTCTTACATGTTGAGTAATAAAAATAATAAAAATATAATAATACAAATAATAAAAACAAACGTTGAGTAATGTTTTTACTGCCATCCAAAATGCTGCACTGAAGAGAAGTTTGCCTTCTGCCTGCCAGCACTGTGATAAGGCAGGGCTGAAGCTTTCTGGGTGTGCTGGGCCTCATGTCCTCTCTCTCCTTTTTCTCTGCAGTTGTCCCTGCAGAGCACTCTGCTGTGTGACAGCGAAAAACACTATGAGTCCTCCGGACGGTGCTGCACCAAGTGTGAGCCAGGTACGTGAGCACCGGGCTGCGCTTCCCTGGTGAAGGAAAAAGTTCCCTAGGAACAGCTCTGGGGGTCAGTAGGGCAGCTTGTTCTTGTGACTCTGCAAATCTGTTTGCACATAGCTTTGCAAATGCATAATTTCAGGCCCATGAGTGTCTTGTAGTGCAGCTTGGTCCTGCTGACCTCAGCAAAAGTCCCAGCAGCTGTTGTGTTGGAATAGCATTTAACCACTGCAGGAGATGGAAAGCAGCTCCCTTCTCGCGTGTGTAGCTAGGACTGCTCCCGTGCCATAAGCTTCACAGATGTTTCAGCCCTCTAACTGAGGAAACGAATGGGGGAGAGGAAGAAATGGTGGTCCCTGTAGTACAGCAGCGTTAGCCCGGCTCATTATTTTCCCCATGCTTCTCAGGCAGCTGGTGTGCAACTTGCGGGTGACCTGCCTGTCCTTCTCTTGCTCGCAGGGAAGTATATGTCTGCTAAATGCACTGCCACTTCGGACAGCGTGTGTCAGCCGTGTGGCCCAAACGAGTACATGGACGTCTGGAACGAAGAGGACAAATGCTTGCTACATAAAATATGCGATCAAGGTGAGCTGCTCACACTGGAAGACCTTTTAATCCAAATTAGTGAAGCACGAAGATGAGCAAGTGGATCTAGGGCAGATGCCTTGTTCAGGCGCATGGTAATGGAGGATGCACGAGAACCTGGTGGCCAGGGAGGTCCCCAGACACCAGGAAGTTTTGGTTCTGTGCCCTGCCAAACACCATAACCATAGTCTCCCTGCTGCTGATATGATTATCTTTACTGGGGCTGTTCACTCCCTGTGAGCTGGGTCTTTAAGGCTGTCCTTTTGCCCAGCATACTGTGCACTCCCTCTCTTTATGTTCTGCGGGAGCGACAAGGAAAAACATTGCTCAGGAGCCCAATCAGTGAGGTGCCTAACAATAATCAGGGGTCCCCCAAGATAGCTTTTCCTTTAACCTGAATGGTTTCGCATCTGGCCTTCAAGCAAAGCAAATAGGTAGAACAGGAGGCTCACAGACACGAGGCGTGTTATCGGAGAGATATTTACCCCTGTTTGCTTTCTCCTCTAGGGAAAGCCTTGAAGGAAGTGAACCCAGGAAACAGCACATTCCAGCGGCAGTGTGCCTGCACCACGGGTTACCACTGGAATGAGGACTGTGACTGCTGTCAACGCAATACCATATGTGCTCCAGGATTTGGAATTGGGCACCCTGGTAAGATACGGAGAGGATGTATGAAAGTAAAATATCCAGCTCAGGCCTACAGAATAAGGCCAGCGTCATGTGGGTTGTGGTGTTAAAGAGCAGGTAATGTAGACCCTCAAATCATTGCTGCTGCATGTAACTCTCCAGGACTGTTTGTATTTTGAGGGCTTCTGTCTCTGTAGTTTAAAAAATATCTTGGATCAGGTGACATTTACAAGCTTTCACATGTGCATGGCAATAATCACAAGGTCTTCGGTGCATTTGTAATATTTGCTGAGGTGCTGGTCTATGAATCACCAGTTTGTGCATTGCTCCACAATTCAGAGAAGTGGTTCACTGCAGATTGTTGCTGAGGTCAGATTCGAAATCAGTTTTTGCCAGATGGTTTTGGTTTGCCATTCTATAATGTTATGAGTTAAAAGCGATAAACACCTTTCAGACAGCGCAAGTGTTCTTTGTTTTAGACAACTTGTAATGCAAAGACTTATTGCAGGCACTGAATTTAGTACAAGGTTTCTGACTGAGATCAAAATGCTGGTGTTTTGTGGGTGGAAAATAGGGACAGTGAAGTTCTGAGTTGTCATGAACACTGGGAACATCTGTACCAAGCACAAGGAACACCAAAAAAGCAGCACACAATGGGCCAATAGAGGACGAAATGCTGAATGGGTCTGCCAAGAGCACAGTGGTGGTGTTTTCCCTCCAGTCTAGCAAACCCTTGTCCAGCATTGTGTGTATGGTGGCTTCAAAGAAGTGACAACACCAGTTCGTGTCGCTGCCTGTGGCGTAGCATTGACATGGGGAAGTTGGTGGCAGTGGAAGGATGTAAGAGCTGCGTGTTACTTCACAGTCACTGCAAATGGCTCCTGGTCATTTCTTATGCTGATCGTGTAGAGATCTTTTTTTCTGCTTACGTGTGACTGTCAGTGCCGCTCCAATATCATTTTAGATCCTCTCCTCAGGGAAGCTTTTGGGAAGGGGGGTGAAGTGGGAGGGTGGGGGAGCATCGCCACCTTCCCCTGGTCTGAGAGGAACTCAGAGAAGCTCAGCTGTAATGTTTTTTCTTCCTTTGCTACTTGCAGTGCAACAAGACAAGGACACGAAGTGTATGCCGTGTCCCAGAGGCTACTTCTCAAAGGTTGCTTCATCCACGGATGAGTGTAAAGCCTGGACCAAGTAAGTCCCTTTGTCGTGCAAAAGGCCTGTGATAGCCACGAGGCAGTGAGATGCTTGAGAGAGCACGCTTTTTGGGGGGGTGTCCACTTGTCTGTGGAGTGCGCAGAGCATCTCGGTTGGTTGTGCAGTGGTAAGGGCTTTCTCGTGCTGGAGCTTGAGTCTTGCTCCCTGGGGGGAACAAGAGAGAGCAGTAACAACAGCTGAGCTGGTGTAGCTGAGCATAAAGAAGGTACCTGAGCTTCTTAAGGGTGGAGAAACACAGGAGTACTTCACAATAGAAAGTGACACTCTGCAGAGGTGTAGGAGCCCCGATGAGCTCCCTCTTTGGGATTCTAGCCTCTTTGTCTTTCCTTTTCAGCTGTACAGCTCTGGGGATGGCAGAAGTAGTCCCTGGGACTGATAAGTCAGACGCAGTGTGTGCAGAACGGAAGATATCTGAGCAACCAGAAGACGGTATGTGTCTCATTGAAATCATTCATTACAAAGGACCTGGGAAAAAAAGGATGTATTTACAAGGGTTTTTGGCTGGCTTAACTGTATTCCTGTTGTACTTGACTCTAGGAGAAGCAGCTGTAGACCAAGATTGGTCTCTCTTTCTCTTGGAAAATCTTGCTTTTAAAGATTCGTTGAAGCCCAGCAGCTCTAGACCAGATGTCCAGTACTAAGCAGTGCTTTACACCTCTCCCTGAAACTGCGTGGAGAGCAGCACTGCTGTTATACCCCTGACCTCCATCACGTTTCCTGCTTTCATTTTTCAGCCTGCCAGTTTCCATATGCATGTCTCCTGTTCCAAGGCCACCAGCTTCTCCCCACGCTTATTTTATAGCAGTGGACACAGTCCCAAATGAACGTAGCTCTCCCTTCTAGCCCTTTTCTCTCTACAGTGAGGATATGGTACCAGAGAGGCTGGCTGGCTGCCATGCAGCAATCCTTCATGATCTGAGATGAAGGCAGGATTTGATCTGCATTTCCCCCTTATCTTGAGGCAGAGCAAGCGCAGCCCAGGGCTGCTGACAAACTGCAGGGAGACTTTCAGAGGAGGATGTCTGCCTCACACCTCTTGCAGGTGCTCAGCTTTTACTGAGATGGCTCTGTACCAGGTGCCTCTGGTGGGACTGCTTGTCACAGAGCTACGTGGGTGCTAGAGCTGTGGTCATTATTGCAGAAACTGAAAAATCAATTAGGAAGAAAAAAGTCCCCCTCCTGTGGAAAAAGAAGCGAATGAGTAAGGATTGTCCTACTGCTGAGAACACGCTGCGTGCTGATGGTGCTGTCTTTCTTATATTCTGCAGGAACAAACAAGATTCTATACGTCTTGATTGTCATCTTGTTTTTTGTGGCCCTAATTGGCATTGTCATCTTCATCGTGTACTACAAGAATAAGGGAAAAAAGCTGACAGGTACATGGTAGCTGGTGTGTATGAATGTGACAGCCACGTGGCTCTTTGTGCTCTGGTTTCGCAGGTAACCACTGCCACTGGGGCACGATGTGGGCGATGGAGAGTGGTGCTGGGTCTTTTTGTACCAGCAGGGCTCCCCCGCGCTGCCTGGCACGGCAGAGCCCGTGGTCAGGGAGGGACTCACGGGGCCTTCACCACCTCCCGTCTCCTTCTCCCCACTTCCTTTCCTCCCCTGAAACCCGCATCTGGGTGGGTTAAAATACGGATTTCAGAACCGATGTTTGTTTCGAACCATAACGGAGGCGATGGTTTTATCTGAGGGACAAAGCTCCGATGAGAGACTGCAGAAATACTAGAAGGAATAGAGCAAATAATAACAACAGAAAAATTTAAAAATTCAAGAGACATTCTGGATAACGCTAGGGCATTGAGTATATTATGAATATGACAGAAATATCTCTAACAGTTACTCAACTCTGTATTAAGCCCTCTGCCTTCACAATGAAGGACAAATGCTTACTGTTCTCTTTATTTTTCTCCCCTCTTTCCCATGGAAAGCTTTTCCTGCTGTATTTTTTCCTTCATCTCCTTTCCCAAACCCCAGCAATTCATGAAATGTTTTGGGAGCAGTGGAAGGGAAGACAGCAATCCTCTCTTGTAAAGTATTTTTCAACCCATATTTTAGAAATAGGCTGCCTCTGCCACACTAAACATGGGTTTTGCTAAATCTGGCATTCCTGGGATGGGCTGGAGGAAATGGTGACTCTCCCTGCAAACCAAATACTTGCGATGCAGAGCAGGTTGGGGGGAATGCTCTTTATTTGAGATTCCTATCACCCTGCTGCTCTGCAGCGGCAGTCCTTCATTGCCTTCACGTGGTAGATCCTGCTAATTAGAGCCCCAGAGAAGAAGCTCTGCCTGCCTGGGGACTGATGGTAAATGTGCAGACCTCACTTCAGAGGAACAGAGTCATTGCTGGGAAGTGGCAGTGGCTACGTAGCTGATCTATCTTCAGACATACAAAACCAGCACGAGCCTAAAGCGTACACGAGACCTGAGCCCTGCAAAGTCTCCTGAAAGCATGAACAGAAAACAAGAGTCACTCGCTCTGTTAAGCAGCAGTCCCTGCTGTAAAGTATTGTTGGACTTGAAGCTTTTCCTTGGGAGATACTCTGATAAAGTGGGTTTCTCAATTAAATACATCTTGATTAAGTGGAATACGCTGTATTCCAGTCGGCCGTCCCGTGGTTTCAGTGGCTTACCCTCCTCTCTCCAGTCTCCTCGCTCCTTTCTGGGAATGGTCTTTGGGCCATCCATGTGACTTCTCTTGAAATAGACTGTGCAGTTGTAAGCGGGTCGGTATCGGGCTAGTCATAGCGTGCTGACATATGACCAGGAAAGAAACCCCATTTGATGTGGAACACAGCTTAACCGTAGTCTATTTTAGGAGCTTGGAAACATTTATTCCACAGAAATATCTCTCTGTTCCAGTTACAATGAATCCTCAGCTAGACTGATACTGGGACACTTGAACAGTCAGTAAAAACAACAGCCTTGCTGGTTTTTATTTAATGTAATATTATGGATTGTGAGTGAGTGACTGTGGGTGTTTAGGTCTGTGGCTAGCTCCAACGCCTGCTCTGTGTTACAGCTACTCTTTTCTTTTCCCTACAGCAGATCTACAGAATTGGGCTAATGAAGTGTGCAGCCAAATAAAAGGAACAAAGGTAAAGTCAGGGACATGAAAATTTTCTCTGTGTTTTATGGCTTTCTGACACTCCTGACATTCCTGACACTCCTCCTTAATCCAGAGTCCATGATAATGTTTGGCTAGAAAAAAATGTTTTAAGTTCCTCAAAAACCACTCACAGCTTTGGCTTTTTTAGTCTGGTTTTCTGTAAATGTGAGGCTTATGAAATCACCACACTCAAATAGCTTCTGAACCTGCTGTCTGGTTTCAGCCAGCTTTAACAGCGGTAACAGTCTCTTTGAAGACTGAATGTTTATAAGAGGAAAAGGTTGAACGTGAGCCCACGAGTTACTGAACACCTGAGACTCAACCTAGGAGAGAGCCTTTCTAAATCCTAAGAGCAGAAAAAACCTCAGCTGTGTTTGCACCTTTTTACATACCTGGGTCCTCGTGAAAGAGAAACCTGGATCAGAGGCAGTGCCAAGAATGCCAGACATGCAAAGCACTAAGCTCAAAGCCATCAGCTAAACAAAATGGCCACGAGTCCCTTTTATTGTAGCATGTACAGAAATCCTTGTTCACATGCTTATGCGCTGCCTGATCCACACTGGGGATTGGACTGAGGTTCCCTGGGTCCCAGGCGCATGCTGTCCCCACCTGCCAGTCTAGGAGCTCTGTCTAGCTTAGTTGTGGCAACGCTCAAATCCTATTGCTACCAAGAAAACAACAACAACAACATTCTGAGCAGGCAGTTCCTCTTTTTTTCTCATAGCTGTTCATGTAACGCCCTGCGTTGGCAGCTGGTTAGGTCCCCCAGGACAGAGGAGTGAATCAACAGCAATTAGTGGCTGGCGGCATTGACTCTCTCTCCTCCATCCTGGAAGAAGCAAACAGATGCTAGAAATGAAAGGTAGCGGATCCCAAATACCCATCATTACAGCATGACTGGCAGGAACCGAAGGGAACCCTTGAAGTGTTTCCCAAGCCTTTTTTTGTGGAGCTCCAACCAAAAACACAGCTTAATGTGGAGCATAGCTGGAAAGTAACGTCACGGGCTTTTGCATTTGTTGTCTTAGCCTTTTCCAGGTTAAAGCAGCCTTGTGTCTGTGTGATTTTTTTTTTTTTATCTGATAATAAAGATTCTGTTCCCAGAGAGGCCTCCACGGACCAGGAAAGGCATAGATTGTTCAGGGGGGTTATAAACCTTATAAGCAGTTGGATAAGGTAGGGCTTATTGATGGTCCACAAGGAACAGCAGAGTCTAGCAACTTCTAGGATTATTTACCCTCAAGTGCCCTCTTGACGACTGGTTGATGGATGGACTCGATGATCTTGAAAGCCTTTTCCAACCTAGATGATTCTGTGATCCTTAAAAGCTAGGAACAGCCTTCTCCCACCATTTAATGTTATTGTCCCCAGATTTTTTCTGAGCAGTGGCAGAGCCCAGCCAGGCACAGTTTTACAGCAGAACAGAATTGCACTTCTCAAGATTCAGATGCATCAGTGCTGCCCAGCCCCGCCAGCTCCACGCCAAGGAAACACGAAGACATTGCCTATTCCTTCTTTGCTCAGAAAACAACCTCCTGCCAGTTCATTTATTAAACATGTTTTTCTTTTCTGTGTCTTTCAGGAGCCCCCCAGAGATGCACACGTTGCTGTGAACATACCGATCGCCGCTGTGCCCCAGGGCTCTGAAGACACGCGTCTCCTGGGCCCTGCTGCCTGTCCTGCCCCCGGGATCTCATCCTGTGCCGGTGCTCACACCTCGTGCACTCACAGCAGCCCCAGCACGGCGCCTTACGAGGCCGGGGGGAACCTCCAGCAGCTTTCTGTGGTGACGGAGAGTGATCACGACCATTTCCCGCCTGTTCCCACAGAAGATGAATATACAGATAAAGACCTCCATGCTGCTGATTATTTATCTCTGCTGAGTCGGCCTGACAGTAAAACCGTGTCGTCGTTTTCAGAGCCGGTGGAGATCGGGGAGAACGATAGCTTGAACCAGTGCTTTTCGGGGGTGGGGAGCTGCGAGGACGTCTCCGTCTCTCAGGGCTCCGACTCCTTCTGCGATGCAGACGGTGCGCACGCTGCCATGGACAGGTACCTTCAGAAGCCTTACCAGCGTGCCCACAGCTGCCCAAAGGAAATAGACAGCAAAGACACAGATCGTTTTGCAACAAACCATGACTCAGAGAAGATCTGTGTAAGGTGTGGCATTTTGTACCGGGATTCTCCCAGAAAGTGGAGCAAACCCTGCTGTGCTGCCGTTGACAGCGCCTCTGCCTCCCCAGAAACTGGATCCTATGCACAGTGCACCTGTGGCTTGAATTTTCTCTCTGCTGGTCAGAGCACTCTAGCAAGTGACCATGGTGTGGAAGATGCATCTTCTGACGGTACCAGCACGAAGCACCAGAACACAAGCAGAAGCACTTCAGGGACAAACAGCAGCACTTCAGACCTCCCTCCAGCATCTGGTGAGTCCACTAGGCTCGACCTGTACGCAGCTGTATAGGGTTGTTCTCTGTGCTAGCTTGGTATCATCCAGAGGGGCTGATCTAGGAGAGCTTCTGATGTGGCTGCAGAAGCCAGCCAGTCCTGTAACTCCGTAATTTGGGCTGTGGCGGGCGTTTGTAGGACAGAAAACCTAAGAGAGGCTGAGCTGAGAAGGGACAAGTAACCTGGATGGGTGTTTTTCCATCCAGCAGCCAGCACGTGCATCTTTGTCCTGGCCGTTAAGTTGAAGCCCAGTTACAATCACGTGGCTGTCAGTAAAATTCCAGCTGGAGATCTTACCTGGTGGCCAGGGTTGGGTCTAGGAGACCATCATCAATTTTTGGCCTTTAGCTCTTCCTCTTTGTTTTAATTCGCTAACATATAAACATTCACCTAAGAATAATTTCACACATACATTTGTTTCTTCACATGCAAGCACTTTGTCCCCAAAACAGCTCTGAAACACTGATGACACCAGCTTACTAGGCTACTAATTTACAAATGGAGTGAATATTGCAAAATAGTCAAACGAAAGCAGGGAGAAAAATCACTGAAGCAAAACCAGCAGAAGGGAAGTTGTGAGCATTTTCTGGATAAAACCTTCCTCCCTCAGACCTTTCAGTATAAAAGTCTGCAATCTTCGTGTCATGTGTTATTAGTCATTTTAGGTTATAGCCTCTTAAAGACAGATGCTCCGCTTTCGTGTCTGTGTGCTGCCGGGCGCAATGGGACCTTAGCTTTGACTGGGGCATCTGAGTATTCCTGTAACACACACGGCAGTCGTAAGCAGTTGCTCTTCTTTAAAACCACACCATGCCTTAGGGCTTCTTACGCAGACCTTCTTGTCAATCTGCCAAAGCCCAGAAGTGACACTTTGAAGACCCGCAAGTGACATTTGGAGGGCCCTTCCCTTCTAAGCATGCAAGCTGTGCGAGAACCTGAAAGCGTGCAGCCTTGATCTTTCTAAGAGCAGATACTCTTTCTACTGCTTCAGTTTCCTGAAATCTCAAAACAGTTTCGCTCCCTGATCTGTAGAAAACTTCACAGTAGTGAAGAGCAGACAGATTTTATTTTTGTGGAAGGTGACTCTGAGGTAATACTGAAAGTCAAGTCTTATCTGGCCCTGCAGAAGTGCTGCTTTTCTTTCTAAATCTCTCAAGAAGAGGAAGAGAAAATATTAAGAAACATTAAGGCAAGCAGGAGAGTTTGGATGTAAGTGAGATGCTGGGAAGTGCCATCTTAGCTCGACAGCACAGTTCTTTCTGCATGATTTTAACTGCGTCTGTGCCTTTGGGTAGGTACGTGCTGCAGTGCCATCTGCTGTCACCTCAGCACAGATCCAGCGCTCCCAATTCACCAGAACCTCGGCGTGGCTGGGGAGGCGCTGAGGGAGCAGCGGGCAGTATGAGAGCTTGGGTTTGGTTGTTTGGGAGCCAAGGTGCCTTGCTGGCAGAGGATTTTCCAGCCTGTGGAGTGGCTGTGCCCTGGTTGCACGAGGAGGGGGACAGGGCCTAGCAGTAGGAGCTTCCTCACTGAAGCGCCCCAGCTCACATTTGGGGCTGCGTGTGGAGCTGCAGCAGCATCAGTCGTTGTGCTGGGCCCTGTGAGGTGCCCAGATGGAGTAAATGTGCAAAATAACTTTCTGCTGAAGCTTCTCAAAGCAGCTGTAGCCACCGGGCTTTGCTTGCAGTTGTGCTACGACAGAACTGCCTGAAAGTGGGTGGGTGGAGAAATGGGAAGAAAAATGCCAGGGGTAATTCCATGAAGTTTTGGTTTTGGTTCCTTAGCATTCAGAAGGACAACAGAAATTGCAAACTCTGCCCCTACTGTGAAACGACCTGTGAGGGCTGAAGTGAACCTCTGGCCAGGTGCCGTTACGGGGCCATGGACAGCAATTGGGGGAAGCCTTCCAGCAGCACCCTACATCTCCCTGGAGGCAGTCAGAAGATGCAGCAGTCAGGACGTGGATCACAGCCATCTCACGTCTCGTGTAGGGCTTCAGCACCAGACACGAGTGGTTGAAGATTCATGTGACAGGGCACTAGGGATGGTTTTGTGGAGACTTTCACTTCCAGGGCCCAAACCAGCCCGGTTCAGCTGCGACAGCCAGCTCCTACCCCCCAGATGCCATTAGATGGCTCTGAGGAAATTACTTGCCTACATCGTTCCAGTTCCTAGTGAATAATTACCACAGAAATTAACCTGTCATTGTAATTAATATCATCAGCTGGGGAAACAGCTTTTCCCCGGGCTGGGCCACGCTCAGCTGCAGCCAAACTGTGAACGTCTCGAGTGTTGAGGAGAGCACAAAACGTCTGTGAGGGGCACGGTCAGTCTGCAGGTCGTGGTTAAGCCAAGCTCAGCAGGGTAAAAAATCTGAAGAGAAGTGTCCGTGGGCTACGAGGGTGATTTATTTGGTTGTTTTGGTTACTGCTGTTTAATTTCAGGGAAGTTTGTTGGTTTGGTGTTGAAACTTTGTTCTCAGTTATTTGCTTTCCACTCCAAGGGAAGTTTATTAATTCCCAGAGCCTGGTCCCGTGACCCAGTCCTGAATGGGGGGATGATTGGATTTATGCTGAGAAGCCTCTAGCCCCAGGCAGACTTACGGAAGCTGTAACCCTGTTAGGCTGCAGTGTTATAGACTCTGCCTTCCCCGTAGCCAGCATATATCCCGTTAAATCCACGAGGGCACTGGGTGAGGGCTGGAGCGTGCCTGCGCGGGAGATGGGACAATAAAGATAATTGTATAAGCTCGGTGTCGTTCTGCAAGGCCTGACATTAAGCCATTTAGGATTTATTCCATAAACCTGCTGCCGGGCCCGCACCACAGGAGTGATTGCTTACCGAGGGGGGGAAAAGCAGTGTGATGCCTGGGGCTCTAAAAGGCGTCTAGGAATGAGAAATGATAGCTGTTTCCTCACAAACTGCGTGTGGAGGCGGCCTGGGAGCAGCTCGAGCGTCCGGAGGCCATGGGGAGGTGAGGTTATCTCGCCTGCTCTGGCTGGCAGGAGCACGGTACGGAGGGAAAGCTTCTCCACACGGCTCCCCGAGGGTGGCAGGCGGTGTCCTGAGGCGGCACAGGTGGAAATCATGAGGGAGCCCTGTGGAAGGCGTCGATGATAAGAGCATCCCTGTGTCACGGGGTAGAAATACTGGAACAAAAAAGGCAAAGCCATGGTGGCGGGTTACATCCACCGCGCTAAGCACCCGCCTCACGAGAGAAAATATTAATCACGCCTGTCTTCTTTTCTCCCCCGCTCCCTCCCCAGGCAACGTGACTGGAAACAGTAACTCCACGTTTATTTCCAGCGGGCAAGTGATGAACTTCAAGGGGGACATCATCGTCGTCTACCTTAGCCAAAACTCCCAGGAGGGAGCAGCGGCCTCGTCGGGGGCGGCCTCGGAGACGGTGGGCAGCCCGGTGCAGGAGGAGAACCCCAGCCGCTGTGAGACCTTCGCCGGCAACGCGCAGCACTACAAGGAGAAGTGCGCCGAGCTGCACGCCCTGGGGGCCGCCACCACACGAGGGGGGCACCACCACACGGCCACGGCCACCACGGTGGCCTCACAGCCCGTGCAGGAGGAGGGGAGGCTGGGACACTCCTCCGAGAAGGTGTTGAACTGAGGGCCCGCCAGGGGGTCCGCCCCGAATCCCGGTTTTGTTGCGACGGGTTCTGGTTCTTCGTTTCCTCGGAGGCCGCTGGGGTCCCCTGGGAGAGGGCTGAACCCTCCTGGGAAGCCCTCAGGCTGGGGGACTTGGCGAGGGGGAGGTTGTGAATCGCCGGGCGTCCCCTCCTGGAGAGGGGGCAGCGTGCTGGAAGGGGCCCCAGGCACTGCCTGGTTGTTGTGGGTTTTGTCTTTTTCCTCTGGGCAGGAACTCAGTAGCTGTGCCAGGTGAACCCGTTCACGGGGCCCTGGTCCTCCTCGATACCTCTGGTGGAGGGATCGGGTGGGTGCCTCCAGCCCTTCCCCAAAGGAACGGGTGCTCCAGTCCTAAACCAGTGCAGAAGTCAGGATCCGTGCCTGCCCCTTGCCAACTTGTGGGTGTGAGCGTGTGTTAGCGCCGCCCGGGCTGCAATAACAGGCACATCAGCACCGAGATGCCTTGAAAGCCTATCAGATTAGTCCTGAGCAAAGAGCATTTATAGTTCTGAACCCTGGTTCACCTCGGCCGTACTGCATCTCCCCAGAGCAACTCAGACCCCTGAAGCTAAAGACAAGCAACATGCGCCTGGCATGCTGTTGCACAAATCATGTCGCTGAGGTTTAAGCCACAGAAGTGCCAGCAGGTGGGGGAAGGATCTAGAACAAGTAGCTGCTGACACTTCCCGAGTGACAGGAGAGCGCCTGAAGGTGGGGAGTTTGGTCAGGGTCAGACACGTCTTCCTTCATCTGCCCAAACAGATTTGTCTTTCCCCTTGATGTTTTAATCAGTAAGCACAACATTATTTGGGCAGCACGAAACTATTTCCAGAGCTCGGCCTGTCTGAGCTGCAATCGGAGCACAACCACTGTCACACTAAGAGCTGACAAGCTGTGGGACCAGGGGGTGGGTTTAAAGGACAGGAGTAGCTGTCATTAGTAGGGCCTCGGCTATTCAGTTGGCTTTTGTTCAGGTCCTGTATCCTTCAGCCTCCTCCACCAGCCACTGTGGAGAGAAAGGTGAAGGGAACAGAGACTCAGGGAAATCCCAAGAGGAGATGTTGATATTTTTAATGTTTTCCTGACGTGGGGTAATTTTCTGATTTTCTTCTGCATTGTGTGAGTGCTGCAGGAGGTTTTCTCCAGTCTGAGCCTTCAGGAGGATCAGTGCTGCATTTCCTACCAGACAGCACAGGGGGCTCTTGTTGAGCGTGATCTCATCTGCCCTGACTGAAAAGATCCCTGGCAAGGAGGGCTCCTCTCCCTGGAGGTTTGAAAGCTGAGGGGTTTACCACCTAGCTGCCCTGTTTGCAGCAGTACTGCTCTGGGGGTGAAGAGAAATTAGGAAGCTAACAGGGTGACCACTGTGCAATCATGGAGTCATTCAGGTTGGAAAAGGTCATCTGGATGAACTTCTCATCCAGGAACCAGAAGGGTGGGCTAAGCCACTGTCACCTGTCGGGAGGAATAATTCTGCGTTATTTGTATATCTGGGATGTAAAGCTTGGCACACACATGCAAGATTGTCTCTTGGGTGGCTGGGGGAAGGTTGTGCAAACAGCCAGGCTCCTTTTCACCTCTGTGCGGCCTCCCGAGAGCCAGAGCATCCTCCCCTGGACTCAGCCAGGCAGGTAGGTTGTCCCGCTGAGCGATGGCCTAAGCTACCTCTGCCTCTTTGAAGGAGGTGTGCCACCGAGGCTGTGTTATCTGTGGTATTGTTCTGTTTCTCCTGCCAGATCCTGTAACAACCTCTCCGTAGCCTCTTCTGGCCTGTTGCTGTACCCTGGTGCAACAGGGACGAGGCAGCAGGGCTACACATCAGGTTCATGCAGGCTGGTGCAAATGTTTTCCCACTTCATGTTTTCAGTCGCGTTTTCCTGGAAAGAGCTAACCCAGGACACCGCTCCTCAGGAAGGGCACGTTTTTCGCCTCCCAGATGGCAGGATCCTACTGAGCAGGGTTTGACACTAGGTTGGTCAGCAGGCATGAAGAAAAGGGTCAGCACCATCTCAGCACTGTGGCCACTCCCTTGTAGCAAACGGTAGATCCGATTCTTCTTACCTCCAGAGCCTGCCCAAAAGCGAAGAAACCACATCACACTCATCAGCACGCTGCGTGTTCCCTGGGTCTCTGCCTGGCTGCGTCGACAAGGACCCCACAGGGACTTCTGTACCCTCGTGATTTCGTTTGCTGTCACTTTGGAGCAAGGGCTGGTTTTTAAACACCTCTTTGTACAATGCTGCCCGACGCACTGGGCACTAAGTCGGAGGCTTCTGGCTGCTATAGTAATACTGGTAATTAATGACAATAAAAATCTTGAAGATCTACAGGAGAAAGAGCAAAGATTTGAAATAATGGGGGGAATCAAATGCATCATTATATGCCCGTGCTCATTTTGACATAAATAAATAAATAAATAAATTGTGAATATAAAAATGTTCCTGGCTAGATTTTCGTAACCTATTTTTTTTTGTGTGGAATTGTTTTAAGAAAAAGTGCACCTCCCGCCCTCCCTTTCTCCTTCCCTCCCTCCCCCGGCACCTTCTGCAGCGGAGAGTAAGTGCGGCCAGGCACACGTGCGGAGTCGAGCAGGAGCTCTCACACACCGAATGAGGTAAGGTTTTACTGCTGAGAACTGCACCCTCCTTCCAGTTTATTCCCGAAGTTTCACCCTGCACAGCATGCATTTTTAAAAGTCTTTCAGTCTGAGGAGCCCACAAGATGCATTATCCGTGGCAGATATGCCAGGTGCTCTTGAAAAGCAGCCACTTGAGGCCTGGAAAGGCTGCAAAACCTCTGTGTATATCCATAGGGAAACGAGCAGCAGTCTTTAACTCCAAGGTGCTGGAGCAGCCCTTCTTACCCCCATGAAAAGCAATTATGGGATTAAAGATCAATATGCACAATAACTGGCTCCGTGCTACGCGGGTGTTGTAATAGGGCTGCACTTTTATCAGAGACATCCACTCAAATTAGGCAGCAGTCTCCCCCCAGGCTCTCCTTAAAAACCATCTACAGCGTTTGGAGAATTCCTTGCTGTCAGCACATGCCAGTGGACGTGGTGAAGTGGCTGCAAATTCTCTGTGTGGAGAAGTTATTTCTGGAGCATGTAATATACATTATTAATAGACGCTTAAATTATAGCCACTGGAAAATTGAGATGTATTCGGCCAAGTTTCCTGAGGTTTTTGTGAGGAAGGCCGAACCACTCTGTGCTTTACAAGCCCCTTCTCCAAGCCTCCTTCCAGATGGCTGTTCCCTGTCGTAGTCTCTTGGGGATACCTCCACACGGACCCCAAAGGCACACGAGTGGGGCCATGTCCCCACGGCCTGCCCAGGGCAGCACCATGCAGCGCTCCCGCTCGCAGATGTGGGCATCTGAGGGCTCTGCCTGGCACAGGCTGGTCCGTGAGGATTCGCTGCCACCCCGAGGTGCTAGATGCCAGCGATTCGCTCTCCCTTTGGCTCAGCATCTCCAGCAAAACCCAAGCTGATCATCTCGTGACGCTGACGGTGACGGCAACCACGAGGCTGCCGAAGCAGGGGCCTGAGGATGCCAGGTGCCGAAGGGACCGAGCACTGCCTCAGGCTAAAAGGTTGTCAGTGTGCTTCTCCTCTCTTCCATGGGGCTGTCCTCGTTTCTAAAGAGTGAGTTGTTTCTGTACAATACATTATTTCTCCCAGAGGAATAATGCCCTACGAGTTCACTCTGCCGCAGCGCCATGGTGTCAGTCATCTTGCTGAGTGGGGAGGTGGAAGCAGAGCACACATCAGCTGCGTGTAACTCCAGTTCGTCTAACCCAATTGCATATTAACAGAGACTGCTTTGCATACGATTGCTGAGTCCACGTTAGCAGAATCGCGAAGGGCAAATCAAAAAGCAGCAATTCCCCCTCAAGCCAAGAGGAGGAACTGCTGCTGTGTGAATGGCGTGGCTGATCACACACGGTGTCCTTACCTGAGGAGATAGTGCAGGAGAAATTCCCCTCTCTTTTCCTTTACTTCCTGCTCTTGTAGTTTTCTTTTGTCACACCTTATGTCCTTGCCAATTTCACCACGTATGGGATGATTTACTTCAGCTGAATAAATGTTATTTTCAGCCTTTGTTATATCTTCAAACCCTTTCTACCCAGCAATTTAATAATGGGCAGTGGGCAGTTTGTGTGTGTACCCTCCAGGGCCCTTAGGAACATGAAGGAACCCTGTTGCGGTGGCTGAGTACCCCAGAGTGTCTGATTAGGTGTGTTTTATAACTGCATTTTTCTTCTTTTGAATACTTATGACTTATATTTCCTTTATTTTGGCTGAAGACATCCATATTCTTTAGCCTGCTTGACCAATTGATGGGTGTCCGGGTGTTGCTAGCTTCAAAGCCGACAGGTCTGTGGCATCCATCGTGTGTTTCTGCTGACAGTCTCGGATTTCTATACACTATATGCAGCTGACCATACACAAAATTGCACTCGATTTCAAGTTCCAGGCAAGCGAATGTAAGGTTCCCAAGTCAGTCTGCCAAGGTGAGCAAAGGAGCTCAGGATCACCAGGGTTGACCTGTAGAAGCTGGACCTGCTACACAAGTTGATGGGACTTGGCAGCGCGTATCTGAGGCTGCTCAGAGGCCAACATCCCTACAAAGCCACACTTTAACATTTTTAATAGGTCATGGTGTGCAGGGGAAGTCCCAGATGACTGGAAAAGGGCAAACATTACACCCAACTACAAAAAGTGCAAAAAAAAAAAAAAAGATTTGGGAAAGTACAAATGAGTCAGCCTCTCGTGAGTCTCTGGAAGAATTATGGAACAGGTTCTCTTAGAAGCTGTTTCCAGGCACGAAGAACAAGAAGAGAGCCAGGAAAAGCCAACACCTACATCGGCTAATTCTTCCATCGTCAGGTTTGCTTCATCATTGCTTCCATAGGGACTTGGGAGGCTGACCTTACTCATGAAGATCAAGGCAAAGAAGGCAGAAAGGAAAGCCTCCAGGTTTTCCTCTGTCATTTGTAACTAACTAACTGTGTTACTACTTTCTTGCTGCTCTTGACATCCCTTGGAAGTTTGGGCTCCAGATGTGTGGTTTTGTTTTTTTTTTTTGGTTGGTTGGTTGATTTTGTTTTGTTTTGTTTTGCTTTGCTTTGTTTCAGTTCCGTTCTCTCAGTAGCTCGCTATTTAACCAGACTGGTTTCTGTGCCGGTTCCTTTTCCACTTTACGTGAATGAGCCACTCTTGTACTTGGAGAATGCTGTCTCCAGAAGTCTCCCAACACTCCTGAACTCCTTTGGCCCCCAGGCCCTCTTGGGATCACACTGAAATCTGCTCTTCTGAAGTGCTGGGCCTTGATTCTTCTACCTACCTTCGTCACTCCCCTGAGGATGTTCACCTCTGTGCTATTACCATCACTGCAGCCAAGGCTGCTGCTGTCGGTCTTGGAGTGGTCTGAAGAAGGTTTCACCCGTTTCTCTTTCCTGATCAGTTGGTCCACAGCAGAAATCCACTGAGAGCTGTCCCTTGAGGGTGACACCTCTGATTTTGACCCAAAGGCACTCAACAGACCTATCCTCATGCCTTCTTCTCACAGTGCTCTTTGACATAGAGCACACTCCCTCCCTCCACACCTTCTACACTTTCTGCCTTTCCTCAAAACCTTGCAGCCTGTTGCTTTCACTCTAGCACAGCCATTTCCTGTCGGCTTCCGAAATGACAGAAAAACGGTGTTGCAGCTAGCTCCCCGCTGCTGTGCCTGCATCCAGTAACAGGACTGAAAGCTTCGTCCTGTGAGGGCAAAAGGCAAGGTCTGGGGCTGCTGTAGAGAGTCCAAAAGAGCCCTGCAGGAGGCACAGCAGTGACTTGTTGCTGCTGGAGGTAACCTTGCTCCTCTGGTAGAGTCGAGGCTGGAGGCAGCGTCCTGGAGGCTTTGCCACCCCCATGCTCTGCAGCCCACTGGGACCCCGCTGCCCTCTCCCCTAGGTCAGTGGTCCAGGGTTTCCATCAGAGGAAACCAGCTCTGTCTGTGTCTATCTGGAAAAAATAATAATAAAAAAATAATCAGTATTTAAAAAATGAAGTGAAATTTGCCGTAGGCAGCCACAGGGGAGACAAGTCACAAAGCGGGACCAGCCATTACAGATGCAGACACCGCGGCCCTAATAGGCTTTTCCTATTGATCTTCACTGGATTTTAATGGCAGGCTATTTAAATAAAGCCTCAATTATTTGAAGCTCCTTAAATGAGGATTTAAGAGGTGTTTTTCAGCATGCAGGCTTGACATTAAAAATCTCAATTACTTAGCCTTTCTGAAGCAGCTTGCTTTCTTTACTTTCTATGGTTTTGATCCATTCTAACATTTATTCCCTCTCTTTTAGTGTTGCAGGCACTTCTAAAGTGCAGAAGTTCTTGCTCCCTGTGGGAAACACAAAATGCTGTTTCCCCCAGGACATTTGCTTTTTGCATCATTTCAGTTCCTGTTTTTTTTTTGTTTTTTTTTTTTTTTTTTTTTTTTTTTTAAGCTTAGTTGGTGATAAACGAGCTAGCCAACAGATGGCAGAGCTCATGCTGGAACATGGGAAGTGTTTCCTTAACACGGGAGTCCACTTAAAAATGCAGCTGCCCACTGGTGCACGGCCAAACTGCCTTCTGAGGCCACCCTGTGAGTGTGCTGCAGCATGGGATGGATGCAAGTGGCTCTAATGATCTTCTCAGCAGGCTCCTCATAAATGCTTCCCGCAACCCCTGCTCTTTTCATCCTCGCCCCGTGGGCCCGCCGTGCCTGCTGAATGGGCAGCGCTCCACGGGCTCATTAGAGGCTTGTCCGGTTCATCATCTTCATTTGCACAAATCATCGTTGAAAGGGGGATGTCTCCTTTGTCTGAAGGGATGCTGCAAGCACGATATGGAGAGAGACATAAAAATAAACGCACTTCAATGCGTAGGTTTGTCTGTCAGGCCAGCCTGCCATATGTAAATGTTGACGTGCTTTAAGGCTTCTCTTTATGTCATGCTCTTTATCAGGTCCCATTTGGATCTACTGCGTTATACTTTTATCTACTCTGTAGTAAATTTTGCAGCTGATGCTCCTTTGATAAAAAATACTAGAAATCAGACAGGTATTTTTATTTTTCTTTAGGAGGAGACTGACTATGAGAAAAACAGACTCAAGAATTCTTTCCTGGTAGCCATTTTTTAAAGCCTTGACGTTCAATTGACTTTGGACCTCTGTGTTTCGCTGAGATTTTACTCTGACAGTAAGCACTCTTCTGTGCCATGGTTTTGTTCCCTCCCAGCACCACTTTTCTGCTGGAGGTGGCTGAAGAGCATGATTGCCCTAAGTTAAAGACGGAGCCTGTTTCTAAATAAAACTCTCCTGTGGTTCCTTTGCTGGATGGACTCACAAAGCTTACTTTGCTTTACTGAGCTCAGGATACACCTGCTGCAGGGGCCGCAGTGCTGCTGATGTGAGTCCCTCACAGTTCATGCAGACAGAGAAAACAAACCCAATCCCAACTCCTTTAACCTGCATCCAGATAGGAGCAGCTGACTGTGTTTCAAACAGCAAAGATGTGCTTGGATTATTTTTTTTTCCCCTAGTATTCTCCCCCTCTCCTAAGCTTATCAGTCCTTTTTTGGTGTAAATACAAAGGTCATGGTTTTCAGTACGGTGGATGACTCATTCTCATGTTCGAGCAATGTGATCAAAATGGAAACTCAGAAATCCCAGTGTGGTGTGTATTCCCTGCAGGCAGCGAGCACGAAAATATGTCTCTGTGGATGTCAGCTATCTGAGCAGTGCCAGCATCACGTATATGATTGCTTACGGATTTCTGGCTGCGTGCTGGATCAGAGAAAATGCTTTTAACCTGACAGTGCTATATCAAAATAAGCAGATTAGATTTTTGCCATTGGGTGTATATATATATAACATCTTCAACAGCCATATATATGTGTACACATGGGGTATTACAGTATGACTAGTGTTTAGCTGGCTCCTCAAGGCTGGGATCAACCAAGCAATCCCTCCTCAACCACTGTGGTGACACCTATTGCTTTGGCTCTCCTTGTAGCTTGTGAGGGTGCCCAGAATGATCCTTCAGGCTCAGGGACCTTATGTCTGCTCCACAGCCTTTTACAGCCACCCTCAGATCAACAGGGAATCGCTCAGCCCTATGAAAACGACCCAAACCTGGAGCTGCTGTGGCCACCAGAAGTGCCTGTCCAGCCTGCCCTTGACTGCTCCCACCCTGTCGGGAGAGATTTTTGTGACAGCTCTGCACCCGTCTGCTCCCCCAGCCTCCAGCCTCACACAAGGGTTTCACTGCTTCGGAGGGCAGAAGAACGGTGCCACGAGGCAAAAGGCAAAGCAAAAGGAAACAAAACCTCCGTCTCCTCTGATTTCAGCGTAGTATTTAGTAGTACACTATTCAGCTGCCAGGTTTATCGCAGTCGGTATGTGCTGGGCAGGTTCAGATCAACCAGCACCCTTCTGTCCCCTGCTCTGCAGGCTGCGTTAAGCGAAGGTGCTCATCCCTTCTCCTTCTCCTTGGGACCAAGGCCACCAGATGGAGCCGTGGGGAAGCGCCTGCACAAATCCTGTCTCAGCTGCTTTTACCGAGTGTAGAAGCCGGGGGGGAGGAGCGGGTTGTATTTTTAGTTACAAACGCCTCTCGCCAAAGACTCCTCTTCTCGTTAAGCGTGATTTCTCCTTGCCTCGTTTCCCATCGCCTCAACGAGCAGATGAAGACCGAGGCCCCGCTGCAGGGAAGGTCCAGCCTGCTCACCACAACAGCCCTGCTGTAGAAAGAGGGTAACTGGGGTTCTTTGAGGAAATGTAAAGAATACAGACATAAAATGGAAAATGTATCTAAATCCTTGGAGCTGCTGCGAAATCCTTAGCCAACGAGGATAAACAGCCGCAACAAATAACGCAACTGAAATGGGAGTGGGAGGAATAATTACTTATGAGCAGATGCTGACAGTCTCAAAGTGTGATCTTATCAGCTGTCACAGTCAGTGGGACCTTGGGTTGTGCGCACACAATGAGCTTAATTATGTATTTTATCAAATGGATAAACTCAGGAGCTCAGCGAGCTGGGCTGCAGCCAGCGCTATGTGCCATTCACTAGCACACATTACAGGAACAGACATTCAATTAGTAGGAAACAAAATCTGAAGAGGAAATGATTGGTTTTATCCATCTTGTGCCTGCCAGAAATTAAGCCTTTGAAGTCAAAGACCGTTTTGTGCTAGTATTAAAGCTTTCTTTCCTGACTCTTGTGCTGGGGCGAGAGTTGCCTCCTTTTGCAATCCTTTCCTAGAAGTCTTCTCATTTCTGAACTGCCTTTGAGCGTACTCTGGAAAAAAAAATATCCTTAAAGGAGAAAAAGGATTTCTGAAGTTTAATGTATTGAAAATTACAATATAGAAATAGTTTTTGCTTATCGAGTCTTACATTTACGTGCTTCTCCAAAGTGCAGGGTGAGAATTGCATTCTCACTCAACACAAGGAAAAGAACTAATTTTATGAAATACCTCCTGTAACTTCTGCGGAGTCTGAGTTATGACATTTATAGTATTAGAAGTGGAATATAGTTGTATTTTTCCCATTGATATTTCTCTAAAATACAACAACATATCCATAAAACTTAGCTTCTATGTAAGTGTTTATACAATTTAAAGCCTAAAAAAAAGCATCAATGTAAGATCTTTGGTTTGTGAACATAGATTACTTTTTGGGACACACAGAGAGAATGCATGTAAATGTAATACAGCTGCTGTAAAATGTATTTTTAAGCAAATATTGGAAATCTAATAGACTTCCATTGCACTGGGAGCTTCCACACAGTGTCAGAAACTGGCAGAATACATGTTCAGATTGAAACATCATTGGAAACAACACAAACAGGACTTGGTTTTTCCTATAATAGCTTTCAACAACACAACGGCTTTACACAGTGTAGGTTAAAGAGTGTATATTAGGATGCTGTTCTGATAATAATAATTTGTAACAAATACAGAGTACTAAATGCTAATGGCTTTTCTCACAGTGTCTTCTTGACACCCTGGGGTGACAAGGACTCAAGCCACCCCGTAGGCCCATGCACAGGGGACGAGGTCCTCCTGGGCATGGGGGTGAGAAGTGCCTGAGGCTTGGCAGGCAGAGCAGAGGCAGTGAAGCTGATGGAGCCAGGCAAGAGGAGCAGAGCAGACAAGTGACAGAGCCCAGGGAAGCTGAGGAAGGATGGACGAGATGTTTGGTGTCTCACAGGAGGCCGGGGAGCCACAAATACCTGATATCCCAGAGCAAGATACCAGGTAGATACCAGGAGATGAGGTAGTTGAATGTGGATGAGGAGATGATAGGACAAGGCATGGTAGTTTTAAACTAAAGGAGGGTAGGTCTAGATTACATATAAGGAAGAAATTCTTCACTATGAGGGTGGTGAGGCACTGGCACAGGTTGCCCAAGAGGCTGTGGACGCCCCATCCCTGGAGGTGTTCAAGGCCGGGCTGGATGGGCCTCAGTGAATCAGTCATAGACTTTGGGAGTTGTTCAGGCCCCTGTCTGGTATGGCCCTCAGGATCGGTGCTCCTAGAGAAAGACCAGCATTTCCAAAGTTTGTGTGCCAAAAGAGGAGGAATCTCTCCGGAGGGGGCAATAGCAGCACGTCCTCTCAGCTGTGTGGCCGTGCCCAGAGGCGGGTCTCCAGGCGTGTCCTCTGAGAGGTGGCAGCACTCACGGAGGCGTGACGGGGTTACACAGCACTTGGGTTTGGAGCAGATTATCCCTTCCTCTTCTGCTTTCACACACAGCAACCCACTTTAAATGACCAGATCACCTAAATCACTAACCAAACCAGCCCCACCTTGCAGCATTTATGGGCTCCTAGAATGGGGCGCGTCCACACGGGAACCATCTGAGCTAGCACCACGCTCCTGCTCTGACACCACGGCTGCTTTGTTCAGCACCACAGGCCACCACACTTCCTTGTATAGCAGGAGAGGATCGGGAGCATTTTCAGTTCCACCTGGTAGGTTAAACAAAAATAAATCAGTTGACTTCTCTGTGTTGAAACCAGTTTTGATAGCCCACTTCTACAAAAACCAGGTCCCATCACGCAAAGCCTAGGCTACTTTTGCTTCTCTAGACCAAAGCAGGGTTTAATGACCTGAATATCAGGGAATGACCAAAGGTGTGTACAGTGTTCAAACCCCTGTGCATGGCACTATGAAGAGAAAAAACAGCTCTCCAAGGTACAGCCTTACTTCAGCCTGTTCCTTGAGAGAGAGCCCATAAGCCCTGATCCCAGGAGAATACAACCATGTCTATTTTCTGCTGAGTCTTAGACTTGGGTTTTCTTCCTATCCCTGTGTTAGTTTTCAAGTCATCTATGAAATTTATGGTTCTTTTCACACAACATTTTTGCTGTAGACTTCAATATATAGAAATGAAGTAATCATAGCTCCACCACAGACAAAATAATCGATGTCACTTTTCAGATTAATAGTGAGAAAGACGTGTGTCTGCACAGAGCAAGCCTTGAAGGCTCTCTCTTCCCTCCCTGAATGGGTGTCCGATTAGAGCAGCTCATCCCATATTAAGGCTGACACGGTACCAAAGACACTGCGTGCAGCTTGGGGCTCCCAGACGCTGCAAGCTGCCCCGATAGGATGTTCCCACTGAACTCACTAGATATTCCTCACCAAGTAGCACTGGTTACGTGACTGGATCACACAGGAGTTTTGGCACGTATTGGGAAAAACACTCTCATCAAGGCCTCATGATGCTGCAGTCTGTTGAAAGTTCCCAGCCCTATGCTGCCAGCTGAGTGGGAAAAGCTTGTAATCCTTCACCAGCACCTGACAAGGTCACTGTGTTTTCAGGTCTTGCTGCTTAGTCCGTGTTTATCGACGTGAGAACCGATACATTCGCTGTCAGTTAATTTTGGTGAGCTCTGGGAGTGCAGGCTACCCCCACAACTCGCGGTCCTGCACGAATCTCATTATGTTTGTGACATTCATACTTCCTCGGTAGATTAAGGTTTTGCAGCTCTGACCTACATTCATTAAGCCAGCAGCTGCAGCTCTTTATCATCATGTAGTTGTTACTACACCTCCGCTGGTGGCTTTCAACCCCGTAAGGAAGCAGAGTGGAGCACGTACCTCAGCTGCTAGCTGCCAGACCTCATAGACCTTGCTCTGTGACTATTCTCACCCTGGTTTTAAGCTAATGTGTCAGATGGTGATGTGGGCGACCAAGGAGCCAGCACCTGCAGGTACCACATAAGAAAGGGTGTCTGGGCAGTAACCTCCTAGGCTGCCTGCACAGCCACCTCCAGGGATTTTTACTGTGAAAAAATATCTCCTTTTTTTCATGTGTGCACTTCCCATCTTTCAATTTGATGAATACTCCCTCTTTGTGCAAAGTAGGAAAAAGAGAAGCCCCTGATCTCTTCTCCACATCATTTCTCTTTGCCCAGGCTTGTGTTCAGGTCCCCTCCTAGTTTTCTGCTTTCTAGGGAATGCAGTCTGACTCCAACTCTCGCTTTGACTGGGAAGGTTTTGCACTTGCTTTGTCTTACGAAATTCCTCCAAAGCCTTGTGATGATATCTTTTGTGAAATCTGTTTACCAGTGAAGGAACAATGTTATTCCTGGGCCTGCCCTGTGCTTGGTTATTTGAAATGGTCTTAAAATCCTTTTTTTTTTTTTTTTTCTAACTTGCAGCCCATTCTTTAAGCCTCCTTATATCTTGTCAACACTTTTGATCGCCCATTGAGCAATGATTTTCACCGAGTTCTGTAATGCCACCCGGGTCACTTTATGAAACCGAGACAGTTAATTTAGAGCCCTTAAGGTGCTCGAAATGCTCTCATTACGCCTCCAGCCTGTATTGCTTTACATTTACTGACACCGACTTTCATTTCTGCTCATCTAACTAGTTCACCTCTCTGAAGATAATAGCGAAGAATTCCAGGAGGGTGCTTTACCAGGAAAAGTGTGGCTCTGTGTTAGCTACCAGCTAGCCTGGGCAATGAGGAAAACACCCTGAGGAAAACAGGAGTCCGTGCAAGCTTCACTCGGGGAGCAGGCTGAGGTGAGAAGTGGGGGGCTTGCTGTTTTAGACACTCGCATTTCCTATGTAAGCAACATAATAAGGCTCTTCGTGGCTCTGAAGGCAGTGTCGCCAGGATTAATGAGTGATGACTTCATTTGCAGAACTGGTGCTGGTTGTCCATTTTAACGCCCTAATCTGACAGGTACTTTTAATGAAGTGCATCAGATGGAGCCACGGCACTAGCTGTCTTCTGCTTCCCAATGTCTGTAACATCGAGTCAAGTAAGAAATGTTTTGTCCTAACCATGTAGGGAAAATTTGTGCGTAGGGATAATCCTGGTGAAGGATATTGATGCAGCATGCGGATCCAAATTTTCACATGAAAAAGCTTTTCCTTCAAGGCAGAGAAAAAAAAAAAAAAAAAAAAAAAAAAGTCAGACAGACATTTTGGGCACAAACACGTTTTTCTGGCAATCTTGGGTGGTTTGCTCTGAAATCTGTGAACACCCACTCCTCCCTACTGTCTGGAGCAGAGAGGCCACGGGGGTGTTTCAGTGCACTTTACCAACCGCATCTGCAGGGGCGGCAGCACACAACGCGCACCCTGAGAGCTGCTCGCCTCCTGGCGTATAACTCATTGTTCCAAAAAGCACCAAAATAATCGGCAAATGACAACTGTGCATGATTTTGTGATTGGTTTGGTGGCGTTACGTTGTCACCAAGGCATCATTAAAGCGGCGGTATTTGGGATGTGAGCGTGTTTGGGTTCATGGTGATTCCGTTTAGCACAACCCTTCCCTTCTCCTCTTCATCCCCTTAGACAGAAAACTGGGAAGGAAAACTCGCAGCTCCCAGCTCCTTCCTTTTCTGGGAGGAATGATGGGGAGTGAAGATCTTGCCATGGAAATAGCTCCAATATGACTGCCGGGCACCTCCCTTTGAGCTCTGCCAGCACTGCTAACGCACTCCGGCCAGCAGTCTGGCTGCAAGCAGGAGCCAAGGGCTGATGTCTCCAGAGGTTTACGCAGCCCAGTGCCGGGGATCCTCGGGCCGCAGCTACACCTTTGCTGTTCGCTGCCCCACGGCGCTGCCGTGCCTCCTGCACCTGCCCCTGCTTCACAGAAACGCTATTTTAGAGCCTGCCAAGCTCAGCGGTGTTGTTGCATTTCTCGTCCCTCTCCCTGTAATATCTAGTTGCCGTAGTTACCTCGTGTAGCTAAGGCAACCAGATGTTACAGACGGAGCACTGAAATAGCATCAACAAGTGTAAAAATTACAAGTGCTTTAACTAGCTGGCCCGGGCTAAGCCTCCTGGGGGAATTTCCCTCCCAGCTCTGTCCCGTGCCACCTCCTCTGACAAAGCACGCCGGCCCAAAGCCCCATCCAGCCTGGCCTTAACACCTCCAGGGACGGGGCACCCACAGCTTCCCTGGGCAGCCTGTGCCAGGGCCTCACAGAGCAGGTAAGGGATATTTACCAGCTGTAAGCCAGCCCACGGCCACGGGGCAGGTAGGAGAGCCTTGTGCGCTCTACCACGCGGCAGGTGGCAGCTGCCACCAGACTGCAGGCAGAGGTGTCCCCAAAATTCCTCAGAGGGCTTTGGTACACGCAGGTTTTTTGTTTTACATAAAAATGTAATGGAAAAGGAAGGGATAAGGGGATGGGAAACTCCTAACCTAGTTAGAGGAAAATTAAAATTAATCCTGCAAGGTGCTGCCTTTATCCCACCCTGAGCTTCGCTCTACAGCTGTTGTCCTTTAACTCCCTCCTTCTTTCAGGGGCTCCGATTCCTTGCGAGGGCTTGCGGAAAGCTCCTGAGCAATTAATTTCAGGTGGAAAAGCACCTTCCCCTCCAGGCTGGAAAAGCATAAATCAGCCATAACACCCTTCCCAGGCACCTTTCTCGAGACCGAAGGAAGCAGGTGTTGAGCATCACACTAATTTTAAACCCACAATTAGCGTAGCTTGAATCCTGGCCTAGTTCCAGGCTAATTCATTATATCCTTCCAAACTGAGCTCCCCTGCTGACTTTACTCGAAAGCAGGAGGCCGGGCCCTCCACCCACCGATGCCTTTTTGTTATTCTGCTCTGGGTGTAGGAAATGGGGCGGCAGGGTTCCTGCATGCCCTCTGTCGAGGAGGTGTAGCTGACACGGCCACAGCCCACCTGCTCTTCTGCCATGAAAGCAGCATAGGTGGCAAAAACCCTTGGGAAGCCCTTGGTGCTGTTGGAAGATGTCAAGTGTGTTGGCCAGGCAGGGAAGGGGCTCGCAGTCTGGTTGCACACCGGGTATCACGGGATCATCCGGGTTGGAAAAGATCTTCAAGATACCAAGTCCATCCATCAGCCTCACCTACTGAGTCCCATCACTAAACCACGTCCCTTAGTGATGTGGTAGGTGTAGGTTAAACATGCCCCTGGCTCTACGGAGCTTTGGCTGGGCAAGAGTTGCCGGATTTAGCTCTCTGTATAAGTGCTGGTTGCAATACAATAACATCTAAGGTGTTTACTGGGCTGGGGAGGATGTACGTGAGACCAGTGCAAGCAATTAGTGCCGATCAGCAGTTCCCTCTGCTGGCTGAGCTGATGAAGTTGTGCCTCCCACCCTGCAGGCCTCTCTCTGATACCGCAAGGGTGCAGGTATCGAGTGAGGTGCCATCTCTGCGCGTAAACTAACGAGGGTGGCTACATAAAACAGAGCCACGGGGGATCTGTGCAACAAATAATAAAAGCGTGGCTCGCTCTACTGCCATCAAACTCTCCTCTGGTAACAAAAAGAGCAGAGCAGCTACAGATGCTTGCTCTGGGAGTGATCCTGACATACATTTCCCCAGATGATTCAGAGCTGCTCCTAGTAATAATTTGTGTTGGTTTGCTTGCTGCATCATTTTGCAGGTTTGTGTGTGTGTACATGTGCTGCTTGTTATGGGCTTCGAGCAAGGATGTGAGTCTACCCATTGTTTTCTTCTTATGAAATATATTTTTTTAAGAGATCGTGCATTTTGAAATGCAGCAAGATACTTTTTTTCCCCTCTTTGTTTCTTCGAGGAATGATAAAGCAGACCATAGATTTGTCTTCTGCAACTTCGACACAAAAAGGAGATGTGGTGACTTAAGTAAAACAAGTTTTGAGCCAACTGTTCTCAAAATTCAAAGGCTTAAGTCACCCTGAAATAAGAAATGGAGGAAACCCATTTTAGGGCAAGTTGTCAGTATCTGAGCCGTATTTCCTTCTGTCCAAATGATTCTCTGTGAGGTGGCTCCCTGGGGAAGGAGGGCTCACTGTGAGTCCACTGTCTGCTCACAGACCTAAAAAACATCAGCAGGAGTCACAGCTCACTCAGTGATCCCATGAAAACAGTTTTACAGACAAACGTGCTTTTCTTACATTCTATGAATTTTGTTAAAATCTTGAGGGTTTTGTGTATTTTTTTTTTTTTTTAATGTGAACTACTGATTGGCTCTGCACTTTTGGACGTCTCTGTCTACCTCCAAAAAGAAAGGAAAATGAAATTGTTAAGTAATGGTTTTCACGTCCAGGAGAGCTGGCTCCACTCCTGTGTTTCCGGCTGCTGAACGCTTTCTGCTATGAGATTCCTGTGGGTTTTTGTGAAGAGCTCTCACACCTTCTCCTGCACGGCCCTCACCACTCAGCAAGCAGAAGGGCTGGATGCTGGGCAGCCACCTTCATCCCCCTGCCAGGGAGACCTGCTCCTGTCTGGCCAAAGCTGTGAAGGGTTTTGAACCACGGGCTTGAACTCCTCGGGAAAACTTCAGCTACACCCAGAGCAGCAGCTGAAATACACAAGCATCTCATGCCCAGACTGGGCTTACTGTGGGAATGACTGGATGCTGCCAGGGAAAACGGCGGGAGGTGAGGGTGGCCAAGCTAAACAACTGCTGTCTGGGCCCATGTCGTCCTCTCCTTCCTCCTCCTCCTCCTCCTCGGGAGGACGGCGGGGAGCAGCAGCCCTCCGATGCGTGGCTGGGGTGGGGACACCCTGCTCCTCTCCCCACTAGCTGTGGGGCCAGGGACCCCCCTATGCCCTGGGTTGAGCCTTGGGGCTTTGCCTCGCCCCCACAAGGACTGATGCTCGAGTGCTCCTGGCTGCATGTGCTAGGAAGTGCTTGAGCTCTGGGAATTTGCATACAGAAAGCCCAATTAGCCCTGATGGAGCGATATCTAGGTTGCGGTATTAAGCAGCCAGCAGCAGCCAGTCGAGCTGCAAGCTGAACATTTCCCTTCTAAAACTGAAACATTTGGTGGTGTCATAGGAATTTCTTAGTAACCTGCTCACGCTAATTTTACAGCTTTGCTTGTCAGGTTTCCACCAGTACACTAAAACTGAATTTCTATAATGGCAGGAAGTTTAGTTTCATATATTTTTTTAACATATATTTTTACATACAGTATTGAGCAGTATTTACAGATGCATTAACTCACCATTGCCACATGAAATTAGTGTGGTTTATGCTACTAATAGCACTAACCAGCCAGGCCATAATGGTAACAGAGCTGCAAAAGTAGCCACTTCTGCACAAAGTCCTCACGCCCTCTGTGGCCTCAGCTAGCAACTCCCTTTCAGTAAAGACTGGGTGATGTTTAGCTAATTACCCCCGAGTAATTCCCGATTTACCGAAGCACAACCAATGCTTAATTTACCCATTGCTTTACACACTGGGCCACTTGACCCACTAAAACACAAGCCTGCTGACTTCAGCAGGTTGGGAGGTTTCGTTACAGGGGATAGGAAAGAGACAAAGCGGGGAAAACCCACGTAGAAACACGCTCTTGGCAAGCGTTTCCCTTCATGCGTGCACCTACACTTTATATACGTCAGGCACGTGGGAAGCTCAGGAGCCCCGGTGTGAGCGCTCCGAGGTGCTGCCATGCAAATGCCACAGCTCTCGTACGTGGGCTCCCGCTTCGCAGCATTTAGATGAGAAGTGCCAGGGCCCACACTGCAAACGTGGCACGCTGTGCTGTGCTGCTTCAACCACTGAGAGCATGGTTGGGTTTTTTTCTGGGGGGGTGGGTGGGAATGGCTACACACAGATGCCTCAAATCTAGGCTAAAAGAAGCGCTTTCCCTCGGTAAACAGTGTTTAAATCAGCTGCTCCTTGGGGTTTGCCACTGAATTTAACTCCTGTGTCGTAAAAAGGAGCTTTGGGATGGGAGGAAGCTTACTCTGAGATGCTTGCAGTCAGAAAATACCCAAATATATCTTGAGAGAGGCTGAGGAGGGAGAAAAAAAAAACACACACACACACACACAACAAAAACAAACAAACAAAAAAAAAGGGGTGAACAGGAAAAAGTGATTCACTAGCAGCAGTAAGGAGGAGGCGGGCTGGTTTCAAGCAGCAGTTTTACATTTTTTTTTTTTTTTTTTTTTTTTTTATTTGCAGATCCGTGAGTAGCTAATTTTCACCTCGTGCCAGTCAGGTGGGAGGCTCCTGAGTGAGCAGCAGCCTGCAGGGCCCAGGTGATATCTGCTGCAGGATGAGGGTCTCTTGGAGGCTTCTGGACTCATCCTGTCCCCTGCTGGGGACCTGTAGAGATGAGTACACGAAGGTGATGGTGCCAGCAGGCTGAGGGATGAATGCTCGGGTCTGGAAATGGCAGCAGAAGGTGAGAAGAAGGTGAGAGCACGGGGACCAGGAGGTGTTTGGCAAAGGAGGGTGAGGAAGGAAGTCACAGGCAGGCTGAGGGAAGAGGAGTGGGGTTTGTAGTATGTGAAGGTGCAGCACAAAACTTGTGCTGGATTTCAGAAAACACCATATGCTGACAATAAATCTGTGTGTTTTAGGGTGAAAAGGAATGAAAATGTCTTCTGGAGATCCTAAAAAAATATAATAATCTTTGAGAGCAAAGCTGTATTTAATTTGGTTATAATCCTCTGAATTGAGATATATTTCAACTTGACTGAGGGCTCTTGAGCACTGCTCACAGAGGAAACCTGATCACTTTTGGCAGAGGGAAGAAAAATTGTCTGTTAAAGCTCAATTCTCTCAGCTGGAACATTTATCGCCAGAGATCAATGAAAACCAGAGGATAAATAAAAGCAGATTTTGAAAAGGAATGGATAGAAGATGTTCAGGAGCCAAAATCTCTCTTTTTTACTTCTTCTTCTGGGTCTCTTCTTTTGATTTTCTCCCCTGGAGAGAACTAAATTGAAATGTGCTTTATTGACTGATCTGTATCTTATTTACAAGACTGGTAAATTAGTGGCTCGTGTGCTAGAGGTCTCATGTTTGCTGCCCTTCCAGACCTATTAGTTTGCCCCACTAAATGCAGACGCTCAAATGTAGTGCATTTTCCAAGGTGGGACACGATGTTCTGCTTCAACAGGAAGCACGTGGTCCGGTTTTTAACTGCATAGCAGGACTTGGCTGGGACTAAACTTACTAAACAGCATGCTGATGATTTTATAGAGGCTAACTGTATTTTCCCAGGGAGACTTGGTATGTCTGAGGGGAAAGAGAAAGTAAAGAGTATGTTTGGTGTTAGTTGCAAAGCCTGGAAATGCGTTTGGAAAACAGGCAAAGCTTCAGAGATACAGCATACAGAGATACTCTGCCCCTCGCAGGTATAGCTGTATTGCTCCCTGAGCTTACACAATGTGGCTGCAGCCTTGATCAGTGCCCTTGCACCCATCGTCTTGTGTGTCATCCTTTCTTCAGGCTGAAACGTGCTGGGCGAGCTGAGCTTCTCCCCAGGGTCTGCACCACCTGACCTCTCTCCTCTGTGCTCCTTTTCCTGCATTACACAGCACTTCATTCCCACCCACCCCCCTTCAATATTGTTGCCACGTGTTGCCCATCTTCCACCTCCCTCCCAACTGCTCCCCCTTGGCTGTCCTCCCTGGTCTTGGTTTGGGACTGCTTCCTCCCTCCCTCTGCCATCTCCCGCGCTCGTGCTGGGAGCTGCACCACCCCTGTCCCTACAAGGACAAGCCCCTCAAGCTGGTGTCCCCTAGACCTCGCTGTCTCCACTTTTGAAAATGTGCGTTAAATAAACACCATCAGATTTTCTCCAACGCTGATTTTCCTACTGTAGTGGAGTTTAATGAAGGCATGCACGCAGCTGTTTTAATAACTGCTTTCACTGGTCACCTTAAAGCACCCTGCCTTTTTACAATGCTGATAAAAAGAAATGACAAGGGCTAAGCCACCTGGGCGCTGAGATCAGGACATCTTGCGCTGATGAATATCACTTCATTGCCTCCATGTATTTATCCACTGATTGCCCATTGCATCTGGCCTTACACCCATGCTTCACACTCACCATCCTTTTGTTCTGTGTTTGTGCTGAGGACAACGGGACCCGCACATTTGCCTGAGATCCCAAAGGCTTCTGTAATTAAAAACTTAGGGAGAGTAAGGGTAGCTGAAAGCTATCCATTATCAACTCTTGTGGATGGAATAAGATTTTAATACAGAGTTCAAAAACCACTTTTATTCAGTGGTTATTCCTCTGCTTTTTGCATATAAATGTGTGTGTTAGTAGGAATGGTTTAGGTAGATTTGGGTCTATGAT
This sequence comes from Aythya marila, assembly GCF_965140915.1. Lineage (NCBI taxonomy): Eukaryota > Metazoa > Chordata > Aves > Anseriformes > Anatidae > Aythya > Aythya marila. The sequence continues at coordinate 79,847,928 of NC_139043.1, forward strand.
TTCTTTAGAGCAACAGCAAGGTAAGGAAAAATATGTTCGCTGTGGAAAGGTATAGCCTGTTTCTGTAACACACTGTATTTGAACTGGAGCCTGTCTGACAGCTGTCTCCAATAGATAGATAAATCATTATGCAGGGAAAGAATTACACAGTGATGTGTGCCACATTTATAAGCAAAACCTCATAAACCCCAGCGAGGGAGAGGAATTTCCATTGCAGAAGTAAATGGTTGTGTGCCTTTGATAGAAAAATATTAAGACATTATGTGCAAGGTATCTTGAGGCAAAGGTATGTGGTACTTCGCCATCCTGGCCATAAGAGAGAGAGGTCAGTATGCCTGGTGATACAGAGGCCTGTCCATCTATTGATTTATTTATTTTTTCTGAGAATAGCACCACTGAACTAAAGTCCTTAGTTACTATTAGAAAGATGTAAAACAGGATTAAAAATGAGATGGGATGAAACAAAGGTTTGATTCAGGGAAATACCATATTCTTCTGGTTGGGAGAAGGGATCTTACCAAGTCTGGCTCTGTAATTTCCCTATAATATCTGAGGCAGACTCCTAGTACTTAATGAGACGCATAATGCAATGACAGCCATAATTTGGCTAATTAAAAGTGACAGGCAGGGATCCTCCTTCAAAGATAGGGGAGGGAAAAAAAAAAAAAAACACCTCTCGTTTCTCTTATCAATGGGCTGGCAAGTCTGGATTTATTTTTTTTTTTCATGGCCTGGCCTACAGGAAATCCCTCCTGCAGCCAGGGCCTGGGCTGCCATTTCTGTGAGGACACCTGGGCTGCGCGATGCAGGCCCCGCCATCTTCCTGCCCGGGGCTGGTGTCACCCTCCAGCAGCAGGCCCATGAGCTTCTGGTGCCGTTATCACCAGCACTGGAGCTGGCTGGTGCATGTCACATAACATCTGTCTCCTTTACACTTCTGCCAGATGGTTAATTGCTACAATGAGTAGGAGAACATCTCACCAGTTTAATCCCACCACCCTTCTCTAGTCACTTTCCTTCACCGTTCTCATGTGCGTTACCCAGGTCCTCGTATTCCCATTACCTACTTACTCCAATTTAAACTTGAGCTTGCAATTTTGTTGAACCAGCTTTCTTTTCCTGCTTCCCCCTTTCAAGATGCAATTTCAGGGCAGAAGGGTGTGCCTGTTGGGAAGTCTGAGGGATAGGAGTTTGGGTTGTGCCTCTACAGACTGAGCACGGCACTTCAACCTCTCAGCACCTCAGCTTTTTGTCTGCAACAGGAGATGTAAAAAAGAAAACGTGACTAAAATGTGCCAGGCTTTACCATATTGCTGTTTGTAAAATGTTTTAAGATCTTACAGTGGAAGGTTCACCAATGTAAGAAGGACATAAAATGATTAGAGAGTTGTCCCAAGTCTTAGGCCATTAGTCTTGTCCAAAGGAAGATAATGAAGATGGTGAAGGGTCTGGAGGGGAAGAGATATGAGGAGCAGCTGAGGTCCCTGGGTTTGCTCAGCCCCGAGCAGAGCAGGCTGAGGGAAGGCCTCATGGTTGTACAAATTGTACAGCTCAATGTGAGGGAAATCCAGTGATGAGGACCCAACAACTTTGTCTGCGACAGCATGCCTTGTGCGTTTTCTACCCTCTGTCCCTGTGGGACATGCCCATGACCTCTGCCCAGCTGCTCAGTTAGTTTCCCCGTGTCCCTGGTGCAACACCCACATCCCTTGAGTGCCGTAGAGGACTTTGGTGTCCCATCACCTGCTCTAAAGTCCCACTGCAGCGCCACAGTGCCACCTGCGAACAGATGGAAAGGGGGGTTCAGACAGGGAGGCAGGGGGAGGCATGATGCCAGCCAAAAGGGAGTGGGTACCTCTAAGGATGGCTACGCATGCATTAATTACCTAAACCAAGAAACCCTGCCTTTGCTGCTCTTTAAGCAGAGCAGGATGACTTCCCTGAGTGCCAGCACATATGAGTATGGTATATCTATGCTCTTCTATTTATTTCTCTTGAAAGGGAGCACAAATGAAAATATTTAATTTTTCTCTGATAGTTCAGTATTATGGGTGGGCTGGGATTCAGGAAAAACTTTGGTTTTGCATGGATTTAAGCAAAGAACATTGAGAACAGAGACTGAGTACTTCAAGATATGCATAATAGAAGATGTGCTCTTCGCCAAACAAATTGTCAGTTAAAGTAAACTGAAATGTGGTATCTAGTTATTCTTATATCAGTGATGCCTGCCTGGTCGTCTCTGCAAAGAATTAGTTTTGACCTTGCAGAGATCTCCAGGGTATAGCTAGCAATAGCTCTAAATCGACTAACGCTGTCCTAAACCTGCAGATTTCATGCTAGGCTTGGAAAACATTCACGACACATGTCCATGATGGTTTAAGCTGGTGTAAGTCAGAGCTGGAACAAGCACAGTTTTAGTCCTAGCCAGACACTTGCTTTGCCTCAACATGAAATTTGTCTGATGGTGAGAGAGTTCGAAGATCAAAACAGAAAAGTAACGTATGCAAAACTATAATTACCAAGTTTAAAATGAAATAATTTTTTTTTTTTTTGCACTCTCAGCTGCCTGAGCCTATTTGCAGTGGGATCAGAAAAGCACCAGTGGTGATGGAGAAGACATGGTAGGAGCCTTCCACCTAGGACAAGGTGGGGCCATGCCCAAGTGGGGTTGGAGCAGCTCATGCTGTTGTCCCAGAGCACACTTACATGCAGACAGGTTGAGTGTGGGAGCACTCTTCAGGCCTCTTTCCTGAGCACTAGACTGTAGTTGGCCTGCGCTTTCTTCTTAACCTTGCCCTCTCCTCTTCACAGCCGTTCTGTCTCCTTTATAGTTGTGACTTTCTGTGCCAAGAAGGTTGTGACAGCAAACTTTATAAAATACTTGTACTGTGGGTGTATATGAAAGCTTCATTTGAGACGATTTCCCAATGCTCTGAGTTACTCTCATTTGTACAACAGCAACTTGGCACCCTTCTAATCATGTAAATGGACTCTGAAGAAGACACGAGCAAAATTTGTAGCCAGCCTCAGGACAAGAATTTCTCCTATCGTTTGGAAATGTTATCAATCTGCATTAGGCTTGGAAACTATTTTTACCCAGCAGAGCTGTGTTGAAGCATCCATTGCAAGATTGGAAAAATCCCATTTCTGCTTATGCCTGCTTGGCAGTAAGAAGATAATGCCAGTTTTCAGACACCATTAAGGATTTAATCACAAATAATGTATCCCAACACATCACTTGAGCTTTGGCAAAACAACATTTTTCAATGCAAATACATTTTGTTGGAAGTTTTGACTGGTTCCAATTATTTTGCTTGCATTTTAAGCTTCTTTTTATAGTGGTACGGTGCAGTAAAATGGATCTTCATGTGGACTGTTGGCAGGGTCAGGCAATGCAGTTTAGGAATACTGAGCTCCTAACGTGACGTCCCGTTTCTGCTGCCTTCTTTGCAATGTGAGTTGATAGAGAATTTATTTCAAACAATAGTTTTTTTTTAATGGAAAGCAGTGTTTCTCAGGTTTGATGTTGTTCTCTAATTCACACTGAATGCGATACAGCATAATTTTCAAAAGCATAGTTTTGACTTTTTTTTTTTTTTTTTTTGAGTCAAAATCTGTCAGCTCTGATCATCTTTGGAAATGTGGATACCACTTAGGGTTAAATCGCGCTACTTGCGTGCCTAAGAGCGCTGCCTAATATTATCACATTGGCAAAGCTCCTGACGCTATATTTATGATCTACAATTAATTGCACTCTGTGGACCAATTCCGCCATGCTGCTCAGACTAAAGCTTCGAGATGGCCACAGGAGAGAGAAGAGAAGCCAGTGGGAAGCAAGCTATTAGGCCTTGCCTACTGGGTCTTATGACCAACAAGAAAACCACCGCTGTTCTGAACGCTAGGGTGATGTTGCATGGCCGTATGAGCATGTGTTCTTCAGATGGGTAATTGAGGCTTATCCACTGCAAAAAATACTTTGACGTAAGAAAAAAACAAGAGAACTGACAGTGCTAAAATGTACCAAGTGTATACGTTTTGCAGTGGTTATGGTAGAAGGTGATGTGTCAGTGTTTGGTTAGCTGGAGGAGACGAGGTTCAGCCACGTTTCTCAGTTCTGTCATTAAACACCCTCCTGTGCTCAATGTATGAGGTCTTCAGGAGAAATGAAGATAGAAATAAGGAAGGTTTTGTGCCCTGGCAATCGGCTGAGTGAAACACCGGGCTGGCGTGGGCAGTGTGGCTTGCCCCTTGCTTCCACCAGAGCTTCCACTGCTGCTTGGAGGCTATTCGTGTTTGTTTCAATTTCTGCACCTTGGACAAGAACACAGTAATTTTTTTACCAGTCCCTCAGGAGAGGGTTAAAATTAAGCAAACAGTATTTGAAAAGTGCTTGGCAGATGGCAAAAAAAGTCCAAGTATTTTCAGAGCTCTAGTGAGAGGAAACCTCTTGTTAGGCTGCTGAAGCTGATTTGAGACATGCAGGTTTTTTTTTTTTTTTTTTCTTTTCTTTTATGGTTGAGAGCTTATTTAAAAGGAAAAGATGTTCACGTCTCCAGCACTTCGAGTTTGAAACTCATGCCTCTGTCACGTTTCTTTGGTTTTTCTCTCGTGTTCATTACTATGCTCTCTAAGTGTTTAAAAACACAGGTTCCTAGGACAATATAATTTTAAAATTAGCCAGAGTGTGATGTTCAGAGAAATTTGGGGAGCTGGGAACCCCTTGGAATTCATTAGATGCTGGATTTAAGCTACATATCCAAGCTAGATGTTCACATTTCAAAGTTTTTTTTGAAGTATTTAAACAGAATGTTCAGAGCTGAAGAAAGGCGATCCCTGGAGAGCCTTTAAAGCAGGAAAGGGAGAGAAAGAAAGAATTGGGCAAAATTATCTCGCATCTAGCTTCCGACACAGATTAGTAATTAAATTGGTAAAAAGTTAAATTGGTGAAATGATTTAAAACCCAGGTATAGCACATCCTTTCCCAAGGAACTGGAGTGCCTTTTTAGGGATCCTACAAAAGGTTTCAGTGGTGTAATTCATTTGATTTAATTGATTTTTCCACCTTTTCTCTGGGAGGTGATAAAGCCAGTCATCAAGACAGATAAGAGAGCTGCACTGTGGACTGCATGTTCACAACGTTTTCCAATTTAAGCCTTCTATCGTCAGGGCTTTTTTATCATCTTTAGGCAAACTCAACGTATTAAAGTTTGTTATTCATTTAGTGTCTCAAAGTACACCAGGAATATTAAAGATATAAAAAGCAAAACGTGTCCCTGACTAAGACAGGATTTCTTAATTACGTATTTTATTATATATTATATTACTTTCTAGAGGCCTCGATCAATGCCTTGGCTGCTGCACAAATACAGAGGAAGGCTCATTCGTGGCAGGATGAGTTTACCGCAGATGGTAAGCAGATGTTTCAGGTGGATGGCAGAAGAAAATGAAGCCTGTGAACGGGGACCTCGGGCAAACACACTAGTCTGCACGAGTCCTGAGCCGGCCAGCTCTGGATACAGCATCGCTGCCCATCTTGGAAACACTCCAGATGTTATCCATGTTGTCCTTTAGGCAGCCTGGTTTCTACAGATGATGTCTTTCCTTGCAGCAGGCAATCTTGGGACCTCTGGGGAAGGGACATGAAGCTTCCTTTTTTTCAGAGCCTGAAATATTTTCCAGATTCCTGAGAAAGAAAGGGTATTCCTCTTTGAAATTCTGATTGCTTGTTCAATACATGCTAGAGAAAGCTAGGCATGACTAGCCTATTATTTTCAAGAGGTAGTAGATGACTATGGATGATAATTATATCCTGTTAAAAACATCCCCAGAGGTAGGGGTGACATGGAGGCAGGGTGAAACGGGGTAATTTTGTGACCCTTCACTTGTCTTCAATTATTAAGGACAGCCTGTAACTGAGGACAAAAAAAAAAAAAAAAGATTAATGAATGATGCTTTGGGCTTCAACCACATGAAATGTCTGTCTGCTAAGCAAAGTGCAAGCGTTACCACTTTTAAGTGCAAGGTCAAGCTACAAGTAAGGCTGGAGACTGGCTGAGCTGAGGGCAGCGCTGGTGACACATCCGTCTTCCCATGGGCTGCACTTCGTAGCTCCAAGGAGCCACGCTGATGCTCAGTGCCCAGAGATGCTGTAGATATTTTCTAGATATTGTAGATATTTTCTTAGGAGGTATTGACTCTATTGATTAATTGAATTACTCTTTTTTTTTTTTTTTTTTTTTTGTTTCCCAGAATGATTTCTGTGATGTTTTTCCTCAAATATCACAGATTGTAAGCCATCCCACTTATGTGCCATGAAGTCCTAATAAATATATATCAGACTTTAAAATCTCCCACAGATGTCACTATTTCAGTGCAACCTACTCATTCTTCAGAAGCAGAAAATGAGAAACATCTCCAGCCTGAAACACCTACCCATCAAGAGATTTCCAATTGCTTGCTCTATTTTCGAGAGGGTTGCCAAATGGAGAAGTCCCACTTTAGGAGCAGGGATCCACACCTGAACGAAGCACTGGACATCCCAGAAGGGCAATTATCGAAGCTTTCAAGGACTGGTCATTTGAACTAAGAGCATCTCAACATCTATGCATACATTGCAGGAGACGTGCATTGAGAAAGTGAAGGTTTTTTTTTTTCTATGGATTTACTTATTTTCACAACCTACTCTAAAATAACTGAATGGCAGTGTAACATCTGCTCTGGTAAGCATTCCTGCATTATTTCCAGGCTAAGGCATACGCTGGGGATTCAAACAAGCAGCAATGGCACGCTGAGGTCAGCTGAAGCTTGAGCTTTTTTTTCCCAACAGCACTGTTGTGTGCCGTGAGCCAGCCAAAGTGTGCAGAGCTGAAGACAAATGAGTAGTAGCAAATTCCTCAGGTAATGCCGTGAACCGTGCAGCTGAGGTGCTCAGTTCTTCACCAGACCCCCATCTCACCCATCGGCTCATGATGGCAACTTCTGCCCCAAAGGAAGCTCTCTCCTTTTGTCCTACAGCCGGGCTTGCTGGCAAAGACCTGCAGAGTCCCAGTGCTGAGAAATCAGCTCTGGCAGCTGCGCAGCAGCCCTTCCTCTCTTGAGGCCGTGCATGGGACATAAGCCACGCCTGGCAGGAGGGGGTTTCCCTTGCTGTAGGTAAGATGCTAAGCGAGGCTCAGGCTAGGGAGAATGCCACGCTGTGAGCACCGACTGCTTTGCATGGTGACGGCGAGAGCTGTGTGTCTAATTTGGGCAGCAGCAGATGGGTCTCTTAAGACAGCAAGAGACTGGCACTACCAGCAGAGTGAAGGGATAACGTGTTCCTTCTGTGCAGCAGAGATTTCACAAGTGACTCATGACTCTTCTGCAGCTCACGCTGGCATCGCTTGGTCTCCCGAACCGTGACTGCACATTTTAAAGGTCAGGATGTAAAGCTTCTTCGCCAAGCACCTCTGAGTCCATATTTATTCTGAAGGACGTTTGGCGCACACGGTCTGAGCGGGATTTCGTTCTTCTCCTGCTGGCATAAATGCAGAGATGATGAAACAATCCAGCCAATAAATCTCTCCAGAGAGTTTGATTCCCGGGTGCTCGTTGCATACACAATTATCACGTACATGACTAACTCCAGGCAGGCCTGGTGCTTGGGCTCTGGCGTGCCGGAGCCACACCTACATTCCTCCTGCAGGCCCTCGTTTAAGAACAGATTTCAATTAACTTTAATCAGATGTTTAAGGTGGCCTAGGTCTTTTCTTCTGTGTGTAGGTGTTTAAGTTTCACTGCCCTACACTTAAGCATGTACCTCACTGCTAACTAGAACAGGGGCTGATCTGGGCATGTGCTCGAACGGCCTGGTGCCCAGTGGCCTAACTTAGGCAGGACTTCCCAAGGCAGCAAAACCCCGGTGTTGGCAGAACAGCGCACACAGATTGCCTGTACGCACACGTCCACGAGCCCATTGTGAAAGCCCACAGCAATGGTTCACCTGAAATTCCCTGCGGTCACTGGCCTCTCTGCAATATCTGAAAGCCCAAAGCTGGATGCTTTTGGAAATCCCATCACTTTGTTCTCCCCAGAGCGATTTCTCACCTAGATCAGGCAGTAGCTTTCTGTGCATAAGTGAGTATCCCAGTGCCGGTATATTCTTTGCTCTCCCTAAACTCTCTTGTTAACCGTTATTTACTATTTTACGCAGAGCAGACCAAACCAATACAGACTGCCATGTGTACCACGGGTTGGAACCCCCGTGCAGGTGGGCAGCCCGCTCTGCACATCAGCTGAAATCTTAGCAGCTTGGTAATGTTTCAGTCTTTCGTACATTTCTCATCTGCATCCAGCTGAAAATAGTAAAAATTCACCTTTGACAGTTACGTAAAACAAAGGGTTGCGGCCTCAGTTCAGCTTCCCTTGAACGGTGAACTGAAATTTGCAACCGTGTTTCGTAACGTTGCCTTTATTGGCCAGCTTGCCACAGAGTCCTGGGACAGGTGACCTTTGCAAATGAATAACCAACAACTTTGACTTTAGAAATGGGCTTTCATAATGATGTTAATCCCGGGGACACGCCCTCAGCCTACACTGAATTTATTTTCCAGTAACTTTAAATCCAAAGCCACGTGTAAACTACTTAAACTGCGTTTAAAACAGTATATTTATTCCTGTGCAGGGTGCAAATGAAATTAGGACTGTGGGTCATCTTCTGAATGTCACTAGTTACATTAGGTCCGAAAAGTGCATGTCTTCATTCCGCACGTACATATTGAAAAATATCATTCCTTAAACATAGCTTTAGCTTTCAGAACTGTCTAATAATGTACCATGAAATGATCCATCCATCACGTCTAATCTTAAAGACTTCCTGCCAATACCATTTTTAATTTACTTAAAGAGGAAGTTATGATATCAGATTTTTAAAATCAGTGTTAACACAAGCACTTAAATGCATCTTTCCATTATTGAAAATATAACCAGGCTACAAATTATGTGTTTGGGAAGATGGCTAAGTAAATGCTGCCATTGGATCAGTGGACTTGGTTTTTGACTGAGAGATCCAACCTCAGAGGTGATATTGTGACACCCTAACCCTTCCACATGCCATCAGGCTGCCTTACTCCAAGCCACTAGACCCCACCTGCACAGAGGAATATAAACTTGTTCGGTTCATCCTGAAAAAGAGGAGGACAAAGGAAAGAATAAATGAGCTCAAATATTCAAAAACCATTAAAACAATAAGATTTTTTTTTTTTTTAATGTAGTGACATATTGATTTGTCAGGTTTTATTTTCAGTGAATTTCAAATTGTCGTGTTCTCAAGACTTTTTTCTTCCAGAGAGTCCTGACTGAAAGGTAATGTTCACCTGTTTCACAAAAGGTAACAAAAACAAAAGGTAAGCTACTCAAAAAAACCCACCAACTCTCTTAAGATAAATGGCAAATCATGAGTGAGCAAAACTGCTCCAAACCTTTATGGAGGATCTTTACTTGCTGCTCTAGTTAGGCTATTCCCTCCGTATGTACCGCACCATAACCAGCTGGTGTGTAGCTGCTTTGACTGATTTGCCCTTGTTTCCCTACGAGTCTGTGGCATGCATCACGCAGAAGTCACAGTTCTTTCTCCCATCTCCTCTAACATGCTGCTAAGAAAATCAGATTAGGACATCTCAAGGGCAGCGTATCACAGCAGTGTTCATGCATTGCCCTGCTGCTTTCTTCTTCCATTCCCAGCCCTGAGTTTCACTTTCATTTCCTCTGGATATTCAGAGTTTCAGTTCTCGTTCCACACTGTCTTGTTTCTTCTTGCTGCCAACTCCCTGAGCTACTGAAATACTTTTAAGCCCATTTGGAGTACCTTTGTCTTCTTCTTGCCTTCTCACACCATTATTATTTTTTTTTTCCCCCTATATTTCAAATTTGTTTTCCTCAGTTATTAGTTTAAACCATTAGAAAAGCGGAGATACAAAGGGACTGAGTTAATCAGGTTCTTAAGCTTAGTTGTGGCACTTAGCATCGGCTTGGGAACTATCACACTGGGATGGATGTAGGCACATGCTCAAGTATTTTCTGGACTTGGGGAGTGTACTTTCAACCATTACCCTCGCACGTGTGCAATTTTTCTTACTTTTGTGGACTCAGGAATGGCTCAGTGGACTTTCTCTCATCTCCTTTCTTCCCTCCCACCAAAATTAAATTCATTTTCCCCTCTCCGTGGTGTTATCTGTTTGGAACTATGTCACATTTTATTCAAATCACACATTGTTAAAATATGAGAAATGTTATTTCTAACACCCATACAATTTTAATTCTGTTGCTGCAAATTCTATTCAGACCATACAGCTGTTCAAAGCAGAAGCCTCCGGTCATGTTTCAGCAAATCCATGATTTCAGCTTGGTATATCTGCTGCGATAGTCATGGTTGATTTTATCTGGAAAAACAAAACAGAACAAAAACCGTGACAAGAATTATTACCTCATAATGGTAAGAAAATATTATGCTGGGATATTGTGATAACTGTTCTGTTAACTGTAAGGATTTGGAGTGATTCATCAGTCCAGCCAGGCCCTGACCAGTGAACTGTGTAGGAAGATGAAATGGAAGAATAAATGGGTTTATGAGACCTCTTACACCTACTCTTCACCTTCCTGGTCCTAGGACTGATGAAGAACTGCTAACAATCTGGGAGAAAAAGGTAGAGCAATTTCCCACTCGCTGCTACATTCCTGCTGTCACAAGCCTTGGAGGAGGCCGTGAGGGCAGCGACAACGGGCTGTGAAGGGGATGAAAGAGGAGAGTTCGGGTTCAAGTCTGTCTGTGTTACTAGAAGAGGACAAAGCAGCCACTGGGAAAGGATAAACCTAACATATACTACCTAGAAGTTTATTTTTAATAAAATGTATATGTATTCATGGAGTATATATGTTAGAAATCAGGATATGGTTTAGTCTGTAACCACCACTGAAGAGTACACTGAAGCTCTGCGTCAAATCTGAGCGATGCATGCGAGATTATCACAATCTGCACGACATTTACTCGTTTTTTCATAAACAGGCTCTTTCATGGCAGCACAGTCAGCTCCCGGACAGACAGATAAGGGGCGGCTAGCCGCGACCCTTCGTGCTGTGCTGCTGTAAGCCGTTTAGGGACGCTGACTGTAGTTAGTAGACCACATTTTGTCCTTCACCACGATGGGATGGGTTTGGGGATTCGGTTTTTATGCCTTCGTGTAGACGTGTGGGAGCCGGAGCGAGCAGCGGGGCTGCTGGGGCTGCTTGGTCGTGTGATTACGGGCACGGCGCGGGGCAGGGGGAGCCCCCTCACAGCGCCCACCCCTCGGGCACCCCTGAGGCAGCGCCGCCACACAGCCCGGCGGCCAACCGCCACAACCGCCCTAACGGCCACAACGGTCGCCACGCCCAACGGTCGCGAGCGCGCTGACGTCGCCAGCGCCCATAGGGGCAGCAGGAGGAGGAGGAGAAGCAGCAGGAGGAGGAGGAGGAGGAGGAGGCGGCCGGGGGGGCGCTGCGGGAGCCGCCGCCCTCCTCCCTGCCTGCCTGCGCCCCCCCCGTTTCCCGGCACGCAGCGGAGCGCGCGGCAGGGCCGCGGCGGCGATGAGCGGCGGCTCCGCCTGAGCGCCGCCATCCCTCCCCTCCCCTCCCTTCCCCTCCCCTCTCCTCTCCTCCCTCCCCTTCTTCCCCTCCGCGCCCAGCCCCGCAGCCGGGCCCCGCGGGACGCTGGCGGCCGCCCGCGGCCGAGGATGCTGAAGATGAAGCTGCCCCTCAAGCAGACGAGCCACAAGGCAGCAGCGGCGGCGGAAGAGGCGGCGGCGGGGCTGGGTCTGAAGGAGCCCGGCGCGGCCCTGGACTGTCACCTCCAGCTGCAGCAGCTGCCCCGGCCGCCGGCCCGCGGGGGAGCCGCGGCGGGGAGGGGGTGCGGGCCGGACAGGCCGAGCCAGCTGCACGGCTTGGGGACCGGCACGGGGCCCGGGCCCGGCCCGCCGCCGCCGCCGCCTCCCCCCCGCACCCCCACCCCCCCCTCGGCCGCCGCCACGCCGAGCGCTGCCGCCCTCGGTCCCGGCTCGGCGGCGGCCCGTACCGACAAGGAGACGGTGTACGAGTGGTTCGGGCTGGTGCTGGGCTCGGCGCAGCGGCTGGAGTTCATGGTGGGGCTGCTGGACCTGTGCAACCCGCTGGAGCTGCGCTTCCTCGGCTCGTGCCTGGAGGACCTGGCCCGCAAGGACTACCACTGCCTGCGCGACTCGGAGGCCAAGGCCAACGGGCTGAGCGACCCCGGGCAGCTGGGCGACTTCCGCGACCCGGCCGTGCGCTCCAAGCTCATCGTCTACCTGGCCCTGCTGGGCTCCGAGAACCGCGAGGCCGCCGGCCGCCTGCACCGCCTGCTGCCCCAGGTGGACTCCATCCTGCAGAGCTGCCCGGCCAGGCGGCCCCCGCCCGGCGCCGCCGACGAGGAGGCGGCCGAGGAGGTGGCGGTGGAGGAGGACGAGGAGGAGGAGGAGGAGGAAGACGACAACGTGGTGGTGGTGATGGAGGGCGCCGGGGAGAACGGCCAGGCTGCCCTCCCCGCCGCGCAGGGCCTGGGTTTCGGTGCGCAGGAGGAGCTGCTGCTGCTCTTCACCATGGCCTCGCTGCACCCGGCCTTCTCCTTCCACCAGCGGGTCACCCTGCGGGAGCACCTGGAGCGCCTGCGGAGGGCCCTGTGCGGGGACCGCGACGAGGAGGGCTTCGGCCGCCCCCGAGCCCAGGTAACGGCGTGTCCCCCTCCTTCCTCACCCCCTCCCCGTGTTTTTTTTTTTTTTAGGAGCTCAGCCCCTCACCCCCATGAAGTGGGCAGAGGGCACGCAGAGCCCCTTTCTCACAGTGCCTGCTGCGAATGTGGGGCTGTGACGTAATACAGCCCCATATGACGTAGTAGTGTGTGTGTGGGGGGGGCTTCTTTTTTTCTGGCCAGCCATGCTTTCTGCTGGTGTTGCTAGAGCGTAGGATGCGGAGTGCCCCTAAAGCCCGAGCGGCCGCCTCGCACGCTGGAGAAGTTGCACGATGCAGGAGTCCAAGCAGCAGCTTGGCTAAACTCGTACAAATAATCATAACGCCAAATGGAAACCATGCGGCCCCACAGAGCGTCCCCCAGGGGCTCCAAACAATGCAAGGTGTTGGGATGATTTTTACCCGGAGCCTGCTCTCTCCCCCCAAAAATGAGGCTGGGCAAGGATCAGGGCTGCAGCCCAGGGTCAGCGGCCGCGAGGCTGGCTCTCAAAAGCCGCGTTGGGTGAGGTGGTTGAAGGCCTCTGGGAAGGGGTGGTAATCATTTTCTAAATGAGCAAATTAAAATGTCACAGCTGCAACTTGTGTTCAGAGAGGAGCTGGATGTCTGGGTGGCTGTCAGGGAGCAGCAAAGCACATCTTGAAAGCAGATGTGCCACTTGTTGCTGGAGGGTGGCTGTCACAGCGCAAGGGCTCTCCGCGAGTGGCACTGAAGCCTTCTCACGTGCAGCAGCGATATCTAAACGTGGGTTTTCCCCCCTCCCGGCCATCTCTGGCAAATGTTTGCTTGACACAAAATCTGCCCCATATTTATGCAACCAAGTCATCGCCTCGGAGCTCTGCAGTTTTTGGTCTATAGATGGCCTCTCGTGCAAAGAGGAAGAAAGGGCTGGAAGATAGGCACTTGCAATGCAGAGGGGCTGTTAAAACCAACACCTGAGATTTTCGTAGGGGACTGAGCAGAAAAAGGTACAAACAGTTGCTATTATTTTTTTTAATCTACTTTCGGTGCTGTCCAGTTCTTCCACTCGCAGGAAGGAATAGTAAAGGAATAGCCCTTTTTTTTGCTTGGTAGAGACAGGATGTGCTTTTGAGGACTACTGAGAGGAGACAGGGATTTTTAAGGCTTCAGACACGCCAAGTACACACTCGTACCATTTTAAGGCCAAAGCGCGTTTGGCAGGTCATAAGCCAGTGGGTGGATGTGACGGTGCTGAACTCATACCGAATTCACAGCACAGGTCCAAAAAGTGTTTATTTTGGCTCGCCGAGCTGCGCCAAGTCTAGCTCTCCCGAAATGAGTCCTGCGAGCCCCTGCAGGGGGGGGGACGATGGGGTTGCAGGAAGCGGCAAGGCTCTGGCTGGTTTGAAGTGCTGGTAGCTGGGAACCTGCTCCCTGCCCCGACCCGAGCTGCGTGTCCGTGGCGCGTGGAGCAGTGTCCAAGTCGCGGGGGTTTCTTCTGCAGAGCACGCCGAGATCCCAAACAGCTGGGCTGGACACGCCTGTCACATCCTGCCTAGCCCGCGCAGGGCTCCGCTTTTTTTTTTTATTTTTTATTATTATTTTTTTTATTATTATCTCTTGTGCAGTTGCGAATAGCGCAGAGCCTCTCGTGGGGAGCTGGCGGGGCGCTGCGGGACCCACGGGCTGCCCCCCGGGGCCGGGTTTGGGGTCCCGTGGGGCGCCCCCCCCCCCGTCCCCGTCCCCATCCCGGCCCCCATCATGGCGCCCCCCCGGCGGCGCTGCGGGCCCGCCGCTGCCCGCCCCCTGCAAGATGGCGGCGGCGCGGCCTGCGCGCGGCGTCACGTGCCCGCGGGGCGGGAGCCGGCCCGGCCCCACGGGGAGGGGGTGCGAGTGTGTGTGTGAGGGGGGCTTGGCGTTGGGTGTAGGAGCTCTGAGCACACACACACACCGTAAATGAGGTTGCGTTATGCACGGGAGCGTTTAATCAGGCGTACCTGGTGGAAATAGAGCTCAGGTTCTATTGAAATAGGCCGTCTCCTGCAGATAGTGGCTTGCTGGGTAGTTCTACAGGCACCTGGCGTGAGGGTTCTTCACACAAGAAGTCCCTACTTAAAAACGAAGGGAAAGTTTCTGTTTACAAAGTATTTTGTTTAGTAGGCTTCTATTTATAGATTTATAGATTTTGTCCACAAATTAGAAGAGTGCTTTCATGATTGATCTTCTAGTACCTTGTGCTGCTGCAAGTCACTGAACTTAATTTTAGATCCGAAGAGCTCTAAGAGAAGAAAAACATGATCCCGTTTTGAAGCTGCACTGTACTCAAATACCCCTTTAAGCATCACAGTATCAGGGAAAATGTGCCTTCAGTCTGCGTTGAATAAGAGACAGAAGGATAAAGATGACATTTTATTGTTGGCAAGAATCTTTTAAATTGTGGATGGTCCAGTCCAGCAAACTACTGGAGTTTTACATGTTTTGCGTATTGAGATACAAAGTATTCTGTCTCAGTGACTGTAACATCCTCGTCTCTGAGCAGAAATTTCTCTGACTTGAAACAGGAGTTGGGGATGTCCAGAAGCGTTACTGGAAGTCTTCTGGGAAGTAAGTCATGGATAGATAAAAACAGATCCTAAAATGAAAGACCTCTGTTCAAATGTACATGCTAATGCTCCAGGAAACCACAGATGGAAAACTTATATGGCTTTTAGTTGCTTTACTCATCGTTCAGCTCTAATTTTGAGGTATTAAGATTACAGCCTTGCCCAGGCCATTTATGCCAGCCTCCATCAGCCTCCCCCTGATCTCCATGTCAATTTTTCCTTTGTTGTCTCAAATAAGCACTGGGGGCATTGCACGTGTACCCATGGCTTCCTAATGCTTGCACCTACCTTGCTGCTGTTAAGCTGTGGTTGGGTTTCCAGTGTCACCCACTTACCTGTCGACAGCAGGATCTCCCTGGGCTTGGGGTACTCTGGGTTCCCTGTTCTTTCTGAAGACAGGACGCAGACAGCAGCAGTAAGATGGCTGTATCTGCGGAAGCACACTCTTCCACAGAAGGTCTGTAGCTTGATCTCTAGTCTTCCACAGGAAGTCTGTAGGTTTATCACCACTTAAGTTTGTCACTTCATTTTCTCACTGACATCAGTGTCTAGCCATAGCAATTCAGAAGACATTGCTGTTGATTCTGTATTAACTGCAGTTAATACTAAATGCCTACGTTTCCTCCAGGATTTGGTAAATTTTTGTAGTATCTTCCAGGTCTTAATCATTTACACTTGAAGAGACTGAAGCTTGCAGAGGACAAGCTCAGAGATCTGGCTGGAGATCACACTCCTTTGTGAGCTTGTTGCCTTTCCTTGGCCTCTTCATCTTGTCCTTTTTGGTAGAAGAAGGTAAAAATACATTTAATGATGAAAGGGGATTTGATGCCCCGGGGAAGTGTCTTAAGAACGAGATAAGAAAATGGCAGACTTCAAATGGCAAATTCAGTTCAGAACTTGAACAACGTGCACAAAAGAAAACTTATAAACCATGCTTCTTAGATGTACTATTCTCTGTCAGTAGTGAGCAGTGGCCGTGAAGGCAGCGTCTCCTCTCAGAGCTAACTGTGCTTGAACTATTCTTACGGGGCAAATATTTTTTTTAAATCTTTCTGTCACCCTAGGTGGCTGCAAGAATAACTCCTGTGTATCAGTCTGAACTAGCACGTTCAAGTAATTTTCTTCTTAGTACTGAAGCTACACAAAGCTGTGGGATGAGCAACTGACTGGAGATGCAGTAATATCTAAACTGCTGCATTACTGGCTTTAGCTTCAAGATCTCTGTTTCGTGACAGGCTAGCTAGGTTAAACTGGGCTTTAAATCCAGGTAAAAATTCTGATTCAGATAAGACTTCAAGAACCTGAATCAACCAGTGACTTCTGAGAAGTTTTGTCTGTCTCACCATGCTTTATTGCTGCCTCTTACAGGTGAGCTCTTAAAATAGTTTCTCTAAACATGAGTTTAAAGAGCCTGGCCTTGAGCACTTCCAGAAATGGGGCATCCACAGCTCCTCTGGGCAACCTGTTCTGGTGCCTCACCACCCTCTGAGTGAAGAATTTCTTCTTTATATCTAATCTCAATTTTCTTATGAATTTAAAACCATTCCCCCTTGTCCTGTCAGGGTATCGCCCCCCTCAGCCTGCTCGTTTCTCCCCAGGCTGCAGGACTTCACAGCTGCCCTTGCTGAACTTCATGAAGGCTTCTTCCAGCCTGTGATTAGAAGTAGGATAAGCATTATTCTTCTGGAACTTGATTCTGCATCAGTGCAGTTTGTGTGGTGGAAAGCTGGCAAACTGAAGTGTAACTTAGCAGTGTCAGTTGGGCAGCTGCCTTCAGTCTCGACCTTGCCTTTGGCAAGCAGCTTGTTCAAGGCAGTAGTGGTTTTGCTTTTTTTTTGCAATGATCTGTTGCATCAAGACTTGTCAACATTAGCAGATCTGGAAGAATTGGGTCTGCTGCCGCCCTGTATTTTTGCACTGGTATCAAATGCACATGCTGGATTTCCTTTAAAATATACAGTCGCATAAATGCTCTATCCCTACATCCAAACTACAGCAAGAATGAAGCGGTAGAGTGCAGATAGAGATAGGTGTACGTGTGGAGTTTCAGCTGACTTGCTTCTGAAGAGGTGCTATGGCCCTTGTGCCACTGTGGCTACGTGGCCGTGCATCTGCTGCATAGCTGTGAAGCGCTGAGGGTGGCAGCCTGTAAGGATTGTGTTGAGCAGATCATGGCTTTAGTCCCGTAACTGGCACCAGATCTTCCAACTCGGGGTGTTCTGCGAGGCCCTAATCTAGTAAAGATTGTTATTCTGATGCTACGCACGTTTCTCTAAGGTACAGATGCTGCAGTTGAGAAAGTGCGGTCACGAGTTTGATTCTTCCAAGATGCTTTCTTCAACGTTTGTTAGTTGGCATCTGTTTTTGTTTGCCAATTCCCACGTGGACCCGGATGAATAAGCTGCGCTGCTTTACATCTGCACAGCCTGTCCCTAGCAGCGCATTGACTGGAACCTTGCAGGAAAATAAGCTTTCCTTTTTGGGTGGGTAGGACCAATCAAGCCATCCAACTGCTGCGAGCAGGTTTCCCTTGGTGGTGCTCATCAGAGCCGCTGCATGAATAGCTCTTTTATGAAAGGGCAACGCAAACATCAGAAGACTTCTGTGCATCAGTCTTGATGATTAGTAGGTGATCCAGTAACAGATTTCATTACAGATTACCAAACAAGTGCCAGCACCACGCTTTCTCAGCAGCGGTCTGCGCTAATAGAAGGCAGAGCGTGGACATGTGGACATTCGCTGTGCATAGACTAGCTGAGGCCCTAGCCCGTCACCAAGATCTGTGAGATTATCAGATCGATTATTTGGCAACTCGTTTGGGGCCACCCACGTTACTTGCTTCACTGTGTTTAATCAGCAGCACCACCAGCCACACAGAATCCTTGCACGCGAAAGCCTTGCAGTGATAAAAGCCTTCGCAGGAATTCATCTGAGGCTTGCATGGGTTGTGTGAATCCATTTTACTCATCGGCAGGTGTGGTGGGGTAACCTTGCTGGTCACCAAGTGCCCCTCAAACCACTCTCTATCCCCCTCCTCAGCAAGGCAAGAGGGGGAGAGAAATTTGGATGAAAAAACTTCTGGGTTCTGATAAGGACTGGGAGATGGCTCACAAATTACCATCACGGCCAAAATGGACTCAGCTTGGGGAAGATCAGTTGGGTGTATTGCCTGTTGATAACAAGAGGTCACTGAGAACTAAAAGCAGCCAAAAAAAAAACAATCCACAAAATGAAAAGCGCCTTCATTCCACCACCTCCTTCATCCCAGGCTCAACTTCAGGCTTGACTCTTTGACCCTTTTCCCGCAGAGCAGCACAGGGGGATGGGGAATGGGGGTTGTGGTCAGTCCATAACGCTTCGTCTCTGCCCCTCCCTCCTCACACCCAGCCTCTGCTCCGGTGTGGGCTCCTCTCCACGGGCTGCAGCTCCGGCCCGGGGCCTGCTCCTGCGGGGGCTCTCCATGGGCCGTAGCCTCCTCCAGGCCACATCCACCTGCTCCACCGGGGGCTCCTCCACCCACGGGGGGGCTGCAGCGTGGAGATCTGCTCCATGGGGGACCCATGGGCTGCAGGGGGACAGCCTGCTCCACCAGGGGCCTCTCCCCAGGCCACAGGGGAACTGCTGCTGCCTGCCTGCAGCACCTCCTGCCCTCCTGCTGCACTCACCTGGGGGCTGCAGGGCTGGTGCTCATGTTTTTCTCACTCCTCTTTCTCACAGCTGCTGCACAGCATTTTTTCTCCTTTCTTAAATATGTTACCATGGAGGCGTGAACAGCATTGGGCATTGGCCAGTGGCAGATCCTTTTGGAGCTGGCTCTTACCTAACACAGAGCAGGTTCTCGGCTCCTCACAGGCCACCCCTGCAGCCCCCCTGCTACCACGGCCTTGCCAGTAAGCCCTGTACAAGAGGAAATGAGGAGCACAACTAGCACTGAACTTACTGACCAGTGACAGGAACTCCTGAGCAGCATGGGCAGTGTTACAGGGCTCGTGGCTGTGGTGTGACTCACACCAGGTAGCAGCCATTCAACATTTGTTGGCCCTCCGGACTGCCTGGACCTTCCAGTCACTCGCAGGCCCCTCTGGCAGTGGCACTCGTCTCTTATTTCCTTGCAGGTGCTTGATGTAGAGCTCTCACAGTAGCCAACGAAGAGATGTAATGCAGCTTAAGCACAGGATCTGATCTGTAGCTGGCACAGAAACAATGTTTGCAGACTGTAAGCTGCAAGGTAAAGCTATGACTGCCCTAGATAGCCTACTGTCTGCCTCCTGTATTCCAGTGTGTGCTGTGAAAGCTGTCACTCACTGAATACATCTAGTACATGCTACTGGTTTAACTTGCCAGGTGAAGGATTTTTTGATTGAATTATGATCTATTTGCAGTTACAATAATTTATAAAATTATCAGTGTCAGGGCTTGTTTAAATAAAAGCTTGAACCACATAATATACTGCAATGTAAAGTGGGTGGAGCGCTGCCTTCAGCTCTTACAATCATGATTTCAAAGGTGGAAAACGCCACCTGAAAGTGGAGCAAAGTTAATATCCACTGTCAAAGTTCATCCAAAAGTCTGTTGTCTTCTGCATGCGATGTGGATGGTATCAAAGCTGCTTTTGGCAAAGCATGTGGATGTAGTTTAAGGAAGGACCTTAGATAATTAACACTGATCATCTCTACAGGAAGACATTCACTCATTGTAAAATGTTTGCTGAGCTTGTTAACTTAGGTAGTCTGGACACAGCTGCTTAATCACAGTGGTGATGCTTTGCATAGACAGTCTTAAATGAATCACTGTTTTAACAGGGTAAATTTAATTCCCAAATGCCAGCAGTTCTGCCAGTAACGCATGACCAGGAGTTAACACTTAAAAACTGAAATGCTTGCTTCTGGCTCTGTCCTCGGCTGTTATGAAATGCCTGGTGAAATGGTGTTGTTGGAAGTCTTGAAGAGATCTTAAAGTGGCTCTCTCCAGGGCGTGCTTGTGAATTTCTGTTTAGTAAAATAAGTTTGCAAATTGGCTTAGAGCTGTTAAAATGCAATCTCACTCATAACGCAGCTATTTTCCTTTCTTGTTCCAGGTCTGATATTATGCTCATAATTTATTGGGCATTTAAAGCATGAAGTGATGTTTTGGTCAGCAAAGAAGTTTGCTGAGATCATCTACTGAGTGACTAGGGACTGGTGTGAGTTTTATCTCGAGGAAACAACAAGTGCTCTGTATGTTAAGGCAGATTGCTCTGAAACCTGAAATTACTGACATTCAGTGCAGAACACAAACCATAGGCTGCTTCGGATGAAACAGCTGAAATGTCTTTCAATTCATCTGACCGTTTGTAGTGCAATCCAAAGGGCACGTTAAATGTTCAGTTGCTGATTTGGTACCGCTGTGGATGAGGCTGATGAGAGCTGGATTAACAGCACGCCCAGGGCAGGCTTGATGGCAGCATGATTACCTGGGCCCTAAAAGAGTTGTGTGTTTTGTTAGGAGTTGCCTCAGTTCATACCCAAGCCACAGATGCTGTAAAGCTGGTTTAGTAAAATGAAGCAAGCAATAGTTGGGCCATCTGCAAAATCTTGAGAAGTGCATTCTGTAAGGGAATTTTGATGTGTTTCGGTGCCTGTGCTTCCTCGTTCTGGCCTGCTTTTTGTGACAGTCTCAGATCTGTCCTGACAGCTGGTTTGTCCCGTCAAGAGTCCTTCAGGAAAAAAAATATATATACTCTTTCACATTCTGGCACTTGTTTCCAAAAATCTTATGCTTCCTGTATTTAAAAATGGTAAGAATACTGTCTGAAGATGTCTCTTTTCCCTCTATCTTTCTCTTATGAAGGTCTGTAATGGAGTAATGCTCTTCATCCTGAATGAGAGGAATGAACTTTGAACGTTTAGTATACATCTACAACAAGAAGTGTCCATTTCTCCCAGAAACTTCATTTGTTTTAAGACATTCTACTAAGATTCAGGGTGCAGTGAATGCCCCCATCTAACTTCCTTCTTTTGAAACCTTTCCTGAGAAAACTAACTTCTGTTCTAGCATCCAGTACTCAGTAAAAAAACAACCAAACAAATGGTATTTCATTGATGTGTGTGAAACAGAACCTCCTCTCCCTCAGTGTGCTGCCACTGCCCCCTACACCCCTCCACCATGCCACAGAGGTCAAGATATTCGCATATTGATGGTACTTGCATGCATATACTAAGCTCATATGTTACACTACATGCTACAGGCAAAACCAGATGTCTCACTTAATAGATAAATCTAGAAACTCGCTAGTAACTTCTGATATTTCCTAGTTCTACATGCATGGCTTTCTTGAGGTCTCATTTTGTGTCTTTCCTTGAAATGTAGAATTACATTGGTCAGCTGGAGGGTTTACAATATTTCTGAGCTTTATGTTGGTTAGCTGGTTTGGTTTATAACAAGACCTGGTCATTGAAGGGCATGTAAACAGTTACATTAACGTTTTATCTCAATTTGGGAAAAATTATACAGGTTCATGTTACCATTAAAACAAAAAAAACACCAACACTTGTAGTTTATGCTCATCTAAAACTTTTCTACTAGGTTATCATTGTATCCCTGTTTGTCCTTTTACTCTGAGAGATCCATCCGTGTTATCTGAGCGGTATGGCTTGCTGTACTGTCCCTCCTTGCACATTGTATTAAAGGAGTAGAAATTCCTGGCATACCATTTTGAAGTCTGCATGCAAATGCGGAGGGAGATGAGCTCTGAGTCCTTTTCTCTGTGGAGGAGAGGGTGCAGATGGCAACCAGTTGTGTTCTGAATGTCTGGTTAGCTGGAGGTGCACAGATTGGTTGTTAGGATCCTATGTCCCTATAGACTGTCCATACAGTTATTCATGATTTCCTATGCAGAAGAGGTGGCAGGCTGAAGATAACAGTTACATGAATGTAACTGGGGAGAATACGTTTGCAGAGCTGTGAGTAGATTACTTCACAGGGTGGTAACCGAAAGAGTTCATACTAATAATAAATTAGCATGGAAGTTCTGAGTTACTGATCTCGAATTGTCCACTGTGAGATATACTGAAGGCACATGAGCTGTCCCCCACATCATGCTGCTTTTAAAATAAAGTCAGTGTTACTGTGGAGGTGGTAGTTGACGGAAAAAATGTAAAAATTGAAATTGCTAGTGATCATTTTGACTCCTCTCGGAAGCCTCATTTTTTATTTGTATTTTTTCCTGTAGAATACAAAATAACTGTTTTGGGGGTATCTTCTGCTGTTACGAGCACATTGAGATTGTATGCATTATATTAATAAGCTTCCTTTTTCTTTCCTTCTCAATTTAGAATGACTTTTCCCATAATGACTGCATGTCAAGTAATGAGACCAGTTTGCTAGAACGAACCACAGCACCTCATGATGGACTACCGATGGCTTCCCATAGACCTCAGCGAGAAGGTATGTATTATTCTGAAGTTTCTTTTCAGAAGTGTTGTGAGGTGTTTTTTCTTAAGGCTAAACTCACCTGGGAGTTGCAGGAAATCTTACTTCTTTCTTGCTGCTCATCTGAATGAGAAACTGCAATGGCGGGTAGGTATAATAGCTTCTCTGCTGCCTACTCAGTCTTATCTGTATTATGGCAGGTTGTCATCCTTGTTAGCTGCTAAATGCTTGTGACTGCATGCATGAAAACAGATTGCAAATGGGTGTTCTCCTGAAAAAAAAGTGCTATGGCATTTGGAAGAAGGCAAAAAAACTTAATGCCACTGTATTAGTGTTGTTTAATTTTTTGAAACAAATTTAAGCGTACTGTGAAGCCATGAATAGCTTTTGCTAACCAATTTAGTTGTATTTGATTAGCCTTAAAAAAAAAAAAAAAAAAAAAAAGGAGGAAGAAAGAAAGGAGGTTTTATAGAAGTGGTAGTTCAGAGAAGTGGTAGGCTTTCCATATAGAAGTAAGTTGTATTTTGGATCTACTGAGGAGAATAAGGATAAGACTTCAGAGCACAAACAGAACTCGTTTGTACAGTTGCCAGAACAGTTTGAAGAAATGAGCATTATTGAAAACAGATTTCTTCTTACTCTTTATTCTCCAACAAGATTAGCAGATCACTTGTCTACTCAAAATAAGCTTACACTATCTTCTGGTTAGTGAAGAGCTAGCAATCCGGGAAAACCATTGCTATTCTTTTGTCCTGATAAATATCCTTTTGTCTATATTGTGGAGATTTAATTACACTTTGAAGGCAGGCAATTTGCAAGTTTTAATTCCTTACAAAATAATAAAAAAAAAACAGATTATGGGAGATTACAGACAACAGACGTATTTGAAAACCTTTTACAGAGTTTTAAGAACAAAGTGTTCGCATGCACAAATTAGGAACAGAAATGGGAGACTCATCAGTGACATTCTTGAATTAAATAACAGAAGCAAAGCAAAGATGAATAAATGAGTCTAGCACAGTGCTTAAATATTTCTCAGTATTTGTATTGTATTTTAGAAACTACAGGGAAGTATCAGAATAATTTTGTGATGTTTGTTATATTAGAATTATGACAGAGGGCCCGTGCTACAGTAATCTCCAAACTGTGTTAGAAATAGCACTGACAGTAAAACTTTTTTCATTCTCAGCTTTGTTGATTTTGATTCTTTTAGAAATCTCAATTGATACTTAAAATAAAATGGAAACAGTATCACCGACGTTTGACTTAATCGTCTTGAATGTGTGTTGCATTCAGAAGGGATTTAGAGCTGCAATGCACCTTGTTAGCTTGCATGTTTAAACATTTCTTCTTGGTCTCGCTGTTTAGAGTATTTAAAATGTGATTGTGGAAACAGGGTTTTAAAGTAGGCTATTGAATCTGTGAAACTAAGGTTGTAAGGCATTAAGCAGTAGTTATCTGTTGTGCATAACTTATTAAAATTGAGCATTTAACAGCAGCAAAAGAAGTTAAGGAAGTTGAAGGTACTACACTGTGTAATAAAATTTCTTGGTATTGGAAGACAAATATATTTAGCATTGATAACACTCAATAGTTTAAAATAAACACAGTCTAGTTAGAAAAAATGTTGTCTACATGTGAATGTTAATGATGCTGATTAGTTTCCATAATTAAATATATGTGTATAGCAATATAATGGAACTTAAAACATTATTCTCAGTTCCAGTCCTGGGAATCAACTTTTTAATTAACTTCTGAATATCAGTCCAGCTGATGGTATTGATTTTAACATTGGCTGTTAAGGAATTTTAGTGCACTAAAACTAATGTTAGGCCATAGCCCTTTTTCTAACAGTGCTTTTATCTATACCAGAGAGGTAAAAAATCAGTTTTCCATGGTATATAGATGTATGTTATGATTTGGCATCCTTAGCTTGTCTCAGATTTCTTTGATTTTGCAATAATTAGTCTTCAGTAATTGATGAAAATGAACTGGTTGTCCAGTTCTTGTAACTCCCAGGTAAAGGGTAGGTGAAGGGTTACAGCCAATGTACACCATTCCATCCCAGCATTTGTCACTCTTCCCAAGAGAATCGGGAGCTGAATACTATCACTAGGCTTGGATATGTGTTTATTATTCTGATTTTTAGATTTATTAGATTGCTAACACTTAGTTTTCCTGGGACTGGCATGTTCAGATGGGGATGATACTTTGATTGTAACTCTAACAGAATTTGTTCAAAGTGTTGAAGTTGGACGAAATGGCAATTAGTTAACTTCCAATGATAAGCTTTGTAACAGATACTTGTAGGAAGTTGATAATTTTAATTGGTATGAGTAGTTCCCAATATATCCCCTGTTTAAAAAAAAAAAAAAAAAGGCAATTAAGAATCGAAAGGAAAATGTTACCTGGTAATACACACCCTCCAAAAAGAGCTTCAAAAGCACTGAAAGGAAGCATTAACGGTGCAGAATTGGCAGAGCTGGTTTTGAACAGAAATTTTTACGTGTTACGATTACGCTTGTAAGGGAACAAAATTCTGTTGAACTCTTAGAACAGCATAGCAGGAAAAGTGTAAAGCCCATCTCAGCTATACGAGGATCTTTATATACAGTATTACCTGAATAATATTTTGTGCTCTGAAGAGTATCTTTGGATCCTGAAGGCCATACATAGCTGCTGCTATGTCACAGCCGGAGCTTGCCTACTCCTGAACAAAGCAGACTGTGGGGAAGGAATGTTTAAGCAGCATGTCCTTTAAAGTACCCTTCTTCCTTTTCAGTTCAATCTAATGATACTCTGCGTGGTATGATCGTAGTAGCCTTCTGCTTCTGCTCTTCATTTGGCAATGTGCGCTTGCAGCCCAGAAAGCCTCTATCCTTCGCTGCACCAAAAGCAGTGTCGCCAGCAGGGCAAGGGAGGGGATTATCAGCTCTGGGGCCCCAGCACAAAAGGACATGGATGTAATAGAGGGAGTCCAGAAGAGGGCCATGAGGATGCTCAGAGGGCTGGAGCACCTCTCCTACAAAGACAGGCTGAGGAACTTGGGGTTTAGCCAAGAGACAAGAAGGCTTCTGGGAGACCTTACAGCAGCCTGGCAGTACCTAAAGGGGGCTCAGGAGAGCTGGGGAGGGATTTTTTGCCAGGGGATGTACTGATAGCACAAGGACTAATGGCTTTAAACTAAACTAGGGTAGATTTAAATTAGATATTACAAATAAATTCTTTACAAAGAGCGTGGTGAGGCCCTGGCACAGGCTGCCCAGAGGAGCTGTGAATGCCCCATTCCTGCAGGTGCTCAAGGCCAGGCTGGATGGGGCTTTGGGCAACCTGGTGTGGTGGGAGGAGTCCCTGCCCATGGCAGGGTGGTTGGAATTAGATGGTCTTTAAGGTCCCTTCCAACCCAAACCATTCTGTGATTCTGTGATTTTCAGTTTGCTGATGCTCACTTCTGACTCGTTTAGGCCTTCCCCAAGTGTTTCTTCCAGCGAAGTGCCTTTCAGAAATATGTAATTCAGTTTGCTCTCACTACTACTTGATGTTTCAGAAACAGATGTAGAAGGCAAAGTCACTGTTCTTTTTCAGCACTCGTTACTTGGAATAAAGATGGAACTTGACTTCTTTTCATTGCCTTTTCACTCATAGTGGTTAATGATGTATTTACGTGACTTTAGGTTCAAGTAACCTCTTGGTTAATGCACGGATTTCCTGTCATCTGCAGTGAAAGGGTTGTGGTCAGGTCTGAGAAACACTTTGTAGAGAACAAGGTTCCACCTGCCCCCTGCAGTTTGTTATGGTAAAATAGCATCTGAGGAGGAGCTGGGTCTTGTGAGTCAGTAAATAATGTATGGCAATTCTCAGAGTGGCTAGGTAAGTAGGTACGTTTTCAAACTAATTTTAGTATGTACAGTAAACTGTTTTTCTTTCAGCTGTGCACATTGAGAAGATAACCCTGAAAGGAGTACCAAGAAAAAGGGCTGACAAACATTTGGAGTACACATTCAAAGTAAGCAAATAACCCCTGGAATGTTGGTATCTTCCTGATATCTATTGTAGAGGTACAGAAGACCATTTTTAACTACATGAGGCTCTCCAGAGATTCATGGAATTATCCTGTAATTCTTTTGGATTCGGTGTGCAGAGCAGTTTTCTGTTTTTGTTTTTTTTTTTTAGTAATTGTGGGCATAAGATGGGAAAGTCTAAAACACCAGCAATAGTTGTGTGTGACATTACTTCAGTAAACTTGGCTTATGCTGTTTTGGAGTAAGCGTTGCAAAGAATTCTAAAACTAGCTGATTGTTTGCTCGAGTGACAAAGAAGTACAGTTCTTGTCTGCAGCTACGTATTACTTGGAGTCATACATTCATTTTAGGTATCATTTATGAGTGACAAAACTGTTTTTTTGTGGCTTTCGTGGCTTTTTCAGTAAATGGAAAAAAAAAAAAAAACAGCACAAACTAAAAAGATGCTAATAAATTTGAAGGCCTTCCTACTATAGTCTTCATATATAATAATAACCAGAGGCAACATATCAAACAATTCCGAGTGAATTTTAAACAAAACTGAAACAGTACTTCATACTATTTTGGAAAAGAAGCTTTCAGTATTGAAGTCTGCTATTAAAGGCTGTAGGTGTTTAAATAATCGCTGCTGAGGCTGTTGGTAGTGATATTCTGGTTGAGTCAAAGTCATAATTTTCTTAGCAATGATTGACTAACGTTAGTCATTTGGTCAGTAGATGCAGATCTGGCCTACCAGATTTGGTCGTAGCATTTTTCCCCAAACAAAAGAATGCTGCAGATCACACATTAGAACTCATGTAACTGGTCATTTGATGTGGGTCATGGGAGCTCTTTGAAGAGGTAAAAAGAGGTTTGATGTTGGACGTGTCTGAAGCTGGAATTTGGACGGAAAAAAAACAACTAGCAAAAAAACCCAAACACAATAACAACAACAAAAAAAAACCCTCTTCTTTTGCTGAGGACATTAATATAGGATTTAGCCTTCAGTTCTTAAATTATCTTGCCCAAGTATTTCAACCTTGTCATTGATATTTTGGCCAAATGGTCTGTGAACTAGGTACTAGGTAAAATACAGTAGTAGAAATTGGAGGTTTGTATAGAATGCCCATATGGATTATTAATATTTAAAATCACAAAACTACTTTAGAAATTCAGCATGTAGACGGATTTGACAGTGGTTTTGAATTTCTTTGTTAAAGGGGGAATGTTTGGAGATATTCTGGGAAGTATTTGAGTAATCTTGAATCAACTCCACCTCAGTTCTTTTAGAAAAGAGTTTCCTCTCCTCATCTGTGCAGGTATATACTGTGTTCTTCACGGTGGATCATTTTATGCTTGCCCAGACACTGCTTCTTAAAGTTTTAACAGCAATTTACAGTCATGGCTTCCCAACCGAGGTCACCAACAGTAGCTGGCATTTTAGGGGACTAAGATGCAGGCAGTTGGCGGTTGACATTTTCCTGTCTGCTCTTTGGAGTAAATTAATGTTTATAATTGCCTTGTCTGCTCCCATTACACAGAATCTTCCCATGCATGTAATGGGAATCTTAAGCACAGAGGTTGACTAAAAGGCAGGCAGCACTCATCTAACCAAGCTGCTTTTTCCTCAAAATATGCACGTGAAGGTGCTGTTTTAATGCTTGCATGTTGTGTCAGAACAATAAGCTACTGAAAATTTGATAGAAGCGTATACCAATATGCTGTCTTATTCTTGAGTAACTTCGTTAGTAACTTGCAATATTTTTTATGAACTGTATCCTACAAGAAGTTCAGTATGACCATATAAGAATCAAACCTGAGGCGGATAAAATTATTTTATATGCAAGAGAAGCAGAAAGATTTTTGTTCGTTTATTTATTGACTAATGGCAGCAAGAACTAAATCCAGTATATCTGACCTACAGTCCTTTGCTCTGTTTTCTGAAGTTAATGACAACCGTTTGATAGAATCCTCTAATTACACAGCCTTCTGCCTGGCTTCTTTTGGAGTCACTAAGTAATCTTCAGGGACTTGATTGCATTGACCTGAATTTGTTCATATTGCTTTTAGCCACAAATAACATTAAAATGATCTCAAGATGTGCACTCAAAATTAGTGTACATCTCTGAAAGGTACACTGTTATCTCTGTTTTGCCTGGTATTAACTTAGCTGCTAGTATTAAGTCTGATGATCTCAATATAAGAGTTAAGAAAATGTTAAAGTTGACCAACTGGTATGATCTTTGGAAGAAAGAAACTTTACTCATTCTCTTCTCTTTCATTATTCAGGTAACCTGGTCCGATCTTTCGGTAACATGTGTAACAAAAACACACCAGGAGCTTCAGGAATTCCTGCTAAAAGTATGTATTGAAATACAAAAGTAGTGTTTACACATCAGATTTATAACTTCAGATGTAGTTTAGGAGGTCAGTGATTTCTGGGATGTAATTGCAAAAGCAAAAGCAGGCTACTGGCATTTTTACTACAGAATTTTATTAACCATTTAAATTATGTTTATTGTGGTGGAGCAACTTGACAGATGAAAAAGTTCAGTGGAATGTTTGACGAGTTTCAAATGACTCAAACTTGTCTGGCAGATTTAACTGAACTGCCTTAAAATTGACTGTACAATATACCCACAGAATTAATATATAGGGGCAAGCACTGCTAATTTGTACCCCATTAGAATAACCTTAAGAATATATATTTTTTGATTTTAATTAATGATGCAGGTCCACGAGCATAACAGCTTTTAATTTTACTGTTGTATTCTTCAGCAGAACAAAGGCAGGCATATTTACTGTCAGAAGGAGTTAAACTTGAGAAACTATAAACTGCTTACTTGTGCATGTGTATGTTTACAAAAAGTAGATATTCTCTAAGCCCCTCTCCCTCCTCCCAAAGCAGGGAATGTATTAGCGTGCAGAGACAGCATGTGGATCCCCAGAGTGTGATGACCTTGAACTGTGTGTTTCATTGTCAGTGCCTAATATTTGGAGTTCTGTCTATTCTGGGAAATTCTATAGTTAAACTCCTCACTGCACACTCCTGTACTAAGGAGAGCTCTGTTTTAGGCATGTTTCAGTAGCATCTGAAGCTCTTACTGCGATTTTAATTGCAAGTGGAGCGCTTGTTACTGTATAAAGGCCACAGTATCGTTCGCTGTTTGTTGTCAATATGGTGTTTTCTAGTGTTGTAAAAATGAAGGGGAGTATGTGCTGCTGCTGTAATCCAGTTGGAGTATCTAGTTCTGAGAGTTCCCAGCACTTGATTCATGAGGGTCTGAATTATGGGTGGAATATCTAGTTGTAGACGGTGTGTCCACAAAATTCCTCTATTTGTGAAGAGAACCTTAAAAGCAGGGTTGTCGTATGAGATCCTCTGCAGCTCGTGGGATGAGTGCTGAACTGCATGCCTCATGTTCTCCTACCTGCAAAGTAAAGAAGCACACCAGCTTCTGAAATGGGCCCTCTAGTACCTACTTGCTGCAAGGGGGAGTAATAGGAGTCAGGCATCAAGTTCATCCATCCTTGCATTCTAGTTTTCTGTTATTCCCATTTCCAATCTGCATAGCATTGCTAAGTAGTACGCTCTGTTTCCTAGGACAGGAAGGAATGGGCAAACTACTTGATAGGAAATGATGAGTTTGTGGGTGGTAGGAGTAAGATAACTGTATAAAACTTGTTGCAGAGTAGCAGCATTGATGAGAAAAGCTAAGGTAGTAAATAGGGTAACTTTTCCGTATATTTGAAGAGCACCTTCTCTGGGGTGACAAGCGTAAGAAGTTACTTGCGTTTAGGAAATTGCCCACGTATGTGGAAGGACTAACATGCTTGTGGTAACAAGACTGTCTTATTACCTGGAGTTAAGATAGTAAGCACCTTCACTTGGGTTTGTACGACTCTCAATCTTAAGCTACAAAAGGAATTGAATCCCTTTTAATAAAACCTTTAAAGGAAAAAAAGTTGTGGCTGTTTCTTGAGGCAAAATTATATACAAAACATTGTGGCAGGAAGTTTGCACTTCCCCATGCTTTTGGAGTGGCATGAGTAAACCATTTGTTTAATACTGACAAATTCTTCAGTCAGAGGTATTCAGTAACACATATTAAAGCCAAAGTGTTCAGAAAAGTTACTTTCTGTTCAGAAGCATTTTTTTCTGTTTTCATATCTAATGCACTTCAGGTGCTACAGCATTGTACTAATACTAACAGTATCTGTCAATCTGGATTCCAGAAGTTCCTATTTTTGCATGTTACCAAGCAATTATCTACATTAGAAATAGCGTATGTTTATTAGTAGCACTTCAATCAGTGAAAGAATTACTTAGTGCTTTGCTGTTATGCCACTAGCAGCATGGTATATCCAGCTGGCGCTCTGGATTGGACATGTTCCAGATACACAAGAGGAAGATGCCGCTGTAGTGTAAGTTGCTTAGTGCTGTTGATTGAAACTGATGGTAGATGTAAATCAGATCAGCAATAGCTTTTAAGTTTAGGAGGAAGCATTTCTGCTGTGGCTGTTTTCTTTTAACTGTACCAAAATTAAAAATATATATTATTGTTTTTTCTAAATAAATTAACTAATTTCACGAGCTTTCATTTACTGTAGCATATCATTTTGGAAGTTATAAATGTGAGAAAATTTTGTTCTAGGGAAAACTTGTCATTTAAAATTGACAGCTCCTTAGTAGCAAGAATTTTATGTTCTGAACTGGAACATCAGAAGGCCTCACTTTGTGATACTGGCATTGGAAATTGAATGAATTTTCATGAGAAGCTTTGGTGTTAATAGCAACTAGAGAAGGACTTGCTATTGAGTGATCTTGGTATTGCCTGCTGAAACCCAGTGCATTATGTATCTTTAAATGGTCATTTCTACTCTTTCTTTGAAATAATTTAATCTAGTGAAATAATGATAGTGAGTACAGTGCTCGGCATCCTCCCTGGTATTTTTTGTTATTGTTATTTTCAGACCTACTTTCTTTGTGTGAAAGGTTTAAAGAAAGAAATTGGAAAAAGATGTAAATTATTCTAAGAAAGAACATCAGTGAATTTCTGAATCTACATCTTCTTTTAAAGAGAGCTTTAGAGCTTCGTACACCTAGACTTAATAGGAGAATTTACAGCAAAGTGTTTCTCTACCAAAATTAAATTATGATGATTTGTTGTACTTCATCTGCAAATTACTTTATTCAAGCTGGAACACTAGAGTTTCCCATAGATAACAAAAGGTATAAGGACTGATGATGAACAAAGATAATCTTAAGATGAGAAATGAGTAATTGCCATTTTTAACCTTTTTCTCAGCTTCCAAAGGAATTGTCTTCTGAAGCGTTTGACAAGACTATTTTAAGAGCACTAAATCAGGGTTTTCAGAAGAGGGAAGAGCGAAGGCATGCTGATCTTGAGCCCATAATCAGGTGAGAATTCTAGCAAATAACCTGAAATGCGTTATCTGAAAAGGGGTTGCAATCAAACTAGATGACTGCTGGGGACAGGGGAAATTCTGCTGTGTTAATGCAATTTATGAAGAAGATGGGAAGGCAGTGATGAAATACATATTTTGTCTTGAAAATGAGAATCTACTTTCAAACTTCAATGGTGCGGACTTATTAAGGAGTAATCATCCAATTAAGAAAGTATTAGTGCAGGGCAATGTAGCATAGCAATGATTGGTACTTTAGGGAGGGAGGGCCTTGTCTTCATTATACAAAGACATATTTAGAAAAATGAAAAAGTAACTCAAAGCGCTATTTCCTGATTCTAAATCACAACAGAGTGACACCGAACAGAATTTGGAAAAGAATAAACAGTAATAATGAAGCATATCTATAAAATGAAATGCAATTCACACATCTGTAAGAAAAGGGCAAATACCTCATAACCTGTTAGCTAGTTATGAGAGTGCTTGCTGAGCTGTAGGCCATTTTGGTTAAATCCTGTAACTCAGAAAAGCAGTACGAATTTGAGTATGCCTCCCTTGTTCTTTTTATTTGCTATAAGTACCTTGTTAGTTAGGTTTGTTCTTTTCTGTCAGGGTTGTTCAACCTTATTCAAAGTAACTTAAAACTTTTAACCAGGTTAGGCCAAGTGAATCTTGAGACACTTGCTGAAGTAATCAGGCACTGCTTGTCAACCTCCTGCTCTGAATACCGCAGATACTTGAGTCCAAGCTTCTTCTGTCTCAGGGTTTTGTCTCAATAGCTCAGCTACAGAAGATACAGAGCTGCTGCATGCCTTAACCTTCCCCTTCCCCTCTCCTTCCCAATTTTCTTTTATTTTGCTCTGTACCATTATTTGTCTTTTATTGGCTT
Organism: Aythya marila; assembly: GCF_965140915.1. Lineage (NCBI taxonomy): Eukaryota > Metazoa > Chordata > Aves > Anseriformes > Anatidae > Aythya > Aythya marila. The sequence continues at coordinate 79,880,991 of NC_139043.1, forward strand.
GATTTTCAAGGTAAAAGCTAGATCAGTTTTGACTGTTTTTAAATATTGGTTGATTGGTAAGTATCTGTAATACAGAAAGGGTGTAAAGCCTAACTGCAGAATAATTACAAACTCAACAGATTGTTTGAGGATATCATTTAAATATATCCAGCCATGTTATAGTATGGAGTCGTAATTACTAAATGAAGCTGTGACTATGCTAAATTACCATGTGAATAATCTTGACAATAACATTACTGTGTAAAAAATTTTTTCTTACAGTGTCAGTTAAGCAGAAATGTGTATTTAGGTGTCTTAAGTACATGCTTGGTTGGCCAAAATTTTTTTTATTGCCTTTACCCCCCTCCAAAAAAAAGAAGTAGAACTGGCAGTGCTGGCAAGCAAAAACTGGAAATCTGTTGTGGGACTTAAAATATTTATTCTTGGACTATTTTCTTGTCTGAAGCTATAGGAAGTCACTGAGCCCTTGGGAACAGACTCAGAACAGTGCTGGGCAATTTTGAGAATCCCACCCTCAGCTCTTTGAGATAATTATGAAATTCAGACACTGTCTTTATAGGCGAATTCAACTTTGTATTGAATCAAAAAGTGTTTTTAAAAAGCAGGTGCATTTTTTTGGAAAAAAAAAGTTGAGGAAAAAAGTTAAAACTTAAGGTTCAGTGCTTTTTTGAATCTGTCCAAGCTCCTCTCTGATAATGTTACAGTGTGGCTCAAAAGTACATATATTTTTAATTTTAAAAAATCCATAATACCGATTTCTTTTACTGGCGGTACTCCAACTAGGACTGAACACTAGATCTGAACAACAAAGCTCTGAAGTAGCCTTTAATCTTCTGTATGCTCAGTGTGCAAGTTTGCAAGTTAAAGTGTTTAGTCTTTTTAAGAACTACCTAATTTGCTCTTAAATGGTACTTTTCTGTTTTTCCTATGAAATATTACTTACAATTTAACAAAATTTCACTTAAATTTCAGGCAGCTATTTTCAAATACATCACAAGCTTTTCTGCAGAATCAGAGAGTATACAACTTCTTCCAATCAATTTCATCAGAATCTTTGCACACTCACAGTAAGAAATATCTTAATACTGTTCTATGTAACAAAAAGTCTATAAAAAGTGATTCTTCCTGTCATGCCTAATTATGTTTTTTAATTACATATTCATGTTACATTGTATTCTACTGGTCTTACTTGAACTCACTGCTAATGAATAGTTGTTTCAGCAGACATATGCTTTTGACAGTGGGGTTGTGCTGTGAAGCACCAGCTTGTTTTTCTTTTCTTTCTTCTTTGTACCATCATACTGTTAAAATAGGTAAAAATAAATTGAGCATGTGCAACAGTTTGGGACTTTATAAGAAATATCAAAACGGGCCCAAATCCCCTGACCTCATTACCACTTCAGCAGTAGGACAAGTCGTATTGAATAGAAATGCAGCCAAATATTTTTGGCCATTTAAAAACTTATTTAAAGCTTCAAGACTTCAAAGGAAAAGCAAGCTTTTTAAAAAGCATGCTTTTTTATTAAAGCTACTGCCATCTTTTTTATGAATCCTGTGAAAATGAATGATGAGACTGTTGTCAACATGGGAACAAAAAGCCTTCTGCACTGATCCCAAAAAATTGCATGTTATTTATTTGGTTTCTTTTGTAGATGGTGTTTGTCTTGATATTTAAACTAAGATTTGGTTTGGGTACATAGCATGTAAATAATGGGATGGCCCTGACTTCAGATCATACAGAATCTTGTTCAGAGCATTTGCATTGCTGGTATTTCCTTGGTGGACCTGGCACTTGTGCACTATAAATTGTGTGACCCAAGCTTAGCTTCTCTGTATGGCTGTCTTAAGACGTGCTCTTTGTTTCTATTGAATCTTTTCTTCCTTCAGTGCATGTTATATACCATGGCAGTTTAGGTACTGACTGTGAGACTGTAGCCTCAGAAGTTGCAGAAGATCTTAGTAAGGAGTAAGTCAGAGTTTTTGAACAGACTGCTTGTGAGCACTCGAAAGAAAATGAGAGGATGACAGCTAACACAAATCCGAGATGATACATGTGGTGTATCAAATGTGTTCTTTCTGTGATCAGATAAGGCCTTGTGATTTGTGGGAGAAGCTGCAGATGTTATTTTGTGGTTTTGAACCTATTTTTTTTTAGTAACGGTTAGGACATTCTTATGTGTCAGTTTCGTATATAAGCTAAACTAATGAGGTCCAGGACGATTGTGAAATTGGCTGGAATTTATTGCTGTGAAAAAGTCTGACAACTGTCTTGTAATGAAGAGCTGCATGGGGAGGAAGGAAGTTCCAAGGCCCAGAAAGATTCACATTAACGATGGACACACGGCATAGGATGTGCATGTGTCAGTCTATAGGCTACATCTAGGTGGGAAAAAGTTGTCAGTATGTTGCTGTACATTATTATAATTTAAAATGATCCTCACAAATTGTAGAAATGCACTGAAAAAGAACCAGTGCTAGGTCCCATCCTAATAGACTCAACTGCAGGCGTGCAGGACAGAAATGATCTGCAGGGTTGTTGGTAGATTAAGACCTTAACTCTGCAGGACGATGCCTTACAGATTATAGTGCGATCATAAATGGGAGATAGTTTGTAATAAAACACAAAACAAAAGAAGTGTATACATGTGTATATATGTGCATATAGGCTACATGAAAGGTCATGAGGCTTTGTCAGATCTAAAATGCATGACGGGTAGAAAGGATGAGGAACTTCATTGTTCAGCAGAGAGGAGAGAAAACTTCTAATGGGCTTAACTCGCTGTGAGGAAGATTAGGCTCAGGGACAGGCAAGAGTCTGGTGATTACCAGTGAAGTCGGTAGCAGTGAGTCGCGTCTGAGGTCAGGGCAGAGAAGTCAGTAGGTCAGGGTTACGAACAGGATCGGTGAGACGTGGCCAGGCCCAGGCAGGGCTGCAGCATAGCCCGGGCAAAGACCTGAGCTGGCATGTGGTTCCTGAGCCCAAGGATGGAGGCCCTGCATGAGGCATCTCCAGCTCTTTCCCACCAGTCTCAGCCAAGATTGCAAAACTGCCCTGTACCAGAGCTGGTCTCGAACACAGGCAGGTGTGGCCCTTGGCAGGGCAGAAGAGGCTGTAAAGCCCACTGGTGTGGGTCAGGGCCCTGACATTGAGATGGATATTAAGGAAAGCTTTGATGAAGACAAATAGCATGCTGAATTTACGTGTAGTTGTTTATCTGTTGATAAAGGAGGCCGGGTAACTTCTCTGGGGTGGTTCACCATCACATTTACTGTACTGCAGACTATTATGTGCTGTGCTAAGACAGAAGTACTCATCGAGTTCTTTTTTTTTTAAAAAAAAAAAAAAAATTATTATTTTTTTAAAGTTTTTATTGCTGGCCACTGTGTTTTTCTAAATTTCGTGTTTGGGAATACTGAAATCCTCCTAAGTATTTACAATTGCAATTTAGGCCACAGTGGCATATTTTGAATATAGTGGCAATGCTGGGGGAGAGGGAAGAAGCATGTGTTTGAGAACTGGGATGAGATTTTTCTTAAATCAAACGTGCAGAATGAATTAGAGAAACTGACTGTGGCTTACATTGGTCTTCAGTCATTTTTAAGATCTGGGGATAAAATGTCGATTCACAGAAATACAGAAATACTCTCTGAAGTACTTAAATGCTATAGGTATGATATTAGTAAAACCTTTGTGGAAATAAATTGTCAATTCAGTGGAGGATCTTTATACCTTAAGTAATAGTTGAGATCTCACACCGAATAATATGTCCAGTAAGCGTCATTATCCATGCTGTCACGGTTCCGTTAAGGAGGGAATCAATTAGCTCCCTCCTGGTTCATAACATCAGTTATTTTAGACACCTCTTCAGGCTGGGGTAAGTTTTTCATCCCTGTAGACTTCATTAGAACACGTCTCTTGGGGTTTAGTATGTTCAATGCAAACAATACTCAGGAAGATCTTCCCATCAATACTTCAAGATCCTGAAAAGCAGCTTTCAGATGCTGTTACCTGCACTAACTTGGAATTTTTTGAGAGGAAAAGAGTTGACTCCTAGAGTTCAATTCATTGCTGAACTTAGTTCTCTTTCAGAGTGGGGCACTGGTATTTTTGCAACAAAACTGTAAATATTATTGCCACTTTTTGTTACCTCATCTGGCATAACAAGGCAAAAATGATGCATCAAGACTGTGTTAAGGACACTAGATGACTTCAGCCCAAATTAAGTCTCCTTTGGCAGGTGAACAATTTAACAGTGGAGTGTAACTCATTGCATAAAAATTTTAGTAACTGTAGCTGGTCTCCTGCTATTTCCTGCTGAAACAGAAAATATTATTTATGAAAATCTGATATGCAATATGATGGAAATATTCATCATATAATCACAATCCAAAGCTTTTGAAATGTCACCGTAGTTTTAAAATTATTTTGCACACATTTTTCTTCAAAATAAAAGCATCTCCATAGAGCCTCTCTTCTTGGAGATGGCCTGCTTTGAAGGAGATGATGTTCAAATTATTGCCACATGCAAACCAGAAAGTTCAGTCTTCCATTTCCCTAGCTTCCAGTTTAGTGCAAGCACTCAGGAACTGTTTAGTTGTTCAAGATCTATAAAGTTACTACGTGAACTTTATTCTCTGCAGGTAACTTACAACCCTCTTTGAAGACGGTTAAAGCACCAGAACACTTCAAGGAGGACAGTTCAGAAGCTTCAAGTCAGGAGGAAGGTAGTTGTGTACTTAAAGGTGGTTCTTCTCTGAGAAAATTTGCCACACTCAGTTCTGGAAATCATGCAGTTGACCAATTTCTTTATTGGTTTGGTACAAAGCTGAGAGATTTGGATGAAATGTGCTATATAAATGCAGAATCTGTGTATGCATCCTACAGTTTCCTTAGAGGGTTTCTATATAATCCAAAAAGTGGGATTGTTCATAGACAGCTTGGAGGCAGAAGTTCATGGCTGTGTTGAGCAAAGAGGAAGAAATACTCCACAATTTACTTGAGCCAAGTTTGTTTGCAGCTTTTCATGTCTTTACCTATTCTTCAATTATTTGGGTTACAAGTTGAATACAGCAGTTTGTTTTGCCATAAATGTGTCAAATTTGTCTAGGTTTTAGTTTTACACAGAAAGGATGTTGAAGTTTTTCCTCTTAACTTATGCTGCTTTAATAAGGATTTTACCTGTTTGGGACTGTAGTGAATATTGATTACAGTCTGAAAGCTTATGTTTTCCAAATACCTCAGAAAACAGTTCGTAAGTAGAAGCAGCAGTCCAGTGGCTGGTCAGTAATTTCATTCTGTAACGAATGTCAAGCCAGTTTCACGTTGCTTTGAGTAATGAACAGGTAGAAGTTTCTGGTAGGTGGAAAGGCTGAGAAATGGGGCTGGTAGGTGCACATGGACAGATGCACTAGCTTTCACAGAAAGGCACCGCTCTTATCCTCTTACACGCTAATAACTAATAAGCTTGTAGTTGATCTTATGTGCAATCAGTAATCCACACATGCAGTTCAGACAGACTTTTCTTATTTAAAATTGTTTTATTATGTTCTTCTGTATAGTTCAGAATACACCAAGTAAATTTACAGTATATTCAAAAATAGCTCAAGTAGTTTTATTTATTGTCCTTAAAAGGAATTTGTTCAACTGATGAAGCTACAAATGCAATGCAGAACACCTTGTGTGCCATTTTACTAAGGTGTTACCAGAAGTTTTAAAATGGAAGTATTTTTTTTCAAGTCATTATTTGCACTTCTGTGTTGCATTGACAGGAGTTCAGGCACTGTGATGGCTACCAAGAAGGCTAGTTGCAATTGAAAAAAACTTGTTTTTGTTAAAGTTCAACCATTGTTTTAAAGAAAGGGGCAGACCATGAATCTAAGGTTCTTGTTTCTTGTTTGAGGCGGTATCTCTTTTTGTGTCTCATGTTATTTGTAAAGCTTTACTTGCCCAGTGAAATTTATGATGGTCAGAATGCAATACTTCTGTGTAAGACTTATCTTCATTCACTATTCAGAACTCGTCAATGACATGGGATTTTGAGATTCATTTTAGTAGCCAAAAAAAAATTACAGAATACTGTACTTTTCTGACTTAATTCACTTTCTTCTTTTCATCCCTTTCATACTGGACAATACTCAGTCACACATTTAGTCCTTATGACTAAATCTAGAGGTGAGCAAACTTGGGGTTGTTATAGTTCCTATTATTCTGTTTTATTCTTTTGTGAAATTGAAGATAAAGCGTCTTGATTCTACTGTCTGTACAAACTGATCTGTCCTTTATGCAACATCTGTTAATTTCACCACTTTAAATTAAGTCTAGTATATTTAATGGAGATGTCTTCCACTAAGTGTCGGGTAGTGATAGAAAGATGAATTCTCTGGATTGACCTAAAAGAGAAAATAATTGCTGTTGGAATCATGCTTTTTGCTTTTTTTTTTTTTTTTTTTTTTTCCAGATGTAATGCAACACACAACAGTCCACAAGAAACATAACGGAAAAAGTCCTGTTGCCAAGTAGGTACCAGGATGTAATGTGCCCGTGCTACATTTCTGAACTTCATTTATTAGTGCTTTGGTAGCATATTTTTCCTTCTAGATTAAAGCTTGGTTGGTTGGTTGTTTCTTTGATTAACTTAATATGTATTAGAAAGGTCTATGTAATGTGGACAAGTTCTGTATTAAAACTCTACTGAAAACACTATAGAAGATTATGTTTCTGAATCTGTAGGGTATAAGTCATTTGGAACTCTCTTCTTTCATAAATTTTGTACGTCTTCTGTTTAAGTTGATATTTTGATTTTGTTTATAATCTGGGTAATATCAATTTGTATTTTATATTTTTTTCCCTTGTGCATGCACACATGCATATATGGAAATTTCCAGTGCTGCTGATTCTCAGCTTTTCTTCAATAGTTTCAAAGATGGTCTTAGAGGAGAAGGTAGCCCATTCTTTCCCTTCTTTTGCAGCTAAAGCTTGTATACCTTGCTTATTTAAATCCATTCACTTGTTACTGTATCTTAACCAGAATCTTTGGAGACGTTTGCACATAGTTGTGCAATATTTTAGCTATATTAACAGAAAAAATGGATAGAGTTTTTGTTGTGGTTTGCAGTTTTGTTCTGTGTTTAACTGTTACGTTATCTGTAAGATATATTTATCTCAGGGAAAAGATTTACTTGAAATTACAGTAATTAACAAATAACCATAGTGCAAAACTGTTTGTCAAAGTTCTGTGAATCTTAACCAACAAAATTCTTGTGAAATTACCGATTGGACAACTTAGTGATTTGGATTCTTTTTGTATTTAACCCTCCTATGTTACTCTCAACTTAAATTTGTCCAAGACGAGAATGGCATCTTAACAAAATCTTTGATTATACCCGTGGTTAGAAAACTACTATGAAGTCATAAGAGCTCAATCCAAGCTTATTAACATACAGTTATCAATCCAAAAGAATTAGTCTTCTTTTTTTCTTATTTCTTGTATAATAAAGCATACTAGAACTGACTGTTGTTTAGGATCTCTCTTTAAAGTGGGTTTTTAGAAGCAACTTGATGAACTGGGACAGATCTTTCCAAAAATCTTCACCATAGAAATTCTTTTTGCTAGCTGTTATTTTCTTCTCAGGAGGGGAAAATGTGTTTACCACTTGATTACTGAAGGTCTGTTAATCCTCCTGTGTTCACGTTGAGACTCTCCTTAAAACCTATGCCTGCTATTTATAGGCTCTAAAGAAATGGCATTGAATGATACTTTTCTCTTTTAAATGTATACAAAATTTTCTAGAGTAAATAGTGGTTCATCTCAGACAGCATTGGTACATTTTGGGAAAATTTATACGTTACATCTGTCTGTTTTCTGTTGTTATTTAAGTATGGCAGCATTACTCTTGAAAAGGTCCAGACGTTTGCTTGGAGGAATGAGGTTGAACATCTGAAATAAATATTTGCCAGTATTACAGCTTATACAAAATGACAACAAATTTAGCAGCAGCTTCACTTAATCCTATTTGGCAGAAGTTTCTAAAGTGACCTTGCTTAGATCTCTACAATTATGGACTCATGTCTCTGCTTAGGGACTGCCTTGGGTTCTCACCATTTGTCTGAGATTTTTTGTTTTGTTTTGGTTTGTTTTTAAATATTCTATTGCATGTCTTTTAAAGTAGTTTGAGCACTTACTTCCAGAGGTGTTTGGTAAGTAGCTGCTGGAACTTCAGCATGTCTTCTGATTTGGAGTGAGCTAGATTTCTGCCATCATGGGAACTGATTAACATCTCATATTACAGTAATTTTCATGTGCCTTGACAAAAGCCCTGAATTAAAAGGTACTTTCAATTTTCAGCATGAGTATTTTTATAAGAATTTCAAAGTATTAATTCTTTTTTATCCCCTTATTTTTTGCATCCAGTGAATAGTAGGACACGTTTTTGAATGGTAGATGAGAAGGTTATAGATCCATGTGCCCTACTGACCTTGTGAGACCCATGACTGTTTCTCCAGCAGTCTTCACTGACAAGTGCTCTCAGACCTAGTTAAAAGTTGCCACTGACTGGCAACTGCTAAGAGAAGCTTCAGTGGAAGGCATTATAAGGCCCACAGAAAATGCCAAATGCAACTCCCATTTCCCACTACTCAAATCTAGTAACCTTCAAGGTTAAAATATGAAACAAGAGGACTGGTTTGAAATTCAAATAAACACAGCTGCAGCATGATTTGTAAGTAGCCATGCGCTCCTTTTCTTATATGTGTTATGAATTCTGAAATAGTAATTACAGATTTTGTCATTAATCATAAGGAAGAAAGAGAATGAATTCAGAATACATTTCTTTCTGGAAAGTTTCCCCACATCTTGTATGACATAAGTGAACAAAAAGACTGCGTGCAGAAATATCCATGAAAGCTGTTCTCTCAAGTACTGTTTTCTCCAAATGTTATTTTTCAGAATTTTGTGTCAAAGTATAGTAGACTTTCAAAAGAAACTCCATTTATGTTCAGATCATTACAATAACTTTAGTGTGCAAGAATTCCTGTAACTTGTCTTTAAAATGTCTTGAATTTCTAGAGTCTTCTGAAAGCAAAATACCTGTTTCCCAGCACAATGCTAAAATGCGGATGTTGGTAGGAAAAGCTCACAAGTTTGTTCACATTGGCACAGCTTTTGCTTTTTTCCTTGCAGCAGCACTAGTAGTGCAAAATGTTCTTCACTGGATAGCCTTAACATACAGCACTCTGAGCAAAATGGGGTAATGGACTGGAGAAGAAAAAGCTGTATTGCCCAGCAGCACCCAGAGCACTGTACAAACCTACTTGACCAGGTGTGTTGTTTTTACATTTAAAGCAGTATTCTGAAACTCTGAAATGAGGAAACTGTCCTCTACACATGATTATATTTAGATTTGAAAGATGAAGAACACTGCTAAAATTGTAGCAATGACTGCTCATGTTCAAGTTGCAGGTGACCTACCTTGATTAGAAAACCCCTCATAATTTTCACACTTATCACTCTGTTGAAGTTTAAGTATTTTGTTTTGAATTTATAGCTAAAACATCCCCATAGGATGTGTGCAATCAGAAAGGTCTTAATTTCTTAGCAGGAATTTCCTGTTATTGTAGTGTGTTGTACAATAAGTTACAATTCTCTGTAACATCAGGGAGAATTTCAGAAGGCCTAAGGAATTTGTGTTGTTGCAAGCAACAAACTCAACATGGTATTAATAAGTAAACTATAAGAATGGTGCAGCAGGGAGTACAGATTAGATGTACCCCCATCTATCTTACTTCCATTATCTAAGTAACTTAAGAATTAATCTTCAATGAAAAAGTTAATAGCTGGATGCATATATACACGTTGTGTGAGATTTTTATTTATTTATTTATTTTGTCTCCAGTGGTCAATTTTGGTATGAGTGTGGTCAAGAAGAATAATTACTCATAAGTAAATTAATGTACTGAAATTGAGGGAAGGGAGGTTGCTCACTTTTTCATCTGAAAAACCTTGAATATTAGAATTGCTTAATATTGATTTCATTCCACATGTAGAATTTGGCTATTGATTATTATGTGGGGAATGGCAAGCCAAAGTTTCCTTATTTCACAAACTATGGTAATGAATTGAGATTTGTTTTCAAAGCAGAAATGGTAGACTGCATCAAAGCTTGAAGTACGTGAGCTTGAGGCAAGACAAAATTGATATACCGAAGCAGGAAAAGCTACTTCCCATTTAAAAGATTTCCAAATACAACGTAGGCAGAGACTATTTTTGAGTTGTCACAGTTTTTACTGCTTTGCCAAATATGAGATATCACTAGCAGCTAGTATATACTTACAGAAAAATGCAGATGTTGTGTTTTTTCTAATACGCTCCTAGGTGGTATTTTACAGAGTTCAGTTTAGCAGCAATCAAGGCCAGGTACCTGTTTTGTCAAGATGTAAACATAGCTTGCAATGTAAAAATAATTTGCCACATGTACTCTTCTCCCCCTCCCAATCATAGTTCCACTTAAATCAGAAGTTCTGTAGCCCCTTAAGCCTTATGATTAACTCTGATGAGATGACTTCTTTTCGAGGAAGGAGTTGTTGGGGAGTATTTGATGAAAAGTGTTGGGTTTTCTCCTCAACTGGAAAGACTTGCTGATAGCAATAATTTGATTGATATCTCCTGAGTATTTGGAAGTAGTAATTTGCTGTGTCCTTTGCTAATAATAGCATAATCGCAAGATGATATGGATGATGCTGAAGGTCTGACCGCACTGTACAGATAGTTGTTTGTATGGCTGTAGCATCTGTGAGCAACACTAGTTGTGAGCTCGTAGATCTTTTAAGTCTAAGAGGTTTTTTGTTTGTTTTTATGATACAAATTATCTTTTATGACCCTCATTCTTGTATGTTCTGTTTAGCATACAGGGGAAAAACGAAGTCTGTCTGCAGTAAGCAAGAAGAAGGGAAAGCCACAGCTGGAAAAGTAGGTTTCCAACGTAACCAGTAATCCAGGAACAATGTGGGGTGCATTCACTCCGATAAACAGAGCGTACAGTCAGTTAGGTGCTTTGTTTTACTATTGTGGAACAAGAGCTGGCATATTGTGAGACTAGGCTATATAAAAACCTTTTATCTTTTCAAAAGAAATAATGTGATAAATAGAATGTAGTTGTATGCATTTCTTTCCTAAAATTGTCAGTTGACATTTAGCAAACAGACTAAGGAGCAGAAGCAGGTTGAGTGATACAGAATTACCTTTTCTTTCCTTTATATTTATGTTAAAGTTAAAAATTGAAAAGCCGTCCTGAAAATGGTGAGGATCAAGTAAGGACAGACAGGGGGTGGTAACTTGCTGAAATGTTTTATTGAAGATAACTTGTGAATCAGAGGGCTTCAGAACTTCCTGTGGGCTACACAATCCTCCACTGTAAGGAAGTGAAAAAATTTATAACCTTATCTAATAAGGTTTCAACTTGACTTCTTGTCATTTTATTACTCCGTAATCAGATGCTTTTGCCCTAGTCTGGGGTATGGCTTCATTACATTCGTTAGCTTTCAGGAAAGGCTGCAGAATCAGCTGCGACTTTTTTTTTTTTTTTTTTTTTTTAAAAAAAACTCTTGTGTGTTTTCTTTTAGATCTTTATTCAGAGTTTAGTAACACTCTTGGCAGTTTAATTACTAGTATATTAAACAAATAAATAAAGGCTATTAGTGCATTATCTACATTTGTTGTTAAATACACATTTGTGGCCTGGACTTACTGCTTTTGTTTACAGTGGCATTCTGTTTTCATACATGGTTGGTTATCTGTGCTCATGCGTTTGGGAAGGGAAAAAAAAACAAAAACAAAAACATGAAAATTATTTACACAGGGAGAAAGCAAAGAAAACTGACTGCCGGTTGAATAACAGGACTAATGGAGTTAGAGTTGCAGCATCACAGCACATACGTACAGGGACAGCAAAAGGTAAGATGGTTTCTCCTAAGCTGTTTGTAAGAAACAGAATTTCTAGTTTTGCCTATTTATTCATTGTTCTGCAGTGAAGAGGAAATCACAAATTTGAAGTTTATTCCAGTGCAAGTCAGCATGTTGGCTGTCCAGTCTGTGCTTTGACTCGCTGGATAAAATGTGCTAGACACAGTATTTTGTGTAACATTGCTTAGGGTATGTATCCTTTTGTGCAAAACTGGAAACATTCTAGGAAAGTCTTCGTAAATTGCCTTAGGTAGAGTGGTAGTTGCAGAAACAGAGTTAGGCTGTATGAAATTCAGCAGTCTGAGTGTGTGGAGGTCCAGCATCTTGCCATTAGCATTGCCTTTGCAGCTCACTAGTTTCATGGATTGCTAGTGCTGTGGGGCACTTGTGGAACCTGTTAGAAAAACCCACTGGTGTGAACCTTTGGTGAATTGTAGTGCATAAACCAGGTGACTGCTGAGCTCCAGCACAGAACTGTGTGCGCTGCCCTAACAGGGTTTTCAAATTTAGGTAATCCAGCAAAATCTAGCGTCTGGGCCAGAATTTGTATACATCAGTCAGTGCTGAGCAACACAAATATAATTTTGTTTTAGTATGTTGAGCCTTCAGGTTTTTATTATCTATTTCTGAAGGGCTATGTTACCTATTGGCTTTGATGTCTTGATGTTTTCCAGCCTCCTAATATCAGTTGCATCCGTGTCTTTCTCATGTTAATTTTCCCAACAAAAGGATGAAAAAGAATTTGCCTTTTTCTATACCACCCAATTGGCCTGAGTGTTGAAAGCACTCTTTCAAAGTGCCTTGTCTTGCTTGTGCTTCCCCTTGGGGTACAGTCTTGAACAAGTTTTCATTCTTTCTTCTCCTCACTTCTTACCTTTGAGAGTTCCAGGTAGATCCCATTGCTGAATTAGTGTCATGTGCTTTACGGGCAATTTTTGTTACCTTCTAAAATCTGGCAGAAACTTCAAGAATTCACTGTTCACAGTTAGCAAAAACAATATGCTTGTAAAAGGTTATAGGTAAGAGCTGTACAAGTAGAAAAAATAATCTACAGGACAGCTTTTTGTATATGTGTCTGATTGCTTACTGCTCTTGTTGTCATGCAAAACACACTGAGTGTTTATGAACTGCTGATAACTTTCAGAGGTTGTGCAATTTTGTGTGACACAGTGCAATGCTAAAAAGGAGTGCTTTGTGTTCACCCACTGCGCACTAACCCACAGATGTGAAACTGCTTCCTTGATGGAGATGGCTAGTTAAGGCCGCTCCAAGAAGAAACTGCAGCCCGCAGAGTTTAGAAGCAATTCAGTCTTCAGGGATGAGCTTTCTGCCTGTTTGTGTACAAACAGCAAAATGTCATCTGATAATACTCTTGGGAGAGCAGTCTACAAGAAGAAAAGAATCACGTTGCTGTCTGAATCTCCCTAGCGTTATATCTGAAAGTGTGGTTTGAAATGTCCTCTTTTGAGTCAGTAGCTCTTAACTGCATCATATTTTCTTCCATATTTCATTCCCTGTTTTTAGCTTTTGAGTCCTCATTTAGTTACACTTGCAATTTAGAAGACTTGATCTTTTATAAGTGCTTTGGACTTTTTGAACTGTTGTCAGCATTGTGAGATTGACACTTCCACTTCACATGATATTTTAACAAGGGTTTAGAATATGTAATAATTTTACCAAGTATAGATTTCAGTATAGGTTTTCTCTAACCGGGAAAATGGTTTCAAGAGTCAAAACGTCAGGCTGAAGAGTCAAAAAGTCATGGTGAACCTGAAAGCCGGAGCATTCTGGCTTAGAGTTGGCTTCACTAATAGGATCCAAACCCACCCTGAAATCCGATTTCCAGCAAATGAGTTTCACACAATACCTTTCAGAATTTAGAAAGCAATTTTACACATCTGTAGTTCACCTCTTTTTCCTTAAACAGATTTTGTTGATACAGTTGGCTTAAAGCCAGTTCTTGAACAAGGTGTATTGTTTGGGCTGTACCTGCTGAGTTAGCTTTCTGCCTTTGTTGGTACGACCAAGGAGTATTTCACCTATTTGAATGGAAACAATTGACTGCTGCCATGCAGAGGAAATTATTATTACAGTACACTTCTTGTAAGCATCACAAAACTTTTGAAGGGTTATTCTTTTGATTATTCTGCATAAATGTGAATTTTCAGTGTCACCTTTTTTAACGTGAAGGATTCAGTCATCAGAAATTTCGGGACAAGACTAGCCCTTGATGCACGGAGTTAAAACGTTAGAAGTAGAAGGGAGAGATGTAATTAAGTAGGAACACCGTATAACAAACAAAACTCTGGACTAGCCTGATGTCAGCAAACCAAAATAATCTCACTTCAATATACTAAGATTAAAAATAAAAATGCCAATTTTTATTTTTAGATCTGAATTTGGACGCTGGATCTGGTCATGATACATGTGGAGAAACATCATCTGAAAGTTACAGTTCTCCTTCTAGTCCACGACATGATGGGAGGGAAAGCTTTGATAGTGAAGAAGAAAAAGACAGAGGTTGGATTTGCGGAGAGTGTGCATGAACTTCTCTATTCCTTGACTAATCTCTTTCTTGTTTCTTAATTTTAATTGAATTCTCAGTTTTATTAGCTGCTCTTATTTGTGAACTCGCCACAGATAACGTCTTGTTCTGTGAGTTTTGTGGCTGGATGGTTTGAAGGCTTCTAGCAAATAGCATGACTGTTTGCATACTGTTGTTTCAGATTGCTACGTTCATGTATGTGGTACATGATATCCATATTTTCAGACTTCTGTGGTGTAGGTCTCTTGATTAAGTTCAGCAGCACAGTATATGGAAAAAACGTTTAATGTTTAGCATAAAATTGACTTGTTTTACAGCAAAGCATGCCCATCATTTCTGAGAGGTTCTTCTCTTTGTCTTTAATGACTGTTGAATTTGCCACTCCTTCCAAATTTGAGTAAACTGTGTTAATATCTTTCTAGGTAGATGCAAATTCTTAATGTAGTCTGTGTACCACCGTTCCCATTTGCAGATACTCACAAGTCAAAGACACGGTAGCTTGTTAGGCAGTTTGGTATAGGCAAGTGATTGAGATTGACCTACCCTGATGCGGATGAATGAAAGTAGTCTCAAAGTTGTTCTGATTCAGGAAGATGCGACTATCGTTTGTGTCAGCAAACGTAGTTTTATGTGGGTGAATGAGTCCAGGGTGAGAGTTAGTGTAGTTTCACATGCGTTCTTCCGACTCTGACAAATGCTGTTTTCTCCGCAGATACGGATAGCAATTCTGAGGACTCTGGGAATCAAAACGCAACCAGGTTTACAGGCTACAGTGCTGTCAGTTCATCGAACATGAACAAACCATCCGCTCAGATCTCTGCAGTCAATAACGAGAACGGGAGCCTTCCGGAAGATCCCCTGAACGCGAAGTTCCAACACATTTCCTTTATGCCTGCCTTACACTGTGTGATGCACAGCGCTGCCCAAAAGCCCGAAGCAGTTGTCCCGCCGCCCATCTCTGCAGACGGCAAAGCGATGGGGATGCTCGTGACCACGCCCGTTGCTGTCTCACCGGTGAGAGAGTCTGCGAATTCACCTCCTGGCGGAATGGGCCCAGGGACTTCTGGCGAACCCGAGAAACGCCTTGAGCTGATGGCTTCCCCTTTGCCAGTCCCATCCACTTTCCTTCCGCACTCTGTCCAGCCTGGCAGCCCTGCTTTGCATTTGGCAATACACAGATTGAAAATGCCCTCTCCACAGGGATCGACAGAAAGTTGCACAGTTAATGGACCGCAGCAGCCGACAGGAAACTTAAGTATCGGATCACCAAATACTGCCTTTATCCCAGTCCACAACCCAGGTAGTTTCCCAGGATCCCCAGTTCCTACGACAGATCCCATCGCGAAACCTGCGTCCCAGGTGGTAGGACTGAATCAAATGGTGCCTCACATTGAGGGAAACCCAGGAGCGATCCCTCAGCCTACCAATCTGAAGGTAGTTCTTCCAGCAGCTGGTCTCTCCACGGCAGCAGCGCCACCTCCACCAGCTTCGTACGCTTTGCCAGGCAGTCCCCACGCTCCCAGCGTGCTGCCCACCCAGAATACAAACGTGCTGAGCACTGTAGCCACTTCCTCGCCACCTCAGTCCGCTGGGCTAGGCGTCGGCCAGGTGCAGTCCACCGTTCCTCCCGCCATACCCACCCACACGCCAGGCCCTGCCCCCAGCCCGAGCCCTGCTCTGACACACAGCACTGCACAGAGCGACAGCACGTCCTACATCAACGCTGTTGGAAACAATAACACTAACGGGACAATGTTACCTCCGCAGCAGTTGGGATCGGGTCCCTGCGGTTCCTGTGGACGTAGGTGTAGCTGTGGGACCAACGGAAGCCTTCAGATTAATAGCTATTTTTATCATAACCCACTTCATGGACAAGTCTACAGAGTTCCATCTTTCTTCACTCTGCCATCACTTTGCAATGGCAGCTACCTCAACCAAGCACATCAAAGCAATGGAACACAACTTCCTTTCTTCCTGCCTCAGTCTCCGTATGCAAACGGGCTCATGCATGACCCGGTCATGGGGAGCCAGGCCAACTATGGTATGCAGCAGATGGCAGGATTTGGGAGGTTCTATCCCGTCTATCCAGCACCTAACGTAGTTGCCAACACAAATGGGTCGGGGCCCAAGAAGAACGGGAACGTTTCATGTTACAATTGTGGTGTAAGTGGACACTATGCGCAGGACTGTAAGCAGTCATCCATGGAGGCCAGTCAACAAGGTAATCATGATAACTCCCAGCGGACTTGCTTTTGAGTTTAGCGGTTTCTCTTTACCTTCCTGAATGTGCTGTTTCTGGTCTTGCAGAAAGGTGTGCGTGCGTGTGTATGTTTTGTGTAAATGGTTGTGCATTAGTGACCTGCTCTAAAACCGCAAAGCATCTTATCTCTGCCTGAAATTTTTGTAGAACAGAGCAAGGGAATGGGATTCGCAGCGCCAAGCTGAAAATGGGCACGATTCAGAGCTGGGAGCTCGAACTGTATCTGTTCTAACTTGTCATTCCTTTCACTGGTTTGTTTTTGGCATTATGTTGAGATTTGCATGTTGTTCCAATTTTTCCATTCCTGTTCAGTGTTTTTTGGAGAGAATTCATTGGCAAAAAGTGTAGAAAATATCCATTACTGTCTATAATGTGAACGTGAATCCGTAAAACTTAGGAGAACTCAAAAAAAGCAAAGTGGCCATTTGATAATTTAACTTTTGTAAAGCTTGCCTTTGCACAACCAGCCATCCTCTGTGCCCCATCGTGAAATACACAAATGAAATGTGCTTCAACTTTTCAGACAAGTTGCGGCAAAAAGGCAGAAACCAATTGGAACTAAAAATCAAAGGCTTCAGTCTTGGGTGCCGTTTCTTTCTCCCTTCAAAACAGTGGAGAAAAGGCAGCGTTCGCACGGAACGTGCACTGCTCCTGGTTCTTGGCCTTGGACTGGAACAGGAAAGACGAGCCTTGGTGGGGTCTTCTTTTCTCTGCTTTTTTTTCCAACAGTGGTAGGGTCCTCTATCTGCTGTCTGTGGTTTTTAAAAAACTGACATTTTTAGCGAGCAGTTGAAAGAAAATGGTATAAAATCTTGGGACCTACTTTGAAAGCACTGGAGGATGATAGTGCCTTTTGAAGAGCATGTCCATTTTGATACCTTGTAGTGGTTTTGTAATCCATTTTAATTGTGAGCAGTGACTTAGTAGTTCTCTTTCCTGTTTTAGGCACTTACAGACTGAGATACGCACCTCCCCCTCCCCCTTCCAATGATACCTTGGATTCTGCAGACTGAAACAAGTAAACATTGCCTACTTAAACTGAAGCTTGGGAAATCGGGGGAAGGTGTGTGTGGGAGGGGGGGTTGGTCTTGTGTTTTGGGACATTCCCGGTTTTATATTCTTTTGGAATTTTTTCATTGCTTTTGCACCTCTGTTCCGTACAAAAGAAGAAAGCTGAGTCCCTGGTCTCCTCCTGGTTCTACAAAAGGCTTGCGTAATGCATGTAATTCACACGCCCAGCCAAACAATCAAAAAGAGCATTCAAACCATGCTTTTGCACTGAAGACTTGAGACATGTGCAATGTTTACTGCATTTAAAAAAAAAAAAAAGTCCTCTGACCTCTGACATCACTGGTGGAGCAGCCATATGGTGAAAGAAGAAGCTTGGTCATGTTCCCCACCACAATCTTCTCCCCCTCCCACTCCCTGTCCTCTTTATGCTGCTGTTTTATTTTCTTTTCCCTGTCTGTCCACGTGGATTCGTTGGACTCGCATGAGTGTTTAGCAGTTCATACAGACCCTGCCCGTACTCTAAATTGATGCTCATGAATCGAGGGGAGATGTTCAAACGTCCTATTAGGAGAATCCAAAGGAACACACCACACTGTGTGTGCTATATCTGCTAAAAATACATATACACAGCTCTTGAGAGTCCCAAATAATGAAAATACATAGAGCAGGAGTGGCTGAAACTGTGTGGACTTGAACAGATTTTTAAAAATGAACAAGCTTAAATTGACAGATTTTTCTTCCATTGTAGCTTTTTAGCCTGTATGTTCAGCAAAAAGAAAAAAAAAAAAAGGTGAAAAAAATGGTATGAATGTTGTACTCAGTGTGTTTGCATTTGTAATGAAAGTTGACAGCATTTTTTCCTTTTTTAAAGCTATTCTACATCGTGTCAACACAGAATGAACATTACTTGATTGAATATTTTTTTCCTAAACTATTAGTGTTGCATTGTACTTAGAATGTAAATGTTTTATTTCAAACTGAACAAAAGCTATGGTTTTCTACAAAATAGTCAGGTATTAGTATTAGAACCTGTCTACCAAATAGCAAAGTCACTATTTTATAACAATTTACCACTATGCGTAATTACGGTATAATGTGAAAGACTGAAATGAGTGTTAAGATGGTATTAATCATGTCAGTATCATGAGTAAGTAAGTTTAATGCTGCTGTATTTTTTATTTTATTTTTAAAAGCCAATATACGTACTAAATTGCTTCCAGGTAATATTTGATTTCCTAAAGTGCACTGAGGTTATCTGGAAGATGAGTGTATTTTTTGACTGCTGCATTCAACACCGATGAACAACTACCACTGTATATCCATAGGGTTTGGCATTCCTCACAGTTCATGGCAGAAATCTTTTTTCTTAAACTAAGGCCCGGTGTCCGGTAGAGGGATGAATGAAATAAAGTCAATCTTTGGTTCAGCCGTCTAATAAATTGCTAAACAAACAAACAACAACAACAACAAAAAACTTGAAGAAAAAAAAAAGCTTGATTACTACATTTCTTCATAGGTAGCATTTATATTTATAGCACCAGTGTACATTTTGAAACTTTTTTCTTGGAGGGGGGGAACGGGGAGGGAGGTAGATGAAAGCTTTAATTTAAAAAAAAAAAAAAAAGTTTAAGTAGTAAATGAAAATTATTTTGATTAAAATTTTTATTTGATCTGGGTATTTTTGGACCACTTGAAATGAATGAACTGCGTTTGAGTTGAAGTGAGGGTGTTAAACCACCAATGGACTTGTATTGTGAATTACCTGCCAGTTGTACTTTATGGAACTTATTTTATGATTTAAAATACTGTACTGTAAATAGGAGGTATGTTACCTTCTCTTTATTTGTATGTTTACCATATACTTTGATATTTGAAATGTACTGGAAAGGTCACTTATATTTCTAGAAGAGATTGGATTTTATGCAACCTTTTTCCTTGACTTAACAGCAATAAAAAAAGAAAAAAAAAAAAGTACCCGTGTTCAAGTACTGTCCTTTATCGCTGAGAAAAATGAAATGAAAGTGGTACTTTGCCTCTGGGTAGAGGATGGGAACGTGGAAGGTTTTGGCAAGCTCCTGTTTTGGTTGGAATCTGTCACTTTTAAGATGAAGCTGAGAGTATTTGACTTCAGGTAAGATCAGTCTTGTCACTGCAGCCGGGATACTGTCTCTTGCTGTCAGCTCCTCTACGGCAGACAGATCTCGTGGGAGAAGGAGGATGGCCTTCCGTGATAGACCCAGGGCTTTGACCTGGGCTCTTTCAGAGCAGTTAAGCCTGTGTTTTATTCTGGTGGTTCCTGGGGTTGGGGTGAAACCCAGTTTACACATACTTTTTGGGCTGCAGTGCAACTTGAGTCCCCTGTACTCCTCGACATAGCGTGTTTGCTGGTCATGACTAACTGGAAAGCGAGGGCTTTCTTCCATCTGCTAAAATAGACAGAAGGACAGCAGGAGTTTGGGGGCTAGAGAAGCAGCTCATGGATGTGTAGATTGCAGCGGAGCAGTGTGATAGGAGTGTAACACCTGAATGTGCTCAAGTAGTACTGAAAAAGAGGAGGGTAATAATTACTCTGTCACCTTCCCTTCCCTCTACTCTGCAGCCAGGGCTTCTAATTCCTAGTGCTTAGCAGCAGCTTATCTGCCGTGCTGAGGGCCACAGACTGTCTCAGATCTTTATCCCAGCTTACTACCCGGCGCAACCTACTTCGAGAGAAACCAACCGACATGAGAAGGCTCAAAGTTGCCCACCAACCCAACCTTTTTTCCTTGGGCAACTTGCATAATAGCAGGTATTTTAAGGAGGTATCATGCAAGCATCATTATGGATCTCATATCCCTCCCTGGAGCGCGTGCTCATGTCCGAGGAATCTGTGAGTTACCCATACAGCTGTGAAAAAGGGATCTGCTGCTTACCATGCCATCAGAGGTGCTGGTGCTCCCTGTGCCCGAATGGCACCGAGCAATCCTGACTAACAGACCCGGGCACACCTATCAACCCAAGCATCTAAAAATGCTTGCCCTCTGGCACTGCAGGCAGTATGAAATGCCTCGTTACTCTGCTCCTGACCATGCTCTCACCCAGCTGTCCTCTCTGCCCCCCCCTGCTCTCACCCTGGCAGTCAGGTTTAGCTACAGCTGCAGGGATTCTGCCATTCGGTGGCTTGGGAGCAGTTGAGTGCCCCGAAGCAGCTGGCCCTGGCTGCTCTTCAGGCTGTCCAGGAGCGACTCGCGGGTTCTGCGTTGCTCCCAGTTTGCAGGGCTTGCAAAAAGCGTGGCGTTTGTCCCCAAAGCTGGGCGGAAAAATGAACAATGAGCGGGGCACGGACAGGCCTGGCGAGACGAGGATCAGGGAGCGAGTGCGTCGGTGCACATAGCTGGCTTATGAGCGAACAGATGACCTAGTTTTCCCAGCGAAGTGACATTAGGGTGATGACCTAATGCCTCGGTCTTGACTTGGCTGGTACCATTGAGGGGGTGAAGGAGCTCTTGTTCGGAAAGAGAGGCCGTACGCATCACGCCGAGGCAGATGGAACAGCAAAAGGTGCAAAAACGCGTACTGCGAGCTGCAGAACGAGACCAGTGCCACGTTAATTGAACCATGGAGAAGTGGAAGCGGCAATTGATAATTATGGGTGCTAGAACTGGGCATGGTACACACAGAATTTGGCACAGCATACATAGAGGTCATGTACCGCGCTTGTGCTCGCCAGGAGGAAGAGGTGCCTGAAGCACCTAGTCAGGCCGCCTTTTGTTGTATAAACCCTGGGAGCCCAAACCCTACTGCTGGGGTCTTCTGGTGCTGTAGGCAGATGCTGTCTGGTTTGGACCTTGCGTCTTCGCTCCGTGAGCTTGTTGAAAGGAGAATCGCTGAGTGGGAATCGCACTGAGGTTACTGTCCTGTGGGACTCGGGCTAGGGCTCGGTGATGTGGACAGGCTCCCAGCACTAAGCGACAGGCTCTGGTCGTCTTCTAAGGGAGAAAGGAAAAGCAAATGTCAAAGTGTCGCTGCAGGGAGAGAGCGGTACCTCCGTGCTTAGCTGTTGTGTGTCTCGGTCGCTGCTCAGGGCAAAGGAGCAGAGCTCCAGCTCTGATCCCAGCTCTGAGCTAACAGCTGCAGACAGGCCAGGTCCTTGGTCTTTAGACTGAATATCGGAGTAGGCTAGAGGTCAAAACCTCTGAGCAGCTATATTTGGTCTGACCGAAAGTTCACCTGTGCCTGCACCCTGTCTGCAGCGATGATCAGTAGCGGATATTTAGGAAGAAAGTATTTTTGATGAGGGAGAGGCGGTACGTCTTGCAGATGTGCTGTCCTGGTGAAACGAAGCGAATCTCTTGAGTTCATCTTCACAATAGGTGGCAGCACAACTCCACCAGCTGAATGTGCTTGCGCTTCTCAGACACCATGTAAGATGCTTCAGATTCGCTCGGTTTTAACATCTTTGAGCCATGAAAGTAAGCTTATTCTGGGGATTTCCTTGACTTGTGATTTTTGTTACATCACTTTCCGTAGGGTTGTCTCATGTTCATGTGTTTTCTAGCACGAAGCACATAGTCATTGTTGTCTCAACAAAATAAGCATGCTGAAAGCATGTCTGAAGCGTTATCTACCTAGAGCTAAAATAGACCAGGTCTCATAGACGGTATTGAAAACCCGGAGAATTGCAGCCAAGTGTGAAAGCTGTATCTTCACTGAAATCTTTTTAAGTCCATGTAGCTTGTTTGCAAACTAGAATAATTCCTGAGGGAGTCTGGCTGTCTTTCAGGATAATTAATCTCATTTATCTCTTCCATACACAGTCTGAAGATCCACAATACAGTATTTAATTTCAAATTATATACTTGTCTGGAGTGTCTCATGCTCAGGAGCATGCTGCCCAAGAGATGGAACATCATAAAGCCATACTTTCTGAGACTGATACCTGCTTCCTGACTAGTGTAAAGGGTCGCTGTTGTATGAACGGGTCAATAAAATGATTTAGGAAAGTATAGGCTGAAAGAAATTGTTGGCAAACTGATAGAATAACTGTACCTTAACATCATGCCAAGGAAAATACCATTAGTACATTCATTTTACAACTCTCCTGTTTGATTTAAAATCACAGTTTTTTATTGATTACTAATGTATATTGTTTTATAGAGATAGAGGATGTTGATCACTGATATAGAGTTAAGAATTAAGTCAAAAGATGCTGATTGGTGTGATTGATGAAAAATGGGGATTGCTGCTCTAAGTTTAGTTTTAAAATACTCGGTAGGGACTTCTTAGGAAGAAAACAATAGTATTTTACATAACAAAATATTATGTTTACATCATAATAGTCGTATTTTACACCACTGATAGGTTGAAAGTTAATGGCACTTTCAAGAGCTTTGGATTTTTTATTGTTTAACTGAAATGAAGTTTTGAAACTCATGAGGTGTCTAAATAGAGTAGTCAGTAAAACAAAATTTTTTTTGCTGTCAAAACACCTTATTCCCCCTTTTTTAAAGTTTTTTTTTTTACAGGATACGTGCATTCCCCAGCTCGTGAGTGGACATCTTAGCAGTGGCAAGACTTCTGGATGGGAACTTGACACGAGACTTTAGTTGCTCCTTAAAGGCCAGGTCAGCTCTGAGGTGCACGTTGAAATGAATTCCAGGTATTTCAAACTGAGCGTGCAGACCAGGAAACCTTGGTCTCTGTCAAGCAAGTGTTATGAAATAAAAATGTTGCACGAAAAGATCGGTAATGTGTGAGGAGGGGAGGGGAAAGCAACAGCAAGAGAATACCAGCGGGCATCGGGGTGTGCTTGAGATGAGGTGATTTCACCAGATCTCTTACCTCAGCTCAGATCCAGTTTGTGGCAAAGAACGAAGAAGTGATTGCATCTCTTTGGTACAGACACAAATGACTTCTGCACTTAATCATAGAGCAGCTGACCATCTCACACACGTAACAGGGGAAATTGGAGCTTCCTGCAACCTACATAGGGCTAATTTACGCGGACTGCATAATAACAGAATAGACTGTAATAATACATTTAAAATACTGTGCCCTTCACCATTCTTAAGGCTACCCAGAGTTGTCAGCTAGCTAACGCACCCTTTATGGTGTTTTCCTTTGATGTGTTTTCCATTTTCATTAATGTGCTAGCTTTTTTTTTTTTTTTTTTCCCATCTTTCTCATGCCCTGATTTTCCTCTTAGCATTTCTTCTACACGCCTACTGGAAACATGTACATAATAGAGGGCCGTTTGAAATGCTTTAATCAATGGTATGCAAAACTCCCAGACAACAGTGCTGAAAACTTGCTAACCCAAAATAAGGTAACCTGTGCAACGTGGTCTTCTTGGAAGCAAGTACAATGAGGATTAGGACAGAGTGGGTCGAGCCCACTTGACAATACCAATTGCGTAGACAGCCAGAGTGTGAGTACCTAGAAAGTTTCACCAGTTCTCTGGGCCCTGTTTTTCACAACCCTTTGACTGAAGCCTTAAAGTTTCATCCTTCAGATCTCCAGCACACTTTTCCTGGCCAGTTTGAGCCTACTTTCATATCCAGAATATTTCACTTACTCAGGTGCAAGGGAAGGCTGACAGAGGCCTCTCCCTGCATTGCCAGGCATTGTCAGCCACCCCACATTTTTCAAAGTTTCTTTGTTTAGCAATGTATCTAGTTTCCTTCTGAACCCTTTAAAGCTCCTGATTTCCATGACCGATGCGGGTAACATATTCCATATGCTTGCTTCCCTTTTGTTAGTGAGCTCGTTCAGTCTCTATCTGTCTTTGATGGAGGCGAACACCAGGCTCCTCCTGTTGCCACTTGAAAGCTGGGAAATGCCCTCAGTTCTTCAGCAAAATTAATTTTGTTTCCAATGCTCTTCCTCAAGCTGTACATTATGCTGCTTTGCTTTGCTTAGGTGTTTGCATATTGTGCGGCAATTGTTTTATCTGTGCCAGAATTTTATTTGTACAGCTGGCCATGCCTTTGATACAAGGAAATGCGAGAGTTTAAAGGATGGAGGGAAGGGAGAGATGGTGGGGGAGCCACAGCAGCTGTTTGCGCTATCCCCAGGTGGGGAGCTGTGCTTCACAAACCCTCCGTGCAGAGCGCTAGCGGTTCCAGTGAAGGACAACAACAAAAAAATACAAGCCAAAGCTTGGGAAAAAATGAACAGCTGGAAACAGAGAGCACTAATTGGCCTTAACGGCCTGGTCCTGCCCATGCCAAGCAGCCCCATCTCACCCCTGTGCCTAATCCTGGCCGAGTGATGCAGGTGCCCCCTGCATCGTTCCTGCTCCTGCCTGGGCCCCCATGATGGACCCTGGGCGCGACCAGCCTCGTGTGAGGCTGTTGGTGGGGCCAGATCTGCTGGGGACAGCACTCTGGGCTCCCTCCTGCAGCTCCTCAGTGAGCCTTCAGCACCTCCTGAAGCTCACCTCTTCATCTCACGTGTGCTGTGGTGGATGAACCTCCCTGCAGGTAATGGTTTGTGTCCTATGGGCTCTTGTCAGCTGTGGGCTGAAGGATGGGGTGGCAAGGAGAAGGGATGGAGGTCACCCAGTCGGCAGAAGGATGCTCGATAATTGCAGCAAAACCTAAACAAGGAGCAACATGCAGCTGAGGAGAGGAAAGAAGAGATGAAAAAAAAAAAAAAAAAGTCTAAAATGTGGCCATTAGGGTCATTACATATTGTTTATTTATAGCTGGTTCAGGCCCACATTCTGTCCCAGATACTCTTGAACTAACTTCAGTCATGCAACAAATGCAAAGCCAAAATTTTAACACAGCGCTGATTTCACTGGCTGTGCCTCTCCCCTGATGTAAACAGGGCTTTCCAGCCATGCTTTTATGTAAGTATTTTTGCAGCAGTGTGGAAGCCATTAAACTGTGCGGTTATGTATTTCGCTGCTCATTTGAGACCTATTAAAATAAGGTATTACATAGTGAGCCCGAGGCAGCAGGGACGGGTGAAAGAGGGCAGATTTTGCTCCAGACTGCCATTGCCGTATCAGAGAAGGCAAAATACATTTCTCTAATTTACAGATACCATCGCCTCAGCTGAAAACTCATTTGATGGTGCATTTTAGACCACATGGGGTCTGAAATGTCATTTTCCCCTCTTTGAGACAAAGAGTGGCAATGATTCTGTGGCACTGGCTTACGAATGGTAATGCAAATGTGTTTTGAGTGAGGTTTTTTTTATTGGCTGAGATGTCTCCAGCCTACAGGGTGCTTGTTCTCAATCCAGGACTTTGCCTGCCCTTTGTTTTATCTGTTAAGAGCATAACAGCTTTGTCCAGGTGCTCACGGGTGGGGTGTATGGATAGCACCTGGAGTAAGCAACTTGGTTTCAGGTGGGCAGAATTAGCCACAAGAAAGACAAGGTCATTTACCCCTTCATCTCCAGTTCCATAGTGCTGCCTATGTGGGGTCTTATCTTCTCATCTTTAGTCTCAAACCCTTCCATCTCCCATGTTTCTTCTTCTACCTGCCCGCTTGTAGGGGTGGGCAATGGGGTCAACCTCCAAATCCCCGTTTCTGGATCTGCTGCTGTTGGATTTCGCGGTTAGCCTGGCTGTAAGTCATTTCCCAGAGCTGTCTTTTCACTTATGCATTTTTATTGTACGATGTTTATTTGATTGTGTTAGGATGATGTCATGTTTTGGCTCTAAAAGCTTCAGAAGTTCAGGCAACGTGGTTCGGGACAAGTTTGCTCCCTGGATTTATTTTCTGTAGAACGCCCAGAGGTTGGCCTTGCCTTCTCACGCAGGCTGACCATCAGCTGTGGTGGGAAGATTAGGTCCAGCCTGGGGCAGGAGGCATCAAAAGGGAGCATAGATGTGGTGTCTGCCTGTAGCAGGATTTCAAAGGAAACTCCGGTGCTGGAAGTTTCCAGCTAGGTTGCTAAAGATGGGTGAGAGAAAGATGACTGACCTGTAAACGAGCACAATGCGAGATGGAGACGTGGTGTGTTGAAGATGCTACTGCTGCCCCAGAGGCCAAAGAGGCTGACTTTGACTGCATTACAACCAGTGGGAAACATGATGCTCACACGTGAGCTGGGGTAGAAATCTCTTCTGGCACAGCTTGGGGGTTAAACAGGCACATCTTTCATACCTTGACAGGCTTCCTTTCTGATATTAAAATATATATTTATATTAGAAGAAAGGCTGAGAACATTTCTTCTGTATTCTGATATTTCACATCCTCATGCTGAAGTGCTAGCTGTAAACAGAAGAGCACTAAAAGGCTTTCAGATGAATGTACACAGATGAACAGCATCTCAGGTTGCTCCTTCCCCACCCAGCCTTCAAGATGCCCCATGGCTTTTGCTCGTGTAGCCCTTGCAGCTCCCGTTGCTCGGCTCAGCAGCTCCTTATGAGCTTGGTGAGGCACGAACGTGGCAGTGACCACAGCCATCTCCTGCCCTGTCCCAGCCCCTGTTTCGCTCGGGGACCTCCCATCCCCACCACTGCTGTGTCCAAGTGACCTCTGTACACACACCAAACACAGTCTGTGGGATGTCCTGAGCTGGGCTCATCATGGTAATTCCTTACCAGGCCCCTCACGCATCCTTCATGTGGGCAAAATGACCAAGTGCCCATCGTGAGGAGGGTGCCCACAGCCACGTGCCTCCTTCTGTGGAAACTTGTGGTGCTCTGCGCTCCTCTAGGAGCGCTTGTGATGTGGGGCTTTTCTCCTTCTAAGTTTTCAAACAATGCCTCAAGGCCGCAGCCACAGCACATGGAGTGGTCCTAAAAATGAAATTATCTGGGCACTTAGGAATCCGCTGTGTAATTAATTCCATCTCTGTGAGACACAGAGATACTTTTGTCCCCTGTTGTGTTGATTGTAAACAGAGGTGTGAGGCGGAAGGAAGGCATAAATGATGTTGTCCACCAAAGACGTTTGCTTTGAGGGAAACGCAGAAGACGTGTTAGAAGCCCGGGGCTATGTCTGTGTCCCTAAACGAGACATGCTGGGGATGCCTGGGAGGGTGCAGCTTGGCTGTGGTGGGGTGATGCCGCAGCGTGTAGTCACGGGGAAACATCGGGGAGGGAAAGTTGGGATGAGAGCCCCTGAGTTAGATGCCAGGAGTGAGTTAAAGAAAACGAATTCCCTCTGTCAGAGGAAGGCCAGGAGTGCGGCCTGTGGCACCTGAAGGGGTGGAGCGTGGGGCTGGGTCACCCTGCCATGCTGAGGCGCTTCCTGACAGAGAGCTGGGCAGTGCCAGCACGTCTGGTGTCACCCGCTGCACCCATCCCTCCTTCTCCAGAGCACGGACCACAGAATGCTCCTTTTGGTGACAGAAATAAGATTTCTTCCAGAATTTCTCCTGAGGAGCTCAGGGGTTGTGCTACAGACAACTCCACCATGTGCTTGGTCCCACGTGCCGCCTCAGCTGCGTGACCTTGGCCACGCAGAAATCCAGGACGGAGCTGGCCCTCACCATGCACAACTTTCCTGAAGGGGGAAGCAAATGCAGCAGTAATTGGCTTAACTTCTGTATTGCTGCCAGTCTGCCTCACAGAAGTGTTGCAGCGCGTTTGCTTGTGTTGATTGCTCCTGGACATGCCGGCCTGATGGTGTTGCGAGCAGGAGATTGAGCTTTCATTGCTTCCCATTCAGGGTCCATTTGCGAGCGTAACCTCCCTGCTGCCAGTGCTGCTTCCCTGACTGTGTGTGGTCCTTTCGCCAAATCCTGACATTTCTTATTTTTGGTTAACATCAGAATGGAAGTCCGGAATAATTGCTCTTTCACTTGCCTCTTAAATAGGCCGTGCTGCCTGTCTGCATAAATGGTCTCTTCATACATCTTGTCACTCTGCCTTCTAGGCTTCCTTGGAAAACAGAAAAAAAAAAACACAACACTATTTTTCAGAAGTTGCCTTTTCTTCCTCATGAATCACTCTCACCCTGTATGATAGCCAGCAATTGGCCCCAAAGGATGAATACTAAGCAGCTTTGCCAAGGTGCAGTTCAGCTCTAAGACATCCCATATATCCAGGGCTGTCCTGGAAGACCTTGAGGGCTGCACCCGCCTCCAGCGTTTGATTCCAAGCCCAGCCCAGGTTTGAACCATGAGTGTGCAAACCCTGGTGGCACAGGAGGATGAGCTGCAAATGCAGTTTTGTCAAGGGTAAAAGTCTTTGCTGTCAAGCTGTTCAAAGGGAAACATTTACAGGGTCTAAAGAGCCTTCCTGGGTCAGAGCCTACAACTTCTATCATCACTCACCTCCCATTACAAACTTATTTTATAGACTACCATAGCTCCTTTATAGAGGCAATTAGGCTGGATTTTGTCCTTCTCTTGGTAAGAGGCTGTTTCAGAGCCTTGTTGCTCTCAGTATTAGAAACCAGACAAGATGGGAGTAGCCATATAGGGCCAGATGAAGGTTTCTTCTAAGTATCGTAGGCCTGACATTAGTCAACAGCATATTTGTGCGGTGCCAAGAGTTGGACTCGGTGATCCTTGTGGGTCCCTTCCAACTCAGGATATTCTATGATATTTAAATAGGAAAAGCAAAACCTCTCAAATTTATTACCATCAGTAAGAATATAGCCAAATCACACAAACTATTAGCCTATTAGCCCAGAGTGGCTGCCCGTTGTCCAAGCTCTCATTGAAGCCTTGCCCTGACATTGAAGCTGGCTGTTGGTTGAGATCAGACAGGCTCTTTCAACCTCAGCTATTCTGAGACTCTGTATTTTATTTATAGGCACACCTGGCTTTATTTTTTATTTGCACGTATATCTGTAGCTCAGGTAACTACAGCTGTAGTCGCAGTTGTCCAACATCTCCCATGATAAGACCCCATTTTCAGTTTGCTGCAGGTGACCAGACAGCATGTGTTTAGGTTGAAGCTGTCAGATACACTCTTTGTGCAGCATCTTTTCTTTCGGTTACATTCATCTTTTTCCCTTTGCTGTTACAGTTTACGTGCTCTAACCATTTCCAAGAGCAAGGTTACTGAAAGAGTCACGACCAAGAGCCAGGAGGTGGCTTGGAAACCAACACACATCTCCAGCAGATGTGGCTTGCAGGGTCATCAGATGACTCACGCTCTGGTTATGCAAGTGGTCAAGGTTCACGCTTGAACCCAGCTCCTGGGTCTCCTTTCTGTGGCAGTCAAAATATGACTGCCTTTTATCTGGGGGGAGGCACAGTCATGAGCATGTTCCTCAGTGCCAGCTGGTGTTGGTTGGAGCCCTGCCAGTCCCCAGGGTTTGGTGCCCAGAAGATGCCTGTGGCTCACGCAGTGGCTCAGTATCCACAAGCTGGGGCAGAGCCCAGCCTCGTGGTGTCAAGAAGGCAAATTGGGCAATCGCAATCTAGGGTGGGACAGCAGGTCCAAAAGGAAGCAACTCCTTCCCTCCACCACCCACAGAGCGCAATCATCCTGAGGTCTCTGCTCCCCGAACCACACCATGCTTGGGTAAAATGCCTGCAAGCTCCGCACAGCCCTCTGTGCTGCTCTAACCAAATTGTGTCGAAAGCTCATTTTTAAGTGAAGCTGGTGGGGGGCTGTAGGGCAGGAATAAGCCCTCGGGCATATCTGTCCATACTGTTCTTATTGCAGCCTGTCCTCCAACGCTTTAATGCAAAATAAGGCACTTAAAATGGATAGTCATACCCAGAAGAACCATCACTCTCAATTGTGAACCCTTCACAAACCCAGGAAAAAAATCAATGAAGGATATAAAATAAATAAATAAATCATATTTCATCTCCTCTGTGGCAGTGGGGAGGAAAAAAAAGAAAAAAAGGCAATATAGGCTTCCCCGTAGGGAATTAAGTTTCATTTTTAAACTTGAAACAAATGCAGAAATCTTAGCAGAAGCTTCTGGAAGATCAAGCATTCTGGCATAAAGCTACGAATAAACAGCAGAAGGCTGGGACTCGGGAGACTTTAGGGTTACTGTCTTCTCCACCACAATGCAACCTGTTGTCTGGCCATCTCTGGTTTCATGTAAGCCAGATCTTCCAGGCTGACTTCTTCCTTCTGGTTTCAGTGGGAGTAAGAGCTTAAACACCTCAGGAAGGTCCATTTGCTCCGTTCTCTCTCTCTCACTTGCTATCTGCTCATCTCGTAGGTGTTGCAAGAGCTCTGAGATGAGGGCCGGTCCATACATGTTTGTAAAATGATGCACTCTGTTGACTAGGGGACATTATACAGAGTTGAATTGCCGTGTGATGATTCATAATTTCTTTTGAAAGATTCATTTTGGGCAAGGAATGTGTGGAGCTGAACGTGTGTTTGGGGCAAGGGCTGGCCATCATTCCTATTTGTGAAATAGCCTCCATGCTGGTGGTTCAAACACAAATCAAGGTGCTCAGGGACCACCTTCAGCTCCTGACCTCGTTTTCCTGATGCTTTTCACTCTGCGGAGAGAAGAGGGTTGCTCACTGTTTGCCCCAACAGGCAGGCAGTGTTTGGTGTGTACATCTGTACACAGACAGGCAGGGAGAGGTGTGTGTGATGTACAAATAGGCTGGTGCTCGCAGCACAGCTTGGATTGCACGGTTGTATTTCAGCAAGAGGAGACACCAAATAATATGGGGCAAGGGAAGGTTTTTCCAGAGTTGCACAACTGCTGGATCCTGTGCTGGAGATCAAGGAACTCTGACAAACTGATTTCAGGTGACGAAGCGCGGCCTAGCCGCGAGAAACTTTGTACGCTACACACACACACACCACCAAAACCGTCCCAACAGGGACAAAAGCATTTTAATTTCTTCTACATCAAGATGAATGTGCTTGTCATAGTCCAGGGAACACTTCTTAACTAATACTTGGTGCTTGCTGTGGTAAAAAATGTGAGGAACCTGACAGCCTTTGGTGGAGGTGCCATCTTGTGAGGGACAGGGAGGAAAGTAAAACCACAGCAGCGAGGCCCCTGCGGGGTGCATCAGGCAGTGCTGGCACCATGCTGAAGCAAACTTCTCCACGTGCTCGTGGTGAAGCCTACATTTCCCCCCTTGAACAGCCAGGGTATGCAATCCCATCAAAGCTGGCTTCCCTGAGGCACGTTGGGTGCATCTGGGTCTGTAAATGCCCTGCAGCACTTTGGTTGTTGCTTGTGGGGGGAGAGCAGAAGCTGCCGTACCCCTGCAAGGCAGCACTGGTGGGGAAAAATAGATCAGGGACAGCCTGGAGCTGGGCTCGGGTGGGAAAAAAGGCCAAGGAAAAGACCACACTCCTGGGTAGACCCTTCCGCCACCGATTTAGGGAATTGGCCAGCAAATGCCCTGCTAAGGAGGTGGCAGCCGTGAGGACGGCAAAGCCTGCCGCTGTGATGTGAGGTTTGCTTGCCCCTGGGGCTGTAGCATGAAACCCGAGCAGCTCTTATTAATGAATATGAACCTACGTGGCGTGTCAGGACTCGGCGCGTTACTGCAACAGAAGCTGAAGTCGGGAGTCGTCCTCCGTCCTGAGAGAGGGCTTGCACGGCCTCGTGAGGCTTCGCCTCTCGCCTGCAGCCCTTGCGTTTTACATCGGATCTCCATTACTGAATTAAGCCCTGCAGCGTGGTTTTGTGGGGCAGCCCGAGCTTTTCATGAAACGTCTTGGAGAGAAAGAATTTTTTCTCAAGACGTACAAGGAAAACAGCAAGGGTTTTTCCATAACCACAAAATAATTGTTCTAGATATATTACTGTACCAAACAAAACCTGTTCTCTTTATAGCTTTTGTTTCTTGGTAAACACAGGGCTCACTGCAATGGGGAACATTTGAAAGGCAAAATCTTGTGATTTAAGATGTTATCCACGGTATTTTTGTGTTCACAGGGCACACTACTGACACTTGTTCCGTGTTTCATGACAAGCCCAGGGAGCAATAAATCATCAGCAGAAGTGTTTCTATTGCAAAAAAGAGTTTATGGAGTTTATGCCCCTCAATCAGAAGCTGTCTGTACTTGGTAAAGCTGGTTAAAGGAAATGGTTTTCTGCATATTTTTGTAAAAGCTTTGAATTATTTTCACTTCCTTGCATATATGTTTATATATATATATTGCTTTTCTTAAAAACCTTGCAAAAACCCTTTGCAGAGCCTGAGAATTTTTTTTTTTAGAAGCAGCACCAAATGCCAGAGGAGGATGTTACCAGGATTTACACTGTACTAGTCCAAATCTGCAATCTGCCTCATGCAGGCCAAATTCCCATTAGCACTTGAGGTTCAGCCAGTGATACAGTTCTTGTTTTCCTTTTCATCCTTTTTTTTTTTTCTTTTTTCTTTTCTTTTTTTTTTTTTTGAGCTGATTCACGGCCTTTGTTATCCCCGCGCACCGTCTGGGTGTGAGGGTTCTGGCCAAACTGCAGCAATAACTCTCTGCGCTGATATCTGAGGGAAGCGCTCAGCTGGGAGGGGGGAAAAATTGCTCCTGCTACAAAATAAGCTATTTAATAGTACGTGTGGCGATGGGGGGAGGCTAGAAAATTGATTTTGGACAGCGCTTGCTGGATGCACACAGCACCGGGGGAAGGAGGTAAAGACCTGCCTGTTGTAATCTCTGCTCCCCCTCGTTTTGTTGTTCTCAAACCCAGTCCGGATGGGAAGAAAAATGCCTGGGCGCTGCTCATCCGCAATGAAGGAGGAAGCAAGCATACAGCGGGCGTGTTTGCGTGTGGCCTCGTGCTCCCCGCTCTGCCCCTCAAATTGCCCCTGATGAGCCCGGCGAGTGTTTTGCAACCGGGCTCTCGGCGGGCGATGCTGCAGCCAGCCGGCGCGCCCGCACGCGGCCACCAAAACGCTGGCGTGCTTTCGCATGCATCATGCCATTGTTATTATAATGGCCAATAACTAGCTGCAAACAAATTAGGTGTCTCGATACCGCGCTCTAATGAGTTTAGATGCATACCCAGTGGTAGGCAAAAGGTAAAACAACAGCACCAGACAGGTAATTTCTGGAGCTGTTACAAGTAATTTGCAAGCTCAGGCATCCCGGTTTTGCAATCGCGCTCATCTTCATTTCCTCGGAGCGCTGCATCTTCTTGTCAACATGAGCTGGCTTCTTTTTGGAAGCGTTTGGCTTTCAGTCAGGTCTCTGTCCCTGCTTGCGCAAGGGCCGATAAATGTTTAACTCCATTGATACATTTAGTCCGAAGTAAAAGGGGAAAGCAGGTCTTCCACGGGCAGCGATAAGTCTTTTCCCCTTTGCACAGAAGGGACGGGGAAGGAGTTTGGGCAGGCGTTGGCTGTTCGCATGTTGGCAGCTGTTCTTCA
This sequence comes from Aythya marila, assembly GCF_965140915.1. NCBI lineage: Eukaryota > Metazoa > Chordata > Aves > Anseriformes > Anatidae > Aythya > Aythya marila. The sequence continues at coordinate 79,914,970 of NC_139043.1, forward strand.
AAGCTGGATGCCTGCAGACCTTGCTAACAAAATCTGAGCCACCAGCAGCTGTCTGTGAGACTTGCTGGAGGACAAGGGAGGCTGACTGTAAGCCGGGGGGGTGAAGAAGAAGCCGGGGAGACAGGCAGACAGCAAGGCCGGGCCCCGGCTTGTGCGCTGAGCGCCTTTCTGAGACAAAGGCAAAATGCCGTGCCGGGGCACACAGGCAGGGCTGCAGCTCGCAAGCCACGGGCAGGAGCCTGTTCCCTCTGCGCTGCACCTGGAGGTCACGCTGGAGGGTGGTTTTGGGCACGTGCCTGGGCTGGACGCGGCGCAGATGCCAAGCTGGGAGCATGACCTACAAGGCAAGAGCAAGGGCACGGGGTTCATGCTGCTTGGAGGAGGCGAGCGGAGGGAGGAAGGGAATTGCCCTCCTCTCTGCCCCTGGGGCAGCGAGGACGTTTCAGGTTAGTCACGGGGAAAATATCATAGGTGCACTGCTGGCCATTGGGCACTTGGAAGGCAGCTTCAGGTATCCGAGCCTGGTGGTGAGGGGCTGTGGGCCCCCGTGAGAAGGAAAGCTAATTGAAAGGCATTTTATAATTACGTCAAGCAGAGGGGAAACATCTCTCTAGTTACTTAGTAACTAAGATGCTTTGTCAACATAAAAGTGACAGGGTTCTTATTGCCTACCTATTTACTCAGGAAAAAATTGAAATATTTACAGCAGAGGCATTCAGTGCCTTGCGTGTGCTCCTGCTGCATTTCAGTGGCACGGCCAGAGGAATGAAGGCTCATTAAAAACCTGTGGCTTAATGCTTGAATCGTGGCGGAGCCCCCTTGGAAAAAAATAATGCTTGCTGGGTATGCATTTTATATCTGTAAAATGTGTTTTATTAGAGGCTTAAACTGACGCAGTGAATCAGAGGGCATGGACATGGTGAAATTACTGATCTGGAACTCCAGTTTATTTTTAAAGACACACACAGCTACGTGGGAACCTCTGCAACAGTGCACTTGAAGGCCTCTGGCTTCGTTCAAGTCAGGGTAAAAAAAGGCTTCTGATAAATGGCACAGAAAGAAGAGTAAAGGTAACATCAGCCACCTTCTGCTGGTGGATCGGCGAAGCTGCACCTCCCGGGTGCAAGAACAAGGAGAGTTGAGGTTTGAGCTCTTAAACCTCAACTCTGGCACGCTGCAGGAAGGCTGGCTTGTTTTGTTTCCTTTCTGCCTTTTGACTTATACGTACCTCTGTTTGTCACACAAAATAAATGCACAAGGTCAGCTGTGACAAGCAATGCGGGGAACGCACACACAAAAGACATGAACCTTTAGAGCAGGAAATAAACCACAGCATTTGATGTTCCATCATTGCGTTTAATTGGGATAACTAATTGCTGCTCTTCTGCCAACCTGCTGTGGGCCTGATCCTCACCCTCCTCGGAGGCAGTGGCTCCCAAATCAGGGCTCTCAGGCTCCGCATTTGGCTGCGCATCCATGGGGCATCTCCGTGTGTCAGATGGCCCAGGGCTGTCCCTGCATTATTGCTCCTTTTCCACGCAGTTTGCCTGCATCCTGCTCAGTGCTCGCTGCTGATTAAAAGGGGGAAAAAGAGGAAACAGCAGGAAAACGAACGACAAGGTCCCCCGCTGCTCTGAAGAAACTCCCTTGCTCTTTCCAAAGTAGGCTGCATAAATATTGATCTTGCCAGGATGTGCCCTACATTCATTTGCACAGACGTTATGAACGCGCGTAAGGAGGAGAAATCAATCTTGTTTTCCTGCGCGGCAAACATGTGCAGCCAAGGGTGCGCATAGATAATGCGACTTACAGCTCTCAGTCCTGCCACTTAAACACTGGCTTGGAAAAGGTGCTCTGAGGAAACAGGCGAGAAAAAGGCGTTCTTACCTACTTGCTTATTTGGAGGTATTTCCCTCCAGACCCTTTAAAACACATTCATCCCCCATTTCAATTCCCAGTGCTAATCTGCAAGCTAACTAGCTTTCAGTATTTCCCTGCTGAATTTGCCTGGGTTACTTTTTCACAGCCTGCTGCCAGCAAGTCAAGGTGCAACCTTAGACGTTCATGTGACTTTATCACTCCCTCTCCTATTAACCTCCCGTATAGTTTAGCGTTGCAACATTGCAGTTGGGGAAATCATATCATTAGGTTGCAAAAGCCGTAGGATTCCTGCAGCAGAGAGCCACGGGGTGGCTTCTGAGTCACTGGATGATTAATAATTAATACATAATTGTTGGATAATCTGTTTAGACAGTCGCAGTACAGGGAATTTATTACTGTTGTCTCTGGAGAGCGCTGCTACTAAAATAATAAAACTTTAACGAGTCCCCTCTCCTTGTAGCCCCACTGAATTTCTGATGAGAAATAGCACAAAGCTGCCACGTCTTGCTATATATAGATTGCAGTGCAGTATAACGAAAGCTCCTGCTTCTTAATCAAGTGTGTTCATAAAGCAGGAGACATGGCAGACATGTTACGAGAGAGAGAAAAGTATTTGTGTGAGGAGTATTTTAAAAGAAAATGACTTGATTCCGTTCTTGAAGTATCTGATCTATCTTGCTTGGCCAATTTCTGCGCCAGTTTTATTTGCTCAGCTCATTATTTTCAGTTATTTTCAACTTCATTTGTGCGTCCTGAATTCCACGTGCTCCTCGCAAAGCGTGTAAAACACTGATGCTATTGCAGAGGGAAAAATCTTTGAATTACAACCGCACGGCCCTCTTTCACCAGTCGCTCCGGTGCAAGGCGTCGCAGTAAATGAGCGGTGACAGCGGTGTGCTGAAAGACTTGGCAAAGGCAGGAAGCAGGAATGAGTCGAGCGAGCCCCGTTTCTTGAAATCACCTGCCACAGCTCCCCGGGGAGGGGGTGATTGTGGTGCTGTGACTCAGGAGCCACAGGATGCCTCGCTCTGTTTCCCGACTTACCGTGAGGATGCTGAAGGCAAGAATTTCCCCACCTCACAGGAGCGTGGCACTGACTGAAACGTAGAGGATTTGAGCAACGGCAATCACTCTTTTTGACTAATGAGCCCGTGTTAAGGCACTAGATAGTCTAGAACGGACAGATGTTTTATCCTCCACGTTCAGAAGCGCGTTTTGTTCAGCTGTATGTCGAACATGATTTGTGGCGAGGCTGCAAAATCAATCCAAAAAGATAAATTTGCTTACCGACGGTATCTGTCAAGCTCTCCCGTGCTTGAAGCTCCAGCTTCCAGAAGGCAGTGTCTTCCAACAAAAAACAGTTTCAGCCAAATAAATGGAGCTTAGAGAGTAATGCAATGTTACAGCTGAAGCACCAGGATAATTGAGCCTGTAACATCTGCTGAAATGTAGTGACACCAAAAATAAACACTTCTGCCCGCGTTGTTATTTCCTGGTAAAGCGGAGTGTAAACACACGCCACGACCCCAGCACATCAGAGAATTTGGAGACAGAACCATTTTGCCATTGCAAGCGCCCTGCCCCTGCCAAGGAAGCAACTTTCCCAGCACCGCTGTAATAAGGACGTTGCTCGGGTTGCTTTCCAGCAGCTTTTATGAGAAGAATAAAAGGATCACGTACTTAATTAGCCCCTTTAATAAGGGGGTGTTTTTGTGTATGTTTTGCAGCTGGAACAAAGGGTTAGTGTCGAGGGTGTTTGCTTGGTTTTTCTTTATAGCGAGAAATTGTATTAAATCACTCCTGGATGAAAAATAGGAAACAAAAATAGAAAAAATCTTTGGTGAGATATAAGGTCCAATTTTCCTGCAAAATTGCTCAAGGATAAGATTTTCCTTTTGTTGCAAATTACTGTTGGGTTTGATTAAACGGAACCCTTGATTTGCTTATTCTTCTCCGTTGTGATTTCCCCTGGCTTGAAGCTGTGGGAAGCCAGTCCCAGCCTCTGTCCAGCAAATGCCCTCATAAATACACGCCGCCGGTTTTCCCTCGCGCTGTATAAACACGAGGGAACGTTCAATTATGTTGAAAAAGGAGGCGTTTAAAAGTGATAAAAAAAAGGAAATAAATTTTTGCACAACGTGCAGTTAGCCCGCAGAATTCCTTCCTCCCGAGCACCGTCGCAACCAGAAGCTTAGCAGGGCGCAAAGGAGGGCCGGTCATACACGCCTGGAAATAAACACGGGCTCTGGAAGGGATTTACACTCTTCGGCTTCTGGGGAGAAGCCAGCATCCTGCCACTGCAGTTTTGGGAGAAGGTTTCTAGGGCTGGTTGCCCCATGCTGCCTGCCCCCGTGCTCCTTGCCTCGTTCCTCAGGGCGCGGGGTCGTAGTTGCTTTGCAGCAGGACCCGTAGTTTAGTCCTCTCTGGCGACTTGTCTGTTCCTGAGAGAATGTAGGTTGGAAATCTTACAAAGGCTTTCTGCTGCTCAGCGCTCTCAAAAACGGAGCCGTCGGTTATGGATTTGTCAATCTGCTGCTACACTCGCTCAGCAGCCATCTCACTGGCAACCAGTTCCCCGCGCACTCCTGTGAGTCAGGCTGCTAATTTCAGCCTGTGAAGTCTTGCCTGCCTGCCTTGCGTTCTGTGCACGACAAGGCCCCGGGCGATGTGATCTCACTTTGGCACTCGCCCTGCTCGAAGAAGGATGACCTCCAGAGGTCTCTTCCCATCCAACCTTCTTGATGCCTCTCCTCAAGGCAGGGCTGCGTGGGGACGTTACAGGAAAGGCGTGCAGCCCTCTCAGAGCATCCCGGCTCTGCCCACCTACCACTCTGCTGTGATAAATGTGTTCGCTGCAAGTTTCACGTGGAGGCTTTCCAAACTAAGTGGCTTTGTTCGTTCTCCACAGCTGCTCCTGTGTGGCCTCCATCACTCCATGGTCACGTTGGCTCAGTGTGACCGCTTCCTTTGAAACCTGCTCCATGCCTCCGAGGACAGAGATGTCCTGAGCCTGGCTGCTGGTTTTGGAGAGCTACACCATCTGTCTGGCTCGGGCAAGAAGCAGCAACGCTTTTCTTCTCAGAGTAAGTGACGAAGAGGAGGCACGCCTGAGGGTGCTGAGGCAGCAGAGCCCTGGCTAAAGCACGTGAAGACAAAGCATCATGCGCTAGGAGTCTGGTGACACTTTGTGCAAGCAACGTTACCATGTTGGGGAGGGATGTGGCAAATGGTTTTCTGCCAGTCACCCAAGAATCCACAGAAAGCTCCTTGTACACTGTGGTATCTAGTATGGAGAACATATAAAGGGGCAGCCAGGAGTGGTGTGGCACAAAATACTCGGCTATCACACAGAAACCCGGGCAGGCCAGCTGTGCTACATCATTACCAACAGGAGTGCTGCCAGCAGCCCGTCTGCAGATGCTGGGGAGAGGAGCTCTGTGGCTACGTCTTATTTGCTACAACACAGAACAACTGCATGGAGAAAACCTCCATGAAGTTTATGATAGTGTTATGAAAACAGCTTATCAGTATCTGTCAGCAGAAGCAATGGTCCTAAAACTCTAGCTGACTTTCAAAGCATGGCATTTCCCAACTGAGCTGGGGCCACTGACAGGTTTTTACAAGTTCATCACCTGTTGTCTCAGGAGGCCAATGAATATTTTAACCTCAAAGCTGTCTTGGTGTGTGTAACAGGTAGGTCATGGGTCCTGAGTACCCTGGAAGAGCATGCGACTGATGACAGCACCCGGGCACTCAAAAGCTTGGAAAAAATGAGACCTTATTCCACTCTAGCAAGGAGAATTCACATTCCTTTGGAGAACCTGCGATATCCTTGTTCTGGCCAGAGCAGCCACACAGGGCTTATAGCTCTGTTCTTGGCACTCGCAGAACAACAGAGGACACCTTTGGAAAGCTGAAAGCAGGACGATGCTGCCTCTGTAACAGTTAGGCTGCTGAATAAATACCTGTGGCTGCAGTTTGCTGTGCCTTGGCCAACACCTGCAGTGCTAACAATGCAGATTTCACCCTCTCCCTATGACCTTGCTCCCTGCCGGTACCAGGCCAGCTTCTCTGCAGGCTGACAGAGAGCATGGAGCAGGGACTTAGAGCAACTGGGGTCATTCCTTGAGGAGCCTACAGGCTAGGTGGTGGCCTCATTTCCCTGAAGGCTTTGTTTAGACTCATCCATGAATACTGGGCTCGTTCAGGCTGTCCCAGTGTATTGCTAAGAGCATTCTTATTTTTGTGCACAGACCTACGGCTGTGTAGCCACAAATGAAGTGGCTGTTTTGGTACTAACTGCTGGGTTGATCCCGCCAGTATTTTAATTGTGTAAGGGTATATTTTTTAATCTCCTTGGAGATTATGTTTACTATATTTACTTTTACTAAGATTCACCTTTCGTGTTCAAGTAATAAAGTTAAATAGTTCCCTCAAAGGGCGTAAGGTGCATCTTTGCTTATACTACCAGTAAATTACTGTAGATGCAGCTGCTGATAGCATTCTGTACCGGTATAAATCACCAGCAATACCTATTTTGAAAGTTTATCTTCCACTACACCATTCTCAAGCCGGTGCTTATTCATTCACAGCTAAATAGCACGTATTTATGTGATAGATTCTTACCGTGCCGAAGCAATACCTGAGGTTCTTCAGGCATAATTCACGTTCATGCAGAGCATTTCCATCACCCGGCTGATGGGGCAGCCCCGGGGTCGCACCGGCACGCTGGTGCGAGCAGCACACCACGCAGAATGGGCAAATGGCAGTGAGTAGGGGCACGAACTCTCTCAGCCCACCCTGTTGCCAAACCTGCTGTACAGCAGGAGCACACGCTCAGCCTTGCGTGAAAGGCCCTCACGTACGGCCTTTTACCACCAGGCACCGCCGCGCTCGGCTGAGACACTCACCAGTGAATTAATGAGAGATGACTAACCTCGTGAAGAACTGATACCGAAAGCATTCGGATCTCCTGGGTCACTTCAAATGTGCCAGGCGTGCTATTTAGGGCCCTGTATTATGTAAAAAACACTGCCTCCAAGTCACTGCGTTGGTTACAGCTTAATGAATCCGCATTAATCCATCTCTACCAATAGTGATGAATACCTCCAGGAGTTGTAGGGTTTGGGAACAAAACGGGTTGAAGAAGCCATGTGAACATGAAAGATAAAAAGAAATAATTACAAGGCAGGATTTCTGCAGTTCTGGAAGGGAATCTTTCGGCGCATTAATATCCAAGAGAAAATGAAGCCCTTTTCCTTTTGAAAAACAAACAAAACAGACAGCTGAAAAGAGAAGAGCCAAAGACGCAGTAAGAGGATTAGTGTGTGGCGGTTACTGAGTCCACTCAGCAATTACAAGGTCTGGCTTTGCAATTAATACTAACACAAATTAAAAACAAAACCTGTAAAACATTTCTTTAATTTCAATATAGGATGTAATACGACACTAGACATATACCATCGACCTGTAATCCATCCTGGTAATGAAGCCGGTGTTTCTCCTTCTCAAATCTGTTTTCTTGGCGCGTGGCTTTCAGCTGTACAGCCAGCTCAGCGTCAGCTGCTCGTTACCTTCAACAGCGACGGGGAAGCTGGTGTTTACTTCTGTAAATTGCCTTCTTCATACGTGCCGGGAAGGAGAAGTTTGTGCTGGAGAAGAGACTCCAAAATTCGCTAATGAAGCTGCACTTCCACGCTGTTTAGCTGCAATGCTGACGTACCGCAGCCTGCGTAGGTTGCAATGGAAAGCGGTTGTGTCATCAGAGGATCTCGGCATCACGCTGCTGGTGGCTGTGTTGGAAAACCTGAGCTTCACTCAGAGGGTGGTGAGGCACTGGCACAGGCTGCCCAGAGGAGCTTTGGCTGCCCCATTCCTGGAGGTGCTCAAGGCCAGGCTGGATGGGGCTTTGGGCAGCCTGGTCTGGTGGGAGGTGTCCCTGCCCATGGCAGGGGGATGGAACCGGGGGACCTTTAAGGTCCTTTCCAACCGGAGCCGTTCCGTGGTTCTGTGATTCACAGCCCCAGGCTCCACGTGCAGGATGCGGGGACCCAAGTTCTGCCCATTGCCTTGATGGAGGCTTGGCGGGCAACTGGGGATGTACTTGCCTCTTTTCTCCTCTCTCCGTAACATGGAAATAATCACACTTACTTACCCACTTCTGCACAGTGCTTTGAGGTGCACAGCTGAAGAGCATTTAGCAGCATTGAAACTACCTTGCTGGAAGTGGTTTTGGAATTAGAAATACAGCTCGGCCCTTGCTGAACATTTTTAGGGGGCTGTAAGTACAAATAACCTTCCAGGCAATGCAACTCCGAATGTGTTCCCGAATACATAAACACCGGCACGACCTGTTAGATAATTTACAGCCCAATTCTATTTCAGGCATCAATTAATGGAAACTTCTCCGTTCAAGAACGGTTCTTAATTTTACGCTCAGTCTAAAAGCACATTTATAAGAGTTTCCTTGAATAAGCACTGCCTCCAGTGCCCTGCTACGCTGACGGCCCTGCTCCCCAGGAGGAACACAACCAGCCCAGAACACGCAGACGTTGTTGCGCTTAAGCTCACAGCTGGAGCGGCGATCAGCCTGCATTTTCAGTGCCTTGTTATCTTCATCCCCAATTTGCTCCTCCAGTTGTGACAAGCCCACGGATGGATGAGGGACACAGGTGCACACCTAGCATTTTAAAGGCTGGAAATCATCATTACTGATAATATTAGGCATTATTTTCAGAAGAGCTTCCGTACAAAGACATTCAATTTCTCTTTATGAAGAAGGATATGATTACACTGTTAAATTTGAAGAAGTCCCTTTGCTCATCCTTCTCCTGCTCTTTGAATTATTTTTACGGTGGCAAATGTTTTGTCTTTTGCTTCAGTGTTCTGACACTGACATCATTCTCGTGCTTCCTCATCTGTGGGGGAAATCTCCCTTACTAGAAAAAAACAGACTACTAAACAAGAGAGCTGAATAAGATCCCTAACATGTTGCAGGGTTAAAGGGCATTAAATTCCTTTTTCCTAAACTCCCTCCCCACCTTCACACGTTAACAAGAATCACTAAGGTGATTCATACCCTCTGAAAACACGGATCAACATCCAACGGCACCACTGATGGTGAGTTATAACAGACAAAGCATAAATACAATTTGTCCCACATTAGCATTTCTCAGTGCTCATCAGCTTTTCATCCAGAACTGACTTGTCAGTCAAATTTTCTGTAGTCGAGGACTGGGGAGTAAGTAATTCCTGCTTAATGAGGGCATACTATTTTGAAATGGTATCTTTAAAAACAAAAACCAAGCTGGGTAATCATTGCAGATTTGGTACCATTTAAAAATTCTCTTTGAATAGAGTTCCTGGCAAAGCTGTAGCTGTGCTAGCTGCTCGAGGTGGAGCTGTGGCCAGCAGCACCTCAGCAGCTCCAGCACCCGCAAGGACTTGGGCTGCTCTTTGGCCTGCTCTGTTGCCCAGGGGTCTCTCGCTCTCTGGTAACTGGGTGTGTAACACTGCCCACCTTGGGGGTCTCAAGGCCTTCTGGCACTTTCCTGCCACTGTGGGAGCGTGTAATTTGTTCATTCGGGATAAAGAGTTGCGGTATGGAATCATTTACAGTAATCTGTGATAAATTACTTTTTATTCCCTTATTTATTTATTTATTTATTTTTGTTGTTGAAAGCTCCTATAATCAGATCACTCTTCTTCAAGATTGCCAGACTCCGGTCGGAAAACTGCAGATTGCAAGCTCTCCTGTTCCATTTTACCATTCTTCCAAATAGCTGCCATCAATCAAACTCTGGAAAAGGAAGATGTGTATTTCACCCTTCCACTTCCTCACGACAAAAACGAATTTCATAAGCTCCATTCCCAGGCCTCGTGGCAGCAGTTAATCCACAGCAAAAATTCACAATTCCAGGAGAGTTAAAAAGCATCCATCAGTTACTGGGAAACGGAGAATAGCATCGTTTTCTCATAAGCCTGAGAGTTCAATCTGAACGTGCGTATAATTACAGACTTCAGGTGCACTTCCCTGCGTAAAGCAAAAGCAACCTGGCTTTGTACCACCGACGTCTGGGGATGCCGGGTCTTCACAGAAATCACTGCCTGCGTATTCAGGAAAGTGCAAAGAGCCACAACGTGATGCCTTTTCTCCTCACGGCACAACGCAGGGCTTCCAGCGTGCTGGGAGCCTCACCGCAGCCTCCTGCCCCCGAGCAAATTTCACAGAGCGGTGATAAATCCAGCAATTTTCCACCCTGGGGACTTCAGTGCTGCTCTACTTGGTTGTGTTATTTTTATTTATTTATTTATTTATTTATTTATTTATTTTTTATGTAATTGCATAAAGCCCTTCATTACTGAGGCCCCCCGGCAGCGGTAAGTCAGCCTAGCAGCAGGAGGAGCGAGGTCAGCCCAGTCCCTTGCCAGCTCGTGGCACGGTGCGGCTGCTCTCCGCCTGGACGCGGGGGGCAGCTCGCCCCTCCGAGGCTCCTGGAATGGCCTTAACTCCGTGTTCTTGCTCCATGTGCCACAGGAGACGAGAAGGGCTTGTTTGGTCTAGCCGGGAGAGCATGAAGACTGCTCAGGGATACGGCTGCTGCCTAGAAGTACGCTGGGGGTAAACACTCAGGAGTGAAAAAATAAAATAAAAAAAAAATGGATTGGAGTCAAAGGGCACTGCTGGCGTGTGAACACAGGGGTGTAGACCACCCACCTGTAAATGTAGACTGGAAACTGGGAGAAAGTTCCTGACCACAAGGGCAGTGCTGCTCCACTGAGAGCTGAGGACAAATCCACTCGGCTCACTGACTTCCAGTCGATGCTCAGCTGTTTCGGGAGCCCTCAGTAGCATGCAGCGCTATAGGATGTGGTATCTCCAGTCACAAGGGAGAAAATTTGGTGCCCCAGGGGACTTACCTTCCCACTTCACATTCCTAAGAAATATCTGATCATCTCTGGTTCGGATTTTTCTGTGTGTGTGCACGAACAGTCAGATGCCTGAACAATTGGAGCACAGCTCCTCTCTCCCTGCCTCCCTCCAAGGAAAGACTGCTTTCAAGGGTAGCAAGCTGTTTTCTAGAAACTGTATTTTATTTCAAGTATTACTGCTAACAATAATGCCTCTCGAGCTTACCAACTCCCTCTTCCGAGTGTGTCTGTGTGTGTTTGCACATAAAGTATTTCTCTCATGCATCTAAATCAGGAGACCTGGAGTAACCTTTGTGAAGTAGGTGGCATGAGGGTGGTGTGAATCAGGAGAAATAATTAAAAGGGAATGCACAAAGTAGACAGAATCAGGCTGCAATACACTCAACGCTGCACTTTTACTGTGTGCTGCTACTGTTAGGGGAGGTTTTGGGCACCGGTTTAAGCCTTTAATGGCCAAGCGTTGCCGTCATCTTCTCTCAGTGCACGCTCTGGATCTGGTCCTGGGTCTCTCACCCAGAAGGAATTCCAGCGATGTTCCTGCTGGTTACTGCAAATCCAGATACGGGCCAGCAAACCGCACAGTCAGAACGTAATTAATTTGCTGATTGTTCCGTTCCAAAAGGGGGTGGTTTCCATACAAAGGTAAAATGACAGCGTCATTGTTACAAACCTTATACAAGGCAGACACACGTTGCCATCGCGAGTTCCCCGGGGAACTCCTCTGTTTTCTGTGGTGTGTTTCACCTGCGTGTATGAGGTATAAAGAAAACAATGTGCAAGTCTGGAGGAGCGTTTTATTGGGAGACATAAACTTTTGTTTTATTACGGTTCTGGTTCATTTATGTATATACACTAAAATAAATAAATAAAATAAACAGAACTATAAGTGCTGCTTCACTGACACTGAGAGTTTGTCTCGGGGTGCTCAGTGATGAAGATTTATCTCCCCTAACATTGGTGTAACCGGTTAATTGCCCAGAACTCCCACCCTACCGCAGCCCAGAGCATCTCCGATGAGTATCTGGCATGGCGTTTCGCTGCGATTTTACAAAATGTATTAAGAGGGAACGATCTCAAGCAGTCACAGCCCTGTCCAACCTACATTACTCAGCTAAAACGCCCTCAGGAGCACAAGAGAATCCTCCAAATAGATAGTGTTATGTCCTTGTGGTATGAAAACTCTCCTATCTGATTGTAATTTATCTTTTCAGTAACTAATTTAAAATCGGATGGGGGGAGGAGGGGCAGTGTTGGTATCTGGTCGCTGCTCCTGAACAATCTTTAGGAAGTATTTTCAGTAGTTTTAGGGTCTGAAACGCGTATTTTCAGTAGTTTTAGCAATGAAACACAGTGACAGGCTAGCGGTGCTGGGACTTTTTCTCTGTGGACCTTCTCACGAAGCAGTTCCCTATGTGTGTGTGTGTATTTAATACACAAACACCCCCCGTGCAGTGCATTTTTACACCCCCTCGCGTCCCCATCTGTGAGGGGAAATCGCCCAGGCTCGGTGCTCGCCTGACCGAGCCGAGGGGGCACGGCCGGTGACAGGCACAGCGCGCCATGTCGCGACAGCATCGCGACCGTTAGCCAACGTTAGTTCCCTGGCGAAACCCGCCGGTAACGCCTCAGCAACACGGCGGTGGAGGGCAGGGCACCGCCACCATTAACGTTTAAACCGCGGGGCGGGCGGGCAGCGCTCCCCCCTCACAGGTCGCCCCCTCACAGCAGGCGCTGCCGGGACTTGTAGTCCCCCTCTCCCGGCCTCCATTTCCCAGCCCCGCAGCGGCCCGGTTAATATTCATGAGGCGCCCTCCCCCTCCTTCTCCCTCCCTCCCTGTCTCCTCCTCCCCTCCCTAATGGCGGCGGCGCCGGGCGGGGAGCGGGGCTGGGGCTGAGGCGGGCGGCGCGGGGGCCCCTGCGCGGAGCTGCGCTGCCCGCCCTGAGCCCTGCGCCCCCTCCTGCCCTGCCCTGCCCTGCCCTGCTCTTCCTTCCCCCCCTGCTCCCTTCCAGCAGCCGATGGAGCAGCCAGCCGCGGGCGCAGAGCCCGGCAGGAGCCCGCCGGGCAGCGGCAGCCGGGCGGAGAGCGGCGGCCCGAGGAGGAGGAGAGCGGCCGGCGGTGGAGGAGGAGGAGGAGGAGGAGGAGGAGGAGGAGGAGGAGGAGGGGGAGGCAGCGGCTCGGCGCCCCCCGCCGCGCTGGCGACCCCCGGCGCCGCCAACTCGCTGCTGCTGCGGCGGGGGAGGCTGAAGAGGAACCTCTCCGCCTCCTCCTCCTCCTCGCCGTCCCCGGCGGGGACCCGCAGCCTGGAGAGGAAGGCGCTGCTGCTGCTGCCCAAGCCCCCCCGGCAGCTGCAGCCGCTGCAGCCCCCGGAGCGGGACTGGGTGCGGCGGGACGTGCGGCGGGGCTGCCTGCACGTCTACGAGCGCCACGCCGCCTGCTACCTGCGCCCCGTGCTCTGCACGCTGGACACCACGGCCGAGCAGGTGGCCGCCCGCCTGCAGCAGCTGGGGCACCGCGGCGGCGGCGGCGTGCTGCGGGTGCTGGGCAAGCCGGGCGCTGCGACGCCTCCTCCTCCACCCCCCCCTCCTCCTCCTCCTCCTCCTCCTGCTCTTCCTCCTGCTGCTGCTCCCCCGCAGGGACCCCCGCCCGAAGCGGCCGCGGAGAGGCCGAGGAGCCGCCGTGGGGCCGGCAGCGCCGCCGGGAGCAGCGAGCCGCCCGCACAGCTCTACCTGGCGGGGCCGCCGCTGTCCTGCCCGGCGCTGCTGGGCGAGCTGGGGCCGGCCGGCTCCGACACGGAGAGCTTCAGCCCCAGCGCCGACAGCGTCTCCGACCGCCTGGACCCCTACAGCAGCGGCGGCGGAGGCGGCTCGTCCTCCTCCTCGGAGGAGCTGGAAGCCGAGCCGGCGGCCCCCGACGGCCAGGGGGAGGCGGCGGGGCCGGCGCGGAGCCCCCCGGGGCCGGGGGAGCCGCCGGGGGCCGGGGGAGCTCCGGGGGGCGAAGCCAAGGCCGCCGCCGCCGGCCGGGAGCCGGGGCCGCCCGCCCTGTACGTGCAGCTGCACGGGGAGACCAGCCGGCGGCTGGAGGCCCACGAGAAGCCGCTGCAGCTCCAGAACGACTACCTCTGCCAGCTGGGCTACCGGGACCTGTGGCGGGTGCAGGAGGAGGGCATGGACGCGGAGACCGGCTGCCTCATCCGCTTCTACGCCGGTGAGACAGCGCCCTCGGGGCACGGGGGGGCTGCAGGTGCCGCCCTGGGGTTCAGGGATTGTAGGGTCTGAGCGCTTCGCAGCCCTGCCTGCCTTAAACTGCATCGCCCCTGAGCTGGGCTGCTTGGGGGAAGGAGCTCCTGGCAGCTCCTTGCAGCTCCATCCTGCAAGCGCAGCCCTCTCTGCTCAGCCTCCCGCTTTGGGTTTCGCCGCTCGCTGTTTGCGATGGAGGCTGTAAGCTTGTGGGAGCGGGCTGGGCTGTCAAGAGCCTGAGCATAAAAGGCAAGAGCCTCGCAAACGCGGCCTCACCGAGGCCACTTCGGGTACGGGAGGTGGGGAGCCTTGGGTGGGAAAAGTTAGCTCCCACGTTGCCGTGACGCAACGCTGCCGTTCTGTAGGGCTGTAAAAATATCTTCCCTGTCGGCTGGATTGCTTGGTGAAAATACCTATTGTCATCCTGGAGCGCCTCGGGTTTTAACCATCCCATCCGGCCCTCCAAAGAGGGGAGGGTGTTGAATGCCCAGCAAAGTGTTCAAAAGCCCAGCGAGTTCACCTCTGGAATAGGTAAAGGCAGTGCCCAAAGATCAGGTCCCGCTGGTAAAGCTAAAGCAGCGAGTGACATTCCCTCGCAGGGCTGGCTGAGCAGAGTGGTACTCCGCTGAACCGTGAGAATTCAGCGCTTTCATGCTAAAAATACCGAGATTCCTCCCTCTAGTGAATTCCTCTGCATGTAAAACAGAGCTGGTAATGGCAGGCCGGGAGGGAGAGCGATACTCGGGGTGAGTGCCCCTTGTTGTTCAGAGCAGCATGTGGGAGTGACGGCGAGCGGTCAGTCCCTCCTTCCTTCAGTTTTCTAGGTGAGCTGTGTTAATGCCCCCAGCACAAGCGGTGCTCTGGCAAGGAAACGACAGGAGGTGGTTAGATATGCTGGGGTCAGCAAGGAGATAAAAATCATTTTTTTTTTAATCAGGGTGGTCTGTGTGCGGCTTTGGCCGTGCCGGTGAGGGTGGAGTTCAGCAGGTGGTGTTGGAAGGAATGCTGCTCCCATCATTTCCATGCCCACAGCCCGGTGGGAATGCACGGGCACGTTTCAGAATGGGGAGACCCCAACGGGGTGCATGCTGAAGAAAACACAATCAGAAAACATTGCTAAGCCTTCTATATAGCTAAGCCTGTTCGCATGTAGCCCTTATGCATTAAGTGATTAATTCTCTCTGCTCAATGCAGCTGTTCCGACTGTCTTATTTTAGTGTCTCAACTTGACTGCTAGCATAGTTCATGCGTTCGGGACTTCCTTGTACAAGCCTTCTAAATAGAAATGTAAATCTATAAACACACATACAATTAAATGAATGCAAATTTGTTACGCAATTTCATGTCCTAAGCAGTGTGTCTCTGCACTTCAAAAGTGCAGTGTTTTTTTCAAAATCTTTATCTCTATGGGGGGATCTGTGATCAACATCTAAAACACCTGTGATCAGGTGCTTGTAGCAGAGTGGTTCTAGCATCCAGTGTACCAGGCCAGCCAAAAAGAGCTAAGAAAATACTATTGACGTGTCATCATACTGATTTTCTGTAACTGTCTTGGCAACTTCTCGGCTTCCTTATTGTAATATTTTTTTTTTTTTTCCTACTGGATGATGAAAGGGAGGGAAGGAGGAAGACTTAAAGAATGCACATCAAATTAGACTTGGAAAGGGGAGTGTGTTTTGGCCCCAAAGTCGGGGTGTTTTGGTTAGGAGAAGTACCTTTTTGATAAATGATCCTCCAGGAATACCCTAAGGAATGCTTTAGAGCAGTGATTTCCTGTTTGCCCCGGACTTCATTGGTTTAAGCAGACGGGCTTGTCCCAATGGATAGAGAACAACTAGCATCTCTATCCCTGTAATTTCCTGCAGGCTGTCTCAGCAGGATTTGGTGATTCTGGCCTTGTACCGAAGTAAAATGGCATAAACCTAGGCTGGATTTATTGCGCTGCTTCTAAAAAGAATTCTTGTGTCTAATCCCCTTGAAGTGGGGAGAGGAGAGAGCATGTTGGTGACTTCTGGGCTTTTCTTTTTCTGGGGAGAGACAGTTCTAAAACTGGAAGATTTCAGTACTGAAACATAATGTTAACAATTCCAAACAGGGTAACGCGATGCAGCCAATGATTTCAGTGATTACTGCATATTGGTGATTTTTCTAGTTGTGTCATCTGTTTAAAAAAAAAAAATAATATAAAAAGGCATTTTAGGAAAAAAATAAGTAGGAGAACTGCAGAGCATCAGGGTTTTCACTGTGACAAAATAGCTTTCCTAATGTTTAGCTGTTCACAAACACTCTGTAAATGAAATGCCTGTTCCTTAAATGCAGCATTCCAAATTTAAACGTCCCAGAAAATAAAATGTGACACTAGGAATGTAAGAGTCCTTCTTGTATGCTGTTTTGACTCGCTTCAAAACGCGGTTAGCGTGTATTTATTTTGGTATCTCCCCTGCTTTTCTTACTCCAAGCATGCGGTTGAGTTCTTCAAGTCTCTTGACTGAGCCTTGCTCGGAGATGATGCTGTTGCTGAAACATTCCTCACGGATTTTGGGATCTGATTCTGCTCCCTCTAACATCAGTTGGAGCAGAACTGGGCGTTAGTGGCTAATTGTGCCTGTCAACTTCTCCCTCTGTTGAAATCTGTCTGAAGAAGAGATACTGTCCTCAAAGTTTGCAATGCTTCATCTCTATTTCAAAGGATATGGTTAAATAGCTTTCTGCTGAGATACTGCTTTGCTGGTTATGGAACGGTGTAGGAATCCATAATGCAATTACAGCCGTGATATTGTAGCTGGGAGACCGATTAGGTCAGACTTACTAAACTATTCCTAAAACCATAAGGGTGGCTGTGATCCAGAAGGCCTCTCGAAAACAAGTTATAGTATTCCTTATTGCTCTGTAAAAATAATTCTTGTAAAACGTAACTTCTCCCCGTGGCCTTGCCTTCTCTATGATTTGCGTGTCGAAGGAAAAACAGCCCGATGCACCAATCTAGTCACTTGAAAACTGCGGGACTGCTCGCTTGTTTTGGGACTTCAGGTGAGAAGCGAGCGGGGAATCCTATTCAGTGCTGTGCTCCGCAGCGTTTACGTGGCAAGCCGCACCAGCGATTTGATCTTGGACTTGAAGGCTGCTGCAGGACAATGGATGTTTGAGGCTTTTTTGTTGTACGACCTCAAGGTGATGTTGTTTGTGATTCTGGCATTTGGCCGTCATTAAATCGTCCGCTCTTTGGTGTGACATAGGGCTGCTGCACCTGCTGCTGTCATCAAGCATATCGCTTTGCAGGAGGAGCTTGCCTATGGGCAGAGTACTAAGAAACACCAGACGTAATTAGGGGCGTTAGTTTTGCAACTGGCTGTTGGGTTCTCCCTCGGAAGAGATGCTTCTTGCTCTCCTCAAGCTGTGAGGAGAAACCCGTCCAGATCTGTATTAGAGCTGGCTACAGAAAATGTTGGTCTGCCCCGCCCGTAAGGGTGGGAAGGCCTACCAGCAGGATCATCTGTGGTGGTCTACAACTTTTTTAAAAGCATGCTTGGCGACTGGGGTCACGTGAAGGCTTCCAGCTGTATGGACGGAGACAGGGTTTTGGATGCATAAGGGTGAGTGAGAGCTGTAGGCCAGGCGGTGCTGGGCTCTGGAAGGTGACATCTGTTGAATCACCAGCCGTTCGCTGCTCTGCTTGGTGAATAACTCGGTTCAGCTATTTAATACGTTGGTAAACTCGCTTCAAGATGACTGATGTTCAAGGGAGGGAAACGTGCCAAAGACAGACGTGTTTTTTTTTAACTTGGGGTAGGACAACAGCTGTGCTGCAGAGAAGCTTCTGCCTTTGGAGCCCCAACGCAGTTCTGAGATCCAGCATCCCATTTAATGCGAAAAAATAGCTCTTCTTATTGTGACTGGGTATCTGTTCCTACAGCTGTGATTGGAAAGGTGAGGCGTTGCTGTGTGAACTGGCCGAAACTGAAAGGAAAAATAACCTCTGCCTGGGGCTGCCATGATCCTGACTTTCTTCCCTGTGTGACTTGTCTATACGCTCTGTTTACCCTGTAATCATTTATGTGCTTGCATCTCCTGCAAGGGGAAGCAATACCGAAAACTAACCATTTGGGGAAGTTTTCATCTCATTTCAACGACGTCGAATCCGAGCAGGTTTGGCGTGGCCAAACTGGGGGCATTTCCAGCCCTGTTTTCTAGGGAAGCGTGAAATGGCCGCGGTGCTGGGCTTGCTCCACCTGCCCGTGGGCAGCGACAGCCTTGTGCTCACCGAGCCCAGCTGGAAGGGGGTCTCTGGAAGGCAGGCGATTCCCTGGGGCTCCGGGGCTGTCCTCCCGCACAGGAGGAGCCCAGCAGATCAAGCTGGAATGCTGGTGGGACCGGCAGCTGAGCCTTGGTATGTAGCACCTGTTAAGCACAATGGGTCTTGCGGCTTTTACATTCTCTCGTGCTCCTGGCTAGCATCCATAACTGAAGTACTTGTGAAGTACCAGCAAGGGAGATTTCGGTGTCATGTACATAAGTTACTATATGTACTAAATATATGGTGCCTAAACCCGTGCACAGAGGAGCTGTGTTTCCTCACCGCTGCAGCATGGAGTGCAGCATTCTCCTTTCCCATTTTTTTTTTCTCCATCCTTTTTATGTACTTTGATGCTATCCCTCTATCTCACCAGCTATTTCCTTTTTTTTTTTTTCTTTCTGAAACTGTACATAAACATCCTCTGGATCATGGCACTGTTGATATACCTAAAAGCCTTTGTGCAATTAAAAACGTCCATCTGTTCTGTTAGGACACTGGCAGACTGCTATGCATCTAAAGCGCTACGTGGTTCTTGGAAGGTACTACTGAGTAGTGCAAAACAAAACAAAACAACAAAAAAAAAGCAACCGCTAATTTGAAAGAATGTTAGAAACTGGTGTGTGCTTCTTAACTACTGAAAATTAGTTTGTGGTTTAATAAAACCATGTGAAGAGAGATTTCTTTGTTATCCTGGTGGTCCTCTGGAAGAGGAGGAGGTATGAAACATGCCTGAGAAGGCCAGTTAGAAGAGGATGTGCACATGCAATTTCACAGCACAGAAGCTTAGGGAGAAATCCTAGAGTGCTCCCTGTTACTCCTCCATTTGATTTGGAGGGAACCCGTGCCTTGGATGCTAACAGCTGTATTTTCCGCTGGGTTTAAGGGATTCCCATTTTGAATTAACTGTTTAAGTTACTAGCGTGCCAATTTTTAGACACGAAAAAGGCAAAACAAATGCAAAAATGACCTGCAGCTTTCTACTTGCCTTGGACAGTAAATGCAAAGATGCTTTAATGTCTTCAGCGTTTCATTTTTTCACTGCTTGTGGGATGTGGCCCACTGGCATTTTAGGTGAGATGGTAAAATCTCTGCACATGTCTGTTTTCAGCTTCCCTTAACATAATTTTATTGCTTCATTTTAGAACTTTTACTCAGAAGGGGATTTGCACTATGGGAAGCTGTATGTCTGAAATAGCTTGCTGATCATTTTATTCTTAGACCCAGAGCACTGAATGTTGCATTTACCTCTGAGAGTTTTTTGGTGAGGTCTGTTTTGTTTTTATTTTTATTTTTTTGCATTTCTGTGGATTCAAATGGATGGACTTTGATGCTTAGAGTCAGTCACAGTTTGTATGGGTAAGCCAACCAAAGTAAAAGGGGCGGAAATACTGAAGTTTGTTTTGTAAGCATCACTATCTTGGCTGTGTAATTCCGGCTTATTTTTTCCTTCTCAAAGATGTTTGAGAGAAATGCAACCAACCCTTGTAAAAAGCTAAAAAGATTTAAACTCAAGAGTGAAAGTATTTTTTTTTTCCCCTAGATTTGGCTTTAAGACAGGAGTTCTGAAACACTTAGGTTTTTACAAGATATTTAAGAAGCTTCACAGGGACACAACATCCTCATTTAAAAATAATCAACAACCTCTTCCTTATGATACTCATGAGTGAGATTGGAAACTGAAGTTGAAATTCCAGCTGCATGGTAATGACTGAATTGTGTATAGATCTGAGGTAGTTAAGCACTGCAAATCCTGTCAGAAAATGTTCTTGTGAAAATTCTAGATTTTTAGCTTTCTGCTTCACTCAACAGTCCCCCTGCTTTTATTCTGTGTGTAATTTTTGCCCTTCAGATAGGTTTTCTGTTGTGCCAGCTGTAGCACTACCTTTTTGGAGAGAATTTTTTTTTTTTTTAATATTTCTCATAATAAAATAAGTTATTTGCTGCAGAATATTTTTCCCAGTTGGGCTGGCATTTGACCAATTATGCTATCTTAACACAGAATTTTCCCAAAGTAACTACTGACATTCTTGTTGAATGTCTTCCAATTAGTTGCTGCGAAGCACTGAAGCCATCTTAGGTGTTAGATAATTTCAGATTTAAATCTTTTTATTTATGGTGTATTTTAATTGACTCCTTATTTACCTTTCTGTGTCTGTTAAGTGATAAAATGTTGCATGCAAAGCATCGCCTTTTTATGATATGCATCACTTGCCTCTTGAAATGCAGCAGCTGTCCGAACAGCATGGAGAGACATATGTGGGTCGCAAATGAGTAGTGCTTTTGTGTCCAGTCGAAATACCAATCGGGATTTCAGGTGGGCAAAATTAATAGTCAAAACAATATTCTGTAGTGTTTGGGTTGTCACACCCGCTTTGGTGTGTTTGGCAGTGATCATAGTTTGGGGTCTCTTCTCTAGGATAGCACGGGCATGGTGTGTCCTTCCATACCCCTGCCGCTGTCACGCAGAATCCCTTAGCGATGTAGGTCGATAGTCCAGTTTTCTATGCTGGTTGCCACAATCTGGCTTCTTCTTGCTTCCTTATTTAGCTAGCTAGCTGGGCAGACCTGCCCCTTTTAGTTTTACTGCTGAGATTTTCTGCTCTTGTGGTTGTGGTTCAAGTATGTGGAAGAATGGGAATGTTGCAGAATCTCTTGCGCCGTTTTTCTGTTGTTGTTGTTGTTCCCCTCTACACCCCTTATTTAGGGGGCAAACATTATTCTTTGAAGAACGTTTTGTTTACCAATGACAACTGTTAAATCGAGAAGAAAGACCTCCTGGAGTGAAGAGTCATTTAATTTCACAACATTGCATAGCGTCTTTGAAGCTTTTTCTGTTGATGGGGAAGTAAAATTTCTTCCAGCTGGCTTTGGCTTAGTTGGACGGATGCTCAAAATACTCATTGCTGAACTAACTGTGTGTTCCTGGGTTTGACAGTTAGGAATAACCATTTACATATTGATTTAAAATACTAAGTTTCAGGGGATTTTTCTGTCCAGTCTCATCTAGCTCATTCCTGAGAAGGAAAACGAAATGAAGTTGTGTAAGAGACGTAGGCGCAAACATCCAACTAGAGTGGAGGAGTCTTTTAAAGTTTAACTCAAATTTTTCCTGGGCCAAAGCTACGTTCGGCCCTTTGAACTTCATAGGCCATTACCTGCTCGTTGCCTTGTCCAGTGGCAACAGGGATCTTCAAACCACCTTCAGTAGCTGCCCAGTTGTGTTCGTAATTCTCAGAAACACCGTAATCGCTGCATTAACCAGTTGCTCTCATCTGCGAGCACTGGGGGTGCCATGCCAGCTTATTTAAATAAAAACAAAACAATGGGCCTTGCTCCAAGGGAGTAATGAGGAGCTGGAATGCCTTTGAAGTTCAGGAGCCTGGGCTGTAGGTGCAATTTACATAAACCTAATTATGTAATCTGAATGCCGGTTCTCTTCCTGTTTGTTCAATTTTTGAATCTTTGTGCCCAAAGAGAAAGATAGTAAGACCTGCAATTAAGATAAGTAGCAGGCCACTCCTTTTCTGAATGTGTGCTCTGGCGAGGAGAGAATTTCTGAAGCAGCTTTAGAGGAGAACAAAACCTGCGATTCAGGCACCTTCGGCTGATGAGCATAAAACCGAGTCCTTTCCTTTCAAAAAGCTGCATGCTTCTTTAAACAATAACTATGCCCAGTTCAGCCTGTTATTTGCTCTAAAACAAACGGTATAGAAAAGCTTGAAGTTCCTACTAGCAATGATTTTGCTTTCGTATAAGCCGTAGGATGGTCTGTAAGGAGCTCTCCTCGGTTTTAGAGCTACCTTGAAACGAGTAAGTTTCTAACTAGACAGCAAGTTTCCTCATCAGAATGCTATGCAATGGCATTTTGTTGTCTCAAATGCCTGCCTTCTCCTCCTGTCTGATCTTCTCTAGCCTTTTAAAAGCAGATAATGGGCAGTAGCACCGGCTTTGTGAGGAGAGTCCTGCAAGCAGCAAACTGAACTGCACGTGCAGCCTGCTCGTTTGTCAGATGGTTGGTCCGATCTACAAGTGACTGCTGATCATCGGATGTTTTATGATGCTTATTGCCTCAAATTGTAAATGATGGAGGAACATATTTTTCCTTCTATTGTGTATTACTTACTAGGACAAACAGACCTCTAGGGGACAACAGTCTCAGTGAGCAGTCATTTTATTTATGAAACTTAATTATATCTGAGACAGCCTAATATTGTGTGTCATTATTGGCTTACTGCATCTACATATATTTGGCTTTCATGCTATAAAGCTTGCCTGGTATAATACAAAATGGGATGACAAAACCTGTTATGAATGAAGTGTGAAACTCCTGGAAGAAGGCTTGCAGGTATAATGTACTGAATTGAATAGGATAGGAGGCTTTGGTTTCTTCTTATACCAATACCACAAGGTTACAGACACAAAAGCACAATAATTTGCAAGTTGCAAATGGGATGTTTCTAAAAGTAAAGTTAATCATGTGTGCGGGAGGTGCAACTTAATGTTTTCCGAAATACCATCAGGAGACTGCTGTAATTATATGACAGGGATTTTCTTTTCCTGTTACAGTCACAGAGTTGAGGATTTTTAATATACTGGCTTGGTGAAAGTGTAGAGCTCAGAGCGTGGTTGTGTCGATTAAAATTTAAAGATTAAAAGTAGACCAGAGCTTATATCCTTTCCGAGCAAGTAGCCAACTTTTTTTTTTTTTTTCTTCCCTCTTGGGTGTTGTAGCTAATAAAAGAAAGGACTGGCTGAAAATGGGAATCTGAACTCTTTGAAGTGCCCAAACGCTGTGAAGTGGCTGTGGACGTGTCTTATCTCTTTTCTTTTGGTGGCATGAAAATCATGTCTCCTGTCTGTATCAACCAAAATAGAATCCATAGTCTCTATCTTCCGTGTGAATCAACTGAAGATTAATGTGATACGTTTCAGACTATTAAATACAGAAAGTTTTTCCATTTCATAGCTTCAAGAACAATGGAATCATCTGTATAAGTATATTCATTCCACTTGAGATTAGACTATAGCACTAAGGACTGCTTGGTTCATGTCTCTTTAATCTTCTTAATCAAGTGACAACTTTAATTCCTGCTAATACACGAAGACTACATTACATTATTTTACTTTCTTTTGATTTGCAGATTCCATCTTGGGAATGTCTCTTGTAAGAAATATCTTTCGGGATGTTTGTTTTCTGAATCCATGCGATAAAAGATCCTTGTTTATTTATCAGGTTCCAGCTTTTTCCCTCATAAATAAAACCTAGAGCGCAAATATGCAGATCAGTATTGCTAGATATCGTAGCAAAAAGATTAAGAGGCTTTGTAGTCTGCAGTGGACTAAGTTATGTCCCTTTTGTCAGTGCCAAAATAAGTGTCCAGAGAAAAAAATGGTCTACTAGAGCCTGGGGTATATATTATATGTATTTAATTTGCGACACTGTGTGTGTTGTGATTCTTTGTGTAATGCTCCACTGGAGTGTGAGCAGTTCCAGCACCTCTTGCTTCTTCAGTTTGGCATTAATAGGAGGCATATTTTTGAACTCATGGCATATAGCATATATTGCACCATGTTAGGGATACTTTTAGCAACTTAGCTCTTTTTCTGCAGGAAGTTTTAGGGCATTCTTGGTTGCATTTACCAACTTCTTAATTTTGTATAAGAAAACTTTTAGTTCTTGTTAAAGATTTTAGGAGGTTTCTCTGCAATACCCACTTATCAGTATGACTTTTTTTTTTTTCCTTTTCTCATGCTTCTGTGAGTCTATGTAAGAAACAGTGCCACTAAGTTATTGTGGAGAGGAGCGTTCATTATAGTGTAGGTAATGTGGGGCTGCCAAAACAAGTAAAATTTTCTCCTGAAAGTCACGGTACATAGCTACAACAAAATTGCCGTGTCTGTGTGTTAACAGTGTAGGATCTGGCAGTGATGCAGTAGATAGAACAGACATTTAAAGGAGTTTGTTATATTTCACCTTTTATTACAGAAATAACCATGTGGAAAATTTCAAATATAAAAAAAAATGTGTCAAATGTATGTTCTTTGCACATCAGCAGTGCATCTCTTGCAAATACAGGATTTTGAGGCAAAGGTTGTAGCCTGCATATTGTTCTCAAAGTGCTTTTCTATAGGAAGAACTTGTAAAGTGGTTAGAAAGAAAGAAAGAAGCTTAATCATGCGTAGTAAGAATTGTGGCTGATAGTAGAAGAATTCATGCTGTTAAAATTTTTGAACCTAAAACTGGGCGTATTGAATTCTTAACATCAGACTGACTTGTAAACAGTGGTATCACATACAGCACTTCAGAAATGCTTATACTCTTTAGGAATGTGTACAACAACCAGGGAGGAGTCTGAACATTTGGCAATGCTTTCCTACTTGCTGTCACCAGCTAAGCTGAGTACATTCAACAGGTCAAGTTAAAAAATGCAGTTAGCAATCGCTGTCCTTTCTGAATTGTGAGGGAAGGTGCTGCTGAGGAATATGCTACAGAGCAAGTCTAGTCTCCTCTTGTAACCCTGCGAAAAGATGGATTCCTGGTAAGCAGGTTCTGGGAACTGCAGACGTCTGTCCAGGAGGAGATTGCATATGTGTACTTGACACTAAATGCAAAAACAGCTGTAATTTCAATAGGGGTGCCTGTCCTTATGCCTATACGTTGTCTTCGTTCTGCAGGGTTCTTAAGCATATCACGCTTAAAGAGGTGGTGAATGTGAACCTTTCCAGACATGGTATTGTGCCTTCAAGTCTTCTCATATTGACAGGCCTTAATCAGAGATGTTATTGGAGACTGTCTTCCATGGGTCCTTTGGCCACTGTGTCTTGGCGCTCTGTGTGTTGTTGCTGGCGCTTTTGCTGAGCTCTTTTGTAGCTCATATTCCCTGATTTTTCTAAACATGTAGAGCATATACTAGTTTGAAAATTCTTCCAGCCTTCCTCTGTAGACATGGCTATACTGCTGTGCAGCAAAACATGTAGGCATTCAAAGATGGTTGGAGATTGTCTAACCTCCTTACCTGATGTAGATGCTGCCCATGCCAAAGCAAATGGCGTGGCATGAAGTTAGTGCCCACTAATCTTTTTGTAGCAGAAATGTCTGAGTATTGTCATGTAATCGTCCTCAGTAGCATGGAAATAATGATACTATACTATTTCCCTAATGAAAGATTATGCAGACCTTGTCTTACATGTAAATGTCCTGTTTTGGCTTGTTGGGCTCTCTTGAGCATTTGCTTCTCAGCACTGAAGCTACTCTGGTCCTTCTGGCAGCTCACGCTCAGAGGAATATACCCCAGTGAGTGTCTGTTCACAGACAAGCATGCCTGGCTTTCTTGCTTTGAATGTGAATATCTGTTTGCTTCTCTTTCTTGCTAGGTTATGAGAAGCATGGTTGTAGCTAGTTAGTCCCATTAAGCAGTATCATGATGGCCACCAGTCTGAGCACTTCCAGTTGGTGTGAGTCGGTGGATGGCTGGCATCTTTCTGGTAAGGCATGAGGGCCAGGTGCGGTTATCAGTAGAGATGTCAGGTAACAGGCTGTGTTCCTGAATCATAAGCAAGGCTTGCTGAACCTTGAGAACAAGTACACTGTGCTCTGGGTCACTCTAATCTGTGCCTGCATGTGCTGTTCTCAGCCTGTCTCATCCTCATTTTCCCGCGTGTGTATCACAGAGTCAGAGAACGGCTGGAGGTTGGAAAGGACCTCTGGAGGTCATCTGCTCCAGCCCCCTGCTCAAGCAAGGCCAATTACAGCAGGTTGCCCAGGACCACGTCCAGCAGCATTTGAATACCTCCAAGGAGGAGACTCCACAACCTCTTTGGGAAATTTATACCAGTGCTCAGTCACCCACATCCCAAGCATCCTCTCCTCCAGGCTGAACAACCCCGGCCCTTTCATGTCTGCTCATAGGAAGGGTGCTGCGGTCCATCCATCATCATCTGGTTTGTCCATGGCTCTTCTACTGAGGAGCCTGTTCTGTCAGGCTGTTGAGAGATTTGGTGAGAAGCAGAGCCCTCGGTAAGGGAAGCTGCCTTGATTTTGTTCTCCAGTCATTTTTAAAGCAAATTGCAGAGTGGATTCGTTCCTCTCTAGTTACTAAGGCGGGGAAGATGACAAGTACTCCCATTTTCATGGTTGGAAAGACGTAGGGGTTGTAGCATCTCACTGTTGGGGTAGTTGTTCCTGTTATAATGTGTGTGCTTTAATTTTTTGCTGAAGCAAAACGAGGATCTGTTGAATGCTGCAGCTTAAATCTAGTCAGGGGCTGAAGGTACAGTGCCGATGTAGCTTTGCCCGGAAATGTCGTGAGTTTCCCAGTAAAGGAAGAGCAGAGGTGACACATGGACATGATAAGGAAGCCTGGCTTGTCAGCAATCTGGTCTCGGCAGGTAGGACAGTGCTCCGACACCATCCCCATCTCCTCTGGTTGCAGGGCCCGGTGGAGGCTCACCCTGAGGAGAGGGAGAAGGCCGGGCCCAGGCAGCGGGGCTGCGAGCTCCGCGCAGCCACTTGGGAAGGGGTTCCTTTCGCCTGCCGTCTAATGGATTCAGCCTTTTATTTTATAATATAATTAAATAACCAGGCCTTTGTGAGGCTCCTGAATTCCTTTAATTTAGCGGCAGCACAGAAGCTGAATTCAGAGCATTCATGGGCCTGTACTATCTCCCTGACTACTTGCCAGGTCTATTCATGCTGTTCTGAGTGCAGGAAGTTCTCACATTCATTCAGGACTGGGGGTGGGGGGTGGGTGGGAGGCGTTGTGTGCTTGGCTTTTTTTTTTTTTTTTTTACTTTTTTTTTTTTTTTCTTAAAGCAAGGGAAATGGTTATAAGGAAAATTCTTCAGTGATTCCCTGGGACCAATTTACCAACTGTTAATCTGTGAGTAAATAATGGGAACAGTTTATACACTTGGCAGCTCTTGAGAAAGAGCAAAGAATCATGAGAAGTTCACAGTCCACAGCCCCAAGATAGCTGAATGCTTTGGTATGTTAGGATTTGTCTGAACAGGGATAGACCAGTACTTTTCTGTTAGCACACGTAATCTAATATATTCTGAAGTACGAGGTTTGATGAGGAAAACGTTACTCTGGCATGTGCTAGCTGGCTGCTTACGCTTGCTCAAGTTAAATAATTCTTTCTCTGCTGGAGCCTTAATGCTCTAGCCAATATGTTCGTGTTCTCTTGCAGACGGCTACTAATCCTCCCTTGAGGAGAGGGTGAGGAAGTGTATTTGCTGCCCGGTGAGAGCAGAGCTGGTGGAATATTACCTTTCCCTTGTCCAAAGGAAAGCCAGAGAGAGAGAGGAAAAGGTAAAACAGAAAGCAATGAAAAAAATCAAAGCAAGCAAACAGGAAGCAGAAAATCATTTGCAAGCTTAAGCATTCACTTCACTTCCCAGGAACTGTCCCACATCTCTAATCTGTGGTATCTAATCTTTATAACCAGATACCACAGCGATAGACGTAATTGACATGTGTAAAGTACATAGCTGAAAGGAAAGTGACTTTTTGGTGTAGGTTTTCTGCTGATGAAACTGACAGGTCTTGGGAAGTATGCAGGTAGGTAAATACAGCAGATAATCTGCAAGCAGGTTGCATTTTCACCAGAACAAGCATAATTATGGTAGTACAGACTCTTCAGATTCGGTGCTTGCTTGTAAAGTTCTGTGCCTGGATCCTCTTTCCACACTTGAAAGAGAGGTGCTTGGCAGCAAAGTTGGTATACAGCACTGTGTAGCTGTGAATGAGCAGGAAGGTCCTCAGCTGGAAACCCTTTAATGCATACAAGGCAAGCTGTATTTACCGTGTTCCTGCTGGAAGCTGAATTGGAGGTGGGGAACCCAAAGTTTGTCTCTTAGGATGTGCTGAAGTGCACCTTTCTGTTCTGGGGTATAAAACTTGCCAACCACTATACTTTTAGCAAAAAAGGTTTTTAACTTGGATTACCCTAAGGCAATGTAATCCCTTCATAACATTCTGCCTTTACGGGGATCCTGGCAGGCATAGGACTTAATGACTCCCCCTGCTAGGAGACTTATTTTGCCACTGTGATGCTGACCTACAACTTTCTGTTCTCCTGAAAACCGAAATGGGTGTTTAGGCTGTGTTCCTCTCCTTTGTGATTTCTGTACGAGAAAGCATGTCTCTTAGGTTCTGGTATAGTTCTGTTTGTCCACAATAAGTACTTTGGGCTCTTTTTGACCTTTTCTCTTTCCATTTTCTAGCTGCATATTTTTGAGATCTGTCTGAAATCTTCTTTCTGAGATAAGTTGTCATGAATTAAACAGTTTCTTATGGTACTGTTGTTTCTAGAATCTCAGTCTGTTAAGAACATCTACTTGTGGATCATGGCACGCATTACCACACGTGCAAGTGTATGAAAGTGATGCCAAGTTTTCAGGATTGTTCTAGCAAAAACAAGGAAACAAGGAGTGTGAAATTACTGTCACTGGAGAGTCTCTTCATTGCTTTTTTTCCCCCCTTTAATTTAGAACTCTTGAGTTCTGATTTCTGCTTTTTATTACAAGCAATGGTGCTCAATATTGGTGGCAGTTTTCTATGTTTACCATTTTAAGCTATTTTAAATTTAGCATTTTAAACTGTGACAGCTTGGCTTTTTACATATATGTGTATGTATATAATACATAAAGCCTTCTGTTTATCTCTCCATGTAATTATATTTTATATGTTCTATTAAGAGTTTAGAAGGCCATTGCACATACTTTGAGAGGCACATACTTTGTGAACCCAATTTCATAACAAGGCTTAAAAATATATGGAAGTACACGCTTGCTTCAAGGTTGATTTTTGGTGTTTTTTTTTTTTTTTTTTTTTTAGCAACTTGTGAAAGTCTTTAGCAAAACAAAGATAAATAGCACCAGCTATTCCACACATTCTTGAGTAGTGGAGGAAGGGAGTATGTCGACTGAGGGAAGGTTTGCAAGTTAAATAAAACTGTTGTTGCCAGGCAGCCCAAGAAGTGAGTTGGCATCACTTGAAAATGAGAGTAGATTGTGGGTTGATGTTGGAGCAATGTGGACAATGGAGAAATAGAGAAAAGAAAGAAACTTGAATGCTTTAAAATTAGCTTGTTTCTGCTTCCAGAACACACAATATTGAAAGGAAGGTAGCTGTCTTGGAAAGCCTATGACTATTGTGAGTAAGAAGAGAGCTGGACTACGCTGAAAGTCTAATTCTCTTAATATTTTTTTATTATTATTACAGTATGTCATGGTGAGTTAATGACTGCTATTACAAAATAGGATGTTAGAACACTTGAAATTATACTCGGGCTCCGCCTAGCTATGAGCTGTGAGTTGATGGATGCTCAAAAGTTACCCGATCTCTTGTAATGCCAAGTTGTTTTTTTTTGTTTAGCTTCTGGCTTATGTAAGTGAGCATTTGCTGCAAGGTGCACAACCACCTGTAAATACCAGTCTTCGTAGGATCCTACTGTTCCTAACCCGGGGCTAGGCACCCCTTAGAGAGGTGACTAGGAGTCACAGACTTGCTGTGGGGATGAGCTTTATGCATAAAGATGTCTTGGTTTTTAATGAAAGCACTTTCACTTGTCTCCTCCCCATCAGTGGTGTAGGATTTGCTCTGCTTAAACATATGCCTTTGTGAGATTAAGCTTGCCAGTGTGCTTATGTTGAGCAGAATGTTGTAAGAGAGTAATTAATGCTGTAGCCATCATGTGAATGGAAAATATTTCTGCAAACATGTCTATGTATCTAGATACTTAAGAGGATAAAATTAGGCTTTGGAATTTCCCTCTGGTCCTGTTTAACTTAGCTAACTCTTAGACACGCTTTTATTATGGTGATAATGGTTATCTGCCATTGCTGTTTTACTTTTAACGTCAACGTTGCCCTGTCCTTTGCAAGAGCATAATGTGCAAACCATTACGTGGTTGGGGTGGTGCAAGTCAGGACAGTCAGCTGGAGGCTATGCTCTTATGTTCTAGCATCTGGCAAGCTTCCTTCGTTTCTTCAACTTCTGTGCAAGTTTGACAACTTGCATAGCATCTTTCAAGAAAACTTTTTAATATTTATACTTCCACCCTCGTTGGAAAGTACAGTATTGCAAGCATATATTCCTTTAACTCGTCTTCAGGTTTGGTATCCTTTGTGACTAATGAGTATGGTAGACACTGATCTAGCTGGGACTCTAAATTGTTCTAGGATTATCAAGTCCATGCAGGATAAAATTAAACTGTATAATCTTAGTGATACAATAGTACCGTTCCTTCTTCTGTTCTACTTATTTTTGTGGAAAAAATCATGTAGGCAGCTCCAGGGGATGGACCATATTGTCTGCTTTTATTTATTTTTATTAAGTTATGCTTTGCTTAACTATCTTGAGGTTAGGAAGTATGTAGGAAAGCTTTGGGCTAGATGGCAAAATTTGTGGTTTCTGGTCCTCCCTCCTGCCTCAATTGCTGAAAATTGTGAATAACGCTGTTCTAGGACATGCATTTCTTTCACAGTTCTGACCTTAAAACCGCGGTGGGAAATGGTGAATTGCTTTTTTTCTGTTGCCTTTCTTTATTTCATCTCTAAAAGCAAACATTCTTCCAAAACAAAAATGGTACAGTCATCTTCTCAAATAATTGTGTAGTAGAGAAAGTGAGGTGACAAGATACTGTTTTCCGAAGGCTGCGTACGAAAGAGAGAACAGGATGGCTTGAGCGAGCAGTTGCAGCCACAAGCAAGTGGATTCCAGATGGCATATTGGTAAGGCATGATAGCGATGAAAGTGCTGTCTCTCCAGGCTACACACACCATTCAACTTTGACTGCTGCAAATATAAGCATCAAAATCCTTTGTCCCCAGAGTGCTCGAGCACTGAAGCTTCTCACCTGATGTGTATGCAGTTTGTCATTGTCTAGCACAAGGATTTTCGCCCCTCAGTGTGCTGTGACACTGTCTCAAAGTGGCTGCCTTTTGGTCCCTGCAGCTCGCGGGTGGGCAGTGCTGCAAGCAAGAGCCATTCACCTGTCCTCTGAGGAAGCCTTCTGACAAAATGGGTTGGGCATGGTTGCCTGAAGAAGTCGGACATCCTTCCTTTTTAACCAGCCTCGGTCCCGAGCTGCATTTATGCTGCATTGATGCAGACGTTTGAGGTGCCCCTGGTGCTGGAACTTGTTAATGGCTTGAATTAACAGATTGCTGAACGAAATGATCTGAAACTTCAGTGGCCATCAATTGCTTCTGTTAATAAAACTCTTAGCCTCCTGCTAGCCGCTAAGTCAGCGTGAGGTTAGTTATGAGAACTCATATGACTCTTCCGATTCGCTCAGGAATCGCGTTATTGCTGGAAGAACTGCTGGAAAGTTTAGGAAATGTAAAATTTTAAAAGTAGAATTTAAATGTAGAATGGTAGAAATGTAGAAAGTGTAGAGTTTTAAAAATTATAAATTTTAAGAATGGAGGAGGGGGAAGGTTTAGAAAGGCGGAAATTGGTCCAAGACCCTAATTCAGGAGAAAGAAAATAAGTCTTGTTCTAACATCTTTATCTTAAAGCTTTATTTTGCCAAGCTTTTGTAACAAGCTGGGTAAACAATACCGATAAAGTGTGTTGTTCTAATTTTTGTACACTTTAAACCTTAATCAGACTTCAGAGTGTTGCTTTCAAGCTCAGAGGCAATTATCTAGATTACTGAGATTACATATTTGTGATTGTTGGAGTTCTACCATGGTTTTTTTTGGCTGCGTGTTCTTTCTACTGCAGAAGAAAAAACCAGTCCTAGGCAACTATGTTCCTGTTGTAGTGGTTTTTGGGGCAGACCCAGGGGGATGCGAAGTAGTCTGAAAGCAAATACAGGACTTCCTGGGGGGGAAGTCGTGCAGTTGCTCAGCCACTGCTCGGCTGTCTTGATTGCTGTATCGCCTGTTAAGAATCACTCATTTTTAATTAACTAGAAGAACAGATCATCCTTTTTTTTTTTTTTTTTTTAAGTGGCTTGTTTTTTCCATCAAGGGAAGGGTTCTTGATTATTTTGTTATTTTTTTTTCATTTCTGAGGAGCTCTTATGTACTGTGCTGACCTGCTGCTCTTGGAGGCCCTGGGGAGCCTGTCAGTGTTTGCACAGCTTCAGGGAAATCTGACCCGCAAGTGCCAAAGGGTTGCTCTGTGCTGAATGAGAACGAAATCTGTTTCCTTTCCAAGGGGGTTCTGTCGTGAAGACGCTGCCGTCGCACTTCTAGAAGACCTCGTGAAGCAGCGGCTTTCCTAAGGCCTGGTTTGAGGTGGGGCTTTTTTGTTCAACTCCTCTGGATAGCCGTGAAAACAAACTGGACGCTGTCTTCTGCGTATTGGGCTGTGACTTGAAAGACATAATGAACACTAATGAGATTCTTCAGCCCACAGAAATAGGCAGGAGCAGGAGAAGCCTTCTGGAAGAAGGCTCTTTGAGTGGGTGGATGTGGCAGTGCTTGCTTGCTGTTTGCTGTGGTGGGTAGGTAACAATTCTGGGCTCTTCTACCACAGGCTTTTTTTTCTTCCTCATTGTGGCTCAATATGAGGTACTTTTTCCAAGATCGGTTGGTCTTTGTTATGGCTGATACCAGAATTTTGCATCGAGGAGTCTTTTTTTCCCCCCCTTTTTCCTTTATTCCTTTAGTTGCAGTAATATGGCTGTGCGCTGGAGTCACCTAGAGGTGTTGCCTCTTATTGAGGTTGGTGCAGTTGAGCTTGTGTTGGCATGGGTCTGACACTGCTCACTGGGGCACACTGCTTGTAGGGTTGCTTCTTACAGGCTCTCAACCTGAAGACAGCACTCAAGCCTTGGAGTCTTGAAGTTCTTACATCCTAGTTCCTGTAAACACTGAGCCTGAAAAGCACATTTTAGAGAGTCAAATGTGTAGCGTTCAGCAGGCAGTGCTTCCCTTCATCTCCGTTTTGCAGTATTGCTACTTGAGGGCTACAGAGAAATCCTAAAATAAGATGTCAGTGCCATTACCTGTGCCTGTGGACATCTGCGTAGCTGAGCAAGGATTGGTGGTGTCAGTGCCCTCTTCTGTGTGTACATTTTTTTATTAAAAAGGTTTTGTATAATGTGCGTTGTTCTGGGACTGCAAATGCACTGATGGTACTGATGTGACATCTTGTTCTTAAAATATCTTAAAACCGTATTTTTTGAAGTATAAATGAGTTTGCCTCTATTTCTAGCAGTTGCTGAATTCTCATAGGTTCTAACTTACTACTTCTTGAAAATAAACGTGTAAATATTTGTTATCTTTGAGTGAGTGTCCTTCTATGTCTACAGCTTTAAACTGTCCAACCAATGCGTTACAGGCTGTAGTTAGTAATGTATTGAACCCGTGCATCTATTCTATATTATTATTATTATTATTATGTGATTTTTGCACTAAGAGCAGAAACTTCCAACTACAGATTCTTTCACCTTTGATTTTACTGTCTGGATGCTGAAAAAATGAATTGCATGCAGTTCTGTGGCTAGCTCCTGTTGAGATACAAGGGACAAAGCTGATTGTTCATCAAGTTTTTGTTGCCTTAAGTTTGAGGCACCTGTGTTAACTAGGCTTTTTTTTTTTTTTTTTTTTTTGGTATAGGAATCATAAAATGTGTGCAAAAGCTGTACGTGAGGCTTCCTTCCTCCCTGACACAGAGGGAACTGCATTTGTATATTGGGTAAAGGAGTGTCTTCCTCTTTCTAAAATAAACAAATCTAATCAAGGAGAAAGTTGAACTTTTCCTTCTCCTTCCAGGTGCTGTGTTGTCACCTTGCACAGAAGTTTTGCTAGGTGTCTGATTAGCATTTTGAAACGTACTCAACTCTGTAGAAGGCTTTCTTACTACAGAATGTAGTATATGCTACAGCTTAAGAAGACACTTCCAAAATTCTTAAATATCAATTAAAAATGAACTAGTGGCATGGAGGAATTTTAAATAAGGAAGACTACACTTTTAAGAACAAAAATTGAAGGCTAAGCCTGGATGCCCTTACTTGCATAATTTTTAAAGACTTAAGCTCCAGGCATAAACAAAACAAACCATCCTACTCTATGCTTCTCCAAACTAGCACTCTTGGTGCAGATTAGAGAACTGCTGTAGGGTAATTTACAACGTAGTGGTAGTATCGTGTTTACATATCTGCTGGTGTTATCTGGATCTAGAGCTTGATAGAAAAGACTCAAAGGTAGGAGAAATGGATATATTAGGAGACTGATTAAGTGTTTTACTCTGCTGTTGGTACCTCATTTTTCACTTTGTCTTTGCTGTGCGGGTGGCCATGTTTTGAAGAAGTCCTTTTGCTTTGTAGGGTTTTTTCCTCAGGGAAAATAAAGGTTTTTCTGGCTTGCCTTGCTGAAAAAGAAAGAGCAGCTGGTAGATGGCTGTTCTGTAGGAAGATAATTTGTCTCTATTAAATCTTCTGGAATTTGATATTTCACCTAGGATATGCTGTTGTTTCCCTATAAACACACATGGTGTAGCGTTCGACTTCTAGGAGGTTGTCTGTAGATCTCCAGGACAAATATAAGGTTGACTTTCATGGCTCTGTAAGGTCCAACTGGAGAAAGGTGCAGATTTACCAGTAAATGGTTTGGGTGATATTTCTGATATTTATGATTTGTGGTGGTGTTTTGTGTAGTTTTGTGTGGTTTTTGTCTTTCTGAGGGATTAAAACACCCTTATCTTGGGAAGTATTATCTTGCTGAGGTTTAAATTTCATCACTTTGTGCAAGCTGACCATTTACAAAGTGGCATTGCTGTATAAAATAAGCTCCTTTTGCAGCAGTTTTGTTGATGTGCAGATGGGGGGAAGGTGTCACGTCATGTCCTTTTGTCCCCTTTGTTCATGTCCCCTTTGTCTCTGTTATAAGCTCACTTGGGAAGTCTGGAAGCAAACACTCTCCTAAAAAAAAGTACCGGTTAAGGTGTTTATGTACAACAGGGGAAAAGGCACAAGCATACTGATCCTTGCAGAAGTACTACACATAGTGCTACTTCTGGGCCCTCTTCCTTGAGCGTAGGTGACTATCAGAGGAAAGGAACGCTTCAGTAGTTGAGAAAGAAATACACAATTGGGGTGGGGGTTACATTAGGTGCTAGCAGAATGGAGCCTGAGGAGGATTTGATCTAAACTGAAATGCCTGGGGATTCCACCCCATCTAATATCACGTAGTTTCAGCCACCTCTGAACTGTGAGCTGCGCTGAAATGTAAGTGATAAACGTGGTTTGACTCTGGTGTAAGTGAACGTTTGTTAGGATTATGTTGGTCTCAAAGTTTCTCAGCCAGGTCTTGTAATGGGATCTTCAGAATTAGCCTGCCTTGGAGACAAGTGGGCTGCTTGTTCTCTAGGCTGAGCAAGCCCAGCTTCCTCAGCCTGCCATCACAGGGCAAATGCTCATGACCTTCATGGTGGCCCTCTGCTGAACTCTCTCTCCTTTATTTTAATTTTCAGCCCACAGTCTTTACTGGTGGGCTGCAAACTGGATGTAGTATTCCAGTTGCACCTAACCATCCCTGGTTACAGGCATCTGATCCCTTGTCTGTGCTGGCTGCAATCCTGTTAATGCAGGGCAGGATGTTGTTGGCTGTCTTGGCTACCAGGATGCCAAATCTCATTCGGTTTGTCTGCTAAGGTCCCTAGCTCCTTTTCAGCAGACCTGCTCCTTGGCCAATCTGTATCACTGCACATGGTTATTCGTTCCCAGAAAACACATGGATGTTCCTTCTCTGGGCAGTGCTTCAAAATTCTTCCTTTGGAGCTTTGTTAGGACTTCCTTGCTTAAACAAGTCTCCTCCTCCTGAGCATTGGGATGGACTGTGCTTGTGCGTGGGGATGCAGCTGTTAAAGCCCTGCTGACTTTCCTGAGCTCCTCTGCCTCCCGTGGCTGGGTTCTGGAATAAGTCAGCCTGCTGTCCTGAAGATCCCTCAGGATCTTGAACTCAAGTGTTTGGTGGTCACCACAACCACGGTTGCTGTTGATTGCTGCCAGCTCTTCTTCAGTGAATCACGCTGGTGAATGATAGCCACACGTGTACTGAAGCATCCCTGAAGTGACCCAATCTGGGACATCACTTCTTATATCTGAGTTCTTTTGCAAGCATTTCTGATGCCCGCCCCTCTTTGAAGAAACACCATTGGAAGCATCTGAATATCAGATTTACTTGTGGAGTATTTCCATTCTAAATTCTCACTACTGTTGTAGATGTGCTAGATACGTTTAGTAGTTCACTTGTGTTTCTTTTTGCCCTACCTACAGGAAGTAATTGGTAACTAATTCCATGTTTTGCTTACTCCTTTCCCCTGTCCCCCAGTGTAGTTTGCCTCTTGTGTAACAGCATTTATTTTTTTTTTTAACCCATTGATCTTGATTAGCTTTTGAAGACTTTGTTCAGT
This sequence comes from Aythya marila, assembly GCF_965140915.1. NCBI lineage: Eukaryota > Metazoa > Chordata > Aves > Anseriformes > Anatidae > Aythya > Aythya marila. The sequence goes on from NC_139043.1 coordinate 79,951,686, forward strand.
CTTTTTATTTTGAATGGTTGAGGGAGGAAGAAGGCAGCATACAAAATGCCTTAGCACTTGAGTGTTGTGAGGGCAAAACGCTCTCTGCTGGGTTGGTATCACCAGCCTGGCTTTGGTCTCCTCTACAACACCTGAAGCCATTACATTAAAATGTACCACAACTGTGATAGGAGGGTGAGCTTCTCAACTTTCTCATGAAACTTAGTAACAGAGGGGGGTGGTGTCGCACCCTGCCACTGTATTTTTCAAATTTGTTCATATACATGCTTATGGAGGAACAAAAATACAAACTTACCTGATTTTAATATCTTCAGCTGCCTTAGTGTAATGCCTTAGGAGCTAGGGTTACTCTGGGTGTTACACTTACTGTGAGGGAACCTAGAGCTCTTTAGAAAAAGGAGGACGAAGTAAGTTTATTTATTTAAGAATACTTGTATAGGTATTTCTTGTGGCTTATACCATGGTTTGTTTAGTTTTTAACCTTTTTTGATCTGTGTGGCTACTATATTCGTGGAGGATAATAGGTTTGGTGACACAGACAAATACCTTGTCTACGGATAGAGTCACTTCCCTTGGGGTCAGAGGTGAAGGTCTGGCTGTCTCAGGCTGATGCAGAAGAGAATGGGTTTAACTCGGGGGAGATGAAGCAATGACAGGCTGGAGCATTCAGATTATGTGTGGCATCAAACTGGTTCAGCGAAGCTGGAAGTGCTTTCTAGGTTCTTTTTCACTTTCTTTCTCCTTTGCCTGTCATAAGCTTTGTGGTGAGTCAAGCACTTAAAGCACCAGAATTTATGTATGATCATGCAGAGTATTCTCTGCCTTTCTTTTCAAGCCAGGCAGAGAGAAAATGCTTCCTTCTGGAAGAGTTTCTCATTAACCTGGATGCTCTAGACAATGGCTGGAGAAATGTGTCCATGGAGAGGTTCTTTGTAATAGGGAGAGTGGTGTTCTGCAAGAAAGCAAGACTGGAAAAACAGAAGTCTTTATGAGTCTTTAGGAGCTTACTTGTTCTCTTGAACTAGTTCTGCTTTGCTTTCTAGGCCAACTCTGCCTTTAGTTTTAGAACAGAGGTTACTCCGATGCTCCGTCACTATTAGCATCAGACTTGTGTGCTTGTTCTATTACGAGTTAGCTGGCTCTCTTTGCTCTTTCTTGCTGATCTCGAGGGCTTTATGAAATACCTCCAAACTCAGAAATACCTCCAACTAGATTCTAAATTGCTGTTCAATATATATTATTTTAAGGGGGAGGAAACTAATCAATACGAGTGGTGGATGCAGCTAGCTGAAGGGATGAGTTTACTGTGTAGAGTCTGTACAAGAAGCTCTAGTGTTGAAGAAAATTGTTGTAATCAAAGATTATACAGAAGGGATCCTGCAAAGGGAAAGAAGCAGCAGATGGGCATGATAACTTGGGTTTGGGAAAGTAGACTTACTTTTCAATTGACTCCTCACAAATGAATCGTGTGTGTACATGGAAGCTGGCTGAATATAATGCCAGAAGAGCTGGAAGCAGAATTGGACAGACCGTTTTGAGACTCTTCCAAGAATAGAAAGCAAGAGGAAAGAAAATGGCTTGTATCTGAGGAGCTGAGGGAAGACAGGATGCTAGATCAAAAGAATCTAGGTATGAGGTGTCCTTAAAGGTCTCAGTCGTACTGACTAGTGGTGGGGCTTCTAACCTGCTTTGTACATGTAAACACTATCTAACATTAAAAAATAAAACTCAACTGAGAATGTGGAAGCTGCATATTAGAGAGAGAAATCTCTTTGCTGTGTTACTAATGTTTGTACTGGTGATCTGGAAATGAAGTCTCTCGTGAATTAAAAGTTGAGATTCATTAGCATTTCTGCATGAAAATATATTTTTCTGTCCAAGTTAGGCTGTATGTGTTTGAATGTGCAAAATTTCTTTCAAGCTGTTTTAAGCAAAACTGTCTATGTCAGTGGATTCATTTCTTGGTATTTTTAGAACATGGTGTTCTGCCTCAGGAACAAATTAACTATTTCAGAGTTAAAGAGCAAGTATCTCAAAGAGAGCTGAAATAGGTTTGTGCAACACTGACAAACCTTGCAGAGGCATTTGGGTTTCAGTCTGCTGTTTTTGCAGCAGTAACCTGCTGCAGAACTGCAGGGCTTGTTCTCCAACACAGGTATAGTAGGTCTTCTCTTATTCTGTAGCAGTTTTCTTGGAGTAAGAGACTTGAGAGGAATGCCGTGAGTCATTTGTATATTGAAGTTCACCAGCATCTCCTGTAGAGCCCTTGTTCTCCATTTCTACTACTCAAAAATATACCCAGGACGTAGGTTTAAATAGCAGAAGGTTCAACGGGGGAACCTAGACAAGTAACTTTCTGTCCTCAGAGTAAGTACTGCATCTTGTGAAACTGAAGTTTAGCTACTCTAGATGACCCTGGTTAGATACTTTTAATTCTTAAGATTATTGGGGAATTAGCATTTATTTTGATGACTTCCAATTCCGGGAAAAGGACCCCTAGCAGAAACGGAGAGGAGATCTATGCGGACTGCAAATATAGAAAAGAAAAAAAAAAAGAATCTGTTTCCTTCCAAGTAGCTACCCTTGGTTTTCATTTACAAATGTTTGGTTTATTCTTTGGAATAGCTTGTACAACCCTTAATAAAGGGTTAGCAAATCTTTAGCAGGGCTAGGTTTCCTCTAAGATTCCTCTTAGGTAGCATGAACAGCATAGTCCCCTGTGTGAGCTGTGGTAATTAGATAAATAAGATGAGCAGTTCAAAGAAAATGCATATTCATTGCAATAGAGATGGTACTGGATTGTTTGATTTATTAGATATGATATTAATGATGTTTAATCTAAATATAGGTGAATTCAGTCTATTTTTTTTTTTTCAAAAAACACTTGAAAACTCTCAGAAATCTGTCTAATCTGGCTCTTTTGTTTATTTTACCAGTTATTGTAACCCGGGTGTCCCATTTGAAGAAGTGCAGTGGAATAATACCTGAGGAGAGCCCCCTGATGCCTTGCTGCAGGGGTTTGGTTCAATTTGTTGCTATGCTCCCAAGCAGTGAGACAATTTTACTGCAAACAAGGAACGCTAACCCCTAAAATTCTGTGAATTGCTATGGAACCTGCAGCAGTAACGCTGCACAAAAATATTGCATTTGATGTGGGCTCTGAAGTAATATCTGAGATGACGACTGTTTGCTCCTTGCTTGCTGCTCAGTCTTAGCAAAAGCTTCGATGTCAGTTTTGTCTGATGCTGCCTACTGTGGACTTGAGGTAGGGAGTCCCTAATGGGACTGACCCTAATGGGTTAACACGTGGATGTTCTTGGTTTGTGAGCTCAGGAATTTCCAGGAAGAGAATTGAATCAGTGTCCCTTATTTATCTACTTATTTTTAAAAAAGAGGGAGGGGGAGAAAAACAAAGGCAGTAATTTGGAGGTGTCATTGCACAAATCTTCAGCTCTTGAGAGAATACTTAAGCTTGTCTGTTTAGTGGTGAACGTAATTGATTCACCTTCTCATTGCACAGAACATAACTCAATTATGGTAGGAACAAACAGTGTCTCCAGAGATGCAAGCTTGAGTGGATATATGAGATCCTGGCCTCTGTCCAGCAAATGATGCCATGACTTCTCTTACTCCTGCTGCTTAATATGTTAGAGTTTTTTTTTCTGCGGGAATTAATACAAACAGGGAGGAGAAGGATCTGAAGTGGTATCTGTTCTGTTTTAGCTGTCCTGATAAGACGCAGCTGTCAATTTAAAATGTAACATGGAAACTTTTTATCTGTGCCCTTTTTAAGATGCTTAATTTTATCTCTGGGTATGCAGTCAGTCAAGGGTGCTGTGTAGGGATTTTTTTTTTTTAATGCATCTGTTTTGGGACCTTTCTGCTTTTGGGGGTCTGGACTGAAAAGCAGGAGCTCTTTCTTCTTTTTCTTCACAGTTTAAATATATTTAAAACATATATCTAACAAAAGAGGTTTATGTATCTTTCAAGCAGAGCTGTCCATTTCCACAGTGCTTTTTTTTTTTTTTTTTTCCTCCTGGTGTGGCTGTTGGTTCTGTCTGCTGAAACTAATTGAAGCTAATAGAAGGTGCCATGGGAGACGCAACAAAAGGGTTTGCTTAAACTACACCAAACACCATCCACTTTGTACAGACCCTCATCTAGACCTAGAACAGAGTCAGGTTGTGAGTGCAGCGTCAGCTTCTTGGATGCTTTTTTATTTAAGGTTTATTTTGTTATCTGCAAACTGGCTCCAGAACAGCAGAGCTCTACTCTTGGGCATCTAATTTGACTAGTGTTTGGGTTCACTGAGGAGATAACCCTTGCACAGATTTAGTATGGAGTCAGAGTTCTCCCATAAAAGCTCTGGAGCTGGATTATTGGCAAATAGAAAAGTAGCTTGTTTTGGACCTACAATAAAGGGTATAGAGAGTGGACTTTGACCTAAGATCTATATGTGTATGCTGCTGCAAATAGTAGCTTGTGCTAGCTAAAAGTGCAGGATGGAAATTGTACCTGTATTGCAGAAGGGCTTAGGAAGAGCTGTAGCTGCAGGTGCTTTGGCTCTGGGTGTGTTTCTTCATGGGAAGAACCAAAGCACAGACAATTGCCTCCTGAAGCTGTGACCATTCCCTGGCAGAAAGCTGTGAGCAAAGAGATGCAAGATCCTGGGACCCTCCTTGGGGAGAAGGAAGCTATAATTGGGGAAATCTAGCTTTATTTAAAAAAATATATATATATTTGGTGATGCAAATGGAATAAGTGTCTGTTAGGGGTGCAGCTGATACAGTAGGCTAATAGGAAGTATAAGTGTTGGGAAGGGAAATAAAACTTCTGTGCCGGAGCTGAAACTTTAGAGATAAAGAAATTACCCTTGGATAAGGGTACTCGGGTTTTGATTTTTCAGGACTTGTAAGCTTGCTTTAAGCTGTTTATATTTCTGACTATGTAGGAAAAATGGCTTCTCTTCTGTGAATGTAATTCTGGCTTCAGGGGTCAAACTTTCAAAGCTGAACACGAATGACTTGAACAGTGCTGGTTTGGTCTGTTTGCATTGTTACAGTCGAGCTTGTAATTGCATGTTCAAACCAGTGTGCCCGTCTGGAAAAATACGTGGTGCTGCTCTGCAGGAGTCCAAACAGATACCTGTATTCAGCTGATGGCTTTAGTAAATGTGCAATATTATATATTAAAAAAAAAAAAAGACGTAAATATATTTACACCAGTGAATTCAGTGGAAGAGTTAGTCTCATCATTTGGAGCAGAGTAGGTCTAGAAAAATGCTTACTAATGTTACGTGTATTTCTGTACCAGAGGAGAGGGATGAAGTATTTCTCGATATTATTTGAGTTTCTTATTGTCTACGTGGGAGGTTACCCAGGGGTGTTTCTGAAATCCTGTAGTTTGTCATCCTCTGAAGATGGGACATGAATCCTTGTAGTGTGGGATAGGTGCTGGTTTTTTGTTTCCCATGCAGTACCTCAGTGTTGGACTGCTCTCCTTCACAGATGCTGAGGCAGGCAAGTCTTGAGGGGTCTGGCAGCTCAGGCTGGTTTACCTAGCACGGTTTTGGTCCTTTAAAATGTTATGTGCTCTCTTAGAAGATCGGTCTGCCTTCTGAAATTCTGTCTGGCGATGTCAGGTCACAGTTGGCTCTGTTTGAACTCGAGCATAGCTAAACCCGGAGGTGCTTGTGAAACAGCACGGACTTTGGGAGAATTTGTACTAACGTGTGGAAATCTGTCATTTAGGAAAATCTCAGTTGGTGCTGCTTCAGGGTGCACCGACACTGAGAGTGTGAACCCCTCGGGTGGGAAGGTAACATGCTGCTTTCTAAATCTGAGATTGAACTTCAGCACAGAGGACCTGGTGAGGTACCCCAGCGGAAGGCAAGGCTTGGGGAAATGACAACGAGCTCCTCTGTTTCTTTTGGTTCTGGGCTTCTGAGTTCATTTCTAATGGCAGAAGTGTCTGGGTGCCCTTCACCAAGCCCGTGCCTCTCCTCGGTCAGACACAGGCTTTCCTTACCAGCAGTAAATTTACAGTGATTTAAATGTTTTTCTGCTGCCCATCCTCTGGCCAGCTAAGTCCATTGCCTCTTAGATGAGGTTTGGATAAATATAGGCCCAATAAATAGATTCCCAGGTGGTTAAATTGTGAGTTGTGGACAGAGCCTCAGTCCTGGTAGTTGTTTTCTTGGCTGTGATTTCTTACAGCAAATAGTACTTCGAGTTCTTCCTTAAGCGTTTCTGCACTGCTCTGCTTGTGATAGGCCTAGATAAATGCTAGATTGTAACACTGATGACAACAGCCAGCTATTGTACTCTGCTCTCCAGGATGAATGGCTGCTGTGTTCTGTAATTACCAGGGGAAAGGAGGACACTCGAGTCCTCAAAAGTAAGCCGATTTCTGCTTTCTTTTCCATGCTCTTCCTGGGTGACACCATCCAGGCTGTGGAGGGAGCTAGTGTTGTCACTTCATGCAGAGCAGTGTGATCCAGGTTTGTTCTGCTCCGCTCTGCTCGATTAGTCTAGCAGAGACCTTGGTGTAATCAAGGAAGCTTGTGTTTTGTTATTTTTTGGAGTGTGGTGGCTCACAAGCTATATGTAATGTGCCAATAAGAAAACTATCTTGTAACTTCTGCTGTGGCCTAGACCTGAGCAAATGCTCTTGTCTGCGTGATTCTGTCTCTGTGTCTTCCACATCGATGTGTGGTTTCATCTGGAGTTGCAGGAAGCCTAGAGTACTCTATGATAGACAGGCACAGGACAGCCTTTTGCTGCTCTTAAGGCATGAGATGTGATCTTGCAAGAGTTCTGCATCAGGACAGTTGACGTGAGCATCAAGACCTCGACCTTATTATCTTCGATGGATGTTGCTAGCCAGAATATCTTCAGCACCTCTGTGAAACAGCGTGACAGACCTCTCTTCCCAGAAGCAGTCAAGGTGTTGGGTGCGTGCATTCGTCTTAAATCTTAGGCATTCATTTGTACTTTCAGCTGAAAAAGGTATTGAGTGTGGTACGAGGGGAGGAGGGAAATGGCTCTTGGCAGCATTCACAAAAGCAATTTAATAGCTGGGAATTTGGGTTTCTCCATCCCAGTGTTCTGTTTTCTTAGCTGTTATCTGTGCAAGAACTAATGGGCATGCACATGGCACAATGGATGCCTTGCACAGACCAAAAATGAATATTTCATCGTGCCTCCCAAAAGATAATGTGTAGCTTGCTAAGAAACGTTAGAACTTTTTTCTTTTTTTCTCTCAGCTCCTCTAGACTTCAGTGTCCAAGCGCTCATCTAATTGAGAGAGGGCTTCACACTCTGCAGCTGGCAGCCTTAAGTAATCTGCCTCTTGCTCACCAGTCTGGGATGGTCGAGATGAGCTGCGGATCTTATTCTAAAGCATTGCTTTGTTGCTGGAGGCATTTGACCTTAGTGCTTAGGTTTTTATCGTAGTTATTGCAGGCTTTGGCAACCTAGCATGTAACTCAGAGTTAAAAGAGGTTTGTGGTGGTGGGTGGGTTGTTTGTGTGTGGTATTTTATATTATATATATATATATTTTTTTTTTTTTAGCATTCCATGTTAACGGTGAGATGTCCATACTGGTAACAGTGTTCCTGAGCTACATTTGCTCTCTCAGAAGATGTTTCTACTTTTATTTTTGGCAATTAAGGGCTGATCCTCTCTAGGGCATCTGATTCATAAGTACTTTCTTGAGTTTTGACTGATTTCATTCTGTAAGTTGAAGAGAAGGAGGGAAAAAGTAATAAAGAAGGCTTCTTAATAAACATAGACTATGATGTCTGGATTTACATCCTCTGCAACAAAAGACGAAGAAAAAAAAACACAACTCAGGGGTCTCTGAAGCAATTAAATGAGGAAAACATTTCTGTTTATATGGCTTATACGACACAGCCAAAAATGTTAGAGATCTGGCATTTATTTCTTGGACAGCGTGCTATTACAAGACAGACTGATGCAGTTGCTGGTAAGACGGTCAAACTGTTTGGGTGTAAAATTTCCATACAGTGTCTGCTCAGTGCTGAATTATTTTTAGAAAACCTCAAGAAAATGTTTAAATAACTTCAAGGGAATTAAAATTTGCTCCCATGGAAGCATATGTATGTATGGTGAGAGGACGAGCGTTAACAGCTTAGCGCTTCTGTGTTCTGGGGAAATAAAAAAAATTTGTTGGGCAGTATGCATCTTACTCGTTCAGTGAAAAACTTCAGATTTCTCTCATTCTTCAAGGAACTAAAAATCATACTGTGTGCATACTTGGAATAAATGTAGCTTGGAAACTGCGTTCTTGGAAGATAGCAGCTGTGTGAAACATCGAGCTTCTGGCCCCCTGAGACACTAAAAGGATTTCTCCGACTACGTACAGGATATAAAAAGTGCTGCTTTGGTATACGATGCAAGAAGTGAAAACAAGGATATCCTCTTTTTCTTTTTTAAACTGTTCAAAGGCAATATTGAGGGGTTACAAGTTTGCTTTGCGTACAATAGGTGACTAGAAGCCATCTTGGTCTTGCCTCTGAATTAGAGGTGTTTTTGACATGCATTATGTTTCGATGGCTGGTGCTCCATTGCAAGACTGTTAGTCAGTTGTAAATCTTTGTTTCCAAAATGTGTATATTCTCTCCCTGTTTTTTCATCTTCACTTGAGTGCTCAGCAAAGGCTTTGAGGCATAATCAGCTTCCTTGGATGAAAAGTCCGCAGTACTGTGCCTTGCCCATATTGGAATCTCATTAACTGAGATGCATATTTGGGGGTTAGGAAATGACTTGCACTACTAGGAGGCTTCAAACAATGTGTCCGAGTGACAAACTCTTCCTCCTGTTGTAGCTGTTGGGCTCCGTGGAGTGAGTAATGGATGCTCCAGCCTAAAACAGGAGGAGTCCCTGTGTGATTTCTGGCCAAATACTTAATGCAGTCTTACAAAACGAGGGAGCTTGATACATGCTTATTGTGAGAGAGGTTCCCCTGGTACTTATAATCAGAAGACCGGAATTTAAGCCTAGTTTTCTGTACCACAAAATAAAAAAGTCAGTGTAGGCTTCAGCTAAATAAATGTCAAAAAAGATTTTTTTCCCTTAAGTCAGGCTATTTCATTTAGAGTATTCTTGGGTTTGTATTGCTGCTGGAGTTTCGAATTGAAACTATATTTATATAGTTATATTTATTACAATTGAAATACATTTTTAAAATCTCCTCTTGAGCTTTTAGCCTGTGGAAGTGACTTGAGATCTTAGGGGAAGGGGAGGAATTGTCTTGCTATGTCAAATGTTTCAAACAAATTTAATAATTTGAGCCCAGAGCAGTTGATTCCAGCCCTCTATAAGACAGGCGGTCCTGCGGAAGGTGATGGGTCACTTTTCTGTTTTATTTATTGTGTGGTACTCAGTGGAGCTTCCAGAAGTAATTTTCTTTATACACAAACCTGTAAAAATACTAGCGTATTAACCGCAGAGTGAGCGGATTAGACTTCTGAATGTAACTGCGCGCTCCCTGGCACACAAAATGAGCAGATTACGTGGTTCTGTTTTTGTTAAATAATTGTGTGGTTTCTTTTCAGAGGTAGCTTGTACAATTTAGAAAATTGAATGGGATTGCTTTGAGAAATTGAGTCATGAAATCATGGAAAAGAGAGGTATGCAGGGAAAATCACTCCTTTCAGCTTCTCTGCAGCTCTTCGGTATGAAAAGAATCGTATTTGATGTCGACTGGAATTTTTGCAGTGCGTGCTCGTGCTCGGGTAGCAGCGTACAGAATAATGGGGAGTTCTAGTAATTGGTACCTTTCCTATTTAGGCTTACAAAGACTGATGACAGGTTTTTAAATTTAATTGCAAAGCCCTGTCTGAATGTTCTTAAAGAACTCTTTAGTACTGCAAGCTGCTGGGATAGTGGTTTCTCTCGTACAAGATGAAGTTTTGCCAACAATGACGCATTGACTGCTATGCAGAGAGTCCTAAAGATCGTATTTTATGAGCGGGGTGAGAGAAACTTGGATGAGTCTCAGCAAAATCTTCAGCAGGGAGTGTAGAAAAACTGTGTGAGCTCCTCCTAATTTTCTCCCTGTTGCTAGATCATTTTTTTTCCTGTGTCAAATAGTAGCTCCAGCTTTTGTTATGACATCATATGAAGACCAGATTTTATAGAATTTGCAAAGATAACTAAGCCAATATTGGGCAAATTCTTAAGCCATTTCGTGGTTTATCATCTGTTACTTACTGGGAAGGCTGCTAACACTGAAAATGAAGAAATACGGTGAGCTGACCAGGCTTGGGGAGTTGATAGCATAACCTTTTTAGGCCTGAAAATGTGGCTTGAATAGGTGGATGTAATTGTAAAGCGGAAGAGGAATGGCAAGTATACTTTACTTAGTCACAGATGGAAGAAATGTTGAAAATATGACCACTCTGGAGCTTGCTTTTAGCTCCAAGCAAACTCTGCTTTTGTCCTAAAAAGTACCTTAAGTCCTCATTTCTAGAACTTTGACCTTGTTTTGTAAGGCAGAGGAGCACTGTGGGAGCGGAAGGCTGCAGTTTGCTAGTCTTCATTTCTACAAGTCGATTCTCAGACACAGTGGCTAAAAACAGCTTCCCCTGCTTCCAGCCATGGAGAGTACATAGCCTTATGCAACGAAGCTTCTCTCTCCTCCTTTCATTTTATTTTTATTTTCTATATTCCTCTTCATTCTGTATTCAGCCCTGGCATCGGTTGCTGGAACTGGCTGTTTCATCTTGACAAAGGATTGCTCGAAGCAGGTGAGGAGAGGTGGGAGAGACCTTTTCTTGCTATGAATTATTCAGCAGTGGGTCTCTAGCTGACACTTCTAATATTAACTTTTAATAGAGGCTTCTGTCCTCTGGTAATCCATCTGGATTGCTTGATTGGGTGACAAATTTTTTTCATGTAAGTCATGAAATCACTTAGTAGGAAACCTTCTGCAGCCCTTTTGTAAGAGGCTTTGGTCTGAATGTCACCTACTTGCTCTTAAAGATTTTCATAACCATTACACGGGCTGCTGGCACGTGGCAGGCAGACCTGGAGTGGTCACACGGCGTCTAAAGGCACAACATGAAGTAAGTACGAGTGGTATTTAGCAGTCTGGGGAGCACTGCCCCTGTTACTGGCTTTCTGTGCGGGGCCAGGACGTTTTTTTGGCAAATAGGAGGAGATGTGTCTCTGTGCCCATGTGTGTTTGCACTCCTGTCACGGGCGAGAGCACATGTATGGGCATGGCAGAGCTGAAGGAGAAGAAACAAGCTCCTTAAAAATGCTTTCACCCCTCTGGGAACTTGTGACTGGTATGCCTGCCGTGTCTCGTAATGCAGATTTTAGCTGAAGAAAACCTTTATAGACCGTATATAAAGGCAAGCTGGGATTGAGGTAACGCAGCTGACTTGTATGGCTTGCTTGCATTTAAACGGGCATCATTTGACTTCATCTGCTGCAAACAGCAAATGTCTGTTTGAGAAGTAGCAGGAGTTGAAACCCTGATCTCTGTTTAAGGTGATCATTGTTTTTTTAACGCACACAACGTTGTACTGAGAGCAGATGGGGAAAACAAAGGTTGACAAGACTTAGGGTAACTTCTGGCGCTTCTCTCGTAGCAGCTGGGACTCTAAAAAGCAGGAAAGCTGCTACGAAGGGTATGGAAGAGAGCAGACAGGAAAGATGAAAGGGAACAGACATAAGCATGAAAATTCTTGCCACCTCTCCCCCCTTCCTCCAGTTGCACTAAATGTACGTGATTCCCGTAGCACAAGGGCCACACACACTTCAAAACCAACTGTAAATATTTAGCTTGTTGTTTGTCCCAAGCTGCAGCGTTTTGCTTGACAGGCTTTTCTCCTCTTATTTTAGGGACAACGAAAACAGTTGGTACTTATTTTCAACTTTGTAATTTAAAGAGGGAAGAAGTCCAGTCTGCAGCGCTTTAAATATTGTGCATAATATCGCTTTTAAGCATTTTTTTTTTTTTTTTTGCCCGCTGCCAACAGAAGAGTCTAATGCTGATGAGGAAAGCCAACCACGGAGACTAGTTTAAAATGGACCAGCCAAAGTCTGCAGCTGAAGGGACGGCCTCCTGCTATTTCTGTCAGCAGACACATCATTGTTGCACTCTGTCAGGGAAGCTCCTATAGTCTGAGCCACATCAAAGCTGTAAACCAGCTGGTAAAAGGTTCAGAGCTACATCAGTGCTGCAAGCCTTGTCAACCCAGTCATATGCAAAACAATTGCCGTCTGAATGTGTGTTGGGAAGAGTGAATTGGAGTGCTATCTTTGAAGGGCTGAAAGCCTCTTCTCAATAATAGCATATTTTACATCTTAAAAAGACAACAAAACCTTCATTTGAGATGTTCGGTGTTTGTTTAGAGGGAGCCTTTGCCACTTAGTTTTTTAGTCCTCTGTTTCTCCATTGCAGAGGAATTACAGAGGCGCAAGAACTACATATACAGACTTGCACGTTAAATTGTCACCAGAAAGAAACTTGCTGTCATGGAGTGCTGAAATGCTCAGGTTTCTTCCAGTTATTATATAAGTGGCACTAAAAATACTACTGTTGCAGTCAGCACTTGGAAAACTAAAAGGAAAACTAATACTAATTTTTGGCTTTGGTGTGTGTGTTCCGTCGTTGTCCACCTCCTGTAGGTAGTATAGAGGCTCTGGGCACAGATCAGGCCTGTACTGTCAAGGGGATAGCTTGTGGAGCTGATACTTTATTTGTAAAACAGGTTAGAGATGCAATGACAGCTGAGGCTGGGACTGCAGACAAGAGAGTGGTTTTGTAGTTAATTGCATAGGAATGAATTCTGTTATGTCCTTACTTTCCATTAAGGCACTTATCAATTCACTCGAACCACTTTTTTAAATTATTTGTTTTTGCAGATGGACACTTGTTTGTTTCCTGCTTTCCAGATCTTTCTTCTTAATTGGATGCACTCTAGCAAGTTAAAATATCAATTCTTAAGACAGTGGGAGTAGGAAAACTTTGCTGTCTGAAGGAAGGAGCTGAGAAACGAGAGATGAGAACCTACATCTACTGCTGACTCACTGTGGCCTAAGGCAAGGCTGTCTCTCATCTTAACCATCTGCAGGAGGATGATGATGATGCTTGTCTCGTGGTGGTAATTGCAAGCATGTGAGAGTTAATGTGGTGTTGGAGAAAGTAACTGTTCGGTGCATCTGGGGAGAGTAAATAAGGTGGAGGCTGCTATCTGGAAGGAGATAAAATAATTTTGTCACATTTCCAGAGTAAGACCTCCCTTTTCTGAAGTTAGTGCCGTACACGGGTAAGCTCCCTCCTTTAGTGGTGTGAATGCTGTTTTAGAGGCAGAGTGGAACAATTTATCCGTGCATCCTTTCTTTTCCAGTCTCTCCCTCATGTGCTTGCATTAAGTTTTAGCTGATATTTCTAAGGGTTTTGAAGGCCTGGCAATGCAGCCTCCATGTGTTAACTACTACTCAGCATGGCGTGTGATTTTAATTTGAGTGTTCATGGCATTATTTACAAGTCTAGTGGCTTCTGTTGATACTTAGCAAAGTTTGTGGTGGTCTCTCATTGAGCAGCACTTAAAGCTGAAGAACAGGAGATGACAGCTATGATCCCTGTGAGAGGAAGGAACTGTATGCAACATGCAGCGCGTAGTGAGAGCCGTGCTGTTTCTGCGTATACCAAGTCTGCCAGACATCTAGGTAGTAGGAAACTTTTCTTCTTTGATATCGAGAGAGTTGCTCTAAGAACAACTTCTGACTGCTGCTTTGATGATCTTCATCACACTGCTCTGACCAGAAGTTGAATGTTTTCAGAACTGTCCTCAGGAAGCATGACTGAGGGCAGATGGTAGGCCACACCAGGTTTGTGGTGTATTTCTAATCTCAAACCAACTTCCACATCCTAAAAATGACAACTGACTTGTTCCAAGATCTCATCATCAACAACTTCAGAAAGTTGTAGTTGCTGGGAAGAGGCCTTGTTTTCTGAGAAAGGTGGGCAGCTCTCTAACGTAACGTAGTGGATGAGAAGTGTGAAATGGTGTGTTTGCTTCCCCGCTGCTATGGGTTTCTCAGAATGTGTTCAGTGTGTGACTGAAGTCAGGGGATGTAAAAATAGTAAGTACCAACTAGATTTGTTGTCTGACAATGTGATGGTTCTGACGTCCACAATGATCCAAGTTTGTCATGTTCTTCACAGGAGGCCTTCTGGGGAAGGGGTGGCCGCAGGGGAGAAGTAAGCTGTTTGGGACAGGCTTGCGCTGTGTGTGTACAAGGGCCTTGTGTGTTTTTTTCCATTTGTGGTGTAAGTTTTCTGCCCATATTTAGATATCACCTAGCCTAGTGGGTTCCAGTGCTATGACTAGGATTCCAAGGTGTTACAAAGAGAAATAAACGCACAGAAACACTCGAAGCAGATGGCTTAGATGAGAACTGTTGGGAACAGAGGAGGCATCAGCAATGTGGTAAGAGTAGTGAAATATCTAAAATTTCTTGCTAGTGTGTGTTGTTGTTTTTTTTTTTTTTCTTTGCTGAAGAGATCAGAAGGGTTCTGAGCTGGTTTGCAATTATGTAAAGTTACTTAACTCTATGGGATTCTGACTATAGAAACTGCAGCCTCCAAAACCCTGTTGTCATTTTGTACACGATCACAGCAGTTCTTGTAAAACGGGCCATCTATGTAAAGAAAACTAGTGGCTCAGTGGAGCTTAGTCTCTGTGGCAGGGAGTATTGTTTCTTGGCTTCACAAAACCAAATGGAAAGGTATGAGACTTGCCTCGAGCTGTTTGGGGTTTCTTTTAGGCTCCTGGCATTCTTGCATGTTCTTAACCGAAAACACACTTGATAGAAAAGCACTGAGGAAGAGAGAAGGAATGTAAATTCTGTTACAGAAATGGAAGGCAATGTACTTACTTTGAATTAAATTTTACCTGGAATATTCCATGAGTCCTACGGCAGTTTTGGTACTAGTTGTAAATCGTATGGGTTACCTGGTTTTTCTGCTCTTGTTCTCTGGTTGCTAATTCTGTTTTTCATTTTCTGCTCTGGGTTCTCAGAAAACGAAGCTTGTGAGACCCTGCTTTTCCACAGTGTCCTTCACTCAGGAAATAAAGGGAAAAAATGCTTTGCTGATAACTGGAAGGTGCTGGGTTCTTTCTTGCATCAGGCCAATGTGATATGAAAGCAGAGGGGCTACTGCTATCTTCTGCTTGCTGGAACAAGAAACAGAAATGGTGCTGGATGCTGCTTAGATAAGAAGGTTGATAAGGAGATTAAGTCTTCTAAATGCTAACAACATACCTGTGTGTGTTATCTTGTCCAAAAAGATTTTCATTCCCAAAAATGAAAGGGGAAATACTAGAAGTTGTGGTATCAGCTTTTTATTTAAGTGGAGTATTAAGTTCAAATCTGATGGGGGGGGAGGGTGAATTGAAGTGCAAAATCATAATCAGCCATGCAGGTAGGGCAGATACCACAGCTTGTTCCCAAATTTCAGAGTGACCTCCTGGATTGTTTCCTTTCAGTTATTTTAAGGGGTATCTGGGTACTGTTGCCATCACAGTTTGCAATGGTGTAGGTTCCTGAAAGTAAGCATTCAGAGGTATGGTAATCCAGATGTGCTTTGCGAATAAAGTTGTTAGAGCCAAATGGATGTGTTTAGGGTGTTAGGCATTGTGTACCTGGGAAAATGCACGTCTCCATACAGTAAATCTTTTTAGCGTGTGTTAAAAAACATTGTAACAACCTAAATTGTTGCTTTGCTTGGTAATGACTTTTAGGTTGAGATGTTTTCTTGGCAGCCCAGCCTTTGAGGATCTGCAGAGTGCCTGGACTTCAATACTGCATTTGCATTGACGTGACTTCACATCTTTTCAGCTCCCTGCTGATAAGCAAGGTTCTTTGTCTTGACACTGCAACAACAAGTGATCAACTATAAGCTAGAAAGAATTTACAATGATCTAGTCCAGCTAGTCCAGCTGTAGTACACATTTAAATGATGTTTTTCTTTTAAAGACTTTTTTTCTTTTAGAAAAGTTTCTAATATCCACTCAAAATTACAGTGCTTGTATATGTGGAGAAATCCACCTCTGTCCTCTGTGAGATTAATGAAGGGACTTTCAGTAATTTTGTTATTAAAAAGCAAGTATTTTGTTGTGTAGTCTAAATATGCATAGTTTCAACTTCTGTTATTTTATATTGGTACATATTTGCTGAACTTGAAGCGAGTTCTTGAATTTTTCATCCACCATGGAGAAAACTTGAAGACTAAATAGTCCCTTTTACCTTTTAATGGACTTAAATAAGACAAACATACTGAATTTAAGTTATAGGTACATCTTCAGTCTTCTTGCTTCTGCATCTTTTCATGAATCAGATCTCATTTCAGTCTATGAGCTGTGGATTCCAGAACTGGCTGTAGTATTTCAGTAGCAGTTGCACCAGTAATACAACACTTTTAATCCTATTTGTATTGTCTATTTATATTCTCAAGGATAAAGTCAGCCCCTTTGACCTAGCAGCACAGAGCTGTTCTGATTCAGGTGGGAAAACAAGCCAGACTCGGGTGGCCAAAATTGTTATACAGGGATGTGAGAACCCTGCATGTCTGACCTGTTGTCATGACCTCCGTGTGTCCCTGAGGTTTGCTACTGCAAGTATGTTCTGCGCTAGTTTTTCCACAGCTGGGTGGAAGTCCAGGTCTTTTTGAATTGACAAACTTAAAAGCAACTCGTTTATGGGCTGATGGCTGGCCATCCTTCATTAGGCAAAAAGATCTGAACTTCTTCTAGATCTTTTAAGGGTTTTCTGGAAGCCAGGATCTGTTACTTTTTGCAGAATTATATTTTTTTAGCTGTACTGGTAAACTTACCCCTAAAAAAATCACCTTTTTTGTTTGTTTCCTCCCCCTTCATTCATTACCTCAACCCTCTGTAGGCACCACATCTCTCCCTTTAGCTGGACTCCCCTCAGAATTATCTTTTTTTGACTATTCCTGTAAATTTATCCCTCTAGAAATACTGATATTTTGAATCCATTTTGATTAAGAACATGTTGATGTGGTGTGAACGTGCTTATTTTTACCATCTCCCAAAGCAGTATGCACGGAGGCTATTGATTTCAGCCTCGAAAGCCTTCAATACCTGGTTCACTTGGGTAAAATCATGGCTTTCCTCCAGTGACTCAGCTTTCCTGACGCTTTCTTTAATTTCGTCTAATTCAATAGCATTGAAATAAACAATAGGTGTAAAAATCGGGGAGAGATGGAAGAATCTTTAGAGCAAGGGGATTAATCTAAGACTTGGAGGAGAGAAGTCTTTTCTCGAAGCTTTACAGTGTAAGTTGGCGTTTTCAATAACCAGTCAGGAATGTTGCTTTTGTGTTAATAGCAACAAAATCGGTACATAAGCAAGCTGACATTTAATAACGTATGCTGCAGAGGTACTTTTGAGTAATTGGAATTGGGTTCCCATCATGTTAGTCGTTGTGCAAAATATTAATTCCTGCCCTTGAGATCTTTGTATAGATGTTTTGTATAGACAAGACAAAAACAAGGTGGTTGGAGCAGGCGTAAACAAGCAGAGTAGTAATGCAGTGGGGCAGGCGTATGCGTTTCCCAGCTGCTCTGCTTCCTGGTCTTGATTAAGTCTGGATTGACTTAATGGAAAGAGGTGAAGGCAAATTGCAGGGGAGCAGGAGGGAGGGGTGAGAGTAATGTTGCTGTCAGCTTGATGGAAGGAGCTGGGGAGAAATCGCTGCTGTGGTGAAGAGCCAAGCCGTGGTCTTCCATCGCAACAGGAGGAAGGGAAGCGAGGGTCGGACTAACTCATGGGGCCAGCGACTTCTTTATGGCCTGAAATGCCTGTGCTGTGAGATGTGTTCCTTCTGTCCTCCGGACAGTGAGAGCTGTCTCCCGGCTTTGTTTACTCTTCAGTGCGCATTGTGGCAATAAAAATATTTGCGGTAATTAGAAAAACTAATCCTTTATGAGAAGCAGAGGCAGTGATTATACTACTTACAAGTTGTTCTTGTGCGTTTCCTGGTGTGATTAAAAGCAATTGCTTATTCCTGTGGATCCCCTGCAACCCTTTCTCCATTTCCTTACTCTCTGAAATTCAAAAAAAAAAAATAAATGTCTTCTCCTCTGCTCGTTTTATAAGTGGTTTCTTTGTGACTAGGACATTCCTAAAGCACAAACATTAACTGGTGGAGGTAGACCAACGTGATGTGTGTAAGGATGACAAAATTGAGTTCTCCCTGCTGTCTGCATCCCCGCCTAGCTCTGTTGTACCACCAGTGAACCATCCGTGCCTGTCTTCTGTAGGACGCGGAGACTTCCCTGGAGCATCTCTTCTTTAAGCGGGCTACGTCTGAATCACAACTGTCCCTCTTGTGGTGGCTGTGAATCATTATTGCCTTGCTAATGATGGAACACTGGTCTCCTGTGGTTTACCATAATAAGATGAGTCATTAAAATGTTACCTAATCGCTGCTGAAATGTCTTAAGGTAATTTTCTTATTTAACTTATTTATTCGGAGCGATGCTAATATTTATCATCTGTAGTTTGCAATATATCTAGTTAATACAGCATCACTCACTGACAGTGCAGGTGCTGTGAACTGAGAGGAACACAGCCTGCCTGCTCTGAATGCACTGGACAGCCTAAGTCTATTTTATTTAACCAAAGAGGTAGCTGTACAGAGTACCCAGAATAGCTAGTGTCATTTGCTTTTCTGTGGGTTTGTAGTAGCTTCTCTGTCTTTATGCAAATATAGCATGCACCTGCTTGGGTGGCGAGGTCCCAAGGTGAATAATTGGGATGGGAGGTGAAGTTTGAGCTTTTATAATCCTCGGGGTGAGAAGATGATTGTGAATCAAGGATGAGGAAGCCTCAAACTAAGGATTTCAAGGTCTGCCTTCAGTAATAGTAATGATATAATATGCAGTATCTGAGAGATGACAAAATACCCACCACATATCCTTCTGACCCTTAATTTCCCCAAGAATGGGAAATGATGGATATTACACTACTGGGTGCATTCAAATCAGTGTTTGAAATTGGTTTGTGCAAGCTACCTTGAATGTGACTGACGTTCCTTGTTTGAATTGTGTGCTTGAGAAATGAGGCAAACAATACACAGGGAGCCTTCTCGAAGTTCTGCCACGCTCTGCTCTTGGTTTGACATAATTTTTCTGTGTCCTAGGCTTACTGTCATCCAAAAACTAGTGGGAAAGAGTGAGGTTTCAGGACAGATTTCACTAGTGTTGGAGAGCAAGGGTGATGAGTTAGTCTCTAAAGAGGAATTGAGTCCAGTTTTAAAGTTACCTTGTGGAACGATTTTAGTGTAAGTACAATGAGATAATTAAATATCTCCAGCTGTGAAATGACTGAGAAGTACCTGGTTGGTCTATAGAAGGAAAGAGGCAATTTCAAAAAAAGTCCCCTTGCAGTTGTCCAAAACGTGCTATAGGCAGCAGCGCCAAGGATAGGCAGAGGGTCTTAACTAAAAAGCAATGAATCTCAGAGTGCTGTGGCTTCCTTTTATTTCTCATGCTTGTACCTTAGGTTGAGGGGGGGAAGGCAGGGCAAGGCATGTGGGTAGCAAACAAACGTCTAGTCAGATAAGAGGGTTTTTGGAGATGTATGCATTTTGGAGATGTCTGCAGTGGGAGTACCAATTCAGGTTCAGCTCCATCTCGCAGCATAGGAGCGTGCTGTGGCTCTGCTCAGGCAGTTTTGCTGCAGGGTAGAAAGAGCCTCGAAGTCATTGCTGTCGGCCTTCTGCGTGTTACGGGTACCCAAGCCTCTGGCAGAGAAAACACTAATCCTGGTACAGTTTTTCTGCTCTTCTTCAGCCTGCTTCCTGTAGATAAGCCTGAGCCCCTTGGAAGGAGGAGTTACAGGAGCATAATTGGCCCAAGAGTGAGTGTGACAGTAAAGCAGTCTGCTATGTTGTTCTGCTTGTACTAGGCTAAATTACAATAAGAAATTAAGCCCCCAAACTTCCCTAAGAATGGGATATACCACTAGGGAGCTGTGGCTGTTCCATCTGGCTTTTCAAATTAATTCTAAAGCTGGAAAGCGGTTTGAGAGTGAGCAGCCTAGGGGCACAAACAACAAATTGCAAATTGAGAAGTGATATTTTAAGAATTTTGACTCTTGGGGGAAGGGAGTTACATGCTTGAGCCTTGCTAGAATAAATGAAAGCCTAGCTTTTCTCTTGATATTGGCGTTAAATTTTTGTTAGACACCATGTCGTTGGGTTGGGCATTTCAGAATTTTATCTGAATTCATTGGTAGCTTTTTCTCATAATCCCAGCAATTTGACAACGAAATTATCCAATCCTTTGGTTGGATTTCAAGGCACCTGCGCCGCTCTGGGGGGAGGAGGTGGAAGAGGGTGGATGGGGGGGAAGGTGCTTTTGGTTTGCTTTTTCCTTTGTTTTCTCACTTCTCTCGCTTGTTAGTAATAGGCAATAAATCTTACTATCTCCTTATGCTGAGTCTGTTTTGCCCGTTACAATAATTACTGAGTGATTTTCTTGTCCTTATCTCAACCCTTGAGCCCTTTTCACATATTTTCTCCCTGTTCCTCTTTGAGGAGGGGGAGTGAGAGAGCGGCTGTGGTGGAGCTCGGCTGCCCACTCGAGCGGAACCACGACAGGCATCTCTTTATAAAGCTTCTGTAAACTGATTCACCCAGAACAGTGAATAAAGTAAGGTGAGTATACCAGTGGAGGAAGTCATCAAGGTATCATCAGTGCTTAATTTCCATGACAACTCTTACCACCTAGCCACTCAGTTGATATTAAGAAAAACCGTTTTGAGGCTACAAGAACAATAAGGAATTTAGTATTTTTGCTGTGTTTTTTAGACTTTCTTCTTCCCTTATCAAAGGACAGACAGTATCACACCCTTCCCCCGCCCCCTTCACTTTTTCTGGCTTAATGCATCTTCAGACTGTGCAGAGGGCACTCAAGCACGTGTAACAAACTTGCCACTATTCTTTTGTGGAGCCTGGAGCTAGAACCGATGGTAGGTAGCTAAACACAATTGCAGACTGTACAGTTTGCTTCTAAGTGACTTAAATAAAAACAAAAAGACAAGAACAAACAAAGAAACCAACACTGATACTATAGTGCAAGGTATCAGCCATTTTGGGGGCTGGTACATGAAATCAGCTGCTTTTCTACCGTATCAATTTCTGAACTGAGACCAGTGAGCTCTAAACTCTTTGCAAGATACTCAAAACGAAAGCCAGCTTGAAGCAAATCTAGAACAGAAACCAATGTGTAAGGCAGCGTGGAGGTGCCACCCATGGCCCTGCACGTGGGATGCAATGTGTCTGTTTATAGGACCATAAAAGTACCCACGTCAGGATGCACTTTGCTGTGGTGGGTGTGTATCTGCAACTCTGCCCTTTATATCATTCTTACGTGGACAGTACTTTGCCCTTGATATCATTTTTACATCGACAATACGAAAATACGAAGTTTCTGAAGTATCTGAGAATATAAACTGAAGTTTAAACATCTCATACTTCCCTGAGGGGGCCAAGTGGGTGTCCAGCTACCCTGAGCTACCTGTTGAAGACAGTAAACTGTTACGTTGAAGTTTCACAGCCTTGCTTTTCAGTGACTTACATAGTTGTTGTTGTTTTTTCTGCTAGTCAATTAACACAGCTCAGGCCCAGCACTCATCAGGGCACTAAGCCTCTGGGCAGGGAGCCCTCCGAGCACTGGCAAAGCAGGCCATGGGCTCCTTTCGGCACTTCCATGTGGTGTAACTCTGTATATCACTGTTTTCATCGCAGAGGCCTCGGCTCAGCAACCTTTTTACCTCAGAGCATGCGTTGACAGATGCTTTAATGGGCAAGCTGTGGGGCAGCATATTGGCTGGGGAGGTGGCAATCTGGGGAGAGGGATCCAGAGGCCGAGGAGGGAAGCAGTGCTGGAGCTGAGGCCTGCAGTGCACCAGGCCGGTTTCGTGCCCGTGCGTTCAGTGATGCTGTGTTTCGTAGGCAAACATCTTTTTGAACAAGTTTTCTCAAATAAATGCAGCCTACAGGGTAATGAAGAACTGTGGCTGATTTCTTCCTTTTTGAGACACTGCGTCGCTTAGGTTTTGTGATCCTCTTGTATAGATGAGTCATCTTAATCTCAAGTGTCTTCTGTGGAAGTGCTTGGGAGTTTCCCTAGCTGTAGTTTGGAGATCAGTGTGTGCTTTATACATGTCCTAGGCAGTGTTTTGCCATGGGAGAGATTCAGATGTAGCCCACGTGGTTTGGGTATTCTGCATTCAACTGGTTGTTACTCTTTACCTTTTGTGTGAGCTTGTTCCCAGATCTTTCTGATTTTATTTCAATGGTGGAAAGCAGCTTTGGATGCTGACATGTGGATGTGTGACTAATAGCACGTACCTATAGAATTTCTCGCCCTGTTTTTTTCCTGCTGCATGCCCAGTTAAGCCTCTCCTGCATCTTTTCCTAGCGTTGCCACTCAAAACCGCACATTACCGTCACTTCAGCAGCCTGATTTTAACATTATAATTTTGTACGGTGGGAAGGGTGGAATGAAAGTCCTTGTGTGGCAATTATGGTTTGTTTGGGGGTTTAGTTCAAAAGTAGTCTGTTCGTATGTTTACCACATGACCTGTTGCTTTGTATCTGAATTTTTACATGTGGGAGAAGTTACCTGCTAACTTCAAGCATGGACATTACAAGGTGGGAAGGAGGTGAGCAAAGTGTTGGATTTTAAAGGATTCTATTGAAAATTTTCAATAGAAAATGCTGTTTTACAGCAGGATGATTGCGTGGTCTGGCCAACAGCACATTCCCACAAATGAGTGCTGTCGTGACTGGATGTCAGGGAAAGGAACACGGTAGAAATAAACTGCAGAAATGGGAGTGGAAGGGATGAGAATACCTTAAGACAATTGTATTGTTGAAGTGGGCACAAGGTGTGTTAAAAGAAACCATGGTCTGAGGAGGAACATAAAAGGAGTACTTGCACATGTGTTCAGGGTGCATGGGCAGTGTGCAACATAAGATGGTTGTACGTGGTAGGGAGTGAAACTACTGCTTGCAGTTGTTTGGGACAGAAAGGGATGGGGCAAGTGTTTCAGAGGTGAGTCTGGGAGATGGCAACCCTGTGGTGAAACAGAAGTGCTTGCGTGGAAGAGAGTGCCAGACACCAAGTCACCTCTCTGCAGAGCCCACGTGACTGTTTGCCTGGGCATAAAGACAAGTGACTGCGGCAATTTCCAAAACTCATGTTAACATTGTTGATGATGCTCTACAGAGACCTAGCTTGCATGTTTGACTGTTAAAATACTACTAGAAGATTAATGTAATGCTTCATTGTTGTTGACAAAACAGCCCTGTAGCAAGGATAGAACAGCCCAGACTACCAAATACATGCAACAGCATAAACATAGTTCTTTCTTTGAATATTAAAAGTATTGAGTTGCTGGCATATTTTCTGTTCTGTCTGCTATAGCTGAAGCTGAACATATCAAATGCTCATCCCTGCTAGCAGAAGAAGAGTGGCTTTCCTATATGTTGCATTAAAGTGAAACTACTTAAAATATTAGTTGACTGCTTCAAAAAAATAGTTGTCAGAAGTGTTAAGAGCATGTCAATTCTAAAATAACTTCTTCCTTATATAGGAAGATGAATTAGGATGACTGTACTGTTTAAAAAAAAAAAAAAAAAAGGCTGCTAAATTAGTAATTCATTATCAGACACAGAGTTTTTTTTTTTTTTTTTAATTCCTTCCCTCCCTCCCTTAGTGAAAATGACTTTCAGTTCAAGGGAGATGGTATTGTTGCTCACCGTGCAAGCTGTTATATGGGTGTAGAGAACTGTCGCTATAAATCCTAAGCGTTTAGGATTTATTTTGGTTCTAACTAGAAGTGAGACTTGAGTAAAGTTGATCAGCCCTTGGAAATTAAATGGGCAAACCCAAGGCCCGTGCAGAGTGCCAAAAGTAGTACTTTGTATTTTTTTGAGAGACTTGAAAATGTTTAGCAGTTGCAAGTACCAAAGGAGAGCAACTGCTTAATGCTATCTGTTGGCATGACTTTTTTTTTCTTTTGCTTGGCATTTGGAGTAATAAATGTCTTATTTATAGTTTACTTCTTTATCCTGTAGCCATTTACTGTATTTTTGTTAGGTTTGCAATTCATGTGACAAGGCAGAAATTTTTTTTCCTTTAGACAAAGAACACGGCATTGCAGTTATTTTACCCATCGTTCTGAAGCCACTGATGAACTAAAATTCAGGAAAAGTATATATATATATTTTTTTTCTTCTCCTCCCTTGTGATTTGGCTAACCCTTGTTAAATCTCCTGAGACTTTGATACTTGTTCATACATATATCAACTTTCTCACCTTGTACATGAAGCATGTCTCACTGGTACTGTTATTCCTGATGTATGCCTCCGAGTAATGCCGATGCCATTTAATTGTTAATTTACAGCAATATATATTTTGCATAATATAAACTATATATTAACATAAATATATTTTAACATAATATATATATATCATATTGCAATATATACATATAAATGTGTCAATATATATGATTATATATTTATAATAATGTTAATTTAATCAACAATTAATGGTGCTTTAATAACAAAGCCTGAAAAATCTATGAGATGAAATATCTTCAAGATGTCCTCTGGTCATGGAGCTTTTCTGTGGGATTTTAGGCTCTAGAAAGGAAACAACAGGCTATGGGACTTGCGGGATTTTAGGTCATGTGAAAACAATCTGCCTTTTTCCATCTGTGAAAGCTGTATTCTTTCCCTTTGACATCAAGCCCAATGTTCAAGTTAAGCTGTAGCTGGTAGGAAATACCTGAGTCATTGAGGGAGGATTCCAAAGTCAAGGTAAATGGACAGCAGCAACCCAAGCTTGGCAAAATTTTTATTGTATTTGCTTCAGTGTAGTCTGTTTCCTGATTTGTAGCGTTCAGGTGGGGTGTAAATAAGGATTGTATGCCTTCCTATTCTCGTTGGCTCTGGCTGCAGGAGATGTTAACTCAAGTGTGGGAGTCACGTTGTCACTTCTCTGCTTCTAACTCATCTTCCTCTGCTGCAGAGGGGATCAGCTATTTTTGTTGTGACCAGTTTGCTGAAGCCAATTGAGTTGGCTCTGAAAATACTGAACATCAGCAGCTTTTGTCTTTTTTCCCTTTTAAGGTGGTGAAGTTGATCACCGTTTTGAAGTTGCCAGCATAGTAATAGGAATTTTCAGTTAGGGCTGTGACTTGCTACTGCTTTTCTGGCTTAACAGCATGTAGGTACTTAGGGACAAAATGATGGTTTGCGGATGTTACAGAGGAACTTTACCTCCAGGAAACTATAGGTAAAGGTATTGGAGCACGTAAACTTGCAGGTGATTCTTTGTTTTCTTGTGTTTTACTGAATAAATCTATTTTTGAGTTGGAATTAAAATAGCTTTATTTTCCTAATTCTTAATAAAATAACATGCTCCAAATGTTGAGACCATGCTCTTACACGATCCCTAAACTCAGGCGTAAGAGAGAGCTACATATAGGCTGTTTTTGGTACAGAAAAGTTTTTTCCTCTGTAATACAGCCACTTTGAGGTGCTGTTGCAAGCATATTTCATGCTCAAATTTCATGCACATCTTTGAGGTACCATACTTTGGAAGAGAAATCTTATCTGAGCTGTGTTCTTAGCTGCTGAAGTTTGTCAGTGTCAGGACCCTTCAGAAGACAGGCTTATCTGTCTCTAAGTGACAGATTTACTCTCTGTTCCTCAAAACCACAAGGTGTACTGTGGAGTCTGGTCTGAAGTAAAGGCATCTTTCATCTAAGCATGGAGTTGTTTGATTCAATGCTTCTGTCTTTAAATGGTATTTCTAGAGCAAGTTGAAAAGGAAGTGTGCAAGTAAGATGTAGGAGCTGTTCCTAGTGATTCTTGGTCAAAAAATAAGTATGTGCAACATGACTTTAGGCCTTCTGGCTCTGTTTAATTCTTTTTGTGTAGATTTTGCAAAAAATGTAGGCAATCAATCTTGAGGAGAACTTTATTTCAAAGCAGGTGACTTCTCATTTTCTCACCTTCTTGTAGCAGTTTAATACCTACTTCCATATGCTTGAGGAACAAGATAACGCATCAGTATGCCACACAGGGTAGAGTCTACAAATAGGTCTTGATCCGTATGCTTTTCTGGTAGCTGAAATCATGTGGGTGTTGTTACCTGTTGTGAGTGCCACTTCTCTCATCGTGGCATGCATCTCCTGTTGCACGTGGTGGCGGATTGCTGGCTCCTTGGTGCTTAAGGGCTTTGTGCCCTCCTGGTGATCTGTGGGACAGTGACAGCACGATCTCAAGCAGCAAAACTTGGGCTGTACTGAGGGATATGGGGTTTAGAAGCAAAACAAAGCTTGTGTAAACCATGAACGGAGAAACTTGACCACTGCTTGTAAATCTGAAGCAATGTTCTTATAATAGATCTACCTATAGCATCATCGAGCCCTAACAAGGGCATGGAAAGTTACACCAAGGTGGCAGATCTTGGGAATTCCTGTTAATGCCAAGAAAACAGAAAAAGCAAACAAGAGGAAGAGATCGTGTTTATGAAAGGTCTATTGCACTGTGATTTAATTCTGGTGCAATATTACTACTTTTGTCTTGGCACCACGTGATCTGACGCAGCGTTTGTATTCCAGGTGCTGGGCTGTGTCCTGAGGCATGTGGAAAATAGTTTCACGTGCTTACGAGAATAGAGCGTACCAAAAGGAGGAGCGAGCCAGAAATAGGCCAGGCTGCTCAGAGAGTCGCTATTTGAGATGCTTGTCTGGTGTATGTCTGTCTCTTTTACTAATTAAAAATACAGTAAAATAGTGTGTTTTGGGGGTTTGGAGTAGGTTGGTTTTTTTTTTGTTTGTTTGTTTTGTTTTTTTTTTTTGCTTTATTTGTGACATCCTGGCTGAAGTTACTGAATTGACAGAGGCTGCATTTAAACTGGAGAGTCTCGTGCTTTAATGGAAGCATCAAAAACTTCTTCAAGTTACGAAACAAAATAAGTCATCTAGTCTTGAATCACCATCCACCAACTTCTGATGCTAAGTGTTTTCTTCCCAAATTCTTAATCCTAAAAAGAAAGAATAAACACTGAATATAGAGCCTTATTTTTGGTTTTTAGTATCACAGGAAGGGGATTCCTGAAACTGCATGTCTTGTGTCTTATAGGTTTGGTTCTTTTTAAAGAGAACCCCTGGGATGTTGCGTAGAGTTAGTGGGGGTAGAACCTTACTTCAAAGGTTTTAGAGGTCTTGACTTGCACACGTAGGCAGCTCTAGTCCTGTTGTGTGGGTAATAATGGTGGGAGCAGTGCTTAGTGCTTCAAGGGGCTGACCTGAGCCCCCTGGAAGAGCACTCCTTTGTTCCAAAATGTCATTTAATGTTAACTGTTTGCTAGCCTTACCTTCTGAACAGCATTTGCTTTCTCTGGTAAAAAACTGAAGTGGGAGGAATTTCATTCTTGAGCACTGGCACATGAGAGGAACTCCTTTGGAGTCAGCAGGGATTCGTTAGGGAAAGCAAGTCTTTACTGGCAGTGCTGAGTCCTGTGTGTATTTTATTGCATCGACCAAAAAAGTATCACGGCCTTGACGGGGATGATGCCTGTGCAGTAGGCTTGAGGGAGTTTTCTGATAAACAGCATGTGTTCCTCCTCAGGTACAAACCGACGTGGTAACTTCGAAGCCTTTGTGCCACAGTATGCATCAGTACATGTATGAGAAACTCTTAAAGTGATAAACGGTGTTGAAAAATGCATGTAGGCAGGTAAGGGGGTTTAGGCCGGGCTTGGGGCACAAGTAGTCTTTGAGTCTCCTTGGGGAGCAGCATGAGTGAGCCAGCGTGCAGGGCTGGCAGGTCAGGAGGCATTGGCAGCGAGGCTGCCACACAGCTCGTGACAGGTAGGTTCACAGGATTATGAATCAGAAATCTTAGTGACTTCAAAAATACTGTTTGCTTCACAAATGGGCAAGGACAGGAATGACTCGGTTACATTTGGCAGCGTGGTTTGGCCCGCAGCCAGACATTTTCTTAACTGGTTGCAAGAGCAGGTTTTCCTCTTCATATATCAGGTGGGGAACCAACCACAGAGACAGTTTGCTTATGGTGTAATATATATACTGAGCGATGGGACCCAGGGTTAGGATCCCAAATATGGCACTGTCACCCTATAAGCAATACCACATTTTAATTTAAAGACTTGTTGGGAAAACATTGTGTGGCCTACATACTGCGACGTACTGACTGCACATCATAACCTGTTTGGTTTCTCACAGGAAACAAGTCCAGAGGCTAACTTGTTGCTTGTTTTTTGTGGAAAACTTTCCATCTCGAATAGGTAAATTGAAATGCTTCTTAACAGAAGAGCTCTGAGAATGTACTTGCCAGCTAAGGGAAGCTGCTTGCTTTCTTCAAATCCAAACAAAAGACCAGACAGTATATATTTGAAAGCCCTTTTTCATGATTCATGTCACTTGTCCTGGTTTCCAAAGGCTGACTTCAATAATGTGTGTTTGAGACGGACAATGGGGTATGTCAGTATTTGTTCTACCTCTTCTCTACTTAATAACATCCTAGTCCCATTATTTTATCCCTGCTCTCCTCCCATTGTTAAATAGCTTGATTCTGTCAGGTTGAATAAATATCTAAATTCAGTCCACTGGAGAATTGCTCAGTTTCATCAGCAGATATAAATGACCCACAATTTCTAGAAAATGGAGCAGCACATTGTTGCTGCCTCTGCCTGTCTGTGGGCTATACCCCTCTGTGCAGAACCACGAAAACTGAGGACAAGTGGTGAGAACTGCAACTCCTGGTTTCCGTGGGCTCTGCACCTTTCGTGCTCTAAAGGAGCAGGCATTTGTATCAGCCTGGCACCCGTGGGCTATGCTTTGGCCACCCATATGTTCGTATATCATGGACAGTGGTAAAATAAATTGTTTTTAGCAGATTGCCACAGACATGCTGAAGTAGCGTGTTGTATTTTGTGAATATGATTTGGAACTAATGAAGCACATCAGAGAGAAGCAGCCTTTTACATAATGCCATTGCTTCAGCACTAATATGACTAATCTATTTGGACAAGTAACGATGAACTCCTGAATGGCTTATTGCAGGATGCTTGAGTAACTCGGTTAGAAACAACAACCTTTGTGTTGGGATGATAATCTCTTTTATCAGAACAAGTGGCTGGGCTCTCTTCAAAAGAGTACTATTTTTGTTTCATGGCAGTGGGATGTCAAGTCTTGGGGCAATGCATTAAAAAATAATTAAAAAAAAAAAAAAAAAAAAAACAACTGGGGGGGAAATCATCCGAAGTTGATTATAATTGCAGGCTGGAAAATGCTATTTGGATGATCATCTGTGGATACAGAAGAGAGGGAGGATAGCACAGGGGATGCATGGTGATGCAGGAGGTGTATTCGGGGATAGATAAAACTGCTAATGGCCACATAGAGAAAGTTTGGCACCTTTCACCTGAAATTATTTAGGTTTGTGATAATTTACCCTTAAGCTAATAAAGAAACAATAAATTAAAAGCCCTAAGTTTTAGTGCGCTTGCTTTTTCACAGGCTCTAGGAACATCTATGTTAGTCCCATGCTGTGGAACCCAGTGGCTGGGTATTTTTCTGTTTTGTGAATTCAGCCTTTTTTTAACCTTTTGTGTGTGTACTCCTGGTGCTACTCCTTTAGTAGAATACGTAACATAAAAGACTGAGTAATGCTTAGACTGAATCCACTTTTTCTTCCACGGATTGGTGTAGTGCTGTTCGTGTGTCTACTGTAACATGTCACTTCTGATGTGCTCTGAGTGCTGGCTGACTCAGTAGAGGAGACAATAAACCAGTTAACGTAGCACAGAAGTATGGGCATCAGTCATACCTACAGAATTTTAATGAACTGAAGTTTTCTCTTGTCAGTAAGAGTGGTCCTGGTGCTTTTTATTCCTCTTGAAACTGAAGCCTCGTAACAAGACAACATACTGGATGGGGGCTGATTTTTCCTGGTTAGGTGGAAGCATGCAGCAGCAAAGGAGCCTGCAGCGTTCCCAATTTTTCCTGTCTGGTATGTCCCTTATTTTACTTTTGCCAGGGGTACATCTGCAGCAAGAAGCTATGTAAGTCCTGTACTTGGTAGCATCTCTTATCTATCAGTGATACGTGTAGGAGAAATAATCTTAAGTGTTTTTGTTTCCATTTTGTTTTCTTGGAGCATTACTCTTTTTAAGCATAAGGAGAAAGTTAGGAGAGAGCACCAAATATTGTGGATTTGGCTGTACTCAACAAGAATATTATTTGCGTCAGAGTTGTGTAGGTAAAGCTGAAGGTGGCTTGATAAGGAGTCCTGTGCTTTGAAAGGACACTCCCAGAATTCACTTTTTTCCATTATTGCAATCTTTTGGCCAAATCTGTCCTTAAAACTGCTGCTTGTAACATTTTTATCTTTCAGCAGACTTCCTTTATGAAAGAGTTACGACTCTGATCCATCTCTGGGAAGATACTTAGTCATGGGGAAACTATCTGTTGCAACTATTTCCAGGAAACGTAAGAGTAATCCTCAGCTACTGTGCTGAGGTTATCACTGTGACAGTTCCTAGTTAGGACTATTAAGTTTGCAAATAGATTTTGAAGAAAGTCTGACTGTGAGTTGAACTTTATTTCCTTTGCTCCCAAACAGGTTTTCTTCTGATGAGAGTTGGATGAACACAGCTGCTCTACTTGCAGCTTGTGTAGAAAGTTTTAAAAGTCATTTTGACTGTGGATTTCTTTTTTCCTGAAATGATGAATAAAGCATAAAATCTAGAAGGCAAGAAAAGCTGGGGATAGAAGTTTGCATTTCAATCCAGTATCCTGAGGCCTAGCACAGTGCGTTCAGATCATTGCCATGCTCTCCACAAGCAAACGTTAGCAAGGGAACCTGAGAATTTATTTTCCATGCATTGAATCCTCTGTGGTGAAAACTTGATACCACCTATGGATTCAGAATGCCTTTTTTTGCATTAGCTTCAGGAGCCTTGGGAAAGGAGTACCTTCGTGCCTGTTACGAAGTAACTGCTTCTGGGATTAAACAAAAAAATATATAGGTGGGGTTTTTTTTTTGAGTAGAAGTGGTCTATGTTCTTATTTTTAAATGACTAAGTTATGTAAATTGGGCTGTTTCAAATTGAGTTGAGAAGACCAATATCTCTTTCAGTTTAGACCTGGAAGAAGAATAAAGCGGCTTGATTAAGAAGCAAAGAAGTTAATCCAGTAAAAGCTAGTTGTTTGCTCTAATGATCAGGTGCTGGCGGATCGATGAGTTTGCTTTCCAAAGATGGTCAGATGGTTTTGAAACTCTGAAGTCCTTGGACTCTAACTGCCTCATGATTCAGTCAGACAAAACCTCATGACAGCTTCTAACTCATCACCTCCCTGGAGCTGAAATCTCCAAGTCTAAGTGAAATCTAAGTCAAAAGTTCAGACAATGCCCACTTTTTTGGAGAAGTGGTTGGTTTTATCTCCTTAGCAAGTTCTGGTTGGCTTGTGGTGTGCTTTCCAGTGTTAAAATATACTAGCTGTATCTGTTCAGAGGTATCTTACAGATGTTAGCACTTTTTCCAAAGCTTTGCTGAATATTTCTGCTTCCTTTTTGTCTTGTGATGACAATTACAGCACTATAGGTTCCTGACTGAGCAGTGGCCTAATATTCATAACGTGTTTTGCATCATTTTTCATAATTTTGCAGTAGCTTCAGGAAAACAACCTCGGCCATGTTAAGTAATGGTGATCCTGGGCTTTGTGATAAGCTTTACTAACAGGACTTGGGTTGGTGCATTTCATCCTTGGAAAAACCACGAGTGACTGCTGTAGTCAGCTTCTGGAGACAAGAGTGAAATCGTCCCTGTAGCTAACAAAACCTGAGACAGAGGAACAGTGAAAGTGTTTATGGGAGGAAAATAAAAGTATTAACTAACCATAATGATAGGAAGAAGGTTTCATTCTCCCTGAGAACAGAGGCTAAGAAACTTGTGCGAAAGATTTTTGTTCAAGTGCTGAGTTGTATAAATGGGTAATTTCAGTTACAGTGCTCGCTCAAAGCCTCTCTATTTGAAAACAGTCAAGACAAGTGTCTGCTTTTATAGGGAAAAAAAGAAAAATAATTAAAGTAAATGTGAACCAAAATGTTTTTAAACTCACCTCGTGGATTTTCCCACTATCTTAGCAATTCTCATGACAAATAGTTCAGTGGAGCAGCAAGACGAAGTATGTCTAAACAGCTTTTTATGCTATGATTTAGTATGCAAAATGCAAATTGGATGAGGTACACTACACAGTTCCTTTCCCTTAATTACATTCCAGGTCATTGGCTTGCTTTGCTTCAAAAACCAGCAGGAGGCCAGGACAGAAACTCAGATTTGTGAGTCAGAATTTGAGCAAGACAAACTGGGGCAATCGGGAAGTGTTTCGCCCTTCTTCCGTGGAGGGGCAGCTCTCCCTCCTGCTGTATTTCCTGCTAGATCTTTGCAGACCTTCCAGTGGTGCATGGATGTTTTTAAGCCTTTTGTCATCTGGATTGGACAGAAAAGCCAAAGCTGGTGTCCCTTGAAGTTGAAAGCAAGAGTTCATGTCCATAGTTGCCTTTTTCTTGTGTCACTGAGCATGGGGCTCCCCAGCTTCTCATAGAAGATGCTTCAGCTGGTGGCAGCATCACGAACCCCCTCCTTGAAGCAGAGAAAGCATGCTGTTGGGGCCTCATCCTTCTCCCCACGCAGGCACAGACAAGTGCACATGAAGATGACAGCAGCTGCTCCCAGCCCAGTTATAACAGAGAACAGATTTGGTTATTTGGGCAGCAGTAGCTGCCTGAGCAGCTGTTCCCCATTTTCTTTGGGGAACTGGCACTGGCAGGGAGCTGGGGGGGGATTTAGCAAACTTGAACCGCTCCCAGTGCCGTGAGATGTGTTTGCCAGCACCAATTGATCCTTGTGAGCTTCTTGTGTGGGCAGAGTAATGGGGCTGCTCTGGGGACTTACCGGGTTCCCTGTGTCCGTGCTGTGAGCTTCATCAGCCTCCTCGTAAGAGTGGAGGAGCAGGCTGAAGTTCAGCTGCTGCTGGTAAAAGAAGTTTTGTGTGATTCCTCTTCTTGCAGTGTCCTTTCTTGGTGTGCAACCTCTGTCCATGTATGCCTTCGCATGTAGTATGCTAGCCAGCATGAATGATCTGTTTTTCTCTTGCTCGTTTTTGCTTAAGATTGAGGGGGAGCTGCTTTCAAGCACATATCCTTCATTTTTACATTTGTGCGTATCCAGAATAACGATGAAATGCAGGAAAAACAAATCTGATTGCTTTTTTAGTCTCGTAATATTTCTAGTAAAAGCATTCAATTGAATAATTTTGTCATGTTTCAGCTCAAGTCTCCTTTCCATAGCCAAATGTGAACAGCTCCAGGAAATCTTTTGCTACCTTAGGTACCTGAAAATCAATTAGGTCATCTATTAACTCAGTTCAGCTGGCAACACCTTACATTTAAATAAATAAATAAATAAATTATCAAGATGTTATTACTGATCTGAAGTAAAATAGATTAGCATCAATTTAGAGATTGGCAACATGCTTGGCATTTTGTACCAATTCCCTTGTGCAAAGTAAATAGTTCAGTTGCAATCAATTTTAATGATTGTTTTGCCCCAATAATAAATTTCGCTGAACAGATTTTTTGTTTCTCTAGTATTATAAATGAAAGTAAAGCACTGACAATCCATAGGATTTAAATTAATAATAATAAAAAAAAACAGCTCGCTAGCATAATATATCCTTGACCTCTTCAGGAGTCTCAGCTCTGCCTCAAAAGAGAGTGACTAGGCAGAGAAATCAAAAAGATAGTATTTTGGATTATTTTCCAGATATGTCCAAATGCTTTTAAAACTTCATCCTGCGTATGTCTGTGAATGAGATGGCCTCGTGAACTTTTCCTGTGTGTTTTTTTTTTTTTTTTCCTGACAATGATCTTCATACATGTATTAGAGGGATCAGCTCTAGCAGTGATCTTTAAAGGATGCCTTTATATTGTATCGCCGTATCCAGTGCTACAGCAGAGGATTCTGATCCATGGCCATTAGGACGTCTGTAAAATCCGGGCCATTTGCATTCCCCTACATCGAAGTAACTTATGAAATACGACTATCAGAAAAATAAATGCGATATAATCTGTTACTTTGTAAGAACCCAAACACTAAGAAGACAATCGGGCTGTCAGAGTGGGTGGATCAAAATAGAGAGCCTGCTTAAATAAGATCTTGCATATTTTAGGTTTTTTTTCCTTGATTACAGGGTGGAGGCTTCAATACAGATTTAATAAGATTAAAATATGTTGAACTTAAAATGCTGTACTTTTTTTGGGGGGGGAATTTTTTGGGAAGTGAGGAGTGGGTGGTGGTTAGATGCCAATATTAGGCATGGATGGGGGTTGGAAGAGTTCAAGTTGCTCTGCTTTTTGGGTAAACAATTTAAGTACAGTGTCTCTTCAGCCACAATATTTTTTCCACTGGTACAGAAAGCATTCATTTCTGAGACAGAAAAATGAAATATTACGGTCTGCCCGCAATCAATATGCACAAACAGCCTGACTTGTGCTCTGTATCATGCTGAACGTTGTCCAGCTGGTCTGCTCTTGGTGTTGAAAAGTCTCGGATTCAAATGCCAGTGAAGAAGGTGCTCAACATGCAGGATGGGTTTCTCAGGTATGTCAATGGACACTTCATACTCGTGGGTGATGGCGTTTTCACCGAGAGGAGGAAGCTTAGACAAGTGGCCCCAGCTTCAAATTGATCCTGCAAGTGTTGTGCAGAGTACTTATGGGAAGCACTTCGGGATTGCTGCCTAAAATTACCATGAGCCAGAGTTAAAGTCATGCTCTGACTTTTTAAGTTCCTGGGGTTGTTTTTAGCACACTCACTTTCCTGTCAAAGCTGTATTTTGAACTTGCTGTGATTTATCTTAGGTAACTTCCTGACTTAAAAGTGGCTTCAGGAGTTCTAAATCAGAATTGTAAAACTAGACCCAGGCACAGGCTTTTTCTTCTCTTGCTGTGAGTGTGGAAATTTTCAACTTTTTTTTTTCTTTTTTTTTAACAGAGGGGTGTAACATGAAACAAGAATCCCTGTGTAGTCAGCCTTATTAGGTAGCACTTGTGATTGTCCTTTCACAGACCCTTGGAGTGCTGTGGACAGAAAAGTGATGGGTTTGGGATGACTCAGATGTGTGATAGTTGATTTTAATTTCAAGAAGGAATGGAAAAAGCTAATCTCTTCTGTTTTTTTTTCCTGCCTTTTGTAATAAAAACGTATGACGTGCACTCCTAGACAATTCCCATATGCTATCCAGTTACTTCTAGTCTCTGTGGAAGAAAAGAGAAGAAAGTGTCAAACCTGATATCTGTGGGCATGTGATAAATCTTTCTGCCTCTGTTTCCAAGGGTAGAAAGGCATTGAGAAAAATGTTCCCTTTCATGTTTCTTCCACTCCCCACTGTTTCCTTGTTTTAGTGCTTTAGAAAATCAGCTCTCCTTTCTTTTTTTTTTTTTTTTTTTCCTTTCCTCAGAAATGTGCACTGAAGTGCAGGGCTTTTATTTAAGGTGCCTTTTATTGGTCCATATTTTCATACATTTACATAGAAATTTAATGTATGTTGACATAATCCAATCTTTTTTTGTGTAAATTAAAAACAAACACTTGAATTGACAAATTGATTGGGAGAGAATCAACAGGTGCAGGTTCTTCATCAAGAAAAACACCTTTTCAGCTCTGAGCAGGCAGAAATCAAGGTTGTGAAGCTTTCTGAGGGTATCTGTTGATCCTCTCTCAGCATTTCCATCATCTAGACTTCTTGCACGATTCTTTGAAGCTGCTCTTGTGGTTAAGTGGAAATGAGGGGCTGGTACAGCCCCTAGTAGGAGCCATCTCTAGCTGTGGAGTCAGTCGTAGGAGGGAAGGGGGATATACGCGCCTTGCTGCAGGTCCTGCTTTTGGCTGAAGGTGTGCTCCATCCCATTTACTGAAATTAAAGCTGCCAACCGAAAAGGCTCTTAAATGTGCTAATTAAAAAAAAAAAAAAAAGTTTTTAAAAACATACTACAAAAAAATGCGTGCATGCGCGCACAAATATTGGCTACTGTTATATGGGGAGAAGCCAAGGTGTAGATACAAAATGTGCCAACTAAGTTTATACAGCAAGTTGAGCAGACTGGCTTATGGGATAAAACAATATAGGTTAGAACAAGATCGGTCGATAGGGTCATTGCCCAGCCAGAATTCCTCCTGGTCATAGCATGGGAATCCTGTGTTAGTGAGGCTGAATTTGAAATGTTTAGTTTTTAACACTGACAGATACTCTCTCTGATTAATGTGCTCATGCTGTTTTTACTGGGTTTTGTTTTTTTTTCTTTCTGTAACTTGAAGTAGTCACTCTTTTAATCTACTTGTTTCATTTTTTTGATTTATTAGGTAATGCTTGTAGATGTTAACAACTTTAAATCCAGTCTTCTGACCTTCTCTTTGCAGCCCTAAATTTTGAAGGGGCTTTACCAGGCAGCGTGTAACATCTTTAAGTCTTGTTGCATGTCAAAATTGTGATTTTTGTGCTAGACCTAATTGAGCCATGCGAGTAATAGCTTTGTAACACTGTGCAGAATTGTTTTGACATGAGCTGCTTATCAGCTGGGTCCTGTAATAAAACTTACATTTAGATTTTGATCTACACAATAACGCTAGTACAGTAGTCTATTGTAGGAAACGTCATACTTAAAATGTTTTACCTGTATGGGAATGTAGATTACCATATGCTTTTAGATACGTTGTAGAATACCAGATTTGGTTCCTTCTGATGAAAAAGCAAAGAGAAAAATTGCTGTACTTACAACCTGAATACATTTAATGCACAAAAATGGTTTAATGATTTTGAGGTGGATGACATTTTTAGTCTACAATACGTTGGCAGAAAGCATTTGTGTTATACATGAAGTTCATATGAAACATTTCTTGATCTAGTGTGCACAAAGTGTTTGTTCCTCCGAATTTGTTTTGTTTTTTAAACATTTAACTATTGATGCCTTCCAGCCTCAGGACGCGGCAGGTAGGTACAGGATCATGGGGAGTTTTGCTGCTAAAGAGCACAGATTTCTTTCTTTCTGTCATAGTATTAAGGCATACAGATGAACTTCTGCCAGGGGCTGTCATTGTTCCTTCTCAGAGGAGTGTGTGTTCAAGTAGTTATTTTGAGCTTACATTGCTGCACTTCATGTTGAGCATCTAACGCTGATAAAACCTGAAAGCTGCTGTTAACTTCAGTGGAGTCATCCGAGCAATTTTGTTCTTGAATTCCACCAAGACTCCAGCTTTGCCTAAAACAGTTGGTTAGCTCAGAGCTTTTGCCAGTACAGCAATTGCATTAGATGGGATAAATATCCTTCGGGATGCCAGGGATTTTACTGTGCTTGTGGCTTTATTGTGTGTTGGGAGTGTGATAAGTAGAAGTCAATTTTGCATGACTTCACAAAAATAAATATGCATTTCCAGCTTTCTGTTCAGCTGTGCTTTGTGGTGACTGAGCTGGGGGAGAAAGGGGAAAGAAAGATCAGTTGAGCGATCATTGGGTCCTATCTTGCTGAAGGTGTATGTGCTCTTTTGCAAGTTGTAGCACGACTGGCATATTTGTAAAGCATAACTTTCTCACCTTATCTCTTCAATTTTCACTTCGTTAATTTTAGTGCATATAATGGTAAAATGGTTCAAAGTTGGATTTCCATCTTAGTAAGAGAGAGTGTGAAATGCCACTAAAATATTCTTACGAAATATATTTGAGATGTGATCAGATAATGGCATACCGTCTTCTCAATATTAGACGTACTCTGTTTAAAATTTACTTTTAAGCAAGGAAATTTGGTAGATCTCAGTAAGGAACTTCTTCAGCATCTTCCTTAAGTGAATCTGAAGCTCAAGGTGAGAAAGTTGTTTTAGATGGTACAGGAAGCTTCAAGACTAATACTGTAACTTCTTATAATCCTGTTAAAGTACAAGAGAAAGAAGATGACTTATTTTTTCTCTTGATGATTCCTTTTCCTCGTGATACTGCAATTATTTTTTCCTGCAGAGGTGGGGTTATGGTTGTTTCCGAAAGGAGTTAATACTGAGTTTTACTGCTGAAGGTTAGGAGCCTCTTCTCCCCTTTAGGAGCTTTCTTCAAACAAATATTTGGGCATAACAGTAGAATTCAACTTGCACACCGCTGTGTTTCTTATGCAGGTGAAAGTGAGGATATCAAGAACACTTATTTTTCTCAAACAGTTCTGCCTGTCTTCGTGTAACTTGCTTAAATTTCTAAGTGAGGAGTTGCAAGTGCTTTGGGCTGCGAGTTTGAATGTGAAGGACCCATTTTTCAACCAGAGGAGTGCTCTGTAGGAAAAAATGGGAGGAAGAGATAAAGGACGTGTGAGTTACAAATACGTTTTTGGGATGTGTTTTTTGGGTTTTGCTTACACGTGCTATCCTTAGCTGATATGAGTTCTCAAAATACATTGGAGCAGCTAGATCTGCAGTTCACTTGTTACGGTAACTAACAGTTGGAGCCCAATACTTGGGGCCTGCTGCAGCTAAGCAGTAATCCAGATGAACTTCCACCATGATTGCTTGCTTTGAATTGCAAGCAGCATCCTATTCACTATTGCACCTCCTACTTTATAGCCTGTTGCCTTTATTAAGTTGTCCCAGCACAGAAACTGTGCAAGTTTAACCATGAATCTTAAGTGAGTTCTGCTGATTCACTGTTCTTTTTTGTTTTTTCTTCCAAAGAGTTTGGCTTATGCAATTTGATGTTTAGCTTTTGACACTAGTGCAACCATTTTCCACTGATAAATATGCAACACCTGATAGAAATGCTGTTAAATTTTGCCTGCAGTATCTTTCCAAGTGTTGATGCCGTGTTTTCAGGCCCCTTGTGTGGAGGTGGTGAGTCTTGTAAGAACAAGATGCAGGGAATGATCGAATGAACAAAAATTGAACTCTCGGTGGGGAAAGAAGAGGGATATTTTCTGCATTATGAAATTCATACAAACCTTTCCTCCAGAGAGTGTTTAATTTAAAAGGAAGGCAAGATTATTGCTATAAAACTAGTAACTGTTTTATTGCCTCATGTCATAGAGATGATGCCTCTCCTTAAGGATGATTTTCCTGGAAAGTGGGAATATGCTTCACAAAAACTGGAGGCTTGTCTGTCTTCTACTCTGTTTTGTCTCATAGCAAATGTTTGTTTGAAGAAAAAGCTGAGTTAAGGCAGTTCAATAAAATTCAATTGCTGTGTCTTCAGGTGTGACAACTTGAACTGCTAATTTCTAAAAGAAACACAACCACTTCGGAGCTTCCTCCAGCTCCCTACTAATACAAAGAGCAGTAAAATGAGTGTAATGAACGGCATCTATGGTAATAGTTACGTGCCCATAAAAACAACACGATGATGTCCGAGTCTCTGTTCCAAGGAGCAATACAGAATGAGTCAACAGCTGCGTGTTAACTCTTGTAGGAATTCATAAGAGTCTAAGCAGATTGGAGTGCAAAAATGGAAGTCCACCTTTTCGGAATGGTTTGTTATGTAAAATTTTTCTTTATATATTGGTCTGTTATCTTTTCAAAAACATCCTCTGTTGATTGCTGGTAGAGAGTGCTAGATGAATCTTCGGTCTTAGTTAGATGTAAAACTTGCTAATTTTGTACCTTTGTTCTTAAATCATGTGTGGTACCTTCACCAAGGAAAAACACTTCTAATAAGCACATACAACTGTAAGTAGGCTTTCTTTCTTCATAAGGTTGAAATAAAAATGACAGCAGTGCAGTAGTTTCAGGATTTTTTTTACTCATGTTTGTGTGCTTCCTTTGCTCTCCTCCCTTTTTCAGTCCAACTTGCTGCTTTATTTTTACACATCTCGTTGCGTTGGGGCCTTGCCTGAAGTCATCTGTGCTGTGCTTATTTTGACTTCAGAGCAGGGGGAAGGAGCCTTAAATGACTGAAAAGCTTCAAAACCACTGCAAGCTATAGCATTCTCTGTGCTCAGTGAAAGGTTTTGGGCAAAAGCAGAACTGTGCATCAGGATCTGGTAGTAAGGGCTCGGCACCAACTCTTCCTGTTCGGGTCTCACAAAGGTGGATGAAGACACCTGAGGTCTTTCAGTGTGTTAATGGGGGCCAATTTGTGCTTATAGCTCATCAGGATGAGTGCATTGGCTACCTGACCATGATGTTGTGTCTCCCCCATTTCCCATCAGAGGCATGCCTGAGGTGCTGCTGCCGCTAGGGACCAAGGCACCCGCCTGCTCTGATGATTTTTGACAGCTTGGCCAGGAAACAAGCCAGCTTTTCTCTTCAATCTGACTGCTGGTCTTCAGCTTTTTCCTCATCTCCAGCGTGCACGAGTCCTGATGTTCATAAAGCGTCCGTGTGGGAAGTTATCTTATTTCTGAAACCGCTTGGTGAAAGCCGTAGGTGGGCTTAATTAGATCTCCTCTCTGGCAGCAGCGGCCATGTTGCGGGCCTGGCCCCTGCATGCTGTTCCTCTCCTCTCCACGCTGAGCTGCTTGCCCTGAGCTGTCCCCGCGGCCTCTTGGTCAGAGGGAAACAAGAAATGAAAGCACCCGGGTTTGCTTGAAAAGGGCTTAGGGGCAGCTTACGGCGAGCAGCTGATGCGGTAGGGTTGATACAACGCTGGCCTCGGGCCAAGGGCCTGGCAGTGTGCAGATGAGAGCGACGACCTCTGTCGCTCGCCCATCTGTAGCTGAAAAAGGACATCCCCAGATTAGGTGCTCAGACCAAGTCCTTGGGTCACTCGTGAAATGCCTTGGGCTCAGACACGGTTGCTGTTGAACAACCAGAGGCGCTGCCGTTCATGCCTGAGGGCGGTCCCTCCAGTCACGGCCCCAGAGCTGTTAGCTGTCGTTCTGTCAGGCCAGTATTAGCAATTAAAATAAAACCCGCTGCACAGAAGTGAACACGTTCCTTATGTCAACACTTCTCCCCGCTCTTATTTTGGTAATGTCTTAAGTAGTTCTTTAGAGGCAGACTTTATTGGCTATACTTTTCAAACAGGGTGGAATAATAAGTACTTGCAACTT
Source organism: Aythya marila (assembly GCF_965140915.1). Classification (NCBI taxonomy): domain Eukaryota; kingdom Metazoa; phylum Chordata; class Aves; order Anseriformes; family Anatidae; genus Aythya; species Aythya marila. Next base: position 79,992,886 of record NC_139043.1, read on the forward strand.
AATCAGCCGTATAGCTTCAAGAGAGCTTTCTCTTCCAGATACTTATGTCCCATAATGAGCTGGTATTTTATAACTTCTGATGGTAATGTATTCCATATGCCTTCCATTGCTAGGATGAAGAGCTTTACTCCAGCATCCAAAGCAAGTGGGTGTGGGCATTAGTGGGTTTGAAGGCTTTGCACTAGGCAGGCGTCCAGTACGTTACGCACCCGTAGCTTCCTCACGCTGCTCGTGCAAGGACTTGGTGTTGTAAGATCACGGGAGGGCGGCTGGTGTCCCATACGTGCTTCCTGTGAATGGCTCGTGGTTCTAGACAGCAGTCCTGCCGTTTCAGTCAAACTCCTTGCTTTTTTCTGTCCTTGTTCTAAATACCACTAGCTTCCCTCCAGGACTTTGGACAAACTAAAACCGAGAGGAGTTCAACCATGAATGTCAAGATAGCCAAATGAGTGGTCTGTTCATAATTCCTTGAGGCATCTCCTCTAATGCCTTGTACAGAACAAAAGTCCTGTTGTGGGTGTGCTTAGGAGTTGCTGTAGTCTTGGAGTCCTGACAAGAATGAAAAACAATCTTTTTATGGTTTCTTGCTAAAACACTTGAACTGTTCTGGTTGAGCTTAGCATTTGAAAAACATTTTCTGGTATGCAAGTCTTCTAGATGTTCTGGCGTATTTGCCTCCACTCTGATCGAGGCAAGAATAATTATCTTCAAGTTTTTGGCAGGGTTTGAATTTGTGTTTCAAGTCACAAAGGATCATCGTTACCTTTTTTATCTGCACAACTGTCAGCTCCAATGCAATATCACAGGCCGCACTGAAAACTTATCTGCTCCCTCTGGGTATAGTTAAAACTGAAGAAAAATCTGAATATGAACCTCACTATCTTCTGAATCTCAAGTGGGACGTCTGCGAGACAGATTGAGGAAGGTAATTTCAGAACTGCTGATCCTTTTACTGAAAACAGTATTTTCATCAGCACTGGTAGGTTACTTCGGTAATTGATTTTTGGCGGTGGCACTCCAGTTATGGCATAACTTGTGCTCTTCAGTCCTTTGCCTGAAGGCATTCAGATGAAATTCTGATGGTCCCATCCCTTGTAAATGTTCAAGGAAAAGGTCATTTGTACCAATTGCTGATGCCTTTTCCTTTGATTATTTTCTGGGTTGTAAAATACGTAGGGAATGTTTACTCTTCTTTTTCTTCCTGCTCCCTCAGTGTCAGTGATGCACTTTCTTGCAGGAGCTGTGCTGTGGGGCAGCATGAGACTGCCACTGGTTGCTCTCCTTAGTGAAGTGAGGAGCAGTGAGTATTAGGATCACTCTGCATACTTCTCAAGTCACATCTCTCTCCTGTTGTGGCAGTAGCTTCCTAACTTAGTGTCGTTTCAGCTTTGCTTGCCTTTATGGTTTTCTGTCACCAAATTTCTGATCTCTTTAACACTGCATTCTGTTTAGGGAAGCTTTCGGTAGACAAGGTAGCTTCTTGTCAAACAGCCTTTGCTCTGAATAATATGCAATGCTTTAGTGGGTTTAGGGACCTTTAATTACAATTGAAATAAGTTGTCAGTTTTTGTAGGCTTTTTTTTTTTTTCCATGATAAAATATTTTGATACTATAAAATCTCAATTACAACCCTTTAACAGGAAGAAAACTGATATGTGAGCAGATTGTGTGTTAGGCAACAATGTGATCCAATGTTAAATGTAGACTTAGCAAGTTTTGTAGTGGTATAGAGAAGAATAGGAAGAGAAACCTTTTGCTTTTATAAAGTAAGCTCAATATTTTAGTTTTGTATGTTCTCATCGGGAATCTTTTAGCTTTCATGTAGCAAGGGGCAGTACTTGCTTGGAAAAAGTGCCTTAAATCCTTGCAATTTGAAGGTTTTTTTTTGTTTGTTTTGTTTTTAAATAATAATAAAAAAAAAATTCTGCAGGAATAGCTGAAGAATTTTACCCTGGTAATTTTTCCATCAAATCTGAGGCTTGAGAGAAAGTACAGTTCATACCTAGCATGAAGATTTAAAGTGACAGCTCTGTTCTTGTTTTTCTAGTACACATTTACTAATGATGCTAATTCTTACTGTGGCTTGCAATTTATGACCTCTGTGAATTTACCTGAAGTTTGAAGAACTTCCATTTAGAGATTACTGGGTAGTTTTACAGGTCCAGCTGTACCTAACTTCATGGAGCTAGTCCAGGAAAGTGAAATGTTTAGTCTGGTCCGAGGAAGCAGGTCTTTTAGGTTCCTGACTACTTTCCTCTAGCTTTTGTGAAGATTTGCTCATTTTTCTGCACTCGCTGTGAAGTGCGGGTGCCTGGTATGGTATTGCAGCAGTCATTCTGCCAGTACATCATGCAGGGTAACATTAATTCTCTATTGCTTCTGAATGTTTTCACATTTCATGCCAAGGCTCTTGGCTGCAGCGCTACAGTGGGATCTCATGCTCTTTGTTATCCACCATAATCCCAAAGAACTTCTGAGGGTTGGTATTTTCCAGGACCTAGGTCTGCCCCTATTAAGTGTGAATTACTGTTTCTCCCTAGGTGGGTGAGGTTGCGTTTGGCTGTAATAAAATACACATTGCTAAATGAACTAATTTAGCTAAATTTATGAGGGAGAATTGCGCTTTGCCATCCTAAAGATTTTCGTCAGCAACGGGTTGTGCTTTTCCAAGGAAGTTAGGGAGCAGGTAGCCAGAAACAGGCCCTGGGAGATAACCTGGGAGATAGCTGTTTAATATACAACCATACTTTTTATACATACCAGGCACATTTTACTCCATTACAGAGATTCGATTGTGTGGGTTTTTGTCTGATTGTTTAATCAATGCTTTGTGGTATGAAGTCCATTGTTCTGCACAGACTAGATAAATAATCAGCTACTTCAGCAACCACACTTTTCCTATTCCACGTACAGAGTTTGATAGGGCTCCTGTGTTTCATTAAGGCTGAGCTGCTCTATTCCACTCACTCGTGTTCCCTATCAGTCCTGTGGCTGTGTAAGGAATGGGTATTCTCTATTCCTTCTGTTCTGCTGGGCATGAGAGGAGTGTTTATCTGCAGCTTCTGTTGTTGGATATGAATTTGTTTGGCAGTGAAATTCCTGCTTTCTTGGGGCACCTATTTTTGCCAATACCCTGTGAGCGCTGAAGTTTGTCTCTTAGCCTCAAGCAGCAGTAACGTTCCTGCAGATCCAAACTGGCAGGCATTGGTAGCCTCAATGCTAGTGTTTATTAGAGCAGAGCAGGGCTTGAGGCTAACTATGCCAAGTCTTGGCTCATTAAACTGGCAGGAAGATTCAGGAAGGCTGCTTTTAAAGATAAGGGCAAGAGTTGGCGCGGGGTACGCGAGGGCGAGAGAACTACGGTGGGCAGGCCGCGTGGTAGGTGTCGTCCATCTGCACTTGAAGGATTGAGACAAATTGTTGTGAAATATTGGGGTTAGAAAACGGGATCAGCTCCCTGCTTTTCTGGGGACCCAACCAGTTACTAGTTCATTGACTGCTGAAGAAATTTGTTTAAATATTAGTGTAGGAAAATGAATGATTTGTCTTGCCTCGTGATGAGGAAGCTACCTGAAGTTATCGTAGCCTTTGCTCCTTCATCCAGGGGAACTCCCTTCCAGAGTTTCCCTAGCACTGTTGTTCATGCAGAAATCTCGACTGGTTTAACTTGAGCATGATTGCTTTTTGTCTCTGTTAGTATATTTGGATGAATTGGTTCTGGGCTGGGTTGTTCAGGGCTCGTTCCTGTCAGAACAAAGACGAGAGAGGTGCTTGTCTTTGTGTTGCCCTCGTTAATGACGGTTTCTGTAGAGCAGAATATTATTAATAGATTAGTAGAATCTGAGCCACTTAGAGATGAACAATCGTTTAACAAATTTGGTGTAATTGTTAGTCTTGCTAATAATCTGCGTTATAGTGAATTCATTGTAATACGGGCAGAAGTACTTCGCTGTTTCTGAAGTTCTACTCAGTCTGAAGCAGGGTCTTTGAGAGATTTCATCTGTTCACATTGTGGCTTACATTGGGTACTGCCTCTGCTCTGGGGTTTGGACCGAACAGGGTGGGCTGGAAAGGGAGCAGGAACTGTATTCTTTGGGCAGCTACTGAAGCTATTCAAATCGCGACCTTAAGGATGGCAGGAAGAGAAATGGAAGTGCAGAGGTGTGAGTGAGCACGCAGTGCTTCCTCCTTTTGCGGTTTTGAGCTTTGAACTCAGCAGTAACCATGGTTTCTTACTCTTGAGGGTGAATGATTCCAGGTCCGGGACAGAAGGCTGGTACCACTGATGGGTACTTCTGTGACTATTGTGGATTATTTCATGTACTGCAAGGCAGTCACCTGCTCTGTGGTAGCAACTGGTCATATACTTCTACCCGTGAAAGATACCCATACTAAAGCTGATACTCCATTACCTGCTTGCACGGTTCTGAACCTGTGTTTCATTTGTCTCAGTGTGACCCATGCCTTAAGAATTTATTGATAAAGTCTCAGGATGGCTTGAGTGAGAGAGGCAACGATTTTCTGAGATTAAGTGGATGCTTTTGTTTCCATTTCAGGAAAGCCCCACAGCACTGGCAGCTCCGAACGGATTCAGCTCTCAGGAATGTACAATGTTCGAAAAGGGAAAATACATTTGCCAGTCAACAGATGGACAAGACGTCAAGCTATCCTTTGTGGAACATGCCTAATTGTCTCATCAGTAAAAGAAAGCCAGACTGGAAAGATGCATGTCCTCCCTTTAATTGGTGGAAAAGTAAGATTTGATTTTTACTTTTATTTTATATATTTGCATACTTAATCCCTGCCTGTTTACATGGAGAAGATCACATTTAATTATGATGATTTCTAACCTTCCCAAATCTTGTTTCTGTTAAAGAGATAATCAGAGTATATAAATGACTTTTGATTGCAGTCAGATTCATACTTAATGATTTACAATGTTTGGATTGAAATACTAAGGAAAAGTGAGGGGAAACACATTCAGTTTCCTTTTGTGTTCAGTGTTTTATATTCATAATTAGCATTTTATATGCATAATGGCACACAATCAAAGGATACACACATCTGTATTGTGTATGAAACGTACCATGCCTCTTCATCCAGTTTTTATCCATGCTTTGTTACTCTGTTCTCAAAAGTAAACAGTAAGGGGATGGTCTTACTTTGAATATCAGCTTGGTTTGATATTTTATTTGTTTGGTGGATTGTTCTTGTTTGTGGTGTGTTCTTGTTTTGGTTGGAAGGGGACTGTAAGAGTAGTAGTGATCTAATGTAAGCTAACAGCAAGAAACGTTTCTAATTGCAAAAAGCTGAAACTAGATATTTTTCTGACGAATTCTGAAACAGAAGAAATTGTGTCAGAACACAAGGCAACTTTTTTTTTCCACTTGGTGAAATTTTCACTTCAAAAACCGTGTGGATGTGGTCCACACTGGCTCTAGGTGGCCTTGCTTGTGCAGGGGTTTTGGACCAAATGGCCTCCAGCAGTCCCTTCCATCCTCAACTGCTCATTGGTCTGTGGAACTTTAATAAGACAGTAAGATTTACACCATTACTATTTCAGCCTAAATAGTGTTTCAGAACACTATTACTGGCTTGATTAGCCAAGGTAATGGGAAGTGAACCATTAGTCTGGGGATGAATTTACACCTGAAATACTGCTGTTTTACTCTGCATGCTGATAAGTTTGATTCTTAAGAATTATTAGGAGAGGAAAAAGCTTGGTAATATATGCAGACTGGAGTTGATGCATTAATATTCTGCACTAGTAGTGTGGAAAGTAGTAATTTCTAGGAGTTTTTTCCTATACGCTTTAACGATTCTTTGACTCTCTACTTTAGCACGTCCAGGATAGACACTTTCCTCTCTTTTAGTAGTAGTGTGTGAACTCTGATGGTGAATTGTATTCCTGGCTGCAGCACACTTGAGAGGGTCCCTGTTAACTTTCTCCTTATGAGGAACAAGATTTTACTTAATTAAAAAAAAAAAAAAACCTTTTTTAAAATTGCTTTACTTAAAATTTATAAGCTATTTTTCACAGAAACGCCTCACATTGGCATGAAGGCTGTTAAGCTGAAATTTGACAGCAAATTTTAAAAGAAAAGGAGAACCAAGCTGAGAAAAAAATGTACTAAGGGCTTCTGCTGACAAAGCTTGGGTGGAGGATGCTTGGCACAGAATTAAGTGTTTTTTTAAATCATCACTCAAAAAATATTCTTCCTCAACCCCATAAATACACTGCACTTCCTGGTTTGAAAGGCTTTCCAGAATGCAGTGCTGAGACATTGAGACCATAAGTTGTGTGGGACTGCGCGTGTATGGTATCAGAATGATGTATTCTGGGGTGTTTTTAGCAAGTTGAGAAATGCCAAAGAATTAATTGGGGTGTAAGAAAAGCATTTTGTTAAGCCTGTTTTTAATAACGAGTATAAATTGTGCTCCTTTAGGTTGTATTAAAGACAGCCCGAGATGTGTTTCCCTAGGAAACCTTTTATGGTGCTCAGTCTTTTAAAATGTAGTTGTTCCTGGTGTTTTCCTTTGATGGATTCTTTATATCTTGCATGCTGAAGATAGCTACCCAGAAGAAGGTTGTAAATACCTGGGGAAAAAAAATGAAGTTACAAGGAAACAACCCCCAGAGAAACCTTAAATACTGAAAATAGCAGCAACTTACTTTATTTCAATATCACCATCAACTTTCCGTTCAAACTTGAATTGTTGCCAGATTTATCTGACTGCAGCACCTCCAGTTTTTGCATACCTTTTGTTTGTATGACATGAGATTAAGTCATGTGGCTAGGAACTTTTGTCAGACGTGTTCTTATCTTTAGAAGTTTATTCTGGAAAATGGAGATGAGCAAGCTTTTAAGGGTTCTTGTTGTTCTTACGTCTTGCTTGTGTAGGTTTCATGGATGTCTGGCAGTCAAGACCTAGCTGAGTACTAGAGGGAGTTAGTACAATTCTACTTGAAGAGCTCCTCTTAGACACATTTTATCTTTTCCCTGAGGACGTCTGTAGAGAGGTTCTAGATTCTTTTTTTGCTAACAGTTTTTATGCCTTTATTGTAGGTGGAAGAAGTGAAAAAGCACCAGCACTGTTTAGCATTTAGCTCCTCTGGACCTCAAAGCCAGACCTACTACATTTGTTTTGATAACTTCACTGAATACTTGCGATGGCTTCGACAAGCATCAAAGGTAAGAAGAATATTAATTCCTGAATGGGATGTTGGCAGTGTTACCCCCAGTTCTGTCCTCTGTGCCACAACATAGTCCCTCTTCCGGGTTCACATTATTAGGAACTAATGCTGCTGCTGTTAGTAGTGCACAAAGAGGCTCAATTTGGGAGTTCTTGATAACAGACAATAGCGAGGTGATTTTTTTCATTTATACTGAAGCTTCTGTGTTCTGAGGTTGTGTAAGCAAAGTTCTGTGTTAAACCTTCTCCCTTTTGTCATCTTAATCCAGCTGGATGGATGGAGTGAGATCATTAGAACAGAACTGGTGACAAATATAACTGTCAAAATCAGAATTTAAAAGGCTGTGTTGTTAAAACCTAAAATCGTGTCAGATCTTTTTTAATTAGCTCCCTACACAGAACCCAAAGCCTATGTTGCTAGAATTAAGGGGTTGTTTCCTTACTTGGTAAATGTTGCTGAATCACTCTTTAGTTGTATAATTATTTGTTTTTATAAGCAAGCGTGTCAGCTATTATAAATTTCAGTTTAGGAAGGGATTAATTAGTAAGCTTCATACCATGTTTCGAGCACCTTTTTACTGGAATTTACGTCCTGCATTATTTCATCTGACTTTTCAGTTCTCTTATATGTTGTTGAAAGGCTGTTTTTGCAGTTATCTGGTTTATCTCTTAATCCCTGCCACTTCTGGATAAATCCTCCCTTAAGTAATTCGTGTATCTTGACCGACTGATTTTTGATTTTTACCACACAAGTTCTTCTGTTGTGTTGTCAGCACTCTGGTGCCTAAACTGTCCATTAGTTTCTACTTGACAGGGCTGTTCATGTTCTTTGCTACGTTAAAGCGACTTGTTTTTATATAGTACTACTCAAAGATATTTATGGCACACTAGAGCTGTTCTGTCTCTTTTAGATCGCAATAATGCATTATCCAGCCTACTGCCACCGGTACAGCTGGGTTGCATGTTTTTTATTTTATTTTTTAAGAGGTTTGGTTATTATGTCAGACTTCCTTTGAGCGATAACTACTGCACCTCCCAACACATGCATCATTTAAAATGTCCTTTGTGTTTTCTCTACTAAGTTTTAAATTCTTCTTAAAGACTCAGTTTTGGCATCCCTACTCGGGTCTGTTAAGGCTCAAGGTAAAAATCCCCAGTGTGTGTTTTATGAGCCACTGAGGTATGGTCTGCCAGATTCTTGAGTTCTTGCAGCTTTGTGGCTCTGCCTGGGAGAGTAGTGTCCTTTCATCTCCAGAGGCTTTGACATTAGATAAATGAAAGGCAAATCTAATGAGTGAGAAAAACAGTGTAAAACAATGAACTTCAGAAGTAGAGATAAATGGCCAGAAAGTCCCTCTGAATTACTGGCAGCATAAGCTTATTCTGTGCCATGCTGTGCTTCTCTCTTTCTCTCTGGTTCACCCAAATGACTAACAGCATTGGGAAGGTAGCCAGCATGAGAACATATCCCCATGCACTCATGAGATCCTCCTGTTTTTCTTATGTAAGAGTAGAAAGGAAATACATAGTTTAAAGTGTCTTTTTAGACCCTCAGAACTGAGGAAACTTGCACTACTTGTTGGTAAGACATGCTGCAAGGAAAAAATGAGGCTTAATTGTCCCCAGCTCACCCCTCCTCCAACCCCAAAAAGTGAGATTGGTGGATTTTGAGACTGTATGTTGCCACTTCAAGTTGCTTTTTTAAATGTTTGGGTTTTCTATCCTTAGACTGAAAGACAGACATGAGCATGATTGTATGCAAGGCAGTTGTGTGGGAAGCACTGTGCTGTAACAGTTTCTAAAGAATAGAAACAGAGAAACTACTAATGCTGCAAAGTAACTCACACTTCTTGCAGCTGATGCTATCTGTCCATGTCTGAATTTTTGGTTTTAAGGTAAATCATTCCTGACTTTCATGTACAAATGAGGAAGGCTCATTTTCAGTTCTGTAATTGAGGCAAGCTAGAGTTCTCATGCGGGGGTGGGGGGGGGAAGACATTTATATAAGCTAGTCTGCTTTGAGTGTGGTGAATGGGAAGCTACTTGAGTTCAGCAAAATTGAAATGTTCTTTCTAAGCAAGAAAACACTGTGTAAAGTGTTGTATGTCTAAAGGGCAGTAAACTTGGGAATGGAAATGGGTGCTTCCCCAACTTCCAGTTTCTAGTTGGCTTGGTTACATGATATGGGTTCTTGGTTAGTTGTGGTTCTGTATGCAACACTTGCACTTCTATGAATCATATCTACGAGCATATTTTAAACATAGTTGATATTTAGTGGCATTTGTCTTGAAACTGGCACTGATGTTAACTTAGTTACGCTCATTGATAGCTTTTTCTGCAGTCTTTCATGCTCCTGATTGACACATGCTGCTGAAAGCTGAGGTTTCTGATATAAGTGTAATTAAAGCTTTGATATGAATTTTAATACAGAAGGCAATAATGGGTAAAATGTTTCATTAAAACTTCTCGATTCAATTTTTAACTATGAAAAAAAGTGTATTTTATATACCTCAAAAGAGTCAGATGATGTTATTTCGACTTTTAAATAACAAGCTTAATCTTAAAAGGAGATTTTGCAAAGAATGCTTGCTCTGCAGTCTTTCTCCCCACAGAATATTGGCAGTGTTGATTTTTTAGGAGTGTTCCAGAATGAGACAATTCTTAACACATCACTTCTACAATAAATAAATGTATGCTAGAAAAGATCTGAATTTGTGTTTGCAGAGACTTGGGCTTAGTTTAATTAGAAATGAACATCACTCGTGTATAGTCTGATTCATTCTAACAGTCAAATAAGTCTTAGCAAAGATATATCTGATGGATTGCCCCAGTAGATTTTTGGATGGGGCTTGTGAATAGGTTTTTTGCTAGGTTCTTATATGAGTACTTGTCTTGAGGTGAACAGAACTCTTGTTTTCAGGACTGACTAAAACTATTGCACAAATAATGACCTAAATATCGAACTTGGTGGCATACTTACTCCAAATAGGTCACTTTTAGATATGCTGATTTATCCTCAAACGGAATATTTTTAAAAGCTGGAGATGTGGCTTGTTCGTTAATATTGATAGTTTTCTGTACCACAGTGCATTTTCTTTCCTTTTAATTTCCAAATACTGGAGTGCTAATTAAGGAAGCTCAAAAGGAAAACAACAACAACAAATTTGGTCCTTTGTGATCTAATATGTTCATTCTGTTGCCAAATGTTGAAAAATGAGCTTATGCAACCGCAGGGGGGAGTGGAGGGGAAGAAAGGGACGTCTTCATGGCTTTAAAGAACTTCTTTTTCTGCATAAAGTTGGCATGATGGTGCTGGAACTCGCACAATTACTTGCAGAGTGATTCTGATCTGCCACTGTTTACTACTTGAATGTAAACTGCAGAAGGACAAAAGAAGAATGTGCATTAACAGTGAAGAATACATGATGAGGGCTTTCCTCATTTGCTACTTCCAAAATTGTTGAAGGTGGGTGATGGAACAAAAGAAAGAATCTACACCCTTATTGTAGTAGAAGAAAGCTTTTTCCTGGGTGAAGTGTAATTGAGTGGTGGAACTTGCTGTCACAAGGCTTGTATTTGTGGTGTGGTGACGTGCTCCTGCTGTTGGACACGAAGTTTAAAGTTTTTCAATATGTGAAATTGCTGTGTAAGAGTTGACTACTACATGACTAATGACATGGGTTGTATAGCTAGTGGAAAAAGGATTATCAGTCCTCCACGTTCCAAGGCATACAATTAAAAGGGGACATCAACATCTGTCTCAGAAATGTGGTACTGCATAGCTTAAGTGGAGACGTAGTACAGGATTTTCTTTTCCTGGAAACAGTGAGCACCCCTGTGCACATCGAGATGGGTTAGCTGACTGTGCAGAACTAACCCCACCTCAGCTCTGGGAGACCAGGAAGCGCGTTGACAGCTTCTTGCAACAATTATTTCCTGCTGTAGTGCTCTGCTCGGTGGGGCAAGTAGAGGAGGAGAGGTGATGAGAGACGAGGACTAAATAATGCACAACTGCTTCACGTAAGCTGCCTATGCAAGGCCAGATGAAATACAGGTAGATCAAGATGTACAGGCACACGCCACTTTACTGGTCCTTTACTGAGCTCTTCTCAGGCAGAATTGTAAAACAGCTGCTGTAGTGACCATGTATTTAGTGGAGAATAAGCTGCTGTGTGTGGCTTAGATGCCAGGGCAGATTTGTACCTACACACACACAAAAAAAAAAAAAAAAGGCTGTTAAAAAAATTATGAATGTCCAAAGCGATCCTTGATTAATAAAGATTCAATTTATGAGTTTTCTCCTCTGTGCCTTTGTGTTTTCCCTTCTCTGTTTCAGTCACCTTTGTCTTCGAGTCTGCAGTGGAAATGTCTGTGCTGTCCCAGATGATCAAAGCCTGCTGTTAAAAAGGATAGAGTAAATGATGATGTCAGTGTACGCGATGTTTAAAAAGTTCTAAGAATAGCAAATTCAAGGGAGAAGGGCACGCTGCCATATTGGTCTCTTTTTTTTTTTCATGTCAGTGCAGAACACACTGTTCATAAATTCATTTGTGCTGTGAAACGGGCAGAAAGCAAACAAATTACAATTTATCCTATACAAATAAGTAGTGAAGGAGCCCCTGTAGCAGTTGTATCCATCTTTCTTGAACTTGTTGTTGGAACTTATCTGGAATAGTAGTACAGAATGAACTTTTATCATTTTTATCTCTAAAGTTGTCCTGCTCTGACCAGCTGCCTTGCTCATTATTCTAGGTATTTTTTCAGTGCAACAGCTTCATGATAGGAGAGTACGTTCTTCGGTGCAAGTCTGAGCTATGCGAAGAAGGCAAAACTGATCTATTACTCCAGTAATACGATTTTATTTCCGCTGAGGAAAAATGGTTTGAGTTCTGACTACATACAATCTTGGTGCTGTAGACAATATTACATAAACGAGAAATTCTATAGACCATAAAGAATAACTCTGAGCCTGGCTGCAGTTCTGCAAATGTATTTCCAAAATAGGAGATCAAAATGATTGGCTTGTGCGAGTGTTTTACAGGCATGGTGCTGAGGAAATGCAGTGAGCAGCAATTGAGTGCTACTGAGAGATGTACCTTCATCCACCTTTGGAGTAGTGGAAGGTAATCAGTTGTGGGACTGCTTTTTCCTCCAGTGCAGGGGATTCTGCTCGTTAATTAGTGATATTTAATAACCAACATCTGCTTGTGCGCATAGCACCATCTTTATTTCAGATACTGCCAGATACTAACAGATGATTTGTTCGTGTAGGCATCGTCAACCAGCAGAAAGACTGAAGTGTAGATTCCAGCTTTAGGGTGGAAAACATACTTTGCAGAGCTTTTTAATACAACATATGGCCTTCAGCCCATACAGACTTGAAGCCAGTAGTCTCATGTTTAAATTAGCCCGAAGTTGTACCTTCTCTGGCTTGCCCACTCTGAATGACCTGTTCCATATGTTCCTGGATACTCTAATGAGCTGTACCATCCTTACAAAATCCATCATTGGAGGGATTTTTATTACCAAACCTCAATTTTCTCTGGAGGTATTAAGGACAGGCATTTCTAACGCTGTTCAGAAACAGCTCTGAATATACGCGTCTAAATATAGATGTGTGTATATATATGGGAAACTCTACAGAGAACTGTTGTATGCAACAAACACTATTTTTGTTACTCCTTTCTGACTTTTTTTTTAATAACTTTCTCTTGCTCCATGTGTTTGAGTATACCATCATGATCCGGGGTTACTATGTTCACGTGCATGCTGGGGATGGGTTGGAGCTGAGGGATGGGCTAGTCACTGAAAGGGTGACTGCTGTAGCTGGCTTCTGATGCTAGAAGTGCTTGGAGGCTTGAAAACGAGTCTTTCTACCCCTGTGACCTAAGACTGAGCGTAGCATAATGCCCTCATCAGTGACCCAGGCTGGAAATAGCCTTTCATCAAAATCCAAGGCTCTGCAGAAGGCTTGTTTTAAGAACAACTGTCTAGGTTTCTTCAAATTTGTTAGACTAAGTAGCATTAGTAACATGTTCGTAACTGTTCTTTCAATTTAGGGATTTTTTTATTCACATCAGAGTTTTTTCTCATTTTTTGCTGTGGGTAGTGGGTTTTGTTGTTTCATTTTGTTGTTCCCTACTTGTAGGAAATGTAATGACTCTGTTTGCAAGAAGGAAACCATTTTTTCCCCTGTAATACCATAAAATGACAATATTGAGATAATGCCTTCTCTAAAAATAGATCCCTAAAAATAAAACCACAGCTTCCTTTTAGCAGTGATTACAGCTACTCTATCATAAACAAACCTCTGGTTTCTGTGTGGAATTTGACTTCCTTTTTTTTGTGTACGTGTGAAATCTTCAATATTTGTGACCTTTGCTTTGCAGTGATATTCTGGGTGTTCTTGCTCTAGGTGGCTTCTGGTCAACTCAAGCCTGAAAGCAGATGAGGCAATGCAAACTTGAGGCCAGTTTGGTTTCTCTTTTGAGTATAACGCTTGAAAGTATTCCTCTTCCTCTTTCCCTGCAAAACCTATCCTTTTGTGCCTTCTGTTGTTAGAGGTCAGTTGTGTTTTGGAAGGTAACTTCTGTTCATTGTAGCATCTCCTCTAATAATTCAGGGGGGAAGCTTTGTACTCTGTCTCTGCTGGATAGTTGTCCGCATTAAAGTTATTCAGCTGACTCCAAAGCAGTGTAACTAGTGACCAAGGTTTTCTCTTCACTTCAGTTCTAGTCAAGCTGTAGCTTCACTTTTTCTTTTTCGTGCTGAAATTCAGAGTCTGTGGTCCTTGTTTTGGACTTGTTGCCTGCCGTTAAGGGTAGCTGTTGAAGTTTTGCAGCCACGAGTGAGAATGGAAAACTAGGTTTCACCCACACATATGGAAATATCATTCAAGTAATGTCCTTTGAAGCCTCTAAATCAGGTTCTGATATCGAAGCTGAATTTGTGCAGTTCCTGCATAAATGCAGGGAAGTTTAACCATGGCTTACAGCTGCTAGCAGCTCCACCAGGTGTTGCAGTTGCTACCGTTTAAGGTATGTTCATTTCAGGATGATCCCAAATTATTTTCAGTAGCCTCTTGTGGTAGGAGGTGGGAGTGAGCAGGGGAATGTAACTTAGTTCCCTGGAGCTTCATTAAGAGCAAAATGTCTGTGCTGAGCCGATCCCATGAGGCTGGGGGAGGCTGCAGGGACTGGCATCCTGCACAATGCTTCCTTACATACCAGGTGATAACTCAGTTGGTCTTGAAATTGAATGAGCACTGAGAGCCTTTCCAACCAAAGTCTAGCAGGGAGGGGGAAGAAAGGAGAGGCATTACCAGCAAAAACTAATTTTAAGGATGTTTGGTCTCTTTGGGTGGCTTACATAGCTCAGGGAGAAGGTGGAAGGTCTCCGCAGAGAAGAGGGAATGAGTGCTGCAGACGAGTTTTAGGCCCCGGGCCAGATAGAGCTATATTCTTTGTTTGTATTACAAAATACTAGGGTCAGAAGGCCTTGAAAACTTGCCATGAAACAATGGCACGAGAACAGTTTATCTTATTGTGGAATTAATCCATATGATAGCGTTTGCAGCTATGTAGGAGAACCTACGTCAGAAAATGGCGGCCTAGCATAATGGCACACTTAAACAAAACCCAACAGCAAACCACCAAAGGCAAACAAAAAAGCCCTGTCCTTGTGGGACAGGGGAGATGCAGGCAAGTGAAGACCTGTGGTAAGTGCTGACGGTCCCACTGGAGAGTCTGAAATCTGAAGCAAACAGTGGAAGAAAACCTTTGCTGGAGAGCTGCTCATCGCAAAACCTGCTTACTGTCTGTACAGCTGTTTGTACAGCTAAAACTTTAATCTAGCACAAGTTATGTGGAGAAAAGGAGGTATTTCTCAGTTTTTGAGAGAATGACCTGTTTGTTGTTTTTTTCAACATTTCTGATGAGTAACAGATTGCTTTGAGACAAGCTGTTTTAAGGATGTTAATAGTCCTTGCTCCATGCTCCACCAAATGGAGATTCACATGCCTGAATTATAAGAAGCTTAATGCTACAGCTAATTACTGTCCCTTAACTGCAAGTTGCATCTTAAGCCTTGTCCTTGCAGGGGTCTTATCGGCGTGAACATCTTGGGGTGACTTACCACCAAGGCAGTGGTGTCGATATTGCTGCCTGTGCAGCATTAGGGTCTCTCGAAGAAGAGCAGTTTTCCTCGTGAGGGAGCAAAAAACCACTCCTGCTCTGGAATAAATGACTTCAGACGCTTCCAAACATACTGAAATGACAGGTGGCTAATGTCATCTTTCTGACAAATTCTCACTTTAAGATTTTGATACTTAACCAGGGTCATTGACTTCCACATCTAAGATTTTTATTTTTTTTTCTGGGCCTGTATCCTGCAGGATAAAGGAATGCAGCTTCTGCTTCCACACACACTCAGGCTTGTTACTACTGCCTTCATTTGAGTTCCTGCGGCTGTGTGTAACATCCAAAAGTCAAAGCAAGCTGTTTCTGCATGCTGCCTGCATCTTTATTTAGAGGTAGGGAGAGGAGAGCAGGGATGAGCAGAGCAACGTTTGTGTCCCTGAGTCTCGTCAGCATGAGGAGTTCAGAGATTTCGGGCTGTAGATCTCGGGAAGCAGCTACTGCTCTTAGCCATGCCATCACCTATTGGCCCTGTGAATGACTGAGGGGTTCTCAGGCTTCTGCTGAGCTCTGTTTTCTCTTTCCAAGTCCCTTAGCTTGAGTCGATACGCATCTAGTTTGATGTCTGAAAGAAAACAGAAAGGAGAGGGCAAGAGAAGCTGTGATCTTCTCACCCTTTGGACTGCCTCGGTTTTCAAAGTAGTCTTTTAAAAATGGAAGTATAAGGCCTGGAAGCAACAGGAAACCTTTTTATTCTCCCCCCCTTCCTCGTTAAGGTTTTTGGCATCAGTTTGTTCACCAGTCTGCGTGCTCCCTTGGCTCTTGAGGGTGCAGCAGGGCACGGATCTGTTCCCTCGCTGTGCAGTCGGACCCGTGGGGCTGTGGCACTTGAGCAGGGAGTAGGATTAAGATTGGAAGCAAGGTCGGTTTTGAGGAGAACTTGTGTGCTCTAAGTGGCTAGTTTAGACACTTCAAGTGCACGTACCACTGTTTAGTTAAGCCTTGTGCATGTGTTGGTGGGATGTGACACTTATCAAGCTGTTTAAAAACAAATCCTGGAGGAGAAGAATTATACTGCTTCTGTATTAGCATGTCTATAGCAGGTGTAATTTAACATCATCAGCTCAGTTCAAACAGACTGAGAATTTGGCTGCCTTTACAGTGTGGGCTGTTTAGTTATTTTAATTGTCTTCTGCTGAAGTCCTAAATAGTAATTTCTTATCTGAATAGAGCTGTAGGGAATGGGCTGAGGGTAAACAGGAAAAAGACATAATTACATCGGTTTAAATTCGCACCACAGGTCACACCAGAAAGATGGGCTTGTGTAAACAAGGCTTGTGTTTGTCCATACAGCTGGGTTCAGCTGCAGCCATTGCTGACATCCATTGTCAGCGACAGATCATTTTTGTAATAAAGCCAAGGCTTTAAAACAAAGGCTGTAATAAGACGTGTTGCGTAGCTCAGTGACAGAGGTAGTATTATTCTGTTGGACAAAGCAAAGCAGTTTTTTAGCCCTGTGTAGCCAGAAGAAACGAGAAAATTGGTTAATACAAATATTTTTCTGTGTTTTTATTGCCAGCTGCTAAAGAGTCACAGCAAACCTATGCTACATTTTCATCGATTCTAAAATAGCTCACATTTTTAAAAAAAATACCTTGATGAAACCTTTTTCCTTTAAGATACTGTTGGCATGCATGAATTGTTGTTCGTACTTGGAAGCACCATTGTGACACAAATAAGGTGGTTAAAAATTAGGTTTTGTACCTGGGAGGCTCCCAGTTCTTATCCACTTGTGCAGACCTCAAATGGGCAGCAGCAGGACACGTGCAGGGGGCAGAGTTCTCCAGCATCACTACTTGCAGTGGTGTTTGCAGAATAAAGCTGCACCTCAGCGCTGCTGGAGAACACGTACAATCGTGACAGCAGGTTTTTGTGATAGCTGCAGTGTGTAGATACCTGTCATACAGGTACTATAGGTTTATAGCACTTACTTGAAACTATTTCAGTGTGCTGGACTCACGTGGAGACCCAAAAAAGGACTTTAAAGACTGTAGGGCAGGGCTGCACAACTGAGGTTGCGCTTGGCCATACCACGTTACTGCTACTCTAGTATTAAAATGGGAGAACTCTCAATGAAATGATTGACTGTAGAGTGGTTAAAAATCAGATTCAGGAAACAGAGAAGAGCCACATGTTTGCTCCTGTCAAGGATGTATTCAGGTTTGGATGTGTTTAGAAGACATTCCAGAGGGATTGGTCTGGACAGTGGCTTCACCCTGCTTGGGGGAGCCATGAACTGTGCTTCTTGTGTTGGTGTTAGTTATTTTTGTGCCTGTATGTGTACACACACATCAAGTGTATAAAGCAGTTACACTTTTATTCTTAATTTTTTCCCGAAGAAAACACCTAACACACCATAATGAGAGCTTGGCATTTGCTCCACAGCTATCCAGAAAGCACTTCTCTCACATCTTGCTACCACACCGACTCCAGTATTTTTGTTAGAGCACAGGCCTGTTGAACTCAGCCCAATTTTTGAATTGCTTTATTTATTTACAGTGGAATGTCTCGTTTTTCTTTCTTCTAGTAGAAAGCCTACGTGCTGCAGATAATGTCCCTTCCTGAGGATGCTCTTTATTCTTTGACTGCGAGGGGTATTCTAGCCAGAGATTTCTTACCTATTATCAGCGTTTCTCTGCAGTGATTCCCCACAGTGAGCTGAAGAAACCCAGTGCTTTATTATACACTCTACTATGTTTTAAGAGAATGCTTTGCAATAAACCATAGCAAACAAACACATGTGCTCTTAGTAAACGATAGCAAATGCGTGCACAGGCTGCATTTAAGTCGGTTGAAAAGCAAGATTGAAATATCCCTTCATTGTTTTTCTTTGCCGCTCTTCTTTGTTTTTCATCTCTTTCCTCTGTTCTCTAGGAATTTGTTACAGAGCAGTACTGAGCAATGAGAAGGGTAAAGACTTTATCCGTGCCTATGAGAATAACTGTATTTGTTCATACGACTGTTCCTTGTAATGATTCAGCAGTTAATTCCCAGCATACTGCCTAAGTAACAAAAAAGACTGCAATGAAATTACAGTCGATTTCAGAACTAACTCCTTTTAAAACATATTTAACTTTCACAGTTACCTGTGGTCGAGCCATCGTGGAGTATGTATCAGTTTTATGATTAATGAGATCCTTTGTATAACAAGCTGATCGCTTTTAAAAACAAAACCAACAAAAATAAAACTACACACACAAACAGGAGCTATAACTTGTAAAAACAATATTACTTGTACCAGCTTTTTTTCCCCCAGAGGTGGAAGGCTTTAACAAAAGAACTTGCATTCTTTTTTGGAGACCACAGCAGAATTTGGGTTTGTTGGCTCACTTGGAGTTACCAGTTTGGGTATGTTAAACATTTTCGAGCGACAGGCCTTGCTGAGCACTGCTGGGTTGCTTATTACTGTTCCCGCTGCATTCCAAACAAGCAGTTGAAGCAACAGGACGTGTAAACATTGCACCTGAAATTACACCTTCTCCTTTTTCATCTAATGGGTGTCAGTGCTTTTTCATCAGTTGTTTTCGGCGTGAGGAGAAGCGTGCCCTGCTGGGCAGGTTCTGGCGCCGTAAATAGACCGAACACCTAACTTTCCGAGATGACGGCTGAGAATAGCCCGTGAATAATTTCTGCCTAATACTATAGGAGGAAGAAAAATAGTAGCTAGGGTGACAAAAGGACTGAGCTAATTGAGTAAAAGAAATTGAAGCATTTTAATGGATGTGGGAGGGCTGGATTGTTAGCGGTCACATCAGAGAAAAACACGGCACCGTCTGTTCCTCTTGAAGCTTATGGCCGCGTGTTTGTAATAGAGCCCACTTATCCTGAGGTCTGTGTAGCTTGCATTAGAGAGGAAAAAAAAAAAAGAAGAAAAAAGTCCTTGGCCTTCCTTTCAGTGGCAAGCTACTTCACTTATGCCAGCAAAAAAAAATGATCTGTTTCTGTGTTCAGGGTCCTTCATGGAAAAGGCTATATCTCTGCCCAGAATATTAGATGATATCTCCTTCACTGGAGTTCAGAGGCTCTTACAAACTGCCACTGGGCTTTGTTGGAGGATTTCTTGTTTGTTTTTCTTTCTTGTCCCTTAGATGTGGTGTTTGTACTTCCAGAATCATAGCATGCGAGGCCAATCAAAGTGCCAGTGGCAAAAATGATTGCTTCTCTTGCAGCGAGCAGCCGACAGAACACGTCACTGCGTGAGCACTGGTTGTGCAGCCCCACAAGTCTACGATGGCAGTGAACTTGTTTGCTTTCTCTCCTTTGATCTAAGCCAGGTCTGCTTTAAAAGCGTGTCTTACTCTTCTAGCACTTGATCGCTCCTCCTTGCCCACCATCCTCACTGTACTGCATTTTGTACTTCCTGATGGAGGTAACTCCTTGACTCCCAAGACTTTGAAAGGGTTTGCTTAATAGAATTGGACAGAAAATACAAGTAACAATTCTCAATGGCAGTGTTGTTGTTTTTTTTTTTTTTAAATAAATAAAGTGGCAGGTTGTAGTTCACTCAGTCATATCTTGGAGATTTGGTAAGGTGCAGAGTTTCGGTTTGAATTTGCTACCTGTAGGTCTCTGTGGAATGATGCTAGCCCTTTGGTAGTGCTAGGTAGTATGATTTCTTTGGCATCTGCAGACTTCTGTCTCCTCCTTTCTGGAGGAGTGGTAAGCTCCCAAATCTCAGTTTTGTTACCACATTTTTATCAGTTACCCTTGGCCAGTTTTCTAATTCAGTGAGAAGAACAGAGCACCCAGTGCTTTGCTTCTGGTCAGATACTGTTTTCCCAGTAAGATGTAAATGTGACGAATTTTTTGTTTTTTTCCTGACGTGTAATGCTGAGATAGGTGGATGACTGCTATCCCCTTACCTCTGCTCACCTTTTGCCTCGATATACTGACCAACCATACCACGATATAGAGGACTTGTGCACTTACATTTTTGCTGCTGTTACTTGCTAACCAAAGGACTAAACTGAAGTTCATGTCAAATCTCTTACCTATTTTTCTGGTCACAGAGTATCGCATAACTTTCATAGATGAAAATGAATTCATTTTGCATATTAGTTTGACAAACCTTTGCGCTTTCCCCCTGCGGGCTATCTGTGCTCCTGGTTTTAGCACTGAGTTGGAACAAGATTGTGGGTTAACTTCTACAAGTGGTGTAAACAGGGTTGACTTAGCTGCATATGCTGACACCAACTTGTGCTGTGGTTAAAAACAGTTTATCTCATGCTAGTAGGGCTGAAGGAAATGCTCTTGATTTATTACAGTATTAACGTATCTGTACCTCTTGACTTCCAGGTTGCATCACAGCGCATAAGCTCAGTGGATCTTTCATGCTGCAGCCTGGAGCAACTGCCTGCCAACCTGTTTTATAGCCAAGACCTCACTCATCTCAATTTAAAGCAGAACTTCCTGAGGCTAAACCCTAGCCCATCTACAAGTAGAGCGCTTAATGAATTGCAAAGGTAAGGTCTGCTGGTTCTACTGGTCTTCCTCTGCCCTTGGAGCCAAGTAACCACTGGTCTGCAGGAACTTTCCTAAAGTGATACTGGTTTAAAAAAAAGAGTAACTTTTCTTGGGGAGGAATGGACAGACTGTGACGCTTCAGAAATCGGTTAGCTGTGTGCTGGCTAGAAACAGACCAGCTTTCATATGAAACTCCATGCTTTTCTTTTCTATGAAAACTATTTTTGATCTAAAATGGAGTTTTCAGAATGCGTTGCTTTACACCTACCTGCTGAGGCTAGGCTGTAATCCTTCAATCAGTTACTCATGTGAGAGAATGAGCTGCTGAGCTGCCCATCAGCAGCATTCTAGGTAGGGACAGCGCTGTGTGCAAATTCATTTCAGAGTTTTTCTCTCAAGCAAAGAAAGCCCTGATTTAACAATTTAAGCCAGATTTCTGTCATCTCTCTTCTCTGTTCAAACCTCATCTTTTCCTAGTAACTGTGACCTTCCAGGTGTTCTGTCCATTGCAGCTCATCAAGAATAAGAAACAGATGGACAGCAGCCCTACTAGTGGTCTGAGTGATTTAATGTGCATGTCCCAGAATCGTGAAATCAGCAGTCTTTCTGTATGCTGGAAGATTAATGTTTCCATAGTAAATATAAGCCTGTGATTTTAATTTCAGTAGTAACTGAATTGCAGAGTACCTCCGGATTGTATTTGTGCATAGTCCTGTTCAAATGAAATGTTTTCAACCACGTTTCTACATCCCTTCATCTTAGAAAAAGAACCAAAAAATGCAAGATGAATTATGTGGGCTGTTGTATTTTATATAATTCCAATTTTCTTCTAGAAAAACAAAAATTTGGCATAATGGAAGATGAATGAACCCAGCAGGTCTGCTTTACAAACAAAGCAGGCAGTGCTTCCAAGAGTTTATGAACAGTCTGGAGAGGAATACTGGATTAAATGTTCTGTGAATATTGGTGTAGATCTCCAAATATCAAGTAGAATTTTAGCAGAAGTCAGATGATGAGCACAGACAATTAATGAATATTTTTACTTTAATTTTTATCACTTTCCTTTTTTAAGTATTAGAAAGTGTACAGGAGATACTTAACTATTTTTGTCCATGTACATACAGCTAATTCTGTCTGGGATTCAAAAGCATTTATAAATAACACAGTGGGTGATGTTCTTTGTTTAATATTCTCTTGGTGCTGCAATTGTAGGAACAGCAGATAGGTCTTGCTGAAAGCATTAATAAATTATTAAAATTTTCATCACTAACGTGGGCCTAAATGTGAAAGCGTGAAGGAGTTCGGTTTACCAAAAAAAACTCTCCTGTTTTCTGCGAATATGCATAAGGAAAATCTGAAGAAGTAGCAAAACAGGTAGCATGAAACAGATAAGCCTCATTTATTTTTTTTTTTAAATAACTGTTTCTATTCTGTCAGTGACTGATAGTCTGTTCTAACTCCACTGCTTTGACCTTGCCAAGAAGGCACTGGAAGATCCATGAACTTCTGGAGCAAAGGTCTGAGTGATTAGGAAGGATAACTGGCAGTATTGCAGTGCCTCGTGAGCTCCTACCCCTTGTCTCTGACCTTCTTTTTACCACTGCTGATGTTCTCCAGCCTTATCTTCATCCAGCACAGGTGGCACGAAATAAGTTTGGAAGCTACTTACCCAGGAAGTAAGTAGCTGGAAGAGCTGGAAGCTGCTGCTGCTGTTCCCATTGCTCTGCAAGTGGAAAGGATTTTGTAAGATGGTAGCTCCTGCTGAACGCTAAAAACATTTTTCCAGTTCTTTCAGTGCCCCATCAGTTGTCTTTTGCCTCCTAACAACAGCAAAAGCTCAGACCTGGCTCTGGAGCGTTCTCCCTAGCCATGCTCTTTTCTGTCTTAAGAAATGCAATCCTGGCTTCTCCTCTTTGGGGTGGAAAAAGTTGAGTTTTCCCTTGTGCTGCAAATAAAAGCTTTGAGCCAGCTTGGCTACTGCTATAAGTCTACTTTAAATCAGTGAGTAAAACCACAAATATCTTGCAAGCACTGCCTTTGAAATTATTAGAGAGTCCTAATAGTGAAAGCATGTACAAAACAAGGGAAAGTCAATCATTCATGGAAACACGGCTTGCTAGTTGTCTGACATCGTTTTCCCCTTTTTCCTCTAATTTAACAATGTAATTTTCAAAGCTTCAGAGGTTTTATGAGGTAAAAGTAGACTGGATAAACCAAAAATCATTTTTCTTTACTCTTGTTCTTTCAAACCACTGCAAAGCAACTGTAAAATCTCTGCTGTTCTGATCTGGTACTGTTGGCTTTTATACAAAGCTGTCAGTTTTAATTGCAGCCACACACAGGGCACAGCACCAATGAATCAAGCCCAGAAGTATTTAAGGCTCTAGAAATATCCATGTGCTTAGATGTTGTGAACAAAATGTATTGGCATTTCGTATACCTAGCCTTCCTGGTACAATTTTTAATAGAATCTGGTTGGCAAGGCAGCCTAGGAAAACTTGTCTTGCTATAACCAGCTCTCAGTGCTAGCTGTTCCTCTTAATAAATCACTTCAGGTGGTAATTTAGTAGATGTGCAGGGATGCTAAATGTCAAAACAAAAGGCAAGTCAAAGAAGAAAATACCAGCTTTGCAGCAGCCCACTGAGCAGGCTCTCGGAAGCAGCTTGGTTGTAGTAGGGAGAAGCTGTGAATTTCTGTGCTGAACTGTCTGAATGCTGGAAAGTATATACAGCATCTGTATTTTTTTTTCTTACCAGGGAAAATGCATATTTCTGAAAATCTATGTGTTTGAAGAACAGCACAGCAAATTTTGGTCCTTGTTCTCCCTTACTGTAGCTTTTTTAAAAGGAAAGCAATGGTGATTCTGGGGGGAGGAGAGGGGGTCTTAGTTGAAAGATTCCCCAGCTGGTGACTTACTAGAAGTTAATGACATATTCTGTGATAATATCCCAGCAGTCAGAGTTTGTCTTAAACCCCTTGGGGTTTGAGCCACTGTATGCTACAGGTGGAACAACTGAAGACGTTCTGTTTTAAGTTGTCAAAAACTTAGTTGGTTACACTTTTTTATATTGGTTGATATATTTTTAACGGTGAAGTTGAGAGTTGTGTACACCGTTTCCAAACTTTGTTCCCTTATCTACAGTGAAACTTCACATCTCCTTTTCTGAAATGTAAACAAGAATTCAGGATTAGTAATTTTGCAGAGTACTATCACTCTAGGTTTGAAGCAAATTAATAAACTGTAGTCCTTATTTACTGTTGTTCTGTTTCAGTGGGCTAGGCCCATTTTATACATGATCGTTTCAGTCACTGTTGGAAAAAACTGTCCACATCAAGAGTACTGTTTCCTTGTAAGCCTATCACAGACTTCAGCAATGATTTAAAAAAAGAAAAATGAAGAAAAAGGGGGGGATGTAATAAACCAAAAAGTTTGCTTTAACAATAACAAAATGATGCTTGCCAATTTTATCCGAATAACAAGTAGTCATTCTGATTATGCCTGTTAATTATTAACAGTGATTATATGGGTTTTTATCTCAAGATCAATTGCTATCTTTTCTTTCCTAGAGCCCCTTTAGAAATCAGCTGTATTCTTTGGCATCTCAGTTGGGATTCTTCTGGGCTGGTGGCAGTAATTTGAAGTAGCTTCCATAGGGTATGAGGAGGCTAGACAACTTAGAGGTATCGATGTGTTTCTGAAATTCCTTGCTACTTCCAACCATAAGATAGCTGCTTGTAATCTGAAAACCCATAACTTAGGCATCCCCACGCTCTCCTTACAAACTTAGAGTGCAGTAAATAGGTGCTTTGAGATGCAGTCATCGCTCGGGGAACATTCGTGTTCCCAGCCAGCGAGGCTGGAGCAGTATCAGCGACCTGACTGGTGTGAACCCAGCAGCTAGGCTTGTCGTAAGTCAGGGTGGGATGCAAGTAAATCCTAGCTCGACCCTGGAGGTTGAGGAGGAGGGAAGAATGTCTCCAGCCTGCCAGTTGCTTGGTCTTAAAGTGCAGTGAAGTGCTGCTTGGGATTATCGCATTTAGGGCATGAAACTGGGGTTACAGAATAGCCAGCTGGGTTAATGATGTGGCATTTATGAAGGTGGAAACTCGTAGGTCAGTGCCAATGCTTCCCAGGGTGCTGCTGGGCAAGTGAGGGTGATAGTTTTGCTCGTAAGCGATGCTGGAGCTGGGGGACAGCGCTGCTGCTGCTTGAAATGGTGTTCAATTGCCACCACGCCCCACATACTGGAGATAGGATGGGGAAGGCAATTGCTTTCCTTTGGCTGAGCTCCTTATTGAGCCATGCATTAGTCCCTCTCCTCGTTTTGCATACGTCAAACTAAAGCCACTCCTGAAGTGGCAGCTTCAGGATTAAGTTAGTGAGCATTTTGGGGCTCAATTATGGCAATTAGCATTCAGTCATGTTGCATGTTTAAAGGAAAGGGTTGACGTGTAACAATTTGCCTTAAAATAGAACTCTTTTTTGCAAACTCAGCAGCAAGAGAAAGCTGGAGCCTGTAAAACACTTTTCTTGTATTTATATCCATGCTACAAGTGCTCCTGGTGCTACTGACTGTAAATCTATCCCGATGGAAGCAGCGCTATAAACAATTCAGAGTTTTAATACGTGGCATGGCAGTGCTCCATAACGGGACTGCACTGTCCCATTTGTGGTGTGGGTGAGTGACCAGAGGTGAGAGGCAGACTAAAGATTTTAACTTCGGGCACGTACCTGCCTGTTCTGCTTGGAATAGTTTTGTAATTGACGCTGCTCCATGAGAAGAAATGTGCCTTTAACATCTTGCAAGTGAACGTGTTTGCAGAGTGGGAAGAAAATGTCTTTCCTACCAGTTGTCTTAAATTAGCTGCTTCATATCAACCAAGTTTAAGTGTCTGCCTTTCGGATTTTCTTTAAATATTATTTAACAGTAAGTCACCTCTGTGGATTATTTGACAGAAGCATTATATGTGCCTTTTCAGTGAATATCCAGTACTGGTAGTACTGCGCATCCTCCCTTACACGTTACGTAGATCAGTTGACCAGTCTGGTTCACGTCCTTAGTAATCAGATAAACTAAAAGTTTAACATACAAATTAACTCACAAAAGACCCTGAATAAACACTTGTTAAAACATACACTAGGGTAGTCAAGATATAATACACAGACAAATATTTTTTTCCCTTTGACATAAGATAATTTTCCACAAGAATGCAGAAAATCCTGAAGCTGACACTGCATTGGAATTTCTTGATGTAAACAATTCTTTTTAGCCTCCTCCCTTCCTATCTCCCCACCCCAAATCCTTTTTCCTCTATGTAACAGCTTGATCTTCGGTAATTTTATCTTGAGACTGTATTTGGAGTCTTCTAGTAGCTTGTGGTTTTCACTTGTTTAGTGAGCAAAAGCAACGAACTGTTCATGAGACTCCAGAGTGGCACGAGTAAAGCCTGTAGCCTCGGTGCTGGTTACTAAATCAGTTAATTCTTTTTTTCATGGTTGACTTGAAAGCTGGAATGTTTGCATTTTGCGGCTTCTCCAGCAGCTTTTACTTATTTTTGACCTCGTGTTCACCACTACTTCTTGCTCTGACTTGACTACTGAGAAATTCTCATTGGAAACGTCATTTCTCTAGGCCCTCGCTTCTCCTGCTTGGAGCACTCATCCTGGACTTGTGCTTGACTTTGAGGAAGCTGTGGGACAGCTGTCCCACCACAGGATCACCCCAGGTTTCAAAGCAGTGATGCATCTTTGGCCGAACTCTACAATTGTCTTCAAGATAGATGCAGTATTGTGAGTTTTAGTTCTAGGTTCAGGATTTTTAAGCCCCTTCTCTAAAATAGAGGAATAGGAAGGTATTTTATTCAAGATGTTTCTTTTTCTTTCTTTTCTTTTTCAGACTGGTACCCCTCATTAACATTAGCTGGCTTACCCTAGCCTCCTTTTTTTTATTTTATAGTTCTCCCTCTAGTGATGCATTAGTCATTGTTTCTGCACAGTAGCCTTTTTTTCCCTGCAGCAGTAATTTGATTGCAGGATTTCATTTAGTTTCCGTCTAACTCTGTTCCAAACTTCTGCCTCCAGCATAGCACAGCTTGTTCAAAAGCTGTGATAACTGGCCGTGATTTTTCCTTATTTTCTTCTCCCATCTTCGCACCAAAATAGCAATAGAGAGCACAGCATTCCCATGCTTGTTGGAAGGCTTTGTAAATATTAAATGTATTTACAGTCTGTACTATGGGGTTAAATCCCATTGATACGAGATCCAAAGGCAATAATTAACATTTCCATGTTGAGTTTTATTCAGTGGCATGAGTTTGATCTGGCCGATACTGAAGGTTGTGTACCAGTTAATTGAAAGAGCTGGGGAGGGTTTTTAAGAGTCTTCTTGTGTTAAAACTTCGTAACCTGTTCAACACTTGATGCATTTTCTGTCCTTGTTTCCTGGCTGGGGGAGAGCAAAGTGCTTTGAGGTGAGAATACGTTGGGTAATGCATTGGCACCTACTGTCGGAGATCACTTTCATGAAATGAAAATGTCCATAGGTGCAGCTTTGCTTCCATTACTGTGTTACATAAAAGCCTGCTTGCAGAAATAAAGGACTTGAGAGTTAATGAAGGGAAAATTAAGTCTAAATAAAATGTCCTGGCATAAATCGTGCCAGAGAATAAACTTCCTCCCATCTATCGGAACCCAACACAGATCTCTTCATTCATCCATTTACTTGCCTTTAGGCATACCTCCAGTGGTTGTTAGGCAACCATAATAGCGTTGCTGAACACGCAGGCTGGCTAATTGGATTGTCCTCTTCTCGTACGTGGGATTTTTTTTTTGTTCAAACAGCCTTTTTGGTCATTTCTAATAAAGCAAGCACATGCAGGCTATTTCTTTGGCTGACTAGATAAATCAAGAGGATTTTAAGAGTTCTGAGACACGTTGAAGACAGCATTTTGGAATTAGTGTGACATCCCAGCGAATAGTACCTAATGAAAACCCTAAGAATTTGCCTCGTTTGCTACAGAAGTCTTGCTAAATATTGCTTTAATTCAGTACACTTTCCAGTTCTGTTCAAACCAACCTATTCTGATGACATTTTTGGTTGAAAGGCTGTATCCATTTGCACAAATGGAGCTGAACTGGACCACAAAGATGTACTGTTCAAATTGGTTGAGAAGTTCCTGCACCTTGTAACCAGTGTTACTAGGGTGGTCTTAGCAGCAAGGAATGTGTTCAGAGATACAGCCGTGTTTCAGTACGGGGACCTCTTCAGAAATGACATATATCGTACGGATGGCAAGGTCTGTTCTGTGTTACTTGTAGACATTTAGTTCAGGAGGGCCTGTTTCTCCCTTGCCAGCTTCACATGAGTGAACTCTTGCAAGTGGTGTTGAACTTGAGTGTCTAGAAGTTTCCATGCTTGTTCTGAGTACATAAACTAAAAATGCACGTTATTTTTATTTAAGTAACCAAACTTACCTTGTATTAATTATCGCAAGGCAACCTGGTATGTCTTATGCTCCACTTTTTCTCTTTTTTCCTATTTCTCTGTAGATTCACTAAGCTGAAGAGCCTTAACCTCTCCAATAATAATTTAGGAGACTTCCCACTGGCAGTCTGCAGCATCCCAACCCTGACTGAACTCAACGTGTCCTGCAATGCCCTTAGAAGTGTTCCAGCAGCTGTAGGCGAGATGCACAAGCAAGTACTTTCTTAAAACTTAACATACACTGCCTGATAATAAAGGCAACCAACACTTTCATGACTCTGTATGTAATCTTGCTGTGAAAAGCAATTTAAACTTAACTGGGTTGTGTCACAGCAAACTGTCTTGTAGATCTGTATTGCAGCAGTTGTGAGCTGCAGGTAGAGAGGAAGGCACACCCTTTGTGTCTGGAAGCTCTTCCAGTCCCCAGTATTTGACACAAGGGTCACCTTTCACGGTGAAGAGGATGTTTAAACATCCTCGATTATGTGCTTCAGTCATCACACAAGCCACAGTTGTGGGTGGAGCTGTTTGAAGATGTGATGTTCCTACTAGTGTGGCCTGCGTTTCGTAGTTACAAAGGCTTTTAATTGCTCAGTATTTTCTGTAGCAGATGTTAAAGCAGGTATTCCTTTTGTTTTTATTTCTTCTGCCTTTTTGTATATTTTATTTCACTGTAACCACAGCAGGTTTGTGTGTTTATAGGAAGGAAATGGGATTTAACAGGTCACTCACTTCCTTCGTTCTCCCTTTCCCTCCCCTGCCTGTAATAGCTTGCAGACATTTTTGCTCGATGGTAACTTTCTCCAGTCCCTTCCTGATGAATTGGAGCATATGCATCAGCTCAGCTACGTGAGTCTGTCCTTCAATGAATTCACTGACATTCCAGGAGTGTTAGAGAAGCTGACTGCCATGGATAAGCTCTGCATGTCAGGAAACTGTGTGGATACCCTCAACTTACAAGCATTAAAAAGGATGCCTCATATTAAACACGTGGACCTAAGGTAGGTATTTGAAAATGGGGCAGAATAAGTGAACCTAAATCATTGGTGTTGAAACAATTTCTCCTGTGTCATAATATCCCCTGTGTATGAATCCATTGTGTTAATCCATTGAACCATGGACTGTGCTGTTAACTCACAGTACTTGCAGAGACTTCACAGTCTTCTTTGAGGAAGAGGTAGCATGTAGGGGAAGGGATGGCTAGGAAAATGAGTTTTGCAGGAGATTAATATTTACACCAAGAGTTCAAATGAAACAGCCTGGGACACCGGTGACTCCTGCATTTTTAGTTGGTGCCCTATTAGCATAATATAAATGATAGTCCCTGACCCCAAAAGCTTCTATTTGAAATATTACAGATGTGTAGGATGATGGAAAGGTAAATTGAGAGGACGATAATAGATGGTTTAATGTTCCCTCGTATGTTACAAAGCCTAGTCCACAATTAGTATTTTACCGATGCTTTCAGCTGATTGTCAAGAGATCCTTATTGCAAATGGCTCTGGTCCATGGAGATTCTTTCTTCTTACTGTCCTTGGACAAACCAGATTCAGCATTTAGCTAAGTGAGGCTCAGCCTGGACCCTGAGGTCCAAATAATAATGAATTTTGGACCTGTTCAGTTAAATTAAGCTGTTGAACCTAAAGCTTAGTGTACCGTACTGTTGCGTAGCTGTTAGACTTCGGATTCAAGGAAAGGCCAGCGTAAGTATGTGCTGGTTAAGAAAATGGCTGAGATAGATTAATGAATTCTTAAGTGCATTTGGTGGGGTTAAAACGTGTCTGTGAGTTTGTATGTTAAAAGACAGAGACAGCGCCCATACAGTTTTAGCTTTTTTTTTTTTTTTGATGGCATTGTGGTGTTGGTGCTTTTTTCAAAGATCTTCTGCTTCCCATTTGTGTGGGGTCTGAAGGTTGTAGAAAGCAAAGGGAATCTTGAAATCTACACCAGCTATTTCAGTGGTTCAGCTTTTAGTTAATGTAAGCAGTACCGATCGGGGTTTCAATAATGTTAGCTTTTGGCCTTAGAGTAGAGATGCTGTGGTTGAGATTGCCTTCAGTTCCAGCTGTGCAGTTTATAGAGCCCTTTCATTGTCTGCCGCATCCTTTCTGCACCAAGCAGTGAGCATTAGTTCTTTGTAAAGCTGCCCTGGCTATTTCATGTCAAATATGTTTGTAAACTGTACTTGCTGTACTGTGAAGTGCTTTGCTTTAGTGAAATCAGAAGTAAGCACTGCCTTGTAAATTGCAAGCAGAAAAAAAAAGCCTGTGATGGCGGAGGGGGCAAATTCCCTGATTTATTCTGATGGAAAAATGTAGTTACTTTGAAAAATATAAAGCTGTTATGCAGAGGACAACTTGTGAAAGAATGAGCAACAGCAAAACCTTAGGTAGGTGCCCTCATCCTCACTAGGGAGGCATAATGGGCCAACAGAAGCTGACAGACTGATTTTTATTGTTCTGGTCAGATCTGAGAATTTGAAACTGAACTCTTTGAAGTGCTCGGCCATCTCAAATATTGCTGTTACAAATAGTGCTGTTTCGCTTGTAACTTCCCCAGAAATTGCTGACTATTGGCAGCTTTAATGCACTGCAGTGAAGCTGTGATAAAACCTGTTCTCTGATGGCCTCGTCTTGGGTTTTTGCTTTTTCTTTCAACCCCCTTTTTCAGGTCTCTGAATCTGCTCACCATGGAATATGGTGAGGCAAGAGGCAAGTATGGGAACTCATAAATCTCAGTTTGGCCTTTCAATAAGACAGGAGACACCAATATTTGCAGATTTCTTATGTCTACCAGACCTTTCCAGCTGGCGCTCATGATACACCTGCAGTTTTATTTTCTTTTCCATACTGTCAGGCACAAGTAACAGCCAGATCATCTTTTATTTTTACAGACACAATAAAAATACTTACCTTCTTGCAGAGCTTTTTATCAATGTTTTTCAAGGTAGTTTAGAAAGGAACTCAGTGTCATCATTTCCTTGTCATAATGGATAAAACAACAGAACCGATCCATTTTGCTTTTAAAAATCGTTTGATGTAGAGAAAAATATGTACAATCAAACTTGATCAGAACCTAGTTTAATCCAATGCAACCGATTGTAGAGTGAGCATTAGTTTGTCAGCAGGGTCCTGTCGTGTAGCTACATTTAATCTCCCTTTTTGTCTGCAAGATTAAATTCAATTAGGAGATTGGAGGCTGCTGAAACAGACTTCCTGCACCATGTGACCCAACTGGATCTCAGAGACAACAAACTTGGAGAGCTGGATGCGACAGTTTTTAACAACGTTGAAGTGTTACACTGTGAACGGAATCAACTGGTAACTCTCAAAATCAGCGGATATTTTCTTAAAGCCCTGTATGCTTCCTCGAATGGTAAGTGTGTTTCCAGGGCAGCTGTCTTTGTCAGACGATTTCTGGGTTTCTGTAACTGGTTCTCAGTGGGATGCTTACGGAGTACAATGCAAGTAATTGAGAGGAGTCAGGAGGCGCTTGACACGACTCCAGGATAAAAGCTTTACGTATGGTGTATCATGACTTTTGAATAACACTATGCTACTGATTTGGAGCTCTCAAAACTGTGAGATCTTAAAATTTGGACCGAAATTCCCCTCTTTGTCAGCAGGGAGGGGAGGGGTCTTGAAGTTGTCTTTTTTTGGGCTATATTAATACGTTGCTTTACCAAGGGTAATAAGGAATTTATTGCTTCTCTCTGGACTTATAGTTTGAACAAGTGTCCGTTCTTGAGACAAATGAAAACTTTATATTTTTGCTACTACTTTTAGGTACTCGCTCTGGCCAGAAAGCTACAAATTCTATAACGAGTAACTTCATTTGCATTGTATAATAAAAATTACGTGGCCTTTTCCAGTTGAATAAGTCCTGTGTTCCATTAATAGGATTTGTTTAATCTGTCTGTAGAAGCTGCTGTTACTTAAAATACTCGGTTTTCACCACCATTTTTATTGTTTGGAGTAGTTTGGCATGGAATAAACAAAACACAAGCTCAGAGAGCTGTGAATTTGCTGAACAGTCTGCGCTGTCTTTAAAAGGCTGTCATCCTAACGATATCCAGGCCCATGCCTTCATTAAGTATTCATGCCAGGATCTTTGTAGCTAAGAAAAGTGAACATAATCTGAGCATGTGCTGTGCAATGTGAGCTGAGAACCCAAGTTGGTCTGGACCTAGCAAGCAACAGCTTGTTTGGTCGGATAGCCGGCAGGAAGACCAAGGCACTCTTCTTTGCACCCTCAGCCACCGTGTTTTAATCTTCCTTCTTTGTCTGTACTATTGGTGACCCGCTGAAAAAAGCAGAGTACTGCCTGTTCTGGCTAAAGAAGATGAAGTAGGGTGACAGAGATGAAGTTACACCTCTGGGACAAAAATGGAGAAATAAAAATCTGCTGTGAATTTTAATTCTCCATTTTCTCTTTTCTGTTCAGTTATGTAGTGTCTGTCACAGCAAGTACAACCTGATGCAGCTAGCATACTCGGATATAATAAAGAGGAAAAAAAGGCCCAAATCTTGAGAAGCTCTTTTAGTTTAGTGACTGACTCAGAAATCTATAGGTGTTAGCTGCTTGAAATACTTTGTACAGAACAGCAAAATTGAAAAGCTTTATCATTACGTGTTTATTTTTCACCCCCTAGAACTTGCTCACCTTGATGTGTATCCAGTTCCTAATTACTTGGCTTATATGGATATTTCTAGGTAAGAGTCGTTTACTATTTTTATTTTTTTTTAAACATAATGAAGTTTATGGAATAAGAAGGCTCACTGTGTTTTACTGAGTGGAAGTGGAAGCAGGAAATGGACCTTGATGCATGAGAGTGCTGATTCTCAAAGTCAGTCCTTGGGCTTTTTCCTCCTGGCCAGCTCTTCCTTGTTTCCTTTTCATTTATTTTTATTTATTTTTATTTTTAGCATTAAAAGCATTATGTGCCTTTACAGTTACGGGAAAATAATTGTCCTCTTTTAAAGATTTCCTGTCTTATACAGCCAATGCAGGATTATTCAACCGTGCACCAATATGAGACATGTAGAGAAGTTCCTTTTTGGACTTCTGTATCAGTCCCAGTGTAGGTGACAGTCTGTTAGTCTGCTCTCCAGTTGTGCAGCTCCTGCAGCTCATCGTTGTCCACAGCCCTGGCTGTCGCAGGGATGTCTGCAGTTGCCATTTGAATGTATCCAAAAATCTCAGCTTCAAAAGGGAGGTAGGGTAAGGAAAGAAATGCAGAAGGAGCTGTTTTAATTTGTGGCTTTTTTTGGGGAAAGCATTTTATACGTGTGCTTAATGTCTCTCTTAAGTAAGGAATTACTCATCTGCACATTGTAGTGGTGTAATTTCATTCATTAAAAAGCCTGCTTAAAGCACTCTTAACTGTTCAAGGTGATTGTAGCAATTACTGAGTTAACCTGGGTTAGTGGCCATCAGCTTCAAAGTTTCATTAACCATGAGTTACTCTTACTGTGCACCTAAATGTGCCACACAGGTGTGACTAAATAAGTGCAAATTGTTTTAAGTGCACTTTGTAAAGCTGTGTTCTCCATGTAGTTATACATGAAAATGGAGCAGAATGTGTGGTGTTGATCACAAAACCATTTCTGTGCTTTGATGGCATTGTAACTAAATGGATGGGGTGTCTTTAGCTTCTAGGCGCACTTGGAATTGGGGAAGTGCCTGATCATGATTTGATGCCCAGGTTTGTATCTGCATATGCTAACTTTACATCTGGATTATGGCTTAGTAAACCTCCCGTGTTCTGTATTCATAGAAATCGCCTGGAAAGCCTACCTGAGTGGGTATGTGACAGCAGAAAACTGGAAGTGTTGGATGTTGGCCACAATCGGATACATGAGCTGCCTGCCCGGTGAGTCTTGCAGACCCGTTGCAAGATTTGGAGCAGGATAAGCAATTCAGAAATAATTGCTGATTCAGTGTTTAGCTTGTTCCAGTGATTGCCAGGCCTGTTTTATCTTCTGTTTTGATTTTATTTTTACCTTGTGGGGTGTCATCATACCGCAAGCTTCCATCCAGCCTTTCTTCTTTTCCTTTTATGCAAAGAAATCAGTGCCTTTGAACTCAGGTTGGAAATTTTGAAGCTGTTCAAGGAGGAAAGCCCTTCATTTTTAACACTGAATATTAAATATTTACAACCATAACTTTGCACGACAGTTTAGGGATCCAGGAGCTGTGACTTATTTCTATTTCAGCGGTGCCTAGATTCTCTGCCTCATAAGCTTCATTTGAGTTTCAAATAAGAAAAAGGTTTGAGAGGAGAAAGTAAAGCTGCATAAAGCAAGTAAGCTTTTGCAAGTAGAGCAATTGCCTTTACTACAAGGATGATCTCCCTTCCAGGAGTCTGAACTTTAAATTGATAAAGTAGTAGGATAGCAAGTGAGTAGGAAGGAAAATAGTTGGGTTTAAATCGTGAAGGGCTGTTGGGAACTTCTGTCTAGAGAGACCCAGTCCAAATACCAGTCAGGTGGTGGTATTGAGAATTTTTAAGTGAATTTTTAATTTATAATTTTTAATTTTTATGTACAGAGCTATTGAAAATTGTGGACAGCTGCTATAATGATGAGCTATTAAATATTTTCCTTCCAAAGCTATAGAGAACAGAAGAGCATCAGAAACCAAAAAGAATAGTTTTGTCTGGGTCTGGAAATTTAGTATTGGAGATGGGAAGAGAATAGATATCAGAAATATGGGCAGAACAGGATGTGAGGAGACTTACTGAGCAAGTTAACTGTTTAACATGCAGACTATTAATCCCTCTGTTTTTTCCACACAAAATGAAACTTGCACCTACTCAGAAGTGGGGGGAGCCAAAGTTCATTTGCCTTTCATTTGCACTTCATAACAGCAAGGAATATCAAGGCATACCGGATATCTTTGGGAGATTAATGATTAGCTTGAAATTAGGTACAGTCAACATCCCACTTGTCTCTCCTGCCATCTTATCGTTAACCTCAGGAAACAGCTTATCTTTGAAAGCTCTTCTTTGTAGTATGTGTCTAGATAGCTTAGCTCCTAATAAGTCAGCTCAGTTTTAGGGCCCGGTTCAAAACACAGGCTTTGAACATCCATTAATCTTCAGAAAAACTTGGGTCTGGATTCAAATGCAAATGGCTCAGGCTTACAGTAAGTATATTTAAAAAAAAAAAAAAAAAGTGCCCAGTAAGTGGACTCGTGCACTGTTTCTTGCTTCTACTTCTGTATAGAATACCACTCTGAAAATCCGTCAAGTAAATGAACAGCACTTTCCTAGGAGAGTGCTTGCAACCTGAACCACTAAGTGTTCAAGCCTTGACCAGCAGTATCCTGGAAGGCTGAAGGTTGCATCTAATCTAAACAGACTACAGCTGAGGCTGTTTGTATTTGCTTCTTAAACAGAAAAGCAGCCTTGAAGCCTGAAAGTTGAAGCACTTTCAGATAAAGGACTGTGTACTAATATTTTCATCAAAGAAAATGGTAACAATGTACACTGTTGGACTGTAATGCAGCCATTTCTGCTTTAAAAGTACTGAAAAACAACAAAAAGGGTACTTAAGTCTCAGCTATGCAGAGTAAACTCATTACCATAAAACTGACATTGCCAGAGAATTCCCCAAAGAAAACGTAAATCCTTCAATTAAAGGTTGCCAAAATGACCTTGCTGCCACCAATGAGCAGATGTTTGTATGTGTTTTTGTTTCTTTTTTGTCCATTTTTGAACAGATCTATTGGTATGCAACATGGTGCTTTGTTTTTCAAACAGTTGCTTACTGAAGGAATTGGTTGAGTGTTTTCACTAAGTCATGTTTTCTCCCAAGATGCTGATGCTAGGCGGCATGCCTGCCCTTAGAAATTTTGATGCCATCAAAGCTTCCAGTGGGAGTCAGGCAAGTGGGAAAGCTGCCCATAGGGAAGAGCAGTCCTGGTGTCCTGGTTCCCTACCCAGCAGGAGAACCAAGTGTCCCAGGCTCATCAGGAGCTTGCTTGGTTGAACGCTGGTGGTTCAAGGTTTCTTCAGGGAGCCCAGTTCCTCTGGTGCTTGTGTAACTTGAAAACAATGTGAAATCACTAAATGTGATATTTTTTTTTTTTTGGAGGTGTTCTCATCAAACTCTTCTTTTTTTCTTTAATGTTTGGTTTGATGACACTGGCCAGTCTTGATGAGGAAAGTAAGTAGAATAGAAAGGCAAACCCATAGAGATTTTCTAGTAAATGCAGAAAGAAACAAAAAATGGTCAAATGCCAAACATGCAATAGATATGCTTATCACTGGATGATAAATCTTTTTACCCTGTGTTGAGTCTTCTGGAATGATATGGCTGGCTGTTGACCTGTCTCCATGGTCTTAGTGCAGATGATCGAGCCAACTGAGATAACTGTTAGTGCTGGCACACAGATGCAGAGTATGACTCTATCTGTCAAGGGGAAAATAGTCAGCATACTCCATTGATTATTTTGGCACAGTAATCTAATGACCCCTGATGTAGTGTAGGGAAGGGGGGGGTTCTTTATGTGTATATAGTTCATTGTAACAAAGGGAAGGAGATTTTTTTTTTGCATTAATGCTGAGTAATTTGAAAATCTTTGATTGAAACTGGTCAGCAATATGCACAGGCTCGCCGGATTAAATGGTACAGTAGCAAGAATGTAAGACGGGTGGCAGATGAAGAAAGAGCTTTTTTTTTTTTTTGTAATTTATTGAAAGGGCTTTCTCTTCAAAATAAAGACTTGTTCCTTTTTTGAGGTCATTGAGTGCGGATTTTTAAACTCCTTACTGAGTTCTTTGTACAGCAAAATTTAGCTTTAGTATTTGATTAAAATAGCCATTCTTTCCTTTCTCCCTGTATTGCTCTTTTCTTCGATCTCTCCCACTATATCCCCACCTCCTGCAGAAATGGAGCAGGGGGATGGGACCGTGGGTCATCTATCATTTGTAAAAGCTCAAGAAAGGAAAGCCGATTAGATAAATTTCATTCACTGTAGAACTGGAAAGGAGGCTTTATGCTAGTCTGGTATTAAGGGAAAAGGAAAATGGGGGGTGGGGAATTGCACTGGATTGAATCAGCACCTGATGAATAAAGTACAGTGAAGTTTGTGGGGTGACTGGTGCTTTCACCCACACTTCTTAAGTTCTTCAGCTATCTTGAGGGATCCCATAAGCGCCATTTCTGCAGCCATCGTTAGTAATTACCTACTTCATAGGCGTGTTTCAATATTCACGTCTTATGCACTGCAATAAGATAGACCTTTCTCGCTACTTTCCCTCCTTAATCATCCTTAAGTCTCCTTCCCTGTCTCTGAGCAACCTTTTTAAGAAGTTGGTGGAGAGTGGGAAGATGTTCTCAGATCCGTGCGTAACTAATACCGGTCTGCTAATCAGTTGGCTGAATCACTTGCTGGTAATGAACTGTGATAGCACACTTAAATTCCCAAGGCAAATCTTCAGCTGAGATTTTTATTATTTTTGGTGTGTTTTCTTTCTCTCAGGTTGTTTTACAATAGTAGCTTGCGCAAGCTGCTGGCGGGACACAACTTGTTAGGAAGGCTACCAGATCGGCTTGAGCGAACACAAGTGGAGGTTCTGGATGTGCAACACAACCAGCTCCTGGAACTGCCATCTAACCTGCTTTTGAAAGCAGACAGGTAAATGTAAAGGAATTTGTTTTCAACTTGTGTGAGAGAAACCTTGCTTTGTGCTTTATTTCCTAGTTGAAGGGGTAATGTGAGGTTCCCCTGATTTGAAAGTTGTCAAACCTTGGGTGATAAGAACAGATGTCTGCCCAACTCACCAAAACACAGATTCTTTTTATTCTGGCTTTGTTGCCTTATATGGTTACTTTTTTATCCCCACCAAGCTCCTGCTGTACACCTACTTCTTGAAATCGAGCTGTAAAGTGAAGCGCATGCTATTTTCTACTACATACACTGAGATGAGTTAGTGGCAGTTTCTTTAAGTATATATTCCTTAGGTTTGCTTGAAGAAGTGTGAAAGCTTCCCCCCCCCTCCTTCAGTCATGGGCTAGAACTTATTTATACCTGCCAAACAAAACAAAATCTGTGCATAAGGCTGTCAGAATAACTCAGTTATTCCTGTGTCCTTGCTTTGTGAATTTCTTATGTCTTTCAAATGTTTGTCGCTAATTTAGCTGGTGTCACCGCTTGATCTGATTTTTGGCTTCTTATTTTTATACCGCTGTTCCTTTAGTCTCAAAGTCTTCATAATCTTTCTTCCTTGATCTAAACATATCCTGTAAAGTGACTGTGATTAAAATACCAGGGATTCATAGCATCGCTGGGGTGGCGGATGGGCTTGCCACGCTTGATGTCAGTGTTCCTTGCACCTCTGCACTTCAACAAAGTGTTGTGGGATTTCTGAATATTTTAACCCATGTGTAACTTAACAGGCAGTGAGATTTTTCTGCTGTGGGGTTTTATTTCTAATCTTAACTGTGACAAAGGGAACACACAGCCCCTAGGTTTCTTGAGAGGTGAAGAAGGACTGGTGATCTGTCACAGATCATCACCTAGTTAAGAATAGTGCAAAACTCCTCCTTTTATACTGTTCATACTGCTGTGAACCTCTGTTTATACTTCCTGAGATTCAGGGCATCAGAGCTGCGGAATTAGGTTGGTTGAGATGCTTTCTATGTAAACTTGGTTTTGGAACTGTCTTGTTCAAAGAATAAGAAGGAAATTATCTTTTAGTTGAAAAATTGTCTTCTAAAGGATGGACTTTATTAGGACAAGGTTTAGGTTTATCCCAGTATGGCATTTCAGTCTTGATTTGCTTTAAAGAAACTTTAAAGTAATTTTTGTACTTAAATTTTTATTTTATTTTAAGCTATTGCATACCTGTCCGCATTCAGCTGTTGGTAGGGTACCACCTTTGAAAGAAAAATGATGATCAGCAAAGTTGTTCTGATATTAATTACTGTTACAGTTGGGACTTTACATAAAAATGCAATCAAAACGATCAAATGTAGCAATGCTGCTGCTGTAATAATTGCAATCACCAGTTATGTTTCTGTTTAAATGCAATGAAAATCATATGGGAAAGATGTTTAACAGCAGCAGCTGTAATTGTCTTGTACAAGAGTTTGAGAAAGTCATCCCCATTAGATGTTGCATGAACTTCAGATGTCAAACCTTGTAGAAGTTTTTTCATGAAGGCTGCAAAATTAGGTCAATTTAAAATAATCCTATTTACAGGTCCCAAGTTGAAATTCCTGTCAACTTGGAAAGGAAAGAAACCTTTAAGTAAGATTCAGAAAGCTACTGGCATCTGAGAAAACAAGGCGAGCAATACTTCAGTAAATTTATTTACAAGTTGTAGGTCTTGAATGCAGATTAGTGCAATCCTGGCAGAGAATCTGGATAAAAATTCTTGGGCTGCAACTCACCTTTTTAAACTGAGCTACAGAACTGTAGACAGCTTTTTTTTCCCCCCTTCCTTTTTTCATGATGCCAAAATGAACAAGCACAGGCTAAAACTAGAATTGGGGCTAGACTTTCAGAAGTTGGCAAAATGTTGGCTGAGAAGAGGTAGAACCTAAACCTGCTTTGAATAGCATATTCAGTGGCTGCTTCCGACTTGGAGACTTTTTCCGTCTGCATCTTTGAGGTGACGCAGCTTCCAAGCAGCACAGGGAATGTGTTTAAACTTCTCTACAGGTATTAACAGAACAGGAGGTGAGCACAGCTTACCCATTCTGGGATTTCATCACCACTGCAGCCTCCCTCGTTTGTGATGATGACAGAAGCAGTGAGCTTGCGGGGCTTTCCCATGTTGCCTACCCCGTTACTGCCTTAGAAGACTTGACTTAAAAATGGTTTGTCCATGCTGCTGCTCCTATTCCTGCTGCAGAAGTGATACCTGTGAAGGAAAATAGCAGCCCCCGATGGAAGGGTTTTACGCTTGAAATTTCCTGTAGCAAACATCTTTCTCTTCACTTTGCTTTTAGATGTTTGCTTCTGTCAGCAGCTAAAGGTCTGGACCAGGGAAAGGTGTTTAGGGGTTCTGTTCGTTTTTCAGAAAAGGTGAGATGTTTCTCTTCTCAAAGCATCCCCTGGGAAGCACAATCTGTGCTGCCAGACATGGCAAGGGAATTGGGTTCCCTGTGTGTAACGTTGGACAAATCACTTTACAGAGCCCTTATCTCTCCACAAAGTGACTTATCTTCTGCGACATGAAAAGATGGGTTTATTTTGGGGGGAAGGTACTCAAGTCTATGCAGTTGGCAGATGATATCTTGTCTTAATATGAAGTCTCACGTTGTGAATTATAAGCGCTTTCTCCTTCTCAGTCCTGAATATTTGACTACGTGTCTCTGAAGCGCGTTGGGCAAATGCCAGCACAAACACTGGTGAGCTTTGACATCCAGAAGACCCGAGAAAGGCAGGGAAACCAGGGCATTGGTGCGCATGGAGGGAGTATCACTTTCACCAAAACAACAACAAAAACTGAAAAACCTCTCCGTTCTCTTCATAAAATGTATGGACATCAGTTTTGCTCTCTTTAACCCTTCAAAAACCAATTAAAAAGATGGATTTTCTGATGAAGAGTATAATTTATGGTTATTTTGTCTTTTTTTTCTTCTGCTTTAAACTGTTATTTGAGAAGAAACGGAGGACTTTCTGTGAAACATTGCTCTGACCAAGACTGAACTTGGTTCTGTTTATTCTGCTGAAAGTATGCACATCTTGATCATGTTAGCAAGGATTTCTCTTGTTGGGTGGGGATTTTCTTGGCAAGACGAGCGCCACCGAGACAGCCAGATAATCTGTTCATTTTTCATTACCAGATGCTGCAAAAATAGAGAACTCATGCGAGTGTTATAGCTGATGGGAAAAACTCCCAAGCAGAGTCCTTAACCTTTCTCTTTTATTTTTATTTATTTTTTTTTGCACACCTGCAACCCCACAGCCTTTTGTTTCTACTCGCTGCTTCATTTGTTGTGTTGGCAGATGCCTTTCCCGCTCTGTCCAGTTCTCGTACAGCCTTTTTGCTGCCTTCCTCGACCAGCTTGCAGCAAAACTAACAGCGTAAGGCCATGAAAGCAGTTCTACGAAATGTCCTTTGGATCAGATGGGCAGGCATTTAAGAGTTTAAATTCGCTGAGTTTAGTAGAAAAACAGTGGCAGTGGGTCAGGTGGGTCTAAAAGTGGAGAGACAGTGATGAAGGTCAAGGGTTTGCCTGTTGCCTAAACTTTCTTTCCAGTGTCTGTGGATGTTGTAGCTGTAGGCAGACCTTTAAAAGAGCCCCTGGATTATTTAAAGCTGTTATATGGTGAAGGTCTAACTGTGATCTGCCTCGATTAAATCTTGAGCTTTCTGTTGGTTTGTGGTGTCCGGCAGTGGCTAGAGTGGAGGCTAAGCCAGTGTCAGCTGTTCAGAGCCCGTCCTCTAGGCTCTTTTCTGCACCATTCTTGTTTTCAGCTTTGTTCAGCTGTTCTTACCTGTTTTGATTTTGTTGGTGGTGGTGGTTTTGATCTGATTTATTTTTATTTTTTTGCTGGAGTTCTGGAAGGTGACCCAGTTAAACTTGTTTGATATTTGCCATTTCCACCCACTGTGGCTGCTGCCTTCTTATGCAAGGACTCATACATATCGTGGATACAACAGGAGTGAGAGAGGAAACAAATTCAAATGAATGCAGGGAGTGTTTGACGCACGTACTTTGGTTGCAGAAGTGCTTACCTGCAGTTGTTTCGTGGTTGGTAGGTCAGGGTTTGCAAACAGATACCTTAGAAACTGGGGATGTCTCGGTTAATGAAACAGCTGAAGATAGGTTAGAAAGTAAGAGCTGAGGTGGCAAAAGCACTCAAACATAGTTGGCTT
Source organism: Aythya marila (assembly GCF_965140915.1). Taxonomy (NCBI): domain Eukaryota; kingdom Metazoa; phylum Chordata; class Aves; order Anseriformes; family Anatidae; genus Aythya; species Aythya marila. The sequence goes on from NC_139043.1 coordinate 80,035,060, forward strand.
GCGTTTTTGGCAGTTCATCAACAGGAAGGGGATTCACTGGAGTTTTTTTGTCCTTTTTTTTTTTTTTTTTTTTTTTAAGGGAGCAGAAGTTCTTTGCATCAGTTTGCAAAAAACTTCCTTGGTCATTTTTTCCCCCAGACACACCAATCTGAAAGGTTTCTTCCTCTCACACACTTGCTACTGCAGTCGTAAATTATTTCAGGATTAGGTGATGAGAAATTGAGGGCATGTCTCTGCAGAAGGGACTGAAGAAGAAATTTTCTGTTTTGATTGCTCGGTGCTGATGGAGATCTTGGGGCACAGGCCAAACTGGAGATCTTGATTTCTCCGCGTATTTTATTTTACAGCTGCAGCATTCTTTCCAACATTTATCAATACTTCCAAGCTAAGCTCAGTGGTTTTTGACTTGCTGCTGCTTTGTCGCTGGATACAGTTTTCTGTGCTGCTCTTACTAATGTTGAACATTCGTAAGCATTTTGGAGTACTTAAATTATTCCTGTGGTGGCTGTGTCTTTATGGCAAGCCAAGTTTGCCAAGCTACCTCAGAAGATGCTGAGGAATTGGGAGATGCAATTTTAGTGACACCTAACAATTTAGCCTGTGTGTGTGCTGGAGGTAGACTTCTATGTTGAAGGGGGAAAAAAAAAAAAAAAAAAAGATTTTGAACCTTTTGCAGCTTCCCATAGATTTTCTTCCCCTGCTCTTGGAAGTTCAAACTCAGTTCAGAGCCCTCTGGATTTAAATAGGGAAGGCATGTGAATGCTGCATGCATATTAGGTCTGTTCTGTTGAATTAGATCCATGCCCTTGATTCTGGTGTATTCTTTGGGACAGTCTTTATTTTCTCTTGGAGAAGTTGAGTCTAGCAAGGGATTTTACTTTAATACCCCATAAAACTGAAGGTGACTTACTCCAGCCAGAGTTCAATGTTTATATTATTACTCCAGAGGAGAATTTGCACCTTGTCAATGCTGACGAATTCTGGCATCCTCCTGCCAATGCTTTTCTTTCTTTCTTAATCCCTGACACTCTTCTAGTACTTGTTAATTCACGCTCCCCTCGCTGCATTATACTCTGCTATGTGCGCAGGCTGCTGAATTCAGGATTTTGTAGTGATGCTGTACTTTGTTCATGAGCTTGTGGTGTAGTGTGTGGGTGGAATTGGAAGGGGAAACAATTAATTTGGGACTGAGCTTTAATACTTGACGTTCTGCTTCCATCTGATAAGCAGTACGAGTGGGATATCTTCAAGGAACATGAATCAGTTCAGGTCCATGCACAAGAGAGATGGCAACAATTGTGCCCAAGTAAATTTCCTCTCCTCCAGAGGGCACTTGGAAGATGTGCCTTCTGAGCTGGTGGCTGGCACAGTGCGTGAGGATGAAGGAACAGGGGAGTGGAAATAACCCGGTGGAGGACTTCTGTGTTAAATCAGAGGGAAAAACTGATGGGCAAGTATAGATTTTTTGGGCAGAAGAATCTAGCACAGAATCAACAAAGCTTTATGCAGCAGCAATCTGCTAGTTCGTTCTGTCCTGTGCCCAAAGAGCGGTGTCTCTCCTTTAATCCAGAGAATATTTTGAAAAAAGGATCTTTGGAGAATGTGTTTTTACCATTTTAATGTAACAGCTGGTCAGAAGGAACATGTAAATAAGCAGCATACTCTTTTTCTCATGGTATCAGCTATCTTTTGAGAATTAAGCTACAGATGGAGATTACTACGTGACTACCCTGAATCTGAGTGCTGCGTGGCTGTGAGTGTGCACGTGGAGGTGTTTGCTAGGTGTGGTGAGGGTGAAAGACCCCGCTACCACAGGGTGCTCATTCTAGGCTGCTGGCAAGATGTTGCTAGCCACGTAAGCACTGCGAACACCAAGGCACTAAACAGTAGGTCAGGAGGCTGGGGATTTATTTCCAGTGTTGTCATATCACTCTGGAAGACCTGGCAAAAGGTGGGGAGGTGGAAGGATACAGGGCAACAACTCTCCTCTCTGCTTTCCCCATTGGAAAACGTGCGTTCAAAACCTGTTTTTGGCAGGAATACGCAAATTTCAACCACTTTCAGTGCCAGTGAAGGAACAGCTTGAGATTTCTCGTTGTATTCTACCAATGTTGAAAACCTATTACAAACGGAACGCTTCTTGATTAATTTTTCTTTTGAATTTAGGATGACTTCTCTATAGTAGATCATATCAATTCCAGCATCATCAGAACAACGTGCGCTTCCTTGAAGATTTCAGCTGTGTTTTGGGATAGCTGTATTTGAGCAAACCTAAATTCTTCTGTGCATTAGGAACCTCATAGCCATAGGATGCTCTATAGGTTATCCGTTAGGCTCCGTCTGGTAATTAAAGGAAGGTACCTGTGAACCACTGCAATTTATTCTGCTGCATCCTACAGGAGCATAAGGAAAATACAGATTCCTTTTCAAGTGGAAGATGCCTTTGCTTGAGGTTTTTCTGGTTGTGTGTTTTGGTGTTTTGCTGTTACCTCCTCGTCCCTGTCATATTCCTGGGAAAGGGCACTCTTCCCTGCAGCCTTAAGCCTTTTTATTACTTTAACCTTTCCAGACTGAGCTGAAGATGACCATTTTCTACTGCGAGCAGTACAAAAGGCACCGTCGTGGCTTTAATGTTAATGAAAGTGCCTTTTTGTGGAGAGAGAGGGATTGTCGTGGATATTAGAATGAAGTTGCCCAAGTAATAATTGCCTATACTTTAGCAATAGGTGTGCTTGCTGGTGTGTAATTAAGCACAGGAACTGTTGATGTGGTATGCTTCGGTTTAATAATCCAACTTTGAAAGAGCTTAATATATTTTTAGTTTATACCTAGAGGGCAAAACTGAGCAGCCTCCTTTTAGAATAAGTAAATAATGTTAAAAACCCTTTCAAATGCTTATTCCCTTCTCTGTTAATCCTCCCTCTCCTCCCCTCCTCCTCTGGAGTTCCACCACCCCTGTGAATAATGAATGAGCCTCAGGATTAAACTGTGTCTCCGTAGTGGACTCCTCGGTCCGCGTAGAGCAGCTAACCTAGTTTCAGTTCTGTGCAGCGCTGAGAGGTTTTTGCTTCTAATGGAAATATTTTTAAATCCTTTGACGTCCCACGTGACTTCCCTGTGGCATGCCTGACCCTTATTTGCTGCCGAGCAAGTTGCAACCAGCTGCAACTCATGCAAATCCATCTCATTCATTAGCAGACCTGAAAGGTCAGCGTGAATTCCCGTGCACTGAGGCGAGGCGGGGGAAGAGCCATCAATATTTTATCACTTTCTCTTCAGATCGATGACAAGGACGCACATACCTTTTGTGTCCTGATCGCTGGCCTTACGGGTTCCAGCCAGCTCATTTCTGAGTCCTGTGTCTCGAAGGCAGCTGTGACTGTTTTGCTGTTAGCTGGTAGGAGCAGTGCAGCCTGATTTCAGCGTGCTCACTGCAGGCTGGCAGCCACACATTTACTTCTGTATCACAAGTTCTCTAAGGCAGCCTTCTCTAAAACAAGGAGGGAGGAAGAGAGGTCTTAATTCTCTTGAAAAGACCTGGTCATGCCAGAGTTGGTTACTTAAGGCTAAATGGCCTTATTTTTCCGTTTCTTTGGGATTGCCTGTGTGAATTCTAGCTGTGGAGATGCTAACAGTATGCACCTTCCCACAAGTTCTGCAGTCACAAAACTCCCTAAAGGAACATGAGTCGGGAATCGTCTGTGTGCAGAATGTCACTGGCCAGAGTGGGCAGTGCCTCTTCTTCAGCAGGTCCTGCTCCCACCCTGGCAAGGAGCCTCTGAGGGAGAAAGAGTAACTTCATTTCTATGCGTCTTCAGTCCTTGCTGCTTGTAGTGGAGTTGCAGAAAATATTGACAAGGGCTTCTGCTAGGGGAAGGACACTCCGGATCTATAGAGAGAGCTGGCTTGCTTGCTGCATAGATCAGCAAGCATCTAACTTCTTTAATTTAATTGAACATTGGCTCTGTTTCTCTTTCAAACGTAAGAGGTAAATTACTGCTTGGGTCCCCGGCTGTGTTTTTTTGTGCGTGAATGGTATGTCTTCAGTTGTCCAAATATTCACAGAGAACTTCTTCGTATTTTGTAGATGTTTTCAGGCCTTCAGGTTAAAACAAACAAACAAAAACTCTCTGTATCCTAGCCAGTATTTAAAATACTGAAAAAATGGCTTTTTTTTTTTTTTTTTTTACCAGTGACTTTTTTTAGTCATTCGAAGGGCAGTTATGCTCTCATGCTTCACTGATAATGAGTTCAGAATTCATTTTTACGTGGAACAAATATGGAAATGATGTGGTTTGCTATTGCTGTTAGCTGTACGTACTTCTGTAGTAACATCAGCAGTATGAGGTTTTTATAAAAGGACAGAGGCATTTTGACATACTTATTTTGCTGCTGTTATGTTCATAGAAATGGGTTAACTTAAAAATGGGACCAGAAATGTTGCTTGTATAATACTAGACTTCTGCTCTTTCTGTCCATCATTGTGCACTTGCTGCTTTTGATCTTTATTTTAACTATCTTATAAATAGAAATTTTATTTATACTTTGAGACAACCTGCAGGATGTTTCACTGAACTCCCTTATGCAATGTTTCTTTGCAGCCTGAGGTTTCTTAATGCCTCTGCCAACAAACTGGAAATGCTTCCTCCAGCCACGCTTTCTGAAGAGACCCATAGCATCTTACAGGAGTTGTATCTGACCAATAACAACCTCACAGATAAATGTGTACCCTTGCTAACGGGCCATCCACACCTCAAAATCCTGCACATGGCCTACAATCGCCTACAGAGCTTCCCTGCAAGGTAAGTAACTGGTGTTACTGCCACTGGCCCACCAGTGGGCAACGTGAGATATTTTCACACTGAGAGCTAAGTTGCCCAGAAATCTGGCGGCGCAGGTTGTATTTTGAATGTAGTGATACTGCAGTGGGTGGATGCATCTGCTCTGCCCTGTTGCACATTGCTAACCCCCCCTGCGTTGCACAGTGTTTGTTGGTGCCTTCTGATTGCACTGGGAATTCGTTTCAAGTTGATGAATTCAGCATGGCTGCAGTATGCTTCTGAAGTCAGTCAAAGAGATCTGTTTTTCCCAGTTTGGTCACCTTGCTCGCACCTGATGGGCTTCTCCTTGCAGGAGATTTGTAAGCATAACAATCTGAAAATGTCCTTTGGCAGTGGACAAAGCAACACCAGGAAAAAAATCCTCTCGCTCCCGAAGGAGATTCTCCCTTGGCAGCAATTTAGATGAACTACTGTACTTTCAATTCACTCTGGTTTAATCAGAAATCTTTCAAGTGTAAGATGTGCTGTAAAGCTGATGGGGTACAACCTTGGAAAGGAGATGCCAATAAATAAAGGAAGAGACATCTCTGTCCTTGTGGGATGTTCCGAGCAACTGGGCTTCGGTGGCAAGGAGAGATGGAGAGGGGGAGGGAGGTGAATAAGGCAGTGGGGCTGAGCAGGGTGCCAGAAGGTGGAGGGGAAAATCTGGGATGAAGTGGAAAGCTAGGGTTGGAAGAAAGGAGGAAAGAGTGAAAGCGAGCTGGTAAGCAGAAAGAATGTAAGCAAAATAAGTCACTTTGAAAGTAGAATTAACAAAAATTGGCAGAAGCAGCACAGATCTGGGTTCCACAGCTGTCAGCATCTGATGGGAGGAGAGGTGGCAGGCACTGCTGTGAACAAGGGCCAAAGTCTGCCACTGTATTTTCTTAAAATCATGAAAGTGACTGCTCTTAACACCATTTCAAAATGAAACATGTATGCATATTAACAGCAAAATTCTCAAACTCTTGTAGTAAAATGGCCAAGCTGGAAGAGTTGGAGGAAATTGATATTAGTGGGAACAAACTGAAAGCCATTCCAACAACCATCATGAACTGTAGGCGCATGCACACTGTCATTGCTCATTCCAACTGCATCGAAGTCTTCCCAGAAGTCATGCAGCTTTCTGAAATAAAGGTAAGACATGAATGTGCTGTGAAAGACGCAAAGTAGTGCGTGCTTTTCCAATTCTGTTCTCCCCTCGGGTCAGTCATTGCTGCAGGATGGTATATTCTCAAAAATCGTGGGCACTGACAGCTGCTTTTTTGCCTGAGGTCGTGGGTAAAGCACTCGCCCCTGTGCTGCCTCATAGTGGAAGGGAGGAAGGTCCTCAAAATCTGATTTTACACTCACCTTCACCACATCCCATTTTCTTTGCCAAATAAGTGTTAATTGTCTTCCTGTGGCAGTCTCTTATGATACGACTTAAACATTTGCCAAGAGCTATATACAATTAACTCTTGCTGCCTCGGCAGTTGGTTAATTCCGTAGGAATGGACTTTGTTTTTAGCACGTGTTTAAAAACTGCTGAAGCTGCAAAATAGGATAGGCCTTGGGGACAGAGATAAATTCCAGGAGCGCAGGATTTGAGCAGTTAGGCAAGCTACTTCAGTTTTCCTAATTGCAGTCATATTTTGCACAACTGGAGGAACGCTTAATCCATTTCGGGTGTGTTACCAGAAATAATTCTGGGCTGTTCCTGACAGTTCTTTTTTGTGAGACACGTTCTTTGCTTGACCATGCCGAGAGCAATACTGCTTACCTTCTGTACGTCAAGTTTGTGTCCCTCCTGGCCACAACGCAGAATATTTCTGGTTGCATGCCATTTCCACTGCTTGGAGCTGGGAGATGGTTAACTCGTAGCGTACGAATCTTGTGGTGGAATCGAAAAAAATCTATCTTTCATTCCCTGAGTTTGAGAACTGATTACCTATTCATGGGATCAAAGCAGCTTGTGTGTCCTTCGCACACTCTGCAGAGTCAAAAGGCTAAGTTCCCAGACTGGTCTCTGTGCTGCAGTGTCTGGGGTCATGCAGAGCAGCAGGAGGAATACTTTTTTTGGACAGTGAGTACACGTAAAGATGAGCTTTGTGGTTCAGGCCAGGAAATCTCAAACAAACTTGTGGCTTTTTGAATACTCCTCCCTCTTCAGAACAATGGCCAGAGGAAACTGAGGGCCATTTAGAATCGATTAGAAGTAAAGCTTTTCTTCTTAGAGGAAGAATTGGGGTGGGGGAGTGAGGCTCTGCACAGTAAACATTTCTTTAAAATATGAGGGCATTTTTAACCAAAAAAAGGAGGATAATGTAAACATGTGATAAGGAATAACCATCTTTCTCCTTTTTGTTCTCACATCTTGGGGATAGTTGAATGTTTTTAAGAAGTAGCAGTATTCAGAGTGTCTCTCTGCTACAAAGCTTAGCAGAAAAATGTTCATGGAAGACCTGCTGTTTTACTCTTCCTAAGTTATTTAGTTCCTACAGTTATTTAGTTCTTTCTAGCGAAATAAAGAGGCGTGGATGTCGTCAACTGTTTTGCAACTAGAGAAATAGTGTGCATGCCTTCACCAGAGAGTGTAGTGCTCTAGGACTCCACCTTTGTGGATAGAAAATGCCTCGTCAGTACCCACGTCTGGTTTGGACTTAGGTGAAACTTAGGAGTTCGTACCGCTGCCAGATCCCTGTGCCGTAGCCTTGGTGGGCACAGGGCTGCTTCTGGCCTCTTGGAGATTTCTCTGGGTCAGGGCTTGGAGCTTGTGCAGCCCGGCTGTATGCATTACTAAGCATGACTGGAGATCCTCTTTGGATGTTTAAAAACATTCAAAATGTGCCAAAGCAAGGTAAGAAACTGGAGCTTGAGTTAGGGGTTTGGTAGTTTGGTGAAGAAGCTTGCTTGTAGCAAAGCGCAGAGTTGCATAGTCTCATGTTAATGATTGTCATACTTAATCATTAATCTTAATTGAGGTGGCATTCACATACTCTAAACTTCTTAGTAAACTGTTACCTGAGGTAATAGCTGCTCTGCTTTGTATTTAATTAGCCTGAGAGGCTGACACATTACATTTTTTGAGTCAGCAGTACTGGAACAGTTATGATGTTGTCTGAAATAATTTCAGGGGGAAAGCTAATATAAGAGATGATGCTTTTGTACTTAGAGTAACTTCAGGGTTTCCAAACACAAGGTCATTCCAGTGAAACAGTTCTCTAAGCTGATTTTACACACTACTGCTAAGGCTACAGAAGTTCTGTGGTGTTCCGTGCATTAAAAAGCCCAGCAAATATCCCTGAGATAACTTGATAAAACATTTTTATTTTTTTCCCTAAAATTGAATTTTGAAGAGGTTACCAGTTTGTGTACCTTCTTGTGTGTTAAAAGATGGTTGAGGGTACGAAGTGAACCAGGAAGATCTGGCAGCAGTAGCATCTCAAGGAGGAAGCTCTCAGTGTTTGATAGTTTCTCTGCTAGTTAGGTGAGTTTTGTTACGCCCACCTCCAGTCTCAGCTGGAGATAGCTCAAGCCTCTGTCAGCTACGGCCAGGACAGTTGCAACACCATAAATGCAGTGTGAGCAAGTGCTGAATATTAAGTTATGGCCAGCACCTGGGCTGTGTCCTGTGTGCAGTTGCATTTGTTCTTCTGGTGCTGCCCGGGTGGGGCTAGCCAGCTTACATTAAAATGACGCACAAGGAAATCAGGACCGGTTAGGAAATAGGTTTTCCTGCTTGCCTGGGGAGTAGAATAAGGACTAAATTTAACATAGATATGCAGAAAGTCCCTGCTAACCTATTCTTCAAGCAGCACAAATGAAATCTGAGAAACCCTGATCTGATGAATAAACTATTCCCTGGTACCAAGGGATCTGCTCTAGACTGTTGCTGCCTTCAGCATATCGGGCATCTCCTGAGAGCAATGAGACGATTTCACTGATTTTGGTACTCCTTATTCCAGCGTTCTCTTCCAACAAATTTGCAGTGGCACTGGGGTGTTGAACCCAGCAAGACCTGCTGCTGGCTTCGTTAATCTGAGAAGTAATTACCGCCGCTGTGGAAGCAGCAAGCAGTAGTGCAGGAGAAAAAAAACTCGCTGGCAGAAGTCTTCTGTTAAGCTGTCTACTGTTTAGTTTGTATGATGGATTTAAATTCTGATTTCTTTATCAGGCTTAGGTAATGTCAGCAGTTTGTTCTTCCTAGATAATGAGGCCTCGTAGCAGACAACTTTGGGGTTCAAGATGCGGTCGTTATCTGCATTGCATATATCTAATCAAGCGTTAGATTTTTCTTTTCCAAATTTTACCAGGTTATCTTATGTCTTCCTCCAGCTCAGGACCTGTTATCTTTGAATATACATAGAAAAATGCAAGTATCTTGCTTGTATCAATGGAAATTACGTATTGGTCAAAGCATGCAGCTAGAAAAGTTGTTCTCCCTTCCTCAACCTACCCTAAGGCTGAAAATAAGGAACTCCTTTCTGACGGGTGTGGGTATTTCTTCTGTCCTCAGTTAAATATCAAGCGGCGCATGCTCTATTTTTTTTTTCTTTTTTTTACTGTTTTTGGTATGTGATACACCTGTGGTCCTCTACTAGGGTTTGAAGAGTTGGTTCTGTTCTAAAATGCCATGGTTTTGTGTACTGACTTTCGTCCGGATATGCAGCTTTAACTATGTTTGGCTTGGGATTTTGTCACTCTAGGGCATTCTAGGGCACTCTAGCTTATTTGTGCTTAGCTGGAGGGTAGCCAGCATGTTTTTCTGCTGGTTTAATATCACATTTTTTTCTGAAATACTTCAGCTTTAGTTTTTTGTATTTTTTTTTTTACTTATTTTAATTCAGATTTAAATATGAATCCTTCTAAGATGATACAGATTAAAACCATGTTGAAGACTGCTCTGATATTTCTTTCCTTTTCCTCCTTCTACTCCTCCCTGCCCTATGCATTCATAAGTGCTTATTTTTGATACCCCTCAGTAAGCATCAAATTCCTGAGTGTGTTCATACTTACAGTATTTATATGGACTTCAGAGGAGGGACTGCTCTGATAGTGTCTTAGAATCCCTAGCCTCATTTTTCTGTTTCCTTTATCTGTTAAAAAGCTGGCAACTGTTTTCATTAGTAACTTTTTTCCTTTAATACTTTATTTGTTAATGAAAATAGTGACCATCTTTCTGTCTGCAAAGAGCAGACAAACCTTTCTGGTTTTACAGCATGATTACACCTGGCTAGAAATGGAAATGGGATGAACATATTTCTAGGTGTCCCAGACATCTGTGAAGAAGGCTTAATGCCAATGAAGAACCACTTACTTAAATGAGTAATTTTAGGTCTTGGCTGCAGGCTCCCTTATTCATGAAACGTGCATTGCTGCATTTAATCACAGTTTGATCTTAATGACATCTGAATTCTCTTGCTTATTTAGTTGCTTTCTTTTTGCAGTGCGTGGATCTAAGCTGCAACGAGCTGAGTGAAATCACATTGCCTGAAAACCTGCCTCCAAAACTGCAAGAGCTGGACCTGACTGGAAATCCCAGATTAGCCTTGGATCACAAAACCCTGGAGCTGCTGAAGTAAGTTAACTTACAGAGTAGAGGGGGTGCAGAATGACTCCTGTCATTAATATGTGACAATATACACAAGTGTCGTTTTCCTTAAGACACGTGACTCCTTGTTGACAGTGGATCAAACAATAAGACTGTAGTTCAGAAATTAACACTCAGCCTCATTAAGAGCATGACTAACCTACTTCAGTGCGGTTGCTTTCAGCTGTGACTCCTGAAGGGGTCTGTTGGGCCAGTTGGATCTCCTTTTTACCGCTGACATTAGATTCAACCAAAATGTTCCACTGTTGAGATGCCAATAGCTGCTTATTAAGTTTTTTTTCTTATTTTCATCTGTGAAATTTTTCTTACATTCATCTGTGAATTTCATTCACTATGATCCTTGTTACCTCTTCACATAACATTTTTTGTTATCCATCAAACCTCTCTCTGCTTTTGTCCTTTTTTTTTTTTTCTTTTTTTGCCTTATTAAAACCTGTCCTGAAGGTTTTGTCCTGTTTGTTTTCCTGCTCCATGGCTCAAGTGCCATCCGTAACTGAAATGCACCAAGCGTCTTCTGCTGCCTCCTGTAGTGTCTTGTGATATTGCTGCAGTAAAACAGATAATCTGTGGATAGAGGTGCTGCCTTAAGCCTTTCTTGTTTCCTGGAGAGAACTGCACCAGCTCTGAGTTTCATTCTGAGTCCCTTTGATGCTTAAATACTGAATGATTCCAAGAAGGGCTGACATCCTTCGAAGGGCTGAGCAGTTGCTTCATGTGGTTTGTCTCTAAATGGTTAAGATCCAGCACTGAAGTATTAAATCTCATCTGTTGTGACAGCAAGGGAATCTTGGCATGAGTTTGCTTTTAGCTTGAATCAATGGATATTATAAAATTTAAATGGAAATGGGAATAATGAGTTTTTACAGATAAAAAGCAAGAGTCTGTTTCACACCATACGAGGAGGACAAAAAATCAAGAGGGGTGTTTGTCTTTTTTAAGAGCTGCTGATTGTGTGTCTCCTTCCTGAAGAAGCAGTGTGTAATGCTGCTCTGATTTGTAGCGTGTGTCTTATATATATAAAATCAAAACTAACTGAGTGGCACCTGAGCTTAAAGTGAAAAAAGATCCGCTTTTCCTGTGTATGACCAGCAGACAAGGCAGGCAAACTAATCTCTTGCCCATTCAATATTCAGGCTTCATGTCTCATAGGAGTATTGTACAAATTTAAGTGATAAGTAGTAGAAGAATAGTGTGGCCCAGTGGCACACTGTATTTGCACTAACATTTCACAGAAAACTTTCTTCTTATTTTAAAAAAAAACAAACAAAAAAAAAAAAACAACACCATTGTACTTGTACAATTTCAGGTCTATTCTCATCCTTGTAAATTCTCTTTACAAGGGAAAACTTTACGTTCAGACGTATCAGGTGTCCTTCAGGACTTCTTAGTGGTTGTCTCTACTGATACACTACGGTGACTTCCACAGTGTGCTGCCACAACTGACTGTGAGGAAGGAGATGCTCCTTACATTTCCCTTTGTGGCAGGCACAAAAATACTTGTGCACTTGGTGCTTTTTATATCTTCCTCCTGCGTGTGAAAGGCAGCTCTCCATCTGTGCCCTGGCAGGATTTAAGCAGGTAGTAGGTTAATATGTAGCCTCTGTTCTGCTGAGAAGAGTCCTGTCATGCATGCTTGCTTTTTTCATATCTGTGGAGGTCTTACGGGAGGCTTGCATGCTGACGAGGATGTTGCCAAGTGATTTATAGGGTGTAAGAATTTCAGTAGCAATTATAATGAGAAAAGGAAAATCTGGGGTTGCTAGCTACTGTGATTTTTTTTAGGAAAGAGCATCTGGTTCCATTATAACATCATAAATGAGGAGGAAAGTAACCCATGCAGTACGGAAGCCCTAGCCCATCTTCCTTTTATAGGATGTGCTGCTGGATATCATGTTTCTGGGTGCTTGGTCTAGTAGTGTAACTGTACCACTGAGGAAGCTGAAGGCGATGTGTTGAGGTAGCTTTATTCACCACTGCTGGGAAGTGTTGAGACATCTCCGGGTCCTTGACCTGCCCAGGAACAAGGGGTCAGTCAACCCAGTTAAAAAAGAAACAGAAAAAACCCTTTTGATCCAAGTTCCTTTGCCCTGGAGGATAAACGCCTTGTACAAGAAGCCTGTGAAGAAAGTGTCTTTGCTTGTGTTTGCAGGATTTTGCATGACAAATTTAAAACCTCTGCTGCTTGAGAACAGATCCAGGTTTCCAGTTTGATTCAGACTTCTTTTGTAATGCTCTTGGTGAGGTGTCGTCTTTATATTTGTCTCACAGAGGGCTGCAAATCCAAGGGCTTGAAACACCAACGTTTCCAGCATGATTTATGTAATTTGTTTGTTTGTAATGTGCCCTCGCTGAGGTACGTCCTGACTATTAGCATGAAAAGAAATCAGTCTGGATGTGACAGTTCTTCAGGTTGTCTGAGGAAAGCTGTGAAATGCGGAAAAGACTTGATGGTGTGTTCAGGTCAGGTGGGGGGTTGCACGGAGGAAAAATGAATCCTTGGAGTGAGCAGTTAGACCTTTCTGCCCGTGTCCTTTTATGATTCATTCGGTTCATGAAAGGTTTGGGTGCCTTTGAAGTTCCTGCAGCGTGTGGGGAGCTTGCTTTCACTGCCTTTGGAAGAGAGCGGAGGGGAGCGCAGGGGAGGTCATCATAGCCCTGCTCTGGCGGGGAGAGAAGAGAAGCACATAAACAGATAGGGTTGGTCCCTTTTTAAGTCTTTGCTGTGCCGTGTGAGATATTTGAAATTCAGGCTAAAGGCTACGTTGGTAGTAAATTGGAGGGTAGAGGATCAAGGGCCTCGGCAAAAACTGGACTGCAAAATTGCAGAAGGGCTGCGCTCGCTGCCTGGACTGCAGGCCTGCTCTTGCAAGTCCGAGCAGCCCCAGGACAGGGCTGGTGTCTGACTCGTGGGCATTTTCTTGGAAGTCTGTTACTACATGTTGCTGTTTCTGAAGACTTTTTTTTTTTAATTTGGTGTGGCTCATGCAGTAGGTTTCATTTGAGTATAAAGAAAAGAGCCCAGAGACTTATTCCTAACATGGGTGGGAGGGAGATGTTAGAAAATCACTCCCCATACCGGCTTCCATCAAGTCGGTGACAAATTTGCCTTGTATTCCCCCTGGGCCAGGGTGGAAATAAATAGCTCAGGGGTGAGGGAAGGGAGAAGAAAAGCTGGGTAAGCAAAAGAGTGCAGCTGACACCCTCATAGAGGCTGTTATTTATTGCTTTTTTGTTCTTTGTGTACAGGCACATAAAAGTAAACCACTTTGGGTGTCCTGCTTTTGAATGTGTTGCTAAAGAACTGGAAGGAAGAAAAAAGCTTCTCTCTTTTCTATCTCTACGTTTTATGCTGGATCATGTCCATACGTTAATCCCGTGCACCTTTCCCTTTTGGTTTCTCCTTACAGCAATATCCGTTGTTTCAAGATCGACCAGCCCTCGGCTGGTGATGCTTCAGGAGCTCCAGCAGTGTGGAGTCATGGTTACACAGAAGCATCAGGAGTTAAGAACAAGTAAGACCTGGCGTTGGTTTCATTATACAAGCATCCTAGCAGCAGAGTGCGCCTCTATGCTGATACAAAGAAATCCTTTTTTTTTTTTTTTTTTTTTTTCCAGTGAAAGTTTGGGGAGGTTTTGGGCCTCACAAAGGCAGAGGCCATGCCATGACTCTATATTTGTATACTGGGCCCCTGCCTGGCTCTCAACTTTTTTCTTTGTTAGGAATGTTGCTAAGATACAAGTGTAACCGACACATTTTGTCTGTGCGAGCCTCCAGTGCTTGCAAAAGATCCGAGTGTTTAAAAGCATTTTCCTCTTTGCAAAGCTTCTTTATCTTCAGCTAAAGGATGTTTACCAAGCAAAGCGGAGATACTAAAGGAAGAGGCAGAATGGCCAAAACTCTGAATATTCATAGTATGGGGAGCTTCTGTGACTAAGGCAGCACTTGACAAATAATGTACCAAGAGTCTGCTAGTCTCTGTGCTGCTGGCAATGTGATGAATCTTTCTTTGTTCCCTAAATACCTCTTCAGAAATCCTCGGCTACCTAGGTTTCCCTAGCAAGTGCCAGCAAACTTTTGCTTACTGTTAAGTAATTTAACTCAGCTTTGGTCATCAGCACGTTCAATCGTAAAGATGGCTCTTGGAGGGGCAAGTGCCCCTCAGCTGCTGTTGTTATGGGCGTACTTTTCACCCCTAAGCTTGTTCCCCTTTCTCTACAAATAGATTTGTTCACACACTGAAAAAGGAGGAAGATTCCTTAGGGCTTGGCTTGAATTTCCAGCACAATTCTCTCCACGTTTTACACTGCTGGGTGGGCCTGACTCTTCTCCACAGCTCAGAAAGCATTTTTGAAGACCTTTGAACAGAGTTGGTTAAAACTGGCTCTCAGACCAGGCTGCACCTGTTGGTTTTTTTTTCCCTCAATAATATGAGAAGTCACTACTGGATAACAATCTTGATGTTCTCCTGCTTGCCCTTACCAGGCTGTGTGTGGCAGCACTCTCGGCCAATAACTTCTGCGACAACAGGGAGGCGCTTTATGGCGTGTTCGACGGTGACCGCAATGTGGAGGTGCCCTATCTGCTGCAGTGCACCATGAGTGACATCTTGGCAGAAGAGCTACAGAAGACAAAAAATGAAGAGGAATACATGATCAACACGTTCATCGTTATGCAGAGGTGAGTCTTGGATCTGAAGTGGTTTTTTTTAACCTCGTGTATGCTTCCTGGGCAGTCTGCTTTCAGGTTGGGCACTTGCTCTTTTCTTGCTTCAAAAATGGGAGTGGAGGGGGCAAGCCTTGGTATCTGGCAATTGCCTATTCTTTTATTGTTTGCTCTGTGAAAATTGCCCTCTGTTGCTTTCAGCTGTGAGAAGAAAAATCCCAATCCTTTCCCACCTATCTAAACAAACAAACAAAAATGTACTCAAAATCACTGAATGTTTTTGTCTGAGTGGTTTCACTCTTATCTGGTATCTTCTTTAAGTCTTATGACTTAGAATTTGCAGTAGCCAAGACAGCAGTGTAAATTTCTTGATCATCTTCTAAACTTCCCTTATTACTATTCCCTGCAAAGCCTGGGCTGATCCTTGCTGTTTTTTTTTTTTTTTTCTGTGCCAATTCAGGTTATTTAAGGCCACGCAAATGTTTAAAAATACATATTCTGGCTTCCTGAAAAATGTCTGTTTCATGTCATTCCTTTGACCTTAGAATACTATTTGTGCAAGACTCATCCAAAGAGATTGTGATACAATAGCTGTAAGTGTAATAGCAGCTATGTGTGGTGGTTTGGAGATCTGTGTCTATGCGTGCTGTTCTTGACAGAACAAGAAATTGTGCCTGGGGAGACACTGAGTGAGGAAGGAGTATGAAGGGAACTGAACGAAAGCGAACAGAGGTCAGGGAAACGAAGGAGAAAGCAAATAAGCAGCTCAGAGATGAAGGAAATAGATCAAGTTGAAAGTAGGATCACGAGTCGTTCAATGGCTGCAGCTTTGGAAAGGAAAATATTCCAACTCTGTTACTGGGAAAGAGAAGCATTAGGATGGTATTGAACCTTACACACACAAGAGGAAAAAAAAAAAAAGCCTATTTCCCATAATTACTTAGTGCCTTGGTTAGACTAGTAGCTGAGAAGAAGGTTGCCACATACTTAAAATCATCAAAAATGATATAAATTTACATATCTAAAGTACTGACTGTGTTGGCTGGTTTTTACTACTTGTGGACTTTCACAGGGATGTGGTATTCCTGGGAAAAAAACACACTGCATTTGAAGGGGAGTAGGAGGGGAGATTCAAGTCAAAATAAGCTAATCACTCCCTTGGAGAAACAGAAATAATACTCATTCTAGTTGCATGTAACCATTCCTTGAGGAATTACTACAGATACTGTGCGACATTCTTGAAGTGCCTTTAAAAAACAGAAAAGCATATTGAAGCCTTGGTACAAGTTGAGTTGTGCATTATTTCCACACCGTTTTGAATGAAAACTTCTCGCAAGCTATACCTAGCCTTAACATAAATTTTAGTAGCCCCTGTAATCAGCTTTCTGGTTGCTCTAGTCCTTAATTACTGTAGGAAGAGGCCCTGATAAACAAGAAACTGGGAATGACAGAATTTTCTTCACAGTCCCACTTCAAGTTAAACAAATAAAACGAATAGTATCAAAATAAGTGTACTTTCTAATGACAAGATTCTGAGAACTTCAGTTTCATGCATTTTTTTGCTTTTGTTTTTGCTGTGACCCCTGCTAAAACACCAAATTTAAATATTTCAAAGAACCCGTTTTACATGATAAATGAAAAGTCTGCCTTCTTTTAGTGGGATTAACAGCTACTGTGGGTTTTTTTGGTCATTGATACTTTAAAAGCATTATTCTGAAGGCATCACAAAACAATGAACCTCTAATGCCTATTTTTGCTCAAAACTGGAATTTCTAGAGTTAAAATTACTATTTGGAATAGTAAAAAATATTTAGCTGCAGGAGCCAAAGCTCTGTCTGGATAATATGACCCCCTTTTTAAGCCCTACCTGTACTCACTTAATAGCCTTCAATACTTCTCTAACCCTCTTTGCTTCCCTCCAGCTGACCTTTAAATCAGACTCCTTGAAGATGTAGAGAAAGAGCGCTGACTGTGTGACTCGTACAAGTGCAGAGATTTTTCTTTCTAAAATTGAGTAGATTTGAGTATCTGCATCTTGCTGTAAATAGCGCACTGCCTGAGAGTTGTACGTGATTACTCTGCAGCGTTGCTGTCGTGTTGCAGCCTTCAGTGAAGACGTTTGTTTCTGTCCCAGTGATCCGTCAGAGTCAATGCCCCGAGTGCTTGCAGTTGCAGAACAGCAGTTGTTTCTCCTTAGTACCCCTAACACTTGTTTTTCAATTAAAGAACAATCCTTGTTTTGTTTAAATTCCAGGAAACTTGGAACAGCTGGACAAAAACTTGGAGGCTCTGCTGTTCTTTGCCATATAAAACACGATCCCATGGACCCTGGCGGATGCTTCACGTTAACCTCAGCAAATGTGGGGAAGTGCCAAACTGTTCTCTGCCGGAATGGGAAACCTCTGTCTTTGTCCAGGTGTTACGCGATGAGTTGTGAGGAAGAGCTGAAGAGGATTAAGCAGCATAAGGCCATTATCACAGAGGTTAGAGAACTCAGACGTTGATGTGAAAGGAGGACTGCTGCAAGCTGCAGCTTCCTTTGAGGACGTTTGCATGGTGGTATATGAAATGACACATCTGTATTAGAAACCTCTGAGAGGTGCTGTTACCAGCATGGGTTCCAGAGTAGCACTTTTCCTTTCAAGGTGATTCATATCGTGCAATCAAGTTGTTTTTCCGTCCCATTACCAAGCTAGATTTTAGTTAGCTTCAGAGCCCGAGCAGCTGTGAGTGTGCTGTGATGAAACAGGAAAGCTGAGGCCCTCCTCCTGTTGTGGGGAGTAACTGCTGTGTTGGCGCTGTCATGAAGAGCCCCTCCAATCCAGGAAGATGAGGGCTGAGCACTCACGGTGCCGTCCTTCTCCTGGGAGACTTCTTAATCCCGGCAGGATGACTTTGCTGTCTGAGCTCCTGTGTTCTCAGAGCTGTCCTCTGGCAGACCGCTCTTGAAGAGAGCAGCTGCCCCGAAGGAAAACCCGTCCTCTGCTCAGCTGAAGGGCCACGAGAGAGGAGGAAGCTATTTGCTCCCTTCCTACAAGCTTAAAGCCACTGCTGTCAGCTGTGCTTTGCCTCGTGTGACACATGCATAGGAGCAGATAAATATTGTATCCCCTTAATGGGGGAGGAAAGGGCAGAATGCTCACTGCTCTACACCCGTGAGGAGGTTTGTCTGCGTGTAATAAATCGTGTGCCTATTAATCTTGCCAGGAGAAGGTGGTGATTGGAATCTCAAATGTGACAAGCTAGAAGGGAGTCACTCCAACATGGTGTGCATCACTGAGGCACGCTCGTTATGTTCTGCAAAGGAAGAGGGAAATTTCTGCACAAACTCTTAAGATGACTCACTGATTTCATGCATGTTGATGGCTTATCACTTCTGTCAGGCTCCTAATGGGGAAGTTAACAAGCCGACAAGGTTTTTTTCTTTTGAGTGGTTTTAAAGGGGAAGCTTTTTTTACTCTTGGTTTGCTTTTCTGTGGTTTTGTGGTTTTTTTGTTGGTTTTTTTTTTTTTTTTTTTTCTGTATAATAACCACTGCTGTCATCAGCTGGACCAAATGAGCATAAATCCTCACCTTTGTTGTTGGTCTCCAGCACACAATTAGTAGGCTGCAGCTATCCCCAGCAGGCTGACAGATAACCAGACCTGCTGTTTCAGATGCTTGCTCTGCTTATTCTGGCAGCACAGAATCTAACCAGGACAGGAGCCTGGGATTTGGATGTGCAGGGGATTTACTTCTCAAATATGCCCATTTTTACTGGTGTTTTCCCTTCAGATATTACTCCTCCTCCCCTTGGAAATGTCATATCTAAGTGGAAGCATAGTAAGTAATTGGGGCATGTAAAGCATTTCACTACAGTGCAGCTGACTGAGAAATGCAGACTTGCTCTCTGCTGCATTTGACTTGCATGCTTCATTTAAAGCCTTTTTTTTTTTTTTTAAATGAACTTTTGTTTCCAGAGTGATGAGCCAAGATGAAACCTACAATTGTTGCAGCTGCAAGAGAAGAGTCATAACTGCATGACCTGCCCCTATATCAAATGGGGCTGCGTGTGACTTTGCCCTGTATCAAGCCAGATATCGTGGGTGGAGGAGGGATAAGTCTGACTCATGGGTAAAACATTAGTCCAGTTGGCTCCCACAGCTGCAGAAGCAGAATAGATGCTTCTTTGTTGCAGGCTTCTGCTTTGTTGGTCTGGATAGGTGACGCTGATGACAAATCAGTAGGGTGTAGGAGGCTCAGGGCAAGACTGGAAACCAGCCATTGCCGTGTTCTAATCCCAGCTCTGTCACCTTCTTGCAAGCCACCTCTTTTCCATTTTCTTATCTGTAAATGGCTGTGTTTGGGGGTACTGCAGAACAGACGCTGGTAAAACACACGGAGGAGATGTGAGTGCCACGTGTCTTCGTCTGCGTTGTTTTCAGTTTTGCTTCCTCTCTCGTTTCAGGATGGCAAAGTGAATGGTGTGACGGATTCAACAAGAATCCTGGGGTACACCTTCCTCCACCCGAGCGTCGTGCCGCGTCCTCACGTCCAGTCCATCACCTTAACTCCGCAAGATGAGTTCTTCATCCTGGGGAGCAAGGGGCTGTGGGACAGCCTCTCGATGGACGAGGCAGTGGAAGCGGTCAGAAACGTGCCTGATGCGCTGGCAGCTGCGAAGAAGCTTTGCACTTTGGCCCAGAGTTACGGCTGCAACGACAGCATCAGCGCCGTTGTGGTGCAGCTCAACGTGACGGAGGACAGCTTCTGCTGCTGCGAGCTTAACGGCGTGCCGCCCCCCAGCCCCGGCATCTTCCCCCAGTCCGTCAACGTGGTCATCAAGGACAGGCCGGCGGATGCTCTCGGGATGCCGTCCTCGAGCAGCGGCATGGCCTCCGAGATCAGCAGCGAGATCTCCACCTCCGAGATGAGCAGCGAGGTGGGGTCCACGGCCTCCGACGAGCCTCCGCAGGTAGCCATGAACGAGAACAGCCCGGCCTACCCCGGGGAGCAGCGCTGCATGCTGCACCCCGTCTGCCTCTCCAACTCCTTCCAGCGCCAGCTCTCCAGCGCCACTTTCTCCAGCGCCTTCTCCGACAACGGCCTTGACAGCGACGACGAGGAGCCCATTGAGGGGGTGTTCACCAACGGCAGCCGCGTGGAGGTGGAGGTGGACATCCACTGCAGCCGAGCGAAGGAGAAGCAGCTCCTCCAAGTGCCTGCGGAAGCCAGCGATGAAGGTATCGTCATCAGTGCCAACGAGGATGAGCCCGGCCTTCCCAGGAAAGCTGAGTATTCTGCCACGGGCACGATAGGGCGCCGGCGGGGCAACGGCTCTGTGGCGCCGCAGGAGAGGAGCCATAACTTGATCGAAGTCGCAACGGATGCGCCTCTCAGAAAAACAGGGGGGTACTTTGCTGCTCCGGCACAGCCCGATCCGGACGACCAGTTCATCATCCCCCCAGAGCTCGAAGAAGAGGTCAAGGAGATCATGAAGCAGCACCAGGAGCAGCAGCAGCAGCAACAGCAGCAGCAGCAGCAGCGGCAGTATCAGATGGACCACCTGGCAGACTATTACGATACACCACTATGACCCACTCTACTGCTCGCAGTTCAACTAACAAACAAGGAGACTTGAGTGCGGGACCCAGTGGGCTCACGCTACAGCAGGGGTTTTCCTTCTCCTTTTCCTTTATACACTTCCTCTTCCGTATCCTGCCACTACAGATAACTGCGGCTTTTCAGTTTTCTTAGGTTTAATATTCATGGACTTTTCTTCTAGAGACGCTTTACCAGTAAAGTTTAAAATAGTTAATATTCCCTTAACATATCAAGTGTAAAAACAAAAAACAAAAACAAAAACAAAAAATAATAAAAATAATAAAAAGGTTTAATATATTGCTGAGAAACAGATGATGATGTAATATTTTTTAAAATGGCTTGTTTGTTTTGTTTGAAAAGCAGGGCAGTAGCCAGTGCTAAATGATTTAAGTAATATTGTAATACTGTATTTCTTTGAGAGAAAAGGCTTTTTTTGGTCTTGAAAATGATAGACATTTGTAGAATATGGAGACTAACTCCTAGGAGTTGCTTTACTCTTTCAGGTGACTTAAGTCACTGAGACTCACTAATTTTCTCTGAGAGAACAGTTGATTGGGAAACTACTGTAAATAGCTCAGTGTTGTATAGTGATGCTTACATGTTTTGTAGCCTTGGCATTAAGGACACAACCTGAAAAACTGACCTTTTTCTTAAGCAACTCTTTGGGCCATGGTCATTAAACATAATGGACTGAGTGACTGCGTACAAGTTAGCTAGAGTTTAGGTGGTATAGGCCATTGAAAGAAACCCACTTTTTCCTCTGGTCTCTTTCTTTCCTTCCTTTTGCAGACATGTTTTATTTGTGTTCCTTATTGCTGCCACAACCAGCATGATTGTATAGAGCTCATTTGCTGTAGAACATTTACATACCAAGAGTTATATTAAAGCCGAATGCACAAATGAACATGTCATAATTTTTGTTATAATAAATATGAAATTTACAAACAGTGTCTGCTTTTGTCTGACTAGCTGAGCAGCAGCTTTCAAACAGCTCGCTGTGGTTCATCAGCGTGCTGCAGTCTGCTTAAACTGCAAAGTGTTAAAACTTTTTCAACCTGGTGTGCATTTTTACAGTAACTGCAGAAGCTCACGTGTACTCCTAGAATTTTTAGTAAGCAGCTCACCCAATAGTTGCTCCAAATGTCAAATGCTCTTTAAAAGATGCTAAACACCGAGGAATTAACATACTTCTTTTCTTTCTTGGTATGAATTCAGCACTATTGATTTGCCCTTCACCATGGTATTGACAATGCCAGAAGATTGAAGAGGAGCGGTGCTCTGACTCCGCCACTGGGACCGAGTGGCTGAGGGTAGAAATGATGAGGGGATGATGTGGGCTAACAAAAGGGAGGAGAAAAACATTGGGTTTGGACAGAAGAGGAAAAAGGTAAAGAGAAGGTGGAAAAGTGAACTCAAAGCTACCTACATAAACTAAGACGTGGTTGAACATGTTAAACGAACACGAGCTTGATGGCAGCTTGACTTTGGTAGCAAAAGGGTGTGTTTTGCTCCTTCCTCTGGGAAGGGACCCACACCCTTTCTCAGTATTGCCTCCAACCAATTGCTTCATTTTCCTTGTCGGTCTCTAAAAAGCTGAATTAATGCCTGATTACCACAGTGTCCTGTTCCTTCATAACATTTGGTCTGTATTTTGGGAGCAGGCTATGGTAACAGGCAGTTGTCCTTACTCTGTTCCAGGATGCAACAACCAAGTCAGAGCAGGATTGTCATTGATAGGAGGTGCTGAGATTCTTCTGAAACAATAACAGCAGAGGAACAAACACAAAAATACATGGTTTGATAAATGCTTATAGTACAGCCTACTATAGAGCTATAGAAGATTGTATTGTAGTTTGAGCTTCAAAATACCTTCTTAAAAACTTATTTAATAACATAGAGGAAAAAAATGTTTTATTTGCAAGTAACTCAGGTGTTCCTTAGTAACAGTTTCTATATTTCTAATTTTATTGAATGATTCCTGTTTCCTTGGTGTCCATGGAAAGTGCTTTTTTTGGTCTTTTCAGTTGTTTTTTAGACTGAAGGTGATAATTAGCATGGACACCACCATGGCCTAGGCAAGTGATTACAAGTTTAGGGTTTCCTGAGCAAGCTGGAAATTTTTCTGTGTAGCACCTTGCTAGTAGAGGAGTAATCTTGCTGCAGCTGTGTCTTAATTCATACTAACATGCCTCTGGTACACTGAATTTGTGGTGCTTCTGGGGCATCATGTCATGTGAGCTAAAGTTTGTCCCCTTGCAGAGAAGTTACTGAGATTTCTCACTCCCTGCTGTACCCCTTCCTTGTTTGAAGAGGAATATATGAACATGGATGGGCTTCATAAAGACTTTTGTTTCCCCTCCTGGGCTCCCCATAGCGTGCTGAACTGGATCAGTAGGTTGACTGGCTGGGAGCGTCTTTAGAAAGGTTAGCATTTATTTTTAAACCAAGGGTAAAGGTTATTTTGTTCTGGCTTTAAACTGGGACTTGGAAAGCAAGGTATGGTTTTTGCAACTCGTGGCTTTTCTGGACATCTCTGTCCTTTCACAAAGGGCGTTAGCATGCTCTTATTTCGGGAGGACTGAAGCTAAAGTCATTGACTTCATTTTGGTGCATTACTATCAAACATGAGTTTATGATTAAGTGCATGGTATATTTTACACAATTTTGCCCAACCAGGAACTATCTGACTCAAAAAGACGTGGATTTGTTCGCAGAATTTGGCAGCTGTAGCAGGGGCAAAGGTTGGGGACTAAAAGGAAAGAAAAGCTTTCAACTGAAGAAAAAAAAAAAAAAGAGCCACCCTACCTTTATAATCCAACCTTTCATTTCCTTTGAAACTTGCTGATAGCCATATCTGCGACTAGCAGAAATGCATGAACAGGAGGAGGTAGATAGCTGGTGGCAGAAAATGAACGCATTTACATTGTTTCCTGGAAGATAACTTCAAATAGGAAGCTACGATGGGATTGAGGAGTAACTCAGCTGCTTGAACGCAAGCCTTTTTGGTGGCATAAAAGCTTTTTTTTACCTTGCTTTCTGCCATAGTGCTCTTACATAATGCATTTTGCTGTGCATGAGCAACCCATTGGCATTCTGCTTGTGCATTCAGAGCATGGCACAACCTCCTCATTGGTAACCAGTGCCGTAGTGTTGCTGCCTTCCTGTGGCTTATTGCTTTTAGAATGAGCCAAATGTCCGTGTAGTTCATCTCCCTCATTACCAGGATGCTGTCACGGTGCTGCTGCAATGCCCCATAAGCTACCTTTAAAGCATTTCCTTCCTAATGATCTCAGCCTGATCGCTAGCTGTCATGCTTTCAGCTCATACACATTTTTCTAGCAAACTGTATGTATGCATTTTCTGAGGTATAACTTTCACTTCGGAAGCCTGTCCAGGTGGGGGGTAAGTGTTATTGGAGCGTCACACCCACCTTTGGAAGTTATTCCTAAGAAGCTCCCTGGCAATCAGCTGTCCCTTGGTTATATTTAAGTAGTTAGCCTCTCTTGTGTTGAGAGGCACATTCCCTGAGTCACTTAATTTAGCCCCACCAAGGCAATGGTGGATAAGCCAAGACGAAGCAAAATCTGGGTTCTGACATTAATAACACTGGAGAACAGCAACATCCACCCATCCCTGTAAGAGGGTGTCTTTCCAGGTGCAGTTACAGAGAAGCACACACACACAGTGTCCCTTGGTCACCCTGTGCTTCTCGGCCTGCATCTCAGCACTGCTCGTGGATGGTGGCTTTTGGGTTCAGCCTTGCAAGTCCAGCTTGAAAATGCTCACTTGTGTAGGCTGGTTGGAGTAACTTAGTGACCAGCTTACAGATCAGGGCATGAATTATTTCTAGCAGAGCAAAGGGATTTAAAGGAGTAAACAAAACAGTAACTTCAGCCTAGTCAGCCTGATTTGCCTGCAGTCGATGAAGAGATGAGCTTTTCTAAGAGGAGCAGGCCCTCAAGTCTTAAGCTGAGCAGGTCTGAGCTCTGCTCTGCAGTTATGTCTCTCAGAGCTTTGGCTAGAGGGAGAGCTGCATGGCCAGAAGTTGGCCAAAAAAAATTAAATAAAATCTTCTGCTGGCAGCTGCAACCAGGACTTCAAAGTGTCTGTTAAATGTCTGCGTTTATGCTTTCCTGGGTTAACCTGCATTACTCTCCTGCCTCATTAATTGAATTGACTTGCTTCAGGGCCAATTTATTGCAGTATTGCCGGATTAACTGATTTGTTTCTCACTGATTTAGTTGCTACCTGCGTGCTGGCGCATGCTTGCAGTGAGGATCCTGTGGGGTGCTGCCTGAACCCGCCTTCCTCTGGTTTGCCCACGCTCTGGTGGAGGTTGAGCTGCGTCCCATGCTGATGGTGCAAATGTCCAAATGCCCTTCCTAACAAGACTGATGCTTCTATGGAAAGGTAAAAGTTAAAATTCATCTGCTGCCTGAGGGCAAGTAAAACTGTCCTAGCCATTTCAATCAAAAGGTGTGGGGGGAAAATAGCCTAAATATTATTTCAATTAACAGCAGCCCCAGGTCAGAATTGGTATACTGCTTATCTAGGACTTCAGCGGGGAAAACAGGTTTAGATAATTGATCCCTCCCTTTCTCCAGTCTTTTGTTTGTGCTTCCCCTCCTGTTGAGTTCAACAGTTCATCCTTTGCACCTTCCTTTCTCAATCTGAAACGCTGAGATTCACCTTCTGTTGACTCGGATACCTCCTCCTGCCTCTTCTGCATTTCTCTCGTGGTCAGCTAAGCCAGGCCCCTAGGTTATGACTGAGGCAGGACCTGAATGGGGAGGACACCATTCTTTCTTCTTCCATATTACCTTAACACTGTGAGCTTGAGGGAGATGATTACAAGAGCTGGTCAGGACACTGATGGCACCGCAGTGGTGAGGAAGCTGTTGTGTGGTAAATGGGATGAGACAGAGACCTGGTGGGTGCCAGGCAGGGCTCCCCAGCAGGGAGACCCGAGAGAAGATGGGGGTGGTGAGGCAGATGCCCAGAGAAGCTGTGGGTGCCCCATCCCTGGAGGTGCTCAAGGCCAGGCTGGATGGGGCTGTGGGCAGCCTGGGCTGGTGGGAGGTGTCCCTGCCCATGGCAGGGGGGTTGGAACTGGGTGATCTTTAAGCTCCCTTCCAACCCAAACCATCCTGTGATCCTATGAGCCCCTGAGGCTTTCTGCTGTAGGGGAACTGGAGAGCATGGCTGCCTGCACCTCAGGCTATGGGGTGTGGTTGAAGTTAGCAGTGTTGGGGCCTAGGCTGGGGCCTAGCGCCCACCATTGCTGCCCCCTTCCCCTGTGGTGTCTTGGTCCCCGTGCTGTGGAGTTTGTCCCGAGCCCTGAGCACAGCGGGCCCTTCTCCTCTCCTGTCAGACTGAGCACAGCTGCACGGGGAGACATCCGCGCGTTGTAACAGTGAAGCTGTCAGCATTGACTCACAGAGCAGATGGAGCTGCTGCGCTAATTAAATATATGCTGTGGAGTGCTTCAAAATTAGGACACGGAACCACGGAGGAAGCAGAAGTGTGCAAGTCGGTGACTTGTGAGATGTTTTTTCATTGTAATCCTTACAAACAAGAGAAAGGGAAAAAAGTTTCAGTCAGTGCTTATCTTGATCCTGGAAAACTTGAACACAGAAATATAATGGGGTGCTCTGCATTGAAAATTGGATGGTGAGGGAGAGCAAAAAATGTCTCTTTTCAGAGATGAAAACAAATGGATGCTCATGCCCCAGGGGCCGAAACTCTCCTCCTGAATGCAAGCAAAGGTCTCTGAAATACAGGGTTCAGAGCCCTGCTGACACGTCTCCTCTAGTAGAGTCATTTAATGAAGGGTAAAGGGATCATCCGATGCCCTCATGGTGGCCAAAGTTTGACCATGAGGCCACTCAGAGTTAACTCGGGTATCAACAACATCTTTTCATGAGACTCTTGTTCTTTCAAGGCACTACAAATGAGGTAAGAACAGGGAATAATGAGACAGAAGTTCAGCCCTATTCTTTCCCTCTCCTGGAGATCTGTGGCCTGTCCCTTTATGAACCAGAAGTGGTCTCCTTGTGAAGAGGGTAAGAAATGGCTGTCAGGCCTCTTTTTTTTTTTTTTTTTTTTTTGATTGGAGAACAAACCTTTGCGTTTGGGGTAGAAAAACCTGTACTGCTGTTGCCTTTGTTACTTGAAAACTGCACGGGCTCCCCCTTGCGTTACCACAGGCCAGGAAAACAGGAAAATGATGGCCACAGCCTCCTCTTTCACCAACCCAAGTGAAATTCGTGATCTTGCACACACCATCCAGGAAAAAAAATAATAATAAAAAAAAAATTGAAAGCATTGTCTTTGTTGTCTTTGGGTTAATAAATTGCCTGATCTTGACCACCAGGGCTGATCCGCAACAGTGTAAGAAGCTGAATCTAATTCAAGTTACCAAGGACACGGGGCCGTCTCGTGGGTGAGCTATTTCTGTGCTCTGAAGGAAGGAAAAACACCCTTTCAGCTGTGCACCCCTATGGTGACTGCACATGGCAGCTAATTCTCCATCACCGGCTCTTCTACTGTCACGTGGCTTCCATTGCTCTGTGCTGAGGATCCTGCCCCAAAATATTTAGGGTTGGGAAGTCGTTGTGATGGGTCCTTTGCATTTGCAGATAAGGGCTGCTGCGGTGTGGGCGAGGAGTGGTGTGGGTGGGTAGATGATAGATTTAGGCACAGCTTTGTACTATAAATCTGGGTACAGTGGGAAGCCTATGAATAATGTATATGCAACGCACACGGTGTCTTCACAGCTAATGAAATTCCGATTTTCAATAAACAGCTAGGCAATGGAAGCTCTTAAATTGTTTCCTCCTGCACTTCAGCTGTCCATATTTAACTTCTAAGATAGTATGGGATAGCCAAAAATTCAAGGTTTTCATATATGCATAATTGTCTGAACAACTCTGCTATACAGTTTCTCTTGCAATATTGAAAATAATATACCCAAACAATAACAGGGTTTTTCAAAGCCTGTTTAAAGCATATGGTCCTTTCCTGGGTGTACCTGTCTCCTGAGCCTTTTTACATTCTGTTCAAAGACTAATTACCTGTAATATGGCATTTCTCTCACTTAAGCTTTTCCACATGTCCTGCGAGTTTCACAAAGTCCAGTAGCAGGTGCAGGCCTGGGTGCAAATGGTGTGGCTGGAAATCAATAGCCCATTTGTAGCAACGAAGGGCATCCTGCGACTTGCCAGTTCTGCGCTGTCACACGCCAAAACCAATCACATCAAACACACTGATGATCCGCAGACCTTGCACGGAGCCTGATGTTTTATTTATGATGGGTGATGGCGAGCATCTGTGACACTTTTATGCTGTGCTGGCATTAAGCTGCTGTAATGTACCGAATGCCACCTTTTCTGGGAGGTGGATGCTGTGAAAGAGGTGAGTAATGATGGGTGTCAGGGCTGTCATAAACGATGCGGCTGTAGTCCCATTTAATAACTTATTGGGGCCTTAGAAAAGAAGACGCACAAGTTCTGCAAATGCAACCGAGAGATCAGAGTTACAGGAGGTCTGCTTTGTATTTAGAGCTCAACTTATGGTGAATCTGAATTGAGGTGGAAAACTACAGGAAGGCAAATCTTAACGAGGACAAATCTGCACTGGGAGTAAAGCACATGGATTGCAAAAGAACAATTTCCATTCAAACTGCTCTTTGGATCTCTAATCCCCGTATGTATTCTCATCGCTTTGAAGCACTTTCTCACGTAAACTGAGATCCCAGGTTTTCTTAAAACTAAGCTTTGCCTTTGGTTTCTGCTGTCGCGCAACCTGTTTGTGTTCCTAGGTTTTCTCTCCACATCAGATCTTTTTAAAATACTCTGAAAGGCAGAAAGAGGAACAAGGGCTGAATCATGATAAAAGTTAATATATTCTGGGAACATTTTCTTAAATTTATTAAGAAAATAAGAAAACTCATTGTTTATACCTGAAAATTTCCTTTCTGTGGGTAGATACAAAAGTCGCTCCTTTGTGTAGCTGGTCAGCAGCAGGAGGTAATGCCCTAACATGAGCAGTGGTGGCTTTATGCTTCCAGATGACTGAACTAATTGGTAAATGTAAAGCTTACGTGTATTTGGAGGAGTAAATATGCTCTTCCTCCACTGGCCCTGTACCCCACAGTTTTACCTTTGCACTGAAATAGAAGAAGCCTGCATCTTGGGATGCTAATTTGCTCTGTTTTGGAAAAGTTTTTCCCCAGATTGAAATACTTTATTCAAATAAAAGTTCATAAAAGAAGACATTCAGGAAAATGGGTGTTCAAAGAGACAAAAGCCTACCACGATGGAAATTTCACAGCAGTTTATGCAGCAGCAGAATGCAGAATCAGTGGCGTGGTGGTTTTTTTTTTATTATTATTTATTTTAACATAATAATCCCAAATATTTTATGCTCTCCATTTCCCCCTCAGAACTAGGGCATGGAAAGACATTTTGTCAAAAAAAAAAGGCTTCACGTTTCTGTGCTTTGAGTTTCTCTCCAAGGCTGCGAGGAGGGGGTTCCCCCGTGGATGAGGAATGCCCGGTGAGCTCAGCTGGAGTTTTTGCTCTTGGACTGACTGCAGCTTGTTTGCCCCACGCCAGCGACAGGTGCAAATTGATGGTTTAAACCCAAGAGGGGCCGGCAGGTAACTGAGATAAACGAGCTGCTGAACTCAGCCCAGCGCCTTGCACTGGTGGCCATCTGCGGGGGGGCTTTTCTCCAGCTGCACCTCCAGAGGTGGGGATAGCAGTTCTTTTAATCCTCTTTTCTGATGCTTCTGAATAGGCTCAGCTTGCCAGAAGGCCCCCTACTGTATCAGGGGTGCTGTCCTCGAGGCTTTTAGGTTGGCAGAGGCCATGCTGCTTACCCACAGCAGCCTCTGAGAGGTGTGGGTTTGACTTTTTCTGTCAGCGTAGGAGGTGAGAAGCTGGTGGTGGTCACAACCCGCAGGCTGGACGTGCCCTGAACATCCCTCATACCAGAGGGACCGGGGGCAATGGCCACGAGCAGTCCTTGCATTGCTAAAGGCCCGGCTACTTCGGGGAAAATTTGTCTGCAGGGACAGCTCCAAAGCAGCGAAGGGCTGATTTTATCCCCAGTGCTGACCCTGGAAGCTTCACACAGGCCTTGCATACATGCAAGGGAAAGGCTACAAGAAGTGATGGGGCTGGCAGGAGCCCCGTGCCCTGCTTTATTTACCCGTTCTCATGCGGCTTCTTGTCCCATCCCAGCTGGCAGTCGCTGTGCCGAGGCAGCAGGAGGTGGGACACTCATCTGCCCCAGAGGACACGGCCTCTGAGGAGCGCTTCTGGCATTTTCCACTTTCCTCTGCCTTAGATCTCTTCGTGAAGGTGAGTGGAGGAAACGGAGCTGGTGTTTGTTCCCTCTGTGGCATTATTTCATCGTGGTCTCTCCTCATGGTGCCAAGGTCTCCAGCCCTCTGTCGGGGGCACTTTCCTGCCATGGGGACCTGGGAGGCCCCGAGTGCCCCGTCCTCGTTCGTGACTTACCAGGTGCTGCTTGCTGCAGTGGCGCTGGCTGCGACCCCCTTCCTACAAGGGACGATAGAGGTTTTGGGTTTTGTGGAGGAAGTCTACTCAAAACAGACTGCGTGTCCTGGGACAAACTGGGTCTAGAAATTTGGGCTGAGACTCGAGAGGCATCCCCAGGCAAGTTCTGCATCCAAGGGAGCCACCAGTCCCTGCAAATGTCATGAAAAACGGAGGGAACTGGGACACTGGGGATTCCCTGGGCTAAAGAGGCAATCACGTGGTGGCATTAATGAATTTACTGTAGAAAGTGGGAGTACAGCCAGAGCTGACAGTCATTGTTAATCAGGTTAACTATTAAAAGTTGGTTCTCATTTGTTTAAGAGTTCAGCAAGCCCAATCATCTGGACTTTTGTTTTCCGTAGGCCTGGATAAATGAGTTTTACTAAGGGTTTGTTACTTCTGGCCAGAAAGCTGGATGGATAATGTTTGTCAGGTTAAAAAAAATAATAAATCAAACAGTAGCAGCTTTGCTTTATGAAGAAATCTACCGTTCTGTGTTTGTGCACATACAGGAGGGAGGACTGGGAGAAAAGGCAGAAGTACAGCTAAGGTGACAGCACAGCTGGGATTAGGGTTCAGGTGAGGATGGATGCAGCTGGGAACTTGGGGCACTCTGAGCCTGGTCAAGCAGGAGGCCTGGAAGTCAGAAAGAGTCCCAGGGAGCTTTCTCGCTTCCCACCTCTTGCTGTCTGAAAGGAGGCATCGGGGCTGGACTACTTGCAGCACTGAGTCCTGAGATTTGAAGCATGGGGAGTGCGGGGAAGGAGCTGGGTGAGGGGCTGAGCAAATGTGACTGGGACCAACAGGATGCTTGAGGCAATGCCTAACATTATCCTGAGCTACTAGAGGTTGGCTGCAGCTCTAGCTGCGTGCCAGACATCCCTGTAACACTCTGCCCAGCCCCTTACAGCTTACCAGCGATGGCCTGGATCTGGGCAAAGACCTAGAAACTGAAGCCTCTATTGCTAATGTGGGTCACAGCAAGTTTTGAAAATGCTTTCACTCGTGTCTCCTGACAAGCACAGTACTGCTCTGAAGCTTGTTTATGTTCAAATTATTAAAGATATGTTTACGGTATCACATCAATGCCAAATACTTATTGTAATCACATTTTCTTGTTAGGCTCATACTACCTCAAACGTAATCCTTTGAGTTATGTTTGTGTGTGTGTGTATATATATACGTACATAAAGTGTGCAACAAACAAGCTCTGTTGTGGTTCAAAAGAGCCTCCCTCCTCTGGGCAACGATTCTGAGCTGACAAAACTGAAAGGCCACAGCTAGAATCAAAATTGCCTCTTCCCTCCCCACAAGATGACAAATCTGAGCTATGTCATTAATAGCCTTTTTCTCCTCATTCTCTCCTCTATGAAGTCCAGTGACCTATTTCATCTGCCTCAAACAAAGGACTCTTACAAGATCTCCTCTTAAATTTATTTTCTCAACCCTGGGGCCATACAATTACTGCTGCTCACCCATGCTTTTCATGTTTAGATACTGGAAGGATGCATGTATTTTTTGTTGTTACAGCATTCCCATGAAAAATCAGTGGCAGCCAGCATGCTCCTGACTTGAGTTCTGCTCATGGTCAGCCAGCCAAACCTTCCTGAGATGGTTGCAGAAGCAAGTGGTACCTTCATTAAACTGATAGCTGACACATGTGCTGCCTCTCAGGTTCTGATCTCTGCTCAGATCAAAACAGCAGAGACCTGGAGCAGGACCCAGGTGCTGGTTTTGAAGCTGCAGCTATCTCAGCAATGTTTCTGAGGGAGTGTACGATCACCATGTGGTCCAGCCCTGTTGGAATTTCCTCTCAGCATCCATTTTATTACATCACGTTACAGCAGTATTTTTACATTGGGTGATTTGATACGTACATCAGCACCTTGTTGGACAGTGCACTTTGGACTCATTGCCTGTTAGGCATGCAAAGTCCAGCGCCCGTCCCTTGCAGAAGCTCCTGTTCTTTGGCACAGTCCCAGAGCTGACTTCAGACTAACGTGGCAAGAGCCTGGATGTTGCGGGAGCTCTCAGGGGCCCTGTGGCCGGCGTGGTCGCTTCTCCTCCTTCTGTCTCTATCGCTGCTGCTGGGGCTGTACTGAGCCTTGGCCGCGTGGCTCCGGAAGGCCCGGACAGTTCGAACAGCAAGGATGCAGACCACAAAGCTAGCCAGGTACAAGCAGGCAGCGGCAACGCCGAAGAGGCCGACGGCCGCGTCGCCTCCCTGCACCACGCAGCTCATGGAGGTATAGCCGCGGCGCGCGTACAGCCGCTCGCGCCTCTTGCAGCTCTCCGTGGAGTTCACCTGGCTGACAAAATGCAAGTAGAGGCCGACGGCGGCCACGTAGCTCGCAGCAGCCAGGAGGTTGAAGGCGCACTCACCGACGAGCAGCCCCGGTTTGAGACGGTGGATGGGCTTCACCCCCACCACAAGGAAGACGAGCGTAAGCGCTGCCGCTGCTAAGCTGAAGGCCACCCCGCCGTAGACGCAGGGGGCTCGCATCTGGGTGATCTGCATGTCCAGCTCTCTCACCTCCTGCAGCTCCGTCCCCTCGAAGGGGCTGTAGGCTGAGTTCAGGTTAAAGGACCCGAGACCCAAGCCGCCGAGGGAAGTGAAGCCTGCGACAGAGGCCTGGGCAGCGCCCACGCAGATCAGCACCAGGAGGTTGACCGTGATTTCCACGAACTTCAGGATGCCTGCGAGGAGCAGAAAGAGGGGAACAGATGTCAAAATCACGTCCTGAGCAAACTGGGGGTGATAAAAATACACCAAAACCATAAACAGCACTATTACAGACACAGTCCTCTTGGCTACAACAGCAGAAGGGTATTTCTTTAAAAGTAATAATGAGAAAAAAAAAGTAGTGCGAGCTCTCACGGGTACATTTCAGAAGTTGGGCAAATTATTATTATTTTTTTAAATTTGTCAGTGTGCTTGATAAATGGATCTCCATGGGGATGGAGGGGAAAAATCCATAAAAATTTTACTGTGCTTGTGTTACTGCCAAGGAAAGTGAATGGTGATAGTATTTTGGCCTGTAAGTACTTGGCATAAACATTGAACAAGAAATATCCATCATGAACAAAATGCTGAGGTGAAAGCTGACAGAAACCTAGAATCTTCTAATGGCTTAAAATCTGTACAGTTATTTAGGTCCTTAAAAAATGTGTTTACTGCTTTAACTTACGTATTTTGTGCCTAAGTTTGTTAATTTTAATGTACTGTCTAATCAGACACAACTTCCACTCTCTTTCACAGAATCTCTTCATAAATATTAAGAAGCAGTTCCTGATAGTTTAGAAAAGTGGGAGACGGGGACAAAAATGCCTTATATATTGGGGTTAGTAGTGGAAATTTGATATCACTTTGTGTTCTCTTATGCATGCCTGGTTTCAGAAGAAAGCCTTATGATTTCTGAGCTGACTTCTCAGGTTATACTACTGATAAAGGTAATCAAGATTTTTTTTTTTTAAGCAAAAATAAAAGAAGTGTATAAATGGCTTCTTTTTGTAGTAGCTGCCTGTCAGGAAAGAGCAGCGTGGCTTAGATAAATCTGATTATTCTGTGACAGCTCACTAGGGGTCAGGCTAAGATTAGTAAACGTGACTGATGTAGAAGCATAGCATAGCTAGAGTTGCCTATTTGGGAAATGAAAACGCCCAGTGTACCACGTGTGTTCATCCTCTGCTCCTGAAATTAATCACTGAATAGTGAGTCGGCTTAGCCCACCGTAGTCTGACAACCAAGAATGTAAGATACTTCACACAGCGGTCCTATATTTGTCTTTAGAGCGGGGTGGGATCCTTGGCTTGCATACAGATGTTAATTTTATGCTCCTAACACTGACCAGCATGGCATTCTCCTCTTGAGCAACGGCTCAATTGCTGTCAAGGCTGCGTGGGCTTGAAAAAAAATCCTCTCTTGTGTTGCCAGATGCCTCTAACCGAAGAAAGTCAGCAACAGCCACTATGAAGGATCACTGGATGTTCCTGTTCAGCCCCTTCTTAGTCCCTCTGCAGAGGGCTGAGACAACAAATACCCTGCTGCTGCTGCTGCTGCTGCTTGCTTTCACTGGAAGGCGCTTCTGACAAGGTTTGACAAGGGCCTTTGGCTACTTCAGGAGTGCCCCTGTCCCCAGACTGGTCCCCTCACTTCTAACACAGCTGTTGGTAGGTGCTGAAGCCCATTCACATCACAGCCCTGTGAACCATCTGATTAGCACACAGGGGAGCAATGACAGCAGTGGTAATACCTGGGAACAGAGTATCTGAGGCTCAGCATGTTTCAGGTTGTGGATGTGTGCATGTGTACACACATTTCATACCCGAACATGAATAGGAAGAGCAGGCAGAGAAGACAGTGTTATCGCTGAGGAAGAAATAAGCAAGCACTTCTATGCATGTTTTCTTCAGAGATGATGCCCATTTCTGCATGAAAACCTGCCTTTTCCTTGACTTTTCCTTGACTCTTCCTCCACACAACCATTTCTGTGAAGCACGGCAATAATCATGCTGTTAACTAAATGTGTTCATGAGGCTTCGTCATCTAAGGAAGCATTTGTGAAGCTGTATGTAAAGAGAAATTTAAATCTCGGTCAATGACACAGGATTTGGGCCTCCTTGTACCAAATTCAAACAATGAAGGCAAAGAGACTTGAAGTTTTTAATGGGTACAGAGTCACTGCTTTATCTAGGACTGCTCAAAATATTTTTAAAGAGTAATTTTAGTATAGGACTCTTCCTGTTTCACCTGCTGCTCCACGTTTGTAACAGCATAAAAACAACTGACCCCAATCCTCAGTGGCATTGCTCGAAAATTTCCTGTGTACTCACACAAAGCCTTGACTTTACTGAGCCAACTGCTGGTACTATGGTAGGACTGGCGTGATGTGATGGGAGGAGAAATACAATCAGCGTGGGCTACTGCATTTTTAAAGTGCAGCAGTAGATGCTTTAATGGCACGCCTGGAAAATTTATTTTGGCACAGCATTCAGGTTGGACAGGTTTTCTATGTACCTGTGGTGTTTTCACACATGCCTGCTGTAGAATTGATTGGAGTGACTAAGCGATGGAGAGAGGTTCATTAGCAGCTACTCCATCAGTTATTTGCAATGTCTGGGTTGACTTTAAAACAAACAAACTCTGATATTAAAGAAAATCATAAAATGATGAACACTGTGTAGAACAAAGCTGTGAATGTAAGGTCTCCGATGACAGCCAGCAGGGTTTGTGAAAGCAGTAGGCAATCAATGGGTCCTCCAATTGTACAATCTTCGGGATTTTGAAGGAAATATTAAGCCCTGCTATGTTCAAGGCATATGTCCAGGCACCCTAAAAACTTCATACAACCTTCACCTGTAATCTGTTACAGTTAAAAGCTGATACCCAATCTATTGTACTAGTATAAACAGGACAGACAGACTCGAGAAATAAGGAGTCGGACAGTTCAATTTTGAGTATTAAGTCTATCAAGGCATGCCAATTAACGCATCGTAGCAGTGATCTATGCAAAGCATTTTTCTGCAGGCAAAAAGGACCGAGTTCACATCCACACTTCGGAGTCTACGTTGCCATTCCTGCTTTCACAGGCTGGTTAGCAAAGTCATCTTAGTTATAGCTGCAGAAACCACATTGCCAAAAACTTTTCCAAAGTGGCAGCTGCTGATCTA
This sequence comes from Aythya marila, assembly GCF_965140915.1. Classification (NCBI taxonomy): domain Eukaryota; kingdom Metazoa; phylum Chordata; class Aves; order Anseriformes; family Anatidae; genus Aythya; species Aythya marila. The sequence goes on from NC_139043.1 coordinate 80,070,955, forward strand.
TTTTTTCTTTTTTTTTTTTTTTTCCTCTTCCTTTCTCAAGCTCAACATCTTGGGATCAACCTAAAATGTTACTGATTTATATCAGAATTAGCAAAGCAAATAGCTGGCTTTGGGAATGAGCTCTCTCCGTATTGAGTAATGAGACTGAAGTCTGGGTTCCTCGATTTCCATTTCCCTTCCCATACTTTTCTGCGCTGCTTTTCAACACTAAAGGTGGGAAGAGCTGATGCAATCCAGAAGGCTGTGGATGCTGCCAGGAGTTTTCCAGAGGATTGCTTCACTCATTCTATAAAACCCAAATCTGCAATGGATGATACCTTCAATTTACTGCACTTGCTTTGTAACTTTGCTGTGTAAGCTACCTGCTGAGACAAACACAGTGACTTCCACAAAATGCAATCTTTCAGTTTATACCATTTATCTATCTGTTTTTCTCCCCCTTCCATGAGAAGTGCATGCTTGGCCATTGCCGTGGCATCAATGTAGTGATCAATAGCTTTGTTTTATATCAAAGGGTGGGCTCAAACATGCAGCAAAGCAAGCAGGCAGCCTGGAAGGGTGCAGAGCCACAGGCAGCTGACCTTGCTCTAACAGGTCCTACCCAGTCATCGTGTTCTTCCCTGGCCCTGTAACAACTCTGGCCTAGTATCAGGCCCTTCCAAGGGCTGTTTTAAGACATTAAAAGAGCAGGAAACGATTCAACTCTTTTCTTGTGTGCTGCTGTTTTTTCCTGCAACTTTAGCAACTTGAAGTGACTCACGGAGCATCTGATGAGCAACTGTGCTTGGCACGAGTTTAGCAGGGGAAGTAACACAGCCAGGACCAGGGGAGGATCAGAAGCTCTCCTTTTCAGGTGAGGCGAGCTGTTAAATCTGCACGTGTTGTCCCACAAAAAGACACTGTGTGACTGTGTGCTACCCAGCAAACCCACGGCGTGTTCAAGTCTCATGTGTTGGAAGCTGTCAAGTCTTTTTTACCAGGCACCGCGGCAGAATGACCCCCACATGCAGGCACCACGATCAGCATGGGTACGTACACGCGTCCACAAAGTAACACGGTCAATTCCTGTTTGTTCCTCTGTTTCCACAGCTGACAAAATCCCATCTGTAGGACAGGCAGATCTGGCTGTTCCTCTTGAACTCCCTCTGACCCCGTGAGGGCCTGACTAATAGACGAGGCCTTCACAGTGTCTCCCTCCACTGCGCCTTGGCACAGCAGTCACTTTTTTTCCCTCTGTTGACCGCACGTGGGCTCCTCCTCCTGACTCTTCTGGTATCATGCCTTCCTGTTGATTTAGCATCCCAAAGATGCTTTATGTTCGTCTCTCTCTGCATGGCTGCTGGCTCACTCTCTCCCTCTGCTCCCCTCGCAGGCCATGTGCCATTGAGATCGGCGGTGCCAGGGCTGTCTGTCTGTCCCTCTGAGACACCTCGACCCTAGTGCCATGGTGCATGTGCCAGAGCAGGCAGCACAAGGAAAAAACACATGCAAACCCGCACAGGTAAGTGGTGCCTGTGTCACGTCCCATTAGGGGTCGCTCGAGGAGAAGGGAAGACAGTCAGTGGCTACAACACATGCAGTAACAATAATTCTCCCAGCCTTTCTCACTAAAACTTGTCTCGTCTTCCAGTTTGGGGAGCGTTCTGCTTTTCAGAGCTAATGTTTTTTTATTTTTTTTCCCCCCTCCAAAGGAGCAGGCAAGTATTTTGACCATATATAGCAACTTACAAAAGCTGGAGACAGTCCTGAAAAGGATCTCATATGCTGAACTTCTCTCGGCAGTGCAGGTTTTGTGTTCCACAGAGAGCAAGGACACAGCTCAGTGTGCAGCTTTGGTCACCTCTGGGCTAAACTGAGTCGGTGGCAGGAGAAATACAATGGGTGGGAAGGAGAGAAAATGTCAAAGGAAAAGGAATTTTGTTCCCCTTTTGGAAGGGCACAAAAACGTGACAGAAGAGAGGAGGAAGCAAAACAACGGAGGAGACCTAAAGAAGGGAAATGAAAAAGGAGAAAACAGTCGCGACAGATCAAAAATGTTAAATCTGGATGCAAAGTATTACAGTATCTTGCTAACGGTATTCTTTCCCTCATGTAGACTTACTGAAATGAGTAACGAGAAGTAGACCAACTTCATTAATGCAAGTTCAGGGCAATGCACAGCTTTGCCAGAAATAAGCAAACCTTCCCCAAGCCCCCACACCACCACTATTTCTGTAGCTCTTCGTGTTCTTTAGTCAGTGGTGAGATTTAACTTTCACTGAGTTATGTTAAAATCTCCCTACTAGGGTAACATTCGGTGGATTAAAAAACAAACCGAAACAAAACTCAGAACACAATAGTTACAAACAGGGAAAATTAAATTATTCATGTGCTCTAGAAAGAAGCACTACCACTGCCTTTTAATGAGTTGTCCCTCTTTACTAAAGACAATCACTCTGCTAGGAAATCCCAAAGGATGATCAGCCTTGTTTTTAATGATTCACACAAGCCTTATATTAATAATTAATGCTCAAATTCAAACGATTGCCCTGTTTTTAATGTGTATTGTCTTCACTTGAAGAACTATTGTCCCACCTGCTCTATCCAATTTTCACAGACTTGATTTGCAGAACTACTTCAGCAGCCTCTGTCCCCACAGAGTTTCCCACCACCATATGACACTGATTTACTTGCAACTGAGGCACAGTTTCAGTGTTTTTTTCCCTGCCTGGGAACAACAGCTTTTGTCCCAGCAGTTCCTCAAAGCATCAGTTCTAAGCATGGTTTTAACTTCTCTCCTGTTAACCCAGCACGAGTCACCTTCTACAGTTTTGGAAAAGGTGGGAAGCAGAAGGTCTTGCATTAAACTCCAGCACTTACTAATACTGATTTAAATACAATAGCTGTAAAAAGCCTTAGATGTTTTGTGTCCCTGGTAGGTCTCTGCACAATCAGCTCATGTTCTGCATTTCAGAAAATGGCATTTTTTTTCTTCCTAACGTACCCATTGTTCGGTCAAGTAGTAAACAAAATCTTGGTATCGAAACTAACTTGCAGGGTTTTTATGCCTTTTTTTTTTTAAAGCCCAGAAAACAATGAACTGCTCGTTTCTTATGCCAACTTTCTGTAGCCACTCCTTTCATTTAAGCTGAAACTGAGCCGCCTTCAGAAGGTATAAAATAAAGATTGGGGTGTTATCGCTCCTTAAGCAACCATAATCTGGCTGAAGGTAGGGCAGGTTGGAGGAGCCTGTGAACCGGAGCTTCTCATTCCCTTCACAACTTGTGGGTTGTCATACCTGGCGAGCAGCATTCCTGCCTGGGTGTATTTCTCTCCTTGAAGTGAGCTGTGATCCCTTGCTCACGAAATACAGCTACTGTTCAATATAGTTGCTCTGCTGTATCGATCAGCTTGGAGAGATGCTTTCTGAAGACAACAGTTTTTCTTGGTTGCTAGAATTTGGGTCAGATGAGAGGCAGACAAACCCAGTGACCTTGCAAGAAAGATGGTACCACTCTTATTTTACACTGGGAGAGTGCAGACTTAACTAAGATTTCCCAGTAGGGAACCATGGAGCAGAGTCTAACGTATTCTGAACAGCTAATGCCAGCTTTGCCTGCTTTCTTTCCCTGCTACCTTAGTTCCATCTTCTCAGTTGCAGTTCTCCCCTCTCTAAAAACAATAATGCACCCGTTAGCACAATCCCAAAAGGTGGGTGAGAACAATTGATGTAAAAACGTGGGCAGAGGGAAGTCGCATATCATGACAGGGCAACAGTTTGTTAAAGGTAGAAGATGTTATCTGCAACCACTGTAGCTCCCCTTCACGGATTTACAGAGCTAATTGCTCGTGGTTATTTGTATTTTGTGGCAAAACCAAGCTTACCTCAAAATTAAATACTCTTCAGAACAGGAAGGTTACCTGCAGCTCTGCTGTGCACCGTATCTTGCTCATGTGCAATATTAATTAAGCATTTCCAATCATCTGGACTATCTTCATTTGCTTAGCTCCATCCAATTCACACTATTAATGCCCTCTGTCTTTACAATTCCAGGATTAAAAACTTGATGGCAAATTTCAGCTGTTGTTCACACTGTATTTAACTATACTTTGTAAGAAGGGGCATGCTACCTAATTACAAGTGAGACTATAGGGGAACTTGGTGCTCTGTTCTTGTAACAGAAACATGTTGAAATTAACTGAGTGTCTACTAGCATGATCCTTCTGCTTAGGGTGACTTTTCACCTTGTTATTTTTTCCACTCTACGAGTATTTGCCAGCATGTGTAGCTACAGGAAGAACTTAGACTGTGCTTTGTGAAAACAACAGCTTATAGATGTTTACATTTGAATTAATGCTGGCTTGTTAATGCATGAGTATAACTTGGAGAAAGTCATTGTTATTCCCTAATTCGATTTCCTCCTTCAAATAAATTTAGTTTGATATTTCCTCCCGGCTAAGTTTGAAGTCATAGACTTTTTTCTGTTTTTACAAATCATAATGCTGTCTTCTTCTGAGAGGAAATTGGCTTTAATGATTGTGGATGTTAGAATGTAAGCTAAAGACATGATTGTTTGGAAGCGCCTACAACATGCTTAAGAAATCTGATACTGTTTGTGGCGCCTCTTTAAGCTGTAATCATGGCAGGAAAGAACAGGGATTTGATTATATTTGTTCCATCACAAACTTTTTTCTATCCATTTTAAATGCTGTCTCCCTTAAATGCCACATGGGTTGAAGTACTAAAAAAAAAAAGTTAGCACTCAAGTTATGACTAACATGGTACAACTTGATTCAAGGCTAAAATGCAGGCGTTTTCTCAGTCAGATACTGACCAAAGATGATGGTAGAAACCTTGTTTACCTTCACCATTTAAGCAAAACTAAAGAAAACATTATCCTGCAATTGCATTGCTCCACCTCTTTCACACCAATATACATAATGAAATCATAACAAAAAATTTTTGAGGTCAAGTGACCAAGTATCTGTGACCAATTTCAGATCAGCAATTCGTTCTTGGTTTTGGCTCAGATTTTGCTCTCTCTAAGGTGAAGGAACAAGCGTGGCAGCCAGCCTTGAACAACTTCTCTTGTTCCTTCTAAGCAAAGCAAATATGATTGCTAACTTAATTTTCATAGAACTATAGAAATCTTATCTGGGCTTACTGAGAAAGCAAGTTCAATGTGAGCGCCTAAAATAACTTCAGCTCTAAGTACCCCCAGGCCAAAAACTCTGTAATTTTCAACATGTGTTGTCGTAGCTGTTGAAAATGGTTATTTCAAGCGTTAGTTCCTTAGCTGATGATAGGTTTGTCTTTATCAGAAGTTTATTTCCAATTCCTGTGTAATTATAAAGAATACCTAGACAGCTTGACACCATTCTATAAGCTGTTGTGTACTACAGAAACAGAAGGTGGCAAAATTCTGTGTCTATTGTCTTTTGAACCTACAATCTGCAGATCCAAAAGTGTGACTTACCCTATGAAATAAAGCACATGGTAGCTAGAAATAAAGCTAGCATAGCAAAGTAGAGTCAAAAGTTCTGTAGAGGGGCAGGTGTTTGAAAGAATCAGCAGATATATGAAGAACGGCAAACCAAGTGGTAGTACATCTTATTTTTCAAAAGATGTTTATGATGAAGCTTCTAGTTAACAGCTCTTAAAGGACACCAGCTCCTGTGAGATAAAAGGGAAGATCCTCTCACGGATTAGTAGCTGTTAAAAGAAAATAAAGAGGAAATGACTGGCTTTGAAGCAGATGGAATTAAGGGAGAAATCTTTGTTCTGTGCTGCCACACAACTGAAGCGAGAAGTTACCCAGTTCACAAAATGGTTCCTATTCCAGAGAACAACTCGCTCTCTCCTGGTCCAAATCCTTACATTTCTCCTAAATTTGCACTCTAGTATATTGTTTGAGAGGACGTGTAAGTAGATGCCTTCTTTATACGACCCAGTACTGCTACCCATGTGGTATCGACCTGAACAGCTTTGAAGAGGTCTTGCTCACGGAATTTTTTAGCAGATCTTTTCCTTCTGTTTTCAGGATGAAAGGATTAAAAAAGGAGCAGAATGGTATGAAGTTTCTTAGATAGTATCAAATGTTCCTAATGGCGCATGAGTTTAGTATCAGTTGGCAGTTGTTCCTTCCATTATATTCATGTTGGGTTTATTTTCACACAGCAGTTAAAGGGATAACAAAAAAAAAAAAAGTGTGGGGGTTATTGACAGAAGGAGAGAATAATAAAAGATAGGAGAACAATGTATTTTTTTCTGCTGCTGCTTGCAGTTCAAGTGTTAGAAGGATCCCTATGAAAAAAATCAGCCTATTTATGAAACTTGACTTTAGATTTTTGGGATATTGCTGGTGAAAAGCATGGATAAAGAGGGCAGTACTTAGGTGAAGCAAATACTTCACAGAGCTCTGGCTGTTTAGAATTCCTCGCTGGTATGACAAACTCATCAACATGCACTGAAAACTTAAGTAGAGTTTCTGGGAAAAACGAAAAGATAGATTTAGTGAAAGCAGAGAGATGCGTGCTCGGAGAATTCACATTTCGCTGGAAAAGACTGTGCTAGATCACCTGATTTCTCAGCCTCACTTGATACTACTCATTTATTTTGGAATTAAGGCAATCGGGAAGGGGGATTTCATCAGAGTGCTGATAAAACATTGGCACAAGAGAGATAGTTAAGAAGCATTTCCAGGAACTTTCAATGCTGTAAGAAGTTGTACCTCACATGTACTGACTTTGTATTCTGCAGTTCATGTCATTTTTAATTTGTAATGTTTGCTATCTGACTGAAGGAAATACAAAATTCTGCAAAACCACTCTAGGAAATTCCGCTAAATCTTGGTACTTTCAAAAATTAAACGGGGTGGTAAAATTCTCATGATCTTATCAACCTCAAATTTCATTTATTGAAATAAAACCATCAACGAAAGGATTTATTTTCTAGATGATCTCTTTTCCCTCTTCCACTGCAAGCTCAGACACTAAATTTTTTGGAAAATACTGAGCAATAGCTGGGGGATGGTGGGATTGAAATCATCGTCATCAACTGATGCATGCAAATCTAGGACATTTTGAAAACGTTAATGATGTTTAATGCACTGAAATAATGAGAAGCTAACAGGGGGGGAAAGCCCAAGTCCTACTAAGCTATCCATAAGTCTAAACAACCAGTGAAACTGGAAACTAAATGGGACATTTCATTTTTCTAAACCTGTGAAAAAATAGCACATGGAGTCTTCTAAGGTTTTTCAGACAAGTTAAAACAATCCAGCATTGCTGCAGGTAGAACTGCCAACACAATCTTATCAGGAGTAAAATAATTATGGGTCTGTGTCAGTAAATACGCTCTGCTAACTGTTGGAGTTAAAACTCCTTGAAAAAAACAAACTGCATACAAATAAACAATTACAACATATTTTTAAGAGAAAATAGCTCAACTCACTCTTAAAATTGTTCACACAGAGAGAAATATCAAGAGTAAATCAAGTGTGTTATTTAACTTCCCTTCGTGGAGCAAAGAAATAATCTTGTGTTATGTGTTTTCATTTCCTTGCAACAACTAAACTCTTCATTTGTCTCTTTAGTATCTAAAAAGCCTTTCAGTCTTCTTCACTAACTGCATGTTTCAACTTAGACTGCAGTGGGTCTTTCTTAAAAACAAAGTGAGAACGCTTTCTGTCCTGAAGAGGGAAAACTTTAAAGGAGCAGTGGGTATTTTAGCTAATTTTTTTTTCCAGTTTACGGGAATGAGTTTAACTTAAGAGTTAGGCTGATTTCCTCCCACATTCATGATTGCTTCTCTGTTTGTTGTAGCCACTTTCTACGTATGAAAAAAAAAACACACTTGTATTTCTAAAGAGCTGTTTTGTTGGATTCATGTCCGTAGAATGGTTCTGTGTCATGCTATGTGACTTTATAAAGATGCATCAGTGATGACTGGATTACATACAGAGCTGATAAAAAGTCTGAGAAGAATGTGTCAGAATGCTGCAGCTTTGATGCTGCATTAGTCATACTTAAATTGCCTAAGGATGCAAGTATCTATTTTATTCCTAAATCCCAAAGCTTAACTCTTGTTGCACAAACTGGCAATTAGGCACATGACCCACGCTGGTGCTCTGGATGCGAAGTACCTCTGTAAATCTTGCTTTTCAATACCTAAAACTAGTTACTAACCTGCAGTTATGTCATTCATTAATTTTAACCTAGAATTTTATGTATTCCCCTCAGCTTTACACTGTTGTGCTTCTGAACACAGAAATCAAAACCAAGACCAGCCCTTGGAAGGAGAGGAGTAGACGGCAGGTAGTAAGAACCTCACGTACCTCTTGTTGTGCATACCTTTGAACACTTCATTGAGAAGGTCTCCTTGGGAGGGTAATACTGAGGCGGTGGGCCAAAATATTCCTGTGATGCTCCTGAAGCTTTAGAGTATGAGTCTGAGCAAACAGTGGAAGCCCTTGAATGCTGGCCACCTCGGACATCTCTTGTTGACCTACGGTGGAGTAAACAGGTAACGTACAGTAATTAGATCACGCTTTCTTGTGAACATGAAAACGTTAAAAACTGGAAGAAGCTCCTGTTAGTGGAACCAGCTGACTTGTTTCATAAGGCTCTGATCTTTTTTGCTTGTGTCTTTTGAAAGCAAATACCCCAAATACTTGCATAAATCCATGTTCACAAGGATATTTGCACTTGATCATGCGTTGTTATTTTGGAAAGATCTGTACTCACTGGCTGACTTGGTTGGGTTACTCACAAAAGGCAGCAAGAAGGGTGTGAGGGGAGAGTTCCTGTCCCCTTAAAAATGAAGTTAACAGATATTTTTCCATGAAAAACATTTTTAGCTAGTCCAAAGAATAAAAATTAAAATTATTTTCAAATTTAAAAAAGCAGATGAAGGTGTTCAAACTGGGGAAAAACATTAGCCTGTTTATGTCTTTCCCTCTTTTCTGAACTCCCTAATGACAGGTGAAGAAGAATCTAAAATCAGCCAAAATAAATGAATTTCATGGATCTCTGCTTAGCATCTCTATTTGTATACTTCAAATTGGAATTGTCTGGCTTGCTGCAATGACATACAGCTCTGCAAATCAAGACTGATGCTGTTTAAGGTTGGTGGGATTTAGATTATTCTGTATGAAAAGTGCAATTTGCTCTTTTAAAACTGAGTTAACACTCAGGTTAAAACAAACAGTGGCTGTAAATCACTTTGTAAATGCTTGGTCTAATCTCAGTGTTCCCCCTCATTTGAAGGAGAATTGGAACTTGCCTTTTTCAAGGTACAGCTGGATGATGTTGTTATTACAGGGTATTTTAAGTTTCATTCCACATTATTGTTTTTATGTCTTCCTATTCAATTATTATCTTGAACTTCTTATCCACATATCAGTATTTTCAACTGTAGTTTTGTTTCCTAGTATCACAGCACTTGGGTTTATCTTCATCCAATTCCAGATTCAACTTACAAAAATATTATCACATTCATCCACATTAAATCATGCTCTTTGTAATCTTACATTTTAATTAAGACCTTCAGTAACAAGACCAATGCTAACATCTCCATGTGCAGCTGCCAACAGCTCTATTTGGCTGAAACAATCCTGATTTTTCTGACCTTTGTCCTGTGTCTTGTGCAACCACCAAAGCATCCTGCGCAGCTGTGTCACATAAATTAAATAAGCTGTGTGATTTATAAGACTTCCAGTTAACTTGAAAGCAATCCCTTTGGTACTTCTGATGCAGCTGCTTCTCTCTATTGTATCTTGCTACATGCCAAAAAAACAAAACAAAAAATAAAAATAAAAAAACAGCTCCCCTAATGTTCAGTAACTGAGTACAATTGGAAAAAAAAATTCTTCTAGATGTTTTTTTTCTTCCTCATAATGGGCCTCTTCTGGCCACCTTTGCTCCTGATTCCCTCCAGGACTTTCCAGTTCAGGGTAATGCAACTCTTTCTTCTCGGCAACGAGAGGAAGCGTGCTACAGGAGTTTCAGACAGAAATGCACTGTGAAAGAGAAATACTGTCGCTAGAAAGTCTTGGCTCGTAAGGGAGTGCATTAGGCACCCAAATTACAGCTCCTACAAAACTCTTCCCATCTCTTCAGTTATGGTATCTGGAGGTCTTTTGGTCAATGACCCTAAGACTTCACCAATGTACTGTAATTTTCTTTCAAAATCAGTTGTTCTTGAGAGGTATACAGGAGAAATGTTACAGTATACCAAACTCCATCAAAACGATTAATGCACAAGTTTTTTGATTAGTTGCAGTGAAGACTGGTGGCCGCCAGAGTCTTGGCTTGACTCTAAGAATGATCTCTGTGGCTGTTATAGATCTGTATCTGCAGCTTCCCTTTCTCTACTCCATGCTGTATACAGTGAAGGTCTGTTGGCCTTTACGATCCTTCCACCAATTTTCAGTCTGCATCCAGTAATTTATTTGTAATGGCAAAAACAAAAGTCCAGAGATGTTGCTTCAGTGATGCCGTATGTGACACCCCTAACACCTTTCTTTTTTCCCCACAGTGGGGTTAATTAATATATTCCCGGCAAATGCTGCTCTCCTTCTAGCATGTTGAAGATAATTTAACTATATTCCCTCCTGATCTTTGCTTTTACTAAGGACAATCATACAGCCTCTGAGGATGACACTTAGGCTGATTTTTGTTCCCATTTTTCTCAAAATTTTCATAGCACGTTAGCTAGTTTTCGTCATACAACAGGATTATCATCCAATTTTTTTTTATATTTAGCTGAAAGTACTCTTTCTAGTCCACACAGTGCATTTCACTACTGCTTTTATTCTCATCCTGTTTTTCTTGCTAATGTGTATTGTTGGGGAGGACTTCAGCATTAGAGCTTTTCAAGAATCTTTATTACATTTATCTCCTCCCTGCTCCTTGCCTTTTTTCTTAAATTGCCTTACCTTACAAATAGGCCCCCAGAGGCTAAGCGGATGTGAGGAACACCTTACTGCCCTGGCTGATTTGCTGCTGGTGTTTACAGCTGCAGACCTCTCTCCAACAAAGCAACCACTGGCATGCCCTCAAAGAAAAACCGTCTAAGCTAAGTTCTAATATGCTGTAGGCTAGCCAGGCTGAAAGGAAGAGTATAATATCCTGAGAGTTTATTTGCCACTCCAACCCTTCTATTAGTTTGTTTATCGTACTGATAGTTGGCTGACCCGCTATCAAGTGCTATGAACCGCCTGGGGCACTTAAATAAGTACTCATTTATTGACTGCAACTACTTACATCAATTTTGTTTTGGATTAGTATGAACTTGTTCATAGCCGAGCTAGACCAGCCTAAGAATTCGGTTAAGTGCTTGTGCTGGTCTCAGTCAAGTGATGTTCTGTATTAAACACTGTGTATTTAGCAAGCCTTCACTTGCTCTTGCCTGCTGACCAACTTCTTAACCACCTGTACAAAGACCCGTGGCCACACTTCAACTGCTTGTGACCCAGCTTTATCCAGATAACCCTATGAAAATCACAGCTCTGCCTGTGTCACAAAGCCTCCTTTCTACCTCCTCTTAGGATGCTGTTACCCTGGAGCTCAATAAAAAATTAAAAATTGCTTAAAATTTCAGAGTAAAATAGTTTCCTGATTCTTAAAGCAGCATGCTCATGCTTCGTGATTTCAAGGCTGAGTGAATGCTTTCTTTACTACCCTAATATGAATGTTTTTAAAAGCAAAAAAGAGGGCAGGCACCGTAGACCTGCTGTGATATGTTCCTTTAAGGTGGTCAAACCTACCTTCCATTGTATGGGTATTGCTTTCTTGTTCTTCTCTCTTCCTCATACCTGTCGGATCCATGATCCTCATGGTGCCTGCGCTGCTTTTCTTGGTATCGTCTCCCATCATGAGGCATCTTGTCTTACATGTATTTTTTTTCTTTCTGAAATAACTTCCTGCACCAGAAAAATGAAACTGTTTCATTTTATAGCTCTACTCAGTTATTCATTGACCAGCACTTACAGAACACGTCCATTTCATGCTGGTTCAAGGCTTGGTAGAGACTTCCTTAAGAAGTGAAGGAAGTAAAATCCTTTAAACTGCACGTCAATTAAGTTCAGTAAAGAAGGATGTTTTTCTCTGCATTTCCCTATTGATCAAGTAGTCGTGTTTTTTCTATACTCAACAGTTTTTGCACTGAGGTGATTAGGTTTGCTCATACCCTTATGTCTCTGCTGCAAGGACAAGGCACGGTGTCCACAAAGAGTGTGGATCTTGACTTTGTTACCGTATTTTGTTTGTTTTTAAAGCCAATACAGCATTAAACACATCAAATAGCTACCACCCAACCTGCCAACCTTTATTCTGGAGTTTTCCAAGAGGAAGGCACCCCTCGGTGTCAACAGACGTGTTACCAAACATTGTGTCCCTTTGGGAAAACATGCTACAGGCAAAGCTGAAACTAACTTTGCACAAAGATATATCCTTCGTAATTTTATACTAGTTGTTTACAGGGGTGTTTCCTCCTGGAAGTGTCTCTACCCTTTGGCTGTAGGAGATCTCAGCGCGCAGCCTCAGCCCCTCAGCGACCCTCTGCCATCACCGCAGCCCTTCAGCCTTGCCCTAAAAGCACCCCAGTCGATTGGGTTTCGACTGATCGCCCTCAGGCCTCGCTGACCGCCTTCCCTTCCTCCTCCTCAGGGTGCCATTATAGCCGGCAGCCTCTTTATTTATTATATTTTCACGGCGCACAGCCGAAGAGCCGCTGCCCCCCCGCTGCAAGCCGCGCTCCCCCTCCTGAGGCAGAGGGCGCTCCGCATGGCGGCCGCCACCCGCTCCTACCCCCGGGGGCAGCGGGGATCCTTCCCCGGGGGCAGCCCGGCCCCGAGCCCGGCCACCTCTCCCCGCTGCCCCCGGCCCCTCACCTGAGGGCAGCGCCGAGCTCCGGCTCCCGGCCAGGGCCGTCCCCCGGCGGCGGGGAGGCGGAGGCGGCCGGCGGCGGCCCGGCCCCTGGCGCAGGTGCTGCCCTGCGCCATGCCCGCCCTGCGCCATGCCCGCCCTGCTCGGGCTGCGGCCCGTGGGGGCCCCCCGGGTTTGGGGGAGAGAAATGCTGTGTCCCGGGGCGTGTGACAGCCCTGCTTCTCTTTAATTTAATAAAAAGAAGTCCTCGTTCTCCTACTCCTAAGTGGGGCCCTGAGAGGGAGTGCAAGCGGACGAGTGATAAAGTAAAAATCCCAGCCCTCTGTCAGCTTCCAGCTACGTGCAGGGCTTGAAGACATGCAGCGAGAGGCGCAGAGGCAAAATAAAATTTTGAGGAAATTTGTCCCCAGGTGTAAATGGGTAGGAACAGGCTGTTTTAAAGCAAGTACGATAGATGGCAGCTTGAAAAGGGAGGTAGCCCCTTGACTCTCCTCCGGTGTAAAGGCAGGATTTCGGTAATTGAGCACTTGAACACGTACAGTCTGTTTTCCTGGTGCCCTGCTGAAAGGCCTTACTTTGATGAACAACATGTGGATCTGCTGGGGTTTTGTCTCCTCACTGTGATGTTTCCCTCACAGGAACAGTACGCTGCTCCCTTCGGGATGCTTCTTGTCCAAAGGCTTCAAAAAAACACACCACCTTTTCAGAAGCTATTTCGTACAGAGAGCCTGGGCAGACCCATGAACAGGCACTGCCGTGAACTGGTCACTCATTGTGCAGTCCCATGCAGAAAAACTCCAAGTGCCTCAACAGTGGGATGGTGCTGGTAACGTGGCACAGTGCCCGGCTGATCTGGAGCTTTGGAAAGCTTCCCGAGACTTGTGGTGCCATCCTGCAAAGGCAGAACCCCTCCTCTAAAAGCAGAGCTGGGACCAGAATATCCCTTGATTTCCAAGGATTTATACAGCAACACATTTAGGGTGCTAGGTCTTCTTGGATTTAGGCTTAAGATGTGCAGCTGTTACAGTGTAGGGCTGAACGTGACATCCCCTTTGAGTAATCTGTGGGTATCAGAGGAACTGCTGCCTCTGAAATGAGGGGATATCTATGGGAACTGAGTACTTAGACATGCATTTTGTAAATTGCTGGAGCACAGTAAGACTGATTTCCTGCTCCAGTTGAGCTGTGTTAACAGCTTATTCTGCTATTTACCATTCCCACCTCTCCTAGACCTCTTTTACTGTTCCTGGTTTCAGCCGTACAGCTTGTCTTCTCTTTGTCTTGCACCAACTCTGGTGCTCACTTGCTCACATAGTAAGCCAATGCAGCTTGCTTTCCAGCCAAAACCAATTTACTTTCCGCTGTTTTAGTGAGTTGAATTGGCTTTGTGCTTCAATCAAATGTGTGCTGGAGCAAGAGCTTGGCAAAAGCATGTCTCAGAGGGAAAAAACTGGGGGAGGGATATGGGGAGAGGGATACCTCTCTTGGCAGCAGTGAGTGGTTAATGTAACTGAAGCCTTAACCTGGAGCTGCAGTTTAAGATGCTACTATCTACCTATGGGTTAGTTGATACACTCTCTCAGTTTGAGGCTGTCATTCTGGTAGCAAAGACAATATAACAGCAGGAGTGTTTTACTGCTCCTCAATATAAGTTTCTAATTAAAGGTAGTGCAGGCTAGCTTGCCAGGTTTTATGCTGGAGAAGGTTAGGGTGCCTGTATGAATTCTCAGTTCTCTTCCATCTACATGATCAACCTTTGTGAAATCTGTTCTTCATTTACATCCAGCAGAGGATGTCCATTCTTGACACGAGGAATAACGACTCCCTTTAGGTAGGCACATTTCATGCAAACTGTGGATGCTTCTTAGGGGGCCTGCTGAACATCCTCCTTTGGTGGCAGAAAAACAGCTAGACGGAAGGAAGAAAAATTGCAGGGAAACTTGACTAAAACCAGACTTTTTTTTTTTTCTTCTTTTTGGTGTGGGATGGGGGTTGATGCATGGATGTATCCTGGCAGCCACTCTCTACAGTTTAAGCAGTTTTTTTGTTAAAGCATTTATTTTTCTGGGCTGAAAGGGGTTAGTCTGTTGCCATTTGTGTCTGATGGAAGACTGCATGCAGCTGAAGGGATGTGATTGTAGGATGGATAAAATTCAGTTAGGCTGACAGACTAGATAAGAACTTAAAAAGTGTCTAAAGTCATCTCCACTGTGTGACAGAAGTGATTTCCCCTGAGAAATCACAAAGCAAACACAAGGTATTGAGGTAGTGTTTGGTCGAGCTGCTTATACATAAAAACCAATGAAACAACCCACGTTAAATGCTTCTGGTTAGGGAAAAATAAGAAGAGCTAGCAGTACGAATATGTCTCTAAGGTGAAAAAAAGGTAGAAAGAGCTCATGGAAGGATCAGATAGGAAGGATCAGATATGGTACTGACTGAATTTAGATGAGAACAATCAAAGAAAGAAAAAGGTCTTGTAGCTTAACTTGTTTCAGGAAAAATACCCCCCTTGTTGTATGTAAGGAAACAGTTTTGTATCAAAGATACACCTGATTGTGCCATCATTTTCTCCTTTTAATAGAAATAACTCTTGTGACTGAATTTTGGCTAGCTGCTGAGCTCCAGAGGGAGTAATTTACAGAAAATGAAGTGTGAAACATTTTGATTTTTTCCTGGTAATTTACTTGAATAGGTCACATCTGTGTCTTGGATCAATGCTGTCCTGGATACTTGCTTCTAGGATAATAATAATAAAAAAATACTCTAAAAACCAATCTAGGTGTAGGGTACAAAGTGCCGCAACTGGACCTCCAGGGACAGATTTCTCCAGCCAGACAGGCAGGGCACCGCTGGAGTCTGTTCAATTTGACGGGAACACTAAGCTCCTGAGATCAGCAGGACTAAAATTAGCTTCGGACTTTTTTTTTCTACCCTCTTGGTGTTGTTTTTACATGAAATCTGTTGTTTATTGTTACAAACAAGGAAAAAAAAAAAAAAAAAGAATTTGGGTTGAAGGCTTTCTTTTCTTTCTTTCTTTCTTTCTTTCTCACTTTTTTTTTTTTTTTTTTTTTCCTTAAAGGGATTTTGAAATCCATGGTCTTTTGGATGGGAGGTAAATTGAGTTTTGGAACAAAGCAGTTATGTGTTGGTCAATTTTTTCTGTTCTAGTGGGAAAAAGAAACAGCACAACACCAAACACTGCTTCAGCAAAAGAAATTCAAACAATATGCATGGTTTTATATAAATATTGCATTCTTAGTGTGCATTGTGCTGTTACGTGCTTATTTTTTAAGCAATGGAAACCATCGTTCGGCTTCTTTGATTGCTGTGTTGGGTGACTTGTTGGTTTGGTTGTTTCATTTCGTAGGCTGAGTCCTTCCCAGAGTCTGCCGAGCAATTACCTAGCGCTGATGTCAAGATCTTACAGTACAATTGTCATAAAAGTGGGATTTTGTCACACTGAATCTAGAGTCTGGCTGGGGAATAAACTCCTTCTGGGATGCATCCAAAACAGTCTGAAGGCAGCGAGGATGTTTCTGTTGAAGCCTTGAATCCCTGAAAGCTGTTATCTGCAGGCCCCTTCACATTTATATCAGCTTGAAGTGTGGAGCTGCAACACCAGCCTCTGTAAGGCTCTGCGTCCCCACGGCTGTCATTGTCACGCTGCCCTTCCTCGAGTTCTGCTGTTCCTGGCCACCCAAGCTGTATCTGAAACCTTATCATTCATTTTCTTTCTCCCTGTCCTTAAGCCGCGTTGTAGGAGGCTGAAGCCATTCTTCCCTTTGGGAAACGCCAAGCAAAACCAAAATGGCTTTTGAAATCTGAGAAACTGTTAGCATGGAAATTTCTCCCTCCTTTGTCAAGAATTACATCTGTGTTGGGCTGAGTTTAGGAGAACTCGTGTTTGAGCAGATCTCGGAGGCTATCTGCAATCCCGTACTCGGTTCTCTTTAATAATTTACCACTTCAATGTAAAGGTATTTCAGGACTGTAATTTGCTTTCCAAAGACATTTAGGACCTGAGCAGACCTCTTTCACCTGCCTTGCCCTGGCGGTCACACTGGGGACCTTGGTGAAGTGCCTTTGTCTTTACCTGTCCGGAGGTCTGCAGTCCTGTGATTAAGGGTGCCAGCTTGTAAAGCACACGAAGCTGCGGTAAGAGGAGCTATCTGGGAGCTCACTTCACGGTCTCCTGGCACGAACACATTACATTCCAGGCTTTTACGTGAGATCGTTTCTATTAGTAAAATATTTATGAAGTTTTATTAACATGGTAGGAGCTCTTGCCTCTTTTACAAGAGGTAGAAATTACGAGCAGCCTGCCTTCCCTCTCATTTAATCTCCTCTCCCATCTAGTGTTTTTCTTTTCTCATCTGGACACAGATAAAATCCAACAACACTGGATATTTGTTTTGCGGTCAAAACTATCTGGAGTCAACAGTCCTGGCAGGCATTGGAAAGACTTCTTGTGCATAGAAAATTTATGAACACGCAGAGATGCTGGGTTCAGTAATCTGGCCTTAAAAGGTATCCAAACGTTTTGTTCGTGATCAAAACACATAACGCGGTGGAACGGAGCTGTTTACATCTGGGCTGTCTGGGGCTGTACGGCTGACATATGCGTGCATTGAAAGGGGAAGAGAGGCATTAAATTTAGGTGTCCGGTTCACGCAAACAGTTTGTCACGGTTTATTTTGACCTCCAGAAAAAAGAAATGCAACAGTGGCATCCTGTGGCCTGAGCGGCTCATGACAGGTGTGCCTGTCACCGAGCTCTTCCTTCACGGCGTGGGGAATGGAACAAATTATTTCGAGCAAGTTTACCAAAAAAAGCGCATAGTATTTCACGCACGTGCGCTGCAGGTTTTCAACCTGAAGTTAAGACTAATAAGACTACTAAGAGTTCTTTTTCCTTGCATCTACATCATATCCAAGGGCTCACTCCCACCTCCTGTGCGTGTGCATACGTGCGCCCCTTGAGTTTTTCAAAGTCCTAGCTTTTACTTGTTTAACTTGGACAGCCGACTGCAATTTGCTTGCCTCCTCACCAGCAGATATTGGCAGCTGTGACCAACAGGCTTTCTGAAAGCCTGCAGGCATGCCAGGAGGCACATTAATTGGGAACAGGCAGGCTCACCTGCACTCCTGTGTGGAGATGTCAGGGAAGCTGCTGAAAGCCTCATTTTTCCCTCTTCTTCTTTGATTTCCCTTCTCGAAAAGAGGAGATATTAAGATCTTGTAAAGCCTCTTCCTTTCTACTTCTTCCCTTCATATTGAGAGGTGTAAATGCTACTGAATGCTCAGCATCAGGAAAAAATGGGGGGGAAAACTGATCTTATCAGTAAATGAAGCAGCTTTCATCATTTTAATTTTGCTTTTTCTGTGCCCAGAGTGCTCCAGCTCTGCGTGTCTTGTGCAAGAAGGGAAAAACAGAGTACAGGCGAGGATGTCCACGGCTGCCCGTGCATGGGAGAACCTGTGAGCATTAAGTTTTCCATGGTGCCCTAAAGTCGCCACGATCCCATTCTTGGGGATGTTGGAGTGGGAGGCAGGGGAGCAGAAACAGCAGCGGGCAGGGGCTTAATTATTGCCTTTAATAATGACCGAGTGCTCTTCAGATTTTTTGCAGGGTTGCTTAACTGAGCTTGCACCACGGTTTCTTGCCAGTATTAATCCCTGGGCTGTCTCTTAAAACACGCGCACGCATGAAAACAAACAAATGCTCCGACTCGGCTCGCTGTGGCTCCAGCGATGTTAAACCAAGCTCCTTTTTGTCAGTTAAACTGACAACGAAGATAAGAGGAGCCGGTGTTGGTATCATCTGTTGCATAACAAACCACTCTTGACAAAAGAAGCAGCCTCCTGTCAAACGAATTTCCTTTACAACTGCCGAGGGGACTATTTTTAGTTTCCTCTGCCATTCTTTGCTCCTTAATCGGCTGTTTCGCTTTTCTGTTTTTTTTTTTTTTCTCTGCTTTCCCCTTTTCCCACCGGCTCTGGTACTTGGTACTGCTGATGAGCTGCTGCAGGGAAGGCGCTGGGCTCCTGTCGGCACCGAGGGCCTGTCCTGGGAGCGCTGGGGATACCGCCTGCCTCGCAAACCACCCCGAATCCACGTGCAGGATTTCGAAGACCAACAAGTAAATTAAACCAGCTCTTGCCAGGGAAGCGTTTTTGCTAAGGCCGCGCTCCGAAAACGTTGTGAGTTGCACGAGGGGAGCTACAAATGGTGTTTAAACATCACAGGCGCACCGCACCAGGCAGCAAACTCTTCATATTCCATTAGTGAAGCAAGGCTGAGCCTGCTTTTTCCACCACAGATAAAATTAAAGTGCTTTGGAAATGATGGTGTTTATTCCATAGGTCTTGACTCTATAGTACTGGCTGTGTTCCCTCTTGGTCTGTTTGACCCACTGCATGTTTTCGGTCCTTTGAGCAGCAGAACGATTCTTGTCTTCTGGCTGAGATATAAAACAGAAGTCCTGCCTATCTGTAATCCATTAGAGGTTTTGTGGGGCTGTTTGCAGCAGTAGGAGTGTGTGAAGGCTTTGGTTGTTCTGGAAATAACACTGCTTTGCTCACTTGCATATCATAGTTCAGTCAATCTAAATCAAGCAATCATCATCCTCTTCAGCCTCCTTCTAAAGCCTAATTCCTGTGGGTTATTTTATACTTTATACCTTCTTCCTCCACAGCATGCGAGAGCTTCATGGTAACGAGTGTTTTTTATGCCCAGGGTGCTTCAATAAGTTACAAGTCACTGTAATACTAATTTTTTTTAGCTAGATTCAAGGAGCACAGAGGCCAAGTAAATAGCCTTAAGTCAACTAGGAAGACTGTGGCAGCACATTTGTGCCTCTTTCCAAGTGAACAAAACAGCCTTGAAGTTAGCATACTAACACGTTTCAGGAAAGTGATGCAATTCTCGTGAAGAAGGAATTGATGGAAATGTCAAAAGTTTTAACCATTAGTATTTTCTTAACAAAATTGCATTTTCAAATGCTACTTAATGTTTAGAAAAAACGTCTTTTGAGAAAACAAAAACAAAAACCTTTTGTGACTTAAGACAAAATGGGTTGGGTTTGTGATTGAAATACTCCAATCTCTCTCTTTTTCCCAAGTGGAATAAAATAAAATAAAATAAAATAAAATAAAATAAAATAAAATAAAATAAAATAAAATAAAATAAAATAAAATAAAGGAAGAAAAGTGATGAGAAGAGGTAAACAGGGACCTGGTTTCTCAAATGGAATGCGAATACAAATGTATTTAATGGAAAATAAAAAGTACGCTGCTTTTTTTCTTCAGGCTTTCTCCTCTCCAGTCTTAGTCTTTTCTTTCTTCTTCTGAATATAAGTGACTAGTGCAAGAGTGACTGGTTTCCCTAACCCTAAAAAAGCATGTACCAAAACTGAACAGCGGTCCTTAGCCAAGTAAAGTTAGAGAGAGTTGGGGAGAGTTCATGTGGCCGATGACAACAGCTCCTTACGTGTTTGGCTGCTCTACTGTCTGACAGGATTGGATGGGGATCTCCTCGGCAGATTTTGCTGGCTCACTTCCTTCTGCCTCGTGGGTCTGGATTATGCTTTAGCCCCCAAATTAGTGCACCCATGCTGCGAGTCACCTGGCGTGATCCCAGCCTACACAGCAGAGTGATTGGGTGCCCCTCAGGAGGTATAATGTCAGCTGCCCTCTGTGCAGTCTACGGGCAGAGATAAAACTGTTCCTGCTTCTCTGTTCCCTTTTGTTCCATTCTTTTTATCGGTGTAACTTTTTAGTTCCTTTCAGGTTTAGTTTTGATTCTGCAGTTTTCAATCCCCTGAATTAGAGTTTGGTTTAAGAGCTGGAAGTGGGGGGAAGCACTAGAAGGTAGGCTGATTTTTTATTTATTTATTTATTTTCTGAAAATGCTTGAAAGTCTGCCAGTGAGTTGTCAGGTTAGTGATGGCTTGTGACATATCAAAGCAGACAAGCACGGGTTCATAATAATTCAAGATCTGTTGAAAACAGCATTGAATGTGGTTAGCAGTGAGGGCTTTTTAAAGAGAAAATAATCATTGTAAGTGTACTTCAACCATCACTGTAGAAAGAACCCATCATGTTAGTGTGTATCATTTGGATTTTGTGTCTCTTACTCAGATTTTCAGTGTTTTCATCCCAGTTCATCTGTCTCATTCCTTGCCCTGGTGCCTGGAGGAAACACTGCTCTTACATGTCTGCACATGGGGAATCCAGGTTTTCAGGCCACCTGTGTTCATGAAGCCTTCCTTCCAGCCATTTTATCCCATTGTTCAGGAGTCCCGTTTTTTGCCTTTGCAGACTTTTGTCATTCTACAGAAAAGGAGCGGCTGCATCTCCTGGGTCAGTGGCGTGAGAAGTAGCAATAAACTTCTTGGCCAGGAGCCTAAAAAAAAAATCATTTAGCTTCCATTGGGTGAAGAGGCTCTGGCCTTCAGAATCTCTCCCAGCGTTTTAAGAGGTTTTGGGCAAAGATGTCTGGAAGAAATGAGAATTCCACTTTTAGAATGGATATGAAATGAGAAAGCCAAAGAAAAAGACAGATTTTCCTCTCACACTGTGTAAAGGGCCTCTGTGCTGAAGACATCACCAGCTGAATGCATATAAGAAGTCGCCAGCAATCATTAAGCTCAATTAATCTTATTCTTGAGCACATGATAACAGCTGTGGATTATTTAAACAAAGCAATGGTGGGCAAGCAGGAGAGGGAAATTAAAGAAAAGAGGTTCTGCTGTAAACACTTGTACCACCATCACCCAAACTACACTGTAGTGTAGAAACTGGGTCAGAGACACCCTTCCCCCTCCAGGCTGTCAAAGTTATTTGAGCTTCTATTGAAACCATCACAATAGAAGAGTTTGGCTCATGCATTCACTGAGCAAAACTGATTTGTGTTTCTTGGTTCAGAAAAAGCTGCTGGGTAATTTTTCCGTGCAAGTACAATGCAGCAGTTCAGCTGATCCCTGAAAGCTGATTTCTTGGTGATTTGCCTTTTATTTAATAAAGCACTTCTGCTTTTATTTAGTCTTTCTAAATTCACATGCTGAATCTGTGTTTAGAAGCCTTAAACCTCTCTCCTGCCTGTATCGGGTTTAGGAACCGTACTGGTAGCCTTCATCCAAAGTTCAAAAGATTTCTGTAAGTCTATTGAGATGCCGCTTGCTCTGTTTTCTTACTGATGATATAAATCTAAGTTAATTGGTTTGTTTGCTTGTTGGGTAATTGAATTAAATGTATTGTTTAGGAAGTATGGCTGGACTAGACACAAACACAGCTCTTCTGGACTATTCCCACTCCCCTTTTTAATCCCATATTTAAGTCTTTCATCCTTGTTTACAGCTGTCCTATTAGCAGTCTCAGCCTTCTGGTGTGCTCTGTCTGCTCTGTTTTTTTGTGTGTTTTGTTTTTCTGGCTTCTTTCAGGGAGTCCCAGTGCCTCCACCTTGTCCTGAGAAGAAAACCAGCTTGCTCTTTATACCATGATGACCGGCTACACAGGTTGCCAGCAAGCACAGAACCAGGGAGTTATGCTGTCAGATATGGCATTAGTTGGCGGTGCTCACAAACCCTTATTCCAACAGATGAATGAGTGAAGTTAAACAACAGGTTCCAGAGTTTGAGCCTGTTCTCTAATGCTCAGCTGTCACGTTTCTTTCTGCTTACATGAAACATCATTTCTTTCTTTAAAATCGCCTGACACGATGCTTGGTGTTGCCAGGAGGTGTCTGTGGGACCTGCTTGGCCATGGAGCCAAGAAAGCTGTTGTTGAAGGAGCTGCACACCCTAAATAGTTGTGGCATGGTGTGTTAAGGAGGAGTGGGAGTGGTGGGGTATCAGGGGAAGGATCACCATTTCCTCGAGTCCACTCTCCAGATGAGATGCTGGTTGTTATGAAGCAGTAGTGAGAACTTTTCTACCCATCCCGCTTCCAATTCTCCATCACATTGTGTACACTAACAAAAAAGAATTGGAAAAAATCTCCCAGTCTGTGTGCTAGTTTCAATAGCATATGTCTCAGGCTACCTTGCTCCAACAGGCACACTTACTGGAGCTACGTACATTATGTCTTCTTTGCATCCTCACTACCAAGAAGAAAAATAGAAATTCTTGCCGTCCCACACAGCTGCCCGAACGAATAAACTAAAGAAATGGTTTGGAGAGAAACTCAAGCTGGGAAGCGATTTGCACCCTGAAGTTTGACAGCAGAATGCCTCCTGTTGTTATCAAGGCTAATCACTTTCCAGCCCTGTCTCTGGCAAATGCTCCATCTGCAATAATCAAGTCAGTGCATATGACATAGTTTTTTGACAGGACAATATTTCTTAATAATTTAGTAGCATCGCACACACACAAAAATAGAGTTATAATTAGCTCTCATCCCTGAAGTTGGAAGAGCTTTTCAGCTCGTTGGAGGCTGCTGGCCAATTCTCTTATCTAATTGGATGAGGTTCCTACTTTCTCCCATTTGTATGATGTCTGCTTTTACACAAGCTCATTAAGTGCAGCTGTACTCCAAGTTTATAACAACAGCCCCAGTGAAGCCTAGGCAGAAGTTTAATACCAGTTCTGTTTTCCCTTTCTCATCTGATTTCAATCCATTCTGGGGGTTGATATGTGCCCAAACATCTTTCCCTAGCACCTAATTCTCCCCCCTCCAGCTTTTTATTATGAATTATTGCAATAATTAGAAACCGGACAAATTACATTGGATTCATCTGTCTGTTTTGAAACCGGAGAGTTTACAGCTTGCTTTCAGGAAAATACATTTTAAGACAATTTTTTGCTTCCATGAGGCATACAGAAGCAATTTTTTCCCCTTTCATTTTAAAGCTGTCATTAAATTGCAATCAAATAATTGCTACACCATTATTTAAGTCTTCAGCAGCCTTGAGCTGATTATACGGGTAGAAATCAGTATGGCAGTTAACATTATATTAAACTTTTGCATTTAGATGTGTGTTGGTTTTTTGTTTGTTTGTTTGTTTGTTTTTCAAAATAAATACTTCTTTAAAAACTAATCACTTTTGTCAGTATAACTACATTTTTCTCAAGCTCTTGTGCGTAACTTTAAATCTTGAATTTCTACTTAGTAGAATATGTATAATAATAGAAAATCCTCATTTCCCAGAACTTGAATTTTTCCTACTTTATTGCCTACATATATTCAGGTTACATTTATGAAAAAAGATTCACCATCTACTTTCTGCGATACAGATATATCGGTTTTAGAAGCGGTTTTATAATTTTTGTGGATACTTTTGTTCTTCCACCAGAGAGCTATTCCAAGGTTTCTTGGGAAACTTCCCGCTTCATAATTTCCTTCCCCTGCCATGTTCCATGAGAGAGATGGAAAAGAATCACAGTGAGACACCGGGGGAGGATTCAAAAGGACTCCCTCCTAAGCCAAATTCCAGCACTAAGGGAAATTTCCATCTGCTGGTACCCCACCTCCTAGCATCTGTATTCCCTTGAGGTTGTAGTGCTCTCCTGGCTCTGAAGGTCAATGAAGGCTTGACCTTTACAAGTCCACAACATGGTTAGCTTTGTCTAAGATGTAAAGATGCAAACGTCTTGCAAAATCCAAAGCACTAAATGAATGAATAGGGAGAAGAGAATGAAGGAGGACACCCAGCACCAGCCTGACCTGAGTCCTACTTGAACTTGCCCTATGCTGTAGCCCTCCCTCGGTTCATAAAGAGGTACCGGAGTTGAATGTTTTGTTTCGATTCCTGTCAGAGTATGAAAAATGAACAGTGTTGTAACCAAGTCCATGGTCACTGCTGTCGATGGATCTTCATGACAAAGTTTGTGTGTGCAGGTTGATTGTCATTCTCATTGATGACACAAACTGGTGGTCTAATTGATCATTTTAATATAAAACAATGAGTCACAATTAGTTTTGACTGATGCTTGACTTTACTAGAAAAATGAAATCTGTTAACAACTCTTTTTTTTTTTTTTTTTTTTTTTTTGTATAGGTGGTTCCGTCTGTAGGCTATTATGTGCTCAGACCCTGTTTAGACAAATAAAAATACAAATGTTCTTCTTGTTTAGCGTCCCATTGCTTTTGCAGTTTTCATATGGGGCCACTGCCCCACGTATGCATAAGGTAAGATTGCCTGATATTTATAAGCAAGGACATTAAGTTCTCTTCTAACCAGGAGAGAGAATTTTTGTAATTGACATCTACCATCCTGTTGTCTTCAAAAAATGCAGGCTTATTTTTATGGGAAATACTTTATGTATTGGAGGGGCTAATGCAACACCAGAACATTTGTTTTTCCAGCTACAGTCGTCATGGGCACATCATTAAAATGACAACGGTAGCTGCTCCATGCTGTCTGATTCTGTAATGTTTTGACAGAATTTAAGACATGAATGAATGTTTGTGCTGCTAGTCATTGGTGAATCATACCACTTAACTGGAAGGGTCAACGAGATAAAGATACGTGGTCTTCAGGAAATGAAAACGGCTTCTTGAGTTTGTGATTCTGAGCTTGTTTGTACACTGCTTTTGTTGGAAGTAGCATCGGTTGATGGAGATTAAGGCAAAAGCAATGAGTTATTTTCCCAACCCTTGAGTGAGTGGTGATAGTTGTTGGAGGATGTGATGACAGAAGAGAAGCGGGTTTTAATTTTGTTTTTGAAGTGGGAGGGGGTGGGCAAATGGATGCTCAAGACACATTAATGAAGTTAT
Organism: Aythya marila; assembly: GCF_965140915.1. Classification (NCBI taxonomy): domain Eukaryota; kingdom Metazoa; phylum Chordata; class Aves; order Anseriformes; family Anatidae; genus Aythya; species Aythya marila. Next base: position 80,096,538 of record NC_139043.1, read on the forward strand.
GTTGACAACTGTTAAGTGTGAAGTCTGTCATGAATCTCATTGCAATGAATATGTCTTTATAAGCAAATTGTGCTAGAGACATCTGTGCAATTGTCGGCTGTAATTAGAGAAAAGGATGGTTCAGCAGTGGACATACAGTTGAAAATGAAGGACAAGGGTTTTTTTGTGTGTGGGTGTGTATACTTCTGTTTCCAAAAGTGACATTTTTTTTTCACTACCTATTTTCCCCAGTGTAGCTACTAAATCAAAAAAAAATATATCACAGAATCACATAGAATCACAGAACTGTAGGGGCTGGAAGAGACCTCGAAAGATCCCTTTTTAAAATTTATTTTTAAAATTTCTCTTGTAGGATAGAATTTGAACGTTTTAGGGCAAACAGGGAGCTTTTTTCATTGTGCCCTTGTTGATGGCATTCTGAAGATGTGTGAAGAAATGTGTTCCAAAAAGACTCGGGAAAACTTGAGGTAAAATGTCACTTGTCGAGTGTGCAAAATAAGCAAAGAAACTAATAATGCTTAGACCGGGGCATATTTGTGTTTGCACACGTGGTGCTCACTTGCAGTACACACTGCAGCTGTGTGTCACGTTCGATTTTCCTAATACCTTTGTGACTGTATCATGGTGTTCCTTTCAAAGGGGCTTACGTGTATTGTATGGGGACAGCTGTTTTATTGTCAGAGGAAGGGATTTGCTCCCTGATTTTTTTTTCCAGCCATGGAGCTCTCCACCGCTCTAAGTCAATTTGAGCTTAAGACAAGCAAATATATTTGAAAAAAGGCCTTTGTCTTTCTCAGGTAGTTGAATAACCTCTTGTAGCTTAAAACCTTTCTGCAGCTAGCAATGGCTCCACTTCCAGTGCACACAGTAAAAGGTCTTTCCCTGGCTCCAGCTGATATCAATGGGAGTTTTGCAGGAGTTGGCGGTGGGAATAGCTCTTGGGTTAGTATTGCACTTTGAAAGCTGTGTGATGAGAAGAGCAGTGCGGGCCTATCTGAACCCCTGATGCTGTCTCACCTCTTGCTGGAGGTATCTGTGTCATTTCTTTCTGTTTATGCTTCTTGAATATCTTTCATGACCTCTGGACTGGCCTTACTTTCCCCCTCCAGCTTGGCAGAAAGCAAGGAAGCATCCGCAACGTACCAGGACTGAAATCTAATTCCAGATCTGGAAGCTGTGACTTGGATGTGACTGGAAACAATGCTGCCTATCTGTCCTTGGTTAAACACTGATTTTCTGTCCCTAACGAAAATACTGGGAGAATGTAAAGCAGCGCTGATTTAGGTGGCCAGCAACTAGAGTTAAGGGTTTATTACATACCCTGTCTGTGAGGAGGAGGAACAAGGAGGGGCTATCAGTCAGCACCTTTGTTTAAAATACATCTGTTTCTTTCTCATGGTCACATTTTTTAAGTGTCAAATCTACCAGCTTCTTTTAGAGCTATGTGTTGGAGGAAGCTGTGCGTTCTGCTAGCAGTAAATGAATTACATAATGGGAAGAATGTTTGCAAAGCCTATAGAGAAATAACAGCTGTTTTTTTTTAAGTGCAAAAAAAAACCCAACCCTATAACATTTCAAAACTGTAGCAAGAACAAGGATTTTTTAAAGACCTGGATGAAAGAAAATCAGTAATGCGTAGGGGGTGATGAGTGGACCAGACACCTCACCTGTTTTATTCCTAGGTGCAGAGGGAATTTGGAGTTAGACGCCAGATGGAAAGCAAACTCAGAACCACATGAACTACTAGCCAGTTTCCTTCAGCAACATTAATTTACAGTCTCATGAGAGAACACCTTGGTTTTCTGCCAGCTTTGGCTTCAAGCAGGCTTGTAAGAGGACAGAGCAGAGCAGTCAGCAGTCCCTTTCAGGCCACACCGTCTGTGCGGCGAAGCAGACGGCACAGGCTCTTAATGGGACTCCGCTGAAAGAATTACAGAAAACGTCTGTGCCCCTGGTCCCTGGTGAAAAGCTTCCAAGTACGTTAATTATAATGCAGTACTGTGGCTTCTCCTCTGCCTGCCAGGCATTTTACAGGACGCTGGCATCTTTATGCTACAAAAGCTGGCTTGCCCAAACTATTGTTTCAGGTTTTTTGACATGTTTTGCATTGCTGGATCCTGCTGGTAGGTGCTTCCTTGTTCAGTGGAAAGGTGGCTCAGTGGATGTGGAGCAGGTCGGGAAGAGAGGCTTGAAAGTCATTTTGATTTGCCTTTGACAGTGCTGTGGGATCACATCACGTGGGATCACAGTGTTGTGATGCATCTCGGCCTTTTGGAGTGGTACTGCCTTGAAGGAGGTGTGTAGAAACACACTAAAAATTTATTTCCAAACTGCCTTGTCGAACACTGGGGCATCTCATGTGGCACTTCAGTTCACTTTCTGATCTCACACTGTTTTCTTCCCAAACTATCCAGGAGTCAGAGGGTCAATGGTTTTCTCCCTCCTCTCTACCTGGTAGTTCTAAGATGGTATTAGCGTTTCAGATATGTAAGATTTAAGAGATGAAAGTGCAGAAAATGCTGCTCAGTTTGAATGTTGCTAAGCATGCTTCAGACTACTTGAAGCATGTGCTGTCACATAAGTGTCTTGGAGGGCTCAACCCTAGAAGAAACCAAGAGGCTTTTTGACAAGTGAGCTATTTCTCATTTTTGTGTGTAAACTGCTAATAGTGGATGGCTATTTCTACCACAACAATAATGTATAGCACAGTTTTTTGTGCAATACTTTTTTGTGCAAATAGAAGGCAGCATTTTCTTCCTTCACAATCTCAGATGTAATTGTCCCAACAAAGACAAGGATTAAGGATCTGTCAGAGCTGTTTCCACCCCAGTGTGAATGAGTTAACCTTGCCAGTGGCCCCAGTCAATGGTCACTAATGGACTGACTGTATGCAGTGATCTTGCACAAGCTATGGCTGCTTTGACAGAAATGGGATCACACGTCTCTTCAGAAACGTGTGCAAATACAAACCAATAAATAGATTGGCTGGCTTTTGTTTTCTGCCACCTGTGGCTTTATAAGAATTTGCACCAGTACCAGTACCAGTATGGCCGCCTCAGAGGCAGTTCTTGATACCAAAATGTTACTTAGGAGCAGAAGGCTAGCGCCTGTTAGGGTCAGATGTGATGTGAAACATAAATGGCAAGCAGTTGTTATCTGGCCATTCACACAGGAATAAATTCCACTTTGTATCATTTGCAATCTCTCATTAAATATTTAATAAGCTAGAGGGACAATAGCAGGAACTACAGGCGTTGCCAGGCTGAGAGCCTGCTATTTCAGAGGGACTGCAGCACACTGAAAATGTCAGTGAAGGTTTGCAGTGCTTGAAACCATTTGTGTGTATTTTGAAAAGGGAGCTTTCTCTGGCCCAGCAAAGCTTGTTTTAAAGGTGCTCCTACCAGTATAATTTCCAGGGTGCCAAAACCCACCTCAGTTATCAGGTGTAACATTCATTTTGTCTTTATCCCAACCTCTTCTTTTCTGATCTGCTCACCGTGCTTTGTGCCAGTAAGAAGGTAGGCATTTAATCATGGGTGCTAATCTTTCTGCTTTTTACAAAAATTTGAGTCAACTGTCCAGGCAGAAAGAGGGGAGTCACCAAAGTAATTTACCCGTTTTTGCTGCCTTGGCTTGCCTTCCTAGAGAAATTTAATCACTTCTTCCTTCCTTAGCTAGAAATACAATAGTGCAGAGGATACTTTCCTTCAAGTCCTTTCAGTCTTCTTTCAGTCTCATGGAATAATCAGGGAAAAAATGGCAGTACCTGCAGAACTGCAGATTTGCTTACCTCCTGACAGTCACAAAGGAATTTGCAACCTCATCTGCTGGGCAGTTCAGTCCTGGGCCTAAGAGGACACAATCTATTAGTTGTGTTTTTCTGCTGTGGCTTCTTTTTTTTTCAGAAAGCTTCAGGCTGCCTTCCTCCACCTTCTCTGCCTTTGGGGATGCAGATGTAGGGGTAGACGTTTTTGCACGTGTGTCTCAATTTTCCTGGAAAGGCATTAAACTTCTAGCTAGCTTGAGGCACTCACTGCAGGTGCATTCATGACAGTACACTGCACATGCTAGGTTGCAAAACTCACTCCAGACGTTGGGTGTATTCATGGGGCCGTTAAATACTCATTACCTAAGCTAATCTAGCTATGTTCTACATGCAGTGCAGCGACAGAAGGTGTGTGGTAACAACTGCAATGTTGAGGGCCAGGTAATATGAACCCTTAAGAAGCAGAATAGCTAAACACCTACTGGAAACCAATCATAAGAGTAACAAACCTTTGGCAGTAATAAAAATGCTTTACTTTTTTACTTTTTACTTTTTTTTTTTTTTTCCTCAGCCCACTGAAACTTGCTGATATGCTTTCCCAGCTTCTTTCTACTAGGTTGAAAAACATTTCTAGTGAAAAAATGGAAGACTCTCACTGCACTTTCTACAAGACGTTGGATGTATGAGACAGTAGAGCGGGTGGTAGTCAAAAGACAGTCTTTCTGTCTTGAAGTATCTGATACACCTGTCTATTGTATTTCACACAGCAGCAGTTTATCAGACCTATATTAGTGTATTTTGATGCACAAAGGCCTTTGAGGAATGCTGAGGTATGTCTCTTTACAGCTTTCTGGGGAGGTTTTTGTTTTAGATAGTGTAGAATGCAGCTCCTCGGGGTTGTGCCCATGGATGCGATATTGGCTGCTCTTTTTTGGGATCCAGAGAAGAAAGAAATGCAGTAACAGAATTAAACTGCTGAATGTAAGATAAATGCCACCCTTTGCAGTTGCCAGCAGCACAGATACTTGTATATGGCTTTAGTGCTTAATTTACATAGTGTTTAAGGAATATACCTACTGATGCTCTTCCAAGTAAGTCTCATTTAGAAGTGATTTTGTCCCAAGGTCTCATTTGGAGCTTGCTGTCCTCATTGAACCCACCTGGGAGAAGTGACATGTGAGTTGACAGACTTGCTAAATCTGTGATTCCTGCCAGTGTGAGCTATGATAAAAGAAAAGCTTAGACTAAGGAAGAGTCTTCAAATAATCTCACTTGAGGTGTTGACTTGCAGACCCTACGGCTCTGAATGCTGTAGTGAGTGTGATGGGATGCTGTGAGAGGTTGTTATGCTGTGGAACATTAAGCACCTGATTAACCAGTCTCCTAACAGTCAAAGCAAGGAGAAAGCTCTCCCATCTTCTATCATGATGGCCCAGGCAGACCAAGAACCTGCCTTAGCTATTCGGAATATCACCTCTTTCCCTGACCTTATGGGCAGCCTGTGGACGCAAGTTCATCAGACCTTCAAAGATGAATTTTATAAATGCATTCTTGCACAGTGCACACTGGGTTAAATACAAACCTGCTATGCGTACAAGCTACCACACACAACTTTTGAACATTTTAATATTAGCTTGAAAAACAGCACAGCATTAATAAATAAATAATTTTTTAAAAAAAATTGTTTATGCTTCTCTGTTGCGTAAACTTCAAAGACGTAAGTTTTGTGTGTATGTGTGTTCCTAAAGCATGTCTGCTACCATGTAGTGTAGAAAGTTTCTTTTTTTTTCTTTTATTTTTTTTAAGAAAGCTCAAAGACGGTTGCATTTCCATAGTTCTAAGATCTGTGGCTTTACAAAAATCATTAAATACTTTGGATCTGGAGAAAAAGCATGGGTGAATAGTGCTTCTACAGTCTCACCATAGCCTGAAGATATTGATATCAAGCAGAACATGTCACCAGAACAATCAAGAAGGAAACATTATGTTTCATTTATAGGATTGCACTCATAATTGTTGGGGTAGTGTCTTATCAACCAATCCTAAACAATTCGAATGCAAAACAAGTAACTCACAGTGTGCTTTATTATTTTTTCACAATATTAACTAGACAGACATGGAAAGTTTAATGGCAGCATGTTCTTATAACATTTTAAAGACAAAGAACAACATAATCATATTAAATGATGATAAACTGACAAACTACATTACCATACATACATCATCCAAAGGTACTGGGTAAACGATATCTGCTTATGTACATTTATGCTGGTGATAATTAAAATTCAAATATTCAGAAGAAAAAGAAAAAAATACGCTACTTAAATTATAAAAATATATAGTTCTGTGTGGAATTTTTTAATGCTGTATAACTTGGTGAGAAAGATTTCATCATGTGATGAAGCTGCATTAACTTAGTATAGGAGTGTGATTTAAAAAAAATACAGATTAAATTGGCTCTTTTGTCTTCTTTTTGTGTAGCCTGGTTTGAAAGAGAGAGAGGAATGAAAAACAAAGCTGGGCTTTTGCAATGAGAAAGAATTTTTATGCTTATAAATCAAAAGATGTTTAATTTTTCGTTTAGTACTGAGCCATTAACTCATAATACAAATGAATCATTTTGCTAGCTTGTTTAAAGACAGAGAGAGGAAAAAAAGACAGGCTTTAAACATGCTACTTCACTACATGTTTAATTAATAGGACTTCTAGGTTTGTGAAGTTGAATGCAGGTGCACAGGTAAGCACAGTGTCATGCTTCAGGGTCAAAGCATGCAGACCTTACATATTTCTGACTCCCACTGACTGAGCTAGGGAGACTACGTGCATGCAAGGCTGAGGTGTCCTGGGTCTATATTCTTTGAACTGTACCACATCAATGTTTCCTTGGCACATCTGCTTTCAAAGAAACTTTTTTTTTTTTCAAAATTGCTCTTTATTAGTGCAACCCTACTCAGACTGCGTAATCTCAAATCACAACAGCAAACCAATGAAGTTTTGTAATGATTGGATAATTTTATAATACTTTAAATTTTTTTTTTAAGATGATTGAAAAATTTTCTTAATTATAGTCATGTTGTAGTGCATGAATTTGTATCCAGGTTTAGTTAAAAGCTATTTTCAGACCACCTTGGGTGCACTCCTGCATCATCTGAAACTTGAGATTTTCTTACATACCAGTGTCATTCTCCATATCTTCCAGCCCCCTTCCTTATCTGTATATTCTCTGTTACCTCCACAGCCTCACTCCTCCTTTGTTGGATCCAGTGCTTGATCTATTGAGAAATTTCCTTTGTGTCAGCTCTGATTTCAGAATGCTTGCAGATTTTTTTTCTTGTTTTTCCATTTGTTCCGAAGTTACTGATCTGTAACAGATCTTAGGTGATTGTAGAGTTATATTTTTTCAGAAGCAAAATATTTTCTTTCATTATTTTCTTAATAAATGGAGTGAGAAGGAATTAATGACAAATAAATTAAATACAGCCAAATCAAGTATTTCTCTCAAATTCCTAAGGATTTTCTGTTTTGCAAAAGACTGCCTTCAGAATTAATTAAGCTTTATTGTGAAGAATAATCATGGGGTCTGTGTAATTGGTTACTCTGCCTTTGTATCATCCTTTGTCAAGGGAAAGAATGAAAGATGAACAAATTCCATTTAACAGTCATCTTTAACCAGGGAGATATTTCAGTGCGCTCTCTGATTCCCTCTATTTCTTGACCTCTTCCTATGTTGTCCTCTGATCTTCCACACCTAACCAACTTCAGAAGTGTCCCTCCTTTTTTAACTTTTGCTTTGACAACTCAGGTACACGGGGAGTGACCAGCTATGTGTGTCTGCGTAGTGACGGAGGATGGATTTTCACTGAAGTGTAGTCTTGGAGCATGAAAGTCTGTAAGGCATTTTGTGGAAAAAAAAAAAAAATCTATGTGAAAGTGTAATGAAGAATAGGAAAGACAGGAATTATTGCAAAAGAAATGCGTAAGTGAGAGGAGAGGATTTTATTAAAGAAGTTCAAGCTTTTATATACATTCAATGTTTCTACTATGTTTCTTAATAAATGTATTACCAACTACTGTTATAGCTAATGCAGCCACAATACTGTACTAGTCTGCAGTCAGGATGGGAAAATTCCGTTAGCTCTTTAATAAAATAAAATCATCAACAGTCATCACGACTCCTCTTTTTGCCTGGTATTAACTAGTACACTGGGAAGTCCAGTGAGTAGACACAACAGAACACAAAATCCTCAATATTCATCTAAATGTGTATCATGTGTCTTCTTCATATTATTTCTAAAGCAGCTTTAAAAAACTTCTGCCATTGGAAGGTATTAAAAATAAAACCCATTCAAATTATCCTTGTAGTATAGCAGCACTGGAATTGATAGTTACTCTTTTATTACTTTTGACAATGTAAACCTTTAATAAAATAAACAATATTGAAACAATTCGAGGTCTAATAGTTCATGAACTTTAATGGGCGTATGGGCACAAATTGAAACGAAGACTAGATTGTGAAATGAAACATTAGCTCGATACCAGCCAATTCCAGTTTTGAAATTGGCTTCAAACAAATTCAGCTTTGTAGCCGAAAAAATACAAAGCCCACACTCAATCCGCAATACTTGGTTGCTCCCATTTAGAATGTTTTTCATATGAACCCTGGATGTATACGCTCACAGCTGACAGAAGCACTCTAAAAACATTGCAGGTGTTTCTGTTTTGATGCTGTTTTTTTTTTTTTTTTCTTTTTCTTTTTTAAATCAAGCCTAGTTTAGATCACATTTTTGTGTTCTTAGAAACATTTCCTTTACATGCTTCTATAAAATTAAAAGTAATTTCAAATTTGAAAGGTAAGCTCATTCTGTCTTTGCTCATACAAAGTGTAGGTGCCATGACTAAGTAGCAGTAAAAATGCTGAGATGTACAACTCTTAAAAACAAACAAACAAACAAAAAAGCAGCTTTGAAGACACAACATCAACTACAGCCTTAACATTGAACATATTACATTCCCAAGTTAATGGAGCTATTTTGCATATAATGCCACAAAGTTATCCAACTGAAATCTTGAGGTTGAATCTACAGTTTATTCACTGCATTTTTTTCAGCCTTATAGCACTTCTGTATTGTACGGTACGTTTTACTCAGAGCTTTGCAACCTTTTCTTTCTCTCTCTGGATGTCCATTTACCCACAAATCCCAGACTTCAAAAGTTTCATAGAAAAAATAGGAGCGCTTGATTGAAGACGGAGATTTCCACTACCCAGAGCAGTCCATGTGACACGCTCAGATTCTTCTGCTTCCTCAGCAGCTCTGGACCCCTCCGAGCACATGGAAAAGCCCTGCTCTGACACACATCGACACATCTGCTCTCAGAACACAGGTCTGTTTATAAAACTGTATATCAAGTAGTCTGCATTCATTGTACTTGAGTTGCTTTTAAAATAGGGGCAGATGACTTCACCCTCCCCTCTTCCTCCACCCTGTTTTCACTTGAAATGACAGTAGGCACCTGTGCGACCCGAGGTGTCAGAGAGTCTCTGTCCAGATAGAGGAGTTGGAGTTTCTTCGTCATCTTTTCTTCTGTAGACAGTCTTAGGAATTTGTTTCCATGAAATAATTTTGGGGGTGAGGGGCAGGAGGATAAAGCTCACTTTCTTTTTTTTTTTTTTTGTTTTTTTTTTTTTTCTTTTTGTTACGAAAATGAGCTTGATTTTGGTGTCCAGTTTGATAAACAAGGATAGTCAGAGCTAATTTGTAACTCAGCTGAGGTCTGTTTCTTGCCGAATAAAATTAAAACCTTTTTCAACTTTCAGGGACTTAGAGAACCACATTTAATTGGTTTCAAACCCCTGGAGGAGCTCCGTAAGTAAACAGGATTAGTTGCAGATACGAGCCCACTGAAGTGGGACACAGGTCAGGTTTTCAGACTCCAGCTCTGCTCTGTCGAAGCAGGCACTTAAGGTCTCCTGATGTTTCTGTGTCAATAGCCGTGAAAATGTTTTACTGCTGAGAAAATCATTGGAACAGTGATTTCCTGCAAGCCCCAAAGATTTAACTTCACACTTCTATTAAAAATTATTTCAGTTGACACACATTAGGGTACTGGATGAGACTATTATGACTATGATGTGATGGCACGACTGGTAACTTGTAAACGCATGTTTACAAGGCATAGGCAATCGTATTTCAAACTGTAGGGATAGCCAAGTGTCCTTCAAGAAGTTGCCATTTTGACTGCACGTCTGTACCATGTTGAACTGTTTACTCCGTCAGTTCTTGCTGGCAGGACAGGGTTAGAACTTCGTTCACACTGACCTTTTCTTTCAGATCCCTCCCAGCCATCCAAAAAAAATGCGAGGAAAATCAACACAATTACGCAGCCTTTAGCAGCTCAAGTAACTGCCCTCCTAAGTGTAAGCAGGTAGGTCTTTGTCAGTATATTTGCTCTTCAGAGATAAAATAATCCAGCCAGCTGCATTAATTAAAAAAAAAAAAAAAAAAAAAAAAGAACCTAAAAGACAATGGGGCTCATTAAAGTTAAGAATAACAACATGATGTGATGACAGATACAACTTGCAGAGTTTCTGAAAATAGCAGGTTAAAATGTAAATATCTTTCAATAAATAATTTTCCTGCAATGTAAAAATAAATGATATTTCCTTTGGCAGTAATAGCTGATTTAATCTTTAGCCAGGAAGTTGTTTTGCTCATAAAATACCATTGTGCTACAGAAAAAAAATATTATTTTGCTGTTTTGAAAGACTTTTGTAATCCACGATAAACTGGGTGACTCTACTTATGTCCAAGATAAGCGCCAAGAGTGATGCAAGCTCCCACCAGAACCAAACTCAGGATAGTCTTCAGAGAGATCCAGGAGAAATCGAACAAAGGCCTCATACTGTTGCCATACAACTCCACGAAGGCATCCTAGAAAGGGAAATAAAGCAATATCAGAATCCCAGTAACTTTTTAAGAGAGGGAGGGGAGCTTCTTCATGCACAGTGGTCATCCAGAAAAACAGAAAAAAAAGAAGCAAAACACACAAACCTTTTAAAATGTGGTTTGGGAGCTATGTTTTCGTGCAGTGCTTAGCGCAAAGTTCTCTTGCCTATTTCTTTACAAATATTGCTGTAATTGCTTACAGCCTGACATCTGCTATAGGCATGCACAGTCTAACAGAAAATACAGGAACAGCATTTTAAAACATGAGTACCTCCCTTTTGGCTCCTCAATGTATATATACAAAAATACACAAAGGAGGCAAATGGAACTTCATTCTCCAAACGTTTTGTTTCCACTGGACATGGGGCATCTATTTTGTTGGTCGGCATTGCTGAAAACAAGTCAGTATTTATTGGGTTCCCTAGGGGTGGGTTCAGAAGACTACGTGTGGTAGCCACTGAGATGTTTCATCTGTGTGGATTAAAGCTGTTTAGGTGCAGTACAATGTTATGCCTCATGACTGGCACCAGAAGGGGTGACGTCTCGGTCTTGAACTCCTGACAGTCATACTTTGGTCTGGCTTCAGGGTCAGTCAGGCTAACCAGCTGATCTGGCACAAGAGTAACCCAGCCCTGAAAAAAGAGTTGTTTCTCCATGTGGTTGTCTTGTCAGCCTGACTTGCCCTGGAGTTTACAGGCACTACATTCAGCATGAAGAAGAGGAGGGGGAAATAACACCAGAGGGTTGGCCACTTCTCATAGCTGCCCCCAACTCGAATTGCATGGAGGCTAAAGGGAATCCTTGCCTTGAGCCCAAAACATGTTGTGTTTTCTCCTTCAAGCTGCAGTCCTGTATTTAAGGAGAGCTGCACTGAGAGCGTCTGGAGATGCATGCAGGCACTGAATGGAAAGCCTGTTTAAGTATTAAAGTTTTTGTCGTCCATAAATGCAATCGGATTTTACTAGGCTAGTGATTAGACTGGTAACACTCCGCGGTTAATGAATTTCTTTCAAGCTGCCTGTGATTTGGAATTTATAACACTTACAAACACAAAACTTCAGAGCATTCTGAGTGGTAAATTACACTGTGTTGCATGAAAGCAATAAATAGTAAAGCTGAATGACTTTAAAAATGGAACACAACTCATAGCAGGGCTTAGGACAACTCTTTTATTTTGCAGCCAGTCCAGGCCTGCACTCAAACTACTGAGATAAACCCATGAAATAGCTATCCAATGTGGAGTTTCCCATCCCTCTTTATTACTCTAGGCTTCCTTTTTTTTTTTTTTTTGGTAAACATTCTCTATTTACGTTTTATGTTATGATGCCTTTAGATGTTTTGTAATACTACTACGCTAGGAGGTAACCTGCCTTCTAAAATTGCATATATGTCATGGATTACTGCAGGAATTAAGACAGAAAGGTCTCCACCATTCATATAAACCTTTCAGCCATGTGTATTTTCCATGAATTACATAAGTTAAATTAGCCTTCATCATTAGCGTTCTCTAGTTATTGTGAGAATAAAAGCATTTGTGGTTATACCACGAGAGGGCGTGTAAGGTTTTTTTATATTGTGCCATTTGCCTGTTCACTAGATGCTGAGTGAGACTCAAATAAGTAAAATGTATGTAATTTCAAAACGTGTCTTTACATTAAATAATATTGGTGCATATTGTATGTAAGAATGAGCGTGTCAGTAACAGAATAGCTATAGGATTTGGCCCACAGATTGACCTGAATCATGTTCCTCCTGTTATTTCTCCATGCTTGTTACTCCAGGCAATCATTTTCAAGCATGGGTATCCAAGGGTATTTTCTTAAGTGAAAGCAGCTTAACCTTTGGGGGGAATGTCTTAAAGCAAACTGTTCATTCCTGAGAAAATTTGGCAACTTTCTCGTTGCTGCCTGGTTTTTGAAATAGACATTTGCAAACTCTGGCCTTAATATTCAGCTGTGCTGTTGCAGAGCTGAAAAGCACAGAGTTTGCTGTGCAGCTCTTTGGAAAGCTTCCTTTATTTCTCCTTAAGGCTATGAAGTAACACAATATCCTAAAATGTTACAGACTGGGCTAAATCCTGTTGCCGCCAGTGCAGGCTCACTGACTTCCATGGGAGCTTTGTCTGGATAGGGAGTTCAAGATCGGGCCTTATAAAAATACAAGGGTAAAGTTCAACACTTGGTGATATTATGGGTGGAAAAGAGAGGAAATGAAAAAAACAAAACAAAACATGGAAATGCAAGTCGTGAAAATATTTTAACGTTACATTTCCATGGTTTCTTTCAGTGGGCTGGGTCTCACTTCTGTATAGTTATGACAGCTGATGCACACACACTATCAACTGCAAAATGAGTGTGTTTTGTGCCTTCTTTCTACCTCAATTTAGGAACATTCAGCCCAGTTTGGTTGGAAAGCCATTTCCAATGATTCAGTGATCTCCCGGTACTTGCTATGAGGATGGACAGAGGATTACAGTAAAATTTGAAGACCTGGCAAAAGTATGGCATAACCGATGGTTCAAAAGAGGAATGCTAAGAAAAACTGTGCAGCATGCAGTGCTTTTTCATCAGAGATTATTACAACAATAACATGAACCCAACCTAATGGTGTCTGCACTATATATTACAAGTAGCTCTTTATGATCATTCCCCCTCCCCTTCTCAAACATCCTGATTAGGCCTATTTCCGAAGCTTGTTTGAACAGCCTGTCACTATTTGTTTAAGTTTCAAACCTGTTTTAAATAAACACATGTCCATTTTATGTACTAAAACAAGGCGAGGGGGGAGGGAAGTATGACCCCTTACTGGAAACTATTTTAGCACAAAGAGAACCCTAAACAGAATCCTGACTGTTTCATAAGGTTTGCCTCCTTCTATAAACCCATGTTTTTGTCACTGGATTTTTGTCACCTAAACCGGTCTGTTTAAAATAAGAGAATCAGCTCTAAAACAAATAAGATTAGCAAAATTGCTTGAAACACTTGATGTACTCTGAAAAGCACTCTTTATAACTAAAGCAAGGGTCCCCTTGGCAAATAGACCGAGGCAAGTCCTGGCTTGGTCAACCTTTCTGGAAATGTTACACAATTGGAAAGAAAACGCTTGTAGGCCTTTATTTTAAGACCTGCCTATTTAAAATTTAATGGAAAGTTATATCCTGCATGTAAAATTATATCAGGGCAGTTAAAAGTTATACGGAAAAGAACTCTTCATTCAGCCCTGTAAGTTTTTTGAAAGTCATTTCTCTGGAAGCTTTTATGAAGTCAGATCAGTCCGTCGTTGGTTTACGGTGCAAATTCACCTTGCCTGTTTCCACCCAGCAGGAAAGATGGGAGTGTTGGAGGGAAAGATGCTCGGCCTAGGCGCCTCTTGGTACCACGCACCTGAGACGGTGGCCTCACCTTCTCGGGCCCGACTGGCAGGCCAGGGGCATGCCGAGAGCCCTGCCCGCTGAACCACCCATGGGGAGGGCAGGCCCCAGTCCTGGATGGCGTTGCATGGCTTTCCAGGGAGCCTGGGGCCAAAATGGAGTTTGTTGAATTTTGCCTGTGAGGGTGTGGAGGTGTGAGAGTGCGCTGTGTCAAGGCCATCTCGAAGCAGAGGCTCTGTCTCACACTGCCCTCCTCTTCCGCTGGCCCAAATTTGGCGGCACTGATCCACGAAACAAATGTCCTCTTTAATTACACAAACATTCTTTGCTTGCACTTGGAGTTTATTTAGTCTCGGTCCTCTTGCAGCTCGGCCTTCATCCCTGCCCGAGAGGCAGGCCCTAGCTTCCAGGCTGCAGAGGAGTAAATGCTTCCCATATGCTGCGCCCGGCGAAGCATTAATGACACGACTGCTCCCTCCTGACTATGCAAAGGGAACAGCCAGCCTCGGCATGGCATTCTGCATTTGTGACTGAGGGGGTGGCGGGGAGAGCAAACACGAGGAAGTAAAGACTTCCTTTTTCTACCTGAATCAAACAGCTGTTGAGGAAGTGACTTTATTTCCCTCGTTATCATTGGTTTGACAGGATATCCTCTTGAGCCACATTGTATTGAATGAAGAGCTGGTGAGACTTCCATTTTACTGAACGGGAATTGCCTCGCAGCTATTTCATGCTGCCCTCTCCGTGACTCCAAAACAAACAAACAAACACACACCAGCTCCACGCTTTTGAAGAAACCTGCCCAGGTTTGAATGACACGGCTCTGCCATCTGTCACGGTGGGAGAGGGAATGACATCCGCTCCGATGCCAAGATGTAGCAGCTGAATGACTTTTCACTCACCACTGCCTCAATATGAGCAACACAAACTCTCGTAAAAGCTTTCGATCCTGCATGGTAACTCGTTTCAGAGAGAGCTTGGGGAGGGAGAGAGCCGAGAGAGCTGCTTAAATTGTCCCCTGTTTTCTTTGCAGTGAAACCTCATTAAAATGTCATCTTGAAGCTAATGAGAAAAGTTCTTGGAACATAAAAAGAAAAAATAGATCTGTAGCTATTATTCTCCTGAAGCGTCCATGGGTCTTTTATGCAAGCCCGAGTAGTGAGGACATGCAAATCAGGACAGCTCAGCCACAGACGGTGGTGTGCCGAGTGTGGTGTTTCACAAGGTCGGTATCTTTAGAGAGGCCGATATCTTTTTCCGCCTGGGAGTGCTGACATGCTGGTGCTCCAGCCAGGTGCACTTTATCAAATTATAATGTGCTGGAAAAGAAGGTGTCACCACGCCACTCTGCTGACCGCTGGCAGGGAACCTGCCCAGGGACTGGCTTTAGCATGTATACGCCCCATCAAATCCCCACATCCAGGGTGTTTTTAGTTTGGTTGGTTGTGTTTTTTGGTTTTGTTTTCTGTTGTTTTGTTTATTTATTTATTTATTTTGCCCCTCACCTTTGTCGGTGGTAGAAATGAATCTATCCTGCCTTCTGTTTTCACTAGACCCTACACAGCCTTAGATATGCAGCTTAGATTAGTTGCTGCCTGCATACCCTTTTGTTTCTCCAGTGATATCTGAGGTTTCTGTCTTTGGACAAAAATGGTTCTCTTCACAGTGGTCTCACCTAAGTTCTTTGTTGTTCTTTGTTCTTGCTGTCTTTTTGTTTAAATGCTTGCACTGGTGAGCCTGTGGTCTTGGGGGCATACCTTGCAGCTCCTACCGATGCCGGGCTCTCATGGAAGGCCATGTAAATTCAAATAAATGGAAATAGTATTTGGATTATTTGCTGTCTAAACATGGCACTCAGATGGAGACATCTAAGGAGTAGAGACTACTTGCAGTTAGATTTGTTCATAAAAACTGATGCATATGCTTAGAAATATATTAATCTAACTGGTTATAGTAAAGGGGATGACTGTTCCTGTTCATACTTCTGGAGAACGAACCTGGCAGCAGACAGATTTGCTCCATAGTTTAGAGAGAGGGAGGATCAACCCAGGCTATGGTCAACCCTTAAAACATGGGGTTAGTAAGGTGTTGATTGTTCAACTTGCATGGAAAGCCATGCAGTGTTCAGACAAGGCTGCATTCTTCTTAAACCAAGTCAGCATGAGAAATGTTTCAGCAATTTCGTCTTGGCATCTCTACTTAATTCAGTTAGACGTGGCTCTGCAATATGCAAAAGCCCAGACCTAGGGGAGGCTGCCTGGTTTTCTTATTCCTGGAAAGGCCCACATTAAAATGAGGTATTTCTGGCATCAGCTGTAATGTCACTGTAGCGGCTCATTGGTGGTATTTAATGGGTGCCACTTCTGAGGGAGCAATATTAGCATTAAGGAGAGAAAGAAGGCAGTCTGAACAAAATCCTCCGTATTCAAACAACACAGTCAAACTCTACTCAGGCTCTACTCAGTCCTGGAGTCATACTACTTGGGTGGAATGCTAGAAGCTGTATATAATTTGTACACAGAAACAAATTCCATGTATTTTCACCAATCTTAGTTGCACTGAGAACCATTCAGTTTTAGGCCATCTTCTAGCCAAATTTATCAAACCACTTCTAATGAGTTTATATTTACATACAAACTTATCAAACACCCACAGTGATTTGTGGGTCTCTTTGGAGGACGGAGCAGGCATCACAGAGTTGGTAAGGGAACTCATAGTGTACCATCACACAACCATATCCTTTGCAAAGAAGCACAATGTATTGGGAACACTTACAACTTTTTGACTGACTCAAAAATAAGGACAAAATGGGTCTGAATGGCAATGCAGGCCTGTTCTCTCAAAGTGTGGTCTAAATTCTGTCTTGCTAGCAATTTACTTTCAATTTGAGTGCCATTACACTGGTAATAGCCTACCTAAATTAAAAAGCTGAATTTGGAAATTTGGACCCAGCTTGTAATTTGGCGACTGAGGGAAATATGAACACATACACCATTATGTTCCCTGCATGCTCCAGCTGCCAGTGTCTGTTACTCTCAGGCTGCTGCAAAAGAGTTAAATCATGTAACAGTCTGAGAAATGGGAACTGAAAGTAGCTGCTTGTAGAAATGTTCAAAGCGCTTTGGCACAGCTTTTGTCATCAGCCCACCACTTCAGTAATGGAGGGTTTTGTTTAATAAATGTATCCAGCTGTGCTGTGAAAGGGCTTCAGGCGCAGGTATTAGCTGAGGTAAACAGGGAAAAGAAAGACAGAAAGACCAAGGGTTTGCCAAGGAAGGGCTTGCTTGAAGAGGTCTCTGCCAGAACAGGCAGTGCATGTGAATGCAAAGGGTGAAACCGAACTAGTCTGAGCAGGCTGTGCCATCAGCTGAGCCACGAGGGACCAGTCACGCTTTTTTCTTTTTTTTTTTTTTCTGCTGCTTGTTTTAACATCTCTTAGGGAAATACCTGATCCCCTGTTTGTTGTCTAAACAGGGAGTTCTGATCCAGATACCTTTGGATCACCTGCCTCGCACTCAGCCTCGAGCTCCAGCAGCACAGAAGCATTGCTGCAGCCGTAGAGCTCCAGCCCCGTGCTGGCCAACGCTGCGCTGCTGCAGCAGCCTCTGGTAAAAGTTCAGGTGAAGTGGCACCTTCTTCAGAGATGCCATGCATTCCTCACACAGCTTGAAGCAGACTTTGGTGGTTGTTTTTTTTTAAATCTTGTGACAATCAGCTGATTTACCAGGGGAATGAAACAGCAAGGGTTACATAAAGTAACCTTACGATAAATCTGCAATTTAATGAATAAGCACAAAAAAAAACAACAACCTTGAGCCAAATAAAAAATGCTGAAGACTTACATGGGCAGCTACGCTTCTACCAGCAGCCACCTGGAACATATGAGTTTGTGCATGTATTTTCTTTGGCAAGCTACACTTCGTTAGTGGCCCAAACCATTTTTGCTCACCTGTAAAAGCCTTATTTGGGGAAGAGACGAGGTAGCATTTTTTTTTGGTCACTGCTTTCTCCTGCCTTTTCCTGAGCCAGACCCTGCATGCTGTACCCTGATGGGTGCTGTGTGCCAGCATCAGCTGTAAGGCAGGCAGATGTGCCCTGGCAGTGAGGCAGCCTGGTGGAGCAAACTGTAAGCCCCCTTCCAGCACTTAGCACACACGAGTATGAAGATCACCGGCATCAGTGTGCAGATGCACTTCTGAATTGCCCTGTGGGGCTGTTCCTGAAGGCCTCTCGGTGGCTTGTCCATGTTTTTTCTTCATTTCACAGCTAAGTGGTAATGGGAATTTAATATAAGGGGAAGTTCCTGGTCTGCATTGGCTCGGAAAAGATTGTTTTTGGTGCGGGTGCCTCCTGTCCACTCCTCCTCCTCCCTTCTGTTCTGCTCACCACTTGCACGAAACCACAAGACACGGGAGACTGATGAAGGGTGACTGGGCAGGGAAAGGAATTAGGAGAGTCTGTGCAGGCTGAGACAAATGGGAATAGCAAAGTCAACTGCCGAAACAGTACATGTGAAAGCTGCCTGTTGTCACCATGGGCTGAACCCTCCTGAGCCCATGCCAGCTTTATGAGTTGCCTTGCCTGGCAAAGTGCTCACAGGTTAGGGTTGGCTACAAAATCTTCCATTTTTCTGTTCATCCAGAAAGGCCTTTGGCAAATGTTATCAGGTAACAGGGACTGTATGAAAAGAACAAGGAAAATCAGGATGTAGGGATATGATTCACAAACAGATTGAAGGACTTTTGTTTTGCTATTCAAAGCAGCTCTTAAATTCATTTGCATGCACAGTTGTAGCCCATTAGCTATGACCGTTAGATTTATTCAAATGCCACCATGCAAAAACAAAATATGAAGCCTTAATGAAATGCAAATAATCTCTGCCCCTGCACCTCCAAAACCAACACCAAAACAAACAACAGGCATCCCACTGCAGAAGTGCTAATTCCCTTTGCCAGGCCCATCTGCTCTTTCCTCCTTCCTAGCCCTTCCTCCCCTCCAAAAAGCATCGGGGTGTTGGAAAGAGACACACTTCCCACCCACATGCATGTTTTAATTCCTCTGAAAAAGGAAATAATGCATTGCTGATACAAGAAAAGGTGCAAAGTTTGTGTGTTTCCTTTTAGTGGAAAGCTTTAAAACTGAAAAATACTAGAGACGAGTAGCGGGAGAAAAGGGGTTATTTTGTACTAATTTGAGTCTTCATTGGTGTCACTGCTCTGGCCAAATCACTTGGTGGAGACATGGCTTCTACCAGTTGGAGGAGGCTACCAGCATGGTTGAGATACCTCCCATACAATGTGAGCTACACTGGCAGAAGGACTCCACTGTTTGGTGTTAAGTCTATGTAAGTCTGCATAGTGGGGAGAGGAATCATGCCAAAATAGTTATCTTTGCAGGCTAGAGATGTGATTTTTTCCCCATGAGATAGTTATGCTGGCCAGATTTTGTCGTGTAGACCCTAGGAACTTTTATTTGCAAAATAAGAGTGTAATTTATATTAACCAGATGTTCAATATTGATCTGTGTCTGTGCATTTACAGTACGCTGTAAGTAGTTTTTACTGTGAAAGAGATATATACCTTGGGCACCGGTGAGATTTTAACAACACAGTGCTGAAACTCTAGGGTTTGGTGGGCTTCTTCTTTCCTTTTGGTGGTGATGTACAGTTCCCAGTGAAGTCAGCTGCTATCCCGGGTGTCAAGCTTTGCTCTTATCAGTCAGATCCCCTGAAGATCCTGAAAGGCAAGTCGCAGCTCTCCCGTGTATCAGACGCTCACATTAATTGTCAGAGCAAGCCACGCTGCTCCTTACAACCTTAGGGTGAGGGCCGAGGCAACCTAGGATCTCTCCATTTTGGTACAGAGCAGGAGGTACAGGTGCCAGCTCTCTGAAACAACAGATCCCTCTTTGTTTTCTCTTGTGCCTGTTTTCTCCTGAGAGGAGGCGGGGGCTGGTTCTGCCGTGGGACGATGAACACAAGGGTGGTCACACTGCTATCACGGCTGCCTGAAGCACCACTATCAACAAGTTACACATACACGTCTTTGGGAACAGCTGAGATATGGCTTAGCCCGCATTCCTATGGCCAGTCATTCAAAACAGAAACTAAAGGATTTGGTTAACTGCTTCTTTTTTTTTATATATTTTTTATTTTTTTAAAGCCTGCATGTCCTTGCAGATCCTTCACAAAGAGCTGAGCATTTATATTTCCTGTTGACATCCTTTGAAAGGGAGAACGCCAATGGAAATTGGATCTTTTAATGAACAATTTCTGTGGAGAGCAAGTCAGATGCAAATTCGTGAAGTGTTTAAATCTGTTGTTGTGACCTTGAACTAACACCACGAGGAAGGAGAAGGCCCTTAACTTAGGCAGGAAAGACTGGTAATTACTTGATGTGCTGGTGTTTCCAAGTGAGCAGAAATTTCATGCAAAAGTTCAGATACTCAAAGGAAAGACTACAAAACAAAATCAAGAATATCAGCCAAGAAAAAATAAAAGCATTACCTATGAAATCAGTGCTTGAAAGCTTTCCCACTTTCTAAAATAAATAAGACTTCACAGATTGGAAACTGCAGATCAAAACTGCTATAAGGTCCAAAACCTTGCCTTTTACTTTTTTTAAATACTTCTACGTGCAGGTGGGTCCCTATGGCAGAATGCAGTTCTGTGGAGAGGAAGAGGGAGCTGGCCTTGTGTTGAGGAAGCCAGTTCAGGGGCAGGTATTTGGGTGCAAGTCCTATAGGCACATAAGAATAGTGGCAGGCTAATTATTCCTGCTGTGAAACTTGTGCAACTACTGTTTAGATGAAGCTCAACTACCAGAGAAAAAAGAATAACTTCTGTTGTGCATACAGACTTAGAGCGCTGTCTTTTCTGTACAGCAACATGCACTGCTGAAACACCAGTCTGTCTTGCTCAGTCGCTTCAAAGTAGCCTCAAGAATTTCATTAAAACATTAATCTGCTGTTAAAGAGCTGCCCTTACTTAAGAGCCAGAAGAAGTGGTTGCAAGAGCTGAGGGATTCGTGTGTGGTAGAAGGCAAGGGACTAGATCTGGAAGTAGGTAAAGCAGTCACCTAGAGGATGACCACAAATACCTCCCATGTGCAACCACCTCCTGCATCTGTCTGTCTTTACTGCTGACCTGTGCCCATCTTGACTCTCTTTGTGTCACACGTTAACTATTGTGGTCATCCTGCTTCTTTTCCCCCAGGTCCTCCATCACTGATGTCTGCTGTTCCTGCCCCTGCGTGGGAAGGCACAAGGACTGTTTCCATCAGCTTTGCATGAGCAGGGGCTTCCCACCAGAGCAGTAATTTTCAGCTGGCAATTTTGGGCTGGAATTGAATGTATAAGCGACATAACCCACCCAGGAGTTGCCTTCAGAAACTCCTATAATTAACTGTTGCTGCTATAAGTTTAGACAAACCCAGGAAATCACATGCAAAATTCTGTCTGATTTGCTATCTAATCTTCCTCTATCTAGGTTCTTATACCACACACATTGCTGTGGTATCTGAGCATCTTGGTGCCTGGATGCAATTCAGTTAAACTCGTTTCAAGCTAGCAGCCTAAGCTGCCATCCGAACGCTTCTCCTGCACGCAGCCAACTGTTTTGCTATGAACAAACTGCAAAGAAGAAGCTTCTTCAAAGGCTCCCCCAACGTACCAGCTCCTCTCGTCTTCCTTTCCCAGATAATGTAAGATTGGGAAATTTGCCAAGCATCACGCTAAACCGAAAGAGACATTCAAATTGCTGCAAGTATAAAGAGCCAAGGGAGCCCAGTCTGCCAGAATGTTATTGCAGCAGTCTCAAGAAGCTCACGGCATTAAGACTTCATTTTCTTGTGTGCCTGCCTGTCTAGGAGATGCACCTCCGGAGGCCAGAAAGTCATTGCTTCCTCAATATTAAAGACAAGCGTCTCGGACAACTGCAAACCATTCGTTAGCTTCAAGCTTTTGAGTCAGTTTTCTTTCTTTTGAGATTGGAGGCATTTGATCCTGCGGTTACTGTTGCTTGAAACAGAACTTCTGCTTTCAAGAGGGTTTTAAATACACCCCTTTCTGGTGAGCATACATTCAAAAGCAGGAACGCAGAAAAGGGACCAACAGTCAAAAAGGTGATGAAAAGAAGCTGTGTTATTTCTGGATGAGAAATACTAGATATAGGTTTGACTGATTTAAGCCCAAGTAAAGGAAGAGAAAAGTTCAGAACTTATCTACATTTTAACAGTAAAGAAGCAATCCTCCCCCCAGGAGGAACCATTTATACTGATATCAAAGCGTATTCTGACTCATTAACTGAAATATGTTATGCTGGTGGAAGACAGTTATCTCAGCAAGATTTTTGTCTACATAAGGATTTGCACCAGCATAGTTTATATCCCTAAAAATATCCCTGAAAAAGTCAGATGCCTAACCAATGCTGGCATACAGTAGAGTGTGAACCAGGAGTGAAAGATGGGGAAAATTGGGGGTGCCAATATTTTGGGCTGTGGGTTTGTTTTCACAAATTTGTATTTCAGAAGTTCCTGTATATCTGTGATGACAACAGCTAAAATAAAAAAAGCATCAAGAAACTAGAAGAAACCTAAAGTCCCTTCCTTATTTTTTATTTTTTCGCTATTTACTCCCACAGCTTTACACATAGAGATGGAGGGGAGTGAAGGGGGGAGGGAAAAAAGCCAAGCTGAGCCTATGATCGCAGCATTAAGTTGATTTGACTATTAGAAAACTTTAATTTAAATGTTCCCCATGGGGTTTCTGGTATTTATTTCCTTATTTACTTCTTGAGCCCATTTAATACTTTGACCTGAGCGAAGAAGATTTTGCACAAGCAAGAGGATTAAAGGTTCAAATTAGTTAAAGATGAAACAAATCTACAGATCCACTGAAGCCCAGTGTTCTCAGTGACACTGATGATACTATCATATATTAAACTGTTAATATGCCTGAAGTGCAGAAAAAAAGACATTTTAAGCATAGGCTACAGGAGGCATTTGTTTCAAAAGATGTACTGCTTCACTGAATCCTTTTTGACTAATTTCTTCTGCCCCATCCAAGTGGACATCCTATATGTCTGTAACAACCATGGGATGCTCAATGGGCCTCCTGTCATGCCTGCTTGTCCTGGTGTATTGTTTTTACCAACTTTGTCATCTTTGTCCACTCCCAGATTGTACCTCTTAACTTGCACCTCTTTCGTATCTTCGTGTTTGGTTGTTTTTCGGTTTTGTTTTGTTGTTGATTTTTTTTTTTTAATTCTTTCTATGGTTATGTAACCTCCTTTCATCTATTACCTTTCTTTTTACTCTTCACCTTTATGCATACAATACTGCCTTGCACAGTTTCCGCAAAGCAAGCATGCATACACAAATTACACCTTTTCTCATTGGTATATTGCTTACTCCTCCTGCCTTTGGAGATGAAGTTAGTGCAAACACGAGACTGTCATTGTGCCAAGCTACTCGTGCTTAGGCTGTGGTCCCAGCAGGTTTTAACTGCAGCTGGCTGCCACAATGCTGAGTGCAACTTAGGTGAATGTAACTGCAAAGTCATTGTGGGCATCGTGCCAGTGGGACTCTTCAAGGTTGTGTTGTGACACAGATGGCAGCCTGCAGTGAAGACTAGCCCTGCTTAGTGCCCCGTGAGGCTGCAATGCACGTTTTGTGTCTCGAATGGAGCTAAGCTGCAGTGGTGCTCCTACAGAAGCAAGCAGAGGTGGGTAGGAGCATTTGAAACACGGCTTGGTGTCAACACCAGTTGTGGCTGATTTGCTGTGAAGCCAGCATAAAACTGTGCTCGGAAAGCAGCAACACCTGGGCACTGTGTAGCTGTAGGTGAGAAAGTCTCCCAAGGGGAGTCTTTCAGTCTCTTGAGGGGAGGAACAGCTCATAAACCCATGTTTTGTCCTTCTCCTCTGGCCCTATTTTAAGGGTAGGCTTAGGAAAAGAAAGATGAAGTTGCGCTTTGATCAATTTCTTAGATAGTAAAATATGTCCTTATGTCAAGAAGTTTTAAAGGAATTAAAGCAATGCCACCTCAGAGAGATGAAAGTTTTGATCCAGGAACATAGGAGCTGCTTTACTGAATAGCCTTGTGGTCCACCTAGACGTTAAGACTCAGTGAGTCAGCTATGATCCGTTTGTGATTAATACCTGAGTTCAGACTAGTTTCTTCCTTTTGAGTGTCATTTTTCCAAGACGCTGTTGCCTCAGGTGTCAAGAAATCTCTCTTGAGATTTCTCTGTGTTCCTCCTGATCTATTTGGCCAAGCATAGGGTTGCAGCCAAACTCCCTATCACTACAGTTTTGTTAGCAGTTGAGTTCAACATTGCTCACTCAGTTTCCTTCTCTTAAACTGGCTATTTAGCAACTAAGACCTGCTTATGTCTGTACTTTCCGAAAGTTGTTAAAATGCTGTGGAATTTCCAGTTTTGCGTTTCTTTATTTGTCTTTGGAGATTCAGTTGTGTACTGCTTCTCACTTAAAGTTCATCTAAATAGTGCTTATGCTATCCTTCTATTCGGCAGTATCTCCTCTGCCTCTGTGGACCAGTCTTTCTTTCCTGAACATGTTGTAGGTAGATAAAATGTTCCACTATGTTTCCCTCCTGCCCATTATAATTGAAATCATCCTCCATGGCAAAATACTCTGATTGTTCTTTTGCTTTTAAGCTTGTTAAATTCGTTTAAATACTTATGCTCACTCAAATCCCGTATCTGATACCTTCCCAGTTTTACTGAATTCCCTTTTATGCATTTACCAAAATTATTGCTCTCTGATGGTTGTAATTGGCATGATGCTCTCTGAATTCACAAGATGCTGCCATATATACACATGTCTTTAATAGACATATTTGACTAATACGTTCCCCAGATCCTCATAACTTCTGGCTTCTTTGCTAGCATCTACTTCTGTTCTGACCCCCTCCATTTTCTATGCTCTCCCTTCCCTGGGTTTTCTCACTCTATCAAAGTAAAATGCCATCTCACACAATCTTCTTGGCCACACTCAGGACTGTTCTCGCTGCCACGCCAGGCTTGTGTATGAAACTGGGAACGACTTAGTCAGAGCCTTGTCTCAGACCCAGAGTTTTCTATCTTGCCAAATGAAGCTAGTTCCCAGACAGTCTCTTTTACTTACTGATAGGGAAAGCTCATCCAGTGTCTCATGATATCCATATGTTGTGCTGAAATTAAAAAGCTTGCCGAGTTCCTTTTCCTTTGGACTGCATTCCCTGGGATGACTGGGGGCGTTTGCCTTGCCAGTCTCATTCTGCTTGGTGGCAAACCATCTTCAGCGATGCCATCTTCAGTGATGGCACCTTCAGAAGGGTGATCTGACCCTCGCCTCTGTAGCCAAGCTTCTTTTTTACCAGGAGACTGGCTTCTTAAAACAAAGGCTTGGTTAGGCTCTACCTAAAAGCCAACCTTCCCCTCCCACATGACCTTTCAGCCTCTGAGCTTCCTCAATTTCTCACAGACATTTCTGGGATTTCAGAACACTTGAATGTTCTTCTTAACAGAAGGTAAGATACGTTCAGCAGTTCTGTAGTCAAAATAAGAGTTGTTATCATTTTGTCTGCCTGCCTTTAGTTTTAATTAAAAGATGAGCTTTTGGTTGGGCAAAAAACTGTTGGTGGCCACCGGTGTTGTACTGGCCAAGAGAGTCCTTTCTCATTCTCATTATAATGTAACCCATTTCCCTAGATCTTCAGAAAGCATGCTTTCATGCTAGATTCCTAAATACATGAATATACACTTAAATAACAGACTGATTTTCTTCTTTTGGTTGTCTGAGGACAGGTTGGTTCCAGGCTTTGAAACTCTAAGGCCAAGTTCGAAGCTACAGTATAAATGGGGACATGATCCCAATTCTAAAATTTTAATATTGTGCCTTAATGATCATTGCACTGATAATCATTTCAGTAAAAATTGTCAGAGTTTTATAAACCTCTTCTGTGATTGAAACTGTGTTTGAAATTTCCAAACTACTCACTTAAGTGAGATCAGAGTGGAGCGATGAGATTTTAAGAACAGAAACACTTTTCAGTAGGGAGAGGGAACTGGAACTAGTCATATTAGTAAGTAACCAAATAACTGAGTGAGGATTCCATCAAATAATGAGTGACAGGGAGAGAGAACGTAGGTATGGAAACTGCAGTCCTGCCCCTCATGTAAGAAGAAGAGAGATTTCAATTACACAAGGAAAGATAGAAATTCAAAATTGGTAAGACTAAGTGTTTTTGTTCAGGATCCACAACTAGACCTTCAGTTTCACTGCTACAGGACGCTGAGACAGTGAGTTTAGCAAGCTTCGGAGAATAATAAAATATTTCTACAGCAAACAAAACCTGTCAACAGTAATCCAAAATAATGGTGATGATGATGATGATGATAAAAAATGGAAGCCTTCTGCTTGAAGGATTAAATCAGTCTCTGAATTCTTGGGATTAGTGTGAGGTCTTCACTAGGACTAGGGGGGAGCTAGGAGAGAGAAGAGATTATCCTACATCTGCTTCTTGTGGATTTTTTTGCTTTTGTCTGAAGCTGGTGGTGCTGAGCATGGGTACAGTCTCTGTTGGATGGATCACAATTTTGGTGAAGACCAATTTTTAATACTTGTGTATTAGCTAGGCAGGGGATGCTTGTGTCCTTCGATTTTTAAGATTTTCTAAATTTTTTAGTCTTTATTCAACTAAAAATGGCTTCAATTGAGACAAAACCCACGAATCTCTAAATTTAGATTAATATAGAAATTAAAAAAAAATAGGCAATATAGTAACTTTAACTTAAAAAAAAATTGTCTTTCTTTCCAGAAAACCCATGTTACTATTTCGTATTCCAGAAAAAATTGCTGGAAGTTAAATGCAAGTAATCATAAAAGGTTAAAAAAAAAGGAAATTCAGGAGAGACTTTTAAAAGGGACAAGTTATTTAATCTTAAAAGGAACACTCTCCTAAAATATATAATGAAAACTAAAAAGTAAACTGAAACAATTTGGTTTTGTCCGTGTTGTTTATCCAAATGGGAAAACTGTAAATAAACATATAATGAAAGAAAGGTAAGAGAAAGAGTCTGTATTAAGAAAAAACATAAGCATGTTCCTTATTTAATTTAAAATGAAGCAGAACAACCTGCTAATGGATTTAAACCTGCACCAGGGCATAAAATGCTACTGTTCACACATGGCTGCCTTCACGTTTTTGTCCAGCTATAGGTGACTGTTCTTTTTTTTTTTTTTTCTCTTTTTTTTTTCTTTTTTATAATTATTTTTTTAAACAGTATTCAGTACAGTGGAGGAGCAGTCTGCTCTGAAGCCCATCATTTCCCATCTTGAGAGGCCTCCCTGCACCACATGGGGCCACCAGGGGCCACCAGGCTGCAGAGATACAGGCGGGCAGAGGGCCCCAGGGCCACCAGTGCCCCCTGGGCAGCCTGGTTGATGGCACCAACTGAGGACACCAGGGCAGATTAGGATCCACCAAGCTTCAGGAGGGTAACCAGGCCCTGTAGCTGGACCCAGGGGCAGAGGGGAGGCCTGAGCATGGCTCCCTGCCAAGTGTGGGTGTCCTCGTGGAGGCCACCCGTAGGATCAGGGCCCCAGACTGTCTCCCTGCGTGTGATGGTGCTACAGAAAATAACAAAGCCATGTTAAAGCCTGCAGGGCTGCATCAGGCTTTTGCTTGTTCTCTGCTCTCCCAAGAGAACTCCTTGGTTTATTTTTATTTTTCAGCCTTCCTTGAATCTCTTTCATTTCCTCCCCTCCTCAATCCTACATCACCGTATGATGTATTTTTAGATAGATTTACGTGCATGTTTTGAACGACATGAAGTGTTTTAAGAGAAGAACAAATCCTCGCAAATCTTCTCTTAGAAGATTTTCAGCGTGCCACAGGTAACGAATGTCCTGGTGCCTTTCTCACAGTCAGCCGTGCCTCCCCTCCTCCCCGTGCAAGTACTTTCACTCACCCCTTTTCAGACCACTAACCAACCACTGCCGATCCCCTTTCACGCCCCGTCCCACCACTTTCGCTCTCAGTCACTTGCCCACTGCTGTCACTCGGGCAGGGTGCACCTCACCGAGCCCTAGCAGACGCCCACCCCTTCTTACTCACCCCTCAAATCCTTTCATGCGGGCAGCGGCACTAAGCAGCAGCTCGGCGAGAGCTGTGGGCACTGTGGTACATCCAGAAAATCTGAAGCACGCACGAGAAGAGACATGAGTGGTAGGGGTGTGAGGTGGGAAATTCCTCAGCCAGAAGTTTTGGCAGGTGTAAAGGTCTCAGAGCAGAGGGCAGGAGATTTGCCTGCTCCAAGCACTTCTGCAATGCAACAACTACACCCACAGGCGGGTCCCCCTCAGGTTCAGTAAATACAAGGACAGAGAGCGAGAAACTCCTCCAGAAGGTGATTAGAGAAGAAGGAGCCTGACGAGAATATCCCCAGTCGCCTTCTGGAGAAGCCTCTCCCTCTGTTGACTGTACAGGGAAAGTCCTTGCCTACATACCTAAGTGAGAACGCCTCACGAAATCTCTCTATCTCGGTTCATCATCTGGGGATGGTGGTCATAAAAGGCTTGACTGGGGCATGTGGAGGAGTGTTCCTGGAAGGTGAGTGTTACAGCAGCTGTGGACCTTCTCCCACAGTAGGAAATTACTAGTTTCTCTGTGTGTGCGCAGAGCTGGGAAGTCCCATGCAAAAAGGCTGCCCATGCCTGCTTAGATCGACGATATATACTCGTTTCTCTGCTTTGCTGGTAAAAAGGGTCGTCATTTTTCCCTTTGTGAGTTATATATTACAGTAAATCAGTTTTAGCTGAGTTTATCTTGGGTGGATTTATACTCCTGAACTAGTTTGCTCTAGTAAAATAAAGACTTTCATTTGCATTTGCATATCTCCTCATTTGTGTGTAAAATAATAATGAGAATAAATTTCTCAGCTACTCTTCAACCCGAACACTGCTTATCTTTTCTTTCAGCCTACTGTTGAATGAAATATCGTTTCAAGCTGAGGGAGGCATTATTTGACAGAACAATAGGTATCTCTTAACACCTGTCAAGTTAAAGAGTAACTGGAAGGTACTATATTCTGATCTATTATATTACATAAGTATTATGCAGATTCCAAACATACCTTTCTCTGCAAATAAATCTCAAGACTAAATATTGGAGATATATGTATATGTGCATGTATTGATATATATGCACATATATGTTTAAATACGTGCATTTGTATGTTTATTCCTGAACAGATTGAACAATGAAGTGAAAACTCAAGACCCATGTAAAGAAGTAATTCCATTACTCTTTTCCCAGCTAATAACCATGCTCTGAAATGTTCTGGTTGATTAGCAGTGTTCACCATCGAGTGGTTATAGATGCAATATATCCATCTTAGACATTGCAAAGGCTGAGATCTGAGTGCCGCAGCCAGCACTTTCCTAAAGCACGTGTTTCATCCACAGCTTTGAGGTCAACAGAACGAGCTCCCCTGTTTCCATGTGGCTTTGTTCAGGTGCTCAACATGCTAAGCTGAACTTTTCCAGAGTGCAGAGAAAACTCCCTCACCTGTATAGAGGACCCCAGAGCCAAGCTCCTTCTGTTAGCAGGGGTGTGATCAAACACAAAACACAAAAAAACACTAAAAGAAAAATCAGCAAAGAGACCAGGCAGATCCTGGGAGGGAATCGTCCGGAAAGTGCACTGAGGGTTTCCATTACGAGGTTTGCTTAACCAAAAAACTTGCTGCTGCAGGTGCTGGAGAGGTTTTGTTACGATTCCTAGATTCTTCCTATCTTTGCAAACATCAGAGCCCTCATGCATAATACTGGTTTATTCGAGCTTCCGCTTGGGACCATGACCTGACCCCAGACCACTGAAGAGCCAATCTCATCCAGCTAGCAATTGCCTGTGTGAGACCTTCCAGTTCTTGACCTTCACAAATACTTCTTAAAACTATTGTCAATTAGATTTCCCCAGTGTGAAGCAAAGAATGTTAGCAGCATTTTGTATGTCCACACATTCTCTAGACTGATAAAACGCTCAGTATATATTAGGAATATAAGTGCTCTCAGTCCATTCACGACACACAATAAGAGTACAATTCAATTAACTAATGCAATTCATATTTCATTAGGACAGAAGCTGTTTGTGACCTTAAACGGACAACAATTTCATGACAGCATTGCAGAATTTTAATTAGATAGGAAAATAACAGAGAAAAATGAAACAGAGGGAAAAGGAACTGCCTGGCAGAATTGTTCCAAAGACCTTAAAAACAAAAGATGCATTTGTTCTCCTAAGCCCTTCTCCTCCTTCCCCCTTACTAATGATGGAAAGAACAAAACATTATTGCCTTCCTTTGGCTCTGATTAACCATTTGTAGAGAAGGCTATCATCTCAGCATTTATGGTTTGCACCTGGTGGCACCAAAGGACACAGGACAAAGAAACGCAAGGGCCCGATGTACCTTTTGTTCATGGGGCTCTAAGTGAAGAGCAACTCTCCTAAGCAGAAGGATTTTATACCAATTTTACATCTTTTTGTTTGTGAAGGAAAGCAGTAAACCAGCAACAATGACAGATGCAATTATTAAAATTAAGTGTTAATATGGCTAGTACGAAATAGCACACGGAATCACCGTACATAAAGGGTTGTGATTAAAGTAGAGATGGATTCCAAAGTTAAGCTGCAATTGCTGTAATATTTCTTTTTGTGATACTCTTAAGAAAATGAGGAGAGATTAATAAGGTTAGCTGTTATGGTCCTGTAGTAATTTCATATTTAATCCAAAGTATTCCCATCTATGCTTGACCCCTATGTGAGAAAAATGGCTCCCTGCAGACTGTAATTCAGTTTCATTAATTATATATTGCCAAAACCGTGCCTTGTATTACAGAAACATAAAGGGAAGGGATCTTTTGTTTTTTAAATAGTGCATTTAAAGAGACGATAGAAGAATGAAACTAGAGTTCATGGTCTGTCAAACATGATCCCTTCCCCTTGCCCCTCTCCTGAACGATGAGTTTTGTTTTTAAGATAAAATCAGTAAATAAATTTTGTAGAAAGCTTGCCAGATTTTGTGTTAAAGGCAAGATGCTGCATAGGAAGCAATTGGATATGTAGGAAGATATGTCTGTTTAATCAGGATATTTGTCGATCTGGGTCAGTAACAAGATGGTTATTCGTCCCTGACCAGTGGGTGGCAATGGCAGCAAATGGCTTATAGTAGACAAGGATTGATTTTGATAAACATGTCCAGATGGGTATGATTTAAATCAGTAAATATATTGCTTTGTATAAAGAGAGATTTTTAAATTTAATTTTAAACCAATGTTTACAGTAAGTTGTTTACATCTACTGGTCACTAAACACTACATATTTGTCTTAAAATTAAATTTCAGCCAGCAATGTGATCAGTAAAGAAGAAAATAGCATCGCCTTTTCTGATCCTAACACCTCTGACATTTTTCTTCTTTATGAGATATTAGATCAGAGCCCTGTTTTCTGTACCAGTAAGTCACAAATATCAGTATTATTTAGTTGTGTTTTTCTCAAACTTACTGTGAGCTGAAGCAAATTTTACTGGAATGGATTCAGTTACTTTATTGGCAGTGTTGTCAAATAACTTTTTAATGCAATGAAAGCATCAAAAAAGTACAGCTGCTAGATGAGAGAGATCATAAAAAGGGAGTTTCCAGAACTCACTGGTATTAGCTGCTCACCCATACATTCCCTTCCTCTCAAGTTTCAAGATGAGATTATTATTAAAAAAAGGCTGATTTGTCAAAAACAAAAAAAAAAAAAGAAAAAAAAAAAGAAAAAGAAAAAGAAAGAAAGAAACTGTCTGAACAAATCTGCAAATAAACCAGCTTGGGGAATTCCCAAGTCTGTGCCTGACCTCCACGATCACAACAAGGCATCCTCAACGCGATAAAAGATTTTGCTATTTTCTCATCCTTAACTCCTACCCCGAGATGCAGTATCTGACCACTGCAGCTTGTGCTTTGCCAATGCTGAACCTGAATTGTGGTCAGACCCGTGTCCCACCAGGGGTGACACCAGCAGTGCCCAGCTCGGGGACAGAGTCGTAGCAGCAGCTCTTTGCCTGCCCCCAGCACTGGCTATTTATTTGTCAGGAGAACAGCCGTGCAGCCAGATTGCTCCGTACGCCTTCCTTGTGATCTTCCTGTTAGGTTTTTGGCTTTGCTGCTGGAGGAAGTGCGTCCCAGCAAAACTGCCTCTTGGCAGCCCTGCTGGCCGGGGGCTGGCCACCTGGGAGACACCGCACGAAGGTGCCACGTTCAGCTGGGTACGAAGCACTGCAAAGGCCCATCAACACTGTGTTCTTCAAGTCTTTTTTCTATTTAGTATCTGTGCTTTTTCCTACTCTCAGATTTCACAGTTTGATTCCCCATTTTTCTTTCTCTGAGTGCTGCAAAACTGGAGTTATTCCCAGCTGCAGCGTTGGGATCTACTCCGAACTGCCACCTATGCCGCCGCCGGCTTTCAGATAGAAGGAAACCAAGGCTAGAGAGCAAAGAATATTCCTCGCCTTGCATTGTTCTTGGAGACTATTTCTGGCACACAGGAAGGACTCACAAAATCACTGTCATACTTATTTTAGTTAAGTCCATACGTGACTTGAACTATTCCAGAGGCGTGCGTCAAGCTTCAGAGAACTGGTGGCAAATTTCGTTCCCCGGTTAGACATAGAAATAGAAGTATGGCACTCTAGGGGCTGTCTGGAAGTGCTTTATTATAAACAGGGGAGAAAACAGCCTTCAAACGCTACGAGAGAATATTAACGGGAGTGGGTCCAAATATTGTAGTCTAAAATGAACACTTTGATAATCATAACAATGTGGTTTGAAAAGCATCACTTTAAAAGGTCAGCTATACCACCCTCTGACTGCACATTGAAAGCATAGCGGATATATTGAGTCACACATATTGTTCATTGTCATTTGCATTTGGTGAAATCCCTGCATTTTACCCAATTTAGTAAGCAAGCACCGCCTTGGGCTCCCTTGGCAATACTTACATCTAAACGTAGTTACTGTTTGTTGCTCTAAAACAACATCTCGTCCCATCCCACACCAATAAATTGCTCTGTGCTCTTCTGATAAATTTTTGTCATTTACAGCATGTGGTTCATTCTGCATTAATGGAGACAGAGGGAGCGGCACACTAAAGCAATGTGGATATTTTGGGATCCACCTCTGGGATACTTCTGTGCATGTTACTCCGAACCAAGTGACCATCTATGTCGGCTTGTAGACAGCCGCTAGTGCACGACAAGGTGTTAACCTAACTTAGTACTCGTGTGGATAAAGACCTTCTGCTTAATTCTACAAACACCACACAGCCTCGTCGGGCTGTGTTTCAAGAAAAGGCCTCACTGAATTCAAATACACTTTTTGCATTCCAGCATTTTTCTAAAACTGTCCTCAGGATTTCACCTCGTGCCCTTTTCCTAACTTTTGTGTATCACCACAGCTAGGGACTGCTCAACTTCCCAATCATCATGTGAGTGATATTTCCAACCAGAATACGGAGGAAGCTGTCCTCACCCTTCCGGGGGCTACACCTGAAGAGTAAGCAAATTTTGTGGGTGTTTAAGCCTTTTTTTATTTTCTATGAGCAACGTGAAAATGACTCATTTGTGCTTCAGCTGGAATGTATAGTTGGTAAACACTGTTGGCAAGCAATCATATTTCTAGATTTGTAAATAAAAACAGTCCTGGCTGCCACCAACTCTGCAGTCACGTTACTGGTGGAAGTAACTCTGAAGCCATTTTGAATGAAAAGAAAAATAAAAGACCCCACACGTAAACGCAAAGCAACACGGAGCCCAGGACCACTGATGCCAAAGGGAGGTTCCTGTTGTGTGCGTTCTGGATTGAGCCCTGGGTGCAGGTTGGTCAACCTCCCCGTGCTCACTGTCTTAAAGTCCTCGGTTTGAAGAAGAATTTGGCCTGAATTATGGAAAAGCACGTGCACCGTGAACAAACTGCTCAGGAGAGAAATCACCTCTAAGTGCATTTGTTTCTGTAAAACACACAGTTTTTCTAGCACCTTGGAAATGATAATGTTGTTTGCAAGGATTACACGAATGCCTTCTGTACACATGTCGTATGCCTTCTCCTCGATAGGGACAGAAAGACCAGTGCTCAGAGAACTTCATTTAGACCCCTAACCCAAGCTGCTTGAGCGATTCAGAAGGGAAATTTGGAAAAGAAACCTGCTGGCTTGTTCCTTCTCTCTGCTCACCCCCCAGGAGAGCACAGTAGGCTATGGCAAGATGCCGAATGCCATCCGTGGCATTCCCATTTCCCTGGTTTTGTTGGGTTGGGGCTACTCCAAGACCAAGCCAGCGTGGCTGGCCATCCTGCCCCGCAGGCTGGGTCCCCTTGTCTCCACCCAGGCTGCAGTGACCGCAGTTCCCCCTCGCTCCCCTGCTGCTGGGCCATGCAAAGCGCGTTTGAGACCCAGCATATCCCCCCGGTGACGCCTGCTCGGAGTTACCCACTGATGAGTAATAGCATGTAAAAGTCAATTACATTCGGATTCA
This sequence comes from Aythya marila, assembly GCF_965140915.1. Taxonomy (NCBI): domain Eukaryota; kingdom Metazoa; phylum Chordata; class Aves; order Anseriformes; family Anatidae; genus Aythya; species Aythya marila. Next base: position 80,131,193 of record NC_139043.1, read on the forward strand.
TAGGCGCCTGCTACTTCAAATGTTAACAATGGGGAAACTTGCCCTACAGGAATGAGGATGGGGGCAAACTTTTATTAGCCCCACATGGGCTTTATCTGTTTTAAATGTTTCATTGTCACAGGCAGAGAAGTGCCATTGTTAACAGCATTACAAGCAGTCAGCTGCACTCAATTTAAAATTAAAAGGGGAAGAAGAAAGAAACGAAAAGAAAAAAAAAAGAGTCTGCCTGACATACTGCAGTATGGCAGGCAATGGTAACTTGCCCCAGAAATGCTTTATTGAATCCAGCCCTTCCATACAAAAGAATTTGTTAACCACTTCACGATGCAAAGTCTGCTAAAGACGTTACACTCCTTGGCCCAAGCGAGGCTGCTCCTGTACACCATAAGCGTTGCATTTGCTGATCAGCATTTAGTCCAGGGTTGCATCTATAAGTAATTATTATCAAGCCATGCAGACAAATTGTGCATCCCTAACAGAGGCTGTCCTACCTAGGGAAGCACAGCTGAGGTCAGGAGCAAGGGCTCAGCTGAGGCAATGGCACCTTCTGAATGCTGCAGAAATGGTGTTTGGACTGCACGAAGGCCACAGGTGATGCAAGAGACCCCTTATCCTATCTCACCCCAGCACAGTGCTGGTGCTACACAGGCATATGTGGACGCACCAGCCTGATCCCACGTGGCTGACTGTACCTGCCCCTGGGACCATAATGCAGCACGGGTCCACTCCAATAAAGCTAGACCAGTGCAAAGACTAGCAGATCCAGATGCATTCTGCATGAAAAATAACACGACATGAGCGTCATCCCTCTGTTGCTCAGGATTACCTTTGAAAATGTTCTTTTATTGGTCTTAAAAAGGTCGGGGGCAAGAGGAGCAAGTGTGACTCTGGAAACTGGCAGTATCTTCACGTCGAGTTAAGATTTCCACTCTCTGTCACACATTTTCCAGTTTGCACTTCATTGACGCACATGGTGCCGAACGAGGTGCAGCAGGGGATGTTTTTTGCTATATCTGCAGACCAGGTGGCCCCGACTGCCCGCGCAGCACTTGCTGCCTGCTCTGCGCCACAGTGCCCACCTAATGGCCAGCAAGGTTGGTGGACGTCAACCAAGCATCCCGCCGGCCTCTCCGAAACACAAAGGAGATGCCGGTGGCGGTGTCACTTGGCTTTAAATAGCCCCTGGGTCCGCTTTGTCCATTCATCCCCCTGCAGCCCTGGTGTGAATGAAAGAGTCCCCGCTGAGCAAACAGATAAGGGTTTGGAGGAACCGGTCGATATCTTTAGATAAGGTGTGACGAGAATACGTGGCAACCCCTGTCTTTGTCAGCGCCTGGGGGAGTGAAGAGTGCAGGAGGAGGGGAAAATAAAAACCCCCGTGTTAGCTGCCTCAGGCTGAGACCTTCTCTTCCGCACCGCTGTTAATCGACACCGCTGTAACCATGGAGCCGGCGTACGGTCAGGATAACGCGGTGGCGGTGGCATTATTGGGAAACTCAAACACAGAGATACAGCCGGAAAGTCCTCGGCCTCCTCAGCAAATTAATCCTTTGAGCCCAGCTCAGCCACCTGCCCTGCCACATAGGCTGTTCTTACAGAGAAGATGTTGGAAGTTTAAAAATAATTCGCAACGTGTTAGTCACGCTTGAAATGAAGATTAGAGCAAAGCAGCAAAAAAACCCCAGCATCTCAACTGAACATGAGGTTACATTAAATGGTATGTAAATATTTATATGTAATTTTATAATAGTCTGCTATACGCTGTACTTTTTTTTTTGCCCACACACTGATGCCAGCACTCATTAACTGGAATTTCCTTAATGGGGGTGAGAAGAAAAAACCTAGGACAGCATCGACTACGAAGCAGCTTTTGAGAGAAGAGCCACTTCCATGACCAAGGCTGTATTCAATTGCCTCTGCTGTTTTCTTTCAGGGAAGCAGCTGAGCAGTTTTAAATAATGGAAGAAAAGGGTTTGTTTACAGAACAAACTGGAAATGAGACTCTACCTGCATATGCAGAATACGCGGCCAAAGGCTCCTCTGGCTACACTTGTGCTTGAGTTTATTACGAAGCTAAAAAGGGCATGTTTCATCTTTGTCTTCTCTCAACTATGCATATATAAACATGTACACGGACACACAGAAGACAAAAAAGAGCGACTCGGTCTATTTAAAATCCCCTCTATCTTTAGCTGAAAATTTTTCTGCTGTGTCAAATTCAGAGCACAGTGCAAAAAACAAATCTAGAGAAGAGTATTTTGAGACCTGTTTAGTTTTCAGGGGATTTTTTTTTCTTATAGATAAACACGAAGAAATTCACCCTATGAACTTACCTGCGTCTGATGTAACAAGCTATTATCCTTCTTTCACTATGTGCTTGTAAGACAACGCATTTAGCATTGGAAATTCACCAATTATGCCTTATAAAAAGGCTGTCGCTAATTGAATTTTACAGAAAATCTTGTCGAATTGCTCGTGGGGAAAAGGAACCGCCAACATCCCGCAGCATTTGCATTTGTCCAAGCGTATCTGTTGGAAGCGCACGCCGCGTTATTATCCACTACAGAAACATCAACCAGCCCGCGTCCAAACACTGACGGGTGAGGCACGCTGACAGGTGCCTCTGTCTACTCAGTTCCTTTAAAAAAAAAAATTTAAAAAAATCTCCTCAGTACCTTATTTATAGCCTGGGCCAAATGTTCAGCTGTGGTTTTGACTTCAGTTTCCATCCACTGAGCCCCCCAGATTTCAAGCGGTGTTTTGGCCCGAGGCATGGCACCCATCCATCTCTTTGGAGGGCTTTCCAGTTGCCTCACGCAGGTAATGCTGAGCGTCTGAAGAGCCAGAGCAGGTGTGTGGACCCACAAAAAGACCCATGCGCTCACACGGGTCGCTGTCAGGATCAGGCCTTACAAGAAGAGGGTGTTAATTATCCTCGTGCTACCGCTGCGCTTTTGGGAAGAAGCAAGGTTCATTCTCCCCCTCGCTCTCTAACCTACATGACTACTCTGTAAGAGAGCAGCCCTGTATAAGTGGGTCCCTCTCCTGTTGAAGCTTTCCCATTTTCTTCAAAACATTTAAAATTAGGCGCTGGATGAGGCTGAATCCCACATCTTCCTGCTAGGCCAATAGCAGGCTGCAGTCAGCGTGCAGCAGTGTCCAATACAGCTACTGCAGGTGAAACCAAACAGCTTCAAGAGGAGATGAATTTGCTGAGGGCTCACTGTCCATGGGGAGATGTCTCAGAGGCAGCCAGTGCAGCCCCCAGCCAGCTCTCTGCGAAGACCAGCCCAAAGCACCTGGAGATGCTGCTCGCAGGTTGCAATACTTGCAGTAATTCCCAAGTCTGACATTCAGACTTGTAGCAAAAAGAAGCAGCTGATGGCCAAGCCCAGTTGTAAATGTGCTTACATTTTAGCAAAGCCTAAGTCAACTGTTAGATTCCTACAATCCAGAAAATGCTGAGCTACAATGTCCCTGCTTTGTCTGCCAGAGCCAGGGATAATGTAATAACCACGATCTTAAATGGCAATCGTGCACTTTCTTCCCCCTCACATTTGCTTTAAAGAATCCTAAATTAACTCTAGACATAATAATCATACAACCAGGTTTGTGATCACTTAGGACAGGCATATATCAGCTGTCAGAGTGTAACACTGTGTGCTTTTTTTTTTCTCCGGGTCAAGAGGAAAAAACACTTTCTAGCACAAAGTCCTGTGGAGTGACCAGCAGCTGCGGTGGGGTGGTGGCAACACTCTCTGGTGAGCAAAGCCTACCAGCTTTAGAAGCATTATTTCCAGTGAGGTGGAGATTTCTGGGGCAATCCCCATGCTGACTTTGAAACATTGGCTCATGAGAAAGGAAAAAGTAGCATCTTGCTAGCGAGATGTCGGAAATACGCAAGAGCGAAGAGAGGGCCAAGTCATCTACTGTCCCTTTCCCTGAAACCCCAAGGGCATCTCCTGACACCTCCATCCCAGCACCAACACTTGAGAAAAAAATAAAAATAAAAGGAGAAAAGCCCAACTTATCTGCATCTGCAGAGACAAAGGGGCAACTCATGTTCAGAGAACCTAAGTGTTCAAGCAATCTTGCCTCTGGAGCCCCTCTCTTCTGCCCAGGCTTTTGGTAGGGCCTCCCAGGTAGCTGTGTGTCAGTGCTTGCAGACAGGGAACACCACGCTGAAGTGTGTTTTACCTGCATATCCCAAATGCTCTGCATTTGTTCAGCTTGGGTGGATTCAGTGGTTCAGTTCACGTAAGCTCAGGCTAGTCTGAACCTGTTAAGTGCTCAATTATGCCCGACCCGCTGCACCCCTTGCTTTTATTTTCTGTGTAGCCAGATTCTGCTTTTTCCATGACACAAGCATTTCACCAGGCTTTTGGAAAAGGTGTTCAGCTGAAAAGCACGGAGCAGTAGGAAATTGTTTGCTCTCTATGCTTTGATGGAAATACAGTCAACATGATAGATTAGTACTGAGCAAGTGGAAGTTATTTTTCCCAAGATGCCACGCTTGTGCTTCAGAAATGAGCGATCTGGAGCGTCAGATAAAGTACCAGCAAAAACACTAAAATATACATCATTTACAGCAAAATAAATGCCATAGAGAAAAGTGTTATAAGCTCATGCTGAGCCATACAAAGCCCAATAAACGTTTGCTTGTCACAGGCCAAAGCAATGGTTACAGCACGCACAGGAAATTATGTCTACACCACAAGAGTGTGTGTCTGGACTTAAAACTAGGTGGACGGATCAGATCTTCATCTGGTGTAAGTCAGAAAAGCTGCAGAGATTTCAGTCAGGTTTTAGATGATTATTCCTAATGAGCTCCTGCTCCATAAATTCAGCAGAGACGCTTGGTTTACAAGGCCACTGCTTTGAAAATTCATAATCTTCCTTTTAGGCTTCTCCATAAGGAATTCCTTATACAGATTTGTTGTTTGATCCTCCACGGGAGGAAGAAAGCTGAGTAACTCCCCTCTCATTCAGCTCCAGCTGACAAATTGACATAGGCACCAAAATTAAAATTCTGCTCAATTTAATTTGGCAACGAAGGAAGAACCTGATTGGGGGTGGGAAAAAAAAAAAAAAAAAAAAAAGAAAAAAAGAAAAAAAAAAGAAAGCCCCCACAGCAGATTGCCTCTGGCAGCTCTCACACGTCCTACGAGCTGCTGTGACAGACAAAGCATGCCTCCCGAAGCAGGGGTGGTGGGGGGAGTTTCCCTCGAGGGCTGTAGCTGTAGTTTATGAACGTGCAACTTCATTAGCAGCCAGTGACCCCATTAGATGGGGTTCTTCGTGTCTGGGCTGGAACAAAGCTCCCCAGGGACCAGCACAGCTGTGTGCCACGCACAGGGACCTCGTGGCCGGGGTGAGGGAGGTGGCCTTCAAAGTCACCTTCAGGAAAGACTACGTAATTCTAAGATCATCCCTTGGACTTACAGAAAAAAAAAAACAGTGTTTTGTTTCTTTCTTTCTTTCCCCTTTTTTTTTTTTTTTTAAGAAAAAGAGTGAAAAACAAAGAAATAAAATTCGTAAGCAGCTGATGACCTGATGGGTGCGGATCAGTTACAGAGGAGTAACTGTGCTCCTCACAAAGGACTTTTGATGTAGGCACCAGGCAAGCAGTGATTTAAGATGGGCTGAGGCTGCAGGGTGGTGGTGGCAGGGGACATTTGTGGCAGGCCTGAACTCTTTGCCAATTAGCTCAAACCACCGCAGACCTCTCCGCAGGGCTCCCCAGGGAAGAGGGTGTTTGGGAAACCACGTCCAACAAGCTGGGGGACGCTGCCAACAGCCAGCGCTGCCACCTCATCACTTTACAAAGCAGAGGAGAAGGAATAAATGATGCTGATGGGGTCCTGGTGGGACAGACGCATTGAACCAAGCGTCGTAGGCACCAAGGCCTCTACCAAGATGGCAGAGGTTCAAACACCCGCTTACAGTAAAGGAGCCGTGAGAGCAGTGGGGAAGGGAAGGTCACACTGAATGTCACGTTTTTCACTATTCAAATCTGTCGGGTCACAAATGCACTTGAGCACCCTTTGGCTTGTTCGATTACGCGCTGCTAAAGCTTTGACCTGTGTTTAAATCCTGGCTGGAGACACAGATGACAGCGGCAGCACTCAGCAGAAGCTTACAGTGACAAAAAGATGTGGTGAACCCTGTGCTGACAGAGTTTCAAAAACATGCTCTGGATGCTTCCGTAGGCTTCCTCTATGCATTTGGGAGAGAAAGGGGATATAGATGCTGTCATATGTACATGCCGTATCAACTGCTGCTCCTAATGCGTTAGTCTGGCATGATTTTCTGTTCCTTTCCTTCAAATTTCCTTTTATGGCTGCCATGCAGTAGATCTGTTATTTTTAAACTACTGCATTTTTTTTCTCTGTTAATACTCATCTGATTGTTCAAAGCCCAGCCATGGATTCTCAAAATACACATCTCTGTTTTTCCACATTTTTGTGCTGAGTTCACTCTAGATTTTTATCAGCTGAAGGATTTCAGCCTGGGAGGTTTTGCAGCACTCAAGCCGGTGGCTACAGGTGGGAAGTTTTGATTCAGCCCTGAGCAAGTTCGAGGGCAGCAAAAAAAACCTTCTGCCGAGGCTCCGGGGCTGAGCAGTAAGCTAGCTGGTGTACTGGAGTTTCCAATGCACAACACGTTTCAAGAAGTATCAGCAGTTTTGAACGGCTGGTAAGAATGAAGGGTAGTTTTTAAACTGTCCTGAACTCTCCCCTCTTCCCACTTCTGCATCGCTGTTCTACTCTGGAAACTTCTGTTGCTGCTGATTTCTTCACGACGATGCTCTCATGTACGAGAGCTGCTCTTCGAGGCAGGGCCATGGCTGAGGTGAAGAGGTTCGGCTCGCTGGCTTTTGGCTGGAGATGTGCCAGCTCGCACCACCTGAGATGGAGCCCTCTGAGCACTTTCAGAATCAGATCTGCTGTATTTAGAAGCAAAAATCGATTTCAACAGTTTCTTAATCTTGTTATCTCTATAAAATCACGCAGCAGGGCAGGGAATGGCAGCTGGCAGGCATCTGTTACAGAACAAATTTTACCAGTGAATGGAACATCTCCTTAACCATCTGTTTGTAATGCGTAGAAAGAGGAATTACCATCTCTGGTGACTTCAGCCTCGGAGATATTTGCTGGATATCTCATGTGGTCATTCAAAAATACCTTAGACGGCTATGCACCCAGCATGCTTGAGATGAGTACTGACATCATTCAGATGGCCAAAAAAAAAAAAGAGTTTACAGATTTAAGAATTAGCAGGTGGCTGTGCACAAAGATGACCATATTAGGATCAAACAGAATGAAGCATCAACCGAGGAAATGTATGACAGAAACTTCAGTGGGCCTGTACCTCAAAGCTTGAAGTGTTAGCAAAGCCAACTGGCAACATGCATTAGCAATAGAAAGAATTAACAACAATATGGATTTACAATAGGGCACCCACAATTCCACAGGCAAGTTCAAACCAAACCAAATCAAACCCTAAAACTATTAGTCTAGACAGAAGGACATTTCTACTTAAAAAAAAAAAAAAAAAGAAAAAAAAAAAAGGAAAAAAAAAGAAATACAGAAGCAGTGATAAAAAACACAAGTGTAAAAGAATGTGAGGAAAAAAAAAAGCATAAATTCATTTGGAAAAAGGATGTGAAACCAGGGCCTGTTATGGAAAGCCTAATGCCTGTGAGGGCACCTTGCTCCAGGATGGGAGTGCTGAGGCTCCCGCTCAGCCAGGCAAGTAGGCTCGATGAGTTAATAGTGGCTATGCCCCTAGCCTCTACAAACCTAAGGAGAAGCCACAGATAAACACATGTAACTGCCCTCAAGCTAGCCCTCTCACGGACAGTTAGCAGGTGGCAGTGCAAGACCTGCTCTTCTTCTCATAGCAGGAGGCATGCAAAACCGCACTGTGGTCTGTCCCATGGCAGAGGAACCGCATCAGGCTTAGTAAAACCCTAAGGAATGATGGCTGGAAGGTATGTAGATACAGCTGCAGGTATCACATCATAAACAGATAAGTTTTACTTGGCTGTTTTGCAAAAACAAAGTCCAGTATTTACGAAGTGCACGTGAGCACTCCAACAAGCTCTGCTGCCTCACAAAGCCTGTGCAGGGAAAGGAGGGGATGCTGAGACTCTTGTATTTTGGAAGGAATTGCTTTCCTCTGGAAAACAAACAAACAAACAAACAAACAAACAAACAAAAAACAGAGAGGCCTGCACATTCCTCTTCCTTCCAAAATTACCCCTCTGATCTAACCAAAGGGACTCACCCCACACTGCAGGGATATGGGCAGACCTGGGATCATTCCTCCCTCAGCCTGAAGGGACAGCAGCCCGCTGTTTCACTTTGCTTCCAACTCGGCATCATGGGTTATCCTGAGGTGAAGATGCAGCAACGCCCTCCTGCTGTAGGGTTTCCACAGCTCACAGCTAATCCAGTGAGACAGAGGAGCAAGCCCTGTGATCCAGCAGCATGTGTCCTCACCCAGGAAGAACTGGGAGATCCAGCACGTAGAGCACTACAGCAGTAATGTTAGAAAGGTGCTGCCTCTCCTTACAAACCCTGCCTTCCTCTAACATCAGTGTTCACCAGGGTAGGCGGAAAGCACCAGATCTCTGCACTCCCTGCGTGGCACCTAAGGCCATAGAAATGCCACATTACCACTGGAGCAGTTCCTTTAGAGGTGTACGTGCTGTGCTTTCCTTCCTTTCTTCGAAAGCCAGCACAAACGTTTAAAGGACAATAATTCCTTTATCCTTTGCTTTTGCAAATAGGAATTAACTTGTGTATCTAAAACTTCCTGTAGAACAAACACAAGGCCTGATTCCTAAAGCCATGAAACAAGAGAAGGAGGTAAAAGAACCGAGGGGGTATGGAAACCTCTTGCAAAAATTTTCATACGTCTTTGAGAAAGAGCATTTTCTGTGTTTGTGGAATGACAAATGTGTTACGAGACAGTAGATCTGAGCAACAGGGTTCACTCTTTTTTTTTTTTTTTTTAAACAAATGTTCTGGATCTGTTGGGTCTCATGCTCCCCACTTCCTATTGCTTCACTTGGCTCGAAATTGGAGCCATTGCACTTTGACCTGGGACTGATTGGTTTTTCTAGACTGCTGCCCTAGATGTTTGTAATACAACAACCCAGGTTATCCAGTATCTAATTAAACACAGGTGGAGCTTGAATTTCTTAACAGGAAAAGAGTGGAAACCATTTTGAGCAGCCTGAAGGAGACAAGGGTGCATTAGTGGGGAAGCGTGGAGAACATGGGGGATGAAGGCAGATCACTTTTCCATTTAAAGTCAGTAACAGTGGTTCTAGCCCCTTCCAGAGCAATATGCAGTAGATTAACTTTGTCTTCTACTACCAAAAATATATTTAAATATTAAACCTGCATGTCAAATGTGTTTGTTTGGTTTTGTTTTTCTTTTCTTTCTTATTTTTTTGCTAGTATCTGTTGCATTGAGAGTTTCTTTATGGGTCAATCTGTAACCTGCAAGCATCCCAACAGCCCTCACTTACAAGACAGAGCTAGCTAATCGTCAGCACCACCTGTTTTTTTTTCTGAGCCTTGAACGAATTTTGTATTAGGTTACTGCTCCTTGTAAAAAGCATTATGTTTCCCACCTGCTGCCTGCAACTTCGCCATCAGCGCAGCGAATTTTTAGGCCGATGGTGGAGAAAGCACAAGACCAGCGAGTCCTCTGAGCTCCACTTGGCCACGCAGCTACCTTGAAGTCAGCAGTGCGGTGCCGGCCTCCAACAAGCCCGATCCACAAGAGCACTTTTATGCTCTGGCTCCAGACGCATCACACACGACTCCCTCGTCGAGGCCATCCCCATTATCCGCATGCCCTTGCCCCCGCCACAACCCTGCAGCCGCTTCCACGCTGCTTTTGCTCGGGCTGTCTCCTCGGAGGGCGAGGAGAGGCAGCAAGGCGGAGGTGAGCCTCGTGACTCGCCATCGCGATGGGAAGAGGGAACATGCCGGTGCCGAGCGGCTGCATCCCTGCAAGGAAGATGGCAGGGGACAGGGTGCGAGGCAGCGGTGGTGGTGGAGGTTTCTCCCCTCGCGCTCCCCTCCGCCCACCGCAGGAAGCCTCTCGGATGTGACGGGGATGCGGCGCCCGCCCCCGCTTCTCAGAAGCCTGGCTCTCACCACTACCGGCCTTCTGCGAGGCTGGGCGCCGTGGCCCCGCCGGCGGGCACCCGCCCCTTCTTTTCACTGGAATCCCCAGCTTTTGGCTATTTACAGCCTTTTCTTAGAGAGAGGCAGGAAGCCGAATGAATCAGAGCCATCTACGGTTACCTCCCACGCCACGTGCTCGTGCTGCGGGGCTGAGGCAGATCAGAGGGGCGATGCAGTGAAGCCTGCTCCATCCTGGGGCTGGGAACTGCAGATCCCTGGGGCAGGGAGAGGTGTGGGGCCCCCCAGCTCCTCTCTGCATCCCATGGGAGAGAGGTGCCACCTCAGGTATCTCACACGGGAGGCAGAGCAAGGATGTCCTCAAGGAGGCACCTGCAGAGAGGAGAGGTCCAGGTGTCCTCTCCACTGATTTCATGTCTTCTTCTTGGGTATGCATTAGCAAGGGAGGGAGGGAGGAAGTGCTTCAGGGTAAGAGGGCTGTTTCCACGGAAAACTAAAAAGCACATCGTTCCTCAGAACGAGCACACTGTATACACAAAAACACTGTGTATCTTGTCAGAGGAAGCATATCCTTTGCTCTCTTCTCTTGCGATGCTGGCTTTACCCACAATGTGAAATGCTAGTGAGCCCTGCTGTACATCCCTCAGGGAAGGGTCCTCTTCACACCAAAACCTTGAAGAATATGTGAAAAAGGTGGCAGGAGTTACTTAAAGCTGCTGCTTCACAGCGAAGACACAGACCAGCAGAATGAGGCCTGTGTTCTTCCTTTGCACGAAGGAATCGGGGTTACCATCTTTGCTGCCCATCAGATAGAACAGGCTCCCTTTGAACTGAAACAACGCATTTGTGTGCTCGCTTCTGCCAGCCTCGCTGTCCCCATTTCACAGATGGGAAAGCAGGCAGGGGAAGGTGAGATGGCTGAAGGGCGTCTGAGCCACAGGGAAAGTGCGCATCAGCATTGCAAAGGTGCTCGGCCCCTGCCACCCAAGCAGGCCACACACAGCTGCAGGGAGCCCTCTACCACAAGTGCCCAGCCCAGTGGGGAACCGATGCCCACAGGATTCCCTGGCCATGCAAGGGCTCAGGCCAGAAGCCTTACGCTGCCACAAGCGGCCAGGTCCCTTGTGCTAACACCAGAAACTGACTGGCATGCCAGGAGGAACAACACACCCTTTGTGCGTCTCATTTGAAACTTCAAAACAAAGAGCACATCTTTTTTGCTTAAGGGGAGAAAAGTATCCATCAGCTGTGGCAATAGGGCATCCGAAAATAACCTCTCCGATCAAAAAAACAGCAAAAATTGCAAAGGTCAGTACTCCAAAGATAGGAGGTGCCAGAACTGAGATTGCCCACTCAAACTCCAGAAGAAGCAGGCAATACAAGTGAAAGATGGACTCTGTGCCCCATTAACAGAGGATTCTCAGGGTCCTCCTTTCTCCCCCCCTTTTTTTTCCCTTTTTAGAAATAGGAAAGAGGAAAGAGAAGAAAACTATCTACTCTCTACTGATAATCTGTTATATAGAGGCATTTCACAGGAGTCACATTGCATAAAACAACATTGAGGCAATGTCTGGGTCTTCACTGAACAGATGCAGCAGAAGATGCCTTTTATTAACACCAGACATATCAAGCTATATTACTTAGAACTTGCACTTATATATTTCTGCATTGTGAATGCAGTCATAATAGCTTGCGTTGTCAACTGCTCGGCCCCAGTACTAATTCTGAAACTAAATATCCGTGCTTACAAACAAACCAAAATATTCTGGCAACCCAAACTCACGCAGCTACACGGAGTGTACACCCTTTATTTTCTTAATCTAGCCCGCCTCCTAGTAACCATCTGTTTCAGTAAAAAGGTGTCTTGTTTGGAAATTCAACGTGACTGTCCTTCTGGAAAAGCGTACATTCCATACGTGGGTCAAAGGAAAGGTTTTGAAGTTTCATTTGCTCTGTGGTTTCAGTTTATCAGAGGGTGTGATTTATTACAAAAATACAAACGGTGCTAGAAATTAAAAATTGGTGACCTTTCACTGCAAGGAACAGCAGTTTCACAATGCATTCCTGATTGGAAAAGAGCATCAACTGACCCACATGCTGGTAGCTAAGCAAATGAAAAGCTGACTCTTTGCAATCTACAAAATCATGGGATTTTTTTTTTCTCTGAAAAAAAAAAAAAAAAAAGCATACAACACCATAAACAGTCTACATTCGTGTTCCGAAGTGGAAGATGTGTCTGAGGACCTTATTTACTGACTCAGAAGCACAAGCTAATTCCTTAGCCTTGTAGCCAGTTTTAGGAACTTTCAGGTTTTTCTTGGCAAATGCTCAAATGCAACACTGATGCCTTGCTCAGGGTAGTTTTAGTCAACATGATTTCTGTTAGACTCACCTGCTGCGTGAATTGGGCAATTGTTTGGTCTTATTACTACCAAAGAGTTATTTTAAATAGTAATCCTTACAGTTAACGAAATGACAGCAGAGGCCTTGGCTTAGATATGCACCAGGAAGAGAGCATTTTCTTAGAAAAGCATAGTTCTCAGTAAATGATAAACCACAGAGCTACTGCTGTGCACATTAAACCACAAAGCTACATTCATATAGAATTAAGGGTCTTAAATCCCACCTCCAACCCTGCCCCCCAGCTTCTGCCATCCAAAAGCAAGGATTTCCAGATGCACATCTAGCATTTTGACTCCCAACACAGCCTCCTGACCCACCCTATCAGCCATCCACCTTCCAGCCATGTGGGATACAAGACCTTTTTCCATATGCCTGTTTAACCTAAGGCATCTGAAACATCTCCATAAAGTATTATTACTGATCTTCTGGATTACAGCTGTGCCAAGAGGCCCTGCTGTGCCAGCATCGTAGCAGAGTCCCTGTCTGGTAGGACAGCAGCCCAGCACGACCACAGAGACACCAGGACTCAGCCAGGGGAAGCAAGTGCTGTGACCCCAAACACATACATGGGAAATAAATCATTCACAGAAACAAGAAAGCATCCCAATGCAGAAACATGTATTTGAAATGTTCACTTTTGGCCCTTATCAGATACAGGTGGAACTGGTGAACTCCACGAGGCCTTGCTTGCTTGAGCCATGTGCTGTGCTGCTGCTGGGCTGGCAAGGCTCACCTTGGGCTCATTTGTTTTTTCCAGTGAACAGCCTGTACGGTGTGCTGGCTTCCAAAGCCAGGTCCATGTGAACTGAGTGGTTACAAAAAGCATTTGACAAAGCAGCTTCTGTTGTAGTAGGAGGGTAAGGCTCATGGAACCGGAGGGCAAAACAGCCCGTGGAGATGTTTTCCTGTGCTTTAATGCAACAAACTGTCAGTAAGGTTGCCTTCATGGGCTGTTTTCTGTGTTTCAGGTAGGCAAGAAGAAACAGGGCTTAACAGTGCTGCACCTGCACAGTGTGAACCAAATCCAAGCTCAGGAAACACAGACAGTCCTCAGGAGAAAGACACCTGTGGGGCACATCCTGCGCTCCTCCGGGCTCATAAATTTCTGTCCCCTTCCCATAGAAACCTGTGATAGGAGGAAAAGGGCACACATGTTGCCCCAGCAAGGCCTTCAGACACCATTGAGAGCCTGCTAGCATATGATCATATTTTAAGAGCAATGCAGAGCTTTATTGGTGCCTCAAAACCCTCTAAGTCTGGGTTTAACCCTGCTGCAATGTAGGAAAGCTAGATGAAGGCAAATAGCACCTTTCAGTGAAGCTTTTATTGGCAGGGCTTCTTGGGATTCAAGAGGCAGTGTGTTTCACTGAGCAAGCTCCACCATGTATCCGAGGCTGCAAGGACTTTGTCCTGCAGCTGCCAAAGGAAAGTCTGAGGAGCCCCATGTGGAGGAAGAGGCTCCAGGTGACGACAGTCAGATAGACTGTTGCCTTTGCCATTAGATGGATATCAGGATTTAGTAATTAACCCAGGAGAATTGAAAGCTGTCTCAATACTTCACCAATAAAAGCCATGATGCTCTTCACGAGGTAAGGTGGCCACGGGTGATACCAAAGCCTCAGAATGACTGCTGATGTTTTCCCTGAATGTATTTGCAGTTTTGGGCAACATCTGCTGTAAAACAACAACTGCCAACACCATATTGGTACGGAGTAACTCAGACTATCCAGGTTGTTTGTATCATGATAAGGTTGTTTGTATCACTATAAGGTTGTTTGTATCACTATCAGGTTGTTTGTATCATTTAGGGATATGGTTTAGTGGAGGGCTGTTAGCGTTAGGTTGGAGGTTGGACTCGATGACCTTGAGGTCTCTTCCAACCTAGAAAATTCTGTGATTCTGTGATTCTATGATCTAGATAGACTCTTGGCACCACTGAACTGAGTTGCTCATTACTGTCCTCCCTGGCTTCAGCTGGACAAAGATTTGATCCTCTAACCCCATTAGACTGACAGCCTGGGGGGAAAGTGGAAAGACTACAGTGCTGCCTAGGAAAAAAAAAAAACAAGCCACTGGGTGACTCACTTTTCCATATCCAATGTGATTATTTTGTATCTGTAAAGATATTTAAGCTCACAGTGACTCCTGCATCAAGTTCACTCAGTTCACAAAGCAAATAATGATTTTCCTCCTCTTAGCCCGGATGATTTAATGAGGCACCTGTTATCAAGGGAAGTCAAAACATGTGGGTCTGGGCTGAAGGTAGAAGTGGTTGTTTGACCAAGGTTGAACAAGGCAAAATGCTACGTACTGCAATTTCCAGACTGCTGAGGAGAGAGATAAACATGAGTTAAAAGTATTCAAATGACCCAGTGTGGAAATAAAAAACTAAAATTCTGGTACTGATGACTTCTGTGTTGATAATGCATTAACTGTGAGGAGGAGAGGAACATTTCCGTCACATATCTATGGAAAGTGGGAAAGCAGCACTATACTGGAAATACAAATGCTGCTTAAATAACTCTTGCTACACTTAAAGGGGTTTCTGTTTGGGCTAATTAACTGACTTTCCCCCTAGGCACTGGCTTATGTAAGTGCTTTCAATAACACGGAAAACAATGAGTGAAACAGCCATTGTGCTCTGTAAGCTCACGTGCCCTATAACCTCCTACTATGAGACATTTTGGACAAGTTTTATTTCCCAATTTGTACATGCAGCTCCCACCGAAGTCAGTGAGAGCCCCACTTACACTTCTCAAAGAAGAATTTCTCCCATAATCAAACTGCAATGAGCGTGAAACAAATCCATACTTTTAGAAACCTGGTGACTGGAAAAATGCACTCAGTATTTTTAGAAGGTAGTTTGGAGGACGCTCCAAATCTCTGGGTTTACGGTGGCTCAGCTCTAATTTATGAAGCAAGAGTCTGGCAAGAAGAACAAAAGCACGTGGATTTACCTATTGCACATCTCATGATTAGTTTTTAAATGGAAAAACAGATGAAAGATACCCAAGCTTGGAATAATACTATTCCAGTCAAGGGTTTACACAAACAGGGTTGAAGTGTTTTACGGCATTACTTAACACGAAGGAACTTCTCTAACACCCCATCACTATATATTAGACAATTATTCTTATAAAAAGGAAAATAACTGTCTTTTTTGAGAGGTTATGGTACAAGGGAACCCACAGATTCCATTTATTCAAAATAAATCAGAAGAAAAAAAGAAAACACCAAAGAGACCGGCAATTAAGAGGTGGGGAGAAGATCTCTCGCTCATGGACCCAGCATTGTGTGCTGCACAGAGCAGGCCATGGGAGCAGGCTTGGCTGCTGACAGCAGCCTCAGATGATGGAGTAACCACTTAGTGCTTGCCACTCTGATGAGCTGGCACCTAGGATGAAAAGTTTAATTGCTGCATAAAAATAGGGTGGGGGTGTTAGTTTATGCCTCTAGACTAGCTGATGATATACTCTTGGCATTTCTATAATCTCAGAAACTTCCAGATATAAATTTAATAGTGACTTAGATCTACAAAAGTGTCAAAATGCAAGTGCCTGGGGAAGTGATGAATCCCCTTTTAAGAAGGGGCTTAAGCAGAAGAAACATGAAGAAGTGTGAAAGGGAAAATACCAATGGAACTATAACGAAAACCCTGCTGATGAGATCAAGTTGGCTGCAGAAGGAGCAAAACCTCTACCACTGGATGCATGTACAATCTCGTTAGACTGTCATAGATGTCCTGCACCCTCGCTTGCAGCCATTTCTCGTTAAAGCTTTCTCTGCAAGAGATGGCATGAGGGAGCAAAGGACTGCTTTCCAAACACTCCTACTACCAAAAGGTAAGGCATAACACAGCAGGAGAGTTTTACTTCACTCTTGAAGGAGGCATGTTTAACAAAATCCACCACATTGCAAGCCTTTTCAGTGAACAGTCCTGGTTCTGCACAGAGCAGAGGAGGTGATATTACCTCTCGGTTAAGGTACCGACAGAAGGGAGTACAGGGAGAAGAGCTACAGAGATGTCTCTGGAAATTTTCATGGCATCAACAAACACTTGGTTTGATCCCACGCAATAACCCAGGCTCTGAATATTCCTTCCTTAACCTCGCTGCTGGATGTTTGATGAAAAATGCATCTCTGTGAACCGAGGCAATCAAAAGCACTGTATTTGTATTCCTCCCCCCAACTCCACTTTGCGCTGAGAATACATGGCTTCAAGAGTGTTCACGAAGGGATTTTTTTCCTCCTCTGGCTTACACAGTGAATGGCAGAGCTCCGAGTCTGAATAAACAGTGTGGGTGGTGACTGCTCTGTGAGGCCCATGTAAAGGATGCAATCATTTTCTTACTCTGTTCAGCATTAAATCATGTGAAACTAGCTTGATTACCACACATAACATCAAGTCTGTTACAGACTATAACATACCGTGTATCCTTCCCTAACTTTGCAGGGAAAAAAATAACAATTAATTCTCCTAGCTTCAAGTGTTTAATTGTGTATAAAGTTCATTGACCTCACTAGTTGCTGTCAGATGATCTTGCTAAGGCCTGTGAAAAACATCCCAGGAATGCAGTGATGTGGGCAGAAACAAAGTGAGTTCATGCCACAAAATGCTTTAAATGGAACAAAATCAGCAACCATCCAGAGAGGCTGCACTGAAAACAGGACTTCAGAATAATCACTGGTTTAACCTCACCTAAGCACTGCTAGTCCTTGAAAAGGGACGGTTATAAATCATACCCTTTGAAAAATAAATCCTTTGGGGATCCTGCATGTGACTACATGAAGTAACTTTGTTTACTGGTGAATCTCTGCAGCTGACTGGGAGTCAATGTTTTGGAATGACTGGAGAAACTGGGACATACAGGAGATAAGCTGGGAACAGGGAACCTGTTTTTACGCTCCGTCCAGTTCCCATCAAATGTGACCATAGATAAGTCACTCGGCCACCGTGAGACTCGATTTCTTCCTCTACAAAAATGGAAATAGGACTGCTTATCTACAGGCAGACTTGTGATGCTTTTTTTTTTTGTTGTTGTTGTTGTTTCTTTTCTCTACGCAGGGAAGCCACTGTCAACAGGAGGAGTTATCACACTTTTGACACATACATAAGTTTTCATGTTGCGTTGTTTTTAATGGCTCTGCTGAGCTGTAGCACAGGAAATCACCTCCTGAATGGCTCCAAAGTGGCTTATTGCAATGCCTATTTCATATACCACTGTGGAATGAATAAAATCAGTACAAATTCTGCTGTTCATGTCCATTAAAATATGCTCTGCTCTCATTACATATTTTTCACAATTGGCCTATGTGATTTCAGGATGTCACAGACTAATTTACTTGGGAAGCAGTGCATGAACCCCTGATTAGATGGCAGCTTTCCTTAAGCCTTAAATCTTAGCAAAAGTTGAAAGCACATCTGCTAAATCTCCATTAGCCAAGTCCTTGGGACAGAGACCAAGATTACCTATGGGCTTCGATGGCATCCTGATGCTCCCTGCTCCAGCCTTGGGGTGACGCAGGTGGAAGAGCAGTGCATCTCACCAGAGCAGGGCTGGCGGTCCCCACTGCAGAGCTCATGGTACTTCTGGTGTTGGCACCTTCTGCAGAGCCTGACCATGCTCAATGGAGTGCACCTAAGTGAGCTACCCAGCAGAGCACTTCTTCACCAGTGTCACCTTGCTCTCTTTCCTTCTTCTTCTCCAAAGGCTGATGGACACAAGGTGACTGCAAAGCTGGCCTGAAGAGATGAGCTAGGAAAAGGGCCTTGCAGAGAGATCTTGACAGATCAGAGGGCTGGGTGATCACAAACTGCATGACATTTAACAAGAGCGAGTGCCAGATTCTGCACCTGGGAAAGGGCAACCCGTACAGGGCTACTTTCCAGCATCTCGTCCCCCAGTCTGTACGGGATATGCTATGATTTGATGATCCTACGATCACATTGCAGTATGTTGTCTGAGAACAACCCTCTTAGTTTGCTGGGGAGACATAGTCGTTGACAGCAACTCTCCTTAGTTCGCTGGGAGCACTGTGGTTCAAAATATTTCCAATATAATTCTGATATTTTACATTTCTTGTTATGGCTACAGCAGATAAGCTCCTGAACAAAGAATTCTGGTGAGACTATGTTCCATTTGGTCATTTGGTTCATTTTGGTGGTCGTAACAGGCTTGGATTATAACTTCTACCATCTGGAATTTAATCTTCTTCACAGACAGATAAAACCAGATAATAGCCATATTAAATTGTAGATTATTATTTCTCTTGGTATTAAGTTCTAAAGTCTTACCTCAGGGGGGTACAGGATTAAGACAACCTATACTATTAAGTGCATTGGAAAAGATGTAGTTCATGATTTCTCAGCTCAGTTCTATCCGCTCATTATCAATGTTAATAGTGGCCTTAATCTTTTAAGAAAATACTCCTATCAAACTCTATAACCAAAACAAAGAGTATGTTTATGCTGTCCTTTCCTCATTTGCAAGTGTTTGGGTGGGAGAGGAGGGGGAGGTAGAAGGAGGAAAAAAAAACAACAGAAAGTGTGATGCAACAATGTTTATGGGAAAAATATTCAGAGGACAAGATATCTATGAAATCAATGGGTTCCAGGCCACAGCCAAGTATTTCATGCTTTTCACAGATGCTGACATATTGGAATGTTCTCCCAAACAACAAGACGACAAAATGGGGTTTCTGCAGCTGCAAATATGTAAGAAAACTGTAACCAAATGCCTCAAAAATCTACAAAATACAAAAGCAATTTTAAAATACATTTTAGAGAACTGTTTGAAAGAAAACTCTAACAGTTGATGACACACCATCCTTCTGGATTGTATTTTTGGTAATAATAGAGCAAAATACCTAAGTAGCAATAGTAAGAAATAGGTTTCTGAGCAACACCCACATATGTAAAGGTACAACAAAGACTTGAGTTTAGTTCAGTCATTTCCAGAGTTCAAGATAAATATTCTGTAACAAAGGACTTAATGTAAGTGCAACCCTATTTTATTATTCAGAAAACTATGCCCTACTAAAATAAACTGAGAAAGAATTCATGGGTTTATAGTTTGTCAAAAACTGAGAAGACATTAAAGTTGTCTTAGGGGAAATACACCTACATACACACATATGCATACACACACACGCCTATATTTATATGTTATATACACAGACACACTGATCAGTAGTTGGGCATAAAGATTTCCTCTTACCTGAAAATGTCATTCTCAAAAAGCAGTGTCCTGCAGTCATGTTTGATACTAAATAACACCCTGAGTCCTATCCTTCCATCTCCTGTCTGCTGTAAGAGCCAAAATGATTTTAGCACCTCAGTAGCTAAAAGTTCATTGGACTAAGCAATCGTTGCTTTGTACCATCCGTATACTATGTTTTGGACTGTATGAAGAACGGGCTGTTAGATCTAATAGTTCCTGACACAATGGATGGCAAAAGCATGTTGAAATCTGAATTAAGATGACAAATATTATCTGTATGTACATAGATAAAGACCTTAATTTATATAAGTTTAGTACCCTTAGATATTATAGAGCTAGAACATTGTTTGGATACTGTTGCAACAGTATAATCTTGGCGTTCCCGTGGGATACGGCATGTGTTTCTATCCCGGGTGATTTATGAGCTATTGGACCTTAAAACTCTCACTGCTTCTTTCCTCTAGCAACGTTTTGCTGGCACAGGTCCAGCTCTGAATATAGCAAGTCCGCAGCCTTTGACTGTTAAACATACTCCATGCCTGCTCATTTTGAGGTAATGAACTAGGAAAGCCTGCACAAGTAACTCCGCAAGACCAGCTTCTGGACATGTATGTGCGAATACAACTCCACCACGCTCAACATCACTGTACTGATTTAGACCCCTTGAGTTTCTACGCCACAATCCCATATTAAATCTTGGTACTCCTTTAACATTTTAAGGAGAAACAATCAACCCCGAATTCCCATTAAGATAAAAACATGAAATCACCATGAAATCAAGGGAGATATTGCTGTCACTTCCAGAAGTGAGGATTAAAGGACTCCTGTCTCATCAGATAAGACTCTGGATTTTCGTGTCTAGCACTCTCGTTTTAATCCATTTTCCAGTTCTATGTGAAATGAATTATGGCTAGATCTGCATAGTATTTAAGGACATAAATCTATCCTACAGTGTATTTGAATTTAAAATACACACAGTCTAATATCTTTCATGCCTGAAAAAAATGGAAGCGAAGTCTCAGGAGGAACAGAGCAATTACCTATTTCAGTCAACGTGTGAAGATTAGTCAAATAAATGGGCTAACAGGCCCACCAGCTGGAAAAATTAAACTGAAAGCCTACTTCTGAATATATGTATTATATCACCCTTAGCCAGAACGGCTTTAATTATTCTTAAATATAGCAGCGGAATGAGAAATAGGAAAATCTTACAGCCCTTCTCTCCCACAATGGAGAAAGAGATGAAAAAGTGCCATCATTATAATTTTTATTGCCTTTAGATAGATGGGTAGTCTTCTGGGTCATGGTAATCCTTCTCGGTTTCATATAACTTTTATTTTGCCTGAGGATATTTTTTTTTAATGCTTGTGAATTCTGTCACTCATCTGTCATCTGCTGGGAATATAAATAGCATTGGGCCCATTTTGCAGGTGGGAATAAACACCACTGCATTAGTCACAAAGCGTGATCGCTGGCCGCGTTGCCAATGCCGGCTCCCTGCCCTGACTATTAGTCCACTCAAAAAAGTCAAGAAATGTAGGGTGGGATTCATTTTACCTAGCCTGAGTTGTCTTAAAACTACAAGTCTAGACTGGGCTAATCACGTAGATTTCTTCCCTGGATGAATCATCTAGGTTCACCATACCTATTTTAGGACAAGATGAATCACCTTCTGAAAGTGTCTGTCTGCTGGATGCCTAATTTTTAGATACCTTAAATCCATCCTCTGCAAAGAAACACAATCATCTCTAGCTACTAAATAGTTAATAAACGTTAATATGAATCTAGTTAGGGCTAGGAACATAGCGTCTTACCTTTTTTTAATTTGAATGTCATTACAAAATACCAAGCTCTTAATTTTCAGAATCTCAAAAATCTCTCCTGATAGAAAACAAAAAAAAGCCGCTAAATTTCAACAGAATACACTGCAGAAAATATTACTTTGTCCGGCACACGACACAATTGAAATGAAAACTCGTAGTCAAGATGGCGAGGAAGGGAAAAGAAACACATAACCAGACTTCACAGCAAACTTGCCTTCTTCTGTACTTCTAGTTTTTTTAACCATGTTTCTTTCTTTCTTTTTTTTTTTTTTTAATGAGGGGCTGAAATTATGTTTGCATGTTCTCTGCAGACATTTGCTAGATGGGTTCTTCCTTGAATATGTGCTGCTAAGAGACCTAGTTTTGCCTGAAACAATGCAGCAGAGTGGGTCAACTACACCTTGATGCTACAGCTGGACACAAAATTCTGCTGTCCATATAAAATTGTGCCTGTTGCTCACTTTCTCGTGGTGTCCAAAGAAGACAGCGGAGCTCAGTACAGATCTAGCTGTAGGAATTCACTGCTTTAGGATGACAGAGATGACACAGAGTTTCCCCTCTCTGGAAAACTCCCTAGTGAATTCCCATGTGAGAGCCAAACCCATTCCAAGCCACCAGCTTAAAAATAACAAGTTGGGCTTCAGAAAAAATGTAATTCTGGGGGGTTTACGTTGCCTCTGTTTTTGACCCTTTGAGTTTGCACGGGAAGAGGAGCTTTCAGAGAACTTCTCTGCAACCAAGAAACTTCCCTGCAACCAGCTCCAGGAGCAGAGACCTTAAGAAAATCAGTCAGAGTGAGACAACTCAGTCCCGTAAGACATGGCAATACTGCCAATGTAAATGGCAGACAGAAAAGGCTCTGAAACCCAAGAGGCCTATCTGAGCAGAATTACAGACAGAATATATCTCTGATCCTGCAGTGACGAGTGCCTTGGAGATACCAATGACACTTACAACAGCAAGTCAACAGATAGACTGCATCAAATTCAAACTGATGAGTCCCCATTTCATGACTGATTTCACTCTTATGGGTAATCCCCAGGGTAAAAACTTCTCCCTGTTTAATGCCAAACTGCTACCAACAGGTTTTAGGGAGGTTCTGTGTAGCTTGGGGATTTTTCTTCAAGTATTTTAAAGCCTACATGATGAAAAGATGCAGTGACTAAAACAGAAAGCATGGGCATTCTGCACCATATGCGATTGCTTTGCCATAGAAAATTTCAGGGTCTTAGGGTTCACAGCTGGTAAATGACAACCTTCTTCCCATGAAGTTGTAAGCATTTAGCACACTCCCACTACTGCACCATTCATTCTTTGATTTCATAAGCAGAAAGAACAGAGGTGTCTTTTTTTCTTCAGTCTCTCTTCTTTTTTTTTTTTTTTTTAAACCTCTGAGCAGAAATGGATTTAGTGGATGTGCAGAGATCGCACAAGGATTTCTCATCCAGTCCCAAAGTGTAGTTTCTCTGCTTTGGGCAATCAGCTCTTAGATGGCTCGCTTGCAAAGAAAACCTGACAAATGTGAACTGATGTGACAATACTACTCTCGAGCCTGCCAGCATACTGGCAGAAAAAAAGATCAAAGTATTGTGAACTGCTTCTGTTAAGCCAGATGGACAACTTGAATGATAACAGCAGCAAATTATTGCATTGATGATAATATTAATGGGATAACCACCTGCACACGTGTAAGGGCAGAGCAGTGTTTGTGGGTAAGCTTGAATATAGCTGTACTTTTTCCAGCTGACCTCTAACCTTATAATATCTTCTCTATATAAACAACCAACAAAAATACTGAGGCTCTTGTATCTTCCTCGACTTAAGCACTGAAATCAAGGCAAGAGAGGATATAACATAGAAAGGAACTGTTTTACCATATGATGAACTAATTCTTCACACGTCCATGCCAGAAACAGGCTTACAAACTGCACCCCAACAGTTAGAAAAAAAGAATAGGGATACAGAACATAACTTACTGCTAAAGAAGTTATTTATCTAAGAAGATAGCAAGAAGAGGGTAAAAAAAATCCAAAATATGGAATGAAATTCCAAAATGTATGGAAGCAAAAAGCAAATAAAGACTGGTAAAATTGGAGGCACTTTCTCTGTTCTGGGTGACAAGATTATTTGGGATTAACTTCTGTATTGGATGGATGACTCTGAGTACACTGTGGGTTAGGAGGAAATAATACACATTTTTGTGGCTACAAACACTAAACCAAAAAAACTAAACCGTCTGGCTTTGTATTGCTAAAATGCAGAGCTGTGGAAACACTGCTAAACTTTTGTTGGTACAGACCTTCGTACTGACCTTGTCTCTTTTGCAGTTTCTTTATCTCATGCCTAATCTTCCATTATACTTTCTGCTTTTTCCCCTTTTTCCTTTTACTCCCCCTCCTCCTCCACTCCCCCTCAGTGTTTTGCTTCTTTCTGTCTCAGGTAAAGAAAGGTCAGTTAGCAAGGGCATCCTGGTGCAATCGTGATGCTTTCCTGTCACCCTTCATTACTGACGACAGCTATAAAACCATCATGAACGATATCATGATTACTAAATAATTTTTGCTCCGATTAGATTTCAATAGCCCAATCTTCCCCTTTTGTTTCACTTTTAAAAAAACACTTCCTTTTCTCGGTATGACACGCAGAGAGCACAAGAACATCTACAGCTGATTTTTGGATGTCCTCTGCTTTTTCTGCACCCACCAGGCTGTGGTGGTGGCAGCCCGTGGGGCCACCCCGGTGCCATGGGGTGCACCAGCAGGGTGGCTCACCCTCCTGTGCCCCATCAGCACTGTCCCCTCTCGCAGGACATGGGCCAGCAAGGTGAGCAGCTGCTTCCTGAAGGTCCTTTAGAAGACCTCCCATGTCCCTCTGCCTCCCTGTACCCATGAGAGGAGCAGGAACCACAACTTTGCTGCCAGCACTCAACAGAGGTGACGTCTCTGTCCCAGGATGTTGATGGTGACAGAGCTGCCTTGTTTCCCTGGGATATTTGGCAATAACCCAGACCTAGATAACCCAGACCTTAGGGCGAACTGTGGGTGGTGGGGAGGCTTTTGAAACTCAATCCTAGGCTTGAAAAAGCAAGTCCTAACATCTCCTCTCCACTTGCCACCTGTGCAAAGCCACACTAATGTTGGCAAGATAAAAGAAGCAAGGCATAAACAGACTTGGTCTACTGATTCCTCCCTGGCACGCTGGTACCACGTCCATCCTCATTTCCATCTGTGCAAACTGCATGTAAAACAACTTAACCCCATGTTGGCTAGGCACCTAACCACGAGATTTGGGCTGTTCCCAGCTTCTGTCCCTGCGTAGGCACCTCAGGAGGCCGCTGAATCGGTGCCTCTGTGTGCTGCAGGCAGGGGAAACGCAGCCCATCGGTGGACGCATGCCAGCCCCGGCTGGATGAGACCTGGCACTGTCTGCCCAGCGAAGCGTCCGCGTCGCTACCAAACACACCGAGCAAGTTTTCAATGGCATATTCAGGCCGCATACGTACTGCAACAAATGAGCCCGAGTTTCCTAAAAGCCCGCGGTCAAAATGCACAAGAGAAGAACCTGGATATCCAAGTCTGGGCAAAGAGCAGAGAGGGCAAAACTTCCAGAGCGTCCCTCAGTGCCAAGTTTGGGAGCATCCTCAGCAGCAGCACCCAGGGGTGCTCAAGGGGGATGTGCCAGGCAGGCAGTGCAAGCAGCCCAACACTTTGATGTTTAAATGGTTACAAGGCCAAACAACTGCAAACAAGTCAAAACCAAACGTATTTCTCTCATCTCCTTGTTTCCTCCCCCATGTAACAATTAATAGACAACTCTACGGAGTGGAAATACGCACACCTCCCTTGGAGAGCCTGCAGAAAGGCTGGTGTTTCAGACAGCTTACCGCTTTGTCACGTACAAATCACCAAATGCTTCTGCAGCAAATTGTTATGCAAACCAACGCTCGATGGGGTTTGGGCTAATTAAACAGTCTTATGTCAGAGGCAGGCTCACAGGAGGGCCTTATATGGGTACCGAGCATCTCGGCAAGCACACAGACCTCTGCCTTCCCAGCCCACGCTGCCCCTCACGGGCGACTTGTGACCACCACCACCCTAATGAGCCCGCAACCCCCCAGCACCTCCCAGCTAATGAACAACCAGGATGATTAGAAACAGCCAGCGAGGGTTTGGAGGGGCAGGCTGCCATCCTGCACAGCGTGGCAGGGAGAACGGGGCTGGACACACTGCAGAGGGACAAGAAGAGCCCTGCAGATGTCCCGCCGGCACAATGCTCCCCCCGTGTCCTGGCAGCCAGGGACGCGGGGCAGTTGGTGTGCATTCACTGAAATGGTTTTTGTACACAAAGAGGAGTTCAGCTGCCGCGAGGCAGATGGAAGGCGCTTTTGGCCGCGCTGAAGTGCCTGGTGCTGCCTGCGCTCAGAAGCCTGCACGGGGCAAGAACAAAATGCACTGCTGTGCCATTTGGTAAAAAAAATTAAATCAGCGCAGGGCCGACTGAACTACAAGAAAACAAGGAGAAGTGGGTGGCTTACGCTGTTGCCCCTTTCTTTCCATTCTCCTAGAAGGGAGCTGCTCACCTGGCTGGTCAGGAAGGGTGGGAGCTCAAAGGAAGGCGAGGGCAGCAGCATCATCGCAGAGCTTCTTTTTCAGAGCAGAGAGAGAGCAGGGGGAAGCGAGGAGCATCTACCTAAATTCAGCAGGGCACTGCCACCTCCCTTAGCCATCGGTAGCAGCTCAGCTCTCTGGGTCTGGGGCAGATCACAGCTCGTGCTCCCACGCTGCTGGCCCTGAGGGTGGCACAGACGCGGTCTTCAGAGAGTCTGAGAAACTCTTTGCTAGCTCATATGACGAGGGTGATTGCATCACTGAAATATCTGGTTTCCTCAAAGTTTTAATTGGGCCAGTGTTTTTCCATTTAAATTTGCAGGTCTCCGTAGATTTACCTTCCAGTACCCCAAGCCTGTTAAAAATCCTTCTCCCGGTCCGGTTGTGTATGGTGCAAACGTCAATCCACATCAAAGTCCGCAGGAATGCTACACATGTGAATCCAAGTTTAACCAAGAAAAAAAAAAAGGGGGGGGGGGGGGGGCAGAGGGGGGGCTCAGATTTTTATTACGTGAATTTTATTGGAACATTCCCTTCATGTCCCTCCATACAGAGGAGCGTCTGGATTCAGTTACAGCTGCATTCACTCCTGCACATCTGCTCGCTCATTGTTACACTTACCTTTTCTCAGGGGATTTTAAGAAAGTACAAAAAAAAAAAAAAAAAAAGCCCTTCACCTTTAGGTACACGATGATGAAGATCAAACAGCCTTCGGCATTCCTGCACCGTGACATTCGGCGTGAATTATGCTTTGATGTTGTTTAAACATTGCCCCCAATTCCTGCTCCTCTAGCTGGGCTGCCACCGTTTGCTCAGCGGCTTTCCAAAACCTGTACAAACAGCAGGCTGGTGCTGCAGAAAGGCTCTCCCTTTCTGCCCGTGTAGGTGCCCGGCTTTTGTTTATACCACACAACCAGAGCCCCGTCTCACTCCAGCAGGCGTGGGACGAGGTATGGTGCAGTGCCCTAGCAACAAACGCAGAAACACTGCGGTAAACTTTGGACGCGCCGGCCTCAATTTATGACACGAGCTGCTCCGCGGGCTGCCTCATCACAAGCAATAGGAGCACAGCCCCAGCTGGGGGCTGATCCCGCTGCCTGATGTCCATGGGCTTACAGGTAGCTGGCACAGAGAAACGCCAGGTCCCAGCGGTGCCAAAACCATATTTCAATGTATTTCGCTCGAGTGTGATGCGAGATCCGTCCCTGCTTTAAGCGATGCCTGTGTGCAGCCCTTCTGTGAGGTTTTCACGACCAGTGCAGATCAATCCCGCTCCGGCTGAAGGTAGGAGGGAAGCTCTGGTTTGTGTCAGTACTAACAAGGGTGGGCACTGAGGATCCCCACAGGGGAAGGATGAGGAGGATGCCAGGGCTGTCAGGGATGAGGCACCGCAGCAGCACGCACGGCACATCCCCTGGGAGAGGGGACCAGGACAGAGCGGGGGGTTCTTAAAAATGCCCCGCTGGAAATGCTCGTGGCAAAAGGATGAACCACGGAGCTACTGCAGTGATGACAACAGGCACGGCTGTTACTGACAGGGGCATGAAGCATGAAAAGCATAGCCTGTTCTTGATTGCTCACATAAGCCAGTTAAGGCCAGCTAGTGCATATTTGGGGTTGCAGCTCGAACTGATCTGGAGACCGGCACTGGCCATGTTTTCTGTGCAGGAAGAGCATGATCCAGGTCCCAGCAGCAGTCATCTTCACAAGGGACAGTTTAAAATGACTTTAGGACATGATGGACATGAAGAAGCAGACTGGCATATCAAGAAACATGTAACCAAAGCAAAGAGGAGGCAAAACTTATCTGAACCACCTCCTGATAACCTCAGCATGGACCACTGGGACCCACCAGGACGTGGGAAGAGGCACTGTGGCTTGATGTTGCCCTGCTTACAGGTCCAAGTCACTGTGGAGGACAACGCGTGCGCTGCCATCCCATTGCCCTGGCCATACAGTAGCAGTCCTATCCGAGCCCTGTGAGCGAGGAGAAACAGCCTACTCCCCAGCTTGTAAATTAATTTAATTCCTGGAGTGCACTTACAGAATAATGCCTGAGGCTTACAAACACAAAATGGAGCTAGAGACAGCACATTAGTCTCTGGAGAGACGCACCAGCTGTTTCACGTCCCGGCCCCTCTGATGGGGGTAGGGTGGAAAACAGGGCTGCGTACGGCCTGCACCACCCGTCTGAAAGGAGAGCGCTTTCCCCTGGCTTTCCCACACTATTTACTAATCGTGAACCTGAACAAATATAGGAAAAAAAAAGCAGCTTCGTGGAAATGCAGCACGCTTCTGGGTGACATGCTGAAAGGGCAACAGCAGTCTTTTCCTCTTACAGAGTATTACCAAGAAATAATGACTCTCTCTGATGAAGAACCAGATTAAAAGGGAAATTGAACTGCAGATTTAATGTCAATAGTCGTGCACCCTAGTGAGCCTGCAAATAAGCCAATCTGGCCATCTAAATTAGGCATCAATAGAGAATTAACGTTGAACTCCAAGGAAATTTTATGCCTTAAAAAAAGGAAAGGGTAGACGAGTGTCCCCTTTCGAGTATGAAATCCACCATCAACCCTCTCAGAAATGAAAACTGTTAGGACCTCATGGTAGGCAAATTAGATTTAAGAAATATGTAAAGGGTTTTCATCTCAACTAAAGGGCAAGTGGGGACCCAAAGCTGAGCCCCCAGTGCTCCTAAATTTTGCATTGGTCTAAATTCGTGTCCAGGCATTACGAGTAGCCCATGTATTTTTAATAAGCTTTATCAAGAACCTGCACTCGGATACCTTTCCACGCTGAGATACTCCAGACACAGAGCTCTTCTCCAGATTGCAGTCCTTTCCAAATGCTGACAGTAAGTGCCAGGGGTCCCTGCTTTGGCATTCTCATTTCTGCCTCCCAGAGAGCGGTGGTTTGCACAACACCGAGCTGGAATATCACGGCTCCAGCTTGGCTTGAACCAGTCAGGTAAGGCACAATGCTGCTGATGGGCTGGAGCACATAATTACAGCATCCCTGAGCTGCTCAGAGGATGCTGGCACTGACAAAGTGGGAAAGGCTAAAAGCATCATATTAAAATGTCATAAAACATTCATTTTGCATGATTAGAGAAACTGGTAATTAGCATTTTTCTTCTAGTGCTTGACTTTTTATTCCAGCTGCTCTAATCCAGCTTCTTTCTACAGCAATTATTGCCAGGAAAGCTGAATTTGGCATTCTTTTCATGTCCACTTTAAAACCTGTTCTGTAATCTGTCAGCTAGGCAGGCCTCATGCACAGTATTTGAAGAGAAGTGAGGGATTTTTTTCCCCGTAGTCAAATCATGTTCATAATAAGCTTCAATTGCTAAGCATTGAATTGTAGTAATATGTCCATACTGTATTAAACAAATCACATAAATATGTTTCTTCTCTGTTAGACTACACTTATTTTGCCAAGGCTGAAGCTTTGTGTAAAAGGACTGACCCCAGGAGTGCACATGTCAAGTGGAATTAAGAAAAAGAAAAAAAAAATAGAGCCATATCTAAACTTCCCAAGAATAATAGGATGTTGATTAAATTGTTAGAAAGTTAAATAAACAAGTGATTTTTTTTAACTGTCCTTTGAATTCCTCTGACTTTCACTCCCCCTAACTGTCTCTGGAGGTAGAGAGACATAGCCAGTTGCTGGAGGGCATGCAGGTTTCAGGAGGCAGTACCTTGCCAAAGCTTTTTGAGCAAAGTTGGGCAAGTCACTGAAGCCTGGGGCATTTTGACATCTCATTTCCATCCAAGTAATTGAGTTGTTGTAGGAGTAAACACAGAGCAGAGTGGGAGATGTTAGCGGCGAAAGGGCTTCACTAGGCGCGTGGAGGAGGTGCAGCACAGGGGTGCCCATTGCCCACGTGTTGCTCATGGAAAGCAAATGCCAGCATGACCCTGTCAGAAGCACGGCTACACAAGGGGGGATGGAAACTGCTGAAAAACTCGAACCATTGCCAGGTTATGGCTGTGTATCATTGCTGCTAGGTGTATCAAGTGAAAAAGACAAAAAACAGCAGGTATCCCCATTTCTGGTGGCCACTTCTGACCATAGGAGGCCCATATGCTACTTGGCACAGACTTGGGTGACATTACCATGTAGGTACCACTGACCTGAGGTGTGGAGAGGGTACCTCCACAGGCTTAAAGCCTATCCATCCCTCTCCTGCCTCTGAGAGTTTTTCTTTTGGGTATCACTTTTTGGGTACCACTGGCTTTAGGAGAGCAATCCAGGTTAACATTTGCAAATATTTGGCAGGAGGCAACTGCAAACCCTTAACCTCCGGGAGACAGATCTTGGCTTTTTCAATGGTGTCCTGTCCCCGGAGAGCCCTTGGCATCAGCCCTCGTGATGAAGGTCATGCCTACCCAGGCTCAGTGGCTCAGGCCACCCATGAGTTGAACTGCATCCACACTGTTGGAGAACAGTGTAGAATCACAGAACCACAGAATGGTTTGGGTTGGAAGGGACCTTAAAGACCACCTGGTTCCACCCCTTCTGCCATGAGCAGGGACACCTCCCACTAGACCAGGTTGCCCAAAGCCCCATCCAGCCTGGCCTTGAGCCTGGCATCAGCCACCAGCCACTGCTTCCAGGTTCTCAGCAACCTTGGGGCGACTTCTCACTCACATTTATGTGTTTTTTTGGGGGATGGGAACTGGCTCAACCTCCAAGTTGCCATTGGTGGGTAAATGGGGCGAGTGGTGGGTTGTCTGCACCCCTCCACCTTGACCAACAGACAGAAAAGCAGCGTGCATGTTTCACCATAAACACCTTTCTAGCTTGCCTCAACTAACATTTTTGTTCTCTCCTGAACCCCTGAAGAGCTATCAATCTCCTTCTGGCAAAACGTGTCAATTTTTCCACTTATAGAAAAGCTATGCGGAAACAGAATAGCATTTCTTGGCTCATCAATAATTTCAGAGAAGCAGCCCAATTTTTCCTCTCCTGTATAATATACAAATTGGTTCGTCATTTCACATTAAACATGGTACACAGGCATTAATTAACCAACTGTACTTCCCTAAAACAACACACTAGATATTTAGTTAGATATTCACTATTATTAAATATTCAATTAAATATTCCAATCACCTCTCCAGCAATTAAATCCCTAATAAAAGCAGTAACTAATAAATGCTCTTCTATAGATGCTAATAAGAAAGCTCAGTACGTTCACAGGTTGCCAGAGCTCCTTAATATTAGATAAACTTTGAAAGTTGGTTGCATTAGTTTTATTTACTTACAAAAGGATCTCACCAGTGTTTGAGAAAGAGAAACATGAAAATCAATATCAAGAAATATAAACAGAAACAAGGAAGATATTAAATTAAGCCCCATTTGAGAAGTTTCCTACTCCAATGAGTACATGATGTCCAGCCAAAAGCCTATTTATATACTACAACAAGTATTTAAGTGAGCACATCAGCAATAGGTTTCTGTGGGAACATATACTGGGGATCTTGTTTACAATGCACATGCAGGTGAAGTCAGGCTCAGGCAGCCAACTGAGCATTACGAGACACTCCTGCCTGCTGTCCACCTCCCCTGTGACACACAGCTTTGGAAAATCATTTCAGGCTGAATTGCCAGCGTTTTCAACACCTCCATCCATATGGCTGTGGATCCTCCTATTTCCTCTCTGCTTTTGCTGGACTGCAATTTCCGACACACCCGTTTTCCCAGTATTTCACCACAGCAGGCAGGCGAGAGCATTTCTTGCTGCCTAGCTGCAACTTCAACCTAGAAAGCCTATCTGAAGTCATCTCCTGATATTTTGGGAGCCCCAGCTCCACCGGCATGGGAAATGGACACGATGAAGGGCCCTCACATTCCCAACAGCTGAAATGACTCCGGTGGAGCTGGTCGCAGCACGGTGCTCAGGGGAAGGAGCCTTTCTGGGCAGATACCATCTCCTGTCCTCAGATGGTATCTAGCAGGTGATAAGGTGAAGCAGAAAGGTGGCAACGGGCCTCACAGGAGAAACTCGAAGAACAAAACTTTTCACTTTTCACTTAGGTCTGCTCTAAACCAGCCCTTTCCAGTCACTCCCCGCTCTAGCTCACAGAGATGGTGAGCTCTGTAAATGGTTTCAATAGGCTGCAATTCCTTTTGTGCAATTATAAATATTTTAACATATGACATCAGTACAATATGTTTTCATTGTGTTTAGATCTCTTTAATTAGGATGGGGCCTGAGTTCTCCTTGCTGCCTTTGGTACTTAGACTTGGCAACTAAATTTGTTTTGTCTCAACTCACTGTTCTTTCTTCCAGCGCGGGAGGAGCAATGTGCACTGCTTTTTTTATTTATTGTTCTTGATAATTGGCTTCATTTTCAGTCAGAACTGATCTGATCATCATGGAAAAAGAAATAAAACACATAAAAAAACCATTAAGGAATATTTATCTCCAAGTTAGAAGGGTAGTGAAAATAACCAGAAGGATGAGATAAGTGGTATTTCTAATCTAAAGGATAAAATCCCCACTTAAACATCTACAGACGACGATACAGCTTTCAAATGCAAGTATTTATGTCCTTTTATTTCTGGACTTTGCACTTAATATGGTGGTTAATTTATAGCAAGCAAAGGCTTAATTTACAGGATTGCAATAAGCCAGGAGCACAACCCCAGTACGGAAGAAGTCAACGACACGCCATCCATTCCCCCTCCATCACACGGGCAATAGCTGCACACACGGTCACACCTGGGCAATGTCATCGGCCACAGCCTTGGGCATTGACATTGGGGTGCTCCAGGAACCCAGCAGCCCCTTCCCTCTGGGCTACCATCCAAAAAAGAGAGCCCTGTCCCACCCTGCCCCAGCAAAAAGCCCTTGACCCTCTCCCAGCGCCAAGTTCTTCCTCCCCACAGCGATGCTAGGAAATGTTGGGATTATTCACCCCAGGGCTGGAAGGCTTGCGTGCTGCTTAGTAATGTGAGAAGTACCAGCAAAGGGTACTTTCCATTGCTTTTTTAATGTTTACTGGTAATCCTTCGCCATACAGGAGGGGACGGAGGGGCCCGGAGGCTCTGCGGAGCTGCCTGGTTACCCGGGGGCTTGGAGAGCGGCGCGGCACAGGCGGGAAATTTCTGTTTGGGTACATCCAACTACCAGAATTAGTCTGCAACTTTTGCTTGCTCATTTGTGGTCATCGAAATTGCACTGCTACACCGCATTATTAGTCAAAGCAGATACTAAAACGACCGAATCGCTAGAACATGGAAATAAGCTAGTTAGAGTGAAAGATTACAAATTACTAAAGTACACGGAGTAAGAATGCAACTCCCTTTGTAAGCCAACATGGCAAGGACAGACGTTTTTTTTTTTCCCCCCTAAGCAAGCTAATAAGGAATGTTAAGCAGGGCTCCATTTGCTCCCAAGAGAGAGTCTTTTTAAGTAGATTTAAATGTATTAACTAACATACCAAGATGCTTTATGAGAAATCCTGGTAATAGAATTACAGAGGTTGACAGCAAATTTGAAGTGAAAAATTAAATCATAACTGGTATGTCCTGTCTAATCCCATTCATTTCAATCAGTGTGAGAGCAAAACTTGTCATCGGAAGAACAAGAACTAAATGAACAAGATGCCTGGGGACTTTCTGGTTCTTTCCTTGATGTCTGTTGAGGGCATGTAGAGGGGGTTTCGTCCTATGGTTCAGCCAACTGGCCAAAGACTGCACATATAAATTCAGTACTGCATACTGGGCTAGAGCTTGATACATCCTCACTACATAAAGAGGATGGCTGGCTTGGACTCTCAGCTCTGCTGTGGGCTCCCAGTGTGACTCTGGGCATGCCAGCTTCTGGCTAGACTGAGAAAAGGCGATTGCAGCTTTTAGGCAGGACAGAGGCACAACAGGTCTCTGTGACACCCACAGTGAGACCCCACGGGCCCATCTTGGTGCCGTGTCACCCTGGAGCTGGAGGAACTTGCTTGGACACCAGTTTCACTTTTCAAAACTGCCCAACCCAGGTAGGAACCTATTACCCATGGAGCCAAACCAGCAGGGCATGCCTAACCCATGCGGAGGTCCAGCTTAATGCAGGTCCCACTTAATGCAGCTCCTTTCTTTCCTCTAAATGCACAGCAGTTGCCATCTCCAGGCTAGCAGCGAGCACTTACCCAGGAGTGGCTTTCTAAGCCTGAAGGGTTTCAAGGTTCCCACTGCCTGACATGGAAAGCATCCTAACCATCTGAGCACGGGCTGTCCTGCTTGGTGGGGGACAGAGTTCCTCATTCTTCATGCTGGAACTGCCCCAGTAGCGAGCAGAAAGCACCATGGGTACCAGGAAGACTAGAAGGGAATGGGATTTGGGGGTTAGGCAGGACAGGGTGCCCAGGTCTCCATGCCAGCATCATATTGCTTTGGGTTTTCATCCAAGATCAATTGGAGGTGCAAAAGAACACACAGTTCTGGTGGCAGGGATCGGGTTCCAGACAAATGAGTTGGCCCCTAAATTCATGGGATGGTACCCATATCACTGGGCAATTTTGTGGCAGCAGCCATCTCAGTTTGTGGACATGCCCCTGTAAGAAACAATTTGGTGGCTGGGGATACGCAGTCCTCCTTGGGCACCCATCCTTGCTCTGCTGCCAGCACAGCACGGGGGGGACCAGCTTCCAGAAGGAGAGTATGGGAAAGTGGAGAGAGTGCACGATGACTGCATGTCGGCACTGAGAGCCGAATTCTCTACTATGTACAAAGTGCTCGGGAAATCAAAAGTTATGTTGAAAAATCTCTGACTGTTGTGCAACTTACATAAGGATAAAAAATTGTATACAAGAGAGAGAAAATGTTTGGAGGACGATAACCAGGAGGAGGAGCACCACGATCCTCAGTTCAGAAAGAAGCTGTGGAGGACAGCAAAAGCAGAGCTTCCAGCGATAGTTACGCAGCAAAAATCTTCAGGAGCGCGTCTTTGAAGTACCACCGGGAAGGATCAATCCTATTACAGCCCTCCCGAGGAAGTGTTAATCTTCTAGACAAAGAAACGAAGGCTCACTCTTTGTGAACTGGCATGTATTTCTGATGGCTTCTGGCTCACTTTGTTTGTTTCGTTAAGGCACATCCAACCCAGTCTTTTTCCAAACAACTAAACCAAGCTCAAGTCAAAGGCAAGTGGAAGCTGCTAGGAAACATCAGGCCGATTTCTTCTAGGAAGGGTGAATTTATAGGCCTATACATTTAACTGTCACTGACAAAATGCTGCCATCGTGGAAACAGTAAAATATCCCATGGACAACAATGGTATTAGGATTTTATTCTTGATTTAGAAATTGCTGGCTTTTTTCTAAGAAAAAAGAAAAAACCTGCGCTGAAGGTTCAAAAAATGATGCAAGAAAAAAAGCAGAGTGGTAGGAGATAAGCTACACTGATAAAATGTAATCCTTTTATGTTGGAATTAAAAAGGATTCAAGGTTTATGTATCCAGTGCTTTAGACTATATTTATCATAAATAAGCCTAAGTTAGCATAACGTAGCATAGTCTGTTGGGAAAAATTTACAAATCAGCCCCTTTATTAGGATTACCGTTACTACTTTAAGGAAAGGCACTCAAATCCGAACTCAGGGCTTTTTTTTTTTTTTTTTTATCTTTCAGGGACAGATGAACAGCTTTTGGTTGGGGATTTCTTTTTATTTATTTTTTTTAAGTATAAAAACCAATTACTGGTCTTGACTGAAGCTGAATTCAATTCCTTTTTTGATGTTCTGCAGTGCACTTTTGAGCAGCTTTTGGAAGCTATGACTAGCGTACAGCATTTGCAGTCCCTCCAACAAAACAGAGAATATATTTGTAAGCTCATTACTACCAGCACGGACACAACTCAGTTTGTTCTTGCATTAACGGTGAAGAAAATTCCTAGTATGAGCAAGGGGAAAATCGCAGCCATCGACTTGTGATTAATTTAACCATTTATTTATTTTTTTTTAAACATTTAGGTGTAGATTCCTCGTATCGGGTGTTTTCCACCACTTGCGCCTTCTTGCTGGCAGGTCCTGGAGGGCACCACCTGGCATGACCAGCGGGCAGCATCCTACAGAAGCCTGAATTTGCCTTCCTATTGCAAGGCTCAGTGCCACATCACTTGCCATGCCGGCCCTGGCTCCTGCTGACCAACAGCTTCTGGCTTGCCTGCTGTTTTCCCCAGGCCCAGCCTCGCTCAAGGCCATACGTTGCCCTGCCTGCCATCAGACCAGCCCATGGAGAAGGGGAAAGACTTGTCACCTCCAGGCAGGCTCCACCTGGTATCTAAGGCTGGGATCGAGCCCACAAAGGCAGTGAATGCATTTGTTGTGGCGATCGCGCTGCTCTGCTAACGCACCGCAAGCTGCTCCAGTCGGATATTAAGTGGGAAAAAAAGCACCGTGGAAATTGAGTTATGGCATTAATTTGATTTTGTTGAATGGAAAAGGGGGATAAAAAGAGACATACAAGAGCAGCTTCAGACATAAACAAGGAGCGTATCCCATTTTGGACGGCCTCACGCGCTGCGTATGGCACAACACGCAGTTTTCTTCTTCTTGTTTGTTGTTTTCAGTTTAGGTTTTATCCAATTATATATCTATTGTGTGACAGGCCTGGCATGAGAGATTCCATTTACAGGAAATATTTCTGAGATCACGGGCCCTGCAGGCTAAATGCAAACACTGGAGCAGATGGTAACTGATCCAGTAGAGCCATACCTAGGGGTGCTGGAAGGGGAAAAGACTTGGAAAGTAAAGCTGCTAACAAAATAGCCTCGCGTTATTAAAACCTACAACCACATCGGTCCAGCGAGCAGCTAGGGACCTCATTAGGGGTGCCTCCTACCACCGCCACCAGCCTGCTGGTGGTGAGGGGCTGCTCTCGGAGGAGAGGCCTGAGATCAAAGTGCCAGCCCAGCCCCTGAGGAGACCCTTCCCACCCTGCAGGGCGCCGAGGTCTGTCCTGCATCGTGGCCTCAGTGTCGGGCGCGGGTGCCCCCGGGGTGCTCTCCCACATGCCATCCCTCTCTCCTTCACAGCAGCCCCGTCGGCGCAAGGGGTGGATGACCAGAGCACCTGTAGTGATATACGAGCACCAGAAGGCTCACGCAGGACAAACTCGGGAGATCCTGGGGGAGGGTGGGGACGAAGGAAGGAAGCTTGCATCAATACGCTCCCGAGCACTTTCTCGCAGCAAAAACAGCCTTTGCACGGGGCGCCTGCAATTATAAAAGGGCCGTGACAAGAAATCACAGCCCTAATGAACCGCACAGTAGCAGGAAAACAGTTCAACCACAGACCTGCAAAAGCAGGTGCTCTGCCTCCTCCTGTATTTAAGTAGCATCTATTACCGTGGATTTCCAGCCCTGATGCTATGACAGCATCTCAGTATAACGATGGTGAACACGGCTTTTAAACAAATGAGGGGAAGTTCAGGGAGGCTGGATGATAAAAGTGAGATTCCAGACCAGTAAACTGGAACAGCTGACCAAAGCCCTTGAGAAACACTGACTCATTCACCATCAGTATTTTAGAGGTTGGTGAAAGTTACATCACTTCATAAGGCGGAGTGCAAAATATCAGCTCCAGTTACTTTACCTACTTTGGTTGCTGCAAAGGAGAGACAAGCTGTGTCTGTTTACCTACATTAATTGCACTGCCTCCTCCTTACTAAGCATCTGCACAAGCTTTGTTACACTACAGGTGGTCCACCAACGGTGCCTACGTCATTTTTGACACTCCTGCTCTTGTCTTACCCCCTTCTGGCTCTGTGGCTGCCACAAGACTTGTGACAGCCACTCGTGTCCCCGCGTGTGATGTTTTTGCTCTTTGGTATGCAGCAGCAGGCCTTGATTTACACTAGCCATCCAGTTTTACCAGGATCCTCTAAAATAAACTCCCGTGCTGCTGCAGAGTCCTGTTTAAATCAAGAGGCCTTCACATGGGTGAAGACGTCTTAAAGAAAGATTGGGATGTAACTCTGTCACAGTTATTATGATTTGGTAACATTTAGCAGCTGTGTTTTTTTGCTGTAGACATCAGTTTTATAGCTGAAACTGTTCCTTTAATTTTTTTTGCAAGAAAGTTTAGCTATTTTTTTTGTCTTTGTTGTTTCCTGGACTCCTAAATATAGCCAAGCGGAATAACTAGCACCTCTGTAAACTGTTGGTTAAATGCCACAGCAAGTTTCATTTTGCACTCTGGAAGGCCATTTAAAACACATCAGACTTGTAGAGCTCAAAATTTAGGAAATTATTTACATTCTGGGAATAACTTCTAACCATTTCCTCAGGCTTTTCTGCCTTTAATACATGTTAATGCTATTCCCACCAAATAAAAACGTGGCTTGAAAAATACCAGGTGTCAAAATAAATGGCACTTCAAAGTTTAAAAAACACAATTGAAAAATGCAAATCTTGAGAGGTTGCTCTGCTGTCATGAGGTGTTTAGTTGCTGTGATGTTAAACAGCAAGTTGACCGCTCTGGACTTCACGGATAATTTCAGGCAAAGCACAAGAGGCAAGCTCACCGGCAGTAAATGAAACTGCTGCAGCACTTAACCCTATGGAGCTGAGTTCATTAATATCATCACTATTTAGCATAAAGACATACTATTTGAAAACTAAAACCATCATGGAATTAAGCGTCACATTTCTGTCCAATATGGAAGTACGATTTCCATCCCTCTAGTGTTTATATGCCACATGGGCTACGATGGTGAACGCCACTGGAGGCAAGAAATGAATTCCTCACCCCAGCCTCCCCCAAAAACCCTCACACAACAACAAGCTGAGACACAGGGGTCAATATTTAAAAGCATGTGAATTCCTTGATGACCCAGAAGGCCGTACTACATCCCTTGACTCCTAAATCACTCGAATAAAAGCCCTGGCGTTCCTGAAAAAATGAGAATGCCTGACCCACAGAGAGTAAAACTTGCTTATTTGTTCAGTTTACTGTCAACATTTCAAAGGAATTATCATCCCCATTTTGCAGAAAATAAGCTGCTTGCCTAAGGTCAAAGAGTGAATTAATGTTAAACTAGATTACAGAATATCGTGGTTCCCATTCCTGTGGTCAACCAGCTAACATCTGATTAGGTCACCCCAGTACATTTAATTTAAAAAGAATGTTGAATCTAACACTCTGCCTAAGTGCTCAGGCCTTCAATAAAAAGTCATGTGAAAGTGAGAGAGGGAACTATAAACAAGAAGGCTCCCTAAGCCTCAGTAACTCGCAGACCCAAGGAGTCAAAGAGCAATGCAAAGTAACTGTACCGAAATATCTGCATTTGCTGCAGAAAGTCCTAAAAATACTCTTGGTCTTTGGGGCACAAAAGCATCCTGCAGGATCTGTTGCAGCATGGGGTTGGAACGAGCAGCATTGGGTAGGCTCAGCAGCTGTTCTCTGCTAGCCCAAGCAGTCCCGTGAAACTACTGCCTCCTTAGCATCTGCAAAGGTATCACTGCCTGGCCATAATGAGAAGGCATAATGAGAATTAGGTATCATGGATAGCCAGTGAATAGCTGCCTGCCCAAACCAAACTGCAGCACCTCACACACAAGCACTTGTACCCCGGTACATTTAATATCCTCAAACTAACCCTCATCTCTGAATTTGTACTTTGAAGCAGTGGGGAACTTAAAAAAGTTTTTGCTGAAAATATATATTCAACATAATTTGTTGACAATATCAAACATCAAATAGCCTTCTGTACCTGTTTGGTTATTTAAACAAAGCTTGCTCAGTTTGCTTGCCAAACTAAATGTTTCTGAAGTCCCCATTCAGACAACCACTAGGTAACATAAACTGTGAAGACAGGTCTTCAGAAAAAAAATAATCAAAGCATCAGCTGACTATCAATCCAAATAAAATACCATTTAGCCCAAAACCAAGCCCTGCAGCACAACCACAGAGCTAACTGAAAGAATAGAGCTTGTCTTTATGTGGGATTGCTGAGGAGCAGCTATTTCTGAAAACCTCCATGAGTTGACACTCTTGCTCTACAATAAGTGTGCTTTGTTCCTCTTTAGCCAGAACCAACTCTGCAATATGCTAAAGACCGCTCAGGAGCAACGTGGCCTCTTTCCAAAAAAGAAAGACTAACAGTTCATGGACTCACTCCTCCACACCTGTTTCTGAACAACACGCAAGTAGACAAACCCTGGGAAATCTGTGTCACCAAAAATGTGAAATTACGGACTTATGCGAGACATTAGCCACCTACGTGCGGGTTTTTGGGTACCAAATATGAACAGTAGATGTTAAGCTAACTGTCTTGGATGGACTACATGAAAAACTGTTGGCAAATCAGCAGAATAGTCACTACAAACCTTAAAAGTCAAAAAGTGGAGTCTTTGCTGGAAGATTTTCCCAAGGGTTTCCACTGAGCTCTCCCTGTGGTACCACATACCAGCCTGGATACAACCTCATAATTGGTGAATTTCGTGGCCTCTCTCTCTGGGTACACATAAGCCATCAGGAACATGCCTTTTGACACATAAAGTGCTATTCTCAGATCAAAACCAAGCCATTTCTTTCTGCAGATAAATTCAGTCTTCATGTACAGAATTTGACATATGAACAAGCCCATGAAAATTAGTCTGGTGTTTTCTAAATTCACTTCTAAAAGTACATTGCACAAGGAAGAGCAAGAAGACAGACTGAACAACTAAGTACAATTCATACATTTTAGGACATTACTTTATTTTCGTACTCTTGCCTCTCCAGTGATCTATCCTAATCTACCCTACTTTAGTGGAGTTAACCATGTACCCACTTGCCTTCAAAACATCCCACAA
This sequence comes from Aythya marila, assembly GCF_965140915.1. Lineage (NCBI taxonomy): Eukaryota > Metazoa > Chordata > Aves > Anseriformes > Anatidae > Aythya > Aythya marila. Next base: position 80,172,210 of record NC_139043.1, read on the forward strand.
AGGTCTGTGAACGTGTAATAAATGCACAAGATGCGCCTCCCATAAGTTTCATTAGTAAGGGTAGGGCTGCATCTCCATCAAAGGAATGATAATTACAACCTAAAGAAATCTTTCTTCATGGGCAAGTAGCAGTGAAAAAGAATGTATTCATTCATTTGTGCAAGGAGGGCTCTGTCCTCAAAAATCCAGTCAGGCTCAGTAGTCACACAGGGAAGGTATGGGATGCCTTTCTTCCTGTCTGCTCCTCCTTGGTTAGCACACCTCTAAAACTATCAATGTGTTTCTAGAGCTGTGTTGGTAATTTCGCCAACCAGTTTTACCAGCCCTCTCCTTTAACTCCCACACAGGAGAATTATCCAGCTTGCACCCAAATCTTGTATGTTAGCATGGAAGAAAGCTTGAGAGCTACTGCTACACCCACAGCTGTTTTCCACGAATCTGAAGAACACAATCAGCCTAATTGTTTCTTTGAAGATAGGCCATCCTTTTCCTGTGGCCTAATTTAGACTGAACATTAAAAGCCTATAAAGCTAAAAATGGAAAATCACTCATAGTTGAACTTGCAAAATGTAGAATCTATTTTTCATGAAACAATTTCAAATTTTATGTTTTCTCGTATAGACGGTTTCCTACCTCAAATGGAAAACACTACACTGATGACCTACTCCATTATGAAATCCCACACTTTTGACCTGTAGCAAGTAGGACACAACACAAGGTGAAAAAGGATGGCTTCAGATCTGATTCAAAGTGTCGCAAGGTCAAGTGAGAGTCTGCTGGGACTGGGATCGTGACTGCAAGAACTGCGGGCCTTCCGAGACAAAGGCGGTACATGACAGAAGAGCACAGAGGCAATAGCAGCAGGCCAATAAACATTAGCCTTTCTCTGAAAATCAGCAGCTGTTGGGTGTTATGATAAGCCGTTAAAATAATACTGTTTACTGCCAGTGAGTAAGCAGCTTCAGAGCTTGCTTAGGACAGGGAATATTATACTAGCAACACTAACGATTCTGAAACATGAAGCACCTTCAATTCAACAGAAGCTGAAGTTGATACGCTCAAAATCCCATTGGGCTCAGACCTTCGGGCCCAGGTTGTGTCCAGCTGGTGAGACGGCCTCCAAAGAAGGACCGGTGTGCAGGCAGCTATTAAAATGCCCCCAAACAAGAAGTCTTAATGGGTCCTCGCAAAACCCGGGAACTGTGCTATCCATTCTTCAGCACCATCTACTGGTACCGTACCTAGCATCAAACTATTTGCTTGCCTGCAGGCCATAGCCAGCTGTCTCTTGCCCATGCCAGTAAGAAAACCAGGTTCCTCACGAGGCCCAGGATCTCTTTGTCACTAACAGCAGCCTTTCCTTCATGGTGGATATGCCTCAATGATACTTCTGATGCCTACCAAACTCCTTTCCAAGCTGCTATGCCCACAGCTTAGACTTGAACCAGCTTGTATGGTACCAGGGGCCTATGTAAGGATGTTCCTGCTCAAGAAATGAAATGATGTGTTCCCACAATCAAGGTATTACTGACCATACCTGCAATTTTTGACCTATGTACACCCTCAGATCTGCCGAGCACAAGAGTGCTATTTGATGAGTGCTAGCTTTGCCCCTTTTCATGCCTCTACCACCTTTAGGGCTCTGTGGTGTCTCAGTGGCATCCCCACTTGACGACACTCCACTCATTCAAGAGGACAAGACACTAACCATAGCACAGCAGCTTCCCAAGGATGGACTGCACACACAAATAGGTGAGCTTAGCACAGGGACAATACAGAAGGTCCCAGCTGAGCCTCCTTGGAGCCGGAAAGGTGTTTGCTTCCCATCATGCAAGCTCTGGGTAGCACTCGCAAAACCAGCACCCAGCAAATACTGGAAATGCAGCTCGCAGCTGGTTAGGCTGCTTCTGGAAAGCAAAGGAGCTGAAGGACGTGTCCTCATTAATAGAAAGAGGCTTTCTGGGGCCACATGGACAGATCTGGAGACCGAAGCCAGTACAATGCCTGGCCTCCCATCCCAGCTTCTGCGTCTTCAGGGCCTATTGACTTCACTGTTTCAGATGAATGTTGGGAAAGTGTTGACAGGGGTTTCAAAGGGAAGTTTCGAGTCTAAACGCATTGTCGAGTCCAGGCCCTTGGCAGTTGCTTTGTTGCACAAGAGAAAGGGGGGAAAACACGAAGAAAGCAGCCCACTGCAGCCACTTTCCCAGGGCACAGGCGCAATCACACAGGCAGCTGAAGCCCAGCCCCGCACTGAGCACCAGGAGCTGCCGGCACCGCACCATGCTCACACACCAGCTCCTGCACACCACCCCCAAAAAATGTCAACACCACCAAAAGGGTCAGTGCCATTTCACTCATTTAAACCACGGTTGCGTGGGAGCTGTGCAGTGTTGCTGCCCGCCCAGGCTCTACCTGGTCCCACCCCTGCCAGCACCACGCAGCGCATCCAGCATGGAGCTACAGGCAATGACGGGATGCACTACTGGCAAGAAAAAACAGTGGCGAGGCCCAAATGGAATTTTTCACCCTGTTCTGGGAAGAAACAGCGCGGGCAATGACAAAAATAATCTTTTTTACCTTCTTGCATAAGAAAGCATCTTCGCAGATGCAGAATGATCTAAATTTACCAATGGGAGGAGGACCTGAATACAGATGATAACCACTGACGCTCTATTTAAATTTAATTTTTAAGTCTTGAATACAGAATTTAAATATACAATGCATACTGTAAGCAGAAATTAATTTCACCCTCTGCTACCCATGCTTTTTTTCCCATTTGGCTCAGCCGTTTAAAGGAAAAAAATTCCTCTTGAACTCTAATCACTTTTGAATGAATTATTAAAAAGCTTGACTTTACAAGCAGTTTTCCTTTTATATAAAACAGCACACAAATAAAAGAGGAAACTGATTAAACGGGGAACATGGCAGTATTCACTTGACAGCGTACTTTGTAAAAACGAATGGTGCATGTGTGGTGCATGTGCGCACATCTGCCTGGGTGAGGAGGGGTGGCTTTTTTCTGCAGTCTTCTCATTTACAATAACCGTGTGCTGTTCTGGCACTTTTAGCTTGAAAACATCAGGCTACTTATGATTTGAAGTCGGTTGCGTTTCTTTAAAGAGAGAAAATATTTTAGCTTGTATTTAAATTTATTTTTATAAACTTATTTTAAATTAACGGACTTTTCCTTGCATACTTGAAAGGCTTGCATTTCATCTCTAAAAAATCCTGATAACTCTGGAATACCTAACTTCTTTCTTCTTGTTGCAAACAGAGTCTCGATTATATTCATCATAAAAAGCAGGGGATGCTGCCAGCTCTCTTCTGAAAAGCCATGGGAATAAGACGTGTATGCTTTGCTACTTCATGTACTTGCGACTGACAAAAGACTTCTTTTGAAGTAAATTATAAGCACGTAGCACCTTGAAGTGATTAAAAAGGAGTAAAATACTCAAATATGCTTATTTTTTGTCCAAAACAATCTCTCTTGTAACAGCTAGGACGTAGTGGGAGTGGAAACAGTTTTCCCATAGCTCAACACATTAAAGCAAAACCTTTCTCAGGGTGGACGGGGACAGGCGGCTGCGAGCCTGAAACACCTGTGGGAGAAGAGGTGAGAGGGAGGAGGACATGAATTTGGCTGCTGTTGCACTGGGAAGGATGACGGGATTCCCCTTTCCCACAGCCTTGAGCAAAACCTGAGTCTGGCCACAGATTTTGTGCTCAGCTGAAGGCCATGCCCAGAGCAGAGCTCGACACGTTCCTGCGCTGCTCCTTGGGGTGCTTCTCACGCCTGCTGCCCCTCTGCCAAAGGCTTCACCCATCAACAAAAACTGAATCCATCAGGCAGCTCTTGAGCCTGGCAGATTTTTTTTTTCAGATCCTCTCTGTCCATTTCTGTGGACGGCATGCATATTCAATAACTTGGACGCTTGTCTACACTATGATACTATTAGCCTCCCACACGAATCTCATTTAAAATAATAATAATAATAATCAGGAACATGAACCTAATTAGGTTCATAATTAGCAACATGAAAGTAAGGCAGATTACTTTCAGAAAATTACAAATCCAAGCAAGAACATGACAACAAGATGATTTTGAATCAAAATATAACCAGAACAGTCTGAGCATAAGGAATGACTCCCCTGACATTAAGGGCACAAAACACCAAAGCTGACATTTTGGGTATGAATCGGACTGTGAATCTCTGGCTACCCAGAACCATACCAGTTACCCCTGGAAACTTCTCCTGCTCTTCAGAGGACCAGCACAAGCCCACGTATCACATGAAGACCAGCTCAGACTTCTTAGAGAGGAACCACAGTGATGCTGACGCCTTGCCCTGAAAGTCAGCACTGGGTGAGTGCTGCCCAGCACGCGCACTGGAGGGGACACGTTCCCAAGTGATTCACCGGATAGGAACCACGCAAATCATGCACCCTGTCGCTTGCTAACATCACAGAGGAGACAGCACGTATCCCCTCCAGAGTGTGATCCTGCAACCTCTAGTGACGCCGACATCCAAGGACTGTTTGCCAAGAGGCTGAATGCTGCGCTGGGCCCTTGGGTCGTACATCAAATGTTCACATGCACTGACAGATGTTTATGTTGGTCATCCTGATTTAGCTCCCATTACATCATTTACCAAGCTACCGATGTTATCATAAATGCTCAAACAAGCTGGCGAAGGAGACTCAAATACAAATTTGATTTCCTTGTGGTATGAGGGCATTACAGCCCAGACTGCACCTTGCTCTTAAATTAAACTGAATGACTGCACCGATTCTTTAATCCACTTGAATTCTGTATGGAAAAGAAGCTTTTTGTTTCAGAAGACTGACTTCATTCATCATTTGGCTATCACAAGATGAATGAAAGGTACTATACCATATGGGGGGGATCAGACTTTGAATCACAGACTACTGGTATAAAACTAAAAACTGTTTTGTACTTTAATTTAGGAGCTATTCGGGCTGCGATTTGCTTCAGCTACGTTAATTCCTAAACATCTATGGTTTAGCACTTCCAGTCACTTGTTTTGTGTCTGACTGGACTATTTTAACATACTGAAAATCAACTGAAAGTTGTGAGGGAGCAAAATTAATAAGCACAGGAAGTCCTCAACCTGTTGTGTGTGTGCATAACATGCTGGCCGCCTCACACAGAAGTACTGCCCTATTATCAAATGCAAGGGGTTAAATGTAAGCTCTGTGGCAGCCTCTCTGTTTGTTTGGTTGTCATAAGTGTGGGGAGGGAATAGGAAACACTTCACACATCTTGTTTTCCGCTTCTAATGTATTTCTGAGTTTTCTGCTGCAGTCTTTGCTTGGATGTGTAATCACTGTGGAATGGCTACTATACCCTTGCTACGCTGCATAATACTTTCCCTTCCTCCTTCTGTAGGATTCCTCATGAAAATAGGCACTTTGTGTTTTTGGCCCTAAGGACAGAACATAATGTACTGTCTCTAGGAAAAAAAAAAAAATCATTAAAACATTTTCCACTACTTAAAAAACAACAACACATGAAGTACTACTGTATTTCTTTCATGCACATGACCTCATAGATACATGTGTGCATCCACACACACACACACGAATGCATTCAATTTAGCTATTTATAGAGCTCTATAATTTTTCCTGGCTCGAGTTTGAGTGAGCTTCCCCTGATGGGGTTCGGTTCACACGGTTTCACGGCCCGTCATTTTGCTGCGAGTTCACATTCGTGGAACATCCCCTCCCGATCCCCGCCTCCTCCGACAATCCCGCTCTGCCGATTACACCGGCTGCTCGCTTTACTGAACTTATCAGGAAAAAACAGAGGGGTTTTTCTCTCCCAAGGAGCTGTGTGTGTTTTCTCGCTCTTTCTTACCATCTCCTAGCAGCAAAACTCACGGATACAGTCACAGCCTGTTTTGCTGATATAACCTTCGACACGCGTCAGGAGGGTCTCAGCAGAGTCATGTAAAGCCCTTCCAGGCATGCTGTCACTCCCTTGAGTAGGAGCTATGCAGATTTCAAGAACATTTGCGAGCCACTGAGCCTTGGTGGGCATCCACACTGCACTGAACTTTTTCTTGCTCCACTTTCAGTGAGATGAGCTCAGATACCTCAAGGCAGGGAAAACTTTTTCTCACCCTGGAGCTAGCCTGCCCTTTGGTCCCTCCACATTTCAGCAAACGGGCTTGCCCCAGGGTGAAGGATGCCCCTGAATGACCTAAGACAGTGGGGTCTGCTGGTACTTTGTCTCTTCCCAACCCCTTTCTGGCTCTCTGGGCTGGGGAGGGAAGGCTGAACTGGAGCGAAATCCAGCAACCTCTTACTGCAGGAGTGCCTGCTGAGAGCTAAGCACCAGCCTGCAAAACTCCCAGCTAGGCTCTACTCTCTTCTGGAAAGAAACCAGCCCCCAGCTGCACCAAGGTGGGATGCTGGAGGACACAAAACAACAACAGAGAAACAACCAAGTTGTCCCCCTTTCCACATGACAGGGCTCAGCACAGTTGGACCCGAGAGGTACAGCCTACACAAAGGACAGAGAGGCACAGCTCAGAGAGCAAAAAGCTATTAAAGCAAAAACCCATGAGGCAGATAACAGCTCATGCCAGACTTCTCAAAATTTAGGTGTTGATTGTTCAAAATTTATGTCTAGATTTTTCTTAAGAATGCAATTTCCTGGCACATGGTACAGCTCGCTGTAGACCTGCATGTCAGCACAGCAGGCATCCTGTTGCAGAGGTTATTATGGAACTATTGAATGTTTTCATGCCAAATTTGTCCAAATTAAACCAAGGGGAATGGAAATACTTTCCCTGGATAGGTGGTGGTTGTATTAGGTGGGTTTGTTTATAAGGAGAATAAAAGTTACAGCTAAATATAAAAGCAGATATATCATAATATTGTCTGAGAACTTGAATAACATGTCATTCAGCCTGCGTGCTGTGGAAAGAACATTAAGGTCAAGTCTAAAATAAGATCAGTGACTGTTTGACAATAGAAACATGTAGGAGGTAGAACAGGAGAATTTTCCACATTTTTTTAAATGACATTTTTTTGTAGAAGAATGTTCTTGCCTGTCTCGCTACGGGTCCGAGGCAAACCCCATCGAACTTGGTGCAAAACATGCTGCTGAATTCAGCATGTGTTTGATCACCCCCCTGACAAACCTGCATTAGTCATTTGTGCCAGGTGTTTACTTTTTGCATGAGGCTCAATTTGAAAATAAAAGGAGGCTCCTCTGTTGCATTTTTGTTTTTAGAGTTTCACTTTCCACTTCAGCCCTCTGATCCCGCTCCCCTGGAAGTCAATGACTTCAGTGAGGTTCCTGCTACGTTTTAAAGGTAAGGATGGTCGTGTTTGCAGTGCTGGGGATCCAGCAGAATTCCTGGCAAGGTCAAAAAAAAGGAGAGAAAATAAAAAGAAGAAGAAGAAGGGAAAAAAAAGACCCACACCAATACTTTAAGTACTTTATAAAATCAAGTGTTCCTTTTTCACTTTATTCATCCACCAAAACTTGGGGTGAAGATATGTCTCCATGGACCTGCCAGAGTGAAAGCACCAGCAGATGCCAGGTCCCTGGGCTGCAGCAGGGCAGCTCCAGAGACTAATCCAAGGCCAGCGGCTGAGGCCAATGCCCATTGCCACCATGTCACGCCTCGGGACACTCCCAGGTCTGGGGCACAAGAAGGGGACACTGCCAAAATTAGTATCACGCCAAGGGCTGGCACGCGATGGCTTTGACCCTTAACTATTCCGCTGGGAACACGGCATTGTTCTGGCCCTATTAAGAATAATTTGCATCTTGTCTAATGGCCCTGGGAGGAAAAAATAAAAGTAAAAAGGGTGGCAGGCCTTGAGGGAGGAGGAGAGGAAATGGGAGTGCTGCCATGTTCTTCTGAGAACTGGCAAAATAAGAAGGCTGACTTTCTTACGGAGCCAGAGGTAAAACCAGTCATTGCAAAATTATTTAATGTCTAACGAATCACCCACCCTTCATTGCCACAACGCAGGGTTTTCAAAACCTCTCAGCTGTACAGAAGAGCTTTTGTCCAACCGACCTGGCAGGGACCTTGACCACAGGAAGCTTATTCCAGAGAGACCCCGAGCCTCTCCTGAGGCACTGGTGGGGCCGACACCTCGTGATAAGGAGTTGCTCTGAAAACAGGGAGAGAGAAAAGGGACCTCTGCCCACCGCGTTTCTCCACCACCCTTGGAGCCCTGCTTCTAAACAGCAGAAAAACAGCATCACGTCGCCCTGGTTTCTGACATTTCTAGCTGAGAGGTGTTTCGTTAGGGATCAAAATGTCCTCAAAAACAAACAAGCTCGCTGTCCATCCCTTGCGAGGAAGCAGGTAGTTTATTCCAGCTGTCAGTGACAGCAAACCAGCTCCGCTCCCACTGTCAGTTTTAGCTCTAGGCCAGTTATTAAAATTAAACAGTTTCATTTGTGGGAATGATGTATTTGTGTCTGCAGGAGGGAGAGAAGGGAGCAGAGAGGGGAAAAAGCGAGCAAGCTTTCTAAAACAAACCCTAAGCCCATTTACACAGCGCTACGTCGTGCCAACGCTGCGTCTTCGCTCAGCCCATTAAGCTGTCACAACAGCCCCAGCCTGCAGAATGCGTTACCATGCCCCAAAACATCCTTCTCCCTGGGTTGGAAAAATAAATAATAATTAAAACCAACAAACACAGGAAAACAAGTTTTTTATTTCTTGCAAAATAAATACACTATTTCCTAGGGAAACAACCACCCTTAGCAGATGGGAAGAAAAGTACAGAGAGATGCCTCAAAAAGCTTCCCCACCCCTTGTGCCACCCAGACCAGAGAGCCCTGCTCCTCATCAGCTCATCCCTGGCTTTGAGAAACACTTTACTGGCTGAGCAGGGCCAGGCAAACCTGAGGAAGCCTTTCTGTAGTTTTCCACCGCTGCACAGACGTGCCCGAGCACCCACCACAGCCAAGCCTTTGTATGGCACTTCGTGGAGCTGTGCTGGGGCTCTGCCTGTGTGCTGCTTGCTAGATGATGCCGGACACTGCTGTGTCCTGGGGGAAGCTCTGCTGCACTGGAAAAAAAAAAGCTATCAACTGCAATCGGGCCAGGATGCCACGCATCCAGTCCAGAGCCAGGCAGGTGATTTTTCTCCTGCAGCCTTTTTTGCAGACAGCCGTGAGCTACCGCAGAAGCCTGAGTGAACTCCATGCTGGGTCATTTATTTGCGGCCTGATTGCCACCTGACATTTCAAATGAGGGATTTTATTTCCTCCCTTCTCGGTGTGCCCTGCTGCCGCATTCCAGCGCGGGAAGGAGGAAAGCATTTCCCTCTGCAGGCTTCAGAGCAGCGGCGCTATTTATTGCCGCGCATTAGTGGCTCTGGGCAAGGAAGAAGGGAACGGGCCAAGCAAGAACTTGAAAATAATACGCGCATTAGGCCTCCTTCTGGGTTATAGTCAGGACCTTTCGCATCAATCAGCAGACGGGGGATTAGATATTTAGACAGCATAATTTAGTGTGATTTGCCAGATGACTTCAGTCAAGGGTCTTTGGATGCGTCTAACTGAACTTAAATTCGCAGACACTTGGAGCACAACGTAGCGTTTACTTTTATTATGAACGAGGGAGCTTTTTACTTCAGTTTTTTTCAGTGCCATTTCTTACTTGAGCTGTGCATACATCCTTGATTAAGAAAATCTAACCGATAGGTAACACCCATCATCTTATTTTGCTAATTGAAATGCCCACTCATTTACTACTGCATATGAACTCTCCTTTGAATCGTTTTTAATTCTTTTTTACTAGTAAAAAAAAAAAAAAAGACAGAAATAGGGTCCCCCTCCTACATTTCATATTACACTCTCTGAATATATCATGAGTTTTCTTCAGAAGCAAGTTCTTCCCTTTAAAGACAAAGTTGACAGAAGTTACTCCCTCCTGAAGACACAACACAGGACTTTCTGGGACCGCAGGAGGAGGCGTTTCGTTGGCCTCCAGTCCAAGGACCTGTCCTGACTTTCCACTGAGTCACCCAAGTCTCTGCAGAGCAAGCAGTTGGAATTCTGTCTCATAAGCCTCAATGCAGAAAGATAGCTTAAGCTAATGTTTACCTCATGGTCAAGCCCAAAGGTTTGATTACTAGACACTTTTAAAAAAAATATTTTTGTTTTAAAATTGCTTTTTCTGCCTATATCTGAATGGAAGCAAAGGAATAAGCATGCACAAAGACACTTTGCATCTGTGCACATAACATAGCTTATTATTCCTTACCCTGAGGCGCCACATCAGCTGTTACATGCGCATTTTGTGGGAATGGAAAAGGAAGGAAAATCTCTCCCATTACACAAATGCCTGATGAACTGTGCTGATAGATAAAGGAAAAAAATAAAGTTGCAAGTTGCCATTCCTCATGCTGTTCGCCCTTTTCCCAAATAGAAACTACAAATCAACAGCTGAAACAAATCTTTCTAACGTTTGCTTCGCAAGTATTGCTAAACACATCCAAACAGCATATTGAAAATAGTTTAAGTCTAACTTCAATTTATTTTTTTTCTTCTTTCTTCTACCTCACCTCTTTTTGTTCAATACTGTATCTTGGTATCATGGGGGTCAACACAGTTCCCAGACCTGTAATGATGCATAGCTAGCAAGATTACCCATCTCATAGGGGGCTGACTGAAAAAGAGAGCTGTTAATGATCTGCCCCAAATCATGTAAGGGTATTCAGTGCTAGCGCCAAGGAGAGGCAGTTGAGTTTTGACTCTCAGCTGCCTTCTGTAACAACTACGTGACAGCCTCTGAATCACTATGTGGGGAAAACAGGGCCTTTTCATTTTGATTGTAGCTGGCACATATACTTAAATGACTCACTGAAGTACCCTGAAGCCCACCACCAAGCTGGCTTCGCAGACAGCAAAATGGAAACATCCTCTTTCTTCCTCCGGTAAAATAAAATAGCAATAAAATGATACATGCACTGAAAGATGTTGACTTTTTTTTTTTTTTCCTTTTAACTGACTCTAAATGTGAGAATTGCATAACAGATCCTCAGTTACTCTGTGCGGGAGTAAATTCAGTGGTGTGGGGACTCTTAAAAAATAGAAAACTATGAAATAACATGCCCCAGAGAAAGGTCTGCCCACAGCACTTAGTGTTCTAATTTCAGCAGCTAACATTAAATATATCCTCTGTTTCATCAAGGTGTATGATTGCCCTTCAAAGCAGTTTTATTTGAACATAAGTACAGATGTTCTCCTTACCCTTATAAATACCTAAACCTTCCCTGAACCCAGCTTAGTACTTCCTCCCAGAGCTCTTCCATGGAAACAGCTACAAAAGGTTAATCGTGCGTTGCAGAAAAGACTATTTTTTTTTCTATTAGTTGAAAACCTGTGGCTTTTTCATTTGATCTTATTTTTCTTGCCGCATATACAAAGTAAACACAACTACAATTGTCCAATTAAGTGCCTCTTCCTGTTCCTATTGAAGTCAATGGCAACACTTTCTAAAATCAGATTTGTTTTCTTACTCATTAGCTGTAAGATCCAGAAACCTGCAAGGAACTTTCCAGTGAGGGGAATTTAGCAAAGTCTACCAATATGCAATCATTATGACAGCAAACCAGAATTAGTATAAAATAACACAAAATAAATTCCAGACTTTTAGATGTGTTTGGAAAAGTTATTTGGTTTCATAGTCTTTCGTGAGCCAAAAAAAAAAAAAGAAAAAGAAAAAAGAAAAAAAAAAAAAAGGAAAAATAAAAGCCATCAGATTGTTAATGAAACTGAAAGCCAGAGTAAAATAAAAATCCCTCAAATCTGTCATCGGCATTCATGTTTGCCAAGAAGGCCTGGATGCTATCCGGCTGCGGAAGAGAAGATTTATGGCACCGCACACCTTCATCCATCCTATTATTATACATGAAATGGAAAATAGAGCAGGCCAGAACTGCCCTCAGAAATAATCAGTATTTTGCCGCCACGGAGGAACACGCGTTATCATCATTGCTAAATGACCAGGTACAAGCCCACTGGTAAATGCATTAAAACAAAACCCAGAAGAGCAGGGCCATGGAGGTGATGAGCCTCGTGAGGAAGGGGAGGTGGGCAGGGTCTGGCCCCACACAGTTTGGTGGGAGATCATTAGCAGCCATCCCGGAGGGTGCTGCGGGATGCTTTTGTGGGTATTGCTTGGGTGGCCTTGCCTAGGACCACGTGCCAGGCTCTGCTTTCCATCACGGGGCACGACTTGCCCACCCCATGGGGACACAGCGCTGGGGGAGATGGGGTGAGCAAGGCTGCGGCTTTGCATCGCCGCACAAGCAGCGCTTACGGGAAGGGAGGGTGAGGAAAGCTTGGGACCACCAGCTGCAGATGGGGCAGAACAACGGAATGGGCAAACAGCCAAAAAAAAAAGAAAAAAAAAAAAGAAAAAAAAGCAGCCAAATGAAAATGCATGTGAGGGGAGTGGGGAGCTCGTCCTGGTTGCTCGTGATCAGGCAGGCAGCTGTGCTTTCATCAGCGCAGTCACGTGCTTCACCTTCACCTGGGTTACTAAAAAGGACAAAAACGCAATAGTCAAAAGGCTGGAATATCTCCACCCTTGGAGATCTTCAGAAAGCATCTGGATGTGGTCCTGGGCGGACCCTGCCCTGGGTGGCCCTGCCTGAGCATGGGGTTGGACCAGATGGCCTCACGCAGTCCCTTCACACTTCAACCATTCTGTCACAAACTCATTTTATGGTCAGATTTGTTACTTAACCCCATCTATCACGCTGTGTGTTGGTTACAACTGCCCTACTGCCAAAGCTGCCAACCCACGCCGTGGCCACCTGTGCCCCACGCCAGGAGCTGCAGCGGTGGCAAGAGCAGCAGGGTCCTGTGCAGTGTGGCCAGGTGGCACTGAGACCTGCAGGCCAGCCTGGCCTGGTGGCTGTGAAGCCACAGGGAGAATAAGGACACAGAAAGGCTGGCTCACCTGCATGCCAAAAACCAAACCAGAGGTTTCAAAGCGACACTCAAGCATCGCTCCTGTCTCCCCACCCACTTTTCTCCACCATCACAGGCCCAACAGACCTTAGAGCAGTATGCAAGGATGAACCACAGGGCTTAATTTTGTTTGAGACGTGATATACAGCCCCTGTGCTGCATTAAGGAGCCCAGGCCTTGGTACCTGGCCCCTGAGAAAAAGCTCCTGCTCCACACACAGGCTCACACATCACTGCTCCAGTCTCGGGACTCTGCCCACTCCTAATTTGAAGTGACGTACGGGCAAAACGAAGCCACTTATTTTTCAGCAGAGCAGCAGCTCGAGGGGGCCTGCACTGACGCAGACACAGAGCTGCCTTCTTTCTCAATACTGAAAGTGAAGCAGAACTTTTTAATAGGATTGCTGTTTGAACTTCACGGTTCTTTGCAAGATCAAGGCAAATGACATCACCTCCATAACCAAGACCAGTGGTTCTGAAATTTTAAAGGTCACGGTTAATACATGTATTAAAAAAAAAAAAGAAAAAAGAAAGAAAAGAAAAAGACTTCTGAGAAAATATGCAACCTAACATTGTTGCAGGTTACGCGGAAAGCTGTCACATTTGAAAGGGACTGGGGAGTGAGAGTTGTTTTCTTTCTCTCCTCGTTCTTCCCTCCCTGCTGCCACACAACTTCCCCGCAGAATGAATTTCTCTCTCTTCGGCAACAGCAAAAAGAAAAATATTTTGATAATATTTTGCGAATTCGATTATAAACCCACAAAGCCACAAAAACTGGCAAAAGGACCTAGAAGGTGCAACACTTGAAACTGCCAATTCATTTATTTCACTCGGTGGATTTCAGATCGCTTCCTTTCGACAGTCAAACAGTGACTTGGGGTTAGCCCCACAGGGGATTCAGCCGTGGCAAGGCCGCCTCTCACTGACAAAACCCGCGGCGCCTGCGCTGCTGCGGGGGCACCTGACTGCCAGCATGGCCCTGCCATGCACAGGACAAGTCGACACGCAGGAAAAGTGTAGGCAGTTTTGGGAAGGGACACAGTGTCAGTCCTCATACACAGGCAGGCCCCTGCATCCCACTGGCATCCATAAGGGATAGTGCCGTCCTGCTATACGCATCCACCAAACCTTGTTGGAACGATTGGTCTGTGGATTGCCACAGGGCGATTTCTCTCTCTGTGCTTCCTTCTCCAGGTGTGCCACCAACCCAAGCAGAATAGAGGGGGAAAAAAATTAAAAAAATAAAAATAAAAGAAAGGAGGAAGCTCAGTGATCGGTGCAGTCAACCCAGGAAATGGGAAACCTGGGGTCTAGCTGCTGGTCCAAGAAGCATCAACACGTTTGGCTTTAGATAGTCACCTCAGAAAGCATGTCAGAGAGTAGGAATTGGACACTCGGATTCCTCCTCCTCCACCAAATGAAATCTCACCACTGCAGAAAGAGGAGCCCCGTTGACAAAATAGAGGACACCTCGGCAAAACCAGCTGCCATCCAGCAAACAAAGCCTCCTGAGATGTCGGAAGCACAGTAGCAGAATCCCTCAGGCTGGAGACAGACTCCTAGTAAAACCTCAGGAGCAGACTTTAACCATGAACCTGCTAGGCCAAGCAGGGGCTTATCCATGGCTACATTTGCAAGTGATAATGGTGTGCAAGTGACGATAGCCAGGCCCTGGGACATAGTGGGCCTTGGGAACAGCGTTCCCGTGCAAGGCAGGGCTGCTCCCAAATGGCTCGGGTGAGGACTTGAAGGAACCTGGGAACTTCTGCCTCCAAGGTGGCTGGTGGCTGAGGCCCACCTCAGGTGCTTAAAGCCTTCTCTGTATCTGCCCTCAACTGTGGGACAGAATAAAGAACCGCAATACCAGAACAGCATTGGACCAAAGTGTACAGCTATCACATCCCTGGTTCAACCACCAATGTTATCATTTAAAATGATGTTTTCTAAATTTTCAACACAATGAGGCTTCTCTCACCTGGGCCTCTTTACATTGACATCAAAGATCTATCTGTCTACATGTACATGACGGCACCTGCATCTCCTTCCGTAGTTCTTATGTTCTTGTGTTAAGTCTTGTTTTTTCTTGGAAAGCTCATGAGAGAAGCCCTGTGTAGGACTACAAGACCCCAAAGTGGAGCACAGCTAACAGACCTACACACCTGATGTTGAGTGCCCCAAGGGGGAACCTGTAAAACCTGTAGCTGCAAGACAAACGCAGTTATTGCCCGTATTACACCAGCTGCACCACATTTCATATTCCCTACATCAAAGTTTAAAGCCGTAACGCGTGCTAGTCCACTGCAAAGCCAGCCTTTCTGCCACTAAAACATCAGGCACTAGAAAATAAAATGAAGTCATACAGGTGCCAATCAGAAAGCATGCATTACACTAAGAATCACAGAATTGTCGAGGTGAGCTGGTCCTCCTCTTATTTCTTTTGTCACACAGTAAAGATGTTATCAGGCCAAAGTACAATATTGCGGTATCCTGACCTATGTGAAAATCTTTGAAAGCTGCATTTACTTGCCACCAGAACCACAAGCTAATACTAGAGCCTTCGAACAGGCAGTATCCATCTGTTGCTTTCTCTAAGTTTTGAGCAAAATATGCTTCATATTGCTATGCTGTTAATTCACATCCTTCTGAAAACACAAGGCCAACATGTTGCCAGAACAGATTCAGAATAGGAAGGTTAATAACGAAGACACTTCAGCCTCGCTTCAGACCTGGGTGTAAGCCCCAGGCCCATACAATAGCCTAAAAGCGCACACGCGCTGTCCAGCGTGCTTGCTGCGTAACACACACTCATGACTAACTGCAACGCTCTCTTCCTAAACCATGTCCTGATGCTGCACGGCCTCTCATTAGCCCACAAATCCCCAGCATGCCAGGAAGCTAGACATGAAGCGGGAGATGGGGCTACAAAAGCAGGCACCAGGGAGCCTGGGTGATACGGAGATGTTGCATAAGGTTACACTGAGGTCCTCCAAAGCACGGTCACCTACAAGGTGATCAGCTGCTTAGGAAGAGCCACTGACAACACTGTCATGAGCTCTGCATGCAGGGCATGGTACAAGTGCCAAGCTGAAGACTGAGTGCTTCACAGAGTTGTGTTAAAGCATGCTTTTCCACTGATGTGTCCTGAAAATTAGGAGGGAAAAAAAAAAAAAAAAGGATCCAGAGATCCACTGCCCCATGTCACCCTTGATTTCTTCTGGCTGAAGAGAGGATCCCAAGAGCTGCACTTGAAACTTCATTTAGTCTTTTAACTCCTTGTAACAAGCTAGAAGGTTCTGCCTGTGCTTAATACTAACCAAATGACTCAGAGGTACCAACCATCAGGCAAAAGCCACCGTGGCGTAGTACTTTGCACATCTTCCATACGCATGTTGCAAATAACACGCAGCAGTACGTGGCATCACACGTACCCAGCATCAGGAGCTTTTGCTTATAGGAAACCTCAATAAACAGCTAAATGGCTGTTGATAAGAAGCATCTTTGCCTTTTAAAGGCATTTAGTGATTCTAGTTTAAGTTACGTCCATTTCTAACCATCGAGAAAGCGCTGCAGCTTTCACCTTATCTGGCCAATCATTCCTGGTAACACCTGCCCGTTCACATTCTCATTTTTATTCATTATTTACGTTTCTCCTCATACACTACGCCCACAGGACAACGCATCTCCAGCGTGCTTACAGATCTGATCCAAAGCTCGCTGGAGTCAACAGGATGACTTCACTGGCTCTGCAGCAAGCTGTGGGCCCCAGCTCCACAAACGGGCTTCCAGCCTGAAGTGGGACTTACGCACAAGTTAGGCATCCCAGCCCAGAAGAGCAAGCTGGAAATCCCTAACCCTTTCGCTGCTCATGTTTTAACCAGGGAAGCTCTCCGACAGCCTGAACTCTTTACTGATTTTTTTTTTTTTTCCATCTTCCCCCCCAATTCCACCTCAGCATCTGCTTTGGGAGAAAAACAACAGCAGCAACCCCCGGGCAGTGATCTGTGACACAGGGGATCAGAGCACAGGTCTCCCTCTTCCCAAGCGTGGTCCCAACCACTAGGTGCTGGAATCACTTCCTATACATACGTGCACATGTTTACACACACACGTACACACCCACACACGCCTGCCTGTGTATATACAGACAGACAGACAGACACGCACGTGCGCGCACACATTTTTTGCTCCCCCTCCTGGCCCCACGAGCCGTGAGTTTTTTCTTTCTGGGTGGAAGCTCCAGGTCCCGCCTGGAGCGCGGCTTGCAGCCAGGGACCTGCAGCACCCTCTGGGAGATTTCGGCTGAGAAGAAGGCCCCGAAGTCTTCCTCCCTTCGCTGGGGCAGCATGCTCATGTCCTCCATATCCCCAGACACTCGTGCCCTCGGCTCAGGTGGGCTTGGCAGAGGGAAGGCAATGCGTTCACGTTTTAATAGACGGTCAACGTGGGCGGCATGCCACCGAGCGTAACGCTAAGCCAGCGAGGGACCAAACGCTGAAAATTTAACGCTTTGCAAACGCCGGGCTTACAAACTGGGAAACACATGCTGTATTTTCCATTCCTTCACACACACCTCCCCCAAAGGCATGCCATGCAACCAAGTCCTCTCGCTGCCTGTGTTTCACGGGAGACCGAGCCTGGAATTACCGATCTCCTGGCCAGCACACCTCCATTTCCAGGTGACTGATGCTCGCTCTCAGCCCGTATATAAAGTTTCTTCTTTGGTACAGCTGTTGCCTGGTCTCACCCCAACACATGAATTTCGCAAGCTTTGTGTACATTCAGCAGGTTTGGTTTGCGGGAGAGTGGCTGGGACCACATTTTGTCACAGCATGTCAATTAATACCGGAAAAAGGAAAGAAATACCCTTCCACTTCCAAATGCGGTTATTTATTTTGGAAAGAGAGAGAGAAAAAGGGAGGGTGCTTGATTGACTACGAGCGTAAAACCTGTCCATTTTCCACAAGTGGAAATCTTCCCTTTCTGGATGATGCTAAAACCAACCTCAGCCAGAGGTGCCTTCTACCCCGGAAACGTATCCGCATTTGACTTCACAACAAACGCTAAATTTTCCGGAACAATCCCACGGACCTGTCTCCCGGCACCTTTGTTTCGTGGTGAGACAAAGACAGACTTTTCACCCCAGAAACATCCTCTGCCACGGAGCCCTGTTCCAGCTGCCGCCGTGGCACCAGCAGTCACCTGCCCATTTGGTTGCCTCTAGCACCGCGCCCCCACACACGCCGTGCCCGGTGCATCACCCCAATGTGCAGGGATGTCCACATGGTCCCCACATCCAGGACCTGCCACTCCCCGTGCCCATCCCCAGCCTCTGCAATCCCTTCCCATGCTGTGTTGGAACAAGCCTTGGCCAGGGCTGATGCCACCGGTGGGTGAAGGGGATGGGAAAGCAGAGCCCTCTGATGGAGAGGGCGCCTTGCTTGGCCTTTCAGCACCTGAGGAGGGAGCTGCAGCTGCTCCCCCCCACTTAAAAACCAACATTGTTTCACTGCAGCCCCACCACGAGGTGACACCCGACAGCAGAGGAGCCAGCAGAAGGCCCACACCGGTGCAAAGATGCAGCAGGCAAACCTCACATCCCGAGGTGAGCACCGAGGTGAGCACAAGTGGACACCCGTGAGCCCCAGAGCCACCCCAGCCACGGGTCATCGGAGCAGGAAAGCAAAGCACGGGGCACGTACCCAGCCTCCGTTGTCCTGGATCCAGTTGTGCAGGTGCCGGTTCAGGTACTCGGTCATCCAGGCGGCGATGCTGTCCACCAGGGGAGACATCTCCCGGTTGACGCTCTCCACGCACATGACGCCGCCGAACTCGAAGAAGGCCACGATCCGGCCCCAGTTCACCCCGTCTCGGAAGAGCTCCTCCACCACGGCCACGAAGCGGCCTCTGGCCGTGAAGGGCGTCAGGTGCAGCTGGCCGGACATCTGGGCGAAGTCCCGCTGGTAGCGACGGGAGAACTCGTCCCCGGCCTGGCGCAGGGCGAGGTGGACCACGGGGGGCGCGGGGCGCAGCCCCTCGCCCGGGGGCGCCTCGCTAGCAGCAGCCGAGCCGGGGGGCTCGGGGTGCGGGGACAGCAGCCCGGCGGGGCGGTGGCGGGAGGGAGTCCCAGCAGCAGCAACCGCAGCAGCAGCAGGAGCGAGAGGCGTAGGCGCGGGCGCCCTGTCCTCGCCGGCAGCCCAGTCGTATCCCCTCTGCGAGAGTTTATAGTGGATGTACTTCAGCACTATCTCCCGGTTATCGTAGCCTCTTCTCCCGGGATGAGCCATGATTTCCGAGAGGGAGCAGCAAGAGGAAGGGAGAGAGGAAGAAGAGGGGCAGGATGAACCCAAAAAAGTAAAGCAGCCAATGATAATAAATTTAATAACACCAAAAAATTATAATCCAGTTACGGTAGCGGGCACGGTTTCATTCATGGTGACGTGGGGGAGTTCCCAGGGTCTCGGAGGTACGGTTGTCTTCTCAGTGTTGCCTCCTCGCTTTGAGATGCACGGTATAAATACGGGCTAAAAAAACACGCTGTAAATACTCTACTTCCAGACGCACATTTATTACTTATTATAAACCTGCTTTAGCAAACACTTCCTCCTCGGTGCGGAGACACATTTTCAAAAATCTCACACTTATTCAGAACCAGGTGCATTTTCCCCTCGGTGCCGAGCTACCGGGGACAGGGAGGAGCGGGCGAACGCACACCGCCAGGGCTGCAACTCAACGCGACCTGCAAGGCAGCCTTGGGCGAGTGCTAATCCGACGCCCTGCAAGCTAGAAACCTCGACACCGCTCTTTTTAAGTGACACCAACTAAATTTCCTCTGTAAAGTACTTACTTGGGACTATAAATATGTTCCTCTGTCAAGTTTCCTCTAAAAAAAACACCGGCAACGACACGACCCAAACATCGCCAAGTCTTCAGAAACGTTAAAGCTCCGGCCGCTCTGATGCTTCAAGTCCCCGAGGGGGTGGGAAAGGGGCAAAAAAAAACAAAAACAAAAACAAAAACAAAAAACAAGCTCCCTACGATTTCCAATGTTTTTTCCCAGACTCCCGTTTAAGAGGCATCTCCGGAGATCTGTCAAAGCTCAGCAAATCCCGCCTCGGAGCCCGGGGAGGCGAACAGCTCCGGAGAGACGGCAAATCCTGGAGAGCAGCTGAAGCACATCTGAAGGCAGGCTGTGGCCGAAGCGCTCCGTTTTTTCCCTCCAGTGCGCCGTAGGGGCATATGCATTTACATAGTTTCATTCAGACACCGATCGCAGGAGCCCGGCGCTTCCACACACATAAAAAAAAAAAAAATAATAAAAATATGTATTAAAAAAAAAAATAGAAAAGGAAAGAAATCAATTCTTTTTCACCAGCAGGAGCGTCGGGCGGTTTTGCTTTTTTAAAAAAGGAGGCGAGCGGCTGGCGAGCGTGGCCCCCGGCAGAAATAATGCCATTTCCCCAGCCGCTTTTGTACCCGAGGAGGAAGGAGAAGGCGACGAGGGGCGAGGACGGGCCGCCACCACCTCCACCTCCACCACCACCACCACCACCGCCGCCGATGGGCACCGCTGGGCACCGCTGCCCGGCCGCGCAACCTCGGCGCAAGCTCGGCGCAAGCTCGGCGCAAGGCTCCGGGCGGCTCCTCCGGGCTCCCCGCGCTGCTGCTGCTGCCGGCGGCGGCTCCGGGAGGCTCCGGGAGGCTGAGGGGGGGGTAAAGGAGGGGGGTGAAGGGGGAGCGGAGCGCAGCGGGGGCGGGGAGAGGCGGGGAGGAGCGGAGCCCCGTTGGGGAGTGGGGGGGGGGTGGCGGTGGAAGGGGGGAGGCTCCGGCCGCCGTGGGTTGCTAGAGCTCCGCCTCACGGTTCATTCAAGAAAAGGGGGAAAGGTGGGAGGGGAAAAAAAAATAGGAAAAGGGAAAAAGGGTGAAAAGGAAAAAAAAAAAAAGGGAAAGGGGGAGAGGGCGAGCAGCCCCGCGCCGCCCGGGCCCGCCCTCCATCGCGGCGGGCGCGGGGCTGGGGCCGGCGGCGGGGCGGCGGCGGGGCGGGGCGGTGGCCTCCTCCTCCTCCTCTTCCTCCTCCTTCTCCTCCTCCTCTTCTTCCTCCTCCTCCTCCTCCTCCTCCCCCGAGGAAGCGGGCGGCGGGGGCCGGCAGCGCCGCGGGTGGCTCCGCGCCGCCCCCCCGAGGTCGCTGCGGCTGCACGGATTTGTTTCCAAAGAAGAAATTAAAATAATAAAAAATTAATTAAAAATACAAAAATTATACAAAATATACAAAATAGAAAAGCTAAGGGTGGTGAGGAATAAACCGAGGCGCCCCCTTCCGTAAAAGCCCCCGGGGGCTGTCCCCGCTGCAGCCCCGGCGCGCACCTGCTGCCGCTGCCCGTGGGTAAGGGGAATTTTAGGGCTTTTTGCAGGAGGGGGCGCCCCGTGCCCCCCTAAACCCGGCCCGGGGGGCTTCGGGGGGACAGGAGGGCAAGGGGCCGAAGGGCAGGGACGAGCGGTGCCGGGCCGGGAGGTGGGGAGAAATCCCAGGGGAAAGGGGGGCGAGGAGCTGCTCAGCGCCTCCCTCTGCTGAGGAGGGAGATGCGCCAGAAGCCCGATTGAATCACCCTGCCTGGTTTTGTCTATAAGCCCACCCGGGGGTGATGGGGATGACGATCCCGTGCATGAACCCCCCCAGGAAAAAAAACAAAAACACATGAATTAAGCCTGGACCGGGCGTTTGCTCCGACGGGGGGTCCCTAGGGCAGGGATGCTGCCCCTTCACCCCCCTTTTCCCTCCGGTCTCCACTCCGAGAGCTGCCCGGCAGCAGGACAAAGCTCTTGGGGAGGGGGCTGCCGACGAGAAGCCCCCCACCCGCAGCAGGGACACCCCCTTTCGCTTCGGGGAGCCCCCCTGCATCCCCGAGCCGGCACCCTGCGGCACAGCCCCGGCGGGGTGCTGTTGCCACCCAGCGGCCGCCGCTGGCCCCCCAGCAGTATTTTTTTTTCCTCCCTCCTGCCGGGAGAGGAAAGGAAGAGTCCCCTGTGTCCCCTGGGTCCCCTCCCGGCGTGGCCAGGTGCCTGGATGCTGGGCGGCAGCCCCCCGAAGGGAAGGCTTTGGGGATGCATCGCTCCTGATAAGGAGGCGTGGAAAATGCCCCGGAATTTGCTCAGGGCATTTCGTGTGGGGGGACGTGTAAGACCATCGAAACGAGCAGAGAACATGTGAACAGGAAAATAGTTTTAGAATTTGTAACCGATTTCTGGTAGCAACAGGTACAGCAAAACTTCAGGAGATGCTCTGTTTGGAGGGGGTTTAGTAGGGATGCTTTTTTTTTCCCCCTACAACATCCAGCACTTTGCTATAGCAATGAGAGATCCCAGCCTTTCTGAAAGGCTAATACGACAACAGCAATCATGACTGACAGGAAAGCTTGCTAACACCGAACACGGCTGAGACCAAGAGATGGAAACCACACGAGAAAAATCCTAGGAACTGCTCGCTTTAAACTAGGGCATTAAGGGTGAGTCATTGGGAAACAAAACTGTGCCTTGAGGAAGGACAAACTGGGCTCTGGTGTAATAAAAAAAGAAAAAAAAAAAAAGCGCATTTAAAGTCTTTTTTTTTTTTTTCTTATTGTGTCCAATGCATTGCAGCTGACCTGCATTTATGCCTGCAATTGAAGGGAGCGGCATCTTAAACCCAATTATAACGCCACCTGAGTGGGTGATGAGCGTGTATTCAAGTTTCACAAGTTTGCATTACAGTACCGGTTTTTGCCTTGTTTGTTTGAGCTCAGCGGGATAAAACAGCAGCTAAAAAGGCATCCAAAATGCAGGCAACATGTTTTGTTGGGGGTATATAGAACAAAGCAGCGAGAGAGGCTCAGGATGTAACGAGGAACATGAAATGAACGCACAGAGTCAGTTAAGAAATCACTGCTGTGCTTTCAGGTAGCAGCATAATACGTTGGCTACCAAACATCTGATCCTGCAGAGCCTTCTGTGCACACGTCTATCTTCACGTGAGTGGAACCACTGAAGTTCATCAGACGAATAAAAAGAATCAGCTGCAGAAAAGATCGGAAGTAAATCAGGAAGATGAGCACCAGCTCGGATGAAAGCAGCTCACCTGAGCATTAACTGGGGCAGGAGCATCGACAAGGGGTATCAGCCAGGCCCAGCAGCGTAAAGGACAGATAATTTTGGTGAGCCAGCTTCCTTGCCTGTACTTGGGCCTTTATTTCCTATTTTCTGCCTTTTTTTATTTCCTATGCTCATGAGCAGGCAGGTTGCATAAAAGCAATTGCTTAAAGGGCTGCCGGAGCAGGCACAAATAAGCGGGGTGTGTGTTTGCTCCGTGTGACAGGACTCAATCCCTGGGCTGCTCCCCGTACAGCCCATGACACCGTAAATGCCAACTGGTGGTGTGTCCAGTGGGGCTTCAGCCACAGCTACGCTTCAGCTGGGTTTCTCCGTTCATGGCATTCGGTGCTTCTCCTTTCCACACCATCCCGTGTTTGCCCTGCACACCCTCATGCCCACCGGAGCTGCCTGTTCTACCGCTGCAACTTGCCCTGCCTAAAAGTAGCTATTGACTGCGTGACCTCGCGCGTTTGTTTCTGGCCATGAGACCATGACACCCACAGCCCTGCGGTGTCTTTGCCAAGCCACACAAAATGCCTTGGAAAGAATGCTCTTTTAGAGACCTGCCCGCCTGCATTTAATTCCTTGCTATTGACTGTGTAGCACCGTTCATTGCTAAGAGCACCTCTTCTGTTATGCTCGGTGCTGCCTAATGCTGCTATCCACTGTGGTACACAACACTTCTTAAAAAGGTTTTCTGCGTGCAAAATTAAAAGGAAAAAGTAGCATCCCTGAAGTTTGGATGAACGTTTTTCTTGTTTTTAACCGGGACCGCAGCAGGTTAACTGGAACAAATGAGCACTTCTGCAGAGCGCATTCCTGAAACGGGAGATTGCCTTTCATCCTCCCGGAGCTGCAAATGTTACAGGTGCGGAGCGGATCCTTTTTGTCTGCAGAGCACAGAAAGCTACTGTAAAAAGTTGAAAGCCTGCTTAACCTACAATTACAGTTTATTTCATGGGGCCTTAATTGGGCTTTCCAGGAAAGGCAGCGGCCTGAGAGGCTTAGGGTCCACACAGCTCCTGCCTTTCAGAGCCCTCTTAGAGTACTCATCCCTCACCCACCTTTACTTCTTGCCAAGATGTAAGGGGTGGAGGGAGGCAAAACAGCTGCAGCCAGCTCCCTGTAACAGGCCCGATGGGCACCGCTGGAAATCCTTCTCCTTGAAGAAAAAAGGGAAAGCATTTTTGAGTGAATGCCTTGAGATAAAGGCCAACACACTTCATTTTCACCGCTTTCTTCTAACAGGCTTTAAAAGGGGTATTTCACTACCAGGTAAATTGTGCCGAGAACCTTTCAAAGTCAAGACTTATTGTTTTACACATTATTTACAGCTGGTATCATTACAACATTTAACTCTGCTTTGGCCAAGGAAATCAATTCTCAGTGTTTGGTATCACGCCTAGTATTAGGCACATATGTGTTGCTTTACCATCTTGGGTTTATTTATATTTCTCTAGCACCACTACTACAGAATTAACTTCATAGTTAGAACTCGAAAGGTTTAAAATTAACATGGGGATTTCCCTCCAGGCTGAAAACAAACTTGTTTTCAACTTAGAAAAATAAAATTTCAGTCTGCCTGAGTGGCACTCTACCATACAGCAAGTTGAGTAGCATATTCCTCCCTTCAAAGTTTCACCAAAAGCCAACCTTCCCAAATCAGTTTTTCAAAATGCTTCCACTTCTCCAAGTTTGATATGCAGCATCAGGGGTTAAAAAAAATAAAACCACACTTTTCTACTTCCTTCAGTGCAAGTTTCTGTTCAGAACCTTAACAGTATTATTCCCCTCACCCCTTCCCACCGACAACGGATTAGTGTGGTATTTTATTTATTTATTTTTTAACCAATTTAGTGCCTGTAGAGGTTGGAAAGCAAGGAAATGATGATGGGAGGTGTGGCAGGAGACCTCATTTAGAGTTTTCTGGCTCTCATGTGAGTCTCCCCCAAGTGACAGAGGAAAGCAAGTGACTTGACAAGGTTTTATGATCAGCTCTGACAAACACCCACCTGCTCTTGAGTGTGTCTGGTACTATCTGTAGAGGGGGAAAAAAGTGGAACTACCAAGTAATTTGGCCTTTTAACTGAAATCTACCTTTAAAAAAAAAATAAAATAAAAATAAAAGCTACACTTTTACATTTTAAATTGCCTACAGGAATGAAGAGCAATCTATTTTGCCCTGATACTTTTATTGAAAGAAGCCAGCAGCTGCAGTTATGAGCAGAACTGTTAACTGCCCAGTGCTCCAAGATTAGCATCAGGCCCCTTGGCTTGAAAACACCAACACCCAGGCTTTTAAACATTTCAGATATCATAAGCTTTCCTCAATCCATTTTTGACTTTGGCTCTCTGATAATTCAGTAAGAATGACTTTATAAAAGATTGAACTACTACGATTCTGGATGTGGCAGTAACCATCTTAGGGGTATTTCTCCCTTACTTACTATTTTCTTGGAGCTAGCTGTTCACTCAAGCACTCCTAGCAGAGCTGGAACAGCAATTTTACATACAGCTGCACATTCACCAGTGGCACAGAAAGACAGCCACTGTGGACCTATTATTTCTATTGTTTTCCCACTAGGAAGGAGGAGAATCACTTGGCTCATCAGGATTGACAAGCAATTCCAGAGAGCACAAGCCCCAGTTATATGCTGGCGGCATCTCCTACAGGAAGGGCAGATTCTGTCAGTTCAGTGCCACGTTCCACTACGGTTCGATGACAACATTGAGCGAAGGAGTTTTGCATCCTTTGCCATCTGCTGTACACCTCTGCCTAGGCTGCCAAAAACAGAGGAACATATTGCCCCCCTCCGCCATCCTAGAAAATTAAGAGGATCCTGCTGAACTAATCCCAGATTAAAAAAAAAAAAAAAAAAAAAACACCAAGCCCTGCAAATGAATTTAACCATTGCTCTTCATCCCTTCAAAGAACTTCAGAGTTAGAGGCTTTGTTGATCCTCCATTTATTTTGAGAAATATAAAATATGAAAACTAGTTTACAGTTCCGGCACAAGAGTGATGAAGCAGTAAGCACAAAGTTTCTTTTTACAAATAGTACTATATATTTTTTACCATTTAAAAGTGCCTAGAGTTTTTCACAGCAAATAAAGTTTATTTACCTATATCTTTTGTCTTAGTAAAATATTAAATCTATTTAAATTGCACATGAACATCTTGGTAAAGTAAACTATACGTGAAGTTACAATAAATCTGTATTTAAAGCAGACCGTCATTAGAAACTGCATGGAATGGAAGCGACTATCGAGGTCTAAATGGAATCTTAAAGACTGACCAAGAAAACAAGAGACAAGACACCGACTGATATGGCACAAGTGATTAAATTACTGACAGTTTGACAGAAGGTAGTAGTGGCTATTTGACATTCTTCATGGATTTAATACACCGCTAAAATGTTTCGATGCAGAGGCTTGTTTAACATTTAAACTGGCAAGATAGCTTTTTTTGACTGTTAAACATTATTCCACAAGGTTACATGGCATCTCCTTCACTTAACATTGGACCTAAAAATGAGTATGATTTGTGTAAGAAAAGAATGAGTAGAGCGTACATAAGGAAGTTTTACACCAAAGATTGCTGCAGTAGACAATTTAGTACACCGTGACAATAAAACGGTTGAAAAGTTGATCAGTTGAAATGAACTGTCCTAACGTGCAACAACAGAAACCAGAACATTTGGAGAGATCATTTGTTTTTTTGTTTCTTCTGAAAGTCTGCCCGGTTCAGATTTCCAGAACTGCTGCAGGGGTTCAACCTACAGTTTTACTGCCAATACAACTACTTACACTACGCAAAATCAGGTGTGAACTGAAGCATCTCTAGAGCAGGGCCTTAACTTTCACCCAGTTTCTTATTCCTCCTTTACAAACTCTTGTACTGAGTTATACCATTCATTATTTGGAGGAGTCTTCAGTCAAGATTTCCTGAAAAGTGACTAGTGGTTTAAGCGGCCCAACCTGAAATATTTTAAAGAGGCCCAGCCGTCATAGTGTGTGCGCTCTGACCTTCTGGATTGGTTCTGAAATGCAAACACTAACATCCCAAGTTCACGATCCAAAAATTCAAGTATCCAAAGTCTTACTGGTTTCAAGACCTGACCTTCAAGCCTGTGTTGATGTAAAGTCATTTGCATAAGCATTTCTTTCAAACTATCGTGTAACTGATTCACCCCACTTTGGTATCTTCTTGATAAATCAAATACTCCTTTGACCATCTGCATCAAAATAAGAATTAATGTAGATAATCAGGTCCAAATCATATTGTTATGTTGCTTTAAGAAACATAACAATGTTGACAATGGATGTACAATAAATGCTCCATTATGTGTCATTCACATTATACAGCACAGAAAACACATATGCAGACCAGATTTCTCTGCACTAAAGCCCAGCTGTTGAAAAATGCAGGAATATACTCTATTCTCAAAATTAATTTCATAGTATAGGCATGCACAGCTTCACAGATCTGAACAAAATCAAGGGGCAGGACTGAAAACATAGGCTTTGGGAAGAATTCTACAACACCTCCATGTCTGCAATCTAACGAGGGTCCAACCACTTCAGATGAGAATGCCAGGGTGACTCCCCCGATGTGATTGGAAACCAGATATTACAGCAAGTTTAGCCTACATGAACAAAAACTTTTAAAAATGATCAACAGAATCCAGAGGGAGAATAAATAGCCTTAATAAGTTACAATTCAACGTTTTTCTGGTTAACCACCTACTATTTTTCTTCCCAGCTCAATTGATTACTCTATATACCTATTTAAGAAGAGGTATCTTAAAAGCAATCAATTTTGCTTACTTTGCTGTTAAATACTACTTTCAAGGAAGTGAAAGCGCTGAGTTTTAACAGCAATTTAGATTCAGAGTACTGACTGAAAATGGAAAAATTGACATTAAAACACAGCAGTGCTAACAAATATAAAATATGCAGCTTTTGGGAAAAAAAGCAGCTCACAAGGCACTTGCTATAGTGGTCCATTAAATAAATGGTGTATATAGTGCACCCTTAAACATCACTGTTATGCATCAAGCTTTTTCAGTGTTAAACAAAATTTATTAGAAACAACCGTTGGGTCCTATGTATTCTGAAGCAATTATGGAGCAGCCTTGATTCACATATTATGTAAATCAAACAAATTACAAGAGGGGCAGGGGAGAGTACTTTAAAACAATTCTTGTCATGTTAGAAGTTTTTCTGTTTAGTGATAAAACTCATCGTGGAATGCCATCCTGATTCCCCTCTCCACCCCCCATCCCAAAAGCTACATTCCTGCTCCTTTAAGAGCCTGGTATTTTAATTACAACTGATTCTACCATCAACTACTGGTTTGGCTCATCATTTGCAGCTTTGAAAAAAATAATGTGCATAACAGCAGCATTAAGCTGCCTTCCTTTTCAAAGCAAGAACTGGCAGATAAGAAAAAAGTAAGTAGTTGTAAGAGTTGTACTCTATTTCAATGGCTTAAAATGCTGAAAGTCAGTCACACTTGATACTGGTTTCATTTGTTGTTGTTGTTCACAACATACTTCAAGGGCCAGAAGAGCTACAGACCCAGTTACATCTCCTAGCATTTCTCTGCGGGAATGGGTTCTTCATCTCCCTTTAGAAAGTATGCATGTATTATACCATACTTTTTAATTAATCCCAGACCGAGAAAGCCTGGATCATACGTGTATCTGCCATCTTAAGGTTTCCACAATTGCATGTTGAACGGAATAAGGAAAGCTGTCGTTGACAGAAGGATCTGTAGATTGGCCGTCAAAGGAAAATGCAATGTTCTAAATTAAAAAACAGTCCCAAAAACATTAGCAAGAGGTACCAACTTGTTCAGGGGACTTCAATCTACTTCAGCCCAGTCTGACAGGTACTTATTTTTTCCATAAGCACCAAAGTAAGAAAACTTAAGCATTTATCCAGAATCACCGCACGTAGTCCATTCTCAGGTTCTACCCTACAGATGACGTACAAATTCCGCAAAGTCTCTCCAACTCAAATCACCAAAAAAAGCTAATCCTCATTCACACTTTTGCATAGTTTGGCATTTTCTGGAGTTATACTTCTGTTTTCTTTCATTGCTTTTGAGGGGACTCATCTGTCACATATCCAAGCACTTTCAGCCTAAATCCTTCCAGAGAGAAGCCGAGTCCCACTTGAGCAGCAAGCTGTTCAGGACTGCTTGACATTCTTCTTTCAATTCAAAGTTAAGGTTATTCAGTTTTATCTGCACTTTCAGATTTTTCCCTTTGCATCATGCAGCGACGAACTATGCTGTCAAAACTTCCTAGGTAAAAGAGGCCAATGATGCGAAAAATGCCCATGCAAACAACCTGGAAACAGAGAGAAACATCTTTCAATTCACTTAGGATCCCGGATTGCAGCATATTTTTTTACTTATGAAATAAAAGTTCCATGCAATATAACCAAGTTTAAAAAAAAGGCACGTGAAAACCATCAAAGCCATGTTACAGTTTGAGACTAAGAACCAGGTAGGAATCCTAGTTTTCTTGCCAACTCAAAAAAATT
Source organism: Aythya marila (assembly GCF_965140915.1). NCBI lineage: Eukaryota > Metazoa > Chordata > Aves > Anseriformes > Anatidae > Aythya > Aythya marila. The sequence goes on from NC_139043.1 coordinate 80,201,864, forward strand.
ACTCCAGTTTCCTAAATTCAAGTCTCCATAGTGTTGAGAGACATGTGATGGAAAAAAATAATTGACATTTGCATGATGCTCTACGTATTTTATACTATTTTAAACTAAGAAGTTGTGACTATGGGACTCTTCCCAAATCTTACCTGTTGAAGACCTTCAGTAATAGAAGTGACTGGTGACATTCCACTCGTCAGTATCGACAGCATGTAACCATCGGAACCAACTGAGCTGTTAAAGTTCCCTTGCTGGATGGAAGGAAAACAGCAATTAAGGGCAAAGTAATTTATCCAGTTGTGCCAAGTCATGACGTGTCTTAATTTTACAGCTATTCATGATAATTAATGTGATGTCACTATGAATTAATATTTTGGTTAGCTGCAGTAATATTTATGTTAAAATATTAAAAAAAAATAAAATACTATACAGCAGCATTCCAAGAGGCATTCCATTAAAAATGGGCAAGGACCCTACCTTTTATAAAGCTACAGATGTGATAAATGGCTAAGTATTGCTTTATAAGCTGGAAAGGATCTAAATTTCTTCTCGAGTCGTGCTTACTAATGGAGAAAACACACGATGCTCCGTTTGTAAATATTTCAGAGAGAATTACACCCTACCTCTGTCAGATCGCCAGTCACCACTATAACTGAAAAATAAAATACTGCTTGCCTTTTGTTAAAATTAGGTTGCTGGGAGAGGTGTACTTCAGATGTTATGTAAGTAGTACTCCTTCATTTATGCCAATGATCTTGATTTATCTTGATTTGCCTCCTCAAAACTGCAAAATATATTGCCTACTAAGCAATTCAGGTGGCAAAAGAGGGGGAGACAGAGCAAGATAAAGCACCATTTATTTATTTTCACCACAAATATTGCAGCTCTATAGCTCTTGCTCCCAGCCTTCTCCCATTATTTTTTTTTTTTTTCTAGCAGATTGTGCTGGAGAACAGACTTTTTGGAGTTCTGCAGGACTACACCTATGGAACACAGAAGCACAAGGAGAAGGTGGTGTTCCTGAATCAAGGTAGAGGGTGTAAAATTTGGCTGAGCTATTACCCAACACACACCTGAGGGGACTGAGTTCCTACAATAAAGAACTACTATTTAACTTCACTTTTAGCCCCCCAGATGATGGTTTGAGTGCATAAATACCCCACCTGAACTACTAGATCATACAAGGTGCTGGAAAGCATGGTATAAAAGTATCAGATGCTTATAGAGGTGAGATTAGTTTTCCTTAAGAAACAACACAAAACACCATGTGAGGTGGTACTTGATTTTAAAACTCACCGCCCTAAAACCAGACATTTTGCACTTACGTGCTGTATTTGTGAAACTATTGTAAAAGCTTCACAAACACCTGCAAATGCAAAACACGTTGAAGACCACATTTACGGTATTTAGGACTGTAAAATAATTACAGATTTTAGGATTCAATAGCTGTACTTTAATGACATGAAATTTCATGTTTATTTCCACTTTTATTTGGTTGGAGCACCTCAAAACATCCTTGGTGCCCATTTCTTCTTATTTTATTAAGAAGGAAGCATTCTACAGCACAAATTATTATAAAAATTCCTCAAAGATGCAAAAATCCTCTTTAACTATGGCAGCCTTTTATGTATTTTAATCACTCATAAATCAGATACTTAAGACATTAAAAGCCAAATAGTCTAGAGAGCCTCCATTTATTGCAAAATCATTTTGATATGAACTCATGTTCAAGAAAAATCAGATAGTCAAACAAGCTTTTGAGGTTAGACAAATGGTATTTGATACACAAAACGTCAATAGAAGTTAGTACTTTAAAGAAAATTGTGATCTGTCTTTGAGACGTTGCATCATACGGATGCATCACTTTGTTCTGTCTAAGGAACAGCTTCGGGTACCTTTTAGTTCAAAGAGATCGTTTAAAATCATTTGTGGGCATGGTGGCAAAAGAAGAATAGAGAAAAACTTCCTGTTCAAACTAACCACCAAAGAGTACCATTTTAGCTAAACTGTTTTTTTATTTAGCTGAGCCATTTTCTTCGTCTTAAACACCCATTACATGCCATCCAAGTCTCTCCTATGAAGGTCATACTTTAAAAGGATAATTTACTTACTATGGCATCTTTGACTATAACTCTGGCGACTTGTTCTGCTTGGCAAACAGATGAGGTTTCAGAAATTAGCTTCGTCTCTAAAGGCTTTAGTAGAAAAACACCATGGTAAGTTTGACTAACACCACACAGGGAAGAAAACACAATGGTCAACTTTTGGTTTTGGGCTTTCATCATGGATGACACTGTCATTGTTAACAAGTGGTATCACACTGTCACCTAAAACGTGCACTTAAAATTAAGGGAAAAGCACTTTCAAAAATAATAGCTTAGTTTTACAAAGAAAAATGCCAATTAATATTCTTAGTTTAATACTGATAGGGTATACTACTAGAATACTGATAGTGTTCTTTCCTACAAATCCTTTCCTACAAGCCTACAAAACAAATTTATACTTAGATGTTTTGTTTGTTTCTCAAACCCCATACACTAGTATCTACTAAAATCCATCACTGTATTTCACTTCTTTGTGAGGTAAAATGGCATAAATGCTCTAAAACACTAGAAGAAAATAGTTATGGCAATTATTTTAACAACCACTTTTTTTTTTTTTTAAATCTGATCTGTTACAAGAGCGAGCAGCAAAAAGGTTTAAAAAGGATTTAGAAGCGTATTTGTCATTCAGGTACTTTTAACAAAAGAACAATGGGGCTAAATGCATAGCACACTATTTAAATGCAAAAAATATTTAGATGGCTCTGTTGATAAAGAACAAATTGCACTAAATTACAAAGAAAATTAGTTACACAAACTTGTTATAAAGGAAAATGCAGTTAAATATAAAGTTTAATTGAAGCATTCAAACCTAGTCAATACTGGAACTAGCTTAATATTCATAATCCATTGAGATTAATCCTTAAAAAAAACACACTTCTAGGGAAGAGCTGACAATGAGAGAAACCTATAATCGTTCAATCTGAAGAACTACAGAAATTCAATTCCACAGAAATAAGCCTATTTCCAAGTATGTGCAGAATTATGAATCATGATGCCCTGACTAGGCTCACCAGTTTATTTTCTTAAAATTTAAATAAATAAATAAATCGGTCTCTGTCAGAGGAAATCACATCCAAACACCTTTTACATGCTTTCCTGCAGCGATGTGGTTTCTGCCACCAAATCTCCAGCTCATAACCCCTATGTACTTTTTAGCTCACAGGTCAATATCAACCAAATCCAAAAGAGATAGAGGGGTGTCAAAACTAAGCTACAATACGACAAATTTGGAAAAAATCATCAGCTAAATTGGGAGCACCAGACTAAAGTCAATGACATGTTGAGAAAAAGGTAGGCAGATCTCAAGCATTAAATACTCCATCTGGCTAGTCAGTCAGTCAAAGCACAGTTGCCTTGCGTCAAACAGTTTTCTCAAACAGAAAGAGCTTAAACACAAGAAAAATGTATCCTCACATCTGACTTTTTGCTTAAGCTAACTATTAGTAATGATTACAGAAAAAAAATAGCCTAGCCCCAAAGAGATGCAAACCAGAGACAGATGTTCTAAACTAAGTAGCACTAAATAAATGCAACACTAACAAATGAACATCTGAACAGTTAAAGCAACTGAGTATTGCAGATATTTAAGGTGCATTATCAGTGTAGGCACAAATAACCCGAAGACTTCATGTGTGCTAAAACAGCATAAATCTGCATTTAAAAGACAATGCCTTTTCGACAAACGAGTGAAATCTCACTGGATCTCTTTTAAAGAGAAATCTGAGATTCACAGTACATTTTGCTGGTGAATATATTTCCCTGAAATAGGCTATTATGTAGAAAAAAATCCCAAAGAATGTGCAAGCTACACAAGTATCTGCAGATGTCTAATTCTGGCACTTTATGCGGATGCGTGGGAGTATGTTTAATACAGAATATCTATATCAAGAAATTATGAAGAATTGTGTTACACAATCCCTGCTGATTCTTATATAAAGGGTGAAAGACAAAACAAAATTCAACCCCAATTCCTTATTACACATGACATTAGATGGAGCATCTTGAAAATGGCTGATCTACTTAAACACCAGTTTTCTAGTTCACAGTATGCAGATAAAAAAATAGACATTTTCTCTGGTTAGCAGATACTTCAATCTCAACAGGGAGCCTGAATGTAGTCCCACCTGCGTCTTTTTTTTTTTTTTGAAAGTAGTTTTCATGTGTAGGGAAGCATCAAACGATGAGAGGCAACTACATTTTTGAAGGTCAAAACTTAACTTTAAGCTAAGCCATATGAAAAAGGCCTACCACTGACACACCCTTCTGTAAAGGCGGTATCATTTGCACTACAAACACAATGCCAGAGTTTCCTTCATACTTTAATAGTGGCTGTTACTACCTAGGATTAAATTGTGTCATTACATATATTCACACAGTAGCTGACTTGCAGACTTCATTGAAGAAACTGAGATTTATTTTCATCTGCCAGAACTATCAAAACAGCATAATATCAAAATATGCAAAATAGGTATATTATTTCTGGCTCATTAAGCTTTTATATCAAGTTATATTGGTTTTACAGTTTACTGTTCCACAGCAATATTTAGGCTGTGTATAGAAAGACTTTTCAACGTTATCCCATTCATTTAAAATGGGAACAATACACTACACAAAATTATGCTACAAGCTATTTAACTCTCAATAGCAGAGTTGATAAAATTAAAATGTTTACATACTTCTTAAAATCCTAATATGCTCTACTTTCAATGGCAGGACAGAAGTGAATGAAATCTGAAAACCCATTGCCTACTACAAAGTGAACCTTTAAAATCATTACAGTATCACTGAAGAATGGTTTACCTTTGTTTTACTTTCTTCTGCAAAGCCAGGTGTGTCAGTATCTGGAGGATAGGCCACTGTTACGTAGATATTATAGGGTTTGACCTGTATTTTACAAAAGTTAAGTGTTACCTTAATATTGACAGCTTTTCACATACCTCTCAGAACTTCATTCATTTCTCTTGTATGGAAAAATACAGCAAACACAAGTTTAAAAGGCATGTAGTGTTAAATCACCCTCATATCCAGCATTTGCAAGATTTGGAGCTTTGTCAAATGAGGAAGCAAAACAAAGACTTTCAGGAGATGGTTGTGTTGCTTTGTTTAGTAAAAAGCTTTAAAAATTCTGCATTTGATGAACATAAAGCACTTTTTAAGATTCCTAGATGGAATACAAAAGGAATTTAGCTCTACTATTCTACTGATTTAAATTTTAAAGACAACCAAAACACTGCCAAACACCAGTACCCCACATTCATAAAGACAAGACCAAAAAAAGTTTCACCTAGGCTTATTAGAATGCTTTTTTGTTATTATGTCATATTTTCACTGCTGAACAAATGCGAGAAAGAAAAAACACACAAAAAAACATAAAACTCAAATTTAGTATCTTTATCTCTAAGTATGTGACTCAAGTCACAAGGCTTTTCAACCCATGGTTTAAACATGCATAGGGCCAAAATCTAAGGAGACAAAAATAAATAGAAAGTGTGAGAAACACTTAAGTCTTGCATACCTAAATGCAATCCTTGCTGTATTTGTATCATTTACCACAGCAGCACATCACTTACTACACTACTATAATAGAAATAGCTACAATACATGTCTGTACTCCCATGCAAATAAAGAAGTTGTGAATGAATGTATTCAGAGGGCTAAGATAAAGCAAAGTGTTGTAAAGCCCTAAGCAATTTTATTTAAATTGCAAAACCTTCCATATGAAAACACTTACTGAAATACCGTGTCACAGGTCCATAACACTAATTTTTAGATTTGAGGAAGCCAGTCCTCACAAAAATGTCTGCCACCAGCCTGAAGAAAAGCCCTGCAGTCACATTGTTCTGCAGGCCAGAAGTGATCAGATGCAGTTTTACCCCACACTTTTGTCCTGAGCAAGGCATCCAACTACACTGAGCAGAACAGGGTAAGAACAGCAACAATACAAGGGTCTAGAACCAAACACAGACACTTAACTTACAAACATTAACAACTGTGTATTTACACACTTAACAGGAAAGTAAGGAATGTCACTTGCAAATCAAATTTACCTGTCTTTCTACAATAATATACTTTTAAGTCTCCTTCCATTAAATTGTGAAGTGGATGTTTGCTTTTTAGGCTTGACTTAAATTTAGATCCTTACAATATTAAAAGCTCATCTAAACCAAAGCTGAGAAGAGTAAACCACTGTCAACACAAGACTTTTGTGGGCAATCAACATATTTAAGCTTGCAAGTTTTACTCTCTCATATAGCTCACATACCATTTACTGTGGCCTCACAACCAACTTGGCAATACTTAAAATAAGCAAACAACCAACTTGGCAATAATAAGCAAAAATACTTAAATCATTGCACACACACCTCCATTTGCAGGGCTTCAGCCAATCCTCGAAGAGCAAACTTTGTTGGAGAATAAGCTGTATAACCAAAGAGGCCTAATTGCCCAGCCTGAGATGATACAAACACAATCCTTCCCATCCGTCGCTCCTTCATGGTAGAGATCACTGCACGACTCGGGTAAACACTACCCAGGTAATTAACTGCCATTAATCTCTGTAGAAATGATATTAAGATGGTATTTGATTTAGACTTATTCAGCTGTTTACTATTATTTCTCAAAAACCCTATTTCAGTTTGCATTAACAACAAAGTTCACGTGATTTGTATTTCGATCAGCTGTCAAAAGATAACTGTTTTCTGTTCCACAGCCTCATAAAAGTTGTTCTATAGCTAAAAACTTCACCTCAAGACAAAACAAATCCACTGTATATACATCTTAATGGCATTCAGGATACTTAATACTGTGATACTAATGCTTCAAGATACTAATATTGTGACCCATAATGGCCTTCACAGGAAAAAAAAAAAAAGAGTATGTAACAAAAAACCTGACTGGAACAGTGTCAAGGAAGCAATCCTTTTATGAATGATGTATGAAAGCACACTGAAATGAAGGTTTAAAGATCTTCCTAAAACAGGAAAATATCTATGTATTCATGCATTTCAGAAATTTTCATCTTTGGCAGGATAAGAGGAAGCCTTTATTTTTACTCTCTAGAAGGCCTATAATACAAGTGGCAGCCTATATGAACAATAGGACGGATGGATGATTTACATCTGCAACAAAATTCTACCTATTTAGCATTTTCGGATGTTTCAGTGATGACTTGTGGAATGGGAAGGTGGGAATCATTACAGTAACCAAAATGTAGGGGTGTTTTTTTTTTGTTTTGTTTTTGGTTGGTTGGCTTATTGGAGGTCCTTTCATTAAAGCAGCAGCTTCTCAAGCTGCACCAAGCTGCAAACAGACTGTGCATCTCAGAGTTGAACATTGACAAGACTGATTTTTATTAAGCAGATTAAAAATATGAAATAAACACCTTCATCAGGAAAGAGAGACCATGCGAAATTCTTTCACAGTGCATTAAACTATAAAAATGCATGTCAGGCTTTCCCTATCCTAGATGGAGAACTCACTGTTCTGACCTATCAATGGATCAACAATTAGGGAATAAGTTGCAATGCTTGCAAATCTAAAGATACATTCTAATTCTGACAGCTACCACTAATCAAGTGTATCACTACTCATACAGTCTGCAAAGACACAGCAATGTAATCTATTTCTTCGAACAGCTGAATACCAACTCATTCATATGATGAAATAAAAAAGAACGCTCACTCACTTCAAAAGAATTCACTTCAATAGCCTCAAATTTTCCCGTAACTGATGTTCCTGCACAGTTTACAAGCAGGTCTACTGGCCCCAGCTTCTCCTGAGCCTGGAAGAGGATAGATGTCAAGATGTTCTTTAGCATGAAAAAATATTCCTCTAGCACAGTATCACTATAAGAAATTATTTCCATTAGAAACACATCACACATAGATAAGTTTATTAATAAATGCAAGTGAATCAGTTACTTCCTCACCTGTTTTAGAACATTCTCCACCTGTTCATAATCTTTAGATACATCAACGGAAATACATAGTACAACCTAAAAAGGGAAAGTGAAAGAAAATTTTGTAATTTAAGTCCAGTAATAGTTGGCTCCAAGTCTTTCAAAATGAAACAACTCAGTGATGCATCTTTTCTAGAATAATTTTTTTTTTTTTTGACAGGAGAGTTTGTACTTCTTCCACACCGCAAAAAGTAATCCCAGCTCCTAAAGTGCGTATATTAAGAATAAACACTTCAGGATCTTCAAAGAGATACTTTGTACATGAGTAGCTATTTCTAATTTATCATTCTAAGACAGTCACAATTCCACAGTTCTGTATTTAACTTTCATAAGTGTGAAACACAAGTAAAAACCATCAGTGTGGCTTAGGTTCATCTTTAAGAAAAAAGCTGAAATGTTTTTTCCACATCATAGAAGGGCATGGTTGCCATGTCTTGCTCTGAAACTCCAACATCAGCACTGCAATAAAAATCAAAATGTATGAAAAAAGCTGCTAATGTGAGCATTTGCAATGTGCTTTTATTATTATTATTAAATTTAGCTGCATAGAATTTAATTGGAATGTATCAGGGACAATTTTTTAAAAAAAAATCTAAGAAAACTGATTAGTAGAAATGCCATACACATATTAAAAACAGTGAAATAACTGTGTATGTTTACTCCTTGCCTTGGAACAAGAGATCATGGATTTTAGTTTGAAAGATACAGGTAAATGAAAACAAACATTGGCCCAGTAGGAGGAAAAAAAAAGAGTGCTATCTAAGTTGTTGCAGCTGGAAGTTGGTATTGGTTTTCTTGGAAAGTACTTATTTTAAGTATTTATTTATATTTTCTTGGAAAGTACTGATTACTGCTAGCAACGTGATCTCAGAATCTCGGTTTTGAAGCACCTTCAGATCAACTTCCGGCCACAGGAAGCACTGCCTTTGGGGTATCACTTACAAACTGAAAGATTACTGTATATCCCTTGCCAAGCTGGAGCTTGCAAACAAGCTACCTCCTCTGCTAAAAACAAAGCAAAAAGAAAGAAGCACACACACAACAGAAAACCATCAGAGCTTTGGGGCAATTCATCATCTTCAAAGGAGAAGCAATCATGCCAGAATAAAAGTAGGGACTCCTGTATTCTTGTTCTGGTTTCTACACCTTCTTTTACTTCAGTCAATTCATTTAAACTCCACTGGGGTTGAAATAAAGCTATCACTAGTTTCTAACAAGTGTCATCATAGTTGCTTGTCATGAAATGTGGACAAAAAAAAAAAAGAGCTTACCACAGTGTAACTAACTGCTTTGGAAGTTAGTCATTTGTCAGTTTTGCCTCTGGTCAGACTGCAACACTTCGTAGCTGCATAAACAGAATCTGCTTGCCATTCCTGTGCAGCAGGTTGGCTATTCCTGCCTCCCAGCGTTGTGTGTAGTTGGACATCTGAGTAAACTTGTGGTGCAAGTTATTGATGGGTCTGCGTGCATCTCCCCTTGAGGCATTTTTTACATTTTGGAAATATTTGTCTTTTACATAAGTTTGAGAACAAAATAATAGTTGAGCTAAGACACCATTGGTTTACTATCTGTATACCATCTGTGTGTCTTTGCAAGATCAGCAAGGAGGCTAAAGTCACAATTCCATACAAAAATTGCATAGAACAGTTATTCACACTGTGAACAATACGCTTGGGAACTACTGAATTTTTTATTGGCTGCTACCACCACATTATACAATTCATCTCTTAGTTTCTATTATCACATTTTCTTTCTTCTGCTACTCTATGCTGATTACCTTTGCTCCAGCGCATGCACTGTGGATCCACTCCTAGGAAACAGATTATGCTGCCAGAAAGCCTAATATCCTCATTCCAGTCGCTCGCCTTTTGTTCTAAATAGTGCTTTCTGTCTGATCATTCATAAAGCATTCATTTCTCAATAAAAGCTCAATTCATCTCCCAGTGAAGTAACTAGGAATACTCCATATTAAGAAAGGGATTTTTTTTAATTAAAAAAAAAAAAAAAAAAAAGGATTTTGTCCCATTGCACACCTTTACTGATACAGAGTGCATTGTCAGCATTCTAAGTAAGTGACATACAAATGCCTTTCAAAGGCTGTTTGACAAGTTGAACACTGAAATGTATGTAGATACCAAAACCCTGGTTGTCAATGCAACCTGGTTTCATGTACATATCCACGAGCTGAATGTATACAGCATATAATCATGTAAACAGTGATCTTTCCCTCTTAGCTTGGCATCTAGCAAATATAACAGTCTCTGTGTATGTAATCCATGCGAGACAACACCTTTTCTCTGTACTTTCTGCGATCGCCTTGTACAGCTTCTGTCAGTTCAGCTGTCCCTGCTTGTCAGTTTCTTACCTGCTGTTCCAGTATGAGCTCTGCGCCAGACTCCCTGCTTTTTCTAATTGTGTCCTTTGCATTTAGAACAGGCAGGCTTCCCTGTCACGTTGTCTACAACCCAACAATAGGGTCACAGGAGGGCCAAGCTACCACTGTCACTCCCACCATAGCCAGATTAAGCACAGACAAGTCTAAAGCTGCTACTGCAAAAGCGGTCTTGTTAAGCCCACACTTAAACTTGCTCAGTCTTGAAGATACTTCCTGAAATTTTAACTGAAACTCTTATGGGCATGTACCAAGTACTATTCTGTAAAAACACAAAGTCCACAGCTGTCAAGCTTGGACAGATTTTTAAACGAGAACATCCTGACAGTGTTTGACAAGGGATTAACTTTTTTTTTCTTTGCCAAGCTTGGGAAACTACGAGAGCAGCTAAAGGAGAATGCTTACCAGGATTTGTTTGTTTTAAAACACACAAAATATAGGTCCTCCTCACCTCAAATGGCTTAATTTTTCAAAATAAAGTTGATCTGAGTAAGGCAACGTGCACAGAAAAAAAGTGATCATGTTGAGCCATTTGACAAAAATAAGTTAAGGCAATCTTACAAGTTAAAGTATTGAGAAAATTTAGTCTCAGAAGTCCAAACATTGGATCCAAATATTCATCTTTCTTCATTGCTTCTTTTCAAGAGAATATTCAACTTATTAATTCGCCAGACTGAAGAAGCGATGTATTACAGCCAATAGACACCAAATCCCTTATTACAAGCTATTGAATTGTTACTTTTGTGATTACAAATGCAAGCCAACAAGTTCTAGAACACGAGAAAGACAAAGACGTGATAGTCAATACCATTACCCCTCTTCCCTTGATTATTAGGAACAGTAAACAAAATTAGCATGTCACCCTGAGGTTGTGTATTTTGAACATAGCAAAAACTGACCTATTTTAAAAGCTAGTACCTTAGCAGGCTCTAGAACAGTGCCTTTAAACATGTGCACACTATTAATTCACCCTCGCTGTTTTTAGAAGTCCAAGAACTTCACAAATTTGCACATCTGTTACAGAGCTTTACCAGGAAACAGAACAAACAGCAAAATATTGTGAACTAAACCTGAAAACAAGTATGCCAAGACAATTGCCATATTTATACATTGCAAAGGACGAGAGATTTGAAAAGAGTGGGTTCTTCTACTTGATCTTGAACAATACAAACGCTTATCAAGTGACAGTAAATTGCAGCTATCCAAAAAAAGCATACCACACCTACAGTTGAAGGCATCAATCTTTTCCTCTGAGAAAAAGCAGTTAAGGTACTAGGCAACATCAAATCTAGTGGAGTTCGGAACATTGCATGTAGGTAGATTGGCATTTTTTGAATTCAAGGAAACCTTCACCTATTCTTGTCAAATGGTTTTAAGAACAGGACTAGAGACTACTCTGTAGTGACTACCTTGAAGCAAACAACAGCTGTAGGTAGCAGTGACCTTACCTGCTTGTCATTAACGGAGTACTTTTCTATTTCCTTCTTTGTCTGCAACAGCTTGTTCTGAAATGGATATAAGAACAGCTAAAACACTGCAGTTATGAGAACACGTTAGCCTTCAGTATTTCAAGAAGGCTTAGAAATATTCTCTAAAATAAAAAAAAAAAAAAACAAAAAAAAACACCTATCCTCAACTAGCAATGGCACTCTCCTATTGTCATCTTACAGATTTATGAATATATAATCAAAACATCAAGTCCAGGAACCTACCGGAACTCAGGTATTTCTCACTTCACCTACTAAAACCAGCAACAGCTTCTGTAACAGATTTAGTGGTTCTTCATGTAACTGCACAAAGTGCTTAAAACAGTAGGGAGAACCAAGATACAAAAGAAAGGACTTATTTTTATATGATATTACATAGCTATTCTGGAAACTATCATGGAATTACCATGAAAGTTCAATGAAAATCCAGCAAATGCAAATTGCCATGGTCCTATCAAGAAACTTGTGCTAATTTTGGCTGCATTCAAGGTTATGCAAAAAAAAAGAAAAAAAAAAGGACACTGAGAGGAACTGAGAATCAGAAAAGAAAACAACACAATTTAGGTGTTCTTATTTTCTTGAAGAATTAGTTTTCTCTTCGAATGAAATAGCCCATGTGAAATCTGTCATTCCAACTAAATTTTCAGTTTCTCTTAAGAAAATAAAAAGAGAGGAAAAAAAGCACAAAGTAACCCTTTTCCCTCCAAAGCTATCTTGATGAACAGCTTTTCACTAGTACGATGGAATGACGATCAGAAACCAAACTATTCTGGAATTTTAAGTACTGACTTTAATACCCCTGCTGTCACTTACTGTAGGGAAATGCTACAGTTTTAAAGAATACAGGGCTTTTTCTGCTTTGGTCCTCTCACAGATCTAAACAGTGAAATAGGTGCCGACATTAACAGAAGTGGTAGCAATGGCAGAGTTTTAAGGCAGGCTTATCAGAGGTTCCACGTTGGGCTACGCTTCCTAAAAAGGCAGCCACCTCTCCTCTGCAGATACATTAATCTTAAATGATAAGGATTGCCTTAAAGCATACAGTGAAAGATATACGAGTAATTATTATTCCAGAATATAATTCCTCGATCAAAAAAATTTCAAGAACATAGTTTAGCCAGTAAAAACACATACACTTACCTCATCTCTTGCAATCAGTGTTATGAAAGCGCCTTGCTTGTAACATTCAATAGCAATACATTTTCCAATTCCACTGGAGCCTCCAGTTACCTAAAAATTATTTGAAAAAGTCACTGTTAGTCCATTATTCTCACCCCTACTCCTATACAAGAAAAGTCTCATCAAAATTCTAAAACTAGACTGAAATTGAAGTACTACCCAATGAAGTGTGAATAAACGAGATATATTAGTTTACTTCTTTTGTATGAATGGAAAAACAAAATCTTGGTATATTGACAGGCCTCTCTCTCTTCCTCCCCTAAAAACAGCTTTACCCAGGTGATATTTTTTGCTCTTATGTCAGGCTGACTTAAACCCACTTCCATGTGTGTTCTCTCACTTGCTTTTGACAAGATTTTGTACGTTATTCCTAAAAGATGGAATTAGTTAGACTTTTGGAAATCACTATTAACGTTAGCTATAATAATGCAACTGCTTACTGTCCCTCCATACACATTTACAATAGAATAATTTGTAAAATGGACAGTTGTAAACTGGAAGTACCATGTAAACACAAATAGGATTAAAGAAATTACCTTCCTTTTTATTTAAAAGAAATCTTTAATTTGACAGCTGGCCCTCTATAGAGTATGTCTCTCAGTCCCTCAGACATCTCCAGTTTTGTGGCGATCCCAGTCCTAAGCCTCTGTAACCTTTTCTTCTTCCTCAATATCATAACTCTGACTAGCCTTACCCCAAGCAGGAAATTAGCAGTTTGTGGATAGACAAATTCAAGGCGATGCATTTGTCCCCCTGTCACCTGTTGGAGGGCACACTCTGCCAAACAGCACTCATATACAGGTGAATGTCACATTAACACCCCTCACACTACCCTCCATAAACCCGCGTAGGAACTTCATGTAGAACAAGATGCAGATGACAACCTTGACCTCTGTTTTTGACTAAAACAGAGAAGTCTCCCTGACAGTGCCTTTTAGGTGATTTGTTCCTTTAAGCCTGCTCTCAGGCAGTGTACGCCTCCAGTCCTTAAAGAAGGCCACACCTGTGTCTTCCTTACATGACTAAATTTCTTGAATTTTCTCCTAAGAGCATATTACTGAGAAAATATTGGAAAACTTCGTTGAAGTGAGATTCCTCTGAAGTTGTCGTTTTTGCTCTTCAGCAAGACTTCAGAGAAAGTCAGGTATCACCTCCCGTTTAAAGTCTGAGAAAATGACTGTGCTGCGCTAATTAGTGGAAGAGCAAAGACCTCCAGTCTCTAACTACACATCCTCATCCGCAGGTGCCTCAGAGTTCTGTTTTCATAGACGTATTATCCTGAAAATTCTTTCCTTTCCTGGAGGCAGTAAAGTCAGAAGAGTCAGAAGTGCACTCTCATGAGTCACCAAATTCTTCTTTCCTATGAGTGTTTTTATCACTAACCTTCAGAAAAGAGCTTAGCACACTAATGGCAATTGTGTAATCCCAGCAAACAAAGATTTACAACATAGCCACAGTTTTTTTTTCTGGTTTGTCTGCAGTCAGAAATGGGTGTAACTTTCACAGAGACTAATGTTAGCTTAAACTCCTTACGCTTCCTCTATTATTAGAGAAAGTTACTTCAAATTAGCTTCTAATTGACTCTGGGCAAGATTAGCTTCAGTACACTAACCTTTGAGAATGACTCCACGATGCATGTCCTGTTCTGGAGATGCTAAACCTGGCCTGTAGTATTCTCAGCCAAGGATGGCTGCTTTCTGAGTAAATTAAGACTAAACAAGAGCATTAGTTAATTATTTGGGACTTCACAAGAACCCCAGAATTCATTTAATGCTTCCTGATGGAAAGAGTTTAAGAACTCTAGTTTATTCTTATGGTGTATTGCAAAATTTCAGTACATCTCTAGGATTAAAAAGACTCTGTTTGCTATGATCAGGCAAACCTCAGTTCCACAGGACTCCTGGGCTGCTTTGACATGTTTTCAGCAGCAGCAGGTACACCAGCACAGAAACTAACGAATGTGCGTGGAACACTGCTCCAATTCCAATTTTTGGCACTGCACCGAGAGACTGATGATTGCTACCTGCACAACTTGCTGAGTATCATGAATAGGTCAACTACACCAGTGCTTGAGGAATTCTTTGAAGGTAAAGCTATTGGCACTGAGCCTCTGGCTTGTCAGAGGACGCTAACATTCCCTTCAGAAAGACGGGGTCTGAAGTCATCCAAGAAACGGGAAAAGGAAGTTTTTATTTGCAGTCACACCCGAGAGCACAGGACAGGGCTCGTGTCAGCTAGGTCAGCGACAGGAGGCAGAATCAATTAGCTGGGAACTGGAGTGTTTGGGAGGAAGGCTGTTACTAATACGTGGGAGGCTGTTACTAATACACACATCTTTCAGCAACATTTACCATGAATGCAAACAACAGTAGAAGAAATCACAACATACAAACCCTGACACTGCTGAAAGCTTTGTGCCACAAATCAAATTAGCCTAAGCAAATCTGTGAAATCTGCTAGGTTAGGTTTCTAACACAGACGCTCCGAAGGAATGCATCCATGCCATTAAAGAAAACATTATTACAACCACCCTTACGCCCAGTAATTCTTTTTATTGCTCTATTGATATTGCATTTCAGTAGTTCTGAGTGTCTGAAGTACCACCGAGCCAGTCCTTAAGTTCCCCTGTAAGCCAGCCTCAGAGGGGCTAGCAAAATCAAAAAATCATACGATGGTGACACCAAACACAGACTAATTTCTTGGCAAGACGGGACAATTAAATACCAGTATGAATTCAGATGTTCAGAGCACAGTACTAGAAGTCCTCAAACAATGTTATTAAGCTGTTTCTCTGTTTGAGAAGAACTAGTACCAATTTAGGCATTCAAAAGAAGGCTCTGGCTCCAACATCTTGAGCTATGATCCTTGGTTACAGAGTTCAGCTTCTAAGGATGTCAGGGATGCAGGAAACGTGCCTCAATTGATGACAAAGTCCAGTCCCAAATTAACAGAACTGCCATCAGAAAGTATCAAAGTTACAACCCGATTGATATGGCATTTCCAACAGGACTGATTAACTCTCACTTAGAAGCACTGGCTGCAAGCTGGCTTCATGCTTTGAGACAGCATGCTAGCAGAAGGCATTTCCACTGAAACAGAACATCCCTGTAACCAACTCTGGGTGGCTGCTGCTCCTGACCAGCGTTAAAAGGACCTCTGGCTGAACCACTCAGACGCCTCCAAACCACAGGTCACATCACTCCCCACACGTGGGCTGCAACGCTGAGACACCAAGATGGGTCAGCTTTAAGGACAGCCAAAGTCCACCACAGTTATCTGGTGGGCCCTGCACAGAAGTGTTATTTCTAGACTCATACCCGTGGCTTTGGCAGGTGGAAGAGAGCACGTGTGCAGGGCACGGATGTAACATCCCTGGCAAAGGGCAGTTAAATGTGATGCACGTGAGCATGAGGTACACAGAACAGTGACAACTGCCCTATCATATCCTCATTTTCCTGTCTACTGTTATAGCCTGCTACCAAAACAATAGCTTCCCCTCACAGAATAGGTGATGTTTGCTAGTCTGTAGCTTGAGACCTGAGGAGAAAGTTGAAGCCAAAGGCAAAAACAAACAAACAAGGTAAAAAAAAAAAAAAAAAAAAAAGCTCTTCTAGCTTTTGAAGAGAGGAGAAATTCAGCATGAAAAGCAGCAGCTCTACAGCAGAGAAATAACTTTTAGACCCTTGATTCTAGAATACCTTCCTAATCACGGTGGAAACAAAACAAGTATTAGATGTATAAACGGCATTTCTTTTTACTGACTAAGCTATGCCTGATGCTTGAGCTAACGTGAGAGCCAAGAAGTCGTTTTTATTTAATGGTGCACTCTGAGGTCACCAAAATACACAGAGAACAGGAAAACACCCCACAAGATCACACCATCACTAATCTGGAGCTCTGTGGACTTCCACTGCGACCAGCAGTCCTAGTCTTTTCTAAGTAAAAGGGACTCCTATAATCGTGATCCCTCCAGAAAGCATGCCTTGGGTGACACAGGGAGCATTTCCATCATGCAAGTGACGCTGCTAGAGGACAGAGGAAGAAGAGTCATATGTTTTCTGCTTCAAATCTCTGCCCATTTAGTTACTTAGCCACTACTCAAACATCTAACGATATTAACCATAACAGATCGGAGCAGAAAGAAATAAGTTTTATGAACAACTAAGTAGAGAGGGAAAAAATGCTGATTTAAATTGAAAATCCAACAAGTAATTGGTATGAAATGCTGTCCGGAACAGTGTCTGAAGTCACATGATGACCTTTCTTAAGAAATACAACAGATTTTCATAACAGTTTCAACAAGCTCCCAGAAAGAAGAGATAGGCCTTCCTTTTTATGCTTCAGAAAAATGAATTTATTGAGTATATCTTGAAAAGCTGTATTTACTGCCAAGTGGAAATCATTTGCCCCGCTAGGAGGACTTATCCAGCTAAATAAACAACTTACATCCTTCCTTTTGTTAAATATGTAAAATCAAACCTGCCTGAACCTCACTACATTATTTAGCCAACTGAACTAAAGGTGTGTTGAAACAGCACAGTATTTTCACAAGAAGTAAGCTTGAAGACTGGGTTTAACTGAAGCCTGACAAAGATCACCAATCATTAAGCTTTGGTGTTATCTGAATTAAGTCATATGTTTACAAGAAATTATATACCCAGCGTGCAAACAGATTTTGACATTCTTCTGTCAGAAACCATCAAAGAAGTCTTTAAAGAGTGTGATGGTCGTAAATATTTTCACGCTTTAATAACTTCAGTAGCAGAAAACACACTCCCGTCGGATGATGTGGGAATTCCCTTTACAGGCACAATGTGGAAAGCCTCCCTGAGCAAAGTTTCTGATTTACAGTACCATCATACAATATTTTTCTTTATAAAGTTAGCTAGAAAACTTGAAATCCAAAACGTGCAGGTGTCCAGGGTTATTAAAAGCATCTATAAGCCTGGGTATCACAGGATCATCTAGGTTGGAGGAGACCTCCAAGATCACCTAGTCCAACCTCTGACCCGACACTAACCAGTCCTCCACTGGCGATGAAGATTGAAACAGCCACTCCACATTTCGCTAGTTTGGACGAATACTTTAAGAGTATAGCTCAAGTCCAAGACAAACAACAGCTCCACCAGCAGCAGTGCCGATGAAGCTGATGACCTGCAGAATCATATCGCGAGGGCGAAACGTACCGACAGCCTTTACCTTTAGCAGCACTTT
Source organism: Aythya marila (assembly GCF_965140915.1). NCBI lineage: Eukaryota > Metazoa > Chordata > Aves > Anseriformes > Anatidae > Aythya > Aythya marila. The sequence continues at coordinate 80,220,191 of NC_139043.1, forward strand.
AACACAATAAGCTCTCCATTTGGACTTTTAACTTTAACAAGGCTCGCAAGAACACTTGTGCCAAACCCAGCCGAAATCGCTAAGGCAGGTTTAGGCGGAAAGGATATTTTATTCACGGGAACATATATATATTTTTTTAATCATTTTGAACGCGACCCAAGCGAAAGAACTCAGCTGGAAAAAAAAAATAAAATTAAAATTTAAAAACCGCGGCCCAACGGTCGAAACGGCCAGCGGCGGCGGTTAACGCCGCCTCACTCACCACGACGTGGGCGCCGGGCAGCTTGAGGGGCTTGGGGCTGATGAGCGGCGACACCATGTAGAGGAGCAGGACGAAGCCCACGACGAAGGCGGCCGCCAGGAGCAGCATGGCTGGGGCCGGTGGTGGTGGTGGTGGTGGTGGTGGCGGCGGTGGTGGTGAGGAGGAGGAGGAGGAGGCCGGGGAGGCAGCACAGCCCCTCAGGCCCAGGGAGGGCGGCGGGTGCCCGGTGCCCGCCTGCGCCGCGGCGCCGCGGGGCCGGAGGTGGAGGATGGAGGATGGGAGGGGGGCAGAAAAGAGCCCTCTGCCGCCGCTGATTGGCCGGCTCCGGCCCTCGCGCTGCGATTGGTCAGCGGCCGCCGAGCGGAGCCCGCTGATTGGCCGCGGGGCGGGACGGCGCGCGGAGATTGGCGCCGCGGGCCGTTGGCAGGGTCACGGCGGGGAGGCAAAGGGCGGAGGGCGCCCCCCCCCACCCCCCCACGACGGGCCTCTGGCCACGCCCCCTCCGGGGTCACGTGGGCTTCCCGCCGAAAGGAGGGGGCGGGGCTGGGCGCGCGGAGCCGCGGGAGGGGAGGCCCGCGCGCGGCGCCTGGCGACCGCTAACGGCTAACGCTCGGGGGGGGGGGGGGCGCTGAGGGAAGTTCCCCCCGCTGTGCTGAAGCGTTCAAGCCCTGCCCTCCTCCCTGTTCCAAATAAAATAACGCCGTACGCACGTCTTAGATATTCACCCAGTATAATCACCCGCATTCGACATTCTTTCGCCGTTTCTAACTGAAAAGAACAGCCCCCCTCGAATTCTCTCACCTTTCAGGTTCTGGTGTGACTGCAAAGAGCCCCCCTCAAGTTTTTTCCCTGTTGTTCCCATGTTGTTTCCCTAAACGTGCTGCAGGTTCTGGCTCTCAGAAAGCAGGGTACACAAAGAGAGAGAGATACTGATCGGACAAGGCAACGCTAGGTGTGCAGGAGGGTGTGAAAATAACACCGGGGATGAAATTAGAAGCAGCGAGTAGGCGGCCATGGGAACAGGGCTGTGGGCAGGGAGCAGGCGGCTCGCAAGGGGAGGACGAAGGTGCTGGATGTGGTGCAGCAAAAGGGGGAGAAACCCTGAAAAACCCTGAAAGCTGGTCCTGAAATGGGGTTGACCTGCGGCATGTCTTCGTCAGGGTGCTGCAGGGGCACGAGGAAATGAGAGGAAGGAATCGTGCCTAATAAGATGATAGCCGCCGCAATGACAACAGCGGAAGGGGGAGAATCGATTAGTGGTCCGTCTAAGAAAAGACAGGGCATTAATCACATTGTTAGCAGAAGTCAAAGTAGGATGCAGGCCAAAAAATGCAGCAAATACGTTTGTTTCCTTCTTTAGGTACAGGACAACCTATGCGTGCTATCTTCTGTACTATAATGTTGATTAAACACAAAACAAGAGATCGATAAGGTAATAACTAGACGGTATTTATAGACATCCACTGCTGAACACGGCGAGACTTTAAAAGCCCAAATGTCAGCAGTATGGAGATAAAGCAAAGCAGGTGGAGATAAATCCATCTTTCACAATACAGCACAATATCACTCTCTGCATCAATGTGGGATGAGGGCATGGATGAAAGCAATCCTCTGCAGTAAATTTCTAGTAAAATGGAGATTAAACATATTTGTTCAAGGCCTTTAAAAACCTCAAACACACGATATGGTCCTGATCAGTCACGGTTATGATCACATATGACTAAACACACTTGAAAAGCCCTTCTAGTTTAACATGGAATGCCCTCAGTAGATTTTATGAAGAAGTCTGTACAGTTTTTTCCTTTTGTTCAGGGGGCCCTTTTACAACCTTGTGGTTGACAATCCAGGTAATGTCTGCTCTCATTTTGTTCTGAGGAGAGTACAGTGCCATGATTTTATATCTGGGAAATGTATTCAAAGGTGAAGACCTTATGAACTGCATATAATCCAACAATGGATATGCATAGCAGGAGGTTTGGGATTTCAACGTATGACAACAGATACTGAATTTTCCCCTTCCTGAGTTATTTGGTTTGTGTTCATCTTGTATGACCTCATTTGCCAAGGAAATGCATTCCTGGCACAAGGGAATTGTTTACTATAAAACTGTTTTCTCAATGACCGTAGGACTGCAAACTGAACACTAACATAAACGTCAGTGCTCTCCAGTCCAAACTTCAGTTGCGCATAAAGCAATATTTAATTAATCTGACCTTCATAAGTAGCATTAAAAAGTGTAATTTTAAAGCATAAACTGACCAATGTATGCATGTACCCTGGGGATGGGGAGGAAAAAAGAATGGATAAAACATGTTAATTGCTTTGCTAATTAATCTTTAGAAGAAACTTCAATACAGCAGCGATGTATTTAGAGAGGAAAAGCAACTACAGGTAGATGAAAGCACCCAAGCTTTAGGAGCTGTTGCTGCTGTGCTTCCTCAATTTTGTTGATTTAAATCTTTCAATGGACTTTGGCAGTAACTATATTTTGGGTTGAGGTCATTCACTATGAACACGTGTGGGAGCTAAAGAATCAAAATAGCCCTTTAAACATGGAAAAAAAAAAAAGTGAATTGGTAAATATTACAACACAAATGGCTGATATCAGAAGCATCCTTTTGATCTTCTCAAAAGAAAAAGGCTCCCAAAACATACCAGGTACGTGTAGAAGAAATAGAGTCTGTTTTAAGATAGCTTTAAGATAAGACATAAAGCTTTAGAAGATCAGGTAGCAAGGTTGCAGCCCACAGAGTTGCTTGTATTGTGCCCGACTACTCATCTGCTGGATTTTCTGGTTGTGCCATCTTCAGATTAGGAAGAGCGGGGAAAAAAGACTAGCATGTGTAGGCTGCACAGCGATACCGCTGGTGACTTCTCGATGTGATTTCCAGCCAGTCAGTTCTCCTGCATTCAGAGAAAGTAGCGACAAAAGAAAAACTTCCACGGCCAAGGAAAACAACTTTTTTTTCTTCTTCTCTTTCCAAATCAACTTTATTTTCCAGCCTTCTCCCTTTTCTGTAACGTGCATAGGCGTGGTGTGCTCATTTCTTAAGAGCTCTGTTGCGTTAATGGTTACAGGAGGTTAGAGCCATGCTGGTAATTTTGGGATTCCTGCAAAGAAGGTTTTAGCATGCAACCTAGGTGAGAGGTCAATGAGCTTTCTTGACCTCTTGTATCCTGAGGAAGAGGAGCTAAAAGGAACATAGGAATTGCCGTGCTTGATCGGAAGAGGATCTGTATAATGTACATCATCAGCAGAGAAGACTCGGGAAAGAAATAATGACCTGCACGTGGTGGTGACTTAAGTAGGTGACTGAATTATGTATCACACCTCGTTGCCTGCCTCGCTGTGCTTCCCCAGGCAAACAAGCAAGCCCCCTGTCACTGGACAACAGCTTCTGTGCTGGTCATTGTGCCGGGCAGAGATCACGAGCTGCTGGGGTTGCCTGCGCATCGCAGGGTAAGGCAGCTCCCACAGCACTGTTTCCAGGCCAACTCACCCTGCGTACCTCTTCTGCTGGAGAGCCGGCGGGGTGATGGTGTGGGCATTCCTAGAAGGAGCTTTCCTGTGCTCCCGTGCTCAGCCTATCATCCAGGAAGCGCTTGCTTGCAGCAGGGACGGGTTCCAGGGCTCTCTGCAGCCTCCAGCTATCCCGCCTGCCCTTATCGCGATGAACTCAGGCAGGGCTGATGGCCCAGGGGCTTGAGGTTGCCAGCGCACAGGCAGGTGCTGCTTGTAGGAGCCCGGGCTCAGGTTGAGCCACGGCTGCTTGCTGGAGCAGAGGCGGCGGCGGTAGCTGATTCCGTGGTGCAAAAGCAGGCGGTGTGTGCTTACAGAGCCGGCTACCAGACGAGATTCCCAAAGCTTCTGCAATAATTGCGGGATGAACACACAGGAAACGAGGAGATTGCTGAAAATGCTGTTTAAATCTGATTTTTGTCCTCCCTGAGTTCTTTGGGAAAAAAAAAAAAAAAATTCCAGAAAGCTTACTCTGTGTTTTGCAGGTCTTCATCCTAAAATGGGTGCACCAGGGAAGAGAAGAGCTGCTGAGTGCACAAGGCTGTCCCGAGGGAGCAGAGAAGTGCTTTAACAGGGAGCCCTGGGCTTCAGGAGGGGGGAAGAGGAGATGCTGCCAGTGCTGAGCTTACTGGGGGGTGGCACCTACCTCCCTTCTGTCTGGCATCAGGTTAGCTGGGAAGCTGAGTAACAAGAGGAAAGGGAGAGAGTCTTACAGATCTCGGGAACCCCTCATCCCCTTGTTTTATAATACTGTGGTGCCTATAGGTAATATTTTTTTTTTTTTTTCCCATGAGAACAGCAACGTAAAGATTACCAGCGTTTCCTCTCCTTACTCCCTGCCTGCCTCTCCAGGAAGTCCACCACTGCTGTGACCAGCAGCTACCAGGTGTAAGCTCTTCTTGTAGTACCATGGCAGAGCTTTAACACAGAATTCAGTATCTGGAGAAACAAGATCCTTGGTCACTAAGCTTTTAGGTTTTCAGATTGTTACTCTTGGATACACAGCCGAGGGAGAAGGCCCTTCCTGCCTGGTTTCAGTTAGGTCGTTCAGGAATTACCACTGAAGCTAATCACGTTGCTTCAGTGCTATCTGCATCATATTTTGCTTTTCTTCAGAGGCAGCCTTTGAGCCATTAGCATCATTATTACCTGGCTGGATGCACATTCTCATGAATACTCCCACATTTTAGCCAGATGGAGCATTTTTGTAACTATACATCCAGCAGTTTATGGCCAGGTACTTTCTTCCTACCTGATTCCTGCTCAGCAATTTGGTTTTGAAGTTGCTCCCACCCAAATCTCTGTTAAAGGTACCTCAAAGGTAATCTTTGAAGACTGACAGGTCCCAAACTCCAGGAGTTTGATCTAGTTCTGGCTTAAGCTACCAGTTATGCTTCCCCAAGCCGTTCAGTCCAGCGTTTCCAGCCATATGACTGAATCTTATTGCAAAAGAACAAGTTAATGATTTGCAGTCCTGGCAAGCCTCTGGTTTCTTTTAAACTTACCTTTTGTAAGTGATGTTCTCAGGTAGTTTCCATGCTTGTAAAGCTACTGCGTTGCTCTGGAGATCTTTTTACCTCTGGTGATGACGTTGTCCATTTTTAGAGGTGCTTGGCTGCCCCCATAGCACCCTGTGGTAAAACTTTGTACTCTCCCATTGCCTTTGTGGCGTAGCCACACTCTTAAAAGAAAATACTGGAAGAACTGAAGTTACTTCCTTCAGGTTCATGCCAGGTTCTCTTCAAAGCAATTCAGAGAACTTGGTTTGCTCAATCTTTTGACACGAATTAAGTCTGTTTCCAGTTCCAGGTAATGCACTTGACATACACAGCACTGGCACGAGACTGGTGTTTGTTTCTTGGATAAAATTACACAACACGTGCCCTTGTTATCAGTCCCTGATCCATTATCTTTGGCATCTGCTGCAGAGAAGCTGCTGTTATGCAATGGAAATTCAGAAGATCTCTTGTGCTTTGCTCACTTCTCCTCTAACCCAAGAAACAAGTATAAAACAGCTCACCGAATGCAAGGAAACCACCTACAAGCTCTTCTCACCATTTCTACCAAGTACTTCAGAGCTGCTTGCACTTCTCCAAGTCTGTTTCCTTCCCCTAATGACACAGATCGTTGCCATCCTGATGACAGCCTGGAAAAGACCAGCGTGTACAGATATACCCTGTAGCTTTGAAGGGAAAAAGGGAAGAATCAGGGAGAACGTCAGCTTTTGTTCTGCTACATACAGGCTTGCTTTGGTAGAAAAGTTGAAGAAATGTAGGAATATGCTTTGAAAAAGGATTTTTAAAAGGAAACTGCTCTTTATCTTGCATTTGAGAGAAAAATGTGTGAAGGACTGAATAAGTTGGACACAAAAAAAAAAAAGGAGCTGAGAGAACTGCTTGGGCAAATAAGAAGGGAGGGGTGGAGAAAAATCAAAAACAACAGGAAAGAGGCAGGCACAGATTGCCAATTAACTTCAGATCAAAGGAAAATCCTGCTCAAAACTGTTTTTCTTCTTCTAGGAGGCATCACCCATTTCTAGTATCGGCTGCAAAGAAACGAGCACGCTTTAGATGCAGACCCAAGAGAACGAGCCTGATACCGGTAAAGCTGGCAGAACATTTTTCACAGCTGACACCCCAGGTAAGAAGAACCAGAAACCCCATTGTAGTGCAGAACATCAGCACTACGGTGGTCATTTGCTGGTCCTTTTCCCTCCTCTGTGCTGGCTACAGTAGAGCTGCAGCACAGCCCAGCATCTCTCGCCCTGTGCACTTCTCCTCAGGCACATTTCCCCCTTAAAGACTGCCCAGGAAGAACCATGTCAGTACATCCAAAACCAGCGTGAAAGCTCCAAGAAGGTGGCTCCTGGCTGGACTGAGCCCATCTAAACCTCAAACAACCGTGCACCTCTCAGTGCTAGCAGTGAAGCTTTGAAGAAATGAAGAACGCTTTGCAGCACCTACCCCTCGTCTGCTGGACACGTGGCGCGAGCCCTGTGGCTCACACAGAAGCTGTTGTGCAGCTACACAAGTTTTGCCATCAGGCCACTGTGGCAGCGGGCACGTGCACAATTGGCAGGAGGCTTTCAGGCAGGTGAAACAAAACATTTCTTAATTACAGCGGCAGAGCAAGGCTGGATCTGAACAAAAAAAAATCCATACCAAAACAAGAGCAGGTGTAGAAAGGGAAGAGAGCCATCACTTTGCAGTCTGGTTGCACACAGAGCAATTCGTGGCTGTGATTAATTCATGAAAACATCAGAATTCCAAGCGAGCGCAGGCTCAGCCAGGCCATTGCATCTGGCATCATAAGTGGCCCATTTGGAAAACACAGCCAGGTTGTTTTCCAGCTTCTCTAACCTCTAACATAAAAAAAAAAAAAAAAAAAAAAAAAAGCGCCTTGACAGGTAGGAATTTCCTGGCTACAGTCCATGCTCCAGCCTTTAAATGGGGGGGAGAGAAGGGAAATGATCATTTGTAGTTTGAATTTTAACTTTTTCCTAGCTTTCTAGCGGGCAAACAATTCACTTGACTCTTCCAGAGCCTAAGTCACAGCTATAACCACGTTCACTTAGTTCCTGTGCGAGATGATGATATTTATAGCATCTTTCTCAGTCCCTCGTGTAGTTGACTCGTTATTGCTACGGTTCTTGCAGACACCTTGGTAGAATAGTAGTAAAAGGCAACTGCTCCAGCCCAGATTTTTGTAGCAAATTACCTGTAGACACTCATCTGCCTACAACAGTATGAGTCAGAGGAAATTACTGTTTATAGTTTACAGACCACATGTGACACCGAGCATGTTTGAAAGCAAAGTCCCTGCCTTGAATAGCTTAGATTTAAATTAGCTGAGGCAGCAGAGGAGGAGGGAGGGCCAAGCAAAAGCGAGTCTCGCCAATTCATGGCACGGTGCCTGGTAATAGGTCACCAAACAGGAAAGAAAACCCTGGCTTCATTATCAACATCAGGCTAATGCTCAAGTGCCGGTGACTTATTTCCTGCAGGCGGCTCAAAACACGACCCAAACTTATTTGGACTCCTACAAGAGAACTTAGCTCCTGCTTTCATGCAGGTAGGATGGCGTAGTTTGTTTTCTCAGTGCCTGAGACATCCAGAAAAATCAGCCTTAAAACGTCAAGCTTTTCTGCAAAAGAATGTAGCAGATTGTGTACGTGGCAGGTACCGTGCGCAGCTGGTGCCAACAGATGGATGTTGGCTCCCTCAAACATTGAGTAGAGGTGGTGGGGTTCCTGTGGGGAAGGGAAGAAGCGTCCATTCATCAAGCTGGAGCCTGTTAGGTAGGATAAAGAATGAAAAAGTGGGAACGAACCGAAATAAAAAAGTTACTATCAGAAGGGTGCGTGTGAGCAGTGTGTAGGTTGGGATGCAGAATTGTAATTAGGTCGCAGGGCCCAAAAGACAAATAACAGGACAAGCTAATCTAATACCTGGGCTGTCAGTACGTAAGTGCCAGGGGATGAACAGGAACAATTAAAAGTTTTTACACAGCTAATTATGACGACAGAGGATTTGTGTAATAAAATCACTAGATTGAAATATTGTTAAAATGATATTTTGAAAAAAAAATATAGAAGAAAAAGCACAGAGACTAGGCCACAAGAGCTCCAACAGGCTCCCTGCTCAAGAATAAAAGGAATAACATTTTGATAATAATCAAGTATCCGATGGAAAAGCAGTGCACTAGGAAGCAAAGAGTGCATCCAGCTCTTGCAATAGTTTATGTAAGTTGTGGGAATGGCTTTAAGTCAACCATGATTACTAGGGTGAATCTGGTTAAGACAAAAAACATGTATGGAAGCCAAACATGAAACAAGCTTGTCATTCTGGAGGAAGGAGAGTATGCAGCAAAATAAAGGCGTTCCTGCATATTTTAATAATTCAGAACCATTAGAAAGCTTCCTGTTAAGATAATCCTCAGAAATAACATTACAAAAACCATGAAAACACCAATCTATCATCATTAGAAGCCTAAAACAGAAAAAATAGATCAAAAGTAGCTGAACAGTCAATATTCTAACAGCTTCTTTGCTTCAGTTGACAAGTGCAAACTATGATCGGACTCACCTGATAGGAGTACGAACAACAGCTGATTCGAGTATCTGCCTGGACTACACATGTCCTGCTCCACTAATTAAAACAAAGGCAACCAAAGCAAGTCAGAAGACCAGCAGATAAAACAGAAAACAAACAAAACCAAAAATTTGAAATGAAACCTTATAATTTTATTTTTATTTTTATTTTTATTTTTTTTAAGACAAAGCCAATGGTTAAATCAGGGAAGAAACAGGACTCTGGAGTTGGAGGTCAGTCAGGCCACACTAGCACATGTAATGATATGTATAGCAGGAGTGACAGAAAATCCAGAGTTTAATGTCAATGTGAAGAAACATCTGTGAAGAACAAAACAACTGATTTAAAAAATTATTTTACCCGCAGGAAAATAATTTTTCGTATTGGTTGGAGTTAGCAGTAGCACCAAAAGTTAGGAAAAAAACGTAAGCTTTGTCAAAGATGAGTCACAGCAGATGTTATGAAAAATTTACGAGTGATTTATCCAGAACTTACAGAGGTTTTGGTTATGTAAAGCAAATGTAGCCTTTCATCAACTATAAACTGAGGAACACTGCTTAGTGCGTTTTAGATTAACACTGAAAACTGAAAGTGATGTTTTTCCTTTCCACCTTGCTATCATGTATTCTGGGATAATATATTATCACAGATTCCTAGCTAGATTAACTTATTCCCATTTCACAAAAACAGCAAAACCAAAGTTGTCCTTGGAGCTGCAGTTCTAAGCAGCAGTGTTTATTTAGAATATATTTTTAAAAACAACTTTAAACATCAAACATTAATGCTTCTGTTACAGATGTCATCCCACAACTGAGCAAGCAGCAAGATGTGAGTTTAAAACATACAGTATACTTTTCTACATTGAAGATAAAGGATTACACAGTTAGGTTTACAGAAACCCATAGGACAAATCAGCCTACAACAACAAAACACAGTTCCTGAGAATTTTAAGATTTCAGTAAAGACTCTCATTTTAAAAAGGTCAAGAGACAAGTACCCCGGATAGTAGCTTCAAACCTCTAGGTAAGAGCCCTGCCAGCCTGTGGTTCACTTCTAAAGTGTACACGAAAGGCAACCAAGAAAAAAAGCAATCCTATTGCAACCAGGATTATGTTTACTAACCACAGTTGCTTGCATCTACACTGGAATTTCCCCCTCATCTTACTCAAAGGTCCACAAAAAGATTCGCAGTCCACTGATATACATTTACACACTCCAATGTAAGACAAAGGTAAAGCTGTGTGTAACTGAATGATTTTGGAAAGGATGTTTCATCATGTTAGTAAACAAAAGCTCAGCACCTCACAGATGAAAGAATTTGTAACTAAATATTTTGGTTAGCCATTAAACAGAAATCAAAGTCTAAAAAAAAAAAAAAAGCTGTAAATTCTTGGAAATAACATTGAAGAAATACTCACAGAACACAGTTGATGTTGTACATTTTACTTAAATGAATTACAGCAAATTTCACCAGTCCTATGATTTATAAAGTACACAAAATATGGACATAAAGGAAACCAAAACCCAAAGACAATCACATATGTGTGTATGTAGATATAACATACGCACACAAAATGTGCAAATTTCTTTTAATGCAAGTTCAACAAAGCTTATGCAGGATAGAGTTGTACAACGTTAGTGGGACAGAGTATTCTAGATATCCTAATGGCATTTCATATCTACAGCCAGTGCAAACTTACAAGGCACAAACTCAATGCTGACACTGTAGTGTTGGAAGTTACATTCAGGCACATCTCATCTTGATTTTTGATTTTTTTGAAGAACTACAATGGAAGTGCTACTTCTATACTAAAGTGCCAGCCTTTTCTCAAAGTTTAAGAACTAGATTGATGTAACCTACATGCAATAATGATCAATAGGGTTCTGAGTAATTTATCACTGCAAAGTCTGTGGCTAAATCACGTGAATGTGCTATTGCCCAAAATACCTCCTTTACATTCTTCAGAGATGACTTACACCTTGCCAGCCTTGGCATATGGAATCCTACTCACACTTTTTTCTGTAACTTCAGTCACACTCTTGCAGAAAGCAAAACTAGTTTTAAAAAAGAGCCAGCAAAAAACTCAAAACCTGTCAAGATACTTGCATTTAACAAATCTTTGCTAAATTGCATAGTGAGGTGTGTATCAGCTACTAAAGGGTTAAAAGCACAAGCTGTTTAAGGCAAAATTTTAACACAGCACTGCAGAAAAAGCCAAATACCAGGTCCATCAGTATTTAAACAGAGTACTGGCCCATAGAGATTTATCTTCACAATGTTTTCTTTCTTACATTAACAGCAAACCCACACTTGCAGTATGCTTGATTAGCAAATTCTGTTGCATTTTTCTAAATGAAATGAGAGCAATTAACATGTAGGCTGATTGACTGATACTGAAAACACATGACAAATAGATTTTCTACCCCTCAAAAAAGGGCTTTTTGAGCCTCCTGGGAGTTCAAAACTCACTTGTACCCAGGGCAAATATAATACCTAAAACTGAACTAATCATTTAAAATTTTCTAATACGAGTTACCACATCACTTTGCTGCCTCACCCTAAAGTTGTCTTTCCAGTATTATTTTTCAATAGAATACATTTAATAGACATCTGAGGAAGACAATACAATACAAAAGCTTAAGGGTCTTTGCAAAGAGATCTTCTATTCCTTCTGCGAAGTAAGAAAGGAGTGATTTTATTGGCATTTATTTGTAGTGCCATCAATAAAGACAAGAATACTTAAGAAAGCAAAAATAGTTCTAATGTTCCACATACATCTTTGGTTTAGCCTTCCTGACCAAAATCTTCTGTAAACTTCTTTAACTTCTCCAGGTCCTGTTCGTTAACTGTTGGTTTTGTGCTAGCTAGTGACCTAAGCATATCGTTCTGTCAGAAAAAAAAAAAAAGAAAACAAGTGTATTCAGAAACAAGCATAGTACCACTGCTAACAGTATCGTTGCCAAAAAAATATGCTTTAGAAAACCTTTTAAAACAAGATGACCATAGGAACTCTTATTTAAGCAAACCTTCAAGTAACCCCAAACATTTCTGCACACAGGCCAAATTTTTATTCTATGAAGACAGACAATTAGCAGTGAGTTTTTCAAGAATAAAACCATAATCCCAGGTTTAGGTTTTAACCTCTCATCCATTCAGCATCCACTGAAGTGTTATTCATCACTGCCTACTGGAACAAACTGAACTTCTTATTTTCTTTTTTTTTTTTTTTTTTTTTTTAATCTACATTTAAAGTACAACAGTTTAAAGTTGAAAATAATCAAATATTCCCATGTATTCTTCATAGTCCATCATGGTTAAAAAACCATGAATGAAAGGTACAAGAAAACTAATTGAGTCGTGGCCAAAAGCAACTGAAAAGACTAGATGCTCATATTACTATAAAATTGTGGGTAAAGATGAAAGTCAACGTCATGACTTTCCAGACTTGAAGTTTGTCTCATCATACTACAGATACCCTGCTCAGAAAAGATTAATGCCTGATTTATTTATTTTTAAGGGCAATAACTGCATTTGGACACTGAAACAAGCTCCTATGCAACTGTAGCACATTAGAGCCTAAGTTCCACTAGTAGCACTCAAGGAATTACTGCATTTAATTCCAGGAGAGACAGATGAAAAATCCTCTTAGACTACACAGGCAGAAGTTTTAGGCAGGCCTGCACTTGCACACATCTTTTTGTGCTTCCTTAGTATGCAAATATACACAGATAACTCATATATTATTTATATTTACAAAGCAGTACACACTGTTTTAGAGGTTTGTGATGCTCATGCAACACACTTTTCCTTCATTAATTACAAGAACTGTTGTACGTTAGAACTGATATCAGCACAAATTTAATCTCAAGTCCTTTCCTCAGTGCTCTTAAATTCTGAATCTTCGGGGTGAAATATAGAACAAGTGCCCAGGAATTTTATTCACGTATTTATTCACAGTGAACTAAAATTCCAATTTGTCTTGAATAAGGTATTTTATTCCTTAGACCAAACCAAGTATTTTAACACATACAGAAAAACAGCTGAAAGGTACTGAAAGCTAGCTGCATCACCTCTGTTGAATTTTAATCAGAACTACTGTTACATCCATCAGCTTTTTACATTTTATTGGATATACTGGCCTATATGTTGTGGACAACATTTACTTACAGCACATCATTCCCAATTTACACTGAATAAAATTTCCCACTCCTCTCTCTTCTTAATGCTATAGGACAACGGGAAGGTAACATATCACAGGGCAGGGATTTTGAAGGTTTTAAATGAATAAGAGAAATGAAAGAATAGTGAAAGATTCAGATGTTGCCTGTGGATGAAGGGACTGCAGCTGCGTGGCACCAAACAAGAACAGTAAGAAAAAAATGCTTATCTGGGATGGAGAACTGGCTTGTTCACAGCCATGCTGTACATCAGGATTCAAGTATTATCTGGTATGTCCAGCATGTCTGAAAACAAACAGCTCATCCAATTGCCTTGCATACCTCTTTGAAAATGCCTTCACTTTAAAGTCTTTTTTGAGTTTTGCAAATCAAGAAAGAAATGCCACAAAAAATACCTACCATGGAAACCTGTGGCTCCAGTAATTTATCACCTGGAACATCCATCCATGTCATTTCTTCAGCGTCAGGATCACCTGGAGAGCAAGGGGTGAACAAATCTACCATGATATTTGGATTAGACACTGACGGTCCTTTTACCTAAAAAAGAAAAACAAGAAATAAAAACCCTTTACCACTCTGCTTTATAGGAGTTTGTTTTTTTAAGTCAAGAGATTGAAGTTGAACATCATCTTTAGAGCAAAAGCATTCTCTGATTTTATGTAGATGCCCTACCCATGGGGATATCATGTCCAGCAGAAGAGAAATTGCATAAAAGTACTGGCATCATTCACTTTGAAAACACGCAGCTGCAGCCAGATACTTAAATTTACATCATGTCAAATCCTATGAGCCTCCTTCTCTTAAGGCAGGAATGTCTGTAGAAAGCTAACATGCCAGCAATCCTATTTGGAAAAGACGGCTCTTCTCAGTCCCTGGCCACTTTGGGAGTCTACTCATCACTGGTTAACAGCTTTCTAAATATTTCTCCAGAAGTTGTCCCTGAGTGCTCCTCAGGTCAGGCAGCCAGAGATGCCTTTTTAAACTTTTACGTGGTGCTCTACAAAGCTCTGTGCACCTTTTCTGACAACACTCGATAGAAAATAGGGCCATCTAGTGGGAGAAGTGAAACCAGCCTCTTTTCCAGATGTACGGACAGACCCCCAGAAGCTGCACCAGGTTTCTTTTCCCTTTCTGCAGAGCGTATCTAGGACCCACAGTTCTATTTTCTTTCATCATTATCTGAAGCATCACACATCCACAGGAACTCAGAACACATGCAAAGACTGAAAGACAACACACTAACCAGCTGCTTTTAACTGCAGAGAACTGGATTTGCCATTCCAACCTGCTTTTAAAGCACAGTGCTTTAAACACAGGTTGTAACACCCAAAACACTAACAAACCTTTGAGTTATCATCACTTGGAGCAAGCAATGGTTTACAATGAATGACTGAAAACTGAGCAAAGTGCTGTTTAGCTGGGACAAGTTCTCTGTTACTATGCAACTAGTCAATAAAGCCAAGATTTTTTTCTTACAAGAAACTGTATCCAACTGAAGTACTAACAAAACAAGTGGAATAAACTTGACTTTTGTCAGAACACTCAAAGTACTGCAGTTCTTTTTCTAGCAAAAGAGGTAAGAAGTAAGGATTGCCTTTGGTTGCTTTGAAACTGTGACAATTGAGGTTATTTCATTGTGCTGCAGTAGTCTGAGACATGCCTGGGATACTTGCAAATTTCGCTTTGAAAAGGCTAAAAAGATAACAACCCATTGGTCAGAAATGTCATTGTCATTTAAAGTCAATAAATAATGGATAAATACTTCAGGCATCTCTACTGAAAGGAAGGAATCAGCCAGAAAATCCCTGATACATCAAAATACTTGCCTTTATTTTTAAAGGAATACAATTTATGGCAGCACTACTGCTTCAAAATACTGTTTCAAAATGTTCTTTGTATTTAAAACTAGCAAAAGACTCTCAACCTTAAAGTTGTACCCTAAAGAGTACATTCTGGGGGGGAGGGCATTTTAAGGGGCAACAAAACGATGACTTCCCTTTATGGAATCAAAAACCTCTGCAGAATACCTTAACCCACCTTCACCTGCAATACACGAATTTCTGTTAAATGAAACTTTGCAGTAAAAGTATAAACAAAAATACTTTTAGTTTGGGTCTCTTAAAAAGCAAGAAGTTCAAAAAAAAACATTTAATACATTTTTGGTTTTGGAATTCTGTTTTTAGCCATTGATAACCTTAACACATTTTTTTTTGCCTCCATTGAAAGCATAATAGTTTAGAAACAATTTAAGCAACACTTGTGCAAATTCTCCAGGGAAAAGAAAATATTGCACAGATTCATTGGATTTAAATTGATCTTAAGAACTCTAGAGGGTTCTTAGTCAGATGAAATTTCTGTGATCCAAACATTTAGAAGAAATGTTTACGTTAGCATGTAATATGTAGACATCACTGCAAGATAAGCCAAACACATGTACGGTTTCAACAGCCTCTTTAGAGAGCAGCTAAATAAGCGTAAGCTAACTTTCACATTACACCAGCATCCCGAAGGTGTTTCATTGTTTGGGCAGGATGGGACCTTGCTCAGCTGTCCTGCATCTTTACTACTGTCCCAAGTAACATTAGGTTAAGATTCCAGTAAAAACAGTCACCTTAGTTTTTCAGTCTGAAGGCCATTCCAAGCAAGCAGAATGTGCATAATTATAATTCATCTGTTTCCATATTGATAAGGAATACATTTATCAACACAAACACTACAAAAACATGAAGAACCATGTAATCTGATACAAACAAAAAAAAAAGAGCACCTCTGTAACGCTCCATTTAAAGTTAACTTCAAACTGAATGCTTTTAACCTTTTAACACTAGCTAGAGATGTGAAGAGTCAGAGCTTGGATTGCACAGAACAAGCACCTAGAAACCAGCTGCATCAGACTTACAGCAGAACTTGTGTAAAAATGAAAGGAGATGATATCCATGCACACTCTTAAAAAAATAAAAGGACAGTGTATAAACATTCATAAGCATTCAGTATTACCCAAACCAAACTCGGTTTGCTTGCAAGAAATTTTCAGATCAAGATAATTTTAAGTCAAAATAGCATGAAAGTTTGTTGATTCTTACTTACTTTTTTAAAGTGAGTAGCTGATTGCACTATTCGAACAGGCTGCATCAGTGCATCGCGTACAATGATGCTTATATCTGCACCAGAATAGCCCTCCGTTCTTTTTCCAAGCTCTCGATAATCTGCTTCTGTTAGGCGATTTGGAGTTGACCCAAGGTGAAGTTTGAACATTGCAGCCCTGGCATGCTGTTCAGGTAAAGGAATATAAATACGCTTCTCAAACCTGGTTTCAAAAAGAAAGAACAGAACACTCCACAGACGCTGGCTCACGCAGGTGCACAATGGAAAGAAGCTTATGCAAATCAGCATGTAGTTTGTTCCTAAGTGAAACTGCTTCTTTCTAATATTGTATTATACACCATTAAAAAAAAATAATCAAAGGCAAATATTCAACAAGCTAGTCTCATAAATAATACTGCAGCCATCATAAGCCAACATCTAAAATATAACAAGTATTTCATTTTCAGGACAAAGATCACCTCTTCAGATTGTATTTTCTCCAGGTTCTCTTCAACCAATTTTGTGTTTTAAAAGAAAAAACAACACTGAAGACTTTTTTTTTCCTTCTGTGAAGTGCATTTGAGCAGTTTTCACCCTTACAGAAAGAACTGCCTCATAAAATGTTGACAAAACCACTATCTTTTTTAACTTCTTAGAAGAGAACTTTGTAGTTGGAAACAAATTTGAAGTCCTGCTCTCAACAGGGCCATCAGTAGAAACTGTTGGTATCTGCAGTTCTTCCTTTGTAGCAGCATCTGTTCTCACAGTAGAGATTACCTCCCACCAACTAAATGAGAATCTCAATTCTGTAGAACAGAATTAACTTGCTACACATGACAAACTGGGCCAAAACCATGACAAATTAGTTGTTACTGCCACTTTGTAGAAGTTCCTTTGAGTTTTACAGACAAAACATAGATATGCCTTCACACTGCAAAGTACAACCTGAAATTTCAGGTAACACATCCATTTCTCTATCTGTCTATACAACTATAGCCATATAGAATGGAAGCGACCTCTGGAGGCCACCTGGTCTAAATTCCCAAAGTACAGTCAGCTTGAATTCAGTATACAGGTAAGAGTCAATGGCACTGTCACAAAAAGCAATGTTTCTTTAGCCTACAAGAATGACCATTGTCCAAGGTGTGTCCTCATCACAACATAACCATACTTGTAACCGCATTTGTCCTCTGCTGCTCTGCAGCTGAAAGATCCAGCTCATCAGATACACATACAAAAGCTTCTTAACTCAAGAAAAGCAGTGAAAATACAGTCAAAGATCACACAAATTGTGTGTGACCAGTACTAAAGCTTGGTAGTTCTGCGTAACATAAAATTACATTTCCCTGAAATTACTCCAGCTATTCAATAGCTTACTACAACTGAAACAGGTAGCTTTGCCCCCTGTATCCCTTCTGAGCAGCATGTTTTGTATCTTGCCCCCCTTGCCAACCACGAAATCAAACAGCAATGAAATAGAATAGCCTTCTGCATGCCCAAGCAGAATTAGCTGACCGAGATATGAAATAACGTACAGGGTAAATACAAGAGTGAACAATCCACCTCTTAAGTGGCAAGGGGCTATTGACTCAGTCCAGTCGTGTCTGAGAACATTAGCCATGCCTGCAAGCATTAACGAGATTACTGCCTCAAATAGCCTTGTGCTGAACCTTCACAACAGTTGCAAATTTCACACCATAACAGAGCGCCATCGTACCTTCTCCTGATAGCAGAATCCAAAACCCAGGGTATGTTTGTGGCTCCTAAGACCAATATTCCTTCATTGTCGACACCAACCCCTAGATGAGGGCAGAAACCATTTCACCATTTAGAAGATAAACAAAGACTGTTTTAAAACATTGTCAAGATTTAATGGGGTGGAAGTGCAGATTTCTTTAGCGTTCTCATGCCAGCTGTACTTAAAATACACACCTTAATTCCTTTGATTCTGAAAACCAGCAACCTTACCTTGCATCTGGACTAGAAACTCTGTTTTAATCCGTCTGGCAGCCTCGCTTTCATTTTCACTTCTTGACCCACATAGTGAATCTATCTCATCAATGAAGATAATGGAAGGTTTGTTTTCTCTGGCAAGCTGGAACAAGTTTTTCACTAATCTTAAAAAAGGAAACAGCCGCAGTTATCTTAATGTAAACACCATCAAAACCACACAACTTAGGATTATGACAGTTACTTTGTTTAGAAAAAGCTAAAAAAATAGACCCCCGAAATGCATTGATAAAGCTACTCAAAGACACAACATTCTTCCAGCTCCAAGGACTCTGCATTATGTGGAGGGAAATACCACAATATATAGGGAAGTGAAGCATCTTAGAGTACTCCATGTGTGATTTTGCAGGCAAACCCTGCTAAGTTTTACCCTTCTGCAAGACAGATTTAACTATATAAAACCACCAATTTAGAAAGAATCAAAGCAAGATGGCTTTGTCTTATTTAAGATTTGCAACCGAATCTGATTTCCTCTAGAGATTTTTGAAGAAATATGTACATTCTTATATATATATATATTTTAAATAATATTACAGAAGAAGATAGTTTGCCTAAAAAATCTGAGATGAATCTTACCAACATATTATACTAAGGTAAAAAGGAAAATAAATAGCAACATGCTGGACAATTCTTCATATCACTGACACTAATAACTTTGGGAAACAGTCCCAGCCTGAAGAGAAACAAGAAGTCTTTATTTTGACTTTGACTTCAACATCAAACAGAAAAAACGTCAAGTTGGACTCCATTTTTTTTTTTTTTTAACCCTATCTCAATTCACGAAAGCCTCATGAGAACCCTAGATGGATAAATTCCTGTACTTCTAGATTGCAACAGATATCACTTCAGGCCTCCTGGTCTTGTTCACATGCCACATAGTAACAAACGAAGTCAGCATGAGGAAAGAAAATTTCATCGCTGCTCCTCACTTGCAAAAATGATTTGGAGGTGAGGAGCAGCCGTGAAGTTTTCTTCCTTCATGCTAAATTCATTTGTCTTCCAGGTTTTGTTTAAAATCAGAATGAAGGAAAATCACCTCCATACAGACAAAGCAATACCATGTGTTAGCCACAAAGCCGCTGAGACAGATGAGTGGGGAGGTGACAAAAGTACCCCAAAATTTCAGACTGATGCAGTGCACTATCACAGCTGAGTTCAGGAGGGGTTGAGATCTCCATAGTGCTCCTGACACCTTGCTGAAATAGTTTTAAAAACCCTCTTGAGCACTGAGGAGCAGTCCAGCTGCAGCAGCACAAAATGCAGCACATGATGATATATTTACCTGACACTGCAGCACGAAGCATAGAAACACCAGAAGTTTGTTTTAACAAGACATATGACCCTTCCCTCAAATTTAATTTCTTTAGTGTCTTATCTAGCTCTGTAATACTAATTTCTTCTTGCCAGTATTTCTCTGGACCTTTGGCAACTTACTTTTCGCTCTCTCCTAACCACTTTGAGACCAAGTCAGAGGAAGATACTGAGAAGAAAGTTGAGTTGTTGGCTTCTGTTGCAACAGCCTTTGCTAAATAAGACTTCCCTGTTCCTGGTGGTCCAAACAGAAGAATCCCTCTCCAGGGTGTTCTCTTTCCTGCAAGAAAGAAACCATCGTTCATCAAAAAAAAAAACAAAAAACAAAAAATAGGTTTGTATCAAAAACAAACCTATTTTTCTGACGAATCCTCCCTAATTTGTTAGGTTTTCTGTCTCTACCTAGGAAACTCCTGTCAGTCACACCACTAAGAGCTCAGCTGGAGCTACTGATACATCAGCATAACGTTCTTCTCATACTGGTACCACTCCTAACTTCAACAGTAGCATTAGAATAAGAAATAAATGCTGTAATCCTGACCTGTAAACAAGTGTGGAAATTTAATGGGCAAGATCACTGCTTCTTTAAGAGCTTCTTTGGCACCTTCAAGGCCTGCAACGTCACTCCATTTTACATTTGGTCGCTCCATGACAATAGCACCTGTCAGAAAAGATTATATAAATTAGCAACGCACGTTGTTCACCGCTTCCATTTAAAAAAAAAAACGCCCATGTTCGTAACGAGCAAAATCAAACCATTTCTAAGTAGATTTAGAGAGTAAATAGTGTTAGTCAAATGGACGCTATTCCACAGAGGTTTGTCACATTGTTTTATCCCAATAAACCATCGATAACTAGAATACTTGAGAGCGAGAAGTTCTGCAATGCCCAAAGCTAGTTTGTGACTGACCAGAAAAAAGGCATTTAGCATTCACAGAGCAGTATCTTCACTAAGGGTACTGAGACAGCATCTCTCACTGAAGCCCAGCGTTGTACTTTCCAAAAAATTTGAAGTTTCATTGTAAACAAGGAGAGAAATAATGTAGTTGCATGAGCCCAGCACTTGTAAGATCCTCTGGCAGATAAAGTAACTTGTTGGTTACTTAGATGTGCAATAGATGGTCTGAACATCCACTGCATAAGCCTTATAAAAGCTAGGGCTGAAAGCATCAGAAAGGTTACTTTTTCTACAGCTTAGCAGGCTCCAAATACCTTCCATGTCTAGCCTCTAGTCTCTAAGTTTATCACCAAGTCTTATCTCAATCGACAAGTTGTAATTTGATTTTAGCCAACTGACACGTGATTTATCCTCCTCTTCAGGCTTCGAATTAATTAGTCTGATCTCAAAAATGTTTTGTCTCCACTACTGCTAGACGGAACAACTGGAATGTGAACTAGTAATAATAGATTTTGAAATCCTAGTCAAGGCAAATCCAAAGGGCAAGAAAAATCTTCCCAGTTGAACAAATGCCAACCAACCCAATACTTTCTAACACACTGAAGTTTCAGCTGCCCCATTTCTATACCAGGAATTTTTTGTAAATTCACAATTAGCTTTCACCAGTTGTTTTCTTGACTCCTTAAACTTATGCCTTCAGAACTCTGTAAATTGATTTTGTTAAGGCTTTTTTTTTTCTTTTAGAGGATTGAAAATTTACTGCTACTCATCGCTAACAGAAAGCAAATAACACTTGTTCAGTTTTTCAGCATCTCTGTTGATAATTTTCTTTTCCCATGTCTTTTTCATGAGATTGAAAGGAACATCTTTTGTTAACGACTGGAATTATTAACAATATGAAATCTGGAGTCCAAAAAACATCATGTTGTTCACTGTGTTAAAAGCACTAGAGTACAAGTTTGCAATCAACTTCCTCTCTATACACTGAAATTCAACCACTCATTTTCAATGCAATAAATCCTTCTGCGAGGTTAATTATATCTCAGTTTTTCTTAAAGTACACAGGACTAAGGGCTCCATAACTAAAATAATTAGTAGAAACGGTAGGAAGAGCAAATTATTTCCAAGCTGAAGTATCAGTTATCTGCCCCAGACACGCCATGATAACTGAAATTACCGCACTGTAAGAGATTACCCACACCAAGACACAGATGGAACTGGACATTGTAGGCTTCCTAATTTTGTAGGTGTAAATGAATAGCTGGAAGATTAAGCAATAGAGTGCAAAAGGCCTTTAAAATTCTAAACATGAGTACATGACAATAAACCCACAATTACTATCCAGTCCGAATGGCAGTGGCCACTTCTCCCACAGTAAGTCAAGTTGCTGCTATAATTAAAACCTTGAAAACAGACACAGATTTGGGAAAGTTCCATAAGGCAAAGACAGCTAAAGAATAAAAAGGCAGTAAAATTAAATACAGGAAATATTTGTGGCTGTTGTGGGAAGCAAATTAAGATGAGTAATGTGAAGACTGCCCAGAGTTTATACGCTATTGGAGTAAGAGACTCTTACGTTAAGGTTAAAGACATCAAGGATCTCACATCTCAGACTTCCAAAGCATGAAAACAAATAAGCAATAACCTTGCCATTTTATAGAAAAGTCTTAAAGAAGTGCTAGGTGCAAGACACTGTTTCTTGAAGACTGAAGGTCAGATTCATATGGGAAGAAAAAGTGTTTATAGTGAGAGATAGGGGTAAAAGTCCAATGCTCGTCATTTTTCTGTTGTTTTTAAATACAGGAAATTGTCCCTTAGAACTACACACGGAGTTAAATAAAGGTGTCAAGAAGTAGCAAAAGCATTGCAGTTTCCAAACGTCATACAATAGCTCCTGAAATTATACAAGCTGAGAAATCTGTTAAATGCATTTGATCTTTTTTACAATGAAGTTCCTTCAGATTTTTAAACAGCAGCTGTCAGGAAAGCTCTGAACAATTCTTTACAATTAAAAAGTAGTTAGCACCGAGCAAAGACACTTTTTTACTGTATAAAAAACTTGCGCTAGCTGCCATATGTTGCATCACTTAACATACCAAGCATTTGAGTTCAAAAACCCAATTCTGTTACTCAGCTGAGTATCACTTCTCACAGCAATGTGAGGAAACGCTACAAGAACAAGAATCCATCTTCTTGACTTCTAAACTCCAGCGCAAGCTTTTTGTATTTGTATGATGTCTGTTACCTAAGGCAATAATACCCCAATGCACAAGAGTAAAATAGTGATACAGTTTAGCAAGTAACTACATGAAGTGTTGCAACTGTTCCCTTTGGAAAAAGCTTTCTTGAAAAATGACAGAATTCAAGCAGGAAACACAAAGGACAGGAGATGAACTTCAACATATTCACAGCACACAAACACATAGCTCCACAAAGACTACACTTTTGTATATGAACAGTATACACTAACTGAGCCACTTAAAGACAACAAACTAATCCATAACATATATGTGCCAGTAATCTAGAAATTCACTTGACTGAAGTCATCTCTATTTAAAGAAAGGGAGGCTTCAGAGTTACCTTGAAGTTGATTCTGTAGCTTCTTTTTCTCTGGATTCTCTGACTCTCCTTCCCCATCACTTTCGTTCCTTGGAAACAAGAAATAAAATACTGAAATACATTGAGACACTGCTGTCTTAGATTAAAAGGCAAAAAGCAGAAAGACAGCACTCTGAGGAGAAAAAAAAAAAAAAAACAACTTAAGATTTTAGGCTCTTTCAGATCTCTACAAGCTTAGATCATTGTAGTTCTGTTTTTCCACACCACACTCTTTCTAATCCCCTCTCCTAACCATTTCAACTTCCTCTTACAGGTCTGATCCCTCCTCCACTTAACACACTTTACATGCCTTGAGCCATCCTCTAGGAAACAAAACCCCTTGCATTGAGCAACATGGAAGCACCAAAACGGTTCAGCTGTGGATGTTGGCACTTATCCCCTACCTGGAACTGCAGTTGGGCTTGGTCAATTCCGTCTGGTACTATAAAAACTCTACACCCACGTCTTGTCAGAATAAAGGGAACAGGAAGTTACAGAAGGAAAAAAGTAGACTAGGGAGAGAACAACGGGAGGGGAGGTCATGGAGCCATGTAGCCTCTGTGACAGTAACGATCCCTTTTATTATAAACCAGCAGAATGCAGCGCAGCTCCAAAAAATAAAACTAATGAGATGAGTAGACAATGAAGGAGACTGAAAGGCAGGTGAAGTTTCAAGAGACAAGTGAGCAATGCTTGGTGTTCAGCACTGCGAAAAAGGGCAATCTCACCTGGAGATACCTTCCTGAACCCTTCCCCTCCCCTGTCCCCATAAAGCCATCAGCAAATGCACAAGAGACTCTGCTTGTTCAGGAGGTCTGATTCAGCTCTCTGATATGTAAAATGAAACACAGATCTAATAAAAGGAAAGCAGTGGAGAGGCTAGGCAGCAGCAAGGCACTGCAGTGATTCAGGCCACCTTATTGAACATCACCCTACAACAAGGCCTTTTGCACCTCCTTACCATGTGAGACAGGTAAAACTTAGGCCACAGTAATCATCAATTTGAATTTATTTTCTACTTGGCAAGCATTCACATGCAGAAGAATTGCGTCATTGGGCTCACTGATGTTTTAAATCTGATAAGAATGTGTTAGTCTGAACCAGCTTTCATTCTTCAGTGAATTTCCCATGCAAATATTCAATCATCTTAGTAAGCAAGCACAGAAAAGCCTGTGATACTAATTCACGCTATTTTTCTTTTATTAGCCCACTGTACTTCAACATTAGTAGTCACCTGAAGCATTTCAAAGCACTAGTGAAAATGATCTGTGAAAAGCTGAATTTTAGAGTAAGTTGAATTCAGGAAGTATTTTGCTTTACCTTCTCCCAAAACATACCCTTTTCCATCAGCAGGACCAGACTCTTTAACTGGTTTTGGTGGAGAATTTTCTTTCTTTTTCAGATACTCTTTCAGTTTTTCTGCTCTGTCCAAGTATTCCGCACATCTCAATCTAATGCTCTGTTTTGCTTTATCGCCCTGCGCTTCATCTAAGAGTTTGAAGAGAAACAAAGTTTTGTTAACAGCAAACACATGCATCAATCAGAAAACAAGACTAGATCTGTCATCTTTACGTCTTATGCATACACCTCTCTTAGCGCTCACCACATAACCAAGTTCTTCAACTACTTATTTTTCCCTCTATACCCTGGAAAGAAGGAGTGACAGGAAGAATCATCTACCAAAGATCAAACACACACCTGAGTATTGCTTTGGCTTAAAATCCAGCTGAACAGGGTTAAGGACAATGGCACTGGAAGTTTTTTCTGTCAGCCTATCAAGCTATTGTCCAATATTTTAATAATTTATTTTCTAAATTAGCTCATCAAGAAGATGCTTGTGCTGAGCAATTTTTTTTTTTAGCCTGGAAATGCTTTGCTTTTCCATAGCCTGCTAATTTTAGAAGTCGTTCTCATCAAAGAAAAATGACATAAAACAACTGTAAAAGACAGGTGTGTTTCAACAGCCACACTGTTCTCGTAGTCATTATTATTGTAGTTTAAATCAGCAATCAAAATTTAAAATATTAGGTTTAGATGCTAGGTTTAACAATGCCAATATAATTTTGGAAAAGCTCAAAGTCATAATCTGTCGAAGTCCGTAAGATTTAAGTCAAGTCAATCTCTGTTTTTATCAATTCCTTAGTGACTTTTTCGCTTGGCTCAGTGGTTTCTTCCCCCAAATTACAGAGATATGTGAGTGCACTTATCTCTGGCTAGCAACCCTAACCTGCTCAGTTTATGACTGTACATTAAGAGAATCCACTCTGCATATAAACACTGGACACAAGACAGAAAGTACAAAGAACTGTGAAAGAGAAAGCATAAAATAATTATGAGGGTATGGAAACCGAAGGAAAATGAGAACGTAAAAATCCATCGCATACATTTTGTTGGTCAAGGCGATGAGCAAAACAGACAGCAAGGAGCAAAGATGCCAGCAGAAACACAGGAAAGCGAGCGGCATGAGTAAATAAGGAAGAAGTGCTCCGTGGATACCACAAAGAGTTCTTGCGTATGATATGGTTATCTGCACAAGAGAAGTACAGGAATCCCCGTACTTCTGTCACGTTTCCTCATTTGCAGTGGCCAGCCTGAGACACTACAACAGAAACCCAGAGGGCAGACAGTAAAACCCTCTGTCCCTCTCTTAAAAAAAAAAACTAATAAACACTCAAGAGAAAAAGAAAATCTGTTTTCTTACAAGAAAGGAGCAGCATGTAGCGAAGGCAAAAGCTGAATAACGCATGACCTCAGTCAAACTACAGATAGCAAGTGTCAGCTGGTAATGAAAGTCAGATTTTAAATACTGATGTCACCATAAGAGATTACTCTGACAAATTGGCTATAAAACCCTACGTCATGACCTAACACATTGCACTTACATTTAATAACGTGAAGAAAATACTGGACAGCATGCTGGTACAAGCGGAAAGCTTCCTCGTAGTTGCCTGCTTTGTCTTCCTGTGCTGCCTTGCTAGCAAGGTCTATTGCTTTCTGTAACAGAAAAAAATAATTAAAGTAAGTGCTGTCTGGCAGCATTTTGCATAATCAGAGAGATTTTAAACTGTTGCTCTGACTTATTTTTGATGTGTAGCTTTTCTGCTCTTTAATGTTTACCCCAAAAGGCTGAAAGCAATTGATTGCAAGCCTTTGATGGCACATTATATACAGGACATCTATACAGGACATTCCCATCCTTTCATGAACAGTGATAAGCACAACTTACCAGCACACAAACAAGCAGTAAGTGACAAGATTAATTTTCGGTGTAGCAACTATTACTGATTTGTCTATGCAAGTTTAATCACCAATCTCTTGCATTTATTATGGAAAAGTTTAGAAATACATTTCATGTTTTTTCGTCACAGACGATTTCATCCATGAGTCATGACATCAGAAAACCTACTGACAGCAGAGCCCATATAGGAAGTACAGAGCGCTGAAACCAGCACTATCGCTGCTCCAACCCAAAGCCGGGAGTTAGTTCAAAGACTGATTATTTGTTTGGCTGCTCTCGAAGGATTTAGGTTCTTGATATCCAATTAAGAAATTCTAATCACTGCTCTGGGAGGGAGCAGGGTGAAAGGAGCCCACTAGGCAGAAATCAGCTAAGTTATGAGCACTGGAAGAGTTCTATTAAGGAGAATTTAGGGCTGAATTTTTAACTTGTTTGCTGAACTAGTTTCAAACAGAACTGGCTGTAATCCAAGCCACCATACTGCAAACACTGACCTGTGGATTTATTGACACCACTGTTATTCCTGTGCTCTCAACTGTTTATTACCTCCTATCATGCTTGGCTCCTTGGCCGTGGCCTATCCCACTTCAGGGCAGCTATAAATGACAGTCTGAACGCCGGGCTTATGGAAGCCCAAAAAGGACCAGTTAAAAAAAAAAACAGAGGTCGCTAACACTACCCAAATCTCCTCTAGCCCCATACGCATTTTTCCACGTACAGTCCATTTCTTCTCCTAAGCATAACACAACCCCTGTGAGCATACTAACTAACCTCAGGCAGCAAGGCGGAGGCGTCCAGAAGACCTTTCCACAGCCATTCCCGTGCACGTACACTCACCAGTCCCCAGTCACACCGAAACCGCCTTCCCCCCGCGGCCCAGCCGACACCCGGCCCGGCACCGCCCGAGCGGCCCAGGCCTCCCCAGTGCCCGGGCCGGGCCTTTCCCTCGGGGCCCTACCTGCAGGTTGCCGGCGTTGCCCGCCATGGCGGGGCGCTGACGGGGGTGTGAGGGGTTTGTGTGTGTGTGTGGGGGTGCCGCCGGCCGCAGCCGCCCCGAGCACCAACCGAAACCGCAGCCCCTCCGCCGGCTGCTTCCGCACTACAGCGCCGCTTCCGCTTCCGGCAGCGCCTCGCGTGACGTCAGCGCGTCCCCGTGACGCCAGCGCCCCCCATCCGTGACGTCACCCGCCTCACCGCCTCTGAGGGGGTGGCTGCGGGTAATGGCGGCCGCCCCCCCCCCCCCCACCCGTTTTGGCGGGAGGGGGCGGGGGGGACAAAATGGCGGCCGCGGCACCCTGAGGGCAGCGCCCGCGGCTGGGGAGCTATGAGGGGTTTTGCTTCATAAAACTCCTCCGTGTTGCTCAAAGTGTGTCTTTGTCACCGCCAAATAAAAGTTTCAGCTTCTGGCTTCATCTTCACATCGTTTCTTGAAAACATTAAATGGTTGCTTATATATATATATATGTATATATATATATAAATGTTTTTTCCCCTGTGCCTCACACTGCAGACCGAAATAAAGTCTCAACACCTTTGCCCTGCTCTGTCCCGTGGCTCGCTTGTCCCCGTATCAGTCATGTGCCCCCTTTCCTGTCATATCAGTGCCGAGTGCTTTAATTTGCAGAGCCGAGCCTTAATGAGTTCTGACACCCGTCACACGCAGGTGTCACCAGTGTTGGTCACCTGAGGTTTAGCAATAAAACCCGGGTAACGTGCAATGCCTGCAGTGAATGAAGGAGGAAGTGACTCAATGCACAGCAAGTTATAAACCAGTTTTGTAGAGTTCCCTTGCTGTATGGACCTCAGATTTATGAATTTCTGCTAAGTCAGTGCAGTGCTTCTGCTAAATTAGTGCCATATCCTCCCCTGTGTTTCTGTAATTCCATCAGGTACAAAAGGAATATCTGAGAAACTCTTCCTTAGATTCATAAACCCCATTTTTCCAACTACCCCCACTGCAAGTTTGGCCTATCTGAATGGTAATTTCAGTGTCACTTCATTATTATTGTTCTTATTGTTTTTAATAAACTACTTCACTGAACCTTTTCAATACAGCCAGCAGGCAGGCTGTTCGGGGCAGAAGGTAAAAGGCACTAACACAGTCACCCCTATGCCTAGGGATGTTGCAGTAATCTCTCCCCCAGACCCTTTGGTCGGCAGTTTGTTTTGCTAAGTGTCTTCATACATCCAAAAAAAAAAAAAAAAAAAAAAAAAAAAAAGTGATGTAGCAAAGATTAAGGCAAGTAATCAGGCTCTGTGAAATGAGATGGTAGAGGGAACATTGGACCTAAGAGAGATGTTACAGGAAGTGTGGTTTATTAAACATCCACCAATGACTCTGTCACAAAAGGCAACTGATTGGGCAAGTGATGGGAGAGCTGAGTATTTCTAAATACTCAGCCTCTTGTGCTGTAATCAGGATGCAGGCATAGCATACTGTGGTGTGAAGTGCTCAAGAAAACTCAGTTAAATCACATATATCCATTTCTTTCTTCTTCCAAGTGTCATTTCTCAAACCATGAGATAAAAACATTTTTACCTTTTCACTATGGATTATGTCATCTTGGAGCCTTTGGTATACTGTTTACCTCCTTTCTATTTACAACACTTTAATTTCTTGCAGATGTCATTTCTATTCTCTCAATTTACCCTGTTATTCTGATTGCTGTATCAGAGTATTCTTAGATACATCTCTGCTAGTAATATTTCTGTCTGTGTCATCTGTACCAATGATTTTCAAATCTGTAATGCTACATTTAGCTTTTAAACCTTGGTCTAAAACAGTACGTTCACAGGTGTGTAAGTAACAAATGCCTCAGCAGTCACACTGAACAGGCTTCTGAAGCTCCAGATAAAAACTGCGTTATGTGAACGTGAGCTAGATAGAAAATCAGGAAAGGCATGTGTAACTTTATAGATAACAGGCACAATCTTGTACTTCTTACTTAAGCCTTACTCATAGAGTATTTCTACTATGATGTGACTTTGCAGCTAGTTTTGCCTGAGGAAATACTGTCTGAATGCTGAGTAATGATGTCCAGGCTAACTCCTGAGAAGCAAATGAAGCGTCATGCCAAGGATACCCTGATTTGAAAGACAAGTGTGGCCACATTATCGAATGCTTCCCATTGCTGAAGTTCTTGTGTCACCATGTTCTCAGAATCCATATCATAGCTGTACTTAGTACAACTAAGTGTAATGAAAATAAAATATATTAATGATGAATGTAAGTACCTATTGGCCTTAGCCACATCTGCTAATTGTCCAGGGTACTGTTAAATCACATCGCTATGACACTAGGTGGCACAGGCACACATGATCTCCATGATCCTGAAGGCTGAGCAAATCGTCTTGGAGAATGTTTCCTGTTATTGTCTTTTGGCATGGAAAGAAGGGGGCCAAACCACATGTTGGCTGAACACCTCCAATAGATGGATGTGTCATCAAAATGAGTCATGTCTACAACACAGGTAGGCCTCATATCAGTGATACTCCTCCACTGTGGTAACTGGCTATAGATATGGCTAATATTAGTGTGAGAGCGAGACTTTGGGATTAGACGACACAAGAGCCACGCAGTGAAGGGAAATCACTGCTGTAGAGATCCTAACAGTGCAGATAGGCAAGAAGAAAGGTGGGAGAACACAACCTCTGTTTTTCTTTATTTTTCTACCTGATGAACTGCTGCAGAAAGGTCGTTTTGACCTAGGTAAAAAAGGCTGTCAGTAAGAAGGCTAGAAGGTAAAATTCAGACTGTCCAAATCCCATTGCACTACCTTGATCCTGTTCAGATTTTGTTCAATGAGCTCACCTGCCCAAGACAGGTCCTCCAGTGGCCACTCTGCTCGGTCAGTCTGGCCACGTAGCCTGCCAGTCCCCCGCCTCTGCAGTGGGAAACGCGGTGTGCCAAAAAGCACGAGTGCTGCTGCTGTCAGAGACCCCGGCCACAAGCTGTCCTCAGGAACATGTCTCTCCGTAGTGTGGTGCCTTGGGGAACACTGCTCATGCAGTAGTCCCAGATGGGTACCTTCCCTCTGAAATTGCTTTTAATTGCGCTGGAAGCACGCCAGCGTTGTGGAGGAGGGCTGTATCCCTAGAGCCCTTGTTCTGAATGCACTCAGGACTCTGGATGCAGAGGCAGGGTGTTGTGGCTACAGAGCCCAGGAGGAAAAAGGTTAAAGCCGTACTCAGTACCAGGGAGACTGAAGCCAAAATAAAGCCATGATGCACCTATAGTACTACATGCAAGGGTGAGCCTCAGGGCAGGACCTGCTGCATGTGGGTTTTAAGGAGTAAGCGGTCCTCAGACTCCGTGTCAAGGGGGTGTGCTGTAGTCCTGCTGTGTCCTACCCCATGGCCTGAGGTGTCAGTGCAAGTGTCTCCAGGATGGGTTAGGCATCCTCCTCCCAAAGCCCTTGGTGTTTGCACCCCTTTCTTCTGCAGCTGTGGCAGCAACCAAAGGAAATTGAGGTCCTGCTTTGAAAGCCAGACCCTTCCAGCTGTGACTGGACCCTTCCCACCCTGTTCCTGTGGGGTACCATCAGCAAGTGGGGGAGGCAGTGTCTTTCTCGGACAAACCCAGCCCTGCTAGAAGAGCCTCAAGGCACGGTACAAGCTAAGAATCCCGAGGGGCTAGAAATAATGCAGTTTTAGAATAAATCTGGTATAAAGTGAGTGTCCTGAGGATTCTGAGTACTCCATTTCCATGGCCAGACCAACAGAAACTCCAGGGCAATAGTAAACAACTTTATCTCTCTTATTATAAATTTCTCCACTTGTTATCTCCTGACCAGCAATTGACTAAGTTACAGGAAAGTGAGGGAAAATATTTGAACTATTTATACACCAGTGAAGGTGGTGCCATGTTAACTTCATTCTTTTGCAAGATCCTGCTTGCTAACAGCAAGTTATGGCCCCTAGGGATGTTTTACCTTGAGGGAGGGAATGGGGGCAAACTAAAACAAGTAGAACAAGCAAAATACTGTGGGGTGGAGCACACAAAAAAAAAAAAAAAAAAAAAAAAACACAAAAAAAAAAAAAAAAACAAAAAACAAACAAACAAACAAACAAAAACAAAAACAAAACAAAACCAAACCAAAACAAAACAAAAAACTACCACCACAGACCACCCAGACCGCTGATACCATGCTTTACATACTGAAGTGAGGAAAGAGCATAGCATCCTTGCAGTAACTTCATGCCTCAAAACCCTCCTCTGTCACTCTTCCTGCACTTCTGTGACAGTTGCTTGCAGGTCTGTTTCCTTTCTTATTTCAGGACTGGAAGAGGACTGGAAGACGGCTTCATGGACAAAACAGACTTGGCTTGGGGAAGAGTAATTGAATTTATTGCCAACTGATCACAAAGCAGAACAGTGAGAATTTAAAAACTTTAAAACAAACAAACCAACCAAACAAACAGAAAACCACCTCCCCACACTACCTCAATCCCAGGCTAAACCTCAGTCTTGATTCTTCTATCTATTTCCCACAGAGCAGTGGGGGGTGGTTGGAGGATGTCGGGGAATGGAGGTTGCAGTCAGTCTACAACACTTTGTCTCTGCTGCTCCTTCATTGTCACTCCCCCCAGACCCCCTGCTCCTGCGGGGGCTCTCCATGGGCCGCAGCCTCCTCCAGGCCACATCCACCTGCTCCACCGGGGGCTCCTCCACCCACGGGGGGGCTGCAGCGTGGAGATCTGCTCCATGGGGGACCCATGGGCTGCAGGGGGACAGCCTGCTCCACCGGGGGCCTCTCCCTGCACAGCCCGCAGGGGAACTGCTGCTGCCTGCCTGCAGCACCTCCTGCCCTCCTGCTGCACTCACCTGGGGGGGCTGCAGGGCTGCTTCTCCTCTCTTTCCCCCTGTGAAGCAGCTTTTTTTTTGTTATTTTTTTTCTCCTTTCTTAAATATGCTCTCACAGAGGAACAAACGACATAGTTTCTTGGCTTGGCTCTGGCCAGCAGTGGAGCCCTTGTCTAACATGGGGCAGCTTCTAGATTCTTCTCACAGAAGCCACCCCTATGGCCCCCTGCTACCAAAACCTTGCCACGGAAACCCACCAGAGCAAGTCTTTCGGTGAAGAAATTTTTCGTAATAACCAACCGAAACGTCCCCGGTACAACTTCAGGTTTTTTGTTCTTGTCCTGTCACTTGGGGCTTGGGAGAAGAGAACGATCCCCACCTCTCTGGAGCCTCCTTTCAGCTTACTGTAGAGCACAGGAAGGTCTCCCCTGAGCCTCCTTTGCTCCAGGCTGAACAACCCCAGCTCCCTCAGCCGCTCCTCACCAGACTTGTTCTCTAAACCCTTAACAAGCTTCAGAGCCCTTCTCCGGACACGCTCCAGCACCTCGAGGTCTTCGCTGAACACAGTGCTCGAGGCGCGGCCTCACCAGAGCCGAGCACAGAGGGACAACCGCTTCCCTAGTCCTGATGGCCACTCTGTGTCTGATACAAGCCAGGTGTATATCTATTTATGTGCATATATATGCAGCACTAGTACATGTTCCTTGGAAAACCGGTCAAACTCTCTTCAAACTCCATAAATTGATGATTTCCTCTAACTTGCACTGACGCTTCAGCTGGACCCTCTAAATCCCATTTTACTGCTTCTGCTTCCTAAGCAGGTGACAGAAACTCCTAACTGGAGAGCGGAGGAGTTGTAGTCCTGTATACAGAACCACAGAATCACAGAATTTCTAGGTTGGAAGAGACCTCAAGATCATCGAGTCCAACCTCTGAGGCAATATTTGCAAGTTTTGCAGATGCTTCCCTTGCTCAGCTGCCATCCCTATGTTAATCAGTCACCCGATCTTTGGCCTTCCAGCAAAAGTCTTGATGCAGTTCTTAAGGAAAGTTACTTCTGAAAATCCTCAGCCACCTCTGTGCACGCCAACCCTTTCATGGCACCGTGCAATGCGCGGATGGCAGCGATAAATCAGGTTGTGGAATGAATGGCAACGTGTGGGGAAGGCATTTGCAGGTGGCTTCGCGCTGTTTCGCAGGTCCCTGAATTAGAGATAATGAGGAAAGGAGCGGGAGAAACAAAACCTTGAGCAAGGCTGAGATCAAGAATTGGCCACAGTGTTAAAGAGGACCTTTGGGCAGTGGGCAATTGCTGGCTGGCTCCAGGCGCGTGTCTGAGGGTCTCTGACCAACTGTATGATAGATTCGGGCACGTGGACAGCACGTGGGGCTACGGGGAGAGGACTTGTAGGAGTGAAAAAGGGCAATAAACGCCTCCTGTTCAAGAGCTATCAGGAGTCTGTGTCTTGCGTCCCTTCAGCAACACAAAGATTTGGCTCCAGATCCAAAATGTCATGTATTTGGCAATTTTATTTATTTATGGTAGCATTCCCCACCCCTCCCATCCCCTCTTTTCCCATCCCCCCACTCCCCTCCCCTATGCTCCCTGTCCCTACACACCCCTACACTCCCCTTCCCTATACTACCCTACACTCCCCTTCGCTACACTCCCCTTGTCCACACTACCCTACACTACCCTATGCTCCCCTCCCTTACGATCCCCTCCCTTATGCTCCCCTACACTCCCCTCCCCTATCCTACCCTACACTCCCCTAAACTCCACTCCCCTACACTATGCTACACTACCCTATCCTACTCTCCCCTAACCTCCCCTACACTATCTTCCCCTCCCCTCTTCTGCCCTCCCCTCTCCTCCCTCCCCTCCCCATCCCCATCCCCACCCCCATCCCCATCCCCATCCCCGTCCCCGTCCCCGTCCCCGTCCCCATCCCCGTCCCAACCCCATCCCCGTCCCCGTCCCCGTCCCCGTCCCCGTCCCCGTCCCCGTCCCCGTCCCCGTCCCCGTGCCCGTCCCCGTGCCCGTCCCCGTCCCCGTCCCCGTCCCCGTCCCCGTCCCCGTCCCCGTCCCCGTCCCCGTCCCCTTCCCTTCCTTCCCCTCCCCTCCCCTCCCTTCCCTTTATTCCCTCCCCTTCCCTCCCCTCTTGTCTTCTTCTCTCCTCTCTTCTTTCTTTCAGGTAGCTTCAAATCGCTTCAGCCGTTCTCGTAGCTCCTATCCCTGGCTGATTCACGGGAACCCATCAGCAGCAACCAGAAGCGCTCCAGCTGCTGTGTCAGGAGGTGAGCAACAGTCTCCAAGTGGGAATTGCTGACTTCGTTCTGTGGCTCAGACAGGTGCCTTTCAGTTCCACCGTGGCCTGGACGTGTGCTCTTGCTGGGTCCCCACCTACAGCGCAGTTCTGCTTAGAAGCAGCAGCAGGGTTTGGAAGTAGTCCCACTCCTTCCCTTTTCAATGGTTTAGCTTGGCTAGCCGGGTGGTGTCTGTCAATAGAAGACAACAACGAGCTTTGGGTTCGAAACAGCTAACTGAGTAGTTCCTTTCCACAAGGGCGAGGAATATTTACCCCTTCCTACTGGAGGCTGCAGTGTCAGAGATAACGACAGGTCCTTCAGAGAGCTTTGAAACATCCCTTGGGGATGCTGAGTCCAGAGGACCAGAGCAAACCTGTCTAAAGTACACCGTGGAATGACTCGGAATTACTTCCTAGCAGAAGCATGTGTCCGATACGGCTTCAGCTGGTTTCAGCGTTCTTCTTCACCTCGTACCTAAATTAAGATGAGAGATCTCAGTGAAGATGGAAAGGTTGAGAACTAGAGAAATCCCTGATGTGCTTTGAGAACTTCTAAGAACTGAGTACTGAATCAATCCAATGTTGTAACATTAAGGATTGGTTAGAAAAGCAAACGTTAAAAACAAGCAAAGGGGAAGAACAAGTCAGCTTTCTTAAAGTATCTATTCTATTCAAGGTATCTTTAAAGAAGTAAATAAGTAGTGAAATATATGTGCAGATAGAGAGAGAGAGAGAGAGAAATATACAGAAACCTAAGAAACTGCTGTGCAGGTTAGCTTCTTGCTCTCTTTTCTAAAAGTCACAGTGAATACAGCATCTGTGTGCGTTACAAGCATTACCCTCAGTCCACCAGAGGTACACACGAGAGGACAGCCTGCAGGTTGCGGAGGCAAAGAAACTGCTCTGGCTGGATGTGAAGAGCCAAGACAGAAGTTGCTGTCAGGGAAAAGACACACAGAGGGGATGAAAAAGATGGAGTGTGCTTCCGACCTTCACAACTTCTAAGCAAGTGGAGATGAGGTTGTGGAAGAACCAAATAAGCTGTTGATCTAGAAGCAGCCTGAAGATTGTCCTTAAGCAGGGCCTTGCATTCTCCATTTTTACAGCATTGCTTGCCTTCAAGTGCACGATCATGATTTTATTAACTTTCTACCGCTACAGAAATGCACCGGATTCTTCCACAAAACTTACGGGTGGTACTTGGAAATATTGGTCAGCATTCTCTATTTCCTTCTTCATCTCAATTCTCTTTTGGCCTGTGAAGCTTTCCAGATCAGAGGAGAAGATCCGCTGTAATACAGAGCTTTGGAAGGAAACTGCAAAGGAAACGAAGAATCGTACTGACAACTCTTGTCAACCTCACCTGCAACCATCACAGAAAAGAATACCGAAAGAGCACCGCTTTATCATGGGAAGCATAAATTGGAGCCTAGGTGTCCTATAGCTGAAGCGAGGTGAAGCAGGTTCCACACAAGGTGAAGGAGCACACCCATAAGCATTTCCATAAAGCTGTGTTTTCAAACAAAGGGCTTAAAGACTTAGATTTTCTTACAAGTGAAGAACGAAAAAATAAAAAGAAAGAAAATTACCAGGACGTACCGTTTTCCTCTAGCTTGCTTTGCTTCCTTCAGAATCTGAGTCTGGAGTGACAATCAGGGAGCAGCATTGTGCAGAAATGCCAAAGCCTCCCCAGCTTGCTGTAGCTTCATCAACAAGGGCTTTGATACTGCTGCCTCCTCAGCAACATCAGCAATTTCCGAGGAAAGACGGTGTCCAT
Source organism: Aythya marila (assembly GCF_965140915.1). NCBI lineage: Eukaryota > Metazoa > Chordata > Aves > Anseriformes > Anatidae > Aythya > Aythya marila. The sequence continues at coordinate 80,256,270 of NC_139043.1, forward strand.
CAGGTCAAATAGGACTGGGAAATCCCTCTTGCCACAACTTCACACTCACACCAGAGTTGGCAGGCAGGCCGATGGACAGAGAAGCGTCTGGAAGAGTGTTAGAAAACAGACTTTAGATTTCCGTCAACCCCGGAAAAATTACTTGCTCATCCCTTCAAACTGAACTCTGAGTAGCAGAAGTAGGGGATCCCAAGCCGCATTCCTGACATCTATGCTGCAAAGTCATCCAGTGTGACATGTTACTGTACCAGCCTGTTACGAACAGAAACAGGACTTTGAGGTCATGCTGTTTGATTCGAATTAAGCTCAAAGAGTTAGTCCTTTGACGTGTTTTTGTCTGCAAGTGTTTTCACTGTTTCCCAGACAATGTCTCCAGCAAGCTAGCTGCTTGCTTCATTTGTTCTGTTCTGTTCCATTCAGTTGTGTTTTGTTTTCTCAGGAAGGATTCTTAGAGAAATTAAAGTGATCATATTGTATGTCCATCCCTCCCTCCCTCCCCTTCGCTTGTCCAGAGCTTTTACCTCGTCCACCAGCTTGCATGAACTCGGTCATAGGCGCGGTTGTGTCCAAGCCATTCTGTTCCTAGACGTGTTGTGAGAACAGACAGCTCAGTAGTGGGGAGAGGACGTGCTGCTGTCTGCAGTGTGACCTCAGCGCTTACCAAACAGTAGGGAATACACAGGGAAGGGCGTTAGCAGAACTTCAAGCACCAGATACGTTTTATGTGGAAACCGTATCTCCCAAGATAACCCTGGACACAACTCCATAATCAAAATGGATTCATTTCTTGGTTCATTCAACTCTTAGGTTTTAGTTTTAAAACGTGTCTGTCTTGGCTTAAAGCACTCTTCCAATCTCTATTTCCAGTTACTATGATTTCCTGAAATAGCGAATCCCACTTTTTCCTTTTACAATCTCACAGTCTCTTCTTTTTGACCTCTCCCCAAGAAACTTAGCACTGCTCTCTTCATACTTGACAACTAGATATGGAGCTGTATCAAGCAGAAGGAAGGTTCCTTCACACCTTCCGCTTCTTACGGTATCTGGGCTCTTACCTGTACTCTTACTCGCCCTTCCTACATTAGCACAAAGACAGCTGTTTTGGAGATCTGATGTCTTGTTTTCCAGAAGCTGCCCTGAATCACCTTTACGAGAGCTGTCCCACGCTGTGAGCATAAGTCTTGCAGTCTGGCCAGATATTTGCCTTCTAAGTCAATAACCAGATCTGTTACAAAGTTAAGAACATGTAATTAATGGAAAGGAAATCCTTTTATTTGGATCCCAGTTCACTTTTGTGTTTTTTTTTTTTTTTTTGTTTGTTTGTTTTGTTTTGTTTTTTTGTTTGTTTGTTTGTTTTATTCTAGACCAAGAATGAATCGTGGAGAACCAGCAAAACTCAGGTGACAAATGAAATGAAAAATGTTAAGGTCAGGCAGCTTGCCCACTGCCATTGCTACCCTGAAAGCAGATGGAGTGCATCTTCATACACCACAGCCTGAGACACTACTCGACAGGCCAGCCCATGTGATGAAGTCCATTGCTGTCCTGAATTTTAACGTGACGGGGACACTTAAGCCTCTTGTTTATGCTTTAGTACTTGCGGTCTATGGGAGGACCACAGCACACTCTTCTCTGTCTACCCTTATTTGTTGGTCGTCTGTAGGAAGAAGAGAACGTGCAGAGGCCCTCACCCGTACATTGGGTCTGTTCTCACTCTGTGCAGCTCCATCATTGAGCAAAGTACCAAACTTGAGGCTTCTGTAAGGACTTTACACAAACTACAGAATACTAAAATGAGGCATTCACAACAAAACCACATTTTTTTCCTCAGCCAAGCATCACTTACAGAAGGGCATGGGCCCTCTCCGTGCGCCTCAAGGGGAGATCCACAAGTCCTCACGTGGTTTCATCGCATCCAGCACCCTTCTCTGTCCCTCCCAGCTAAACGTGCACAGAGGCAGCTGTTCCCAAAGTGCTGTGGTGACATGATTCAGTTCTGTTTCTGAAGTCATCACCGCAGGCGCCTCGCAATGACAGCACAACACTCTCAGTTGCTAATGCGTATGTCTCAGAAACAGCTGGAGAAGCACCACTGTGCCCAAACTGACTTTAATTAGAGTAGTTCCGAAATTATTCTCTGGACCCATACATCTGTGGAAGGTGTGTGATCAATCTTTTCCTTGAGAAAGGACTACAGACAAAAAGAGCTTGATTCTGATACGTTGCCCGTACTTGTAGAGCAGCTCACCTTTTATTTCCATGTAAGAAAAAAGAAGGTGAAATCAACAATTCCCTTCCTCTGCTTTGGGAATAGGAAAGAACCCCAATTCTCCAGGAAGCCTGAAAAAGGAAACTGTGCATTTCTTTGTTAAACACCTTGTTTAATTCCTTTAAAGAAATCTTTCCCAGGACTTTGCAACTGTGGTGGTCTGAATCGGGTGGGCAGCCGAGTTCCACCACGGCCGCTCTCTCACTCCCCCTCCTCAAAGACAAAGGGGGAGAAAATACGATGCAAAGGGCTCAAGGGCTGAGATAAGGACGGGGAGATCGCTCAACAATTATCGTGACGGGCAAAGCAGACTCAGCAGAGTGACCCTCAGGGTCCCTCCCTGCCCCTGCTCCCCACGGGGTCCCTCCCACGGCATGCCGTCCTTCCCCAGCTGATCCCACACGGGCTGCCCACAGGCAGCAGCTCCTCAAGCACTGCTCCCACACGGCTCCGTCCCACGGGGTCCATCCATCCATCCCCCAGGAGCAAACTGCTCCAGCACGGGTCCCCCACGGCTGGGCGGCAGCTCCCCCCAGACCCCCTGCTCCTGCGGGGGCTCTCCATGGGCCGCAGCCTCCTCCAGGCCACATCCACCTGCTCCACCGGGGGCTCCTCCACCCACGGGGGGGCTGCAGCGTGGAGATCTGCTCCATGGGGGACCCATGGGCTGCAGGGGGACAGCCTGCTCCACCGGGGGCCTCTCCCTGCACAGCCCGCAGGGGAACTGCTGCTGCCTGCCTGCAGCACCTCCTGCCCTCCTGCTGCACTCACCTGGGGGGGCTGCAGGGCTGCTTCTCCTCTCTTTCTCCCTGTGAAGCAGCTTTTTTTTTGTTATTTTTTTTCTCCTTTCTTAAATATGCTCTCACAGAGGAACAAACGACATAGTTTCTTGGCTTGGCTCTGGCCAGCAGTGGAGCCCTTGTCTAACATGGGGCAGCTTCTAGATTCTTCTCACAGAAGCCACCCCTATGGCCCCCTGCTACCAAAACCTTGCCACGGAAACCCACCAGAGCAAGTCTTTCGGTGAAGAAATTTTTCGTAATAACCAACCGAAACGTCCCCGGTACAACTTCAGGTTTTTTGTTCTTGTCCTGTCACTTGGGGCTTGGGAGAAGAGAACGATCCCCACCTCTCTGGAGCCTCCTTTCAGCTTACTGTAGAGCACAGGAAGGTCTCCCCTGAGCCTCCTTTGCTCCAGGCTGAACAACCCCAGCTCCCTCAGCCGCTCCTCACCAGACTTGTTCTCTAAACCCTTAACAAGCTTCAGAGCCCTTCTCCGGACACGCTCCAGCACCTCGAGGTCTTCGCTGAACACAGTGCTCGAGGCGCGGCCTCACCAGAGCCGAGCACAGAGGGACAACCGCTTCCCTAGTCCTGATGGCCACTCTGTGTCTGATACAAGCCAGGTGTATATCTATTTATGTGCATATATATGCAGCACTAGTACATGTTCCTTGGAAAACTGGTCAAACTCTCTTCAAACTCCATAAATTGATGATTTCCTCTAACTTGCACTGACGCTTCAGCTGGACCCTCTAAATCCCATTTTACTGCTTCTGCTTCCTAAGCAGGTGACAGAAACTCCTAACCGGAGAGCGGAGGAGTTGTAGTCCTGTATACAGAACCACAGAATCACAGAATTTCTAGGTTGGAAGAGACCTCAAGATCATCGAGTCCAACCTCTGAGGCAATATTTGCAAGTTTTGCAGATGCTTCCCTTGCTCAGCTGCCATCCCTATGTTAATCAGTCACCCGATCTTTGGCCTTCCAGCAAAAGTCTTGATGCAGTTCTTAAGGAAAGTTACTTCTGAAAATCCTCAGCCACCTCTGTGCACGCCAACCCTTTCATGGCACCGTGCAATGCGCGGATGGCAGCGATAAATCAGGTTGTGGAATGAATGGCAACGTGTGGGGAAGGCATTTGCAGGTGGCTTCGCGCTGTTTCGCAGGTCCCTGAATTAGAGATAATGAGGAAAGGAGCGGGAGAAACAAAACCTTGAGCAAGGCTGAGATCAAGAATTGGCTACAGTGTTAAAGAGGACCTTTGGGCAGTGGGCAATTGCTGGCTGGCTCCAGGCGCGTGTCTGAGGGTCTCTGACCAACTGTATGATAGATTCGGGCACGTGGACAGCACGTGGGGCTACGGGGAGAGGACTTGTAGGAGTGAAAAAGGGCAATAAACGCCTCCTGTTCAAGAGCTATCAGGAGTCTGTGTCTTGCGTCCCTTCAGCAACACAAAGATTTGGCTCCAGATCCAAAATGTCATGTATTTGGCAATTTTATTTATTTATGGTAGCATTCCCCACCCCTCCCATCCCCTCTTTTCCCATCCCCCCACTCCCCTCCCCTATGCTCCCTGTCCCTACACACCCCTACACTCCCCTTCCCTATACTACCCTACACTCCCCTTCGCTACACTCCCCTTGTCCACACTACCCTACACTACCCTATGCTCCCCTCCCTTACGATCCCCTCCCTTATGCTCCCCTACACTCCCCTCCCCTATCCTACCCTACACTCCCCTAAACTCCACTCCCCTACACTATGCTACACTACCCTATCCTACTCTCCCCTAACCTCCCCTACACTATCTTCCCCTCCCCTCTTCTGCCCTCCCCTCTCCTCCCTCCCCTCCCCATCCCCATCCCCACCCCCATCCCCATCCCCATCCCCGTCCCCGTCCCCGTCCCCGTCCCCATCCCCGTCCCAACCCCATCCCCGTCCCCGTCCCCGTCCCCGTCCCCGTCCCCGTCCCCGTCCCCGTCCCCGTCCCCGTGCCCGTCCCCGTGCCCGTCCCCGTCCCCGTCCCCGTCCCCGTCCCCGTCCCCGTCCCCGTCCCCGTCCCCGTCCCCTTCCCTTCCTTCCCCTCCCCTCCCCTCCCTTCCCTTTATTCCCTCCCCTTCCCTCCCCTCTTGTCTTCTTCTCTCCTCTCTTCTTTCTTTCAGGTAGCTTCAAATCGCTTCAGCCGTTCTCGTAGCTCCTATCCCTGGCTGATTCACGGGAACCCATCAGCAGCAACCAGAAGCGCTCCAGCTGCTGTGTCAGGAGGTGAGCAACAGTCTCCAAGTGGGAATTGCTGACTTCGTTCTGTGGCTCAGACAGGTGCCTTTCAGTTCCACCGTGGCCTGGACGTGTGCTCTTGCTGGGTCCCCACCTACAGCGCAGTTCTGCTTAGAAGCAGCAGCAGGGTTTGGAAGTAGTCCCACTCCTTCCCTTTTCAATGGTTTAGCTTGGCTAGCCGGGTGGTGTCTGTCAATAGAAGACAACAACGAGCTTTGGGTTCGAAACAGCTAACTGAGTAGTTCCTTTCCACAAGGGCGAGGAATATTTACCCCTTCCTACTGGAGGCTGCAGTGTCAGAGATAACGACAGGTCCTTCAGAGAGCTTTGAAACATCCCTTGGGGATGCTGAGTCCAGAGGACCAGAGCAAACCTGTCTAAAGTACACCGTGGAATGACTCGGAATTACTTCCTAGCAGAAGCATGTGTCCGATACGGCTTCAGCTGGTTTCAGCGTTCTTCTTCACCTCGTACCTAAATTAAGATGAGAGATCTCAGTGAAGATGGAAAGGTTGAGAACTAGAGAAATCCCTGATGTGCTTTGAGAACTTCTAAGAACTGAGTACTGAATCAATCCAATGTTGTAACATTAAGGATTGGTTAGAAAAGCAAACGTTAAAAACAAGCAAAGGGGAAGAACAAGTCAGCTTTCTTAAAGTATCTATTCTATTCAAGGTATCTTTAAAGAAGTAAATAAGTAGTGAAATATATGTGCAGATAGAGAGAGAGAGAGAGAGAAATATACAGAAACCTAAGAAACTGCTGTGCAGGTTAGCTTCTTGCTCTCTTTTCTAAAAGTCACAGTGAATACAGCATCTGTGTGCGTTACAAGCATTACCCTCAGTCCACCAGAGGTACACACGAGAGGACAGCCTGCAGGTTGCGGAGGCAAAGAAACTGCTCTGGCTGGATGTGAAGAGCCAAGACAGAAGTTGCTGTCAGGGAAAAGACACACAGAGGGGATGAAAAAGATGGAGTGTGCTTCCGACCTTCACAACTTCTAAGCAAGTGGAGATGAGGTTGTGGAAGAACCAAATAAGCTGTTGATCTAGAAGCAGCCTGAAGATTGTCCTTAAGCAGGGCCTTGCATTCTCCATTTTTACAGCATTGCTTGCCTTCAAGTGCACGATCATGATTTTATTAACTTTCTACCGCTACAGAAATGCACCGGATTCTTCCACAAAACTTACGGGTGGTACTTGGAAATATTGGTCAGCATTCTCTATTTCCTTCTTCATCTCAATTCTCTTTTGGCCTGTGAAGCTTTCCAGATCAGAGGAGAAGATCCGCTGTAATACAGAGCTTTGGAAGGAAACTGCAAAGGAAACGAAGAATCGTACTGACAACTCTTGTCAACCTCACCTGCAACCATCACAGAAAAGAATACCGAAAGAGCACCGCTTTATCATGGGAAGCATAAATTGGAGCATAGGGGTCCTATAGCTGAAGCGAGGTGAAGCAGGTTCCACACAAGGTGAAGGAGCACACCCATAAGCATTTCCATAAAGCTGTGTTTTCAAACAAAGGGCTTAAAGACTTAGATTTTCTTACAAGTGAAGAACGAAAAAATAAAAAGAAAGAAAATTACCAGGACGTACCGTTTTCCTCTAGCTTGCTTTGCTTCCTTCAGAATCTGAGTCTGGAGTGACAATCAGGGAGCAGCATTGTGCAGAAATGCCAAAGCCTCCCCAGCTTGCTGTAGCTTCATCAACAAGGGCTTTGATACTGCTGCCTCCTCAGCAACATCAGCAATTTCCGAGGAAAGACGGTGTCCATCAGGTCAAATAGGACTGGGAAATCCCTCTTGCCACAACTTCACACTCACACCAGAGTTGGCAGGCAGGCCGATGGACAGAGAAGCGTCTGGAAGAGTGTTAGAAAACAGACTTTAGATTTCCGTCAACCCCGGAAAAATTACTTGCTCATCCCTTCAAACTGAACTCTGAGTAGCAGAAGTAGGGGATCCCAAGCCGCATTCCTGACATCTATGCTGCAAAGTCATCCAGTGTGACATGTTACTGTACCAGCCTGTTACGAACAGAAACAGGACTTTGAGGTCATGCTGTTTGATTCGAATTAAGCTCAAAGAGTTAGTCCTTTGACGTGTTTTTGTCTGCAAGTGTTTTCACTGTTTCCCAGACAATGTCTCCAGCAAGCTAGCTGCTTGCTTCATTTGTTCTGTTCTGTTCCATTCAGTTTTGTTTTGTTTTCTCAGGAAGGATTCTTAGAGAAATTAAAGTGATCATATTGTATGTCCATCCCTCCCTCCCTCCCCTTCGCTTGTCCAGAGCTTTTACCTCGTCCACCAGCTTGCATGAACTCGGTCATAGGCGCGGTTGTGTCCAAGCCATTCTGTTCCTAGACGTGTTGTGAGAACAGACAGCTCAGTAGTGGGGAGAGGACGTGCTGCTGTCTGCAGTGTGACCTCAGCGCTTACCAAACAGTAGGGAATACACAGGGAAGGGCGTTAGCAGAACTTCAAGCACCAGATACGTTTTATGTGGAAACCGTATCTCCCAAGATAACCCTGGACACAACTCCATAATCAAAATGGATTCATTTCTTGGTTCATTCAACTCTTAGGTTTTAGTTTTAAAACGTGTCTGTCTTGGCTTAAAGCACTCTTCCAATCTCTATTTCCAGTTACTATGATTTCCTGAAATAGCGAATCCCACTTTTTCCTTTTACAATCTCACAGTCTCTTCTTTTTGACCTCTCCCCAAGAAACTTAGCACTGCTCTCTTCATACTTGACAACTAGATATGGAGCTGTATCAAGCAGAAGGAAGGTTCCTTCACACCTTCCGCTTCTTACGGTATCTGGGCTCTTACCTGTACTCTTACTCGCCCTTCCTACATTAGCACAAAGACAGCTGTTTTGGAGATCTGATGTCTTGTTTTCCAGAAGCTGCCCTGAATCACCTTTACGAGAGCTGTCCCACGCTGTGAGCATAAGTCTTGCAGTCTGGCCAGATATTTGCCTTCTAAGTCAATAACCAGATCTGTTACAAAGTTAAGAACATGTAATTAATGGAAAGGAAATCCTTTTATTTGGATCCCAGTTCACTTTTGTGTTTTTTTTTTTGTTTGTTTGTTTGTTTTGTTTTGTTTTGTTTTTTTGTTTGTTTGTTTGTTTTATTCTAGACCAAGAATGAATCGTGGAGAACCAGCAAAACTCAGGTGACAAATGAAATGAAAAATGTTAAGGTCAGGCAGCTTGCCCACTGCCATTGCTACCCTGAAAGCAGATGGAGTGCATCTTCATACACCACAGCCTGAGACACTACTCGACAGGCCAGCCCATGTGATGAAGTCCATTGCTGTCCTGAATTTTAACGTGACGGGGACACTTAAGCCTCTTGTTTATGCTTTAGTACTTGCGGTCTATGGGAGGACCACAGCACACTCTTCTCTGTCTACCCTTATTTGTTGGTCGTCTGTAGGAAGAAGAGAACGTGCAGAGGCCCTCACCCGTACATTGGGTCTGTTCTCACTCTGTGCAGCTCCATCATTGAGCAAAGTACCAAACTTGAGGCTTCTGTAAGGACTTTACACAAACTACAGAATACTAAAATGAGGCATTCACAACAAAACCACATTTTTTTCCTCAGCCAAGCATCACTTACAGAAGGGCATGGGCCCTCTCCGTGCGCCTCAAGGGGAGATCCACAAGTCCTCACGTGGTTTCATCGCATCCAGCACCCTTCTCTGTCCCTCCCAGCTAAACGTGCACAGAGGCAGCTGTTCCCAAAGTGCTGTGGTGACATGATTCAGTTCTGTTTCTGAAGTCATCACCGCAGGCGCCTCGCAATGACAGCACAACACTCTCAGTTGCTAATGCGTATGTCTCAGAAACAGCTGGAGAAGCACCACTGTGCCCAAACTGACTTTAATTAGAGTAGTTCCGAAATTATTCTCTGGACCCATACATCTGTGGAAGGTGTGTGATCAATCTTTTCCTTGAGAAAGGACTACAGACAAAAAGAGCTTGATTCTGATACGTTGCCCGTACTTGTAGAGCAGCTCACCTTTTATTTCCATGTAAGAAAAAAGAAGGTGAAATCAACAATTCCCTTCCTCTGCTTTGGGAATAGGAAAGAACCCCAATTCTCCAGGAAGCCTGAAAAAGGAAACTGTGCATTTCTTTGTTAAACACCTTGTTTAATTCCTTTAAAGAAATCTTTCCCAGGACTTTGCAACTGTGGTGGTCTGAATCGGGTGGGCAGCCGAGTTCCACCACGGCCGCTCTCTCACTCCCCCTCCTCAAAGACAAAGGGGGAGAAAATACGATGCAAAGGGCTCAAGGGCTGAGATAAGGACGGGGAGATCGCTCAACAATTATCGTGACGGGCAAAGCAGACTCAGCAGAGTGACCCTCAGGGTCCCTCCCTGCCCCTGCTCCCCATGGGGTCCCTCCCACGGCATGCCGTCCTTCCCCAGCTGATCCCACACGGGCTGCCCACAGGCAGCAGCTCCTCAAGCACTGCTCCCACACGGCTCCGTCCCACGGGGTCCATCCATCCATCCCCCAGGAGCAAACTGCTCCAGCACGGGTCCCCCACGGCTGGGCGGCAGCTCCCCCCAGACCCCCTGCTCCTGCGGGGGCTCTCCATGGGCCGCAGCCTCCTCCAGGCCACATCCACCTGCTCCACCGGGGGCTCCTCCACCCACGGGGGGGCTGCAGCGTGGAGATCTGCTCCATGGGGGACCCATGGGCTGCAGGGGGACAGCCTGCTCCACCGGGGGCCTCTCCCTGCACAGCCCGCAGGGGAACTGCTGCTGCCTGCCTGCAGCACCTCCTGCCCTCCTGCTGCACTCACCTGGGGGGGCTGCAGGGCTGCTTCTCCTCTCTTTCTCCCTGTGAAGCAGCTTTTTTTTTGTTATTTTTTTTCTCCTTTCTTAAATATGCTCTCACAGAGGAACAAACGACATAGTTTCTTGGCTTGGCTCTGGCCAGCAGTGGAGCCCTTGTCTAACATGGGGCAGCTTCTAGATTCTTCTCACAGAAGCCACCCCTATGGCCCCCTGCTACCAAAACCTTGCCACGGAAACCCACCAGAGCAAGTCTTTCGGTGAAGAAATTTTTCGTAATAACCAACCGAAACGTCCCCGGTACAACTTCAGGTTTTTTGTTCTTGTCCTGTCACTTGGGGCTTGGGAGAAGAGAACGATCCCCACCTCTCTGGAGCCTCCTTTCAGCTTACTGTAGAGCACAGGAAGGTCTCCCCTGAGCCTCCTTTGCTCCAGGCTGAACAACCCCAGCTCCCTCAGCCGCTCCTCACCAGACTTGTTCTCTAAACCCTTAACAAGCTTCAGAGCCCTTCTCCGGACACGCTCCAGCACCTCGAGGTCTTCGCTGAACACAGTGCTCGAGGCGCGGCCTCACCAGAGCCGAGCACAGAGGGACAACCGCTTCCCTAGTCCTGATGGCCACTCTGTGTCTGATACAAGCCAGGTGTATATCTATTTATGTGCATATATATGCAGCACTAGTACATGTTCCTTGGAAAACCGGTCAAACTCTCTTCAAACTCCATAAATTGATGATTTCCTCTAACTTGCACTGACGCTTCAGCTGGACCCTCTAAATCCCATTTTACTGCTTCTGCTTCCTAAGCAGGTGACAGAAACTCCTAACCGGAGAGCGGAGGAGTTGTAGTCCTGTATACAGAACCACAGAATCACAGAATTTCTAGGTTGGAAGAGACCTCAAGATCATCGAGTCCAACCTCTGAGGCAATATTTGCAAGTTTTGCAGATGCTTCCCTTGCTCAGCTGCCATCCCTATGTTAATCAGTCACCCGATCTTTGGCCTTCCAGCAAAAGTCTTGATGCAGTTCTTAAGGAAAGTTACTTCTGAAAATCCTCAGCCACCTCTGTGCACGCCAACCCTTTCATGGCACCGTGCAATGCGCGGATGGCAGCGATAAATCAGGTTGTGGAATGAATGGCAACGTGTGGGGAAGGCATTTGCAGGTGGCTTCGCGCTGTTTCGCAGGTCCCTGAATTAGAGATAATGAGGAAAGGAGCGGGAGAAACAAAACCTTGAGCAAGGCTGAGATCAAGAATTGGCTACAGTGTTAAAGAGGACCTTTGGGCAGTGGGCAATTGCTGGCTGGCTCCAGGCGCGTGTCTGAGGGTCTCTGACCAACTGTATGATAGATTCGGGCACGTGGACAGCACGTGGGGCTACGGGGAGAGGACTTGTAGGAGTGAAAAAGGGCAATAAACGCCTCCTGTTCAAGAGCTATCAGGAGTCTGTGTCTTGCGTCCCTTCAGCAACACAAAGATTTGGCTCCAGATCCAAAATGTCATGTATTTGGCAATTTTATTTATTTATGGTAGCATTCCCCACCCCTCCCATCCCCTCTTTTCCCATCCCCCCACTCCCCTCCCCTATGCTCCCTGTCCCTACACACCCCTACACTCCCCTTCCCTATACTACCCTACACTCCCCTTCGCTACACTCCCCTTGTCCACACTACCCTACACTACCCTATGCTCCCCTCCCTTACGATCCCCTCCCTTATGCTCCCCTACACTCCCCTCCCCTATCCTACCCTACACTCCCCTAAACTCCACTCCCCTACACTATGCTACACTACCCTATCCTACTCTCCCCTAACCTCCCCTACACTATCTTCCCCTCCCCTCTTCTGCCCTCCCCTCTCCTCCCTCCCCTCCCCATCCCCATCCCCACCCCCATCCCCATCCCCATCCCCGTCCCCGTCCCCGTCCCCGTCCCCATCCCCGTCCCAACCCCATCCCCGTCCCCGTCCCCGTCCCCGTCCCCGTCCCCGTCCCCGTCCCCGTCCCCGTGCCCGTCCCCGTCCCCGTCCCCGTCCCCGTCCCCATCCCCGTCCCCGTCCCCGTGCCCGTCCCCGTCCCCGTCCCCTTCCCTTCCTTCCCCTCCCCTCCCCTCCCTTCCCTTTATTCCCTCCCCTTCCCTCCCCTCTTGTCTTCTTCTCTCCTCTCTTCTTTCTTTCAGGTAGCTTCAAATCGCTTCAGCCGTTCTCGTAGCTCCTATCCCTGGCTGATTCACGGGAACCCATCAGCAGCAACCAGAAGCGCTCCAGCTGCTGTGTCAGGAGGTGAGCAACAGTCTCCAAGTGGGAATTGCTGACTTCGTTCTGTGGCTCAGACAGGTGCCTTTCAGTTCCACCGTGGCCTGGACGTGTGCTCTTGCTGGGTCCCCACCTACAGCGCAGTTCTGCTTAGAAGCAGCAGCAGGGTTTGGAAGTAGTCCCACTCCTTCCCTTTTCAATGGTTTAGCTTGGCTAGCCGGGTGGTGTCTGTCAATAGAAGACAACAACGAGCTTTGGGTTCGAAACAGCTAACTGAGTAGTTCCTTTCCACAAGGGCGAGGAATATTTACCCCTTCCTACTGGAGGCTGCAGTGTCAGAGATAACGACAGGTCCTTCAGAGAGCTTTGAAACATCCCTTGGGGATGCTGAGTCCAGAGGACCAGAGCAAACCTGTCTAAAGTACACCGTGGAATGACTCGGAATTACTTCCTAGCAGAAGCATGTGTCCGATACGGCTTCAGCTGGTTTCAGCGTTCTTCTTCACCTCGTACCTAAATTAAGATGAGAGATCTCAGTGAAGATGGAAAGGTTGAGAACTAGAGAAATCCCTGATGTGCTTTGAGAACTTCTAAGAACTGAGTACTGAATCAATCCAATGTTGTAACATTAAGGATTGGTTAGAAAAGCAAACGTTAAAAACAAGCAAAGGGGAAGAACAAGTCAGCTTTCTTAAAGTATCTATTCTATTCAAGGTATCTTTAAAGAAGTAAATAAGTAGTGAAATATATGTGCAGATAGAGAGAGAGAGAGAGAGAAATATACAGAAACCTAAGAAACTGCTGTGCAGGTTAGCTTCTTGCTCTCTTTTCTAAAAGTCACAGTGAATACAGCATCTGTGTGCGTTACAAGCATTACCCTCAGTCCACCAGAGGTACACACGAGAGGACAGCCTGCAGGTTGCGGAGGCAAAGAAACTGCTCTGGCTGGATGTGAAGAGCCAAGACAGAAGTTGCTGTCAGGGAAAAGACACACAGAGGGGATGAAAAAGATGGAGTGTGCTTCCAACCTTCACAACTTCTAAGCAAGTGGAGATGAGGTTGTGGAAGAACCAAATAAGCTGTTGATCTAGAAGCAGCCTGAAGATTGTCCTTAAGCAGGGCCTTGCATTCTCCATTTTTGCAGCATTGCTTGCCTTCAAGTGCACGATCATGATTTTATTAACTTTCTACCGCTACAGAAATGCACCGGATTCTTCCACAAAACTTACGGGTGGTACTTGGAAATATTGGTCAGCATTCTCTATTTCCTTCTTCATCTCAATTCTCTTTTGGCCTGTGAAGCTTTCCAGATCAGAGGAGAAGATCCGCTGTAATACAGAGCTTTGGAAGGAAACTGCAAAGGAAACGAAGAATCGTACTGACAACTCTTGTCAACCTCACCTGCAACCATCACAGAAAAGAATACCGAAAGAGCACCGCTTTATCATGGGAAGCATAAATTGGAGCATAGGGGTCCTATAGCTGAAGCGAGGTGAAGCAGGTTCCACACAAGGTGAAGGAGCACACCCATAAGCATTTCCATAAAGCTGTGTTTTCAAACAAAGGGCTTAAAGACTTAGATTTTCTTACAAGTGAAGAACGAAAAAATAAAAAGAAAGAAAATTACCAGGACGTACCGTTTTCCTCTAGCTTGCTTTGCTTCCTTCAGAATCTGAGTCTGGAGTGACAATCAGGGAGCAGCATTGTGCAGAAATGCCAAAGCCTCCCCAGCTTGCTGTAGCTTCATCAACAAGGGCTTTGATACTGCTGCCTCCTCAGCAACATCAGCAATTTCCGAGGAAAGCCGGTGTCCATCAGGTCAAATAGGACTGGGAAATCCCTCTTGCCACAACTTCACACTCACACCAGAGTTGGCAGGCAGGCCGATGGACAGAGAAGCGTCTGGAAGAGTGTTAGAAAACAGACTTTAGATTTCCGTCAACCCCGGAAAAATTACTTGCTCATCCCTTCAAACTGAACTCTGAGTAGCAGAAGTAGGGGATCCCAAGCCGCATTCCTGACATCTATGCTGCAAAGTCATCCAATGTGACATGTTACTGTACCAGCCTGTTACGAACAGAAACAGGACTTTGAGGTCATGCTGTTTGATTCGAATTAAGCTCAAAGAGTTAGTCCTTTGACGTGTTTTTGTCTGCAAGTGTTTTCACTGTTTCCCAGACAATGTCTCCAGCAAGCTAGCTGCTTGCTTCATTTGTTCTGTTCTGTTCCATTCAGTTGTGTTTTGTTTTCTCAGGAAGGATTCTTAGAGAAATTAAAGTGATCATATTGTATGTCCATCCCTCCCTCCCTCCCCTTCGCTTGTCCAGAGCTTTTACCTCGTCCACCAGCTTGCATGAACTCGGTCATAGGCGCGGTTGTGTCCAAGCCATTCTGTTCCTAGACGTGTTGTGAGAACAGACAGCTCAGTAGTGGGGAGAGGACGTGCTGCTGTCTGCAGTGTGACCTCAGCGCTTACCAAACAGTAGGGAATACACAGAGAAGGGCGTTAGCAGAACTTCAAGCACCAGATACGTTTTATGTGGAAACCGTATCTCCCAAGATAACCCTGGACACAACTCCATAATCAAAATGGATTCATTTCTTGGTTCATTCAACTCTTAGGTTTTAGTTTTAAAACGTGTCTGTCTTGGCTTAAAGCACTCTTCCAATCTCTATTTCCAGTTACTATGATTTCCTGAAATAGCGAATCCCACTTTTTCCTTTTACAATCTCACAGTCTCTTCTTTTTGACCTCTCCCCAAGAAACTTAGCACTGCTCTCTTCATACTTGACAACTAGATATGGAGCTGTATCAAGCAGAAGGAAGGTTCCTTCACACCTTCCGCTTCTTACGGTATCTGGGCTCTTACCTGTACTCTTACTCGCCCTTCCTACATTAGCACAAAGACAGCTGTTTTGGAGATCTGATGTCTTGTTTTCCAGAAGCTGCCCTGAATCACCTTTACGAGAGCTGTCCCACGCTGTGAGCATAAGTCTTGCAGTCTGGCCAGATATTTGCCTTCTAAGTCAATAACCAGATCTGTTACAAAGTTAAGAACATGTAATTAATGGAAAGGAAATCCTTTTATTTGGATCCCAGTTCACTTTTGTGGTTTTTTTTTGTTTGTTTGTTTGTTTTGTTTTGTTTTGTTTTTTGTTTGTTTGTTTGTTTTATTCTAGACCAAGAATGAATCGTGGAGAACCAGCAAAACTCAGGTGACAAATGAAATGAAAAATGTTAAGGTCAGGCAGCTTGCCCACTGCCATTGCTACCCTGAAAGCAGATGGAGTGCATCTTCATACACCACAGCCTGAGACACTACTCGACAGGCCAGCCCATGTGATGAAGTCCATTGCTGTCCTGAATTTTAACGTGACGGGGACACTTAAGCCTCTTGTTTATGCTTTAGTACTTGCGGTCTATGGGAGGACCACAGCACACTCTTCTCTGTCTACCCTTATTTGTTGGTCGTCTGTAGGAAGAAGAGAACGTGCAGAGGCCCTCACCCGTACATTGGGTCTGTTCTCACTCTGTGCAGCTCCATCATTGAGCAAAGTACCAAACTTGAGGCTTCTGTAAGGACTTTACACAAACTACAGAATACTAAAATGAGGCATTCACAACAAAACCACATTTTTTTCCTCAGCCAAGCATCACTTACAGAAGGGCATGGGCCCTCTCCGTGCGCCTCAAGGGGAGATCCACAAGTCCTCACGTGGTTTCATCGCATCCAGCACCCTTCTCTGTCCCTCCCAGCTAAACGTGCACAGAGGCAGCTGTTCCCAAAGTGCTGTGGTGACATGATTCAGTTCTGTTTCTGAAGTCATCACCGCAGGCGCCTCGCAATGACAGCACAACACTCTCAGTTGCTAATGCGTATGTCTCAGAAACAGCTGGAGAAGCACCACTGTGCCCAAACTGACTTTAATTAGAGTAGTTCCGAAATTATTCTCTGGACCCATACATCTGTGGAAGGTGTGTGATCAATCTTTTCCTTGAGAAAGGACTACACACAAAAAGAGCTTGATTCTGATACGTTGCCCGTACTTGTAGAGCAGCTCACCTTTTATTTCCATGTAAGAAAAAAGAAGGTGAAATCAACAATTCCCTTCCTCTGCTTTGGGAATAGGAAAGAACCCCAATTCTCCAGGAAGCCTGAAAAAGGAAACTGTGCATTTCTTTGTTAAACACCTTGTTTAATTCCTTTAAAGAAATCTTTCCCAGGACTTTGCAACTGTGGTGGTCTGAATCGGGTGGGCAGCCGAGTTCCACCACGGCCGCTCTCTCACTCCCCCTCCTCAAAGACAAAGGGGGAGAAAATACGATGCAAAGGGCTCAAGGGCTGAGATAAGGACGGGGAGATCGCTCAACAATTATCGTGACGGGCAAAGCAGACTCAGCAGAGTGACCCTCAGGGTCCCTCCCTGCCCCTGCTCCCCACGGGGTCCCTCCCACGGCATGCCGTCCTTCCCCAGCTGATCCCACACGGGCTGCCCACAGGCAGCAGCTCCTCAAGCACTGCTCCCACACGGCTCCGTCCCACGGGGTCCATCCATCCATCCCCCAGGAGCAAACTGCTCCAGCACGGGTCCCCCACGGCTGGGCGGCAGCTCCCCCCAGACCCCCTGCTCCTGCGGGGGCTCTCCATGGGCCGCAGCCTCCTCCAGGCCACATCCACCTGCTCCACCGGGGGCTCCTCCACCCACGGGGGGGCTGCAGCGTGGAGATCTGCTCCATGGGGGACCCATGGGCTGCAGGGGGACAGCCTGCTCCACCGGGGGCCTCTCCCTGCACAGCCCGCAGGGGAACTGCTGCTGCCTGCCTGCAGCACCTCCTGCCCTCCTGCTGCACTCACCTGGGGGGGCTGCAGGGCTGCTTCTCCTCTCTTTCTCCCTGTGAAGCAGCTTTTTTTTTGTTATTTTTTTTCTCCTTTCTTAAATATGCTCTCACAGAGGAACAAACGACATAGTTTCTTGGCTTGGCTCTGGCCAGCAGTGGAGCCCTTGTCTAACATGGGGCAGCTTCTAGATTCTTCTCACAGAAGCCACCCCTATGGCCCCCTGCTACCAAAACCTTGCCACGGAAACCCACCAGAGCAAGTCTTTCGGTGAAGAAATTTTTCGTAATAACCAACCGAAACGTCCCCGGTACAACTTCAGGTTTTTTGTTCTTGTCCTGTCACTTGGGGCTTGGGAGAAGAGAACGATCCCCACCTCTCTGGAGCCTCCTTTCAGCTTACTGTAGAGCACAGGAAGGTCTCCCCTGAGCCTCCTTTGCTCCAGGCTGAACAACCCCAGCTCCCTCAGCCGCTCCTCACCAGACTTGTTCTCTAAACCCTTAACAAGCTTCAGAGCCCTTCTCCGGACACGCTCCAGCACCTCGAGGTCTTCGCTGAACACAGTGCTCGAGGCGCGGCCTCACCAGAGCCGAGCACAGAGGGACAACCGCTTCCCTAGTCCTGATGGCCACTCTGTGTCTGATACAAGCCAGGTGTATATCTATTTATGTGCATATATATGCAGCACTAGTACATGTTCCTTGGAAAACCGGTCAAACTCTCTTCAAACTCCATAAATTGATGATTTCCTCTAACTTGCACTGACGCTTCAGCTGGACCCTCTAAATCCCATTTTACTGCTTCTGCTTCCTAAGCAGGTGACAGAAACTCCTAACCGGAGAGCGGAGGAGTTGTAGTCCTGTATACAGAACCACAGAATCACAGAATTTCTAGGTTGGAAGAGACCTCAAGATCATCGAGTCCAACCTCTGAGGCAATATTTGCAAGTTTTGCAGATGCTTCCCTTGCTCAGCTGCCATCCCTATGTTAATCAGTCACCCGATCTTTGGCCTTCCAGCAAAAGTCTTGATGCAGTTCTTAAGGAAAGTTACTTCTGAAAATCCTCAGCCACCTCTGTGCACGCCAACCCTTTCATGGCACCGTGCAATGCGCGGATGGCAGCGATAAATCAGGTTGTGGAATGAATGGCAACGTGTGGGGAAGGCATTTGCAGGTGGCTTCGCGCTGTTTCGCAGGTCCCTGAATTAGAGATAATGAGGAAAGAAGCGGGAGAAACAAAACCTTGAGCAAGGCTGAGATCAAGAATTGGCTACAGTGTTAAAGAGGACCTTTGGGCAGTGGGCAATTGCTGGCTGGCTCCAGGCGCGTGTCTGAGGGTCTCTGACCAACTGTATGATAGATTCGGGCACGTGGACAGCACGTGGGGCTACGGGGAGAGGACTTGTAGGAGTGAAAAAGGGCAATAAACGCCTCCTGTTCAAGAGCTATCAGGAGTCTGTGTCTTGCGTCCCTTCAGCAACACAAAGATTTGGCTCCAGATCCAAAATGTCATGTATTTGGCAATTTTATTTATTTATGGTAGCATTCCCCACCCCTCCCATCCCCTCTTTTCCCATCCCCCCACTCCCCTCCCCTATGCTCCCTGTCCCTACACACCCCTACACTCCCCTTCCCTATACTACCCTACACTCCCCTTCGCTACACTCCCCTTGTCCACACTACCCTACACTACCCTATGCTCCCCTCCCTTACGATCCCCTCCCTTATGCTCCCCTACACTCCCCTCCCCTATCCTACCCTACACTCCCCTAAACTCCACTCCCCTACACTATGCTACACTACCCTATCCTACTCTCCCCTAACCTCCCCTACACTATCTTCCCCTCCCCTCTTCTGCCCTCCCCTCTCCTTCCTCCCCTCCCCATCCCCATCCCCACCCCCATCCCCATCCCCATCCCCGTCCCCGTCCCCGTCCCCGTCCCCATCCCCGTCCCAACCCCATCCCCGTCCCCGTCCCCGTCCCCGTCCCCGTCCCCGTCCCCGTCCCCGTCCCCGTCCCCGTGCCCGTCCCCGTCCCCGTCCCCGTCCCCGTCCCCATCCCCGTCCCCGTCCCCGTGCCCGTCCCCGTCCCCGTCCCCTTCCCTTCCTTCCCCTCCCCTCCCCTCCCTTCCCTTTATTCCCTCCCCTTCCCTCCCCTCTTGTCTTCTTCTCTCCTCTCTTCTTTCTTTCAGGTAGCTTCAAATCGCTTCAGCCGTTCTCGTAGCTCCTATCCCTGGCTGATTCACGGGAACCCATCAGCAGCAACCAGAAGCGCTCCAGCTGCTGTGTCAGGAGGTGAGCAACAGTCTCCAAGTGGGAATTGCTGACTTCGTTCTGTGGCTCAGACAGGTGCCTTTCAGTTCCACCGTGGCCTGGACGTGTGCTCTTGCTGGGTCCCCACCTACAGCGCAGTTCTGCTTAGAAGCAGCAGCAGGGTTTGGAAGTAGTCCCACTCCTTCCCTTTTCAATGGTTTAGCTTGGCTAGCCGGGTGGTGTCTGTCAATAGAAGACAACAACGAGCTTTGGGTTAGAAACAGCTAACTGAGTAGTTCCTTTCCACAAGGGCGAGGAATATTTACCCCTTCCTACTGGAGGCTGCAGTGTCAGAGATAACGACAGGTCCTTCAGAGAGCTTTGAAATATCCCTTGGGGATGCTGAGTCCAGAGGACCAGAGCAAACCTGTCTAAAGTACACCGTGGAATGACTCGGAATTACTTCCTAGCAGAAGCATGTGTCCGATACGGCTTCAGCTGGTTTCAGCGTTCTTCTTCACCTCGTACCTAAATTAAGATGAGAGATCTCAGTGAAGATGGAAAGGTTGAGAACTAGAGAAATCCCTGATGTGCTTTGAGAACTTCTAAGAACTGAGTACTGAATCAATCCAATGTTGTAACATTAAGGATTGGTTAGAAAAGCAAACGTTAAAAACAAGGAAAGGGGAAGAACAAGTCAGCTTTCTTAAAGTATCTATTCTATTCAAGGTATCTTTAAAGAAGTAAATAAGTAGTGAAATATATGTGCAGATAGAGAGAGAGAGAGAGAGAAATATACAGAAACCTAAGAAACTGCTGTGCAGGTTAGCTTCTTGCTCTCTTTTCTAAAAGTCACAGTGAATACAGCATCTGTGTGCGTTACAAGCATTACCCTCAGTCCACCAGAGGTACACACGAGAGGACAGCCTGCAGGTTGCGGAGGCAAAGAAACTGCTCTGGCTGGATGTGAAGAGCCAAGACAGAAGTTGCTGTCAGGGAAAAGACACACAGAGGGGATGAAAAAGATGGAGTGTGCTTCCAACCTTCACAACTTCTAAGCAAGTGGAGATGAGGTTGTGGAAGAACCAAATAAGCTGTTGATCTAGAAGCAGCCTGAAGATTGTCCTTAAGCAGGGCCTTGCATTCTCCATTTTTACAGCATTGCTTGCCTTCAAGTGCACGATCATGATTTTATTAACTTTCTACCGCTACAGAAATGCACCGGATTCTTCCACAAAACTTACGGGTGGTACTTGGAAATATTGGTCAGCATTCTCTATTTCCTTCTTCATCTCAATTCTCTTTTGGCCTGTGAAGCTTTCCAGATCAGAGGAGAAGATCCGCTGTAATACAGAGCTTTGGAAGGAAACTGCAAAGGAAACGAAGAATCGTACTGACAACTCTTGTCAACCTCACCTGCAACCATCACAGAAAAGAATACCGAAAGAGCACCGCTTTATCATGGGAAGCATAAATTGGAGCCTAGGTGTCCTATAGCTGAAGCGAGGTGAAGCAGGTTCCACACAAGGTGAAGGAGCACACCCATAAGCATTTCCATAAAGCTGTGTTTTCAAACAAAGGGCTTAAAGACTTAGATTTTCTTACAAGTGAAGAACGAAAAAATAAAAAGAAAGAAAATTACCAGGACGTACCGTTTTCCTCTAGCTTGCTTTGCTTCCTTCAGAATCTGAGTCTGGAGTGACAATCAGGGAGCAGCATTGTGCAGAAATGCCAAAGCCTCCCCAGCTTGCTGTAGCTTCATCAACAAGGGCTTTGATACTGCTGCCTCCTCAGCAACATCAGCAATTTCCGAGGAAAGCCGGTGTCCATCAGGTCAAATAGGACTGGGAAATCCCTCTTGCCACAACTTCACACTCACACCAGAGTTGGCAGGCAGGCCGATGGACAGAGAAGCGTCTGGAAGAGTGTTAGAAAACAGACTTTAGATTTCCGTCAACCCAGGAAAAATTACTTGCTCATCCCTTCAAACTGAACTCTGAGTAGCAGAAGTAGGGGATCCCAAGCCGCATTCCTGACATCTATGCTGCAAAGTCATCCAGTGTGACATGTTACTGTACCAGCCTGTTACGAACAGAAACAGGACTTTGAGGTCATGCTGTTTGATTCGAATTAAGCTCAAAGAGTTAGTCCTTTGACGTGTTTTTGTCTGCAAGTGTTTTCACTGTTTCCCAGACAATGTCTCCAGCAAGCTAGCTGCTTGCTTCATTTGTTCTGTTCTGTTCCATTCAGTTGTGTTTTGTTTTCTCAGGAAGGATTCTTAGAGAAATTAAAGTGATCATATTGTATGTCCATCCCTCCCTCCCTCCCCTTCGCTTGTCCAGAGCTTTTACCTCGTCCACCAGCTTGCATGAACTCGGTCATAGGCGCGGTTGTGTCCAAGCCATTCTGTTCCTAGACGTGTTGTGAGAACAGACAGCTCAGTAGTGGGGAGAGGACGTGCTGCTGTCTGCAGTGTGACCTCAGCGCTTACCAAACAGTAGGGAATACACAGGGAAGGGCGTTAGCAGAACTTCAAGCACCAGATACGTTTTATGTGGAAACCGTATCTCCCAAGATAACCCTGGACACAACTCCATAATCAAAATGGATTCATTTCTTGGTTCATTCAACTCTTAGGTTTTAGTTTTAAAACGTGTCTGTCTTGGCTTAAAGCACTCTTCCAATCTCTATTTCCAGTTACTATGATTTCCTGAAATAGCGAATCCCACTTTTTCCTTTTACAATCTCACAGTCTCTTCTTTTTGACCTCTCCCCAAGAAACTTAGCACTGCTCTAACAGTTCAAACATTGTAGTAGGCAATCAGAGCAAACAATTTAGTACAAACACATGCTCTTTTGCTGTTTTGAACCTGCTGATCCAAGCATCAGGCTCTACAGCCAGTGTGCATGCCACAATCCTGCTGTGTCCCACCCCATGGCCTGAGGTGTCAGTGCAAGTGTCTCCAGCATGGCTTAGTCACTCTCCTCTCAAAGCTCTTGGTCCTTGCAGCCCTTTCTTCTGCAGCAGCAGCAATGAAAGGAAAATGGGGTCCTGCTTGGAAGAAGCCCCTTCCAGCTGTGACTGGAGCCTTCCCACCCTGTTCCTGTGGCAGTACCATCAGTGGGTGAGGGTGGCAGAGGCTTTCTTGGACAAACCCAGCCCTGCCGGAAGAGCCTTCAGGCACGGTACAGGCACAGAGGAGGAGAAGTGGCTTGGAGGCAGTGATTTACTTCAGGCTCTGCTCATCCCCAGCCTGAGTGTCTCTGGTGCTACCTAGTGGCCACATGCTACCAAAGCCCATACCTGTCTTTAAATGCTATTGAGAATTTGACCTTTGATGAATCATCTACCTTGGCAAAACTGACACTCAGAAATTAATATTTCGTCTTCCTTCTCCTACTTTTACACCCTGGCTCAAGAGAACATGAAGCCCGATGTGTAGATTGGTCTTATTGATCCATTTTACTTGGAAAACATTCATGGTCTGTGGTGGATGGTGGCAATATGTTTTCTGACATAATACAAGAACAAGTACATAGTACAAGGGCCTGGCTGTACCTGTCTGGAAAGAAAAAAATAAGTTCATGCATTCTGAGCATTGGATTTATTTGTTTTGTTAATTTTTCTTTCTACTTCTGTATGAATGGATTCACTTTCAACCTGAGAAACTCAAAGTATGTAAATGCTCAAAAATTCACTATGATTTTTATTCAGGTGTTTGTATGTATGAAATGTGTTATCTTCTGGACCAAGTTACCTTACTCTAGAAATGGGATGACTCCAGATTTATACTCCTGTAGTTCACAGTGAGATTAATCCAGTATGTCAGGAAAATAGCCTGAGAAAATGATTGCTGTTATTGCTGAGGATGGATTTTGAAACTTTGACTTTGATCTTTTGAAAAAACACAGAAATAAAAATGTAGCTTTTCTTAAATTGTGCAATACGTGGTCCACTACTTTTATGTATTTTTGAACATAATTTAGCATAGTGAGTGAGTCTGAGGATTTTTCTACTGCTGTGTGAGTAGCAGCAGAAATTGTCAGGAAAGAAAATTAAATCTGAAACAATATTTTTCTTAGCTTCGCCTGTGTTATCTTCAAGGGTAATAGCTGCCCTAAACAACATAAGTCTGGTGATTTCTGAGCCTTTCTTCATCACGAACTCACCAGGCAGGGACACTCGTATTGACAGTCTGTACAGGCCAAGGACAAAATTTGCACCTAAGTTTTCTCTTCATAGCATTTCATATATTAGGTCTTGCTAATGCATCGAGATTAAATGGAATAAAAGCTGTTAAATGTTGACTTCATGCATGACTGAGTAAATGTGGCTTCAGGGCTGTATTGTTTGATTCATACCATCCAATTTTGCCAACTGCAACTCACAAGTCCTCTACCCAAATATGAGTTCAGGAAGGAGTTTTGTGCTATGCATTGCTGAGTTTGGTGTAGCAGCATTTTTTAAAAAATGTAATTACAGCTGCAATGCTTAAAAGGCCTACAGCCCTACTCACTTCAGAGATTTTATTGTATAATAATAATAATAATAATAATAAAAATAACAATAATAATAATAATAATAATAATAATAATAAAATCTGTTCCTCAGCCAGTGTTTCTTCAAATGTAAAAAGCTTTGAGTTTGGACCATACACTTTTGATGGCTTCACACGGACTTCATTTAAGATTTGGATGACCTATAGAATACTTGGAACAACTCCTAAGAATATGGTAGATGCTCTCATCTCCCGAGGGTCTTTTTTAATCACTGCCAGATTTTCCAAAAATGTATGCTGCAATCCAAACAGAAATTGTGGGTCTAATGGAATCAGTAGATCAGGTTCTACAGTCTGTGAGGGTTCAAGCTAGCTGGTTGTCATGACTTGTGTCTCACACATAAAAAGACACACATCTGTGAGCTGACACAGCTTTTCTTTTTGTCAATCTGCTTTCCTGTGCAAAAGAAAGCCTGTAATTTTTGCTTGTTGTCAGAGTACCAGAAATTTAAAGTGTGGAGTTAGATAGTGAGAAGCAGAAAAGCAGTTCTGTTCAAGTAGGTATGTTTGAAAGGATTTCCAGATTCTTCAAGACAGATGACAGGGGAATAACTTTTGTTATTCCAATACACAATAGAATAACTGAACTTTGCTGTTGCAAAACAAAGAGTCACACTGCATGAGCAAGTTTTAAAACTGACTTGCTTACCTCTGACGCTTCCAGCTGACACTTGTGTTCTTGTTAGATTCAGTGTTTTTTTTGCCTGTGTGACTGTAGGGAGCAGTGTTCACAACATAACTGAATGCTGTGCAGTCTGAGTGGAGCAGGAGATGAAGGGAAGAGAACTGACCTGGCATTAGGTGATAGTGCAACTCCTTTATTTTTTATTTTAATTTCTGAATTGCAGTTTGTTCTGTCATTTTCTTCTAAATGTTATTTTAAGCAATAAGAGTTTAAATGTGCCCTCTGCTTCAGAACTGCAGAAGAAATTAACACAAAACCCTCACTGTTCTTTAATTCATGTGAGGGAAGGTGGAATTGGGGCCATTCAAGGTGTCTTCCAACCAAGATATTCCTTCTTTCCACTGTGCAGAAGATGCAGTGTTGGTGTTGGGGGTAAACACCACAGATGTCCAACTTGCTGTTGGATTTCTCCCTTATGCAGGCCAGGGAGAACACAAAGAAGTCCTGCAACAACCAAAGGCCAGTGACTATACTAGGAGCAGCAGGCTGTGCAACTACTGCAATCTCGTCTGCACTAGATTTCTAGGCTAGCATTTCCCTCCCAGATCCCTCCTTATTAATCCCAAAGCCTTTTAATTAGCTCTTGTATGGAAAGTAGCAGAAACTGGATAGAGAAGTCATTTATCTTTCTTTTCATCCAAGCCACTCTTAGCAGAATAATTTTAATTTTAAGCAGGAAGCTCTTTGAGCCAGGCTATTATTCTACTGTAAGCTGTCTATAGTTCTTGTACATGTGCAATACTGTGTCCACATCTTTTAATACATATCTCACGAACAAGTCTGTTGCTGTATTTTATCCAAAACCGACCGAAGTTGGTAGCCACCTTTGCAGTGGCCTTTGGATCTGGACCTGAGACAGACAGATGGAGAGGTATTTGCCGTGTCACAAGTTCCTGTAGACCTAATTACAACTTTCTAGGTCACCTATTCCTGTTATATAAATGTTAATGTTATTGTGAAGTTTATTAGCTCACTGGAATATGCATGTAGTTTCCCCATCAAGCTTAATGGGACCATTAGATCTTAGAAGGACTGAAGAAAGAGTTTTCTGAGTAGGTTACCTATTGCCTGGGTGAATGTACCTAGGAAAGAGAAAAAGAAGTATTCTATTATCAATTCCTAGCACTTTCTTTTGTAAAATATAATTTTTTATAATTCAATTTTTTTCATACTTTTCCTTTTTAGAGCTAATATATTCTTTTCTGTGTGTTTTATCATGCAAGTCTAGTGGTCCTGGGTTAGTGGTGACATGAGCTGAATCAACTGACAAGTATGGGAAGAGCTCCCTTGCTTTCGTGGGTGCTAATCAGCTTACTTTAGCTGAGGTTCAGGGCGATTATTTGTGAATTTTACAGCTGGAAGTCAAGATGGGTTTGCAGGTATAACTTCTATAAATGACTGATGATACAGAGAAAGCATAGGGCAGGGTGTGTTACTTCAAGCAATGAATAAGAATGCACTCTGATTTTGTTGCCTTTAACAGACCTGCCAAATACCAACTGGAGAAGCAAGAATTAACATGTTCATGCCTCATTTTAGCTGCATTCAGGGACAAACTAAGGCCTTCACTCTCTCTTCCTCTGAAAACACACAACAGGAGAAAATTCAGATCATGCAGGCAGGCCTGTGGCCAGTGAAATCGTCAGCATATATTGATTCTAAGCCTTTTTTGTCCTTTAATATGCATGTATTCAGGCTGCGAAACTGCACTAAACAACTCTGGGAAGGCGTGTGCCTTCACCCAAATTAATCACCCAGACATATTGTAACGACTTGGATTACAGAAGAAGGTGACTCATCTACTGATGACACTAGATAAAACAAAGAGGGGAAAAAAAAATCCCTAATTCTCACACCTCCTTCCTCTGTACATGATGAAGAGGTGCTTAGGAGAGGAATACAAACACAGAGCTGGAAGGGAAGCCATGTGTCCGAGCCCAGGTCTGCTACTGCAGGCTGTGAAGCTCATGTAATTCCTGGTAGTGTCAGCTGCTCATGCTCTGACCTGAAACTAGTTTAGTGGTTGAGGGAGAGATCTGACGGTCTCCTTGCTGCTCAAGGGAAAGGTACTTCTGCTCATTTACCTTATGCCAATGTAATGTGCCTTGAAACTTCAGGGCAAAGAAAGATTTGAAAGTATCACTAACAGGTTAAAAAAAAAAAAAAAAAAAAAAAAGCTGAGGAAACATGACAAACCAGAGTGTGCTTGCATTTTTTTTCTAGGACAAGTGTCAGGCAGATTGTTTCAAGTCTCAGTTACAGCCTGGCAAAAGGAAGCAGGCGTGATAACTGCAAGCACCAGCGATGAAGGAAAAAATATTGTCCCTGTCCCCATGAGATAGCACCCTGAACCACCAGTACACACAGGGGTGGGTTCACAATGCTTTCTTCCTGGAAGGACTGGATCACGGGTCCTTCACTGAGAAGTAATTAATCCAAAACATTGCCTCTCTCTGCTGATGATTTATTTGTGTTGCACCAAGCATCATGATAAGTGTTGGGAGCAATGTTTTTAGGGAAAATGGTCAGACACTAAATGACCTGATTCCAGCACACAGGGTCATCCATTTCCTGTTCACCACGATAAAGGCTTTTTTCTTTCCAAAAGCTGACAGCTGTTTGGTCACCTAATTTTTATTTTTATTTCTATTTTTATTTATTTATTTATTTATTTTTCCTGATGAAGTGTATGCTCCAATCAAGAACAGTTTCAATTAAAAAAAAAAAAAAAGTGGGAATAGGCAAGTATGAGAAATTAATTTCCTGTCCGTTATTGGAAGTAGTCACTGGTGAGCAATACTCCTACGTCAGCAGACATGCCTGCAGAAAGCTGGATTTGTCACTGTGCATGTTGAAGCAGTGTGTTGGCATGTGACACCCTCCTTTCTGCACATCAGTGTGAATGCCTTGGGAAGAAAGAGAAAAAAAGAGGGGACCAGCTTGGTACTGTTCAGTTTTTGTCTCTTTCAATGGAACCATAGAGTAACACTTTATTATTTTAAGTGCTATTTTAGTTGCAGTTTATCTTGTGGTTTGTAAGTGTCAGTCTGATCTTTACTAGCATTTCTTGAGGAAAAAAAAAAAAAGGCAAGACAAAATACTACAGCAGACTCTGAGAAAGAGCTGAACGAGTTCACAACGCTGTATTAAGCAGCAGGAGCGTTCCCTGCCCTGAATGAGTACGTTCAAAGAGGGGAGGGAAGGAGGCTGTTTGTTTTCTCTTTCCAGCAGCAAGTAGGAGCAATGCTCCTGGGAGGCACTCGGCGGGAGTGGCAGGGAGAGACGCAGGATCTGGGACAAAAAGCAGGCTGAGCAATGGGAGCGTCACCCGTCCAGCTGCGTCCCTTCTCAGCGGAGCCTGGCCAGCTTGCCCAGACACGGGTGAAGGCAGCCGTGTGTGACTGCTGCGTCCCCCTGTCCAGCAAGGTCTTTGCTCGTGTTTTCCCTTCGGCTGTTAAAGGCCTGAAAATGTTGGTGGCCTGGAAAAGGAGGGACTAAGCTCATCTGTTGCTTTGTCAATATGCTGTAACTTGGCTGTGTTAGGAGGCTTTGGACTTTAATAATGAGAGTGTTACACATCACACCCTCCTTGTTCCTACTTTTATTTAGTCCCTGTCCATTTTCCGAGACCATGACATGACAGGAGGTGTCCAACCCATGGGGGGCTTTAAAATAGGTGGTTTATTTATTTATTTGTTTGTTTGTTTATCTGTTCATTCATCCATCTATTTATTTATTTTTGAGGAGGAAAAATCCTGTTACTGGTTCTATTATTTTTGAACTCAGTGATACAAATACAGGTCGCGATAGGTGTGTGTAAAAAATCTGGGAGATCAAATTGAACAAGTCTAATTTAGTGCCAGGTAAATGCAGGAGATATATGAGCTGATGCAGTTAGTTGTCATTCAGTCAGGCTGAGAAAGACTGTCTTTGGACTGGGGGGCCAAGCTTCACTGCTTGTCCCTTGCAAACCTCAGGTACTTGAAGTTAAGCATCTCCTACTTTTCAAATCTGCTTCTTTTGCTTTTCCATTTCTTCCTGGTTGGTCCATAAGTAAGACCTAGGTCGTGTGCCAGGCACACCCATAAATATTATGAAGATACATGTAACATAGACATAAAATAACATTTAAAATTATTTTAACATTATCTCCAACAGCAAATGAATCTTAAATATTTGTTCTCAGGGGAAGCGGGACTGCCCTGTGAGCCACTCAGTTACCAGTGCCAGCGTGGTCTCCTTCATTTGAAGCATGACAACTCACCAGTGTTTATTACTTTCATGGCACCACGACCAGAAATCATTCATTTCTCAGCAGCAACTAGGTCAGGCTGAGGGATTCTGCCCAGCTACAAAGTGCCAGACCTCAGCTATCAAAGAGAAGTTATGGCTTTAGATTACCCACAGACATCTGAGAAGAGTTTGGCAGCAAACACTACTGTGGATTTTCATCAAAATTTCTCTTATAGCATAATTAGATACATAACAACAATTGCATGGATCATACATTTTATCCAGCTACCCTGTATCTTTTAATTACTTAAACGTATCCACACCCTACGTTTGTTATGAATTCACTTATGGCAAAGCATACAAATATTGCATTCACCGTCTGGTAAATGAGTGAAGGTGATCCCCATCTGCATCACAGCAGAAAAGAAAATATGATTTCTTTCGGGTAATAAGAGGTGAAGAGCCTTTTGGAAAACATCAGTGGGATCTGATCAGGAAGGCGTGGTGAGATTCACATCCAAAACAGAACAGGAATGTGTCGTTCCAGAAGAAGATAACAACTCCCAGTTGCCACTGTCACCAAGGAGACACAATGTCAGGAAAAACACATCCTTTGGTTTCCTAGCCTTTTCATTTGGGCAGCCGGGCATGCCAGCATGTCAAACTTGAAAGCAAGCTCAACTATCTTGTATTTGCCTTTTTTTTGGGGAGCACACTAGTGGTCTAAAGGCATGCAGGGCCCTGGAGGTGATGGAAAGGAGCCATGGCTTTCTTTTTCCTCCCACCTCTGGGGACAGCAAGCAGTGGTGCAGCAAACTGAGCAGGGATGTCTGCTCCTGTGCAGAGACAAAGACAACATTAAAGCACTGTTTTAGTGCACACATAGACAAGGTGTCCAGCCATGCACTACTACACGTTTTTTTACCTTCCCTCGGTGTCTTTTTCACAATTAAAATTTTCTACAGATAGCAACAATCCCCATGTAACCTGGAGCACTGGTTTTAGTCAGAAGGTCTTTCAGTTGCTCCTTCTCTCTACCTTCTGTTTTGGAGCCTTCACTCTTTCTTGTCTTGTGCCTTTTGCAGGGCACTTGCTGAAGGCAACATGCCGAGGCTGCTGTTTCCTGCCGGAGCATGTTGTTTGCTCAGTAGCCGGGCAGGCAAAGACAACTCTGGTGTGAATCATATTGCTCCTCCAATGAAGAATGATTAAGGGGAGGGAAAAAAAAAAAAAAAAGAAGAAAGAAAGCGAGAGTAAGAGGTAGTGTGTGTGCGCAATTACGGTTGGGAAAGTGGGAGTGGTGACAGCGAGCAGGCAAGCTAACAGACTCTTCTGCTCGGCAAGGTTTCACTACAGGTTGCTAGTTCTTCGTGCTGTTCCCATTTCATTGATTACCAGGATTATACCCTTGAAAAGTAAGTACAGCACTTTTTCTTCCTCTGATGCCAAAACTGATGCCTAACTAATAGCTAATGTGGAACATGGTTGCGTAGAGGGAATGGGAAAAGGGAGCTCATTCAAAAAGATAGCATGTGAAATTGAAGGTGGGAAAAAGCCCTCCCAGATTAAAACATTTTGGTTTCATCCTGATGTTGCTGTATTTGTCAAGCTACGTTTCCTCTCCCTGGAAAGATTCGTTGCAAATGGTGAGTAGGGTCTCTGGCAGGTGAGGCTGCAGAGACATTAGGGATTATTAGAGTATGTGTATCTCCTGCTGTCCATTGCAAAAGGCTGTTCTTGTGTCAGAAAAAGCAGGTTGTATACGATGCCATGAAAATGCTCCATGTCTCTCAGTAGTACCTAGGCTGTTTTGGAAATTTGCAAAGGAATATTCCTCTCATTTTCTGCAGGGGTGTGTATGCTCTGCTCTGTTTGCTTTGACTTATTAATCAAGTGACTAATCCTTACTTGTTTAAAGTGAAGGATGGGAGCTTAAGTCTACTAATTACCAATTCATCTTCAGCGTGACCATTCAATTTGAAGAATTCACTGGCTGTTGAGGCACAACAAAGTATATTGTGGTGGCTTGTTTCTCTCTTTAATTCTTGGCGTGTCTTTCCGGGCTGCGCTGCTGACCGTGCTTTTCCACAACCCTATGGATGCTCTGATCCCACTGAAGTAAAGCATCAGTCTGGCGTTGTGTGCTCCTCAAAGAAACGTCTGTTCAGAGGAAATCATGTCCTTGTTACATAGCTGGGTAGCCTGATCAGTGGAGAGTTGTCATTTGTGTACAAATAGGAGGAAAAGGCTCACTGGAATCTTTTAGATCATTTATGTTTTGTGTTTTCCGAGCAAGAGCTGACATGGGGTCATATTAAATATTGAAAGAGCAGGTTTCAAGGGTGAATGCCTCACCTTTGGGTTGTTTCACATCATTTATCTTCCCAGTGCACAGCCTTGAGACCAGCCCAGCACTGCACAGCCACCACTTCTCACTCTCTGTCTGCCACGGGCGTGCTCTCCTGCAGGGACTCCTTAACCGAGACAAGACTAAAATAAGTACTTGTGCTGCTTTATCAGATTGTACCTGCCATATAGCTGACGTGACTTGTTGGGTTCCCACACAGGCATTGCTACTCTCCTGATTTTTTTTTTTTAGAAGATAAGCTATATTTAGCTTTTCTCTTAGCAAGCAAATAGTAAACAAAGCCTTTTTCTCTAGATTTTTTATTTTTGGTTGCATTCAAGAAAAACTAAGTAAAAATGGTGTCTCTTACCAATAAACATTTTTTTTTTTTTTCCAAGCTGGTTCTAGAACCTTTCAGCTGCCTTCTGCATCAGAGTGCATTTCTCTAACGCCGTGGCCTCGTCACAGTTTTAAGCAAAGCTGGGTGGATCACAGGCTACCTGTGCTTAGAAGGTGCCACAGTGCCGCGGGCCTCTGTCAAAATGCTGACATACCGCTTTCCTGGGAAAGGAGGGACTCGGGCAGAATCCATGCAGCAGGCCTTCTGAAAATTTCATCTCTGATTTTTTTTTTTTTTTTTTTTTTGACTCCTCCCTGTGTGAGGGTTCCCTGTGATTACTGACTCAGGAGCTGTGTCTGGTTTCTGGGACTGCTCATTGGGCAGCTAATCGGCTTTCCTCCTGATTGGAGCCTCAGCCCTTCTCACCTGGCTGGAACTTGCTTTAATGGCCACACTAACATGGCTTGGGACGCACAGGGCTTTAAAGAGATTCTGGATTTTGTAATATTTAATACAGTGAATTTCTTTCAAGAGTATGAATGTCATGAGCTCCTAAATATCATACATCATTAACAAATGAAATGAAATGAAATGAAATGAAATGAAATAAAATAAAATAAAATAAAATAAAATAAAATAAAATAAAATAAAATAAAATAAAATAAAATAAAGAGTAGGTGCAGTTTGAAAAGATGGTGAGATAGAGATTATTCTTTGCTATCCAGCCCTCATTCAAGCATAAGTGTGAAACTGAGATTTTTTTCCACCAAAATCCCCTGAATATGCATTATTTCAGTAGTACTGCTAAAAGAAGGAAATGGTAAAATGGAGAGCCTTGACACTTTGCTACCAGGAATAGTTTCACTCAGCACAACAGAAGCTTTGAGATTATCAGCAGTTACTGGGTGAACAAGAGGTTCACCACAGGATACCTCTGCCTTTCCTCACTGAAAAGGAGCATAGACACTTTGTAGAAAAGGATCCAGCTTGAGCAGTATTGGAGTTACCAATGAGGACAGAAGACATGAGCTTCTAAGTCCTGGTACAGCTTTTCACTCATATAAAGAAGAATATCATCTATTTTTTCAAGATTTCTGTTTGATTTCCGTACTCTCAATCTCTTGCAACACAAGAGAGTGAAACACAGGTAGCACACGCACATTTTAATATCACAGGAGGCTTGTTTGCCGATATAACTGAAAATGTTAATGTTAGAATGGCGGGATTGCATTTGTAATATGAGGTGAGAACGGAACATGCAGTGTTAAAATGGTTATGATTGCATATTGTTACTTAGTCTGCAAGGAAGATCTGGGAGCCAAAATAAAGTAGTATCAGTCCAGTCACCACTGAAGAATGGTATTCTACCCCACTAGCAACCAAAATATTTCTCAGGTACATTGCATGCATAATTCTGCATTGTGAAACTCTGCATTGTTTGTCTTCACGAGAGTGGTAGATGTTGAATGACACATTCCTGGTTCTTTGCGTAATTTTCCAGTGTCTCCTCAGTAAGAAGTGACTGGGAAGCTGGTACTTGTCCCAGTTCTTCAATTCTTACCTGAGGTTGAGGAGGGAGGGTGAAGAGAGAGAGAGAGAGAAGGAGACCGAGAAAGGAGACCGAGAAAGTGTATGCGTGGATTTTGTACTCATGGCCCATTTGTGGGCCCTTAAAAAGGTTGAGTTAAAGGGGAAAAATAAAAGATGCAGACTATCTAAGCAAGTTTAAGACATATGGAGACATGAAGGTGCATATCAGTGATGAGCAAGTGCAGAAAGGCATTCAAAGGATGATTTTATATTTATTCCTTTGCCCCTCTTCCAAGTGACTCCCTCAGCACCAGTCCCAGGCCTTCATATTTGTTTTAACCTGTCTTTTGACACTGTTCTCCCCAAAGCTCTCTCCTCCTTTAGAGTATGCACTGAGCCCATAGTTTCTAGCAAGCTTGACTTTTCTGGTAATCAGCCGCTTTTATGTGTGAGAAGTTGTGACTATGGGAATGAGATGGGTGCTTTCAGTGCTGGGATGGCACTTAGTTCTCTACTTTACACCCATAAATTCTCTGAGACACATTTTCCAAACCTCACTCTGATACCTGCTTGATGCCTGGTGAGACTGTAAAATGGGATCTCACGTGGGTAATCTCTCACTAAGAAGCAGCTCTAGATGCTGCCAGGCTCCTGGAAAATGAGCAGACCCTTTCTGAATGAAAAGCCTCAAAGCAGGGTCCTTGCAAAACCTCCACATGTTGCAAAGCATCCTCCACCTCATTTTTGTGTGAGGAGAATGTTCTTCAGTGATATATATTTACTGTTTTCCCTCCTCAAGATGAAAATTATTTTTTTCATATTGGGAGAGGATTAGCGAATAGTTTGTTGCTAATACCAAAAATCAGAGCACTTCGTGAGAGTGCAGTGCTGGGTAAGTTGCTCTGCAAACATGGATTTAAAAAGCCTTAGTGTTATGCCAGTGTCTTTTTGTCACTTAATTAGGTTGTGCAGTGCATTTCAATAACCTTTTGTACAGGAACTTTCAGCCCCAAATAAACTTTAGAAAACTTTAGAAACTTTACCAATAGAATAGATGCATAAAGAATTAATTAAAATAAAATTAAAGACATTCATTTTGTAAAAGAAGTTTTCTAATCAAAGTTTTATGTACCACGTTGCAGGCAAATACTAACATGTTCTGTTATTTTCATAAAAATTTATAGATACCAGAGATTATTTCAGAAGTCACTGCTGTCAACTAGCAAAACTGTTCAATACTGTCAAATATTCAGCAAAGTTTGGGTAGTATGACACGTGCACCTAAATAGGAGATTTTTCTCATTCAAAATGCCACTCCAAACAGGCACAAGAGTGACTGGTCAGAAAAGGTAACTTATGGAGACAGTTTCCTGCCCACGTGTCCCCTTTTCCCATTTCTGTCTTCTCATACCTCACTGTTTTCATTTGGTGAGATCTTTCCTGCCTAGGAAGCAAAGGATACAAACTAGGTAAGTAAATGTTTGAAACCACAGTATTAAGTAGTCAGTCATTTGAGAGAAATACCTGACCTTAAGGTGTTTCTCAAAAGATCAGTAAACCTCTTAGCAAGGTAATGCTTCAAAGAAATAACTGACTTTCCTGTTCACAGTAGGATAAAATGGAGCCCCTAGATCTTCAGGGTCAGACTCTGAAATACATGTATGAGCATATATACGTGTTTAGATAAGAACGGAACCTTCTAAATCATCCTTCTGTGCCATATTAATTCCAATGGTTTACCATTTTTCCTGGAGAGAGCAAGTGCTGAAGACTCTTTCTGGATTCCTTGTGAAATCTTTGCTCTTTTGAAGCATTTCCCAGTATTTGTCTTTTCCTTCCTGTCCTTTCAGTAGCTTTGACAAAGTTGTTCAACACCAATTTATCAGATTACCTTTCTTTAGGGACACATGATATTGGGGGCAGGACACTGTCAATCTCACTATGCCAAAGGAGTCATTATGTGTGTACTTGCTGGTCTAAATCCAGACATGCTATTGACTGGAATTAGGTGATTAGGTTGTTATCTTGAATCTACACAAATCGACTTACACCAAAGTACGATTTCAGATATCTGAAAGCAGTCTGGAAGATGGGAATACTTCATGGCTTTCCCACAACATGGACTACTATGACTGTCCCTTGGGCACCACCCTTTCCATTCCTGCCTGCACAGATCAGCGAACAGCCCTGTGGCAACTGCAGTTACTAAGAAATGCTAGGAAAGAATTTGCAGTTAAAACATTGTAAGTGATGAGTGGGCACACAGCAGTATTTGTGTAGGAGGCCAAATCCCTGAAGTTTCTGGGGCAATCTCATCCTACAGGACCAGACAGCTTTCTGGAGACTTCTAGCGAGGCTAGGGAGAATGGGGAATCATCCCTTGGAGGAAGGACAAGTACCAAAGCTAAAGCTTAATGAACAATTAGCCATGAAGCAAGAGACAGGAAAGATTATGACTATTAAGAAAGACTATTAAAGGCCTGCCTGTGTGCCAGGAGAGCCCAGAGCATAGGCAAAGTACCTTGTAGGTCGGCACATTTTAAGAGTATCAATTAAAAACAGATTAAATTCATATGCGATCCAATTTGACTCCATGTGCGTGGGTCACCCTAACCAGGTGCGTCTGGTAATACAGGCTCCACATAACACGTGGCATTGCCAGCTGTCACTTGGTGGTGGCAGCTTTTACTGAAGCACTTGTATTACTTCAGTTCATCACGGATGAGACTTTCCCAGCTCCTCAGGAGCTGCTGAAACTGGGCAGGCTTGGTCAGGCCGTTTTTAATTCTCCCTGTAGGCTCAAGCTGCCCCATCCCTGTACTGGTGTCCAACTTCCTTCAGCAAAGAAACCAGTGACCTGGCCGGCAGGAGCTGACTCTAAGTCATCTTTGTCTTTTTCTGTTTCAGGATGACGATGGATGCTCTGCAACTAGCAAACACTGCCTTTGCAGTTGACATGTTCAAAAAGCTATGTGACAAGGACAAAACAGCCAATATTATTTTTGCCCCCCTGTGTACCTCAACGTCCCTGGCTCTGGCGTATAAAGCTACGAAAGGTGACACTGCAGACCAGATGAAACAGGTGAGACACTGGCATCCCGCTCTGTGGCTGCAAAATTATGTGGCTGATGAAGATGTTTTTTTTTAATTATTCTTGAGACTGTAGTACAGAAACAGGCTGCAAACTGTTCACTTGAAATTCCTGAATGGTCCCACACTGTATGGTCCCACACAATCAAAAAGATTGAAAATCACTGGGGTAAAGAGAAAGGCTTTCTCAAGCATGTACAAGGTGGAAAGTGACATGGTAGAGCCCTCAGCAGTTTTGTTAAAGCCTTGACTCCTTTCAGCGCATTATTGATTGAGGCTGCAGGTCACTGCCAAGATCACTGCATTTTCTGGATAATTTTTTTTGGTGATTATTCAGGAACGCTTAAGCTTAACAGAATCGGAAATAATTTTGCCATTACCAAGCATTCTTAGCTGCCCTGTCTGTGACATTTCCCCTTTGTCCTGCCACACAGCTACGAGGAAACAAATGTAGTCGAAGAAGGCACAACTTGAGCCGTGTTTTGCCTTGCAAGCAGCTTGTGGTGCTCGAGGGGTTTACAACACGATGAAGCAGCATCATGGTGATGAGGCAATCACTTGATCGAGGTCGCCCTGTGATGCAGGAAGACTGCACGGCTGCCTTTGCGAGAGCTGGGATTTACATAGCTACTTTTTATCCCAGTGAGGGTGCCCACAGTCTGTGCAGTTAGCCAGAGGTGAATGAGAAGCAAATTCAGCGTGCATTTATACTCTGATTATCACCTGGCTCTGAGGGACGTTCTACATATTTGAATATATTTTCCCTCCTTTAGGAATTTCTCCCTGTGCTTTCTCATTCACTGATGGCACCTAGCCTGAGTGCAGCCTCATGTGCCCCCTCACATCCCACAGATTACAATGAGCCTTGTCCTATTTGCACAGCTGCACAGCAATAGACCTGCAAAGGTCTAAGAGTATTGCAGATTTTTCCAAACTTTTTTTTTTTTTTTTTTTTTTTTTTTTTTTTTAATATATTAAAAAAGAACTCTGGATTTTTTTTTTTTCTTTTCTAGTTTTTAATTTAATGACACACCACATCTTTCTCACTATTTCAAAATTCAAGCACTGTCTTTATAATGGGAGAGTTCAAAATATTAACCTTTGCTTAATTTCGTTTTCACTTGTGTCTGCAATTTGCTTTGAACCATCTCGTAATAACTTAATATCCATGTCTACAAATGCTGTTCTGTTACACAAGTGCATTTTTGTTTCACATTTCTCAAGTGGTATATAAAAAGTGCTGACTACAGATACAGATGAGAACATGTATTTTACGTTACGTTACGTTACGTTACGTTACGTTATTTTATTTTATTTTATTTTATTTTATTTTATTTTATTTTATTTTATTTTATTTTATTTTATTTTATTTTATTTTATTTTATTTTATTTTATTTTATATGTATTATCTTCTATTTTCCACGTGTATTCTAGCTTCTGCCTGTCCATGAGATTATGCTTGGGTTTTAAACACTGGATACAGAAGCAGTGAGATTGGCAGTCTCACTCTGGAATATCAGTGAACAAACTTGTGCTAAAAGCTCTGCCAGGCAGACAAGTTTCAGTAGCAAAGATGTCTTCCCAGACATAGTTACCAGACTCAGAGTCACAGAGTCATCTAGGTTGGAAGAGATCTCCAAAATCACCGAGTCCAACCTCTGACCTAATACTAACAAGTCCTCCACTAAACCATATCACTAAGCTCTACATCTGAAAGTCTTTTAAAGACCTAAAGGCTTTCTGCACGTAACATATGAAGAAACAAAAGTGTTGGAGGAGAGGGAAGTAAGTTGAGAAAGTCATTTATGAGAAAATTTTCGTGGAGTTTGGCTGTTGCTGTGTGCTTGGGAACTTATTTCCTTCTGCTCCCATGAGCCAGGTGAGGAGAGGACACTGAGTGGTGGCCAAGGCACAGCCACCATCGAGGACCTTGCAACAAGCAGGCACCTGAAAGCAGAGAGTTTTAGGTCATCCCAGAGCTTCCTAGAACTGGCCCTGCAATCCCCAGGAGCTGGCAGGTGGCCAAGTGTGGGTCAGCAGCCCCACCTCCATCTCATTTTCTGTCTGCCAACACACACACAGATATCTGATCAGTTTTTGCTGAAATATCATGTGATGTCATGTGGTAGTCACAGATATCAGAAAATCTGGTGATCTGGTGAGCATTTTTTAAAGGGGTCATTTACTTCGAAAAAGGAGACTAACTAGGACCCTTATTTGTCTGGCCTATAACCTCCAGAGTTTTGGATAGGAATGTGAGATTGGTGAAAACATTATGACTCCACTCTGCAGTTGTTTGATCAACTAAGTCACATTGCTAGCATGAACAGCTCTATGGATTTCTTTGGACTGCTGGCAGGAGAGAAGCATGTTTGGTTAAAGCTTTGGTAGGTTCAAGTTTTTAGATATTGTGAGGACGTCAACTAAATGAATGGTGAGTAATAAATAACAGTGAGAAGCCTGTGTTGTTCACTTAAATACAAAAAGCCACAGCTCTGGTCACAAACTGGCATTGATCATTGCCAAGCTGTTAGGAAAGTTTAGAGGTCACCAAAAAAATAAAATAAAATAAAATAAAAATAAAAATGCTCAGTGTTTTATTATGTTCATTAACAGGTGCTCCATTTACAAGATGTCAAAGATGTTTCTTTCGGGTTTCAAACAGTAACTTCAGATGTTTCCAAGCTCAGCTCTTTCTTTGCACTGAAAATGGTCAAACGGCTCTTTGTAGACAAGTCTCTCGGTCCAACCACAGTAAGTACTGCAGAAAAGAACTTGAATTGCCTGGCCAACGTGTTGAGGCACTATGGTGTCAGGCTTCAATCTCATTCAGAATAGATTATCTCACTTTTGTCTGTTACTTTACTAAACTCAGATGATGAACAACATAATATTCTCTGCTACCATAAAAGTTTGTAGGAGGGTGAGTGAGCTGCTTGACTTCAAGCTACGCAACTATTACCACACTTGCAATGCTTTCATTAATATGCTTTAGGTCAGTAGGCGCAGTAGGTTTTGAATGCAATATAACTTCTATGCCACATCAAGGTCTTTACATTGTAAGTATGACTGAAAAGGAGTTTAAAAGGAAGGTGATGGTGCAAGTGTGTGTCTACTTCACACACCCAAGTAATTACCACATAAACTGTAGTTTTAATCTGTCCGAGGAGGCAGAAGACTGGCTACTGAAACAGCACAAGTGATGAAGGTGTTATTTGACCTTGTAACTTAAGAACCTTGCAAACAACTGAGAAGAATGTCATGTCTGTTTTCTCAGGGTTGAGTAGGGCCCCAAGCAAGGGTGACTTCAGCCTAAAAGAGATGTTTCAGGAAACTTGCAACCTGCTTAAATGATGCTATAATCAGATTGCCTGTCCTTCAGTCCCTGCTACAGCAAAGGTCAATTCCCATCCACTGCAATAAATGTCTTACCCGACAAGGACAGGCACGATGTGAGCAGCCTTTGGCCTTTATCTCAACACTTTCTCTTGCTTAGGTCTGGACTGAAGGCTGCCCTGTCCTTTCAAACTTGGGCATCGTGCTCTCTCCTGCAGTATCAGTTACTTTAGCAGCTGCTGTAATGCAGGACTAAAGACAATCTTGGGAGCAATCTGCTGGATGTGTCTGTGCATCCTGGTTGTCACCCACTGTTATTTATTAGGTGTCCTTTCTAGTAAACTCTCCAACTACCCCGTGGTGAAGCTCAGGATGCTGATGTGGTGGGCTGTGTAAAGAGCTGTTGAATAAACAGCATTTAACCAAGGTTGGCTTTGATACCTTGTCTCTTTCAGGACTTCGTCAACTCTACAAAGAGGCCTTTTCCATCTGAGCTGGAACTAGTGGAGTTCAAAGAAAAAACTGAGGAAACCCGACAGAAGATCAACAAATCTCTCTCAGAGCTAACTGATGGTGAGTATGGCTTAACCTCAGGGATGCTGCTTACCTCTTTGAACAAAGAGATCCTTATCCTTGTGACATCTCTTGACTAATGCTTTTAGAAATAAATATATAGTGAAAGCAGTGGGCCTACACCTGTTATTTGGATTAATGAGGATTAGCCATGTTACCGTGTTTTGAAATCATTAACTTTACTGCTGCAGCATTTCTGAAGGCAAAAATGTGAGACAGAACTTGCATTAGCTTTGGGCAAAGCTACTGCTCATATGCTACTTCAGCAGGACAGTTTGGGAGAACAACAGCTCCTGGCTGTGGACCTTTGCAAACATCTGACACCAGTGCCTGTGCACAGCCTGTTCGCAGGTAGCTCCAGGGGCGGTTGCTGCCTATTGCCCTCGTGTGGTGCAAAACTGAAAACATTGGTGTGTGGGCCACGTTTGGTCTGTCACAAACTGGCACAGGTGGCCATGGGGAAGTACGTTGCACTGCCTGTGCAATTCATGCGTCAAGCAGGACTTGCATCCCCAGTGCTCTGAATTCAGTGTCTTTTGTGTCAGTGTTTGAAAACAAAACAAACTAAAACAGAGCAAGGAGGGGAACAATTGCTAAGTACTAAGCAAAAGCAATAGATATATTTCTGATTCCATGCTACATAAGCCAAGAAAAAAAAATGATTTGGAAGATCTGTCTTGATCCAAAATTCCACTTTATGCATTCAGCTGCAGTGGGAGGACTAGGTGCTTTTTTGGGGGATTTCTGTTTGCATTAAAGTTCTTATCTGCGAGGTGCAGTACACAAACAATTTAATTCAGTAAAGTGTTTTCATATTCAGGCAAAGCAACTTATATGTTGATAATGTATTGTATTAACAACAAGCTTAAACATGTTCACAGGCAAGATGGAGAATATTTTGAATGAGGATAGTGTGAGTGACCAGACTCAGATCCTCCTAGTTAATGCAGCTTATTTTGTCACAAACTGGATGAAGAAGTTCCCAGAAGCAGAGATCAAAGAATGTCCTTTTAAAATCAACAAGGTATGTTCCAAAAAAATAAAGACTACTGTTTCCACTCAAATAAATGTTTGCCAACCTTGAGCTAAGGAAATCCCAGCAAGAGAAAATGAGAAATGTTGATTATCACCATGGCATTCCTAGACTTTCTATCAAAACCTATAGGATGTTGTAAGAGTAGCTAAACCAGTTTTCTAGTCATGTTGCTTTAAAAGTTTGCTGATGCTTTTACATCCATCTTTCAAAAGCATAATGTGAAAACAGACCATCCCGTTAGTGCATTTAAACAATAGCTGCCAAGTACAAGTGATCAGAAGCAGCCACTGCTTGCAACAAGGAGATGCATGTTCTCACAGGTAGATGCTCCCTAGAGCCTGTAGCCTGTACCAGATGCTGCAACCCCAAACTATCAGGGGAAAAGCACTAAACATTTCATTTCTCATGGCCACAGAGTTAGTGAAAAATGTACACACAGCATAGGCCTTCTTAAGTGCATCTCTTAGGTGTGTGGCTGCATGCCCACCTCTACAGGGATAGATCCTCATCAACCTCCCTCTTTCCAGTCAGGCTCAGGACTGCAGCCCTCTGCATGTCAGCCCTGCTTAGCCTAGGTCCAAATGGGTGCAGCACACGGGGCTCTTGCATTTAAGAATCTGTGAGCAGCAATGAACATTTTGATCAGGCAGCTTGAAACCAGGATATAAAACTGGACAACATTTATGAGACAAAGAGACGGTTCCAATAATATATATATATTATATGCATGAGAAGAGTTAGTTTCAGTTTCACTGAAAACATTCATATGTTTCCACATCAGACAACAGCTTCAACCAAAAAAAGTTTTTCAGATGATAAAATTAACAATAAATTTTAAAAGTGAAACATCTTATTTTTTTTTCTAAAACATTTTATTTTTTTTTCCTATTGAATTTGAATTTTAAAATGAGTCTCCAGAAACAAAACAGTTTGCAAATCTTCCTTGTGAAATAAAGTTTTGTTTTTGTTTTGTTTTGTTTCATTCATCGAAAACAAAAGCATTTGGCTTTAGGTAAGCCTGAAATTTTTTCTTATTGTGTTTCAGCCCCTAAACAAAAATATCAATTACTTGTATTGAACAGCCTGACCTTCACTGTTAAGATGTGCCCGCTGCTTTGTACCCTGTAGGCAGCGTAATTTGTAGCTTTCAGTGAAACAGGCAGGAAGGGCCACTGATATTAGGTAGATTTATCTTTTAAGGCACATCCCCTATTTGTTGTTGTTGTATTAAGTAGAATTCTGTTCCACTTTGCTTTGGAAAGCTGTCACCTTTACAGAGACAGCAGCTTTTACTGGAAGGGTTTCATAAAGCTGATATCATTACTTATGATAGTCAACAGATTCCTTGATGGTGATTCAATGTACCTCTTCCATGCAAGCTTGCAAACTTTCCTCTGTCACGGTCTTCTCTGTAAATTAAAAGGAGTGCTAGATTGTCTCCTCTGTGTTTTACAGACTGAAACTAAACCAGTTCAAATGATGAATCTGGAAGCTACTTTTTGCCTGGGCTATGTAAAAGAATTAAATGTTGCTATTCTTGAACTTCCATGCCTTAACAAACATATAAGCATGCTCATTCTGCTGCCCAAAGACATTGAAGACGAGACAACTGGCTTGGAACAGGTGAGAATAAAAAACAGTACTGATAAAATGCTTGTAAAAAAAATGAATAATAAAGAAAGCTATGTAGAAGGAAACCAAAACTAAGTTTCCCCAGAATTTACCTTCTCATTCTGCTTCGTTTTCCCTGATATCATATTTGTAATATCATCATTTCTGCTTTGGACAAGTGTGAGACCATGACGAAGGCTTTGTTTTAGATAGAGCATGCAGAGAAGACAATATAAAGTACAGAAGTTGCACATGATGAACTTTACATAAATACAGATTCCTTGAAAATCTGGCCTAAAGATTTAATTTTAAAGATTTTTTTTTTTTCTTACAGTGCTTTAAGTCATATTTACTAGGTATTCAGTAGTGCTGTCTTTATTTACTTCAC
Organism: Aythya marila; assembly: GCF_965140915.1. Taxonomy (NCBI): domain Eukaryota; kingdom Metazoa; phylum Chordata; class Aves; order Anseriformes; family Anatidae; genus Aythya; species Aythya marila. The sequence goes on from NC_139043.1 coordinate 80,299,481, forward strand.
TGTCCTCATTTTTTCAGCTGCCATGTATCAGTGATTTATTTTACTAAGACCTTACACTTTTCTAAATTTTAGTTTGAGCAGAGGTGTCTTTAATGGAGCCCTTTTAATTACAATTGCACAATAAATTTGAAAGAGAACAAGTCATTCCCTAAAGAACAAATATTTCATGTATCATTTCTCTGTGAATATCATAGAACATATTTTCATCTTTCTTCAAAGTTTAAGGAGCAAGACAGATGATTGCACAAAGCTCCTTTGTAAGTTGCTACAACAGTCCATGCATTTTCAAGGCAGGAGGAATCTGTCTTTAGAGCTGTAAGATACTTTTATATATAGGAATAAATTACAGATTATGCATATTTTAAAATCCAAGTGAGACCTTTCCTGATAGCAATTTGTTGTGGCCCCAAATTCTGCCTCCTCTTTCCCCAGCTTTAAAAATTGTTCAGTCAGAAGCATCATAGATCAAGAGCAGGCTCTGTGTTTGGACTCATTTTCTGTCCCAAATACCAGAAATTTCATTACTCTGTAGGGTCATAAACTGAGACTTTTGGATCTGCCAGTCTGCTGTGTGTAACCTGGGTAGGGACTGTCTTTCTTGGATTCCTTCATGTGGCTGTTGAGATGATTGCATAGCAAAAGTTTGTATGGGGCACATTCAATAGAGTTGCTCTGGAAGCCCATCCTATGAATTAAATCATATTTACAATAATATAACTGAGAGTATAAATTAATCCTGAGTGCTACCATTGCGAATTCAAAAACAAAAGTTGCTTTTTTTTGTTATCATTTATTTTGTGTGTGTGTGTGTGTGTGTGTGTGCGTGTGTGTGTTTGGTTTGGTTTGGTTTGTGTGTGTGATAGGAATGGTGAGTTCAAGAATGGTCTTTTTGTTCTCATTTTCCTTAGGCTGCATATTAATTTCTTTTGTTCCTTTATGTCTTCAGCTGGAAAAGGCACTCACCCCTGAGACACTATTACAGTGGACCAATCCCAGCATGATGGCCAACACCAAAGTGAATGTATTTCTTCCAAAATTTAGCGTGGAAGGTGATTATGACCTGAAGCCACTTCTGGAAAGTCTAGGCATGACAAATGTCTTTAATGAGAGTGCATCAGATTTCTCTGAGATGTGTGAGACCAAAGGTGTGGTTTTGTCAAAGATCATCCACAAAGTCTCCTTAGAAGTAAATGAACAAGGTGGCGAGTCTCTCGAGGTACCAGGATATCGGATTCTGCAACACAAAGATGAATTCAAAGCTGACCATCCGTTTATCTTTCTGTTCAGGCACAACAAAACTCGCAACGTGATTCTTTCAGGCAGATTCTGTTCCCCTTAAGGAGGGCATTTTAATTATGAAAAAGCACAATTACATTTATGGTGATGCATGTTCCTGTAAAGCTTGGTGTCCTGACTATCACCTTTGAAAGGAAATCTAAGAGGTTTATATATCAGCAGGGTAATGCTATGTACTCTACATATGCAGCACAACTCGTTTCTCTATTTTTGCTTCATCCCCTTAAGCTGAAGGATTCCCACTGTGGAGAACACATGATATTTTACCAGGTATCCCAGCCTCAGCCATAATTATATTCTGTTCCTCTGACATCTTTCTCTCAAAACAAAGTGAACTGAGAGCCTACTTTTGAAAGACTGAGAGTTGGAAGGGGCTCTGGGAGGAAGAGCTTCATTCCACTCTCCCTTGAGACCCACACTGTGGATTCCTACTGCCAAAAAGGGGAAAACGTGGACACATGGTGTGATAGCCCTCCTCTTGTACCTGGCTACAGTCTGGTGGTCCAGGGTGCCCTGCTGGACCCTGCTAACATACAGTGAAGCAGTGCAGCTAGCACCAGAGATGGCATCTGTGAAACAGCAGCTGCACCTATGGATGCAAGAGGCAATGAGAATGTACACCCAGAACACTCTTCTGCATGAGCTCCATCTGTTTATAGGCTGGAGAGGTTGGACTCTACTTTGTGGGACTTTTTCACTCATTCTCCTTCAGACATGGCAGAGGGGACCTGTTCACTGCAGCTAAGAGGAGCCCTGTTATATATATCCTGAGAAAAAGAAAGTTATGCAATTCTAGCATAGAAATTGGATGGATTAATACCAGAAGTGCCACAATTTTCAGGCACAGATTATCTGTCAGTTCTAGTTCTGGATTCAGCATTAAAGGAGGCTCCACACAATTACTTAACCTCAGAGGTTACAAGAAATAAGGACATCGACCTGAGTGAGATTAACATGGTAATTACCAGTCTACAAATTCCACATGATATCATGGTAATTAGATTTCATTTCTATCTAAAGACTTCCTGCTGCATATGTTCAGTACTGATTTACCTAACCACTGTTCAGAATAAAGCACTACAAAACCTGTGTCAAATGTCTGCAGTACCTCCAGTGTCAGCCTGTTGTCATTTACTTTTGACCTTAAATAAATAATAGGAACTGAAATGAACAGACTTGCTTAGCACACCAAGTCAAGATAAAAAAAAAAAAAAAAAAAAAAGAAAGAAAACTAAATCTGTGTCTGGATTGCCCTTTTGGACCACATGATAATAGCTCACAGTAAGGAGTATGTTACTAACTGGTCAAAATATATAGTGAATTCAATTACGTTTCCTCCAAAAGGGGTCATTTTAACTGTGTATTCCTCTTGGTTCTTTTGAAAGAAACTAGAAAGAGATTTCTAAATGGGAACATGCAACCTCTAGTACATATTCCTCTATTCTTTCACCAGAGAGCAGCACAGTGGCTATTATGAATTTGGAGAGAGTTCTGTTTGCTGTTTGACCCTACCAAACCATGAGTAGCCTTTAGTGACAATGATTAAACGCTTTCACCAGTTTGCTTCCTGCAGGCCTTTAATGGGATCTAACACATTTTAATATTGGAGGGTTAACTGGAGTCATTAACCTGTATCTTTGAAGGTACTGAGGGGACTAATTCCTACCAAAAACAATGGGAATTGAGTCCATGCAGACATTTGGGGGTCTTCACTGATGTTTATCAAGTGTTCCAAAACATGGATAGAAATCAGAGGCAGAATCCAATAAATAACAATTAGTTTTCAGTCCATTCTGTCTAAGAGGGAATTGTCTGCAAATATCTTTACTAGCTCAATAGCTTCAGTGATAACTAGGTGTCTGGAAAGTGTTTTATATGATCCATCATAGTCTGATCTCTTTTAGAGGATGGGATTGAAGTTATGTAGAGTTGTCATCACTGTGGTGTCTACTGATTCTCCCATAGGTCAGGGCATCACGCGTGGGGTTGGCAGTTGACTAGCAGCTTCACAGGCAGTCTGTACGTAGGTGAGGTGGACTACTTGCCTGCCATCTGTACAGTTTGTCTGTATTTGGACAGTGACCTGTGGTCTAGTAGTTCCAGGTATCCAGCAGGCTGTATGCCACTTACTGCTACTATTGCGAGACTGATGAAAACCTCTGGCAGATCTTCCCATCCCTCTTTTTCTGCCTGGATGAGATTTCCTGAAGGAGAAAAGCCCAGATATCACTCTCTCAGCTTTTCCAGATTCTGAAAATATTCCAGCGCAGGAGCCAGTCTTCATTCAGTGCAGCTCATACTCTTTAACAGCTGATCAGATCGCTTACTGCATCCACTCACATTTACGTAAGCATATCTCAGAGAGCTCCTTGTCGATGCCTTTGCCAGGAAGGGCTATCCCATGAAAGCACACAGGAGCGCTGCCTCAAGGTGTGGCCTATCTTTCTTCAGCTCCTGACTAATGCCAAGGTATCCCAGCCTATGCAAGGCAAGCAGATATTTCAGATAATAAGCTGTCTTAGCCTACAGAAGGCAAACCCATTTATTGGTCATGAAAAGCTCTGGCTCACTTTCCATTCTGCTTCTTCTCTCTACGTCTTTCCATATTTCCTTTTTCCTACTAGCAGGCCCAAAGGGGCCTAGATTAATGTTTAATCATGCTTTGTTAATACTATATAATATGCTAATGCCTAGTAAATGTATTTGGATAAGATGTTAGGCTTGCACCACAGCACTGTCTTAAGCATAGACAGTGACCAGATGAGCTGCAACACAAACTAGGGCCAAAAAGCCCATGGTGGGCCAGAAAGTGCAGTTGCAGGTAGAGATGTGATGTAATCTGTGTTCACGAGCCCCCGAAGCCTCATGCTTTTAGTGTACTGGACCTCGTATAGCCAAAAAGAAGAGCTGTGCAATCCTTGTTCTATTTAGAAATTGCACTCTGGTGTACCAGTCCTGTTTCCTAGACCCTTCCTGTCCTATGGAAATTTAGGAGACCCAAGGTAAAACGTATTTATGTGAGGGGGAGGTATCAGAAGGGCTCCTGCTGATGTGAAAAATGCCATTATGGAGCATTGCTCAGTTCTGCCCATTCTGGCCTCTGGGCCACGGGCAAGAAACTGCATGGGAGGACATGGGAAAACGTGTGTGGGAGCTTGTGTATAGAAATGCTTACGTGCTGGAAGGCGTTGGCTACGATGGAGAAAGTGAACATAGGTGAGGGCTTGCTCAGGTTGCCAAGTTACTCCACCTTACCTTTCAACACAGCATTGCTATCCAATGATGGGTGGCTGGCCTGATGGAAAAAAGCAAGCCACAGCTGGCTTTTGCAGGCAGTTGCAAACTGCGGTGTTATGTGTCTAGTCACCTCACCACTTGCTCAGCTGCATAGTCATTGCTCACTTCCTGCTCCCAGCGTTTTGTAGAAGAGAGCCGATACATTTCAGTGTGTTGCGGTAGCAGGAATTGTCTACAGGGAAGGGCAGTGGGTTTGGGAACTTGAAAAATGCTGTGTACAAACAACTGGAGTTTCCTTACTGGAAAGGCCGTGCAGTTTTGAACTCCCAAGGGCTTAGAAAAGACAGAATTTGTTCATACGGTGACATGTCAAAGTGGTTAAGCAGATGGCAAGGGAGTTCTGAGGGAATATACACAGTAAATAAAAGCAACAAGTGGAGGAACAGTGTTATTAGAAGAGGGACGGAGAAAGCATAGGGGCTGGAAGAAGGAAAGTAGTGAACAAGACTCAAAAATAGTTAGTCACTGGAAAATAGCTAGGACTCGTAAAGGCAGAAGATAAGGGATGTGGAGAACAGAAGGGGTAAGGCAATATATGGAAAGAAATATAAATAAATTCAAAAAAAAAAAAAAAAGAAAAAGAAATGAGCAAGAAGAACAAAAGAAAACAACAAACAACAACAAAGAAAAACACTACAGAAACATGAATTTTGGAAAAGCAAGCAAAGAAGTGCATACCAAATGGAATCAAATAAAAAAGTGTGGAAAATAATACAAGAGAAAGAATGCCCATTTTATTACCATATTTCACATTATTTATGAAGCCTTCTTTTCTGTTGGGCAGTGGAGCCTTGGCAGCTGGGCTGAGACCTTGGCAGAGAAGCAGGGAGGAGCAAAGCTGGTGGGAGCTGGGCTGGAGGGAGAGAGTGGTCCAGCTTCAGCCCTGCACCTAGAAGGGCAGTATGGGAAGGGCAAGACAGGGCTGGGAGATCTTCTTCCTTATTTCTCCTTTCCCTTACCATGTCTGATCCCTCATATATCTTACGAATCTGGAAACAATTTTATGCTTGATAGGAAAAAGGGTGAGAAAGGAAAGAGAGAAAAAAATCGGGGTTGCAAAGCCACATACAGCCTGAGAGGACTTCATCTTGACCCCTGAATCCTGCTGCCCTAACCCAGTGCTGCAGCAGAGCTCAGTGGTGCTGGTGAGGAGACATCAAATACTTGTGCAGCTCCATGCTTCCCATCTCTTTGCTTGCGTCTCACTGCATGCTGGGGACATAACCTATGTGATCAGCCTCTCCTGGCTTGCTTTCGTTCTTAGCTCCAGAGATTTAAAAGAATACCCCCTGGCTGGGGATTCCTGTTACAGTTCAAGGAAATACTTCTTCCCCTCTCTAATTAAAATCCTTCCAAACACATAAAGCTGGCTCTGTACCTGAGAGAGAGAAATGGCTGCAGGCAACATAAAGCTCACGTGTTTCCCATTCATGTGCTCTGTGTCTGCCAGCGAGCTCAGCTCCAAACACGGGTTCTCTGAATCCTGCCACGAACCCTGCACATCCCAGCGTCCAGCCCAGACCCCACCACATCCACAGGGGATTCTATGCAGCATTACAGACATGGATCTCTAGCACTAATGCTCAGTGTGCCAGCTGCAGATGACTCGGCTCTGAAGTCAGGAGATGTTGCCCGTAGATATCTCCTGCCAAACTCGTCGGGCAGCTTCAAGAGGAGTGCTGTTAGCATATTGCTAGAGATAGGTTTCCTGGTCTTCTGCAGGAAACTGCACGATGACATTTGCATTAAATTGCAACACGCTGCAGTTATCAACAATTGGTTAGAGGCTGAACTTTCCCACAAGAGAGTGGGAGAAGTTTATAATACGATATTCACAGGGACGTGCTCCAGATCTCAGCTGTCGTGCTCTTCATTTAACCTCTTTGGCAAGAAGGTAAAAAATTATTTTTGCTTCAATAACTTGTGATTTTTTTTTCCTTTGGCAGATCCAAAGCAGTCTAAAGGTTGGTAAAGTAAGCATAACGTTTACAGATGGGACAAAGAAGGAGATATTTTTACAGGCTAGAGGCAGCAAAAAGCCAGTGCTAAAATTCAGGTGACTTAAGAGCTACCACCAAGGGAGGTGGTCCTCAGTGGGTGGTAGCTGGGAATTCAGAAACATATTCCCAAAGCTATGAATGTAGAGCTGCCTGCTTCAATTTCACAGACTTTTGAATATAAAATTTCCCCAGGGCCTCTCTGCCTGGTCAGAGAGCTATAATTGCCATGGGACCGAACAGCTAAGTGGTTTATACCAGGAGCAGGTGCTTTTCTGCCTAGGTCTCCAGAAGGGCTGAGGAGCAGGCTGTTTCAGAGCACCCCTGCCCGCTCTGGTAGGAATAGGCTTCCCAGGAAATGATGGCACTGATGACCTGAGCAACCTCACCTGCAAATTAAGAGGAACAGATGAATTTTCCCTCTTTGCTCGGGTTTCCGTGGCACGAGAAAAAGCCTTGAAACGTTCACTAGACAAGAGAGGGCATGCAAGTCTTTGGCTGGGTGCTTGGGTGTTTCCTCTGTACCCTGGTCCCTGCTGACAGGGTTGTTTATGTTCTTAAACAATGACTACATAAAATAGGGAGGGTGGAGTGTTTGTGTGTTTTGGTAATGGGGATGCTAGTCTCCACTATCAACATATTCACTCCTGGCTTTGGCGGTGGTGTTTAAAAGCCTGCTGAGAAGCTATGCAACTGCACACAGGCATAGCAAACAGCTTGCCACTGGCCCATAACAGGCCCATAACATACAGGAATCATTGGCCTAGAAAGAAGTAGAAAAGACACATCCTGGAGGTACAGACGTAAAATAATAGAAGCAGACAGAAAAAAAAAAAAAAAAAAAAAAAAAAAGCCCTTTCAGGTATAAAAGCAGCAGTGTTATGGGCTAAGATGCTTGGAAAATGGACTTGGTAACATTTCCCTTGAAAAGTTTTTTTTTTTTGCTGAAATGTGTTGGTTTATAATTTAAAGCATGTTACTTTGGGAATGTTTTGCGTTGCATGTGGATGATTATAATTTCTGTATTACAGGAAATTTCATTTTTCTTGTGTGTTGTTTGTCCCTTTAACTCCAAATGAGCAGACATATACTTGGAAAAATTTTTGTATGAATGGTCATGAAAAATTATAAAGTAACTTCTACCAATCATAGATTTTGCAAGTGAGGAGTCTGTATTCTCTCTCATGTTCTCCTTTTCTAGGAGAGACACGTAATTTCTGCCAATTCTCTCTTCCTTTGCTTATGAGAAATAAATGTGCATTAAAGCACCTTCATGGGAGGCAGAGAAAATAAGCACGCAATGGGAATTATCATGCAGCGCCAGGGAAAACAGGTTCCTTCTTTCTTTACCTTGTATTAAATATAGAATTACCTTAAAAAAAACAACAGGCTACCACTCTTCTAGCATCCACACCTTATTTACTGCCTCCTCCTGCTGACTGCATAATATACTCCAATATACCTGTTAATTATGACAGTTTTGAGCACAGCTTTTCATTCTTTGCGGATTTTATTTTTTTCTTGATTTCATCTACTCTTAGCTTAAAACAAACTCTAAAGAGAGAACAGAGTGTGAATAGCTGTAGAAAAGGAGTGTTCTCCATTTCAGAGCCATGGAAGAACTTTTGTCACCTTTGCAAAGCTTCTGGTGTGTGGTTGTTTCTTCAGATGGAGGCTCTTTTCCTGGGTAGATTTTTGTCACGTATAACAGCGCCAGCAATTTCCATCTGCTGGACTATGCTAACGCTAATGAGCCATCATGCAAAGCATCTCCCTTCATCAGCTGTAAAGCTGCAGCCCTGCTTGCTGTCTCTGCACTATCACTATTGTCCTGTGCAAACTTTTTGCAGAACTGCAGCTATGATTTTCCTGGAACATTTCTTTTGATCTTACATTTTCTCTCCTTCCTACTCCAAGAGCTTTTCGGGGTAACATTTCCATCAGTTGCCCAACACATAGGTGTTCTCCAAACTCCACCGTCCTTGTGGTAGCTCCAAAGCTCTCACTGACTGAATGATTACACAGACTATGCACATGGCTTAATGATGTGAAATTGCACCCTCCCCAAATTTACATTAGGAAAGTTCTCTAGTAAGAAAGCACCTCCTCCAGCCCTCACCCCACACTGTTGTGTTGGCTTTCCAGGGCAGCCCTGCAAGGAGTTCACAGCTCAAAGCTGTGCAGTTGGCTGTAATGTTTGTACCTGGACATCACTCTCAAGACAGTCTGCTGCTCTTTCTAAATGAACAGACAGACACCTCTGTGTGCCAGGTGCTTGCTTTTAAAACCTGTTTCCAGCTCCTAGGCTCTCCCTCTGTGCTTGGCAGTCGGTGTTCTCCCTGCAGGGTGGGGTGGAGGTACCTCCCTCCTGCTGAGGAAGTTCATTAACTCTTGTTGTCTTCTTGACTCCTCCTGAGGTCTGGACACACCTACGGTATGCATCATGACCTACATTCACAGCAAACATTTTCACAGGTCCATTTTAGATCTTTCACCGGCTGTGAAAGCGGAGCAATGCAAACTTCAACACCAGAGAAGTGCTGAGTTTTGTTTTCAGAAGGTTACAGGTAATAGTTAATGAAGGTGGAAGAAAAGAGATATTATTGCTGCAGTGCCTTTTTCTTGTGGTAAGATGACTATGCTGTTAAAAGGAAAATGAAAACAGCATTTCATCCTAGGCAGCAAACAGAGCTAGTGTTCTACAACAGCTGTTTTTAGACTTAATGAGATATAACTCATCTTTAATTTTCTTGTTCAGAGTATCTGTTTAGTGTTTCTCCTCTGTTTTGGCCATTTGTATTAGGTCTTCATACAAAACACTTCTGGACTTCGGGGTAAACCAAATGTCTCAGTATGAAATGTGTAAACTTTTTATTTCAACATCACAGGTTCCTTCCACAGAGCACCAGTCAGAAACATGGAGAAGTGCTTATTATCTCCACATTTGCCACATGTGGCACCTTCACATATTCAGCAACTTGACTTTTCAGCTCTTCCAAGCCACCACAGCAATTTTCTTTGTGGCTGAGTTCTTTCCCCTTGTCTGGCACTTGCTGCGAGCTAAGATAGTTTGTGCAGACAATTGCTGCAGCTCAGCTGAGCCACAGCAAATTGTTACACCCCGGTAACTTCTCCTGGTGCCTGAGCCCTGGCCTCTGATGAAAAGTTTGTGTCTGGCTCATGACTGAGGTAGAGTCAGCATGCGGTCTGCATCCTTGGCACAGGACTGAGAAGGAGCACCTGCTGTGCCATGGCTTTCTGCAGGGAGTGGGCACAATCAGCTGGCTGTGCACTCACCCACCTTTGCAGCTGAGAGGAGCTCTGGCAACTTGCTGTGGACCCATACCCAGCTTGTCCCAAAGCAGGCTGAAAGCTAAAGCCAGCCAGACCCGTGTTGTGGGAGACGCGAGGGCTTTCTCTCCATACTGTGGCTGGGTACTTTCCCCTAAATAACGTATCTTTCTGTAACACAGGCCACAGCTACTTATCTCTATGTCTGCAAGCAGGCATGAAGATACTTTGCTTTCCACATTTTTCTGGTGTGCTGTCCAGAATATCACTTGCTGGACTCTAAAACTGATGTGGTTCTTTTTTTTTTTTTTTTTTTTTTTTTTTTTCAGTAGTATTTTGAGAAAACTTGTGTGCTCCCACTGGTATCCACACAAAAGCTTCTCAGTTCTTTCCCCAAAGGACTAATAAGCGCTTTCGAAAACCCTCATTTCTAAAACCTCCATCATTTATCTGTCTGAAACTGTGGTTCCTGTCAAATCTATAAGGACAGAAAAAGTGTATTGCAAACTGTTCATGTTTCCATATGTAGTATAGTCTCCATAGCTGTTAAGGACTCCACATATGAAAACCTTTAATTCACAGCAATTTTATTTTTATAGATCTGTTGTTTGAATCTGTCATACTGCAGCTCAGGTAAAAAGACATGGTTATACACCTGGATAATTTCTGTCACCCTAATATATCACTAATCATTTGTTGTTACAAGAGGAAAGAGTTGATAGGACTGTATACATCAAACCAGTCTGTAGAAGGACAATCCACAGCTGACTGATTTCAATACTGCAACCTCTCTCTTACAGAAGAAATAAGATACACCAGGGGATAGGAGAGAAAAACAGTCCTTTCTAAGTGTGGATCCCTTTCCCAGACCCTGGTGTGTCCGTGTGAGCATGGGCTGGCAGATGTGTGAAAAGTTACCTGTTTCAGAATTTAGCAAACTTCTGTTATGTAGCAACCAGCTATGGGATGATCTTAGGGCAGACAGATGCTTTGCGGTGTGATCTAGCGAAGATCTAGCTAAGCAACAAGTGCATTACATTTCTCCTTTCTCTTTTTTTCCTTTTTTTTTTTTTTTTTTCTTTCATTCCCAGTCAGCTGCTGGCTTCACAATGAGCTCCATTTCTAGACCAATTACTGAATTTTGCCTTGATCTCTACGATAAATTCAACAAAACAGAAGAAGGCCAAAACATCCTCTTCTCTCCAACAAGCATCTCTGTAGCCCTTGCCCTGATCCATCTGGGGACAAGAAACAACACTGCCGCTCAGATAGAAAAAGTAAGTACCAATGAAACACTCTGAAATGCTTCCACATGGCTTGCTGTTCTCTTAATGGAAATGCTGGGCACTGCAGCATGACGTGTGCTTAGGAAAGAAGCATGAATACAAGCTCAGGTGTTGTCTTGAAGTGCCACGATCCCTGCCATCTGCCTGTATGAGTTGCCGCATGCTCCTGTGCAAATTCAGGAGTGTGGGGTAAGAGAGGAGGTGGTACACCACAGCTGGACACTTTGGTCTTTCCCCAGCCTTGGTTTCAAAATTTCGGGCAGGTGTTTTCTCTTGTGGTTGCTGTGAGATCCCTGGAAGTGTGGGTGCAGGCAGGCAGGCACAGTCTGACCACTGGGTCACCCGCAGCTAAGGGAGATGTGTCCTCCTTATGAGGTTCCCAGAAACTTCTGCTTAAATGTTTAGGAAATCAATGGAGATCGAGTATTCCCCATAAAAAGCTTCAGACTTTGTATGCTGCAACGTTATTATTACGGAGAAGTACCTGGAAATTTTTCAGTTAGATGTTTGCACAGTAGAAACAAGGAGCGGTTTCCATCAAGAGCACTATGGCTTCGGTACATTTCCTAAGCTGATGAAAAGAGTATAAATGATTGTAATAGGCCAGTTTTGTGTGCAAAGCAAAGCAGCTTTGTCTCTCTGCCTGAGGCAATTTTTCGTTTTGAAATTTTAGGTAACTGTAGCAATAAAAATGCAAATCACACGTAAACATTTTGAAGTGGAGGACAGTAGCATTTGGGGGGACTACATGCATGTTTTTGTTGGTTCATTACTAGACATGTGAATTTGAATATGAATAAATGGACAATTTCAAGTCTGTCTTTTCAGCCTGACTGAAGCTGAGAAAATATCTTTCATAAATCACCGTGACAGCACAGAAAATCTTTCAAACAAGGACAAAGCATTTACCCCAGTTACAATTGCCTTAATTTGGCCTCTTCAACTGTAGGTGCTCCACTTCAGCAATGCTGCGGGAAGAACGAGCCTTGGGTCTGAGCCTCAGAGTGCAGTCCCAGAAAACAAGCCAAAACGAAGCCAGGAAAGACGGTCTTCCCTCTCCTCCCAGGTAAGTCCCGAGATGTGTATCACAGGAGCCTTTTCTTCACTTCATGGTAACTAGATATAAAGCACCAGAGACTTCCACTGGAGGGAGTCAAGATCACACGCAGAAAGTCTGTCTGATCCGCTCGGAAATGGCTGACACAAGGTGTTTCCTTCTTACGGGCCAGGCCTGCCATGAAGTCAATACAAGAGCCTCTGGACAAAGGAGGATCAGGCTTCAAAGTTTAGATTAGCTGAGTATAGATTAGCTGGATTTAAAAATCGATATAACAGTAATTGGCCCTATAATGTAACCTAACTAGGATGCAAATTAACAACCAAAGCTATATTGAGGAATCTTTACAATTACTGTGTTTGAAATATTCCTAGTGTAACAGAGACGGGAATCTTAACCACGAAGCTTTCCATGCACTGCTTCTACAACTACAAAGCCTTGGCAAAAACTACGTGCTAAACCTGGCCAGCAATCTCTTTCTACAAGAAAAATTTGAACCGAAGCAGGTAAGTTACCTACATCTCATGACTGCTGTGGCCTGACCTCCAGCTTCCCTGTAACCATAAGCCTCACTGTTGCTCCCTCATGCGTGTTTTTGAGCACCCGGTGTGCTTTTGGAGCTGTGCCTCTTAGGGCTGTTGGGGAAGGAAGAGACGAGAGTGTCAGTTTGCAAGGCTTCTGTTTAAAAAATAAAATAAAATAAAATAAAATAAAATAAAATAAAATAAAATAAAATAAAATAAAATAAAATAAAATAAAATAAAATAGAGCAGGAGGCTTTTCACTTTTGACATATGTCTACACTCGGCCAGAGGTATGACTATGGCCCAAAATGGCCTTTTCAAGCTATCTGTGAGCTGCTTAGGGGATATCTTGCTCTTTGCTCTTTATATCTTTGCTTCATTGTTTTTTGTTGTTGCTTTCTGCTAAATGATTTGGATACAGAGCATCAGACAACACATCTTGCACTTTCTCTATTTTTTTTTTCTGGACCTTAGCTATGCAGTTTTCCATGGGAAGACTTCTCATGGCTTTCTTTTTATCTATTTGCATTTTTTTGCCTATGCATTAGAATAATTATCTCTTCTTCAAAGATTTTCTGAATAAACTTCTGATAATTGAAGTTTCCAAAGCAAAATTTTGTTGTATGGAGTCCACAAGACTGGCCCCATTTCTAAAATAGTTCTTAATCATTGATTTGTTTGGAAAGGGAAAAAATGCTGAACAGATTTGACTAACTTTTATTTTGTTTTAAAGGAATATCTAATGTGCAGCAAGAAATTGTATGGAGCAGATCTGCAAACAGTGGACTTTCAAATGCATCTTGAAGCAGCCATACTAAAAATTAATGCTTGGGTTGAAAATAAGACACAAGGTAAAACAAAGCAAGACCAAAAGCTATGCTATCAACGTCTGTGCAGAGAGTCAAAACTCCACAGCTGAGCTTAGTGCAAAGGGAAAGATACCCTCATGTAAACAGAAATCAGTGATGTCTTCTTTCCAATGGAAGGGTGCCACCTGGTATGTATATATTGTTACTGATGGCACAGATTTGGGCAGGACGGTGGTCCCATGCCCCTTCCTGCTCCAAACAGGCCACTGCCAGGTAATGTTGCTGAGGAATTTGCCATTTGTTTGCCTATGTTGTCCCAGTCCTTTAAACAAACAAACAGTTGGTTTTCTAAGCTTCTCCAAAGCTAACTTCACAGACAAGTAATTAAATCTCAATCCATAGTCTTAACAATGGCTAACAAATACTTGTGTTTTCCAAAATTTCCTTTAGGTAAAATCAAGGAACTCTTTGCTTCTGGAATGATTGATGTGGATGCAGTTCTGGTGCTGGTGAATGTAATCTACTTCAAAGCATCCTGGGAACACAAGTTTGAAGGAAAAAATACAGTTCAGAGAGACTTTAAACTAAATCAGGTACATCTGCCTCCTGTAAATCTCAACTTTATTTACCCTAAATACTGTGAGCATTGTCGTAAGCATAACCAAGACACACAACTTCCAGGGGGTTCAGCTGTGCTGTGAGGAAGGTGTGAGTGTGCTGAGAACTTAACCTGCCTCTCCTGTTGGGCAGAGATAGCAGGAAGGATTTTCACAGTAAAACAAAACCTTTACTGAAAAAAATGTGCAAGCCTCAGAAATTGCAACAACTCAGGATTTTGCTTCAACAGCTGGCAAAACACATGTGTAAGCCCTGATCAGCAATTTTGAACCAAGTAGTCATTACATGGATGGAAGCCAGTTCTAAAATCCTTTTTCATACTGGCTCCAAGGGGTCGTCCTGGCTTTAACAAGGATTGGCCATCCTGGTTCAATACATTTTAACATGAGCTATGCATTTGATAGGTTAAAACAAACCAAAAAAAAAAAAATAGGCCAGATATTAAGAAGCAACAAATATGCAGACTGAATTTAAAGATAGGAAAAATTCTCCTAGAGTATTTCATTTATTGTATTTGCAATGTTTAAAAGTTTATTTTCAATATATTTTAATTTTTAGTCCCCTTTTCCATTTTTTAGTTCCTTATGTATGTCATCAAAGCATTTGCTGTTTAACTCAGGTATTGTCAATATGATTGCCAAGCAAACTCCTTAACAAGCACATTCTTCCAAGTATTGTGCAAGTTAAGTCTAACAGATGTCTTCAAAAAAGACATTCAGCCCTTTTCCTTTCATTTCATTCAGTTTTAATTCTTTCCATATGTCTCACTAATATTTTGTTAGTTCTCATCCCCAACAAACACAAACAAAAAAAACCCCAAACCAAACAAACCAACAAAGAACACACATTTAGTTTTGATCTTATGTTGAAGAGCTTTGTATGGTTAAAAGTGTCTTTCATGTGTTCCTTACTTATCAAAACAAAAGGCCAGGAAAACACATATTGCTATAGTGTTGCGCAGCATTGTTAAGAGACCAGTAAGAAACCGTAATATTGGCGACTTACATTTGTGACATATTTGGAAATATTTAAGATGTGGCTTTAAATACAGAAACTGAAAATGGCATATAGCTGAGAACATGTGGAGCACTGCTGTAGTCAGAGGAACTATGAGATAGAGAGAAGCTCTATGTATTTTTCTTCATATGCTAATCAATATTAACAGGATTTTCTTCTGAAAATGTCATCTACTCATATGCTTCTTTGACTGCTTTAGAAGCTAGATAAGAAGTTAACTAACAGTAAAATGATACCTGAACCTTTATACATCTTTTGAACAACCCCATCACACACATGCACACACATACACATATGCACAAATAATAAAACAAACAAAAAAACCTATGATTTTGCTCTTAACCTATTACTTCCTACTTCCTGCCTAAACAACCTACCTGATAAATGCCAGCCTGATTCTTGTAGTGCTATTTATTCTTTATCCCATTCCAAACTAAGACTTGCAAATCCAGTTAGCATCAGCTTGTTTGGCTGGCCATACAGTGACTATATTAAGCCAATTCAGTAGCTCATCAATTGCAGAAAAATGTGTTTTCTTGTTTTCTTTTTTTTCTTTTTTTTTTTTTTTTCTTTTCTTTCCTTTTTTCCCCCCAGGAGAATTACCCCTTTATATATACATGTCAAAGCTGATGTTTTGTGTGACATTGTAGATGCAAGAAAATAAAGAAAAACATTGTGCCTAACAATTACTGCTGCAAACAAAGACTTAAGCTTTCTTTTAAATAGAATTATTTTTCTTTTAAACAGAATGAGAGGAAGCCTGTGCAGATGATGTATCAGAAAGGCATGTTTAAATTAGGTTATATCGAGGAGCTGGGCACTCAAGTGCTTGAACTGCCTTATGCTCAGAAGTCACTGAGTATGATCATCCTTCTGCCAGGAGACATGGCTGATGGATCTGCTGGTGGGCTGGAACAGGTAAGGCTGTGGACTATGGCTAAACTGGCCCAAAAGTTGGTTGTCTGGATTAAAGCTGGGCAAGAATCTAAACTTTTCAAAGCTGCTTACCTACTCTAAACTCTTTAATTTCCTTGTCTTCTAGATTGAAAGCGCAATGACCTATGAAAATTTAATGCTGTGGTCTTCTTCAGAGCATATGTTTGAAACAACAGTGGAGGTGTACCTTCCCCGTTTCAAGCTCGAAGGCACCTTTAACCTCAATGAGGTATTACAAGCGATGGGAATGACTGACATCTTCAATGAAAAAGCTGATCTTTCTGCATTGTCACCTGTGAAATCTCTGGTGCTGTCAAATGTTGTCCACAAGACGTATGTGGAAGTCAATGAGGAAGGCACCGTAGCAGCTGCTGCTACAGGAGCGGTCATTGTGAACAGGTCTCTTCCCCTCACAGAGGTGTTTATGGCTGACCACCCTTTCTTATTCTTTATTAGGCACAATCCCACCAATACTATTCTTTTCTTTGGTAAACTCTGCTCACCTTAAAATCAGGACCTTTTTCTAACATTGCAAGAAACACCTGGATGAAAATCAGAAATACTATTTTTTCCCCAATGTGTTCTTAGTCCTATGACAGCTAGCTTGTATTTCAAAGTAATTACTGCAACCAGACCAGTTTATCTTACAACTGGCAACGGGCTGCTCTACTGCTACTCTTAATGAATGGCAAATACTGATCTGAATCCAGAATAGGAGTAAATTTTCCCTTAACCTCACTGGATATCACGACCAATTTGTTTCCTCAAAGTCCACATATAAAGCTCCTGTATACGTTAGAGTTCTCCAGCACAGCCGTGTGGTGTAGTACAGCACCTGCCTGGCAAAGGTGGGATTGGTATGCTGCTGCCTGAGAATTGTCTGTAACGATTATCAGTAACTGCCATTAAAAACAGAGTAGCCTTGCTCTATATTTTTAATTCCTGTCCTGGTGGGTCCTTGTGAGCAGAGAGGTGCTTTGAAGATGCTTTTTTCTTACCTACACACTGTGGTGAATCCTTTGCACAATGGAGATCTCACTTTGATAAAAACCTTTCCACAACAGTCACAAACAACTAAGAGATACTTATTTACAGCAAATATACATATTTACTGATAACAGTACCACTTTCTCCCCTGTGATGTATGCTGGATCTATCTTTGTGCTATTCTGTGCTATATAAAAATGTCATGCTAGAAGCAGCTTTGGCTTCATTTATTTATTTAGATATAAGCCTACACCTATAGTGCCATTTTACCAATTAGAATGATGGTATGTGACATGGACAGCTTACACAAGCCCTGGATTTTATCATGTGCATTTCTATTAGGATCATTGCTTTTTTATAACAGTAGGAATACTCAGGGAAAAGACAGGATTACGCCATCATGGATACCTCTAGAAGAGAGATGATTACAATGGCAATCATGTATGCAGGAAGGCAAAACTCGGTTCCTCTTTTTACAGGACTTTTTCTGTACTCTTTTTTGAAAAACAAAACAAAACAGAACACACCCTTACAGAATTGCAACATGGTTGAAGTTGCAAATGTCCTCTGGAGGTCATCTTGTCCAACCCTCCTGCTCATGCAGGGTCACCTACCTACAGCAGGCTGCTGGGGTCCATGTCCAGAGAGGGCTTTTGAAAATCTCCAAGCACAGAGACTCCACAACCCCTCTGGACAACATCTCCTAAGTTCCCCATGTCCTGAAATGACACCAAAGAGCATAGTGTCTACAGGAATGAGGTATGAAAACACACACATTTCTGAAGAGGATTAATTATTTCCATAGTAAAGAAGACTGCATTCTATTTGGAGAAATATCAAGTGATTTCAGTACCAAAAAATAGGATAAAAACAGTCTAAAGCACCTCCCTGAAGTTACTGATGTGGAAAGCTGTAGCCTGGAACTGTTGAGAAATTTGTTTTCTTCCTTGTGTACTGCTGTCTGGTGAATTTTAATGATTCATTTATAGAGAAGTTCCTCTCCTGCTCTGAGGAATCAAGTTTTGTGAAGAGCAATGTAAATCCAAGAAATCACAGTTAAACTTAACCTGGAAAAAAATTTAGTTTGTGGGACAACTACAGAAAAACAGAATTTGCTGATGACTGATAGGGAGACATAACTGTTAATGTGCTCATTTAAGATGAGTAACATCTTCCTCAGAAAGTTTCTATATGAGGTTTAACAAATTACCATTTGCAACTTGCTTTATGACCCATAAAAAGGAAAGTATGCATTAGCCATTAGTCATATAATTGAGCGTACAGCACTCTAACGTTCTGCATTCACGATTACCACAGTTTACGTACCATGAATTACCTGGGGCTCTTTGGACAAGAAAGTCTAGGAAATAGGAGTGAGTGATGTTTGAGCAAGAACAGGCCAATAATAGAGTTAAATAAACAAACTATCCTTACTGTATAATCTGAAGGTGTGGTACAACGTAAGCAGTGGTTCCCCAGGTTGCATTCACGTTTCTGTTCAGGAGGCTGATGGCACAGATCGCCTACTAAACTATGTTTTTATTACCTAAAGTTGTCATCATGGAGTATTTACATACCCTGAGGAAGTTCTGAGCACCACAGCCTCAAACATTGATGATGTTTCTGAAAAGGCAGGGGCAGGGATTCCCATGATGAAGTGTCAAATGCCACAGGGAGAAAAAAAAATAAATCCCTTTATTCCAGTCTTTTCTCAGAAATGAACACAGTTTTAAGCCCCCAGCATAACCTTTTTCAGCATCCTTGATTTTCAAGAAATTAAGCTGAAGTTTCCAACAACCCTGTATGTGGGCAGAGGGAATGGATCTGTGTTCGCTGCTATTTGAAAACACAGGAGCTTAGTAATAAAAGTGAAAGAAATAGAGAGGGACTTTGCAATAAGATTCCTTTTAGTACCAACTAAGCAGGTGCATTTCTGGGCTGGGCAGTGGGGCGAGCCTGTTGAAGCAAGGGTCTGCAGCTGGGCTGTTCCTGCTACCTGCAGTAGCAGCCATTTTACTGCTGCCACAATCTCATGAATTTGGAAAGGAAGGCTAATTCCCTGAAGAAAAAAAAACACTTTATAGCCTTTTGGCAGCTTGAAACCATCTGTTTGGGATGACAAAGTCCCTCTATACAGTGCCTGGCCTGTAGTCCCTCTATATAGTGTGCCTGGCCTGGGCTGGCTGCTGCCAGGAGACCCTAGCCCTGAAGCCTTTCTGCAGCTGCAGGAATGGGCTCTGCGCTGGGCGAGGGGCACAGAGCAGGATCCAGAGGGGCAGGCGTCCCCTTTGCAAACAGCTGGGCTCTGGCCTGTTTGCTGCCCTGCCCTGAGCCCCACGCTGTGGATCAGCATGCCACCCCTCAGCCCCAGGTCCCCACAAAACCTCTTGACCAGGGGGCCCATCCTTTCACTCAGCATGTGCAGCCAAATACACATTAATTCAAAAACACAGCCACAAAAGTCACATGGTGGGGGCCGAGGTGGCCAAAACTGTGGTTTGAGCAAAACAGAAGGGAAACCCCTGCCCTGGTGCCCCTTCTGCCCTAATCCTGTCTGGGGTGCTAGGACGGGGTCTGGCTGCCAGGCCCTGCCTGGTCCACCAGCGGAGGTCCTGGCCCCCACAGAACCCTGACCTCCTGTGATCACATTTCACTAATTCTTCATGTTAGATCAATGCTACCACCACCCCAAACAAATACTTGCTTAGTCTGGCACCTGTAGCTTCTAAAGGCAAAAGGTGAGGAAATGGAAAGGAATGTCTTTTTGTCAAACAAGGTATCCAGTGCCAGGTGTAGGTTTATCTTTCTTGAGGCAAAGCATCTCACTGCTGGGCAGACAGCAAAGCATTATTTAAGAAGTCTCTTAGGTATTTAAGTTAAGCTACTCCATTTTGCTTGAATATACATTGATCTGCCATGGTGATGTGTTGCATTTTGATTGCACGTAGTTTTCTGCAAGCAGTTATTGCTTTCTGTACGCAAATGATTGATTAGTGTGAAACAACCTACTTGTGTTTCTGCAAATCGAACATGTTGCTTTGCAATGTGCATTTTGCATTGTTTATTTGTGGAAGTGATGGTGTAAAAAACTGAGCCTGCAAATGTACCTTCTGCCCTATTACAAGGTGCTATTCTGCTCCATCTGTAGAGTTAATCACACAGGAAAGGCATTGAGGTAACCTTGACTTATATTTTCCATATTTATTAAAAATTTGTCTCTTAGTAAATCCTTGATTCTATTTTCTTGATAAAGTGCACTTGTTTTCTATATGGTATTATAATTGCTTCTAGCAGGTACTACATCATAGTATTCATAGTATTTTATGAAAACCAGATTCAGAAATCACACTTCCTGACTGTAGTTTTCCAGGTATATGTAATGGAGAATTAGTGAAGAACATGTTTAATATGCAGAATTATGGATGACTTCAGAAAGGAGAATCTGAATACTCAAAATAAGAATGTGGCTGTCCTAAACAAAACATAGGCTGGCTTTAAGCGTATATCTCCAAAAACCCATCTAAATGAAAATTTCTCTTTTACCGTGCATGTGTAAGTATCCAAAATTTGTAGGCATTTTATTTTCACCTTTTGTAAATTCTCTAGCAGCTGGCGTTTTCCTTTGCTTGCTCTGAACTGCCTTGATGTGAGCAATGAGGTGCTTTCCCCATGCTGAAATCCAGGAACAAAATGGACTGAAGCACAGGTCTCTGGAGATGTACTGGGTCTGGCTGGAATGTTAACTTTCCCGGCAGCAGCCCATTCAGTGCCGTACTCTGTACTTGTAGCTGGAACAGCAGTGTTATCACACCAGTGTTGTGTCTACTGCTGAGCAGCAGTGGCACAGCATTGGGCCTTTCTCTAACCCTCCTAGGGGGTGGGCAAAAAGTGAGGAGAGAAACATCCCCAGGGCAGCTGACCTAAACCAATCAAAGGGATATTCCATACCATGTGGTGTCACACTCAGCAATAAAAGGTGGAAACAGGAAGAAGAGGGGAGGGGTGGGCTCTCGTTGAGAAGACGTCGGTCCTCCTCTCGAACACCGGCTGCGTGCGTTGAGGCCTTGCTTCAAGGACGTGGTCAATCATCGCTCATTTGTGGGAAGTAGAGAGTGATTTCTTTCCTCTGCACTTCCATATAGCTTTCATTTATTTTGTTTGTTTGTTTTCCTCCCTTTTTCCCCTTTCCCTTTTATTTCCCCTTAGTTAAATTGTTTAGTTCATGGTAGTCTTTATTTAATTATTATAATTATTTCCCTTTAATTAAATTATCCTTATCTCAACCCGTGAGTTGTTCTTTGCTTTACTTCTCCCCCTCCTTATCTAAAGGAGGGGGAGTGAGAGAGCGGTTGTGGGGTTTAGCTGCCCAGCACGGTAAAACCACCACAGGAGAGCATCTAGTAAATGAATTCAAAGCATACCTATTCAAAGAAGGCTCCCTGAAAATGCCATTAGATCAGACTTCATGTTTTTAAGTGAAAGTGGTACATAACTTCTACAGTGGAGAAATCACGTGGCTCAGGAGGTGAATGACCTATCTTCAGTGAATCCCATATCCTTGATAGAATTCAAGCCTGCATCTTCCAGAGGAATGCACCAAGCACTGTCAGGCACTGGGTTTTAGCGTAGACTCAGTGGAAAAAATACATAGAAATACACACCCTGCTTTTGAAGTTCTGCTCTAACTTGAATGAATGAAACTTAATGACACAAGTGGGAAATTCAAGGACTGATAACTTTACAGTTCAGCAACTAGGACATCTTCTATGTGAGTTCTGGTTTCCAGTCTCTGCTCCTAGGACCATTGTTGTAATCCAGTAATACTTTAACAGAAAAAAAGTATCCATATAGGTCAATATCCTAACAATAATAGAGTACTATTTCACAGAATCACAGAATCACAGAATTTTCTAGGTTGGAAGAGACCTCAAGGTCATCGAGTCCAACCTCCAACCTAACGCTAACAGCCCTCCACTAAACCATATCCCTAAGCTCTACATCTAAACGTCTTTTGAAGACTTCCAGGGATGGTGACTCCACCACTTCCCTGGGCAGCCTGTTCCAGTGCCTCACAACCCTTTCAGTGAAGAAGTTCTTCCTAACATCTAACCTAAAACTCCCCTGGCTCAACTTAAGCCCATTCCCCCTCGTCCTGTCACCAGGCACGTGGGAGAACAGGCCAACCCCCACCTCGCTACAGCCTCCCTTGAGGTACCTATAGAGAGCGATAAGGTCGCCCCTGAGCCTCCTCTTCTCCAGGCTGAACAAGCCCAGCTCCCTCAGCCGCTCCTCGTAGGACTTGTTCTCCAGGCCCCTCACCAGCTTCGTCGCCCTTCTCTGCACCCGCTCAAGCACCTCGATGTCCTTCTTGTAGCGAGGGGCCCAAAACTGAACACAGTACTCGAGGTGCGGCCTCACCAGAGCTGAGTACAGGGGGACGATCACCTCCCTAGCCCTGATAGCATGACTCCCTAGCCCTGCTATTTTGCTCTATATCTTTCTGATAGCATGAATCTTGCCTTAACTTCTTAATAACACTCATAATACTTCTATTATGAGCTTCTTTTATACTCTTCAGAGGGTGCTGTGGTACTACTTTTTCAACCAAATCCTCAGGCATGAAATGATGTGTTCTTAATTCTGAGACAGCATGTCACTGCTTTTGTGTAAGAGCACTGTTATCTACACAGCTCCCACATTGTTTCACACCACTCCCTCACTTGACTGATACAGTTTAGAGAGTCCAGCTTTTCCAAACATGTCCTATCTATTTTAAACATGATGGGAAAGGTCCTACAGAAGGTGCTCTTTTGCATATTCTCATTAACGTCTTCTTATCTTGAGCAATGCCTTGCGAAGAAGCTGTGCTGAGCACATGCCCTAGGTACACAAGATACTAAAGTATCTCAGTGCTTTTCCATCTCTTGCCATATGTCTTGTGCCTTGCCATTCTAGTGCGTTATATGTCATTCATGAACTAAAAGCACAGGGCAGGGTAATGCAGCACCCCCACCAGGAACTTACTTGTCCTACAGATTTATTTATCTCAATCTGCCTTCTAAAAATAGTATCAGATGGAAAGTTGTGGGGCTTTTTGTGGGTGGTGTTTTTGTTTTGTTTCTTAGTATTGCTGAAAAACTTTTCAAGGAAAGCTCTTCCCCAAAGCACTAGTGTTTGAAATGTGGATGAACAGCCACACTCCTTCAAGACTGTAAAATGTTTGGCTTGGAGAAAGATTTTTCTATGTCTGTAATGCCTCCTGCTTCCATTCCTACAGCCCTCATTCTACAGAGGGAGAAATTCTCTTAGTGAGTGACAGAGGGCTGACCACTGAGGGGAAACGCTTTCTCAATCCAGAATTTCATGACGGGGGAAGTTCCCTCTTAGTACCATATCCACCAGCTCCTATTTTCTGAATACATCAGTGTGATGACCATGTGATATCTATACTGGAAATTAGCTGCATTTTGCTCAGTTAAGTCAGCTGCTGGTCCCCTGTGCGAAATACACTACTACGCCTGGAGCACTGCTGAGCACAGATGCATGTTGGCCTAAAATAAATGCAACACTCAGACCACAACCAGCCTCTGGACACCTGGTGGAGGGAATAGTATAAATACCACTTTTGCTGCTCCTGAAGCAGAACAGCCTCTGGGACTGAAAGCTAAGAGGAATTGTTTTGCTAGTGTGGTGTTTGTTTCCTTGCTCATGAATGACAATGATTAGGAAGGATCCTGGAAGACATACCCAGGGGCCTTTGGTGTATCTCCTGTGCCTCCAGCCAGGAGCAACTCCTCCTTGATGCCTTTTTGGCTTGTTGTTTTGTGCAAGCCATCCAAGACGTTTAGATTTAGAGCTTAGTGATATGGTTTAGTGGAGGACTTGTTAGTGTTAGGTCAGAGGTTGGACTAGATGATCTTGGAGGTCTCTTCCAACCTAGATGATTCTGTGATTCTGTGAAAAGTGCAGTGACAATGACCATGGAGATCAATAAGAGCCTGATGCATTTCAAGCCCAAGGCAAAACCACATGTGCCTCAAGCTCCCCACATACTTCTGCTAAAAACTGTGGTGAAAATCTAGTGGGTGGGAGTCTAAATCCATAGCTGGAGTACAGCAGCATACTTCCAGAGCTGAGCACCCCAGCTGCAAGTGCTCTGATTGCAGTGTCCATTTCTCTTTGGCATCATGGGGAAAACCCATGTGCTTCCTTGGAGGGGCCTGGAGCACTGGTCTGAATTTAAGAGCTGCTTCAGCACAGTGCTCTCACTGTCTTCAGGCAGAGAAGCTGCTGGATCACCATTGGGAATGTTGCACCTCTCTGGGAAGGCTGGGGCTAAAGAAGAAAAGCATGTTGTACTTATAGTTCCATCATCTGCCACAAGAGGATCAGGGCTTCCTGGAGACAAGGTTACCATAAACACACAAATCCTTCAGTGAGAGGGAGAAGTGCCCCTCTGAATGCTGTGAGTCACTTTTATATATATATATATATATATATATATATAGACACACATACATGTATATATATACATTCGGTTTCTCTCTTCCTGTTATTGTATGCTTCCTGCAGATACTTGGCACATCTTTGAGACGATTCAGCAGTGCACACTAATGAGATGCAGCCACATCTATAGGGTGCGTCATCCCTGGGAGGAGAAAAACATTTTCCTTCTCTCCCCACATGTTTCAGAGGGTGAAAACCAGAAGATTCTGGATCATGACTTCCACTCTGTTGTGGTACAGGAGAAGCCAGGCTCCTGGTACCCTGGCTGCCAGCCCTTTATTTCCCCAGGCACTCTCCTTACTCAGAAAAACCTGCGCAGGGAGCCTGACTACGTGGTGTTGTTTTCCACCTAGTATGAGACAGGCCACCGCCCTCCTCACCAAAGAAGCAGCCAGAGTCAGTTCTTCCCAGGAGAAGGTAGCTCTCTCAGCTCTCACTCTCCTCGGGGTAGGGTCAGGACTGGAAGGAGACCTGGGACAGGATCAAAGCGTGTCATAGTGATGCACGGGTGCAGGCTGCAGGACTTGTTCTCACAGGGACAACTTCTACGTTTTGTGCGTGTGGAAAGTCCAGGCTGTAGGAAGCCAAATGATCTGCTTCAGTGAATAACTTCATCCATCAGCAGAAAGGAATTTGGTAATTTCTTTCCCTTAAAAGGCAAAAGGAGATAAATGGCAAGGCAGCAATCTTAGAATTGCCAGGCAGCTTATGAAATTGCCACCTCAGCCGTGGGAGGCAGAAGAAGGCCTTTCCATATTATTGTATGGCTGAGATTGAAAATGCAATTTTCTGGCCTCTCTGTTGCTTCTTTTTATACAACATGCTTCATGTTTTATGCAATAATCAAAGGGGAAAAGGTTTTACACAATCGACTTCAAAGAAGTACAGTGTCTGAAGGCTGAGTAATGCTACTAAACTGTGTAGTAGTCCTCAAAGAAAAAGGTGTTGCGTACAAAGCCATATGACCAGAGTGTTCAGCCTTTAGAAGAAAAATTAAGGGCATGTATGTGGGTATAGAGCAGACCAGGGTAGGTCAGGTTACACCTAGGAGGGAGATTTGTCCAGAGATGGATGTTGGGGTCAGGGGGTGGTTTGCACTTTGCTCTGAAGTGCTAAGTGTGGTCTGAAACCTGCTTCTGGAAGCACGTGGGTGCTTGAGGTGCCTGGGAGAGGCTCCCCATTTCCAGCATGGTGGCTTTGGACTCTGTTGTGAAATTAATTCCATGGCTGTGCTGTTGCAGGCCTTGGCCTTGTCACAGTGGGCACACTCAGTGCAGCCAATGCCATGTTCTGCCTGGACTTCTTCAAAGAACTGATCAAAGTAAAAAGAAATGAGAATATCTTCTTCTCCCCACTGAACACCTCAGCTGCCCTGAGCATAGTCCAGATGGGTGCTGGAGACAACACAGCAAAAGAGATGGAGAAGGTAGGTTCTTTGCCTTTCTTCCAGGAGTTGCTAGTGGGGGGTTCCATGTAGAAATGAAAAAAGGCCTGGAGCCTTCTTTCTGTGGTAGATATCTCCAGACCATACTCTTCAAACAGAGTGAAGCAAAAGAGGCAGGTGGCAGCTACGGGTCTCAAAGCTTTTCTTTCCATACACACTTGTGTGATCTGCAGCATCTGTGAAGCGTCTGTGTAGCCTTGATACCTTCTCTGTGTGTTCTTTTATCTGATTACATAGATTTACACTACATTTACATTGTAGGTGCTTCATCTTCATCAGATGCTAGGCACAGCCAGTCCAGGAACCAAGAACTACACTGGAAATGTGAGATAATATTGGAAGCATAGACTAGACTAGACTAGACTAGTTCAGCTGGGAGGGACCTTCAAATATCATCAAGTCCACCTGCGTGATCAGAGCAGGGGTAACCAAAAGTTAAAACAGATATTCATGAGGGCATTATCCAAATAAATCTTGAACACTGACAGGCATTGGGCATCAACCACTTCTCTAGTGACTTTTTGGTTCCTTCAGGTAAGTGACAACTACTCAGCACAAGTTTTTATGATTGGGAGAAAGCTTGTCTTCCCTGGTTTGTAGCAATACCTGGAGTTCACTAGGGCCCTGTACCATGCAGAGCTGGAAGCTGTGGACTTCATTTGTGCTGCTGAAGCCTCTAGAGGGAAGATGAACTCTTGGATGGAAAAGCAAACAAGTGGCAAGGAGAAGGCCCATGCTTGGCTGCCCGGGCAGGGTGCATCAGGAGTGAGCGGGAAGTCACTAACTGGTGTCTGATTCTCTCCCTTTTCTGGAGACATCCATTTTGCTTATGTCTCCCTCTTCCTGAATCAAGAAACATTCAGAAATGCTGTGGAGTGATTCATTTTGCTTGTGGCTACCATAAAACCAGCTTGGGGCATAAGAAGGTCCCTAGTTCCTGGGAGATTTGACTCCACAAAAGCTGCAGATCACTTCAGGGCATGGGGGCCCTGTTTATCCAAGACAGGACCCCTTTACCCTGTGGACAGAGTGGGAAATAAGCATCTTCTTCCCAGGCATCTCCATGACAGAAGTCATGTGAAGGCAAGCTTTGGTACCTCCTTAAAGAGGCCAAGTTAGAGAGAAGATTTTGCTGAGGGCACACCAGCCTTTGCTGAATCTGGCAGTGGAGATAGTCATTATCATCTAGCAAAGAGTAAAAGAAGCAGCAAAAACTAGAGTGCAGAGAACAAGAAGGCCTTAGAGCGTCTGTTACATCTTTCAATGAGCTTGAACCAATGCCCTGAGCAGAAGTATGCTGTGGTTTGAGGAGCATTCACGGAAAAAGAGCAAGACATTTCAAACAGGTTGGTCCCATGGGGTTTATTACCTGCTTTGTTATATTTTTTCCCCCTCTATTACTGTATTTTAGAAAAAGCACAGGAATATACTATACTAACCCACTCTCTAAGCTGCATTTTACTTACCTAGAAGGAACAGGAAGTATCAGGAGACTACAAAAATAGCAAAAAAATATTCCTTTCTGGGAACTAATTCCAGTTCATCTCTTTCATTAATTATAATTGTAAGCACTGACAGAAAGTGGTCCACTTAAAATGATCCATCACTACATGGAGCAATTCAAACTGTAAAGGAAATAAACTCATGAAAATTTTACAACTGATTTGAAACTGCCTTCAGAGCTTCCTAAACAGAGAAGCCTACTATCTGATTGGGTTGATACCTAAGTATATGTTAGTAGTGATAACTAAGCACTTCTTAGAAAACACTGTTGTAAGCACCTGTGCTTGCACACACACATGCAAATACTTACCCACCCACACGCCATATCAACATAAATGTGAAGGAAGACATTTTTTTCAGGAAAATAACCCCAGAAATGTACTACTTCTTATAATTATGTTGCTCTGTCCGTGCTGCATATGCCTTGCTGAAGCATTGTAAGGTAAGGACCAGAATTCCTCAGTCACTGATGAAAATGAGGAGCAATGAGAAGTCCTGGGTTAAGCTTGGCTGACACATCAGTATTTTGTGGAAAGCCTGCCTGGACAAAACTAGTCCAGCTTTTTTGTAAGCACATCGGCAGCATGCAAAGGTTTGAAAGACAACTGTGCAGACAGAGAGAGCTTTCCTATGTTTTGCCTCTCATGCCATGAAAGCCTTCCCCATTTACAGCAGAAACATCAGGAATCCCCAGCAGAGGAACAGACCTGGAAAAACTAAGGAAGAGCAGTTGATACATGGGGAGTTCCTGCTGCAGTGTCTCTGCAGGAAGCACAGCATCCCAGGTGTGCCTGGGTTAGTCTGCATGTGACATGAACACACATGGTCTGAGCCACATCACTGCAACAACTGCAAAGTGCTCGGCTGCAGCATACGTAACATGCTCACGTGGCATTGTCATTCTGTGCACACACCATGCCTGTTCTTCTAGGGTGTCATGCAAATGAAAGCAAACTACTGTTTTCCAACCTGTTAGGCATTCAAAAAATTCTGGAACAAATGGCTACATTCCTCTTCTCCATGAAGGACAAGGAAGAAGGAATTTCCAGTTGAAAAAGAGAACAGGTAGGTAAAACTCCCTGGAAGGCATCTTCAAGAAAGAAGTCTTCAGAAGCATGGAACTGGAGCAAGCAAAGGGAATTCCCCTACCTCTCTTCTAGAATCATTGCCTTATGCCACAATTGGCCAAATAGGTACTTCAGTAATTCATATTCTGTATTTTTGTTTCCCTTCCTACTGTTCCACCTGCAGAAACTTTAATAATTAATTTCCATTACATAAACATCTGTGTTTGAATTTGGTGGTATGATTTTTAATAGCAACATGCATCAAAGTTTTTAGAATTTATTTTTACAAGTAAAATGTCTGAAAATTCCTTTGTTTCTAGTAGTTTTCTTTGAATAAGTAGGTATTTTATTTTATTTTTAATTTATGTAACTATGCATTTAAAATTGTGACTTTTTTCTGAATTCCTGGAGATAAGAAAAAGTTCAAGATCCCACTAAAGGTCCCCTAATTATCCTAACCATTTGCAACAGACAGGAATGTGATTTGTCATGAATGGAAATTATGCTGCCACTGGGAGTGGCAATGGCTTTATATTCTATTGCTCTAGCAACCCTGACATCAAGCCTTACAGTCAAATTGACACCATCACTCCTGAGGAGAAGGTAACTATCTCCCTGACCTTTAATTCTAACCTTCACATTGCAGATGATATGTCGAGGACGTGTCTAAAGATTAATATATACATTAGTGATGTACACATCTGCCTAGCATAAATATATTGTATGTATCACCTTGAAGAACTAAGAATATTTTCAAGATGCTATGCAATGCTTTGGATTGTATTAAAATTTATGAGTTGTGTGATAAAGCTATGCTTAACTTGTACCAGGTGTGTTTCTAAAGAAGATTAAAACCAAACCATTTCTCACTTTTTCTGCATGACCCAGGTTGGTAATTTATGAAAGTATAATCTTTCTATACTGGGCTATATTATAAATATATACACTGATAACTTAATTTTTCCTGTGGAAGAGGGGAAAGGTATCTTCTGCATGGGTGGAGAAAGTTATTCAGATGCAATAACAATGAAAACAAAGGGACCTAGAATAGCTGGAATCTATAAAATGCTGGACTGAATTTCTCAGTGATCAGATATCTCTAAATCACATTACTGTATGAAAACAGAGGGAAAAGACTTTCATAAAAATGGGATCTACTCTATCCTGGGTCTAAGAATGTGAAGCAAAGAGTACATTCAAGAGTTCCTCCTAGTAATAAGTTTGATTGTAACTGAACTATATATCAAGGAAAAATGTTAAAGCGTCAGGTGAAATAAAGTATATGACTGGGATTTTCCAATAATGCATAATATGCCTTTGTTGAAAATATTGCTAAGTCAGCTTTTCTGTAGTTCAGTTTTCTGTGGAATGCTTTTTGAGCAACCATTCTCGTAAAGACACAGCATGTGAGGCACAGTTGATTAATATGCACAAAGTTTTTAGAGAGATACAGAGCATAAGGTGTCATTAAGGAGAGTAATTGGTAAGTACTATGCCTACATGACTTGAGGCAAGAAAGCTCAGGCCATAAAGTGAGCTGGCACTGTGGTTATGACAAGGTTAGGCTTAATTAAAAGAGTTATAACTATTGCCTGGGATAAGAAACAGCTGAACCTAGAATACTGTTTCTATAAATATGTTTCTTCTGCCATTCAGGCTGCTGATTTTCAGATAAACTGCTTCAAACTCAATTTCACTGTGAAATCCCAGACATGGCTAGTCAGGAATCTTCTGTGAGCAATTCAGCCGAGCTACTCCAGAAAACCCTTCTATGCTGTACCACAGTATCTAACATTAACAGGCATAAGGACTAGAAAACTAAATATTTGTTTCCCTTGTTGCAGGCATTGACAACATCACGATGGGCTCGCTTTGTGCAGCCAATGCCAAGTTCTGTCTGGACTTTTTCAAAGAGCTGAGCAAAATGAAAAGAAATGAAAACATCTTTTTCTCACCACTGAGTCTCTCAGCTGCCTTTGGAATGGTTCTTCTCGGTGCCAGGGGCAACACACTCAAACAGATAGAGAAGGTGGGTTTGCTTTGCTCTCCTGGCACTCTTGGCTGATAGTGCAGTCTGATACAGTTCCTAAGCTTCCAAAGACACAATGTGCAAGCACACACAGTGCCTTAAAAAAAAAAAAAATATATATATATATATATATATATATATATATATATATATATATATATATATAAATCTTGTGGTATTCCTAATAGTATTTTTATTTTTTCCAACTAAACTCTGTTATAGCAACTGCTCAGTCAATGAATATATTAGTGATAAAACAAAAACAACATAGAATCATAGAGCATCTCAAAAGTATTTTGAATGTATCACTCAGCTGTCCAAGGCTCAGAAGTGATGGTTCCCTTTGGTATGACCTTCTAACTTTTCTGCCCAAGAAGACCCAAGTTCTTCTTTCCCAAGAAGAAAGATTGTGAAATGTCATGAGTTCACCCTCTAAAAATATTGTTCATTTGCAAGGACCTCATCATAAGGGATGAACTGGACTTTCCCCACTTAATGTGTCTGGGATAGGTCTGCAACTCTCTCTCAACTTTGAGGTACCATCCTGCAGTTGCATTCACCCAACATTTACTTGGCAGGTATTTCATTTTGGTGAAGTTTTGAGTGATACAACCCAGAGAACCAGATATCCTTCTGAGAAGGTAAGACAGTGGTGGCTCTGAGATGAAACTACAGGTGCTGGTTTGTCAGGTGTCTTCCATGCAACCCATCTCTTAATCAGAAAGCACAGCAGGGCTGACCAGCCTCTGTCTGGATTCTCAGAGCTGCTTATTAAAGTTCTTTCATTATTTATATAAGAGGCCTTGTGAAATCACACTTTTCAACAGTTAAGCCTACTCATTACAGGTTTCTAACAACAACAACAACAATATATATATATATATAAGTGCTTAAATAGCCGGCTGCAAAGGTTTGTCTACAGGGCATGCCAGAGGCACATTGGAGCTTGCTCCTCTCAGGCTCTAAGCTATCAGATTTTTGCTCAGTGTGCACAGAGCGATCACTGTACAATACAATGTGATTTGGAAGTGGACTAGCATGGGCCTGAGGAGGCATCATTTTGTCACTCTGTAAATAAGGTACAGGGTTAGAGGTGGTGTCCCGATTCATTTATTCCAACGCCAATATCAGGCTTCTCATACATGGAGAGGCTACAACTCACCCGCAGGTGCAGCTCTTCACTAGGAAGTGCAAACCTACTAAGAAACTTACATTTTCCTGTTTGAAGTGTGAAGAAGCTGGAGGAGTCCATTCCCAGTTCCAGGCACTGTTAGCTGCAGTCGGTGAACCCAGCCCAGGATGCTTTCTCACCACTGCCAACAGGCTCTTTGGAGAAATCACTTACCCGTTCTTCCAGGTGAGTGGCTGTACTGTCCATTTTAGCAGCCCAGAAATTTACTGGGGAACACTGACAGTCCAAGTAGTGCAACTGCATACAGACAATTTCCTCAAGAAACCAGATCTGAGGTGTTTGTGAGTGTGTTGGTAGGAACAGCACTGTTTTAGCTCTGTAACCACCTTTCTGCTTTCAAGTCAAGACTTTATTTTGCTTCCAAACTTTTGCTTTCTAGGCATGGGGAGAAATTTCAAAGCCAGAAGAAGGTGCCGAGCAGCCTGGAAAAGTTTTATAATTAATACAAGATATAAGTTTTACCATGTATATACCTATGCAGAGTAAAGCATATTTCATTGTGATGTTATACATCGTGGTTAATTTTTCCAAAATAAGACATTTTTTTTTTTTAATTTGTGAGGTGGGAGAAGACAGGCAACATAACAATGATATATAAGCTTAAGGAAAGGTACCAGGCTTTGGTTTTAGGTATTTTTTACTGTGATGAGACATTTCTGCTGCTCAGTACAGATTGAAAATACAGAAAAAATATATTTGCAAGCATGGTTTATTGTAAATAATATCTCTCTAAAAACTGTATCTTGAGTTAATTCAAAGATTTTTTAATTTATATGCCTTTTTTACTCATTTATTTCTTGTTGATCTACAACACATAATTATCTTGAAGCCATGAAATTATCAATCTTATAAAAATTATCATGTCGTGATGAAATTCTACTATTTCTGCTTTCCAGCAATATTTGGATTCCACAAAGAAATTCTATAGAGCAGAGCTGGAAGCAGTTGATTTTAAATATACTAAGGAAGAAGCCAGAGAGAAAATCAACTTCTGGGTGGAAAATGAGACAAAAGGTAAAGAATGTGTGCAAGTTGTTTGGTTGCACACAAACCATTAGGAGTATTGGATCTAAATTTCAGTTTCCATCTTTTTTTCCCCAAGGTAGCCATATTTTTATATATTAAACACTTACTGCATCATTTATTTATTTGTTTATTTGCTTAATAGGAAATAAATATAGGAAGAAGCACAAAAATGCCTTGAGTTCCTGGCTTCAGGAGCTCTACATAAACTTTTTGTTATTTATTTGAAGCCACTATACCACTTATCAGTTTTATGGGAGTAATTAATAGTTAAATGCAACTGATTGCCTGAAACAAACAAACAAACAAAAAACAAAAAGTAAAAATTCTTCCTAATTCATTATTTTTAAAGGTAAAATCAAAGACCTATTTGCTGCTGGTTCTATTGATCCCTCCACTGTACTTGTGCTGGTCAATGCCATATATTTTAAAGGAAAGTGGGCAGTAGAATTTAAGAAGGAAGATACCAAGGAAACATATTTCAGACTGAACAAGGTACAGTATGGGCAGGAAATGAAGCAGCTGGGGGATGGAAGTCAGATGCCTGTCTTCTATAAGAACAGATGGAATCTTTCCTCCTCTTTGTTTTCTCAAGACAAGACATTATTCTTCAGCTAAAACACTAGAGTCCTATGCCTTCTCTCTGGTTCGAAAATCAAGTATGTCATTTTTTTCTATCAATTCACATCGGAAGTGGTTCTTGCATAGATAAGATCCCAACTGTGTCAAAGTCACTGAGTACATGCTCTGGCTTTGTTGGAGATTTCACAACTAAAAGCTATTTCAAAATAGCTTGCTTTTGGAACTGAATTCGATGAATCTATTCTTCTTTTACTATTTGCAAACAACAAAATGTTTGTTTTCAGGAAAAAAGAAATGTCTAGAGTCAAATAATCTCAGAGTTCATGAAGAATTTCAATTATTCATGAAGAATTTCAGTTCATATTTGATACAATTAATTATTTTATTTTAATCCAAAGGACATTTTCAATAATATTCATGGATTTGTTTCTCATTTGACATGCCAGAAAAGAAGAAAGTAAAGAGAGTTGTAAGTAAAGTAAACTGTCACAAGTACAAATGGAAAAGTAGTTTTTACACTGTTTAAATTGGATAACTTCTTTGGAGCTACAGTTCAGAGAGAGGAACATGTCAATTCTACAAGTACAATAAGCTCTGGTCAGAGTAAACAATGTTTTCTGTACTGAACTCTAATTTCAGTACCGAAAGCAATCACAACCAGGGTGAACATTTCTGTATTTTCTGTTTCATCTGTTTTTTGTGTTCCAGAATGAGAGAAAGACAGTGCAGATGATGTTTCAGGAAGGTTATTTTAAGCTGGCCATCGTAGAGGAACCAAAAATTAAAGTGATAGAGCTCCCTTACTTTAATAATGAACTAAGCATGCTTATTCTTCTTCCTGAAGTTGTGCATGAAGACTTTACTGGCCTAGAACAGGTAATGCCTTCTTTACTTTCTAGTTACATATGAAAAGGGATGAATACAGAGCAATACTTTAACATTGCTCCAGTATGGTCAAAAAAATAATGGGGAAAACAGAACCTTTTTATCTTTTCTTTTCATTCATTGCAGTGTTATTGTTATTATTATCAATAACCCCCTACAGCTTGAAAACACCCTCACATATGAAAAACTAGCAGAATGGACCAGCCTGGATAAGATGCAACAGCTGACAGTGAAGGTATACCTGCCCCAGTTCAAGATGGACGAGAGTTACGTTCTCAACAAAACTCTCCAGAAGATGGGAGTGATGAATGTTTTTGACTGGGGAAAAGCAGATTTATCAGGAATCTCTACAAAAGATGGCCTGGTTATGTCCAAGGCCATTCATACGTCATCTGTGGAAGTGAATGAAGAGGGCACTGAAGCGGCTGCTGCCACACAGGTTGTTGTAATGCCTTTGAGTCGCCCAATTTCTTATGAGTTCAAAGCTGACCACCCATTTCTTTTCTTCATCAGACACAACCCAACCAACACCATTCTCTTCTTTGGCAGATACTCCTCTCCTTAAATGAAAGTTATTTTGGAAATTAGATCTTTCTCCCCACTGACATTCCCATTGGCAATTACCGAGGACAAAAGAGGACCCATGCTCACAGATTTTGTAAGGGAAACATTGGAGGTCAAAACCTAAGAAGTTTTAACTGATAGATTCTTAATATCAACTCCAGGTATGATTTACTTTTAGGAGGGACTTAATAAATCAGAAGGACAAGCTAAAATAGCCTCTACCTTAAAAAGCAATTGACATATCTTTTCTATTGTTGAGCTTTCCCCTTCCCTAATGTAGTATTCCTACAATAAAGCCATGATTTTAGTGCCCTAAAGACAGGTGATAGATTCTCAAGCATGAAGCAGACAAGAGGATAGGGATCTGCATTAGAAGGATATCTATATGTAATTAGGTACTCAATCTCTTTTGGCTTTACCTACATGACCTTTGTGTAGATCTAAAGAAAAATGCCATTTTGTATGGGAGTAGCATAGTAGCACAAGTTTCTTGTTTGTTTTATCCCTCATCAGAATAAAATAAAAATAAAACTTTTATAGTGATGGCATTTAGGTGGATAGCCTGTATTTGTTCTATTTTTAATAATAAAACCACTGCAAAGTAATTATTAAATGTAGTAGTCTGCAGAACTAAGTGGACAGGCGAATGTTCTATTAAAGCAAGTAAAAATAACGGCAATCATTTCTAAAGTGTCTAAGTAACACTGTAGTCTACCTCCAATTTTTAAATATTCATTGTTCTGAGTATGGGCACAGGACGACTCAACATTAGGACAGGTAAAACCTGAGCCTCACCTCCTATTTCTCTCTTGTATTTGATTTTATGAAGGAATTAAGAGTGCAGTTTTAGGACATGGATGAGCCAGTCTAAGGCAATTAAGGGGATGATGATGCTCCCATTGTCTCCTTCCTTCCATGTGTTTCTGCTCCTTCCCCTATGCTGTCATTATTACTGGGTGATGAGCAATTCACTGGGACCTAAATCAAGTGGAAAATTTTTGCTAAAGTAAGCTTGCTGATGACATAGTCCTCTAAACCACCCCTCAGATGTTGTGGAGTAGGTGGTGGGAAGGCATAGCCGAGGGATTGTGGAGAAAAAAGCAGCCCATCCAATTTGGCATCACATAATATCCAGAATCCACAGACCCATAAAAAAAATATATTTTTTAAGAAAAAAATTTTCAACCCTCTGATGACTCACCTTGCTTTTCCTCTTACCCTTTTTTTGGGAAAAAAGGTAACTACTGGGAACATACTAGTGTTATTTCAGAACTGCAGATTGAAAAGCTTTCCCAAATGCTGAGATATGCATGAAAAACTGTAAATTACAGAACCATGTGCTTTTAAAATTGCTAAATAAAGCAGGCTCATGAGGTGTCTTGCAATTTCAGTATGAAATACCATCTGTTACAGTAAAGTTACTGGCAGAGGCAGAATTTTCATACTAATTAGCTGGTAAAAGACAAGAATGCCAAATACAAGCTGTGGATTCTTCTGATGAAGAGAGTATGTGAAAAATAGCCATGTGTGTTTTTCAGCAACTACCGTAGGTATTTAATGTATATCTGGTTTGACTCAAACATGTATTACTTATGCTAAAAAAAAAAAAAAAAAGGTGAAAAAGTGCCTGCCTATATATACTAGTTTGTATAACCAGATCTATTTTAATTCAGATAAAACTTCAAAGAAAACAACATTTGTGGCATGTATGATGAGGGCAAGTGCTGTAAAATATTATTTTGAAGAACATGAGTCTCACAACAGGAAAAGGAATTTTGTCTGTGCACAAAAGAGAAGTATGACTGAAACAATGGTTGCCACTCACTTTACTACAGCAGAAGTAATCACTTATGATCTTTGCATTTTTTAAACCTTCTCCAGGTATATCTAGATAATCTCAAAACCAGGAACAAAACACAATATAAAGAAAAATTATATTTTCTCTTCACATAATCTTTTTTCTTTTTTTTTTTTTTTTTTCTAGTTGCCTTCTTAATTTAAGAAGAATAACAAAGCATTGAAACAATGTGAAACTGTTTTACTCTTGGCTTTATTACATCAAACTGAGCTGTTTCTAGAGCCAGCCAGCTATGAAGGGGCATAACGGACTGGTAGATGTGCTTGGCCTCCTCTTGCCTCAGGTTGCTGTGCAAACACAATACACATTGACATACCAGCTACTATGAGCTCTGAAGGGCAGCTTAGACATTAATTTTACCCTAGGCCAGACACACTGACTGTCTGAGAGGTTTAATACAAGGGGCTGGTTGACTTCAAAGTTCTAGCACCAATACCAGATGCCTCTGACTGTGTGTGTGCAACAGAGAGCTGATCATCTTCATCACAACAAATACCATGACAGAGTAAAAAGCATCTGAAATCCTGTAAATGGGGCTGTTCTGGCCACATCTTGGTTCATTAAAGGCCACTGAGAGATGCCATAATAGCCTCTGCTAAGTGTGACGCAGATGACCAAGTTATGGCATGAACAAGTCCAAGCATAAACAAACATTACTCTCAAGCGCATCACAGTATCTGCTGAGCAACCACAGGAAATGAAATGTGAAAATCTGAATGGTTGGAAAGGGCTGCTTTTTCTGCTGCTTAATATCTCCTTGATGAAGCCAACATTAGGAAAGAAAGGCAAACCCTATGATCTGGTTTAGGAGCAGCTCCACAATGGACTGCCTGACAGAGGAAAGGGCATCAGAGTCCTTGCTGACCTCTTTCCTGGGACAAAAACAGATCCGGAATGGAGTTTAACCTGTTTGTCTTGCTTACACTCATAGCTTTTCCATTTCAGGAGGCACCTCTGACTTCCCCTGGCCCAATGCCCTGTTTAAAGTTACAAAAAAGCACTTGTCCATTGGTGACTACACATGGATAGCCCATTCTGGTCAAAATTTTTGGCTACTCACAGGCTGCTTCTGCAACCAGTTTTGCACTAACATTCAGTGTAGAAAAAATGCAAAACAAATCCAAGCCTGTGTAGTGGTAGACTACTCTCTGGAGAAGGTATTCTGCCCTGTCTGTGACCACTTGTAGAACCAAACTTCATCTCCGTCATCCTCTCATTTACTTTGGGTGTTTTAAGCTATCTTGCCTGCCTTGATGAAATAGTTTTTCACATGAAGAAACCTAGTGTCATTCACAAACAGGGAAATGGTACGTTATCAGATGCTCATCCTAGGTGTGTGCAAAACTGTTGTAGTGATTGTTCTGTTGCAGAGGTAGAGTTTGCAAAGAAGGCAAATATACTGGCTGGGAGAACACGTCAAAAACACTCTCATGCTCTATGCTAGAGGAGATGGTGCAACAAAATGTTTGTGGAGAAAATCTTGGACATCAGTCAGAGGTGAAAACACTGGCCATCTG
The DNA here is from genome assembly GCF_965140915.1 of Aythya marila. Classification (NCBI taxonomy): domain Eukaryota; kingdom Metazoa; phylum Chordata; class Aves; order Anseriformes; family Anatidae; genus Aythya; species Aythya marila. The sequence continues at coordinate 80,337,766 of NC_139043.1, forward strand.
TGCAGGGCTGGTTGTGTCCTTCAGGTGCATGCTCCACAGATGCCCACAGAGGACACAGACACTGAAACCTAGCATACAGAGGAGTGTAGGTACCCAGAAAAGCTCTCAAGGAAGCCTTGAAGACATGTTTGAATAACCTGTGGCTGGAATTCTAATGTGAATATGGAAGCATAAGAGAAGACACACTATGCACTACAGCTATTTCCACACAAAACTTGTGCTCTCAGGCAGGAAAAGTTTGACAGGACAAAGTTAAATCCATAGAACAGAGACCATTGAACAAGATGGGAGGAAAACCGCTTACTGTCTGTAGATTTTCCCATCCCATGATTGCTATAACATCTTCAGATGAAAAGCTCATTCTGAGCTCAGAAACTGAAAGCTACCCCAGTTATCAGGGTCTGCACAAACATGCCTGAACTCCAGCAAAACAAAACACACCACAAAGGGTAAAGTGACTTCCTTTCCCCTTCACCAGTGGTGCAACTACCTCTGCCTTAATATGTAAACTCTCTGCCTTAATATGTAAAAATTTGGGTCTTCTATTATTCCCTCCCATGGCTTTTACAGAGGCTGGATTCATTTCTTTAGTGCTCATCTAGTCTATTTTTTCAATAAAGAGTAATAGCCTTTTACAATTGAGTTATACTTGATATTGTGCATTATAATTGTCTAACAGACCATGAATGTACCTTCAGACAGTAGTTTATTTACCTGTCATAGTTAAAAGGTAGGTATAGAAGATATATGAGAATGGCCCATGCACGTACAACGGGCCTTGTTTCTGTGACCTGTGGAGAATGAAAACTAAAAGCTGACCTCCAATCATCCTTTAAATTCTAATGGCTGGTTATTTCTGAATATCTGAATACTCTGGGATCTGACTTCATAAAGCAGCAGACACTTTTTGACTGTTCCTCAAATCTCTTCCTCTGCCATGCCTACACTGTCTTCTAATTCATCTCAACACTGCTGCTCTGATTTTTTTCATCAGGATGAATTTTCAGCAAAATGTGCTTTCTCCTCACACATGTATGCTGTATAGCCTTGAGCTTATATCTGATACAGTTTTACTTCAAGTGAAAAATGGAGTGAAGAACAGTCTTTTCTCAGCTTTAGCTGCAGGTGTTCGTTGATGATGAACTCCGGTGTCCCTTTCCAGGAGCTGGAACTGATCCTTTAGGGTCCCTTCCAACCCAAGCCATTCTACGACTCTATGATAACTACATCTTATTTTCTCATAATATTTTAGGATCCTTAGATTCATCTGAACGTGAGAATCTTTCACTCTGGTTTTATAGCTAAGTTTATTAAAAATGTATTATGCTTTGCTAAATAACTTTGCAACGCTGTTTTTCCTCTTTTCCTTATTTTTAATTCATTAGTCATTTGTCTCTAGTTACCTCTACGTCTCAATCAAATTAATGTTTAACTTCAAAGGAATAACACAAAACATGCTTTGAGACTTGAACTCCACTTGCCTTGTTACAGCCTTGTAAGATACAGAAAAAGCTTGAATCATTCCATTATTTTATCAGGTTTTACTCCACTAATATACTTCACTAAAGTTTGGCTGGCTGCAAATATAGCACCAGTCTAATGTTGGTCTACTCAATGGTTTGAAGGGCAATGAATCAAAAAGCAGTGACGAAGGGTAGTAACTCAAAGGATGACTCTTTGAAGGCTAACAGGGGGAGTGTCCCAAATGGTACTGTATATATCACCAAGAGCTCAGAGAATCTGCGTAGATTCAGCTGGCAAGCTGGATTATTACATGCCTCTTTGAAGATTGTGGGGTAAGTATTTCTCCAAGTGTAACTTCTAATTTGTATTCTTTTATATGAAAAAAAAAAAAAGAAAAAAGAAAAAAAAGAGGAACATTATGTTTAAGAACTTTAAGGTAGGTATAAGACAGATATGGAAAAAAACACAAGTGTATATAGTAATTTTACATTGCCTTGTCAATATGTTTTATACTGTTTGACTGTCAAATAGTTTTAGGTGTGCAAAATCAGTGTTTGTATACCATAGTTTAAGTAGGGATGCCTCTATGTTTTGTTCAAAAATCTGGTGTCACATTAAAGCTGTTCTTTTATCTTTTTAAGATTTTTTTTTTTTTTTTTTTTTTGACTTAAAGCATTTTTTTCTCAATCCCACTCTGTGGAGAACTCGGGTGAGGTAGAGTAAGATGATTCACACAGCCCGTGGTTCCACAGTCATTAACACAAGACACCTCTCAGGTCACATAGTGGAACACGTACCCGAAACCATGGATATGCTATTCCTCCAACTTTAACTATTCTAGAGAGAGAAAAACAATATACAGCTTTCTTGGTCTCAGACTCAAAAAGAAAGAAAGAGAATGACTGTAGATTTCAATAAATACTCTGAAGGAATAACCTTAACTTGCATGGGTAGGACATTTATCTGATTGAACTAATGCAGCTGTATAGTGCATCAAGCTTTACAGCCAAACCCTGTATTTATGGCATATATGCATGTGCTTTTTCTCCCTCTCAAAAAACAAAACAACACAAACAAACAAAAAAAGCAGAGCTTAAATGAACAAGATAGTATTTGAATGATGAGCCAGTATCTCTTTCTGAAGCCACATATCAACAGCACACAGTCATATTTCTGTTTGTTTCAGATAACTCTGATTTCACAATGGGGTCCATCAGTGCAGCAAATGCAGAATTCTGTTTTGATGTATTCAATGAGCTTAAAGTTCACCATGCCAATGAGAACATCTTGTATTCCCCCCTGAGCATCATTGCAGCCTTGGCCATGGTCTATCTGGGAGCCAGAGGCAACACTGAGTACCAGATGGAAAAGGTAAGTTACATAAAACAGATGCAAGTTCCTTTTTATACTGTTCAACACAACAACAGATCACCCATCAACGTCTTTGGGACTTCTCAAGTTGCAGGACCAGCCATAATCACATTTACCACTGGATTCAAACTTGGGTGGAAGAATGGCATTCAGCCATTCAACCAAACCATGTTTGGATCGGGAACTAACTTTTCACTTATCATTGCTTTTCACTGTGTAGGGCAAGAATGACTTCCATTAAGGAGAAGTCTTGAAGAATGGTTAAGGCAGATCTCCTCAGTTTATATTATCTCACAAACTAGCCCCCTTCCAGATGGGATGGACAATTTGTAATATATAAAAGATGAAAGCAAGAGTCACAGTTATAAATAAAGTATGCGTGTAGCTGGTTTCTAGACTGGAAAATAAGTGATCTAAACTGAAGATTGTACTCACAAATTTTTGAAGTAGTGCATGCAGTAAAAAAAAAAATATTTCAAGCTCACATGAGACCCAGTGTTAGTCAGACCCAGTTATTCCAAGCCCATAGTTTAAACACAAATAGCAGTGACTCTGAGTGGACTTCACATACTTCATTTCTTCTGCTGTTACTTGCCATTGCAGGTTCTTCACTTTGACAGCATTGCAGGACTTGGAGGAAGCGTTCAGACCAAGGTACAGAAACCTAAGGTACATTAATTTCTCTCTCCAATTTTTCTCCTGAGAATAGAAAATAAAAGTGTTCTGGGTGTGCTTCAAATAGGTCAATTCCCTTCCCAAATCTTAGCTAGTTCTCTCAGTCCAAGACATGCAAGTGGAAAACTCAAGTTTGTTCAAAAAATATCCCTCCTCTCCCCAAAACAAACAAACAAACAAACAGAAAAATAAGGCAGGTTGCATATGTTGCACCAGAAAAAAAGTGATAGAATAGGGAAGAATGTATTACCTTCCTGGATTAATAAGAGCTTGCACACCTGCAGGTGCTGCTGGGGGACAGCACATGAAACACCTGTGTGCTTTCCTCCATGTTCATTTGCTGCAGCTGCAAAGATAACATGAGCCATTCTCCTAGGCCTGTCCCCATCCATTTTGGATCTCCAAAAACAAGGTTGGACTTGAAGGACGAGAAGACTATATGACTATACTATAAGACTATACTATAAGATAGTTCTCAACTCCCTTGTCACCTATCATTACTCCTATCTGCAGCTTCAGCACAAAGGTGCCATGAAAATGAAAGCAGAAGGAGGGAACTAGACATTGTATGCAGGACAACTCACCAAATGTAATCAGACACCTGATTTTTTCTTCAATTATCACTTTTCTCCTCAGGCATGTGGTTTCAGATTCATCTGAAATTGCTATATATATATATTGCTATAACCTAGGCTAAGTATCACTAGATGCTATGAATTGTACATCATTAATTGCTTAAAAGAACATCCCTCCCATGGAGCTTTTATACTCCAATACATTTGTTTGCAAATGTCCTAATACTGTGTGTTTTCATGTGTGATTATAAGTAGCTGTCTTTCTAGTGAAGTAAGCTAACATCTATACTTTTTTTTTTCTTTTTCTTTCTCATTAATAACTCAGTGTGGCAAGTCTATGAACATCCACATACTATTCAAGGAACTTCTCTCTGATATCACTACACCAAAAGCCAATCATTCAGTCTACCTTGCCAACAGACTCTATGCTGAAAAGTCATGTCCAATCCTACCGGTAAGTTGCACTTCAGAGTGATTTATTTCTAAGCCTTGCATAAATCTGCAATCCAGGAGTACTGCCTGGAATAGGGGATCTGTTAATCCAACACTCCTCACTGGACTCCCCCAGCTTTTCCCTTTGCCCCTGAAAATAGCCTGCATGGGAAGCAATTCCAGGGGAAAAAGATGACCCTATTCAAAAATAAATGGAGTTAATAAAGAAAACTAACTGGGAATGTAATATTTCCCTCTCCCTGCCCCACAAATTCCTTTCATTGTAACAGCTTTCTCTTCCTTCTTCCCTCCCTTCTCTTCTTTTCCTCTCTCCTTCCTTCTCTCCCTCCCTCCTTCTCATTTTTTCCCTGTAGGAAATAATTTGATTTCAGTATGTTTCTTCATTTGAAAACCCCACCTCAAAAAAACCTTTTTGAAGTGTCTAAATCATTTAGTTGACATTTTCAAAATAAAGCATACAAATATTCTAAATCAAATAAATTTCTTATCTTTAAAAATAAGGAAAAATAATTCAAAAGAAAGAGTGGACATAGTGATAACAAAGCACTCTCCAATGGACCTGAAGCTGATTTTGGATCAGGCTTTCTTCAAGAAAATATTTCTGCATTTCTAGTACATACTCTTAACTGGTCAAGTAATAAAAATGTCAGATATGAAAATGTTATGCATCAGAATAACTTTTTTTCTGGCCCAGTTTTAACTATTTTGTCCAGAAAACAAGCAATGAGAGCAATCTAGCTATGGCATCACTACAAAAATTGAGTCTGTTTATCTGTATTTTATTTCACCATCATAGTCTTTTTACAAACTGACTGGTTTGGTGGCTACAACTGCTGTCTTTACAGATATACTTAAAATGTGTGAAGAAACTGTACAGAGTAGGTCTGGAAACAGTGAACTTCAAAAAAGCATCAGATCAAGCCAGACAGCTCATTAATTCCTGGGTGGAAAAACAGACAGAGGGTAAGGTCAGAGAAGAGTTTGAAATATAATTTCTCATTACGACTGTGCTTGAACAACTTCTGGAAAGACTAAACAGTAGAGGAGAAATTTCTTCTTTCCATCCGCATTAATGGATATTTCCTGTGAAAATATCTGTTAATATGGATTAATACGGAAAAAATAATATTTCCATTAATATGGAAAAATATAAGACTATATTCCACCTGTGTGGCAGTGCATTTTAAATCTATCTAGCAAAAGCAGAGGTGCCTGGGCATGCACAGTTTCTGTGCCTGCAGAGTGTAACTCTTGCAAGACTAGCCCCAGCTTCCCTAACATATTGGCATCATTTTACAAGTGTGTGCTGAATGGGTAAAATACGGCCTTCCGTGGAAGAAAGTAATGCAGCCATTAGGGTGGTGGCAGTAGAAGAATGATTAAGGCATGTGCATATATTTATCAGGGCTCAGATGAAAGGAAAAATAAGAGTGACACATGAGAAGGAAGCAGTGGGATATAGATTTTCTGTCTCCCTACTTCCCTCTCCTGTTCCTTCTTATCTGTGCAAGTCTTTTTCCAAACACTTATTTGAGATATTCCTGGGATGTGTACGAATCCTTAAACCTTCCTGTCTTCTTGCAGAAATGTCTGACCAAGTGTTAGTTGTTTTGTATTAAATCATCCTCAGGAATCTGAATTCCACACCCTGTCATTTGAAGAGGAGAAAGTCAGCTCAAGTAACAGCATGTTGGTTGACCTCTAAAATGCAAGACTATGGCTACAAAAACAAAACCCCTCAAAGAAGCTCCCTCCAGCCCCATGCCCTTCATTGCAGGCACCCAGGAAAACCAGAGGAGGTGTGTTTCAGCACTCTTGCTTCCTTCTTACAGGACGCATCCAAGACTTCCTGGTACCAAGCTCCGTTGATCTCAATACTGCGCTGGTCCTCGTTAATGCCATATACTTCAAAGGCACGTGGAAGAGAGCCTTCAAGGAAGAAGACACTCGGGAAATGCCCTTCAGCATGACAAAGGTAGGGGCACAGGCACAGCGTGTGGCCAGGACAGCTGTCAGCTTGCACGGCCAGCAGGCTGCGTGCCACAGGCCCCATGCACTGCGGCCATCGGCCATCAAGAGATGAAATGGAGGCACGGCCTGAGGATCGAGCCCACTTCCTTTGAAAGCTTGAACATATACTCAATTAAAGAGAAAATTGCTCCCTGCTCATGCTCCTCACCTCATGCTTCTGTTTTGCAGCAAGACAGCAAGCCTGTGCAAATGATGATTCAGAACAGCACGTTTAAGGTGGCCATGGTGGCTGCGGAGAAAATGAAGATCCTGGAGCTTCCATATGCCAGCGGAGAGCTGAGCATGTTGGTGTTGTTGCCTGACGAGGTTTCTGGCCTGGAGCAGGTATGGCCCTGTCAGGGGAAGCACAGGAGTTATCAGTGCAGTGGCAGCTGGCTGCCATCAGAGCTTGTGCTGTCCTCTGACACCATGAGGGGAGCACACCAGCTGCCCAGGTGCTAGCAGGTGCTCAGGTAGACACTGGCCTCTTAGGAGGGCCTGGCACTCAATCTGAAAGAACAAAGAGCATAGCTAACAAAATAAAGGTAAAGGAGTGTTGTTAAGTTGTAGCCTTGCAGAAGGTGATGTATGTATGGGCAGATTTTTCTTCATTGAGAGGTTTAGATGTAGAGCTTAGGGATATGGTTTAGTGGGGACTGTTAGCGTTAGGTCAGAGGTTGGACTCGATGATCTTGAGGTCTCTTCCAACCTAGAAATTCTGTGATTCTGTGATTCTGTGTAATTTCACCCATCCCCCTGTATGAACTGTTGAGTATATGTTGTTAGAACTGATGAGGTTCAGGAATCCCTTATGATTTATTTGAAAAACCCTCATCAGACATTATAAATAAGATGCTCTCAGAACACTGTAGAAGTTTTGTAAGTGTTCTTTTTTGTTTGGTACTATTGACTGTATATAAATTTTCATGGCATTTTTTGCAATCTTTTTTCACAAGCTGGCTGCTATGTTGTGCCACCTCAGACACAAGATTAGTTGTACAAAAGGGGATGTGTCAGATGGGTAAGGAACTGAAAAGGGGACGGTGACACAGGTAGTATTAGAGAAGCAAGTGATAAACTAGAATGATGTTGATACTCTTGATTAAAATAAATGGTGGGAAGAAGTTGCATTGTCATCACAGGTATTTCATTTGCTACCTCTCTTTGCAGATTGAGAACAAAATCAGCTTTGAAAAGCTGACACAGTGGACCAATCCCAGTGTGATGGAAAGGAGGGTAGTGAAAGTGTACCTCCCTCGCATGAAGATTGAGGAAAAATATAACCTCACATCTGTCTTAGTGTCCTTGGGAATGACAGACTTGTTCAGCCCCTCAGCCAATCTGTCTGGTATCTCTTCTGCAGAGAACCTGAAGATGTCTGAGGCTGTGCATGGGGCGTACATGGAAGTCAATGAAGAGGGCATGGAGGTGGCAGGCTCAATAGGGGTGATGGGAGACATCAAGGACTCCTCTGAGTTTGAAGAGTTTAGGGCTGACCACCCATTCCTCTTCTTGATCAAACATAACCCAACCAACAGCATTGTCTACTTTGGTAGATATTGTTCCCCCTAACAAGAGAAAGAGTTGGAAATAACACATGCCTTCCCCTCCCTCAGAAAATCCCTTTACTGTAGTATTGTATCATAATCTTATCTCTTCAGTATTTTCTCCAACTGGAAAACCTGATCTAAGAAATGCCTATTTTGGAAGCTTCCGTAGCAAAGACATACCCTCAGGTGAAGACACAGCAGCAAACATGGTTACTACTTCTTTTCTCATACTGGTTACAGAATGGCTTGAGCTAAGCGAAGACTGAGCCAAAAAGAAGGTGAGAATGAAAGCACTCATCAGCCAGGAAAGGGCCAAGTGATTTTCACTCAAGGAACAAATTGCAGGCACGACCCCAAGTCACTGGGCACCCATCACATAGAAAGCCATGGGCTGTAGACATCCCAATCCCCTGCAGAATCCTGCTGACAAACCCATGTTGCCACTCCTAAAAGTTGGGCTTTGAGATCTCCAGTCTGGAGGAGATGTTTGTGGAAATGTTTCTAGTGTGCACATTATTGACTGGTGGCTACGTAAATTTTAAGTTTTTTACTTAGCTATTGGGAAATGTTGTACATGTTCACTGTTACCAGAGCTGCCCTCTAACCATGAGTTCCTCATGTAATTTTGAATTTCTTGCAGAGGTTATCCAATGTCATGAAGAGTCTCCCTTCTGCTTCAGAAAATGGAACTAGATCTAATTTTGTATAGGTACAGTTATTACTTTTCACAGAGTGTAGATTCAAAGCCTGAACCATGGAGATCCAAGTGATCCTCATAATTCAAAATTTAGTGAGAACCACTGGGCAAAAGAACTGTCTGATTTTTTGTTTAAAACTTTGGAAGAAACTTCAAATTTGAGAAAATTGTGGTTTGTCTGTTTGTGTATGTGTTTCTAAAATCCTGCAGATTCTGTAAAAGAATATGATTTCTCCATATGAAAGAAAACACTTTTCAAAATTATCCCTGTCTCTGTTGAGTTTTCTTAGCTAGTAATCTTCACTTATTCTCTAGAAAGCCCTCAGGTGGAGTTCAAAACTGGAGCACAAAATTTTTCCATGAATATATCTGGGCTTCTATGTTCCTGTGATCACATCTTCGAAGAAACATATGAGAATCCTAATATTTTCTGTCTTTTCTTCCTATGTGCAAATTGCCGTCTGCAAATATGGATCTATTGGCTCAATATTATGTTTTCATTCTAATCGCACATTTTTGATTTTGATGCATAAAACTGATTTTGTTTTTGTTAATATAATAAAAGAGACACTATGAATATTTGCCATGTGAATGATATTAACTTTATGAACAACACACTGAAAAATACCATTACATTTGAACAGCTGTGAGTAAAATGTAATTTACTACAAAATCATATTTTGAGAATGAATAAAGGATGTAGATCTGAAGCTTCTTAGGTATTTATGAAATTTTTAGGAGTTTTGATCTTCAAGTAGAACTCCATGAAGTCCTACAACCTGCGTTTTATTCCTCTCTGTATTTCAGATTAACAAGAAATAACACAATGGAATACTGATTTATTCATGTGTATTTTTCTATGCAATTCCAACAGGTATTAAAGATGCTCTGACAATTTCTTCGGAAAATATTTCAAGGAACAACTATTTTAGCAGTTTTGCCCTTTTAGATGATGAAATCATCTGAAAAACTGTGGCCAGATTCAAGGCCAGGTTAGATAGGGCTTTGAGTAACTTGGTCTAGTGGAAGGTGGATTGGAGTTAAATGATCTTTGATGTCCCTTCCAACCTAAACCATTCCATGATTCTATGATACAACTTGAAAGGCATAAGAATAAATAGGTCGAAAACTATTAGGCAAAGCATTTCCATGTCTGGTTATTTCCACATTAGCATTACCACATTAGTGGGGTGTGATAAAAGCAGATCTGTAGAAAAAAAAAACCAGCTGATGCTTGTGGTGGTTTTACTGTGCTGGGCAGCTAAACCCCACAACCGCTCTCTCACTCCCCCTCCTTTAGATAAGGAGGGGGAGAAGTAAAGCAAAGAACAACTCACGGGTTGAGATAAGGATAATTTAATTAAAGGGAAATAATTATAATAATTAAATAAAGACTACCATGAACTAAACAATTTAACTAAGGGGAAAATAAAAGGGAAAGGGGAAAAAGGGAGGAAAACAAACAAACAAAATAAATGAAAGCTATATGGAAGTGCAGAGGAAAGAAATTACTCTCTACTTCCCACAAATGAGCGATGATTGACCACGTCCTTGAAGCAAGGCCTCAACGCACGCAGCCGGTGTTCGAGAGGAGGACCGACGTCTTCTCAACGAGAGCCCACCCCCCCCCCTCTTCTTCCTGTTTCCACCTTTTATTGCTGAGTGTGACACCACATGGTATGGAATATCCCTTTGATTGGTTTAGGTCAGCTGCCCTAGTGATGTTTCTCTCCTCACTTTTTTGCCCACCCCCTAGGAGGGTTAGAGAAAGGCCCAACGCTGTGCCACTGCTGCTCAGCAGTAGACACAACACTGGTGTGATAACACTGCTGTTCCAGCTACAAGTACAGAGTACGGCACTGTATGGGCTGCTGCCGGGAAAGTTAACATTCCAGCCAGACCCAGTACAATGCTACATTATTTGTATATTATCAGGATATGCTTAATACAGACCCATTTGTTTCTCAGTGGTAAAAACAAATATTTTACCAAGTAAGCTTTATTTTTTGTTCTTTAGAAGTGGAAGCAGTGATATGAACAGTTGCAAGGGAAGAGAAATTTCAACATCTCAGTGTTTACCATAAGCATTTGCCTTTTTCATCTTTTATAGCCAGATGCAGTTGATCCAGTCTTCTCAATGTAAAAGCCAATATACATAAACAATACGAGCACTGACAAGCATTTTATTTGCAAGTTAGCCTTTCCATGATTATTAAACTAGGAAATGCTTGAAGGGCAAAGATATGCCTCAATGACCTACACTGTTTCCAGAATGACAGCGAAGGTCAAAATGAAGGAATGGGAAAAAATAAAATAAAATGAAGGTTGCTTGCTTACAAGCAAGTACAAAACTTCCTCTTTTTCAAGAAGGAAAACAGAAGATGAGAAAGAGTGTAAATTCAGCAACTGCAACAAAATACTGATGGCTGGGCCCTGGCCCTGGCCATCACTGACCATGTAGGAGACACATATTTAAAGGTCAGGCTAAAAGTGTTTCTCATGAAAGGGGGTGGCAGGCCTGATGGGTGGGATGATGAATGCCTGCTGTGGCCTCCAAGCTCTGCAAAGTTCTGGGGAGATTTGGGAGAAGCAGCCCTTCCCTTGCCCCAGAGAAACGGGTTGAGCTGCTTTACCTTGCTTGCTGAGCAGAGTGCAGGTGTTCCTGGAGCACTGAGGGACCCCCGTGCTCTGCTGGAGCACCTCTGTGCTTTAGTCTGGCAGGTTTCAGTTCCCAGGCCTGGTTGTGGCTCTCATGCCAATAGACACCTAAGAGTATTTCTGTTTTTTAAAAAGGCTGAAGTCTTAACAGTGTTAGACTGTTTCAAAAATGTTAACTAAAAAAGATAAATTAAAAAAAAATATATCTTGAAAACCTACCTGATGCTACTGGAATTTCTGCCACAGTAGTCTCTGCTTAAATAACAGGCTACTGGCCTTTTGTGCTTTCTGAAGAATTAAGACCCTGTTTCTCTGAGGAACTGTTGTGCAGCACCTGACAGAAGGGTTGGCAGGAAAGACACGGGAAGTGATACGAGGCATGGTATTTCAAGTTGTGCCTATTCCCACTTGCTGGTCCACTGGATACCACTGAGAAAGTTTGGCTCCATCTTCTTTACTCACACCCATCAAGCATTTATACAGATGAGTAAGATCCCTTCCGTGCCTTCTTGCCTCCAGGCTTAAAGTCAACCTGGTGTCCACCAGGACCCCCAGGCTCTTGTCTGCAATGGCAACATGATGGTTTTGAGTCCTGTACAGTGGAATTTCTTCTTTTCTACAGTAGTCCTTTCCTGCAGGGGCCAGGAAACACGACAGGAATATTATGAGGAATCTCAGGAGGCTACCAGTCAGAAAAAGAGGAGAAAGGCTTTATGGAAAGATAGCTGTGCTGGAACAATCCAAGAGATTAGTTTATCCTATTTTGTGCAAAAGAAAAATGCCATTATTTCTAGAAGGATACTCCAAGACAACCAGCATGCTGGGCAGCCTTCCAGTGAGTGGTAGAAGCTGAAGTGACAGGCATGGTAACACAGGCAGGGGACGGACCCTGATGCCAGTGGCCAGCTCATGTACAGCAGGTGTAAGGGCCTGGTTACCACGCTGCCTCCCTAGGACTTGGTGAGGGAAGACCACCCATGGCTTCATCCTGGCTGTTGGCTGATCCCAGGGACTTGAGGAACGGACGAGGGATTTTGGATACTCTGTGGTGACCAACAAAGGGGGTGCTGTGTGGCCTAGACCAGAATTGGTGTAACAGCAGCCCCTGGACACTGTGTGCTTGCTATTAAGCAAACGCATTGAGTAGGTGTGAGATACTTGTGGCCAAGGCCATCACAGGATCCTTCTGAAGGTGCTTTCGCTGGAGAATTCCATGCTGCCAACACTGAAATACACACTTTTGACATCGTCTGTGAAGGAAAAAGGCAGCACTGCAGGCAACAATTTCAGTCTCTTCAAAGTGGCACAGTGCTGCTGCAGAAAGGTGCCAGGTGGGCTGTGAGCTCATGTCCAAAGCAGTTTGACCAGACACGTCATTTTCTTTGGTCTGGGGAAACAACATAATCCCACAGAACAACTGAGAGAGAAACCATCACTGATAGCTACAGTGCCAAGGTTTGCAACCACAACTAGCTAAAAAATCTCTGGCAGTCATCCTGGACATGAAAAACACACAAAAATACCAATATATTCCTTCTTGCTGGCAAAAGAGTGAAAGCATAGAGGAGAACAAAATCTCTATCTGCATAGGTTTTTGTGATAGAATGAGAGATTTTGGTGTGTGAGTTGACCTGGACTTCATATTCTTTTGGAAAAGATCAAATGTCCAAGAATCTGTTAGTTTAGGTACAGGCCCACAATGAAATGCCTGGCAGAGCAAAGGGCAGCGAAGTCTTACCTGACCTCTTTCTTGTGACAAGCATTGTCGAAACAAGGACATGTGACAAAATACATCCTTTTGTGTTTGTGGAACATTACACAGTTGTACTGGACAGGGCAATCCATTATCAGTTATTCCAGGAAGCATTTCAGCTATAGGAAGGTGTGCTTCATCTCACTAGTCTTCATGGAAGATCTAAAGTTGATGAGTGGACTATGCATGACCTCTTATATTCTGATGATTCTGTGCTGATGGCTGACCATGATCAAAGTTTTTGCTTACTGTGGACTGATTTTGATGTTTCTGCACCTTCCTTTAAATTAACCATTCATGTGACCAGAAAAACAAACAAAAACAAACAAACCAAAACAAAAAAAAGGAAAACATCACCTAACAGCAACAGTAACCTGGGATGTGCAATAACATGCTTCTGGAGGAATTTCTTGCCCCTTCTTTATCATAAGACAAAAAATTCCTCTCATCAATGAGTATATTTAACTCACGTAGTAGCAGTGACTCATATATTGTAGTGACTCACCGGATGTCTTTGTAGATCCTGAGTTACAGGCTGTCTATGATGAGCCAAACGTGATTTGGGCAGATGGTGCAGAAACGATAAGGTGGCTCTTGTATGGTGAGCTGGAGCGTACTGCTAGACAATTTGATAGTCAAGGAAAAAGGTTCAAGGCATACTCAAAAATTAGAAGTGACAGGGTACAACATATTGGATATCTTTTGATATCTGAGCTATAAAGTATACCATAATGGATAGTGGCAGTGAGTGTTAAAGCCTGCTTGAACAGAAACAAAGCATTCTTAAGCAGGAAAGGCAGAAGGGGTAGCAGCCACAGGAACACCTTGCAGCAGGAGCACTCCGAATTGTGTGATTTAATGTGTTTACCATACACAGACGCATTCACCCACTTGACCTGTCTTTTCACCAGCATAGTGATACCATCTTCACCTAAATGGGGCTCACAACAGTGGTGACTGTTTTAAGTACTGTTGAAGCAAGGAAATAGCTCATTCTCTTTAAAATAGGCTTAAAATAGATTCAAAAGTACTGCCACCGAGTAGCAATGACTGTAGCAGATTGGCCTAAGCTATAGACAGTGCCGTGTACAGTATTAGCTGTACTTACATGCACCAGACAAGATTGAGGTCTTCACTACTATTATTGCTCTAGCATCTTTGGCTGAACAAGACTAATAAGGACTGGATTAAGCGGAGAGATATGGACCGTTCAGAATCTTTCCACTTGCACAGACAACTGAAAGGGTTAAGAGGTCCACCTCTTCTCTGCAGAAAACATAATTTGTTCTAGACAATTTCAGAGGCATTTTGTGTATTGACTTTGGATTTCTGTTGTAAAATCACATGGCATACAGAGAGGTCAAAGTAATTTTTTTGTTGTCTGTTCATTCTTTTATTTCAAAGGAATTATGAGATTGCATTATTCTCGCTATTGTATATTATGACTGTCCTGCAGACCATGAATGTTTCACCTGATGTGCCATGAAGTTACTGGTGGAAGATCTGAAAGAATGGTCTATGTATTTACAAAAGGCACTTTTAGAACCTAGCATCTGGTGCTGTGACCTGTGGAGAAGGAAAAGAACAACTCATCTTAAATCACTCTTTGAAATTTTAGCAATGAGTTCAAATTCTTCTTTTGCAGCATCTGACTGGGGTCTGAATTTCCTAATGTCTGAATTTAAAAAGCAACAAAAGACTCTTCCCTGATCAACCCCTCTTGCCACAACACATACTTCTTCAGCTCTCTAAATCTTCCCAATGCAGATGCTCTGAATACTGCTTTCAAAATTAATTTACATTTATACAATACACTTATAGTTTCCACTTATAGTTCCACTGACAATCTGCACAGAGCTTATCTCTGGGTAAGTTCCCTGAGCTAGACTGCTCTAGGATGAAACTTGGCTCTGTGAAATGCGATGTCTGTGACTGTCTGGGGGAAGGAAGACTAATGATAGTGATAGTCTGTCCAGCCAACACCAAAGAGAGAAAACTTGCAGTAAGTGTAGTGTGGGCATACCACAGCAAGCAGTCCTGCATGAGCTGCATTTTTTTTATGTTCACAGAATGGTGACTCTGAGAGGGATCTGGCCTGCCAGTACTCCTTACAGAGGAAAGATAAGGAAAGTAACTCAGAATTCCTTAGAGACATTGTGTATGATTTAATTTCACACGTTTTTTTGTTTGTTTTGGTTTGGGTTTGCTTTGTTTTCACTAGCTATGCCATGCTATTTGCTTCTGTAACCTAATCATACTCAGTATTCAAATGTCAATGAACAGCTTTTACCATTATTTTTGCTCCAGTCTTTTCAATATGCTCTACCATTTTCTGAAAGGTGCTACATGCTATTAAGGGAATCTTTCATTCTGGAGATTTTAGGCTTTCATTTAGGGATTATTATTACAAATAATGGGCATACTCTCAGTAAAACTGTGTGCCTGACATTGAGCTCCATCCATCACTTGATTTGGCAAACACAGAATGGGCAGCATGGGGCGTGTCATGAAATTACACAGGATATAATTCAAGGAGTTCAACAAGTCTGTCCCAAGTGCAGCTGAGAAGCTGTGCTTTTACCATCACAGCCGAAGCTGATAAGGTAAGCATTTCTTTCAATTATGATTTATGTTCTAGCCTGCAATTTTTAAAAATGATCTTATAACTTAGAAAAAGATTGATGGAGCTTCATGTTTGTGATCTTCCAGATCAGTTGAAGATACATACCATTTAAGGGGTGGCTTCTGAAAAAAACTCATCTCACCTTGTGCTGCATTACTGTACTGTTTCACAGTCTAATATGCATAAAGTCAAAGTATTTGTTTGTATGAAGTAAAGCTTTGTTTCCTAACACTTTCATATTGAAAATCTGGTGCTATGTTAAAACAGTCTTTCTGCCCTTTTCCTCTATCCCTTTCTAATTTAGAATTTATATACAATATTGAATTTGTTTTAATTCAAGAAAATGGAATCAGAGCTCAGTTGCAGGGATTAATGAACATGTTCTCTGAATGAAGTTAAGGAACGCAGCTCAATCAAGGTGGCAACAGCACACTGCAACTCAGTGTTATCTTTAAATTTTACATTTTCTGAAACTAAAAAAGACCTATTATTTGCTTCAAGAATATATTCCTTCAACAAGACCATAAATGGAGCTTAAAACCTAAAATATAATACCTTGTGGAACTAGTAAATAATCCAAAAATATGCTTTACATCACCTACACAAGTGGTTTAAAGGTGAGATGGAATATGCATCCAGGGGAACAGCTGGATATGCTGTTCTTCAAATTATCCCAAATTAAGGGATGACTGTCACATGAATATGCTGATTCCACGTGGAGAGTGATGCATTTGGCAGAGTATCCTGGATTTTCCCAGCACATGGAGAAATTTCACCTTAAAAGGTTCTTTCTGCTTGTGACAATATATGGAAAGATATAGATGGTATAAACACCCTACTGCTGCATTAGGCTTTACAGTGTTGCTGTTGCAGGGACAATTTTAGAATAGTGTCAGAAAAAAGGCAGAGAAAATGTTTAAACACTGCAGATGTGAACAATCTGCAAGCTAAACACAGACTAAACAAGCCCTTTTTAATTAAAAGGTGGCTTTTATAAAAAAAAAAAAAAAAAAGAAAAAAAAAAAAAGGAAAAAAAGTAATGATGCTAACTTTTGAGACCTCTGATGAAGTAACCGGTGTTAGAACACATTGATTTTAAAAGTGACATTAAAAACTGTAGTGAAGAACCTGGTTGGAGTCTCACATGAATGAAGAATCTGAAAACAAAGCTCTGTGTCATTTTTCCCCTACAAAATACGAAAAGATTATCAGTGTGCTTCTTTCAAGGTAACTAATAGACTTTGCAATATTTTCAACAATATAGTATACATGTACAGAGGAGGACTCAAGTTTCAAACAAAAGAATCACCAGCCTACACATAACTGGTAGCTATCCAGCATTTTGATCGCACACCTGCCTTTTAAATACACACCACTGTATTCTGTTTACTCAAAAAAGTTGAGCACCATGTATGGGGGTTCAAGTGCATTGACTTTCTTGCATCGCAATTCATATTTCATTTCAATGTAGTAAGTCAGACTGTTTCTGTTTGCTTTAGACAACAGAGATTTCACAATGGGCTCCATCAGTGCAGCAAGTGCAGAATTCTGTTTTGATGTATTCAGGGAGCTGAAAGTCCACCATGCCAACGAGAACATCTGCTATTCTCCCCTGAGCATCATTTCAGCTCTGGCCATGGTCTACCTGGGAGCAAGAGGTAACACTGAATCTCAGATGGAGAAGGTAAGTTACTTACTTGGGGTGTAAAGTGGCCTCTACTTCTGCTTGTCGATCCTTCTAAGTAACATCACTGAAATATATTATCCACTGATGAGGTTCTCACATTTTAATGCACCAGAAATAAGCTAGTCACAAAATGGAGATTGGAGATTATTTAAAGCTGGAGAACATTCTAAAAGATGTGTGTGTGTATTTTCAATATAGGTGGTGATTAGTTTCAACTAAGAAAAAAGAAATATCAAGGACAGTAACTAAATGGATCACCAGTCAGGAAATTTTACTATATTATTTTTTTCTAAATTCTGACATCTTCCAAATTATGTGTTTTTTTCTAGTTGTTGTTGTTGTTTGTTTGCTTGCTTGGTTGGTTTTCTATTGGTATAAAAAAAGATAAAAGAAAGGAAGAGAAGTAATATTATATATAAATATATATAATATGAAATGAGAAATAAAATGAGAAATAATATGCAACTAAGTTAATTTCTAGATGTTCACTGAAAAAATTGTTACTTAAGAAAAGGGTGATATTCACAATTTCTCAGAAGTCTACTTGAGGTATAAACCAGTTACAAGATCACTTGTAACTTTTCAGTTCATCTATGTTCTCAGTCAGCATTTTTTGTCTGTTTCTGTTTTTGTTTTCTGAGCCAACAGGCCTACCTCAAACATCATGTGTAAATTTTAAATGCATAACATTTTTGGTCATGCTTGTCATTTCTCCCACTGACATTTTCTCTTCCAGGCTCTTCACTTTGATAACATCACAGGAATGGGAGGCACCACTGACTCCCAGGTAAAGAAATAGGTTATCTCCCTTTCTGCCCTATTTTCTCCTCCAGACAGAATGAGAATTACTCTGCGCTGCTCCAGGCAGTTTCAGATCATGTCAAAAATGACAGAAATTCTCTCAAACCAAGCAGGTCTGTGGAGGGAGGTAACTCGTTACACCTGTAACTCATGTTTAAAGCCAGGGAAAGAAGGAAGGTTGCACAAGTTGCACCAGAACAAGTGACAGGATGGGGCAGGATGCTTTGGGCACCAGGATGCCTTCCTATGCAGGGGAGCATGTATATGCCTGCAAGTAGTGCTGGAGGACAGCATGTGGAAGGGGCTCAGCACCTGGAGCCA
The DNA here is from genome assembly GCF_965140915.1 of Aythya marila. Taxonomy (NCBI): domain Eukaryota; kingdom Metazoa; phylum Chordata; class Aves; order Anseriformes; family Anatidae; genus Aythya; species Aythya marila. Next base: position 80,356,404 of record NC_139043.1, read on the forward strand.
GCGTATGGCAGGCAGACTGCAGCGGAGAGTCTCCAAAGCAGGGCAAGAAGATGGTGAGCAGGAACAGCCCAGAAGACTCAGTGACAGGGAAACGACAGCACTCTTGCAAAAAGTGTGTTTCAGGGGATTTACCTTGAGAAAGGTGTATTTGTCAGTTCAGTGCACCACCATCATGGCAGCTGCTGTCACAAAGGGGACAGCTCCAGGTCTGGGGCAGGGATTTCACAGTGGCCTGGCTGTTACTACTGGTGGAGACGGTCCCTCAGGGTCTGATTTTCTGGGTAAGAAACTAACATGATGTATTGCCTTGTCTACATGTCATCCCCTCAGTGTGGCCCTTCTGAACACATCCACGACTCATTCAAGGATCTTCTCTCAGGCATCGCCATGCCAAATGCTACGTATGTACTCAAGATCGCTGACAGGCTCTACCTTGAGAAAACATACCCGGTTCTTCCGGTGAGTTGTGGTACAACCTTCAGCAAGATCCCCCCTGGGGAAGCACCACCAACAGTAGTCTGCTGGCTGTTGATGAAGAGGTTGCTGTTAGCCACGAGGGGAATTGGTTCTGGCCCCAGGAACAGTCCAAACCTTTCTGTAGCTTTTTGGGGGAGGCCAGGCAATGGTATAATGGCAAAATATGTGCCCATGCTGCAACAGCTACAGGGAGTAATCCATATTGCTGTTTATTCATTAAAAATGCCTTTTAATGAAAAATGCAGCCTTCAAGGGAGGAATCTAGAATACGTGATGTGAAAGAACAAAGACCAAAACTGTCAAAAATATTTTTATCATTTTTTTCAAAGCCAGATATAAAATATTCCCAGTGAAAGAAAGCTTTGGTTTTGAAATCAAAAATAGGAATGTACAGACACAGAATTCAAAAGAAAAAGCAGGCACGAAGAGAAGGAAACAAATATCATCTGTCCTTAATAATGCTCACTGAACTGGAAGTGTAATGGTAAAATGAAGAAAATATTTCAAAATTTGAACCTAGAAACCTAAAAGTACCAAGTCTAAATATGTGAAGTAGCCTTTCTTGTCCAGCTTCAAGATTCAGTTACAGGAAGACAGATGATTGACATGCTCAAGCATGTGATAGAAGTTCGTATTTCTTTTAACCAATGATTCTGCTTCATTTAATAATTTTGCATTTTGCATTCATATGCTTTAAAGTTCTTAACAGTCTGACAAATGCAATTCTTCTGTTTACAGGAATACTTAAATTGTGCAAAGAAATTCTATAAGGCAGGGCTGGAAGAAGTTGACTTCAAAACAGCTACAGAAGAAGCAAGACAGCTCATTAATTCCTGGGTGGATAAAGAGACAAATGGTAATGACTAAAGATGTGGTAGCGGATGTTTGCCTGTACCTACCATAATCTAGACCCTTGTCTTCCTCTCCTCATAATGAGAAAAAGCAGATCAAGCAACACCAGGTTGACGGATGCTATGAAAGCAAAATCCCCCAGAGCACCCATGAAAACCAGAGGTGTGTCTCAGCACTCTCTGCCTTGCTTCCTTCTTACAGGACGCATCCAAGACTTCCTGGTACCAAGCTCCGTTGATCTCAATACTGCGCTGGTCCTCGTTAATGCCATTTACTTCAAAGGCATGTGGAAGAGAGCCTTCAAGGAAGAAGACACTCAGGAAATGCCCTTCAGCATGACAAAGGTAGGGGCACAGGCACAGCGTGTGGCCAGGACAGCTGTCAGCTCGCACGGCCAGCAGGCTGCGTGCCACAGGCCCCATGCACTGTGGCCATCGGCCATCAAGAGATGAAATGGAGGCACGGCCTGAGGATCGAGCCCACATCCTTTGAAGGCTTGCACTCAATTAAAGAGAAAATTGCTCCCTGCTCACATCATCTTATGCTTCTTCTGTTTTGCAGCAAGACAGCAAGCCTGTGCAAATGATGATTCAGAACAGCACGTTTAAGGTGGCCATGGTGGCTGCAGAGAAAATGAAGATCCTGGAGCTTCCGTACGCCAGCGGAGAGCTGAGCATGTTGGTGCTGTTGCCTGATGAGGTTTCTGGCCTGGAGCAGGTATGGCCCTGTCAGGGGAAGCACAGGAGTTATCAGTGCAGTGGCAGCTGGCTGCCATCAGAGCTTGTGCTGTCCTCTGACACCATGAGGGGAGCACACCAGCTGCCCAGGTGCTAGCAGGGGCCTGAGACTCAATCTGGTAAAACAGAGTGCAGTGCTGCTGTAGCCCTGCAGAAGGGGATGTTGGGATATGCAGTGATCTCCACCAAGTACCAGAGACAGGTATGCTATCAGGATTTTTTTTTAACATATATTTATTTTTGAGAAAGATTTCAATTTCCACTGATAAAGTAGAGCTCAAACGCTGTTAACAAGTCATAGGGACCATTTGTCCTGTTAATAATCATTACCAGATTTTTTCATAAAACAGTGAAAGGATTAGATTTAGAATTGGATTTTTGTAAACGTGAGGGATATTATAAAAGATCTTGTCTCACTGAAAGGTTAGCTGTATAAATCTTCAAATGGTCATATATCTGATTTAATATTTTCAAGAACTGCTTTTACACAAAAACATTTGATCTCATTGAGAAATTTTCAGATGACAAAGTTTTGGAAAACTTCATCAAGACAGATGTCATTTAGCCAATAGTCAGGAGGAAGCATACAGGACAAACAAATACATTTAAGATTGTCAGTTCTATTTTGTACACAAAATAAATGAAAAAAATAGCATCAAATGGTATTAAAACAGCTATAATGTCCATTGTACTCTTACCTTAGGCATCTCACTTTCTGCTTTTTTTTTTTTTTTTTTTTTTTTTTGTAGATTGAGAACACAATCAGCTTTGAAAAACTCGCACAGTGGACCAGTCCTACTATGATGGAAGAGAGGAGAGTGAAAGTGTACCTCCCTCGCATGAAGATGGAGGAGAAATATAACCTCACATCTGTTTTCATGGCCTTGGGAATGACCGACCTGTTCAGCCCTTCAGCCAACCTGTCTGGTATCTCTTCCGCAGAGAGCCTGAAGATGTCTGAGGCTGTGCATGGGGCGTACATGGTAGTCAATGAAGAAGGCACAGAGGTGGCAGGCTCAACAGGGGTGATGGGAGACATCAAGACTTCCCCTGAGTTCGAAGAGTTTAGGGCTGATCACCCATTCCTCTTCTTGATCAAACACAACCCAACCAACACTATTCTCGTCTTTGGTAGATATTGTTCCCCCTAACAAGAGAAAGAGTTGGAAATAACACATGCCTTCCCCTCCCTCAGAATTTGAACCCTTTTACTGTAGTATGGTAGGATAATTTCATCTCAATATTTTATCAAAGTGGAAAGCCTTTAATATCTAGGGAGATATTCTTGAAGAAGCATGTGAATTTTCAGATCTTTATGTGCAGATATTTCTGATCAGCTTGGATTCAGGACTTACATCCAGAGCTGAATGAAAATTTCAGCAGGTAACTTAGGAAGATTTCCCAATGTCCTTGACTAACTTGGGAAACAGGGCCAGTGTTTTGACTTTTTGTGAGAAATCCTGCCATTGTTACTGAGATCTGATTTCTCTATAGGAGCTTTGAGAAATAAACACTGCTTGCAGTATAATCCTTGTCCTTTCTGTTGAACTTGCTGGGCAACCATCCTTGAATTGATGCCTGGACAACTTTCAGATGAAATTCTGAACTTCAGCAGATCATTCTTCTTCCAGCATTTGTGTTTCTTTGTGCTGCACATACTGTAAGGCCATGCCACTTTTTCTGAGGGAGCATACAGATAGTCTACCATTTCTTCTTAAATAATCTCCAACCAAAACATCTTCCTGATTGATATTATTGTCCTTTTTCATTTCAGTGACATATCATTGATTTTTTGAATGTACGTGGGTTGTCCTTCTATTTATTCTAATAAAAGCTTTGCAAACTAAGCATGTCATTACCTATTTTGGGTTACTGCACCACACAACTTGAAAAATGTGTTATAGTGGGTAATGATTATTGACGGAAGTAGTTTAGAGTGGTACTTTTCTAATTTTGAGCTTAAGCAAGGTAAATCCTACAGCTCCTAGTCTTACTTTGAGCTTCTCTCCAGATAGCACATCAGGTAACTAAATTCTTTGAATTTACCATTTTATTTCTGCATAATTTTTACAGAAAGTCCATAAGGGTGTCAATAAATATATCAAGGAGATGCCTGCAAGATACAACTTAAAAATCATGAGAAAAGTAGCAGGAAAACACATTTTTATAACCACTAGCAAAGTCTATGGGAGAATTGTAATTATTGGTCTTCCCAAGACAGTCATAAAGGATTAGCTATGGTTAACACAAGTATTAAAGCAAAACAAACAAGCAAACAAACAAGCAAAAGGTATCTCAAGAGATATGAATTCTTAAGTTTTAATCTGTACGTTATGTTTTTCTTCACTTATAACTGCAGACAACACATTTTTGCTATACTCCAAACAAAAAACAACCAAACAAAAAAATCAAGACTCATAAAATATTGTCCTGGAAAAGAACATCATGACAGAAATGATAAGTGGCTTCATAAAACTACACCCAAGAGAGATTTTCAAGACACGGTCCACCTAATACCCTCACTGTGAAACAGAAGCATTTGGCTATTGTTTTAAAAATGGCCCATTAGGTGTCATTATGGATACAAAGTAATGTTTATCAAACTTCTGAAAGACAGACATCCGTTGAAAGCTATTTTTGGGTGCTTAATATAGGTTCCAATTTTGTTCTTATTTTCATTTTTGTGCAAGTGGGTGATTCTGGTCTGTATATTGGTCTGTATATTGAAAATGTAGATCAGTGGAACTGTGCTTGGAACCAAGTGATTTTCTTGGGAGAAGTCAGAGGTATTATTTGATGAAAGTCCAGGGGCATTTTAAGATGACAAGCCTGTGAGCGTCAGAGTAGAATAATATAGAAGAGAGAATTATGAAAGAGAAAACTTCCTCTCTCTCTCTTGAGGCTAAAACGAGGTAAAAATACAGATTCAGAAAAGATGAAAGAAATCTATCCATTGTATCAATGTCTGGGCCCAGAACTATACCTGTGCTTTGCTGGTCTGGGCCAGCAGGACATCCTGTAAAGGAGCTGGCACAGCAAGTGCCACAACACCCCATTTTCTCTCCTTGCTGTGTTGTTTTAGATATGCAGTACTAAATGGAATGAAAATAGCCAGGTGCAATCACACTCCTTGTAATGTCTCATGAGAAGCACTCTGTGGACTGAGTGTACCTTTCCTTCTCACATCATTTAGAGAAGGGACCATCACAAAATCATTTGGAGACCATCCATGAACATTCCACATCTCTGCACGTTTCACTGTCTTCTTGTAAGCAAACCAAATCCACAGGTGAAATCAAGACTTTGCAGGCAGTATGCTCTAGTCATAGTCACCAGAAGAAGGGCACTCAGAGAACACCTTGAACTCAAGTGAGAAAGCTCTTCTGGGCTCCCAAAAGATACTTGAGAAAGCATAGAGACACTACAACCACAAGTCAGGGATCCCCAATCAAGTCTGTAATGGTGAGGTAGGTCAAAGATCAAGCCAGAAGGTTAAGACCATGGGTCAGGGTCTGTAGTGGTCCTAACCTGAAGTGTTATATGCTTAAGAGTTAGAGGCTCACATAAAAGTTGACCTGATCAAGCACAGACCTGTGCTATACTATGCTGTGTTATGCTGCCCTCATTGCTTGTCCTCCAGGCATATACTCTGCTGAAAGTATCATGTGGCTGCAGGATAAACTTTTAGCCTACTAATCATAATGGAGGATCCTGTAGATGTCCCCAGACTGGCACCTGTTGATGATGCTACTGGAATATCTTTGTCTTCATCCTGAAGTGAAACAGCATGTGTCCATCCAAAATACATTCTTGCTCAGCAGTAGAAATGATCAACAATGTTGCTTACTTCTAAGAACACCCTAAAAAAAACCCTGTCTCTTTACAGTGACAGTGAACCTTTCTATCAATGGGATCTGCACAATGTGCTGTGCCCTGACTAAAGGTTCCTCCAGTGCTGCAAAGCTTAGAGTTCCAGCATCTGAAGGGATGTGAAGTTATCTGTACTATCTCCATTTTTCCTCACCTTAGCTAAAAGTATTAGCTAGAAGTAGTTTAATCTCATCTAAAAGTATTTTAATCAATACCTTATGAAGTCTGAGTGTCTTTCCTACTGGTACCCAAAAGGAACTCTTGCAGTGGTACATTACAGAGTCCAGCTCAGCGAGGTTCATGGCCAGGCACAGACATGCAAGGTAGCTTGGGCAAGAAGCACAATCAAAAGGTGCAGTTTAAATGCTTCTTCCAAGTGAGGGGAACATAGACTGTGACGTATGCACCCTGTACTAAGTGATCTTTGTGAGAGGAGGCCATGGACTGCCCTGGGCCAGTCACAGCCGGTAGCAGGTGTCTCTGTAACTCATGAAAATAACTCCCTGCCAGTCAGAAAAGCATATGGCATCTCTGCTCAAACATAGCTAAGGAAAGGTGGTAGCTGCCAGGGACAGGAGACATGAAGAGACACAAAAAAAGGAAGACTGAAGAGTCAGAAAAAGGGGACACATGCGGAGAAATGTGAGATGATTTTGGAGAAACAAAACAGAGGAGACACGTGGAAGGAGATGTTGGGAGCACAGGTAGAGACACACTCTTGGGAGGAGGTACTCCATGACAGAGGGCAGACATACCTCTGAGGCACTGTGGCCATGGGCAACACATGTTAGGCCAGTGACACCCTGGAGGGACAGCAGCCTGCAGGTGACTGACACTGGGGTAGGGACGCCACTGAAAAACTGTATAAACAAGTAACCAGCAACTACTGGCAGACAGAAAAGATTATATACTAACCCCAACATCTTACATTGCTTCACTGAAGAGAGTGCAAGAAGGAGGGTAAAACCTAGGAAGCAAGGAAGGAAAGGTGATGAACTGAAGTTGACTGTGAAGAAGGGCGAAGAAAGGTTTGAATGTCGATTTCATCGCTTGTTGCATTGATAATTTTTTGGGGTCCATTCCTGAATTAGAAATTAAAATTATGCTAAATAGCAAGAAATTAGGTGAAACTCCCCCAGTCAAGACCGTTGCCTACAACAGAAGCCCACTTCTGAGCCTTAGTCCTTAGGCTCCTGCCTCAGGTACACTCTAGGTGTGCCTGTCTCCAGGCCTGCCTCCTGATGGACCTCAGCCCCAAGCTCTTGCCATGTCTCCAGTACCATCTCCTTTGTTCCTGAATGGGTGACAAAGCCCTGCGTGCACTAACAAGCCTTTAATGGCTGTCCTGTCACACGTGGAGCCTTTACCCATACCTATGCACCCAGGAGCTCTATCTGATCTCGGTGAGGGGATCTTGTGCATCCTCAGTAAGTTTGCAGATGATGGGTGAGAGTGTTGGGTAGGAGTGTTGACCTGCTTGAGAGCAGTAAGGCCCTACAGAGGAATCCAGACAGGCTGGATCACTGGGCTGAGGCCAGTTGTATGAGGTTCAACAAGCCTGAGTTTTGAGTCCTGCACTCGGGGCACAACAACCCCACGGAGTGCTACAGGCTGGTGGAAGAGTGGAAAGCTGTCCGGAGGAAAAGGACCTGGGGGTATTTGTCAATAGGTAGCTGAATATGAGCTAGCAGCGTGAAGCATTGGAACAGACTCCCCTGGGAAGTAGTTGAATCACCATCCCCAGAGGTATTTAGAAGACATATACATGTGGTACATAGGGACATGGTTTGGTGGTAGAGTTGGCAGCGCTAGGTTAACAGTCGGACTTGATGGTCTTGGAGGTCTTTTCCAACCTAAAGGATTCTATGACTTAAACTCTGCCCTGGGCCTTTGGTTCTTCCCTGTGTTACGTTAGATGTTCTAGTACAGTGTTTACTAGTCTGCAGTTCAAACACAGCTGTGCCAATAGCTGGCCAAGGACTCCTAGTGTGACCTGGGCCATGACTTGCCAGTAAGAACCTGCCAGTCATCACTGGATTCAATCCTAACTCTGATCTGTGAATGGACTTCTTGGCTTGACTTTGGATGTGCCCCAGTTCCATGATACTGCCTTATAATTTGGACTCATGGTTGAAGCTGGCCATGTTCTCTGAGCTAGCTCCAACCGTTCTTTTCTAGATCTTGCTGAGGTTTTGTGGGACTGGGCCCTGTCTGGTGAGCCTTCTGCCCTGCTGGCTGTGTGATCCCTGTTGCCTCCTGGCTTGTTGTGCCCTGGGGAGAAGCTAGCCATCACTGCTCCCTCTCTGAGCCCTGTGCTGAGTTCTGAGGATTTGTCTCTGGCCATACAGGGCCTTATTCCTATAAAATTTCCTGTGGGACTGGCCTAGCTGTGGGCTGTGACATCCCCACAGCACTCACCCTTTACTCAGCCCAGGATCCTAATTAAGCCCCCTTCCACCCTGCCAGGTCCTCCTTTCCACAGCCAGCAGGGCCCCACAGGACAGCATGACTCCCTCACTCAGCCCAAGGCCACTCATGCCATGTCCCCATACAGCTTGCTGTCTCTGCTTTGGCTCTATGTCCCCTTAAATAACCTGCTAACACCCACAAACAAAGCATCACTCTACACTACGCCCCTCCTGGGCACAGGTCTCTGTGAGGAGGGAGGATGCACCTTGCTCAGAGAGAAGGGAGGATGATGTGTCTGAGCCCTGAGGGCACTGACAACTCCTTCTGGTGCTGACCTCCCAGAGGGTATCCTTTACCCAAAAAGTCAGTTCTGCCCCCTGCCCATGGCCCAGAACCCCACTTCAGCCTCCCCGGTCCTGTCAGGCAGCCCCTGACACAGTAAGGTGGTAGCAGGACTGGTGTCCAGACCCCCACATCCCTGTCCTGCTTGTCCGTGGGGCCTGTTGATCCCAGCTTGCAGACTTATTTCCCTGCTTATTTCCTCAGCCCTGCCCTGTCACAATGGATCTGTCTGGTTGCATTACATTCCCGTGGCAGGATTCTGGAAGCAGGGAGGCTGCATGTGTGGCCTTTGTGAGAAGAGATCAGAAGTGAGAAGAGATCAGAAGCTGCCCCATGTTAGATTAGAGCCAGCTCCTGCTGGCTCCAAAAGGAATGTGCCACTGGCCAGAGCTGAGCCAGTAAGTGATGCTGGTTGTGTCACTGTGAATGCACATTTAAGAAAGGAAAAAAACCTGCTGCACCACAGCATCTGGGAGAGAGGTGTGGGCAAATGTGAGAGGAAAATCCCTGCAGACCCCAAGGCCAGTGCAGAAGAAGTGCAAGACGTGCTCCAGGCACCAGAGCAGAAGATCCCCCACAGCCCATGGACCGGTCCCTGGCGGAGCAGGCTGTTCCTCTGTATCCCGTGGTGTACCACATGGAGCAGATCTCCACACTGCAGCCCATGGAGGAGCCCACGGTGGAGAAGGTGGATCTGGCCTGAAGGAGGCTGCAGACCATGGAGAGGAGTACAGGGTGGAATATGAGGTTTGGTGAGAGCTGCTGCTCTTGGGGAACCCACGCTGGAGCAGTCCACTCCTGAAGGATGGACCCTGTAGTACAGACCCATATTGGAGCAGTTCTCAAAGAAGTGCAGTCTGTGGGAAGCCCCCACAGGATCAGTTTGGGAAGAATGGCCTCCTGTGGGAGGGACCACATGCAGGAGCAGGGGAAGAGAGTGAGGAAGGAGTGCCAGGAATGAAGCATTATGGACTAACTTCAAGCCCCATTCCCCACTCCTCTGTGCCACACAGAGGGAGGAGGTAGAAGGTGGGTACCAAGGGTATTGAGAGAACTGGCGGAAGAGCTGACCAAGCCGCTTTCCATCATTTATCAGCAGACCTGGCTATCAGGGGAGGTCCCAGTTGACTGGTGGTTAGCAAACGTGATGCCAGTCTACAAGGGCTGGGGGGTGGTCCCATGAATCCTATAGGCCTGTCAGTCTGATTTCGGTGCTGGGGAAGCTCATGGAGCAGATTATCCTAAGTGTCATCACGCGGCACTTGCAGGGCAAGCAGGCGATCAGGCCCAGTCAGCATGGGTTTATGAAAGGAAGGTCCTGCTTGACGAACCTGATCTCCTTCTATGATCGGGATTGGTCTGTTCTCCCAGGTGCCCAGTGACAGGAGAAGGGGGAATGGGATAAAGTTGTGCCAGGGGAGGTTTAGGTTGGATATTAGGAAGACCTTCTTTACTGAAAGGGTTGTTAGGCATTGGAATGGGCTGCCCAGGGAACTGGTTGAGTCACCATCCCTGGAGGTCTTTAAAAGACTTTTAGATGTAAAGCTTAGTGATATGGTAGTGGAGGACTTGTTAGCTTTAGGTCAGAGGTTGGACTTGGTGATCTTGGAGGTCTCTTCCAGCCTAAATGATTCTGTGAATCTGTGAATGAGGGGAAGTTGCTTGTAGTTTGCTTTTAGTTCTTACTGCTCTAGTCTGTTACCAATAGGTAATAAATAATATTAATCTCCCTTATCCTGAGTCTGTTTTGTCCATGGTGAGTGATCTCCCAGTCCTTATCTCAACTCAGAAAAGCTTTTTCATTGTATTTTCTCCCCATCTCTTCCTGGAGACTTCCTGTTCAAAGGAAAATTACCAGACATGTCATTTTCTGTGGTTTGGAGAAACAACATAATCCCACAGAACAACTGAAAGAGAAACCATCATTGATAGCTACAGCACCAAGATTTGCAATGGCAACCACTTAGACAGTCATCTGTAATCTGGACAAGATGATTTCCCTCTGTGAATGGCTGCTTCTGTCCCTCATGGAAAGGCAGTTTCCATATTCATAATGTGGGATGAAGACAAAAAAAAAAAATAATAAATAAATTAACATGTTTCTGCCTGCTGGCAAAATTTCAGTAGCAAAGAGAACAAAATCTCAAGTTCTGCATAGGTTTTTGTGATTGGATAGGAGGCTTTGATCTGTGAGCTGACCTGGACTTCCTCTGCATTTGCATAGAAAGTGTCTTTTATACTTCCAGGTGTCCAAGGCTTACTTACTCAAGAGTCTGTTGGTTTAGGGACAGGTCCACAATGAAATGCTTGGCAGTGGAAGGGGCAGCAGAGCCTTAGATGACCTTTTACTTGGTACAAGCATTGTCAGGGAAGGATGTGTGACAAAACTATTTGTACTGCTTTGCACAGCTGTGCTGGACATGGCGAACCATTGCCAGCTGCCCCAGGTAGCCTTCCAACTGCTATGAGGTTTGCTTACTCTCTCTAGACCACATGCCAAGAAGACTATGCAAGACCTGTTGTGTGTTGGTAATGCTATGCTGATGGCCTGTTCTGATCACTATCTTCATTTGCTCATGGACAGTTTTTGCTGCTTGTAACTGGCCTTCTGTCAACTGGCCTTCCAAACTTAACTATCAGTTTGAGCACAGCAAACCAAAACAGACATCTGGGAATACGTGTAGAGTATCTTTCTCACCCACTATCAAGGCAGAACTTTTTAAGTTCTTCCTTAGGGTAATCATGGTTATCTAAGAAAGAGGCTTCAGGGACAGTTTGAAGGAAGATTTGACTGAGTCAAATGTACAGGCCAAGTCTTATATGAAGAAATGGAAGACAAATATGTGGAAATATAAATACCTGTGAACACCAAGTGGTCCTGAACAGAAAAGGGATAGGAAGCTAAAACAGTGGTACAGATCTGAGGTTCAGTATGAACAATATGAGACACCACCTTATTAGCTGTAGACACATCTGCCCACTTTGATATGTCTTCTTCAGACTTCTAATCTTCAGCTTTGAAGGCCTCCCGATGACCAGAATTTTGTGGACACATAGCTTAAAAGGAAAGCAAGGTCTGATATACTTCTTCTGACACTCACTGTCCAGGCATATGTCCCAGTATTTTACTATGTGCCAATTTTTCATTTGGACACCTAGTACTGGAAATCACTTCTGCCTTTACTGATGCTTGGGGTATCACCTCACCTCTGTGGTGGTTTAGCGACAATGGGAAGCTAAGCACCACCACACTCTTTCACTCTCTCTCCTCAGAAGGACACAAGGAGAAAAAATAATGCAAAAAGTTTGGGGGTTGAGATAAGGACAGGGAGATCACTCACCAGTTACTGTCATGGACAAAGCAGACTCAGCATAAGGAAGATTAATATTATTGATTGCCTATTGATAACAGAGTGCCGTCCTCCCACCACTGGCTTCTTCTATCTCCTCTCCCTGCATGGCACATAGGAGTGGGGAATGGGAGTTGCACTTGTCTAAGTAGGGGCAGCTTCTGGTCTCTGCTCATAGAGGCAGCCCTCCCACTCTCAAAAACTTGCTACACAGACCCAATACAACCTCCTGAGCTACAGAAATGAAGTTCTGTACCCTCTCTGCTATTGGATACGAAAGAGTGAATGTGCCTACTTGCGTTCAGTGCCCTGGCTCCCAGTATACCAAACCGTTGGGTAAACAGCACCCTGTTATTCACTACTCTTAAGACAAGTTATGGCAAAGCCTTAATAAACACATTTATTCATACCATTTTTTATTCATAAAACTTTTACGTATTATAAATAAATATATAAATACATACAGTTTATTATATACACCAGCATTACTTTGGAAACACCTCACCCTTTCTGACCTGATCTGCTGTTTGCTCAGACAAAATGGATGACAGTTCTGGCCATGGTAGGTACCTGGTTCCTTATCTGTAGCAGAAACTTCTCTAAACAGAAGTTATTAAGGATCCTGCCTGACAACTCAGTCAAGAATAGAGCTTCTCCTAGAGAGTTTTCATTAAAAAGCACTTTATCCTCCTTGTCTCACAAGGCTTGTTAATTCTTACAGCTGATCTCCCTTTGAACACAGTGGATGGTGAGCTGGCAGCTAAGGTACTGGCTTAGCTGCCTGCTTCTCTGGATATATCTACATGACATGCCTCCGAACAGAAAGAAATTTTCCCACTAAAACGGCCTCTTTACTGCCTCCTTCTTCAGGAGATCTTCAGCCATTCTTCTCAACTATGGTAGCACTGTCCCAGTATCTCCAAGAATGTGGAAGCATCTTTTTGAAGATGGATGTCCTCTCCAGCATCAGCCTTACTGAGTTCCTTGCCTCAGTAAGAGACAAAACAGACCCTCTTTTCCTTGTTATTTCATCAGGATGTTTTATTGTGACAGGGCTACTTGGTCTATGTCTTTCTATTAAGAAACACATAGCAAGAGTAGGGTATATGGTAGCAGGATACCTATACACAATTCATTATTGGTGTTTGATTGACACCAGATGGAGGAGATTTTGGATTAAAAGTGCATCTGGGGAGACTTATTCCCAATCTCCTTTCTCTATCAGCAGACTAATACATATTTTATAGTTAGAGTTAACACTTTAAGAAGCAGGTCTATCATTAGAAAAAACAGACAAGGGTTTTAGACTTTCTTAGGGGCTTAAATAGAAGCAGCAGTCTTGCTTACAAACTAAATGAAACAAAAGCTTCAGATGGCACTTGTAGATATCTAGCAAAAAATAACATTTCCACTAAAATCTTTTCTTGCTTAAGTCCTAAGACTTGGCAAAGAAAATGTAGATTTCTACAGTATGTTTATTTTGACAAAAGGAAGCAGACTAAAGAAAAGAAAACTGCATGGTCTAAACTTTTGCTAGTGGTATAGGAACCTAACTCTTCTCCTTAACAGAGATTACAGCAATCCCCACATACATTCTGATGAATTATGTTGTACTAACTTTTTTTTTTTCTCTTTTTAAATCACACAATGCTTTTCAGAGGTCAGAATGGTTTCTTTACTGTTTGTCTTCTATTATTTAGAAGACAATAGCTTCTATAACTGAAATATATTTGCTATTGTATATTATGATTGTCCCTTGGACCATGAACACTCCTTTAGCTAAATTTTACACTTCTTCCGTCATCTGCCAAGCCATTAAGTTATTCATGAGAAACATGAGAAATGCATACCGTAAACACATTTGGAATTGAATACTTTTTGCTTTCTATGGAGCTATATTTTTCTATTACTCCCTGAGAATAAAAATTGTTTATAAGGCCTTCACACCCATCAAAATATCTTTTTCTAAATATTCCAACTCTCCAAAGAAAATGTGTCTGCTTTTCATTCTCATCTCAGTTGGTTTTCTCACATGCACACTACTTCATTTCGTTTTGTTAGGAGAAAATTAGGCTAAGTCCTGTTCTCACTTATCTCCTGTCTAGCATGGCTCAAATGTGTGTTGTACATTCAAGAAAGACCAACTGAAATAGAGTTCTGTTCTGTTACTATAACCTAATAACAAGCAGGTTAACTAATAATTGCTAATTATGTTTTCCATTGCAAAGTTTTTCACTTTTATTTTTTTTCTTTTTCTTGTTTTCATTAACATCCAGCTACCTAGTTGTAACTAAGACTTAAAGGAAGGTGACCAGTATCTCCCAGTCTTCTGTCCTACTCAACAGTCCTGATGGATTAGCAGAACTGGCAGGAAACACTTTGTTGCCCAGAATAAAAAACTAATATTTGCTCTCCCTTCAACCCAGAATGGACCCATTGAAAGTAAATCTGACCCAATTCCATCAAATGATTTTATGGTGTCAAAGGTCAAACTTCTGAAAGGCACCAGCGGGTGGGTCCAAATTCAGACTGTATAAATTCTCCAGGGCTCAGCCAGTCTCTCAACATACAGCTGGAAAGCTGTATTACCTTTGGTGCTGAAGCTCAAACGGTAAGCGCTTCTCTAGGAAAATTTACCTTTCCACTATATTTGCTCTTGCTTGTACCTAAACTTAAAAAAATAATAATTATTGTCTTATGCTTGGTATCTTTAAGGTCAGGATATTTGCATGATATTCTCTACAAAAACTTCTCACCTGTGTGTATGTATTCTGCTCTGTTTTATTATGTGTAAAAATTATGTGTTGGTTTTCAGGAGACTTCTAAAACAGTTATTCTTTGCGCTTAAAATATGTTTTTATTTCAGAGCACCTTGTTGTATTGTTCAGTATCTTTTAAATTTTATTTTTTGCAGTTTGCTTGATTGACTTCCAGTTCAACAGAATGCACAGAGAGCAACACTGTGGCATTCAGTGAATTTTTAGGGTTATTTTAGTGTAGGTGTATAAACTTATATTCTTACAATAATCTATAAATGTTAATTTGTATACAGAAAGGAAAGTGAGAGAAATATGTGGACGTGTGTGTTTATTCACATGCATGGTCACTAAAAACCTTGGTGGGGTTTAATATGACAAAGACAAACTTCAGCCTCCAGCATTAGCACCTATATAAGAGGCTGGATTCTGAAAGACAAATAACTTTAGCAATTTCTATAAATTACGGGAAGAAAACTAGGTTCATGCTGACCTCAAAAGCATGATCTTTATATAAGCATACTGGCTATACAGGACTTGTACAGCCTGGCACTTTATAGTAGTTCAAGAAAGAAACAAATATAAAGATCCTACTGCTTTACACATTCATTTGACAGTGCTGTATTATAGTTGCTAATTTATCATGTCTGCATTCCTCTTCTGTCTGAATGTCGCTAACAAAATTTAACTCCTCAGAAAGGTTATAGTAGAGGATATATACATATAGCTTGCTTCTTTCAAGTATGTCTGAAGGCACGATAGGGTGGAATTGAATATTCATATATATTAATTATGTGCATCAGTCTCTCTCCTAGACTAGATGACCTTAGACAAACAATGTTCCCTATCTACTCTTCCATTATAGAAACAAGAGTAGGAATGCAAGCCTTTAAATATCCACTGGCAGAAGGTACAATGGAACAAGTAGATATTTTTCTGCACTTATTTATTTTTAGAATATAAAAACAGCAAGCCTCTGCTTTCACATTTATCTGTCCGAACCTACTGAAATTTGCACTTTGAAGTTCCAGCTTTGCAAGTCTATCAAACAGGTCATATTTTCTTGTTTTTATCAGAGGAATTCTATCTTTCACTGAATGAAAATATGTACAAACAATTGTTGTTTGACTGCTTTTAAAAGGTAAACAGAAACTATATATGGAACTAAGACTTCTGAGAAAATTCACTGCTAAAAAGGCAACTGAATGCAAATGCAAAAAGAAATAGATTTATGAATACAGTTTTGAACATGCAGGAGAGGTGGGTATTGCAATAGGCATGATAACAATGAATGACTTTAAAACTATTTGTTGTTTTATTTAATGGCCTAAAAACTACTGGTACTTTAAAGGGGTAGATCACCACAGAAAATCCTGCATCGCACTGTGTTTGCATAGCATTCCATCATTACATTGTCATTGTGCTTCTGCTGTTTGCTCTAGACAACAGGGATTTCACAATGGGCTCCATCGGTGCAGCAAGCACGGAATTTTGTTTTGATGTCTTCAGGGAGCTGAAAGTCCAGCATGTCAATGAGAACATCTTCTACTCCCCCTTGAGCATCATTTCAGCTCTGGCCATGGTCTACCTAGGTGCAAGAGACAACACCAGGGCCCAGATAGATAAGGTGAGATTACAGTTAAGGATGAAAACCTTTGTCCCGCTCAATGGAGCCATAGCAGTTAATTATGTGATAATGTGCCCTGGAACTTGCATAGATCAAAAATCCGTAACCAGAGTTATCTAAAGCTGTCATCACCTCCAACTCCCAGAGTGTTAAACAAATGCACCAGCCAGAAATCTTGAAACTGTATTTTAGTTTGAATTTTATCATTGTTAATAGTAGGATTCTCCAAAAGAACATGGCATTCCACTGGCTCTTTGCTTAGAGCAAGGAAACTAGATAAAATCTCCAGAAAGAGCCAAAACCCATCTCAAGTTTGCAAAATGTATCACGTATTTCCTACAGCTCTCGCTTCCTTCATAGAGGAAGGTTGAATTGTTACCTGGAAGAAATTTAGTCTTAATAACAGCATGTAACGGAGCTGATTTCCGTATGTCTACTGTGGGAAAAAAAAAGAGATCATCAAAGCAGGCAATATTATGAACAGATATTCAGAGATGGTACAGCTAGATTGACACTTTTAGTCATATAGACACCCAGTTACCCAACAGCTATATTTCAAACGTCATGTGTTAATCTCAGTTGCATAACCTTTTTTGTTATACCTGTTATTTCAGCTACTATTATTTTCAATTACAGGTTGTTCACTTCGATAAACTCCCTGGATTTGGAGAGAGTATGGAAGCTCAGGTGAAGAAAAAAATTCATCTCCTTCTCTATGTCTAGTAGATAAATCTCTAGATAGAGTAGGTAGATTTCTCAGTTCCAAGCCCTTTCTGATGAGCATCTAGTGCTCTGCATCCAGCAGTTGGGGGAATTCTTTGTTTGTACGAATCGAGAAAGAAGGGAGGTAACAGGGGATTCAGAACAAACAGAAGATAAAATCCAGGACCAAAATACTGAGCAAATACACAAAATTGTGGATACTTGCATGCTTAGGCAAGGTAGTTGGATGATGGTGATTAAATGGGTCTGGTTGGGAAAGATGGAAAGACTACATGATCTGCTGGAGCTAGATTATTGCAGAGGGCAGTTAAGAGTCCTGTAGAGAGAAGTATGAGGAAATTATGGAAGAAAAACAGCACAAAATGTGTATATACTAGAAAATGACTACACCAGTATAGTTATTAGGAGCAAGAAAGATGGAACAAACTTGTTTTGTAAGCAGAAATATCTGAACTACTTTACTCTTGTCATACACTATTCAAAACCTACAAAGCACTAAAACTAGAATAACATCCCTTTTCTTTTTATTTGTATTCAGTGTGGCACATCTGTAAGCGTCCACTCTTCACTTAGAGACATACTCACCCAAATCACCAAACCAAGTGACAATTTTTCGCTCAGCTTCGCCAGTAGACTTTATGCCGAAGAGACATACGCAATCCTGCCGGTGAGTTGCTCTAAAATCTGATCCGAGACTTTTCCATGTCAAAGCCCTACTGTTCTGTAATGCTAAAGCACTGTCAGAAGTCTAGGCTCTGCTAAAGAAGTTTTCTTGCATATGGAAGGCAGTATTCATGACTTCTTTATATCACAGCCCTAAACCTCTACAATCTACAGAGAATATGTGCCTAGACAAAAGAATGTTTGTGCAAAGTACAGTCATGATCCAACCGTGTCATGGTATAAGTAAAGTAAAGGTAATATCAGTAATATCAGTAAAGATAATTTTTGTTGGAAAGAGTTAAATCCAACTATTATTTCAGATTGTAAAACAAACATGGAAATAACTTCAGGTTCTCTAAATATTCCATAGGACACGTTCAGACCAAAATATTCCGATTTTCCAATTGAAAGAAGCATTTCATTTGGAAATTAAAGGAAAACATTTTCAAAATAAAAACTGACAACAAGCATACTTCGACTGAAATGAATCAACATTTTCAGATCCAACTCAGTGCTGGAAAAGACTTGAAAAAATTGAGCATATACTGTTGCTTGAAGCAGTATATGCCAAATATTAGAATGTTTATGAGGTAGAATCATGTCTTATTGCTGCGACTGCTTATTAAGGCTAATCAATACAGCTACAGCATATTACTCTATACTATAAGGCATAATATGTAGTAATTTATAGTACAGAATAGCATTTTACACTAGTATATTATTCACATCTGTTAATTTCAGTCTTGCACTTCACATTTGCAAACTGTTTTGAAATTGTGATCTGAAAACTGCATACTCTTCCTTAACAGGAATACTTGCAATGTGTGAAGGAACTGTATAAAGGGGGCTTGGAGTCTATCAGCTTCCAAACAGCTGCAGATCAAGCCAGAGAGCTCATCAATTCCTGGGTTGAAAGTCAAACAAATGGTAAGGGCAAGCAAAATGTCAGCATAGGTATTTTCCCTTCTGCCAACATATTTGAACAGCATAGGAGAGCACTTAAGTCTTGAGAGATAAGTACAAAACCTCTCCTTTTGTTCTTGCTGATTTCCCTCAGCCAGTATGTTTTCCTTCAGGCTTCCCAGAGATGCTGTGTACTTGTTAAGTAGGGCATGCAGTCAAAAGGCACTTAAGAAATCTTAACAGGTAAAGGCAATGTAAACCCAGAGTTAAGGAATGATAGGGAGGTGTATGAAGGGAGGTGTATCATGATTTCTGCCCTAATGCTTCTCCATTTTTTTCTAGTCTCTTCCTCACCTCCTTAAAGCATTATTTTCCCCTTGCTTTAAACACAGATAAAAGACAGTGGATTCTAAATGAATTCAATTTCTAATGAGGTGAAAACATTGACAACCATGCAACTTCTGGTGTGGTATCATACTTTGAAGGAAAAAATCAGGCGATTATTAAGTTACTGGTGGAAGAGGACTACATGAGGAGCTTACTAAAGCTTGCATGTTCCTATTTGCAGAACAAATAGGAACAAAATATCAGAAGAAAACAGAATAAAATTCTGTTTTCCTCTCCTGTTATATTCTTTATGTAAAATCTCCTTTCAACTTTGGTTTGAAGCAAGTAATGTTTACTGGTACTGTTCAGGGTGGGGACTATCCGCAGATAAAAGAGGTTCTAGTGGTTCTTCTCCTTAGCATAAATTTTACAGATTTAGTTATTTTGTAACACATAAATTTCTGGGTCCTACAGCTCTTACTGTGACTCTTTACAGAGAGAAAAGCAGCTATTGTCAACACCAGCGAGCAAGTCAACCTTGGAAGTACAAGATTATAGTTGCAGAAACAAAACAATGTCCTTGCCAATACACGCTCTTCCCCACAAATTCTACAACCTGTATTTAACATTGTGATTGTCAACGTATTATACAATTCTCTTTTCCCGTTCATTCTTAAAGGAATCATCAAAAATATCCTTCAGCCAAGCTCTGTGGATTCCCAGACTACAATGGTCCTGGTTAATGCCATTTACTTCAAAGGAATGTGGGAGAAAGCATTTAAGGATGAAGACACTCAAGCCATGCCTTTCAGAATGACCGAGGTACATGGGCATGCCTCACCTTAAAGATGTCACCTAGAATTTGTGAAGAGAGTAGTCACCTTGTTATTCAGACACTACATTAAAATATCTGCTCATTTGTCTACTGGTCTTTGTTAATCACAGGGAGTTTTCCCTAATGTCTCTCTTCACATTATTTCTGAAACTATAAAGCTTCTAAGAAAAAAACCTGAAATACCGAATTTCCTTTGAAAAAGTCATTCTGGACTAGAGCAATCAGTCATTTTAACCATAACTAGATATTTCTACCCTCTAAGAATAATCTTTGTTAAAACTATATTCTCTTTTTTGGTTCTGCAGCAAGAGAGCAAACCCGTCCAGATGATGTACCAGGTTGGTTCATTTAAAGTGGCCATGGTGACTTCTGAGAAAATGAAGATCCTGGAGCTTCCATTTGCCAGTGGAATGATGAGCATGTGGGTGCTGTTGCCTGATGAAGTCTCTGGCCTGGAGCAGGTATGGCCCTAGCAGCTGGGTTCAGAAAATCATAAACACAATGAAATAGTTTGTGCTGAGCGTGGATTGCTTAAGAAACTACTTAACAGGTTAAATGTTGGCCACAGAAGAAATGATTCTCTCAGCTAAGCAGCTGTTACTACAGTGACGTGAGCTCCAGAGGCCTTATATCTCTATTCCTTCACATTGAGGAGCTTCTTTGGAAGTTCACTTTAGCTTTACTGGTTCTAATGATTGATATAGAAATGGCAGTGAGTCTATTAAAGAAAGAGAAAATAGGACAGAGCAGAGTCATACTATACTTTGGTCTCCTAGACCCATTCATCTTTACATGCCTAGGAAAAGCACCATGCCAAGAGCGGTCAGTTTAAAAGACAAAGAACCCCACAATGGTAAATGGTACTGCACTGCTGTGAAGGAAGTTGTCATCCCATAGATATCATTTTCTTGTATCCTTGCAGCTTGAGTCCACAATCAGCTTTGAAAAACTTACAGAATGGACCAGTTCTACTATGATGGAAGAGAGGAGGATGAAAGTGTTCCTCCCCCGCATGAAGATGGAGGAGAAATATAACCTCACATCTGTCTTCATGGCCTTGGGTATGACCGACCTGTTCAGCTCATCAGCCAATATGTCTGGCATCTCTTCAACAGTAAGCTTAAAGATGTCTGAGGCTGTCCATGCAGCATGTGTGGAAATCTTTGAAGCTGGCAGAGATGTGGTAGGCTCAGCAGAGGCTGGGATGGACGTTACAAGCGTCTCCGAAGAATTTAGGGCTGACCACCCATTCCTCTTCTTCATCAAGCACAACCCAACCAACAGCATTCTCTTCTTTGGCAGATGGATTTCCCCTTAAAGAAAAGAAAGTTGAAAGAGTTTCTGCCCCTTACAGCAAGACCCAAAGCACTGTAGTACCAAGAGTAAAAAAGAAAGGTATATTTTCTGCAACAGCCATATAAAAACAAACAAACAAACAAAAAAACCCAACATAAATCTGAGAGAAATTACAATATGAGAATGTGCACCCTTTGCCTTTCCTTTATGCATCATGGATGAAGGGTTAAGGGAATGAAAACTGCACCCAAAGAAAGCATAATCATGAAAAGAGATGTTCCTGGTGCAAACTCACATTTTAGTAATAGTACTGAATCATCAGAAACATCACACTGAAAACTACAGCCTGATTTACCAGCAGAAGTCTTATGGGGGAAAAAATGCAGCCTTCCAATCAAGCATGACCAGGCTTTGCGGTGACTCCTCCAGAATTAGTCAAAGCTCTCAGATTAAACTATCGATTGTCACCAACCATTCCTATGCTGACAAGGCAATTGCTTTTCCTTTGTGCTCCTGGTGCTGCAGGGCTCTTCCTCACTTTTCTAAGATGCCTTATAGAAATCTTATAATTCACATTTCTCCTTCAACTTTTTTTGGCTCAATCATCATGACCAAATATGGCATGTTACTATTCAAATTGCTTTTCTTGTATTCGCATGTCATGGGTCTTGTGTATGTCCTCTGTTGCTACTTTAATCTCAATAAAAACATGTTTAAGCAAACACATCTCGTTTGTAGTATTTCAAATGCAGTAAGGGCTTTTACCAGAGAAGGAAGCACCTATGCAGAGGAATAAGCACGGACACACGGGCTGGAAGCAACTCCGCAGAAGTCCTGCTAGGTGGTGAGAGGCGAACAAGAGTCTGTGGGGTGCCCCTGCAGCTATTGAAACTAACCATGTATGGGGCTGCATCAGCTAAAAAAGCACGGGGAGGGAAGGAAGCACTGCTTTGCCTTTCTAAGCACGACTTGTGAGAGCTGGTCTGGAGCACTGTGTCCAGTTTGCTGCTGCCCTGCTCTTGGCTGGGGTGATGGGACTGGCCTGGGCTACCAGGAGCTACCTGAGGAGCTGTCTCAGCTCAGATTTGCTCAACAACAGAGCAAATTCTGTTCACACTGACCAGAAAAAATTCCGAAACTGGTGGCTGATGGTAGCAGCAGTCGGTTGTCCTCTCTGTCACCCGAGAGGGCTAGTGTGCAGAAATGAATAGGTTTTGGTGGCACGTGGCCACTGGGCAGCACCACAGGCACTCAGGCTGGGGAAGAACAGGGTGTGGAGTAAATCACTGCCTCCAAGCCACTTCTGCTCCACTGTGCCTGTACCGTGCCTGAAGGCTCTTCTGGCAGGGCTGGGTTTGTCAAAGAAAGCCTCTGCCACCCTCACCCACTGATGGTACTGCCACAGGAACAGGGTGGGAAGGCTCCAGTCACAGCTGGAAGGGGCTTCTTTTCCAAGCAGGACCCCATTTTCCTTTCATTGCTGCTGCTGCAGAAGAAAGGGCTGCAAGGACCAAGAGCTTTGAGAGGAGAGTGACTAAGCCATGCTGGAGACACTTGCACTGACACCTCAGGCCATGGGGTGGGACACAGCAGGATTGTGGCATGCACACTGGCTGTAGAGCCTGATGCTTGGATCAGCAGGTTCAAAACAGCAAAAGAGCATGTGTTTGTACTAAATTGTTTGCTTGGATTGCCTACTAAACTGTTTGAACATTTCCACAGGAAATTCCCAATGAGAAATTCATTTCTCATTGTTTTCCAGAGGCATTTCCCAGCTAGAAAATAAGTTTAGACTGAGCATTACTTGTGAAAGCACAGAACTGTGTAGGTGGAAAGGCTAAAAAGCACTGCTCAGCAGCTAGGAGAGAGGGAACGAAGATGTCAGAGAAGCAGCCCTGCAGACCCCAAGGTGAGTGCAGCAGGAGGGCAGGAGGTGCTGCAGGCAGGCAGCAGCAGTTCCCCTGCGGGCTGTGCAGGGAGAGGCCCCCAGTGGAGCAGGCTGTCCCCCTGCAGCCCATGGGTCCCCCATGGAGCAGATCTCCACACTGCAGCCCCCCCGTGGGTGGAGGAGCCCCCGGTGGAGCAGGTGGATGTGGCCTGGAGGAGGCTGCGGCCCATGGAGAGCCCCCGCAGGAGCAGGGGGTCTGGGGGGAGCTGCCGCCCAGCCGTGGGGGACCCGTGCGGGAGCAGTTTGCTCCTGGGGGATGGATGGATGGACCCCGTGGGACGGAGCCGTGTGGGAGCAGTGCTTGAGGAGCCGCTGCCTGTGGGCAGCCCGTGTGGGATCAGCTGGGGAAGGACGGCATGCCGTGGGAGGGACCCCATGGGGAGCAGGGGCAGGGAGGGACCCTGAGGGTCACTCTGCTGAGTCTGCTTTGCCCGTCACGATAATTGTTGAGCGATCTCCCCGTCCTTATCTCAGCCCTTGAGCCCTTTGCATCGTATTTTCTCCCCCTTTGTCTTTGAGGAGGGGGAGTGAGAGAGCGGCCGTGGTGGAACTCGGCTGCCCACCCGATTCAGACCACCGCAGTTGCAAAGTCCTGGGAAAGATTTCTTTAAAGGAATTAAACAAGGTGTTTAACAAAGAAATGCACAGTTTCCTTTTTCAGGCTTCCTGGAGAACTGGGGTTCTTTCCTATTCCCAAAGCAGAGGAAGGGAATTGTTGATTTCACCTTCTTTTTTCTTACATGGAAATAAAAGGTGAGCTGCTCTACAAGTACGGGCAACGTATCAGAATCAAGCTCTTTTTGTCTGTAGTCCTTTCTCAAGGAAAAGATTGATCACACACCTTCCACAGATGTATGGGTCCAGAGAATAATTTCGGAACTACTCTAATTAAAGTCAGTTTGGGCACAGTGGTGCTTCTCCAGCTGTTTCTGAGACATACGCATTAGCAACTGAGAGTGTTGTGCTGTCATTGCGAGGCGCCTGCGGTGATGACTTCAGAAACAGAACTGAATCATGTCACCACAGCACCTTGGGAACAGCTGCCTCTGTGCACGTTTAGCTGGGAGGGACAGAGAAGGGTGCTGGATGCGATGAAACCACGTGAGGACTTGTGGATCTCCCCTTGAGGCGCACGGAGAGGGCCCATGCCCTTCTGTAAGTGATGCTTGGCTGAGGAAAAAAATGTGGTTTTGTTGTGAATGCCTCATTTTAGTATTCTGTAGTTTGTGTAAAGTCCTTACAGAAGCCTCAAGTTTGGTACTTTGCTCAATGATGGAGCTGCACAGAGTGAGAACAGACCCAATGTACGGGTGAGGGCCTCTGCACGTTCTCTTCTTCCTACAGACGACCAACAAATAAGGGTAGACAGAGAAGAGTGTGCTGTGGTCCTCCCATAGACCCCAAGTACTAAAGCATAAACAAGAGGCTTAAGTGTCCCCGTCACGTTAAAATTCAGGACAGCAATGGACTTCATCACATGGGCTGGCCTGTCGAGTAGTGTCTCAGGCTGTGGTGTATGAAGATGCACTCCATCTGCTTTCAGGGTAGCAATGGCAGTGGGCAAGCTGCCTGACCTTAACATTTTTCATTTCATTTGTCACCTGAGTTTTGCTGGTTCTCCACGATTCATTCTTGGTCTAGAAAAACAAACAAACAAACAAAAAACAAAACAAAACAAAACAAAACAAACAAACAAACAAACAAAAAAAACCACAAGAGTGAACTGGGATCCAAATAAAAGGATTTCCTTTCCATTAATTACATGTTCTTAACTTTGTAACAGATCTGGTTATTGACTTAGAAGGCAAATATCTGGCCAGACTGCAAGACTTATGCTCACAGCGTGGGACAGCTCTCGTAAAGGTGATTCAGGGCAGCTTCTGGAAAACAAGACATCAGATCTCCAAAACAGCTGTCTTTGTGCTAATGTAGGAAGGGCGAGTAAGAGTACAGGTAAGAGCCCAGATACCGTAAGAAGCGGAAGGTGTGAAGGAACCTTCCTTCTGCTTGATACAGCTCCATATCTAGTTGTCAAGTATGAAGAGAGCAGTGCTAAGTTTCTTGGGGAGAGGTCAAAAAGAAGAGACTGTGAGATTGTAAAAGGAAAAAGTGGGATTCGCTATTTCAGGAAATCATAGTGACTGGAAATAGAGATTGGAAGAGTGCTTTAAGCCAAGACAGACACGTTTTAAAACTAAAACCTAAGAGTTGAATGAACCAAGAAATGAATCCATTTTGATTATGGAGTTGTGTCCAGGGTTATCTTGGGAGATACGGTTTCCACATAAAACGTATCTGGTGCTTGAAGTTCTGCTAACGCCCTTCCCTGTGTATTCCCTACTGTTTGGTAAGCGCTGAGGTCACACTGCAGACAGCAGCACGTCCTCTCCCCACTACTGAGCTGTCTGTTCTCACAGCACGTCTAGGAACAGGCTTAGACACAACTTTGCCTATTACCGAGTTCATGCAAGCTGGTGGACGAGGTAAAAGCTCTGGACAAGCGAAGGGGAGGGAGGGAGGGATGGACATACAATATGATCACTTTAATTTCTCTAAGAATCCTTCCTGAGAAAACAAAACACAACTGAATGGAACAGAACAGAACAAATGAAGCAAGCAGCTAGCTTGCTGGAGACATTGTCTGGGAAACAGTGAAAACACTTGCAGACAAAAACACGTCAAAGGACTAACTCTTTGAGCTTAATTCGAATCAAACAGCATGACCTCAAAGTCCTGTTTCTGTTCGTAACAGGCTGGTACAGTAACATGTCACACTGGATGACTTTGCAGCATAGATGTCAGGAATGCAGCTTGGGATCCCCTACTTCTACTACTCAGAGTTCAGCTTGAAGGGATGAGCAAGTAATTTTTCCTGGGTTGACGGAAATCTAAAGTCTGTTTTCTAACACTCTTCCAGACGCTTCTCTGTCCATCGGCCTGCCTGCCAACTCTGGTGTGAGTGTGAAGTTGTGGCAAGAGGGATTTCCCAGTCCTATTTGACCTGATGGACACCGGCTTTCCTCGGAAATTGCTGATGTTGCTGAGGAGGCAGCAGTATCAAAGCCCTTGTTGATGAAGCTACAGCAAGCTGGGGAGGCTTTGGCATTTCTGCACAATGCTGCTCCCTGATTGTCACTCCAGACTCAGATTCTGAAGGAAGCAAAGCAAGCTAGAGGAAAACGGTACGTCCTGGTAATTTTCTTTCTTTTTATTTTTTCGTTCTTCACTTGTAAGAAAATCTAAGTCTTTAAGCCCTTTGTTTGAAAACACAGCTTTATGGAAATGCTTATGGGTGTGCTCCTTCACCTTGTGTGGAACCTGCTTCACCTCGCTTCAGCTATAGGACACCTAGGCTCCAATTTATGCTTCCCATGATAAAGCGGTGCTCTTTCGGTATTCTTTTCTGTGATGGTTGCAGGTGAGGTTGACAAGAGTTGTCAGTACGATTCTTCGTTTCCTTTGCAGTTTCCTTCCAAAGCTCTGTATTACAGCGGATCTTCTCCTCTGATCTGGAAAGCTTCACAGGCCAAAAGAGAATTGAGATGAAGAAGGAAATAGAGAATGCTGACCAATATTTCCAAGTACCACCCGTAAGTTTTGTGAAAGAATCCGGTGCATTTCTGTAGTGGTAGAAAGTTAATAAAATCATGATCGTGCACTTGAAGGCAAGCAATGCTGTAAAAATGGAGAATGCAAGGCCCTGCTTAAGGACAATCTTCAGGCTGCTTCTAGATCAACAGCTTATTTGGTTCTTCCACAACCTCATCTCCACTTGCTTAGAAGTTGTGAAGGTCGGAAGCACACTCCGTCTTTTTCGTCCCCTCTGTGTGTCTTTTCCCTGACAGCAACTTCTGTCTTGGCTCTTCACATCCAGCCAGAGCAGTTTCTTTGCCTCCGCAACCTGCAGGCTGTCCTCTCGTGTGTACCTCTGGTGGACTGAGGGTAATGCTTGTAACGCACACAGATGCTGTATTCACTGTGACTTTTAGAAAAGAGAGCAAGAAGCTAACCTGCGCAGCAGTTTCTTAGGTTTCTGTATATTTCTCTCTCTCTCTCTCTCTCTATCTGCACATATATTTCACTACTTATTTACTTCTTTAAAGATACCTTGAATAGAATAGATACTTTAAGAAAGCTGACTTGTTCTTCCCCTTTCCTTGTTTTTAACGTTTGCTTTTCTAACCAATCCTTAATGTTACAACATTGGATTGATTCAGTACTCAGTTCTTAGAAGTTCTCAAAGCACATCAGTGATTTCTCTAGTTCTCAACCTTTCCATCTTCACTGAGATCTCTCATCTTAATTTAGGTATGAGGTGAAGAAGAACACTGAAACCAGCTGAAGCCGTATCGGACACATGCTTCTGCTAGGAAGTAATTCCGAGTCATTCCACGGTGTACTTTAGACAGGTTTGCTCTGGTCCTCTGGACTCAGCATCCCCAAGGGATATTTCAAAGCGCTCTGAAGGACCTGTCGTTATCTCTGACACTGCAGCCTCCAGTAGGAAGGGGTAAATATTCCTCGCCCTTGTGGAAAGGAACTACTCAGTTAGCTGTTTCGAACCCAAAGCTCGTTGTTGTCTTCTATTGACAGACACCACCCGGCTAGCCAAGCTAAACCATTGAAAAGGGAAGGAGTGGGACTACTTCCAAACCCTGCTGCTGCTTCTAAGCAGAACTGCGCTGTAGGTGGGGACACAGCAAGAGGACACGTCCAGGCCACGGTGGAACTGAAAGGCACCTGTCTGAGCCACAGAACGAAGTCAGCAATTCCCACTTGGAGACTGTTGCTCACCTCCTGACACAGCAGCTGGAGCGCTTCTGGTTGCTGCTGATGGGTTCCCGTGAATCAGCCAGGGATAGGAGCTACGAGAACGGCTGAAGCGATTTGAAGCTACCTGAAAGAAAGAAGAGAGGAGAGAAGAAGCCAAGAGGGGAGGGAAGGGGAGGGAATAAAGGGAAGGGAGGGGAGGGAAGGGGAGGGGAAGGAAGGGAAGGGGACGGGGACGGGGACGGGGACGGGGACGGGGACGGGGACGGGGACGGGGACGGGGTTGGGACGGGGATGGGGTCAGGGACGGGGACGGGGACGGGGATGGGGCTGGGGACGGGGATGGGGATGGGGATGGGGACGGGGATGGAGACGGGGACGGGGATGGGGCTGGGGACGGGGCTGGGGACGGGGCTGGGGACGGGGACGGGGACGGGGACGGGGATGGGGATGGGGATGAGGACGGGGATGGGGAGGGGAGGGGAGGGAGGGGAGAGTAAGAGAGGGGAGGGCAGGAGAGTGTAGGGCAGAGCTGGGGAGGGGAGGGGAGGTTAGGGGAGAGCAGGGAAGGG
This sequence comes from Aythya marila, assembly GCF_965140915.1. NCBI lineage: Eukaryota > Metazoa > Chordata > Aves > Anseriformes > Anatidae > Aythya > Aythya marila. The sequence continues at coordinate 80,384,861 of NC_139043.1, forward strand.
GAGGGGAAGATAGTGTAGGGGAGGTTAGGGGAGGGCAGGATAGGGTAGTGTAGCATAGTATAGGGGAGGGGAGCGTAGGAGAGTATAGGGGAGTGTAGGGGAGTGGAGTTTAGGGGAGTGTAGGGTAGGATAGGGGAGGGGAGTGTAGGGGAGCATAAGGGAGGGGATCGTAAGGGAGGGGAGCATAGGGTAGTGTAGGGTAGTGTGGACAAGGGGAGTGTAGCGAAGGGGAGTGTAGGGTAGTATAGGGAAGGGTAGTGTAGGGGTGTGTAGGGACAGGGAGCATAGGGGAGGGGAGTGGGGGGATGGGAAAAGAGGGGATGGGAGGGGTGGGGAATGCTACCATAAATAAATAAAATTGCCAAATACATGCCATTTTGGATCTGGAGCCAAATCTTTGTGTTGCTGAAGGGACGCAAGACACAGACTCCTGATAGCTCTTGAACAGGAGGCGTTTATTGCCCTTTTTCACTCCTACAAGTCCTCTCCCCGTAGCCCCACGTGCTGTCCACGTGCCCGAATCTATCATACAGTTGGTCAGAGACCCTCAGACACGCGCCTGGAGCCAGCCAGCAATTGCCCACTGCCCAAAGGTCCTCTTTAACACTGTAGCCAATTCTTGATCTCAGCCTTGCTCAAGGTTTTGTTTCTCCCGCTCCTTTCCTCATTATCTCTAATTCAGGGACCTGCGAAACAGCGCGAAGCCACCTGCAAATGCCTTCCCCACACGTTGCCATTCATTCCACAACCTGATTTATCGCTGCCATCCGCGCATTGCACAGTGCCATGAAAAAAGGGTTGGCGTGCACAGAGGTGGCTGAGGATTTTCAGAAATAACTTTCCTTAAGAACTGCATCAAGACTTTTGCTGGAAGGCCAAAGATTGGGTGACTGATTAACATAGGGATGGCAGCTGAGCAAGGGAAGCATCTGCAAAACTTGCAAATATTGCCTCAGAGGTTGGACTCGATGATCTTGAGGTCTCTTCCAACCTAGAAATTCTGTGATTCTGTGATTCTGTATACAGGACTACAACTCCTCTGCTCTCCGGTTAGGAGTTTCTGTCACCTGCTTAGGAAGCAGAAGCAGTAAAATGGGATTTAGAGGATCCAGATAAGCGTCAGTGCAAGCTAGAGGAAATCATCAATTTATGGAGTTTGAAGAGAGTTTGACCGGTTTTCCAAGGAACATGTACTAGTGCTGCATATATATGCACATAAATAGATATACACCTGGCTTGTATCAGAACTAGAGTGGCCATCAGGACTAGGGAAGCGGTTGTCCCTCTGTGCTCGGCTCTGGTGAGGCCGCGCCTCGAGCACTGTGTTCAGCGAAGACCTCGAGGTGCTGGAGCGTGTCCGGAGAAGGGCTCTGAAGCTTGTTAAGGGTTTAGAGAACAAGTCTGGTGAGGAGCGGCTGAGGGAGCTGGGGTTGTTCAGCCTGGAGCAAAGGAGGCTCAGGGGAGACCTTCCTGTGCTCTACAGTAAGCTGAAAGGAGGCTCCAGAGAGGTGGGGATCGTTCTCTTCTCCCAAGCCCCAAGTGACAGGACAAGAACAAAAAACCTGAAGTTGTACCGGGGACGTTTCGGTTGGTTATTACGAAAAATTTCTTCACCGAAAGACTTGCTCTGGTGGGTTTCCGTGGCAAGGTTTTGGTAGCAGGGGGCCATAGGGGTGGCTTCTGTGAGAAGAATCTAGAAGCTGTCCCATGTTAGATAAGGGCTCCACTGCTGGCCAGAGTCAAGCCAAGAAACTATGTCGTTTGTTCCTCTGTGAGAGCATATTTAAGAAAGGAGAAAAAAAATAACAAAAAAAAAGCTGCTTCACAGGGAGAAAGAGAGGAGAAGCAGCCCTGCAGCCCCCCCAGGTGAGTGCAGCAGGAGGGCAGGAGGTGCTGCAGGCAGGCAGCAGCAGTTCCCCTGCGGGCTGTGCAGGGAGAGGCCCCCGGTGGAGCAGGCTGTCCCCCTGCAGCCCATGGGTCCCCCATGGAGCAGATCTCCACGCTGCAGCCCCCCCGTGGGTGGAGGAGCCCCCGGTGGAGCAGGTGGATGTGGCCTGGAGGAGGCTGCGGCCCATGGAGAGCCCCCGCAGGAGCAGGGGGTCTGGGGGGAGCTGCCGCCCAGCCGTGGGGGACCCGTGCGGGAGCAGTTTGCTCCTGGGGGATGGATGGATGGACCCCGTGGGACGGAGCCGTGTGGGAGCAGTGCTTGAGGAGCCGCTGCCTGTGGGCAGCCCGTGTGGGATCAGCTGGGGAAGGACGGCATGCCGTGGGAGGGACCCCATGGGGAGCAGGGGCAGGGAGGGACCCTGAGGGTCACTCTGCTGAGTCTGCTTTGCCCGTCACGATAATTGTTGAGCGATCTCCCCGTCCTTATCTCAGCCCTTGAGCCCTTTGCATCGTATTTTCTCCCCCTTTGTCTTTGAGGAGGGGGAGTGAGAGAGCGGCCGTGGTGGAACTCGGCTGGCCACCCGATTCAGACCACCGCAGTTGCAAAGTCCTGGGAAAGATTTCTTTAAAGGAATTAAACAAGGTGTTTAACAAAGAAATGCACAGTTTCCTTTTTCAGGCTTCCTGGAGAACTGGGGTTCTTTCCTATTCCCAAAGCAGAGGAAGGGAATTGTTGATTTCACCTTCTTTTTTCTTACATGGAAATAAAAGGTGAGCTGCTCTACAAGTACGGGCAACGTATCAGAATCAAGCTCTTTTTGTCTGTAGTCCTTTCTCAAGGAAAAGATTGATCACACACCTTCCACAGATGTATGGGTCCAGAGAATAATTTCGGAACTACTCTAATTAAAGTCAGTTTGGGCACAGTGGTGCTTCTCCAGCTGTTTCTGAGACATACGCATTAGCAACTGAGAGTGTTGTGCTGTCATTGCGAGGCGCCTGCGGTGATGACTTCAGAAACAGAACTGAATCATGTCACCACAGCACTTTGGGAACAGCTGCCTCTGTGCACGTTTAGCTGGGAGGGACAGAGAAGGGTGCTGGATGCGATGAAACCACGTGAGGACTTGTGGATCTCCCCTTGAGGCGCACGGAGAGGGCCCATGCCCTTCTGTAAGTGATGCTTGGCTGAGGAAAAAAATGTGGTTTTGTTGTGAATGCCTCATTTTAGTATTCTGTAGTTTGTGTAAAGTCCTTACAGAAGCCTCAAGTTTGGTACTTTGCTCAATGATGGAGCTGCACAGAGTGAGAACAGACCCAATGTACGGGTGAGGGCCTCTGCACGTTCTCTTCTTCCTACAGACGACCAACAAATAAGGGTAGACAGAGAAGAGTGTGCTGTGGTCCTCCCATAGACCGCAAGTACTAAAGCATAAACAAGAGGCTTAAGAGTCCCCCTGTCACGTTCAAATTCAGGACAGCAATGGACTTCATCACATGGGCTGGCCTGTCGAGTAGTGTCTCAGGCTGTGGTGTATGAAGATGCACTCCATCTGCTTTCAGGGTAGCAATGGCAGTGGGCAAGCTGCCTGACCTTAACATTTTTCATTTCATTTGTCACCTGAGTTTTGCTGGTTCTCCACGATTCATTCTTGGTCTAGAATAAAACAAACAAACAAACAAAAAACAAAACAAAACAAAACAAAACAAACAAACAAACAAAAAAAACCACAAGAGTGAACTGGGATCCAAATAAAAGGATTTCCTTTCCATTAATTACATGTTCTTAACTTTGTAACAGATCTGGTTATTGACTTAGAAGGCAAATATCTGGCCAGACTGCAAGACTTATGCTCACAGCGTGGGACAGCTCTCGTAAAGGTGATTCAGGGCAGTTTCTGGAAAACAAGACATCAGATCTCCAAAACAGCTGTCTTTGTGCTAATGTAGGAAGGGCGAGTAAGAGTACAGGTAAGAGCCCAGATACCGTAAGAAGCGGAAGGTGTGAAGGAAACTTCCTTCTGCTTGATACAGCTCCATATCTAGTTGTCAAGTATGAAGAGAGCAGTGCTAAGTTTCTTGGGGAGAGGTCAAAAAGAAGAGACTGTGAGATTGTAAAAGGAAAAAGTGGGATTCGCTATTTCAGGAAATCATAGTAACTGGAAATAGAGATTGGAAGAGTGCTTTAAGCCAAGACAGACACGTTTTAAAACTAAAACCTAAGAGTTGAATGAACCAAGAAATGAATCCATTTTGATTATGGAGTTGTGTCCAGGGTTATCTTGGGAGATACGGTTTCCACATAAAACGTATCTGGTGCTTGAAGTTCTGCTAACGCCCTTCCCTGTGTATTCCCTACTGTTTGGTAAGCGCTGAGGTCACACTGCAGACAGCAGCACGTCCTCTCCCCACTACTGAGCTGTCTGTTCTCACAGCACGTCTAGGAACAGAATGGCTTGGACACAACCGCGCCTATGACCAAGTTCATGCAAGCTGGTGGACGAGGTAAAAGCTCTGGACAAGCGAAGGGGAGGGAGGGAGGGATGGACATACAATATGATCACTTTAATTTCTCTAAGAATCCTTCCTGAGAAAACAAAACACAACTGAATGGAACAGAACAGAACAAATGAAGCAAGCAGCTAGCTTGCTGGAGACATTGTCTGGGAAACAGTGAAAACACTTGCAGACAAAAACACGTCAAAGGACTAACTCTTTGAGCTTAATTCGAATCAAACAGCATGACCTCAAAGTCCTGTTTCTGTTCGTAACAGGCTGGTACAGTAACATGTCACACTGGATGACTTTGCAGCATAGATGTCAGGAATGCGGCTTGGGATCCCCTACTTCTACTACTCAGAGTTCAGCTTGAAGGGATGAGCAAGTAATTTTTCCTGGGTTGACGGAAATCTAAAGTCTGTTTTCTAACACTCTTCCAGACGCTTCTCTGTCCATCGGCCTGCCTGCCAACTCTGGTGTGAGTGTGAAGTTGTGGCAAGAGGGATTTCCCAGTCCTATTTGACCTGATGGACACCGGCTTTCCTCGGAAATTGCTGATGTTGCTGAGGAGGCAGCAGTATCAAAGCCCTTGTTGATGAAGCTACAGCAAGCTGGGGAGGCTTTGGCATTTCTGCACAATGCTGCTCCCTGATTGTCACTCCAGACTCAGATTCTGAAGGAAGCAAAGCAAGCTAGAGGAAAACGGTACGTCCTGGTAATTTTCTTTCTTTTTATTTTTTCGTTCTTCACTTGTAAGAAAATCTAAGTCTTTAAGCCCTTTGTTTGAAAACACAGCTTTATGGAAATGCTTATGGGTGTGCTCCTTCACCTTGTGTGGAACCTGCTTCACCTCGCTTCAGCTATAGGACACCTAGGCTCCAATTTATGCTTCCCATGATAAAGCGGTGCTCTTTCGGTATTCTTTTCTGTGATGGTTGCAGGTGAGGTTGACAAGAGTTGTCAGTACGATTCTTCGTTTCCTTTGCAGTTTCCTTCCAAAGCTCTGTATTACAGCGGATCTTCTCCTCTGATCTGGAAAGCTTCACAGGCCAAAAGAGAATTGAGATGAAGAAGGAAATAGAGAATGCTGACCAATATTTCCAAGTACCACCCGTAAGTTTTGTGAAAGAATCCGGTGCATTTCTGTAGTGGTAGAAAGTTAATAAAATCATGATCGTGCACTTGAAGGCAAGCAATGCTGTAAAAATGGAGAATGCAAGGCCCTGCTTAAGGACAATCTTCAGGCTGCTTCTAGATCAACAGCTTATTTGGTTCTTCCACAACCTCATCTCCACTTGCTTAGAAGTTGTGAAGGTCGGAAGCACACTCCGTCTTTTTCATCCCCTCTGTGTATCTTTTCCCTGACAGCAACTTCTGTCTTGGCTCTTCACAGCCAGCCAGAGCAGTTTCTTTGCCTCCGCAACCTGCAGGCTGTCCTCTCGTGTGTACCTGTGCTGGACTGAGGGTAATGCTTGTAACGCACACAGATGCTGTATTCACTGTGACTTTTAGAAAAGAGAGCAAGAAGCTAACCTGCGCAGCAGTTTCTTAGGTTTCTGTATATTTCTCTCTCTCTCTCTCTCTATCTGCACATATATTTCAGTACTTATTTACTTCTTTAAAGATACCTTAAATAGAATAGATACTTTAAGAAAGCTGACTTGTTCTTCCCCTTTCCTTGTTTTTAACGTTTGCTTTTCTAACCAATCCTTAATGTTACAACATTGGATTGATTCAGTACTCAGTTCTTAGAAGTTCTCAAAGCACATCAGTGATTTCTCTAGTTCTCAACCTTTCCATCTTCACTGAGATCTCTCATCTTAATTTAGGTATGAGGTGAAGAAGAACACTGAAACCAGCTGAAGCCGTATCGGACACATGCTTCTGCTAGGAAGTAATTCCGAGTCATTCCACGGTGTACTTTAGACAGGTTTGCTCTGGTCCTCTGGACTCAGCATCCCCAAGGGATATTTCAAAGCGCTCTGAAGGACCTGTCGTTATCTCTGACACTGCAGCCTCCAGTAGGAAGGGGTAAATATTCCTCGCCCTTGTGGAAAGGAACTACTCAGTTAGCTGTTTCGAACCCAAAGCTCGTTGTTGTCTTCTATTGACAGACACCACCCGGCTAGCCAAGCTAAACCATTGAAAAGGGAAGGAGTGGGACTACTTCCAAACCCTGCTGCTGCTTCTAAGCAGAACTGCGCTGTAGGTGGGGACACAGCAAGAGGACACGTCCAGGCCACGGTGGAACTGAAAGGCACCTGTCTGAGCCACAGAACGAAGTCAGCAATTGCCACTTGGAGACTGTTGCTCACCTCCTGACACAGCAGCTGGAGCGCTTCTGGTTGCTGCTGATGGGTTCCCGTGAATCAGCCAGGGATAGGAGCTACGAGAACGGCTGAAGCGATTTGAAGCTACCTGAAAGAAAGAAGAGAGGAGAGAAGAAGCCAAGAGGGGAGGGAAGGGGAGGGAATAAAGGGAAGGGAGGGGAGGGAAGGGGAGGGGAAGGAAGGGAAGGGGACGGGGACGGGGACGGGGACGGGGACGGGGACCGGGACGGGGCTGGGGACGGGGATGGGGATGGGGATGGGGACGGGGATGGAGACGGGGACGGGGATGGGGCTGGGGACGGGGCTGGGGATGGGGACGGGGACGGGGACGGGGATGGGGATGGGGATGAGGACGGGGATGGGGAGGGGAGGGGAGGGAGGGGAGAGTAAGAGAGGGGAGGGCAGGAGAGTGTAGGGCAGAGCTGGGGAGGGGAGGGGAGGTTAGGGGAGAGCAGGGAAGGGGAGGGGAAGATAGTGTAGGGGAGGTTAGGGGAGGGCAGGATAGGGTAGTGTAGCATAGTATAGGGGAGGGGAGCGTAGGAGAGTATAGGGGAGTGTAGGGGAGTGGAGTTTAGGGGAGTGTAGGGTAGGATAGGGGAGGGGAGTGTAGGGGAGCATAAGGGAGGGGATCGTAAGGGAGGGGAGCATAGGGTAGTGTAGGGTAGTGTGGACAAGGGGAGTGTAGCGAAGGGGAGTGTAGGGTAGTATAGGGAAGGGTAGTGTAGGGGTGTGTAGGGACAGGGAGCATAGGGGAGGGGAGTGGGGGGATGGGAAAAGAGGGGATGGGAGGGGTGGGGAATGCTACCATAAATAAATAAAATTGCCAAATACATGCCATTTTGGATCTGGAGCCAAATCTTTGTGTTGCTGAAGGGACGCAAGACACAGACTCCTGATAGCTCTTGAACAGGAGGCGTTTATTGCCCTTTTTCACTCCTACAAGTCCTCTCCCCGTAGCCCCACGTGCTGTCCACGTGCCCGAATCTATCATACAGTTGGTCAGAGACCCTCAGACACGCGCCTGGAGCCAGCCAGCAATTGCCCACTGCCCAAAGGTCCTCTTTAACACTGTAGCCAATTCTTGATCTCAGCCTTGCTCAAGGTTTTGTTTCTCCCGCTCCTTTCCTCATTATCTCTAATTCAGGGACCTGCGAAACAGCGCGAAGCCACCTGCAAATGCCTTCCCCACACGTTGCCATTCATTCCACAACCTGATTTATCGCTGCCATCCGCGCATTGCACGGTGCCATGAAAAAAGGGTTGGCGTGCACAGAGGTGGCTGAGGATTTTCAGAAATAACTTTCCTTAAGAACTGCATCAAGACTTTTGCTGGAAGGCCAAAGATTGGGTGACTGATTAACATAGGGATGGCAGCTGAGCAAGGGAAGCATCTGCAAAACTTGCAAATATTGCCTCAGAGGTTGGACTCGATGATCTTGAGGTCTCTTCCAACCTAGAAATTCTGTGATTCTGTGATTCTGTATACAGGACTACAACTCCTCTGCTCTCCGGTTAGGAGTTTCTGTCACCTGCTTAGGAAGCAGAAGCAGTAAAATGGGATTTAGAGGATCCAGATAAGCGTCAGTGCAAGCTAGAGGAAATCATCAATTTATGGAGTTTGAAGAGAGTTTGACCGGTTTTCCAAGGAACATGTACTAGTGCTGCATATATATGCACATAAATAGATATACACCTGGCTTGTATCAGAACTAGAGTGGCCATCAGGACTAGGGAAGCGGTTGTCCCTCTGTGCTCGGCTCTGGTGAGGCCGCGCCTCGAGCACTGTGTTCAGCGAAGACCTCGAGGTGCTGGAGCGTGTCCGGAGAAGGGCTCTGAAGCTTGTTAAGGGTTTAGAGAACAAGTCTGGTGAGGAGCGGCTGAGGGAGCTGGGGTTGTTCAGCCTGGAGCAAAGGAGGCTCAGGGGAGACCTTCCTGTGCTCTACAGTAAGCTGAAAGGAGGCTCCAGAGAGGTGGGGATCGTTCTCTTCTCCCAAGCCCCAAGTGACAGGACAAGAACAAAAAACCTGAAGTTGTACCGGGGACGTTTCGGTTGGTTATTACGAAAAATTTCTTCACCGAAAGACTTGCTCTGGTGGGTTTCCGTGGCAAGGTTTTGGTAGCAGGGGGCCATAGGGGTGGCTTCTGTGAGAAGAATCTAGAAGCTGTCCCATGTTAGATAAGGGCTCCACTGCTGGCCAGAGCCAAGCCAAGAAACTATGTCGTTTGTTCCTCTGTGAGAGCATATTTAAGAAAGGAGAAAAAAAATAACAAAAAAAAAGCTGCTTCACAGGGAGAAAGAGAGGAGAAGCAGCCCTGCAGCCCCCCCAGGTGAGTGCAGCAGGAGGGCAGGAGGTGCTGCAGGCAGGCAGCAGCAGTTCCCCTGCGGGCTGTGCAGGGAGAGGCCCCCGGTGGAGCAGGCTGTCCCCCTGCAGCCCATGGGTCCCCCATGGAGCAGATCTCCACGCTGCAGCCCCCCCGTGGGTGGAGGAGCCCCCGGTGGAGCAGGTGGATGTGGCCTGGAGGAGGCTGCGGCCCATGGAGAGCCCCCGCAGGAGCAGGGGGTCTGGCCGGAGCTGCAGCCCATGCAGAGGAGCCCCCGCAAGGAGCAGGGGGTCTGGGGGGAGTGACAATGAAGGAGCGGCAGAGACAAATTTTTGTAGACTGACTGCAACCTCCATTCCCCGACATCCTCCAACCACCCCCCACTGCTCTGTGGGAAATAGACAGAAGAACATAGACTGAGGGTTAGCCTGGGATGGAGGTAGTGTGGGGAGGTGGTTTTCTGTTTGTTTGTTTGGTTTGTTTGTTTTAAAGTTTTTAAATTCTCACTGTTCTGCTTTGTGATCAGTTGGCAATAAATTCAATTACTCTTCCCCAAGCCAAGTCTGTTTTGTCCATGAAGCCATCCTCCAGTCCTCTTCCAGTCCTGAAATAAGAAGGGAAACAGACCTGCAAGCAACTATTACAGAAGTGCAGGAAGAGTGACAGAGGAGGGTTTTGAGTTGTGAATTTACTGCAAGCATGCTATGCTCTTTCCTCACTCCAGTATGAAAAGCGTGGCACCAGTGGTGGATGGTCTGTGGTGGTAGGTTTTTGTTTCTTTTTTTTTGTTTCTATTTTTTTTTTTTTTTGTCAGCTCCACCCCACAGTATTTTGCTTGTTCTACTTGTTTTAGTTTGCCCCCATTCCCTCCCTCAAGGTAAAACATCCCTAGGGGCCATAACTTGCTGTTAGCAAGCAGGATCTTGCAAAAGAACGAAGTTAACATGGCACCACCTTCACTGGTGTATAAATAGTTCAAGTATTTTCCCTCACTTTCCTGTAAATTGCTGGTCAGGAGATAACAAGTGGAGAAATTCATGATAAGAGAGATAAAGTTGTGTTTACTATTGCCCTGGAGTTTCTGTTGGTCTGGCCATGGAAATGGAGTACTCAAAACCCTCAGGACACTCAGTTTATACCAGATTTATTCTAAAACTGCATTATTTCTAGGCCCTTCGGATTCTTATCAATTAAAACATACTTTTTCACGCACAGAAGATGCAAAGAAGTGCGTCTACTGCAGTATGCAGACAGAGCCAGTCCTGTCTCTTGATTCCTCCTGCCTGAAGAGCAGCAGACAATCGTGTTCTTGTCTTCAGTAGCTACGGCCTTAACCAACTGTGCAGTCTGTCCATTCATACACAGAGGAGGAAAGATAGCATGGAATAACTCCTCTCCTTTGTGCTAACAGAGGAGGGTACAGCTTCCTCACTCCAACCCCACAGAGGCAAACCAGTCAGCAGTGCACACCAGAGCCTCTGTCTCTCCCCTGTCTCATGATGTGCAGCTGGATCACTCTCCCTTTTGTCCCCAGAATCGCTTTCAGCACAGTCACAGAAGGGTCAGACTCGCAGCTTTAGGATCCATCAGAAGAGGCTTTCACTGTTCTGCCACCACACCCCATATACACATGCAATTTCACACATGCAAAGAGACACCATGGATTAGTGAGTTGCACAGAGAGGAGACCACACCCATTTGCCTGCCTGCAGTTTGACACCAGTAGGGAGGTAATTCACGTAATGAGTTTCCATAGAGATGACAGAATATGGCCTTAGGGTCCTACTGCTTCTTTCAGCCCTAATTCTTCAAATACATAGGAATGTAAGAAACATTCCCAGCCAAGTGCTGCATATCTTGAAGGCTGGAGAACCCACAGCCTTCTGCTTCATTTCATTTTAAAGATAAATCCCAATGTCACTCACATAGAATTAGTGGAAGCCATCTGGCTGGCTTGGCTTTCTCTCCAAAGAAGACCAAATGAGAGTTGGTCACAGGTGAGGATGAGCCCTGACAGTTCCTGCATTTTGGTTCTCCTGCAGCCCACAAAGCTCTCACTGTCTTGCCTGACTTTTAACCCCTTTTGAACCAAAGTCTACAGATTATCTCTGCAAATCCTAAACAGCGCTTAGTCACCATGTGAACAACAAATTCCTGGGATGGTTAACAGCACTTAGGTGCAAATGTCAGATATATGTAGCTGCATGCTACACATTTTTAGTCTGAATAGCATAATTTATACTTTGACTCCATTTTTCTGTCATGTGAATATCAATTTGCAATCCATTTGTCTGTCCTCCCTTTCCTCCCTATGATGCTTTTAAATATCACAAGATAAATACTATACAGTCTAACTGTCCTGTGAAATGAGCAAACATTCACAATTGCATGGTACTACTGGGGAAAAAAAAAAAAAAAAAGTATCCCAAACTTATTTTGAGCTTTTATTTTTTCAACTCACACACTTTGCTACTTTTGCTAAATGTTAGCAATAGCAACACACAGACTGAAGTCAATGCAATGAACTTCTAGCAGTGGCACCTTACGTATAACAGGAATGTGATCCCAGAAGGGAGCAAGTGCTTACACTGGAAGGCCAACTTTGTCACACAGGTAAAAATCTAAATTTTAGAATTAAAATTAAATTCTAAAATTTAGAATTTTACCTGTGTGACAAAGTACACAGAGCTTTTATCAGCTTTGAATAAAGGTCAGTATGGGAGAGGGAGAATAACAAGATGTCACAGTAACACATTTTCCTGTAAGGAAAGCAGAGATATGGAAAATTAAAGGTGGCCAAGGAAGACTGAAGAGGGACCATGAAGCTTCACAGGGATGGATGTAAGAGTAGTTCCTCTCTTTCTTTCTTCTGCCTCATTTCCCATGGGCACAGTTAATTGCTATCCAGTAACTCCCCTTCCCCAAGCTGTTACCTACCCCCATCCTCACCACATCTTCCTTTTTCCTCCTTGCCCTTCAGCAATCTATCTGCTTCTTGGGGCAATGAAGGAAGCAGGCAGGGCTGAGGCCAAGCCCTGTTTCTAAGGAAAAAGGCCAGGGAGAGAAAGGTTTTGGACTAAAGAATGGAGTGGGAGGAGAGCCTTTCTCCTCCTCCTACTGCCTGGAGGGACCATCTGTCACGCAATAAAGTCCTGTATTGCTCAACTACAGAGGCCAAGCTGCATCTCAGCTGCCTCTGCAGAAGATGGGATGGGGGCTGATGAATGCTGTTCCTCCAGCCACAGAGAGCAACTACTTTGCCTCTCCTTGAATGCACTCTGATAATATTTCTTTGCCAGACGTTGACTCTGTAATGCAGAGTCCAAGTTAAACAGGCTTTGTCTGTGTTCCCAGACAAGGAATTAGCAACCTCGAAAGGAAGAGATATTAAGAAAGCATTTGAAAATAAAGTCATAATTCTGGTAAGTGAAGCTAAATCAAGAAGAAAGAAGAGTCTAGAGCAGTTCAAGGGGACACTAGTTTTAAACCACACATTGGGTGTTATGCTTTTGGCTTTGAAAGACATGAAAGACTCAAAATGTAGCAGTCCAAAAGATAATGGAGCCACAGAAGTCTGCATATAGCTGAATTCCAACTGCAAAAAGTTCAGAAATGCTGTGGTAAAGAAGAGTATGTGATCATCAGAATATTTCAAAAGAAAGTCCTCAGTGCAATGCCCTGGAAGTCCATACTTTTGCAGGACAATAGACAAAGAAATGCATCTCTCACAAAGGCTTGAGGAGCAAAATCAAAACTTTGCACCTCATTTTGTCTGAAAGCAGAAGGGAATATGAGATCATCTTGTCTTACTTGGTGTGTATCACATCATTAATTTCTACTCGGTCACTACTATGCAGAGCTTGCTAGCTTGAATCATGTAAAAGCACATCAGGTCTCAAGGGACTGAGCTACTTTGTGCAACAGGGAGAGAATGTGAGAGATGAAAAGGGGGAAGGATCTTGCAATGACAAAGGCAAATGCTAACAAATTACAATCCAGCTTCCCAAGGTGCCTGTCTTTCTGAGGGGCAAATTCTATTCCCAGACTCCTTTTGGGGGTTACTGTGTTCCAGGACAAAGGCTTGCTGCCTTCATATATGCATTTAATCAAGTGTTGCACATCAGTCCCAATAGTAGCCTAAAAAGCGAAAATACAAAGCAGGTGCCAAGCAGATCAGGGAATAGCAAAGATTGCCAGTACATTTCCACAAGTGAGTATTTGGGAAATTTCCCTCATGAAAACTGACTGCCACCAGGCAAGAGCATTTGTAATCAAGTTGAATGAAAAAATAGCAAATGTTTAAATGGATTTTTTAAAATAGAACCCGTTCTCTATATCCTGCTCTTGCACATCAGTGCAAGACTCCTGTTCAGGACGAACTCTTGTATTTTGAGGATGCATTGACTTGGTATTTGTATTCTTCATCCCACAGCATGTACACCTTGCACTATAGCACTGCATCCTGGGAAACTCTCAGCAACACCAAGGAGGAACTGGCTTTCTGATTCAGCAATTGTGCAGCTGATGTACAGTTACGCCCTTTGAGAAACTTCTTCAGAAAAGCGACAAGTTTCAGCTAAAGTGCATACAATCCATATGTACGTCATTACTCACAATGCAGTATCATGCATTGCGATTGAGAAATTCAGTCTGCTCCTCATATTTTTGATGTTAACTACTACCTGGGTTACATTAAAAATGCTCACCATCTGAATCATTCAAAGGAATACTGCACCATTGTAGATGTGGAAACAGCGTATTTGTTCATAATCTGATAAACTTATCTCTTTTCAGATACAGAGACCGGTCCTTCCTCAGTAGTGTTGCGCTAGTTAACCAAACTGAATTTCTCAGGAAAAACACTGCCTTTATTTATAGCAGTGTTCTAAGCCAAAGCACACAGAAGTAATAGAGCACTTTGATGAATTGTGCCAGTGCTTAATCCATGTGCCAAATCTCACCACACCTTTGCTTTCTGCAGGTGTGGAGCAAATTGCCTCAGTAATACCTATACAGGAACATCGCCACACCTCTAGCAACTCATAAGGTCTAAATACGGTTAGAATATGTCAGCAAAGATTGCTTGGCAAGGGAAGGCTTGAAAACTTACGTGTAGTATGTACATAACAGATAGCTATCTACCCTATTTTAAAATAAAGACACGTGTTCCCAACCAAAGCTTTATAGGGAAAACAGATACTCTTATAAACTTAAAAAACCTATCGGGATGATACAAATTTATCCCACATAAAAATCTTCAAGAACATAAAGCAAAACCTGTGACAACCGTTCTAGGTGAAACATAGAGGTATTGTTATATTTTAATTGACAAGGTTAGGAAAAGCTCATGCTGCACCCTCAATGACATTATGACAGAGGCACCTCCTTAGCATAGGGGAGTCTCAGCACCCCATCATCCAGCACCCTTGCCATCTCCTCAGTGTCTGTACCCCTGTCCTTGTTACAGTTTTGGTCCCTGCCAATAAGAGAGCTGTTATGAAAATAAATGTCGAACTTTTAATTTTAAATCACACAGAGGTTAAAGAAATGTTACATCAGACCTCCAATGGGATTCCAGTGTTCTCAGATTTCAGAACTCTTCTTTTCCCCGTGCCTGAAATCCTTAGAAAGGTTTGGGGACATTTAAAACTCTTTCACGTGTAAAACCTACTGGCTGGCTCTGCCTGAGCCAGAAATGTGGGTAGAGTGCTCTGCTCGATGAACCTGAAATTATTCCCTCCCAAGTAAATAAATAGTGCTGTTGCTGGTAAAAAAATATTAGATGCCAGAGAAATTGAATAGCTTTACTTCCAACATCACTTTTTCTTTTGAAATATAGAACACCTAAGGTCTGATTTAAATCAGATTTTTAAGAACTACGAAGAGCTGGTAGCTAAAATAACCTACTGATTAACACAAAAACCAGCTGTGGCAAGTTGTATCCTAAAATTCCGTGAAAACAGAAGCTACCAAATCTTTTTCTCAAGACCCACAAGAGCCTTTAGAGCAGTTTATAAGTGTTCTACATAGACAGTAAGAATTTCACCTACTCCTGAGCCCAGGTGCCAATGAACAGAACAGCACACTGTGTGAGGAAGAAGTCACATTGACTTGTGCTAAGTTACACTGAAACTGGAGGAAAACAAAATGCTTTTATGCAGCTGAGAACTAGCCAGGGCGCTGATGTCTTGCCCGAGTGGAAACATGAATGACCACAGTGAATGAGCCTACTGGTTTACTTCCCACAGGAAGGATACTACCAGCACAAATATAAAACTTGGAGTGTGCTGGTGTGTTGACTTAACATAGAGTGGGAGAGCTGCTGCTACTGAG
This sequence comes from Aythya marila, assembly GCF_965140915.1. Lineage (NCBI taxonomy): Eukaryota > Metazoa > Chordata > Aves > Anseriformes > Anatidae > Aythya > Aythya marila. The sequence continues at coordinate 80,400,232 of NC_139043.1, forward strand.
TCAGCCGCAGCACCACCCACTGAGACGCGTGCCTTCTGGTGTCCCTCATTCAGTCCTATCCAGCATTTCTGCACATACAGGACACCTCAGCCGCCTCCTGCAACACAGCAATCAGTGTTACAAGTTAAATTCATCCCCGCTTTAAAACCAGAAAATCCTAGGAATTGCTCCAAGGGATGAAGTTGATCCACTGTATCTATAATTTGTTCAACAACGTAGCTAAATTTGCAAGGATGACTCAAATCATTTAGGCTTTGGAAATCACTTAAAGCCAATATAAACAAATTACAACTTTCTCAGGCGCAATGGAAGCAATTAATTCTGCAGTGAACACCTTTCCTGTTCTCTGGAAAACGTAACAGATGCATCTAATTATAACCCACACTGAAACATGCTGTTTTTGTGTAGCTACAATTTCAAAACACCCGAGGGGCAGGAAAACACCATCCTAATAAAGTTATGTGGCTGCTCACGAGTAGGAAAACAACTTTAGCAAAGCTTTCAGTTCCCAAGGTACATTGAGAAGGTTCACCACTGGCAAGGTGCCCTTTGCAGCAGCAACATCTTATGCCCTACAACTAATTTTGCAAGAACTCCCACATCTTGTTCCTTAGCACAGGAGTCTCTGTGCCAGCTACCTTCCTATAACATAAGCCTATGTTAAATACTGATGGATAGTAGGGCAGAATAAAGGTCTCAGAAGGCAGTTTATGCTTAGGGGACAGACCTTGGGACTGAGTGTTACTCAGTGTTGAGGAGGAAGCCCTGGAAATACAATCAGTTCCTATCTTTGTATTCCGGGTGATAATATCAACAGAACAGGGAGATAAAGAATAAAATAAAGGGCAAAGGTAGGATTACACAGAATTTTTCAGTCAGAGGTGAGAGTGTATATGGACAGGACATCAAAGACAGACAACAACACGACTGCGCGAAGAGTCAGGGAAGGAGATGTTCTAGTAGCCAGGGCAAGAAGAAAAAGAGTATCTGACAGAATATAAATTTTCTGGAATTGAAAGTAAGGAATACATCTCTTAGGTGTTATATAGGTCAAACAGCAGCTTTCAGATTAGAGCAGGGAAACTGAGACAGGAGAAAAGAGAAGTCTAATCTAAAACCCACATCATATTCTAGTGACATTGCCAGTGATAAGAAAACCAACAGTCTGATGCTTGTTTCTCAACCTTCAGTGTCTCACAGTGAAAATACTTCCCTGGCTGTACAATTTTATAATTCTCCAAGGTTAACAAAATTCCTTTTGCTAAAATAAAAACCCACCAGAAGTGACAAATACTTTATCAGTAGGAAACGGACAATAGAAAAACCTCACAAATATGATGTCATTGTCTGTTCCTCAGACTTTTTTTTCTATTAAAGGAATCATAAAAGCAGGTCAGCTACTGATTATTTTTTTTTATCCTCCAAATTGCAAAAGAAATGTTGTTTCAAGTAGTTATGGTTCAAGTTGCTACTAGCCTGTTGCCACAAAAATGTTTATAGAAATATTTCTGCAGTTGGTTTTGTAAGGTCTTTCTGTGGTATCATTCTCACCATCACTTCACATCCTACTCTGAGATGATTCAGTTCTTCCATAGGGATGTGGCCTTTAGGGCAAAATAAATTGCATACTTATGAGTCATAAGAACCTTTGCAGAACTGGCCAGGCAGAGTATAAATTCAGCCTACCCTTCGTGTGAACTGCAGAAACGTTGGAGACACCCAGAGCAGCAGTCTTCCTCCCTGCACAAAACAAGGTAACTGTCATTATTTCTAGAGATTGTTTATTTCATGTGCTCTTGGATGATGTTAATTTGTTGACAAATGCATAGAGAAAAGGCAACAGGGATCTGAATGGGAAACATTTTCCCAAATGCTTGGGAAAATATTTTACTAAGATGGTACAGGTATGGTCTAGAAGAGGCAAAGTCTTAGAAATATACAGGAAGAGCAATTTATTTTACATAGTTGTGTAATTTCTAGAGCTTACTGGCTAGCATATATGTCATAGCAAAGTGAGAACTACTGTGTTTGCTTAAATTGGCTAATTTATACCTGTGCTCTTCAGTTCTCATGTACATGCGGACAGCTCCTGGTTTGCAAACTGCTGAGGTCAAGAACAATTTATTCTGTGGCCATCCTATACCAACCAGAATAGCTCCTAGTCCATGCCTAGGGCTTTCAGCTATGACCACAATGCAGACAGTAAATAGCAGCACATGTGGTCTACTGATTAAGGAAACCTTGTCATGCTGAAGATTGAGAAGTTAGGACCTGGTCTAGCACCATAAGACAGAGTTTCAGGAAATTACTGAAAGTCAAAAGGGAATTTAGGATTCTTACCATGCAGAAGTTGGGGTGGTGCAACAGTGTAACCATGCCGATTCAATGAGTTTTCATTTGTTCCTCCTGATTGTCTTTTGTGTGGATATCTGTCTCTCCACGTGAACTTCTGCTGAATGAAGGAGTGTTCATACACTATGAATAGCAAAGTTGGCAGAAACGAATAGTGTAGCAGTACTGACAGGCCAGCACACTTTCACTCAGTTCCCTGAGGTCATAGGAGAGATGAAGAAAATACCTGGCACAGTCTAGATTTTGCCTTTGGTCTAATTTGCATACACTACCTGTGAATCTCAGTCATGCAGGGGATCACTGTGCTGCACTAGCAATCTTATAAAGGACACAAATTTTGAAAATACTTTTAGAAAGCTTTCAAATCACCAAAAAATATATATATATATTAAAAAAAAAAAAAAAAAAGTGAAAAGAAATCTGTAGATACATAGCAGTCACAACTAATGCTTACCTAATAGCATCTTTTTTCCCTTTCTGTGCAGGTTCAGAATAATGGAAGCTTTAAATAAAGCAAACACAAACTTTGCTCTTGACTTTTTCAAACATCAGTGTCAAGAAGATGGCAACAAGAATATTTTGTTTGCCCCTTTGAGTATTTCATCTGTCCTGGCTACCGTCTATTTGGGAGCGAAAGGTAACACTGCAGATCAGATGGCAAAGGTGAGTCTGGGCCACGAAAGGTCTGAGAGGGTTGATCTCTTGGAATAGCATCCTCTATTGTGCAGGTCAAAAGATAGAGCCTACTGTAGCTTCCTCAAACAGAGGCCCCCAACAAATGGGAGCTGGTGAGTTTGCAACTGCTAAGGCAAAAGAAGTTGTCCCACCTGCTAAGGCAGCAGCTAACTACTGAGCTACAGGACAAAAGAGGGGCAGCATGGTCTCAAAGAAAGGAGAGATCTCCTGTTAGGAAGCAGGGAAAACAGAACAAAACAAAAAGGCATGTGTCTTCTGAGAAGTGCTCCAAGTTTAGATGTACCCCTTTGCAGCCAGAGTAAGGTCCACGTGCCCAGAGCAAGGTATTCAGGGCACGAATCTGCCCCCAGTGTTTTCTTGCTTTCTGATATGTAGCAGCTCTCCATTTAGACTTTGCTTTGCTAGTCCCTATCTGGAGATAACTGCCTCTTCCCAGTCATTGTCTTGTCAGCCCAGGGGCTAACTCAAAGCAGGCAAATTCCTCTAGAAATGCCAGGCACATGAGAGTTTTGCCCTGCAACCCTCAGCTTAGTGAGTTCAAGCCATTTTGAAAGCATGGGCCTCAAGCCTAACCAAATTCCATATTCATTCAGGACCGGATGCAAGGGTAAAATCTGAATTTGGCTCTTTTCATCACCAATCCTATGACATCACTGAAATATTTTACTGAAACAGCAAAATTTCTGTTGTTGCATTTATTATTGTGATTTCCACTATAGGTACTTCACTTTAATGAAGTTGAAGGAGCCAGAAATGTCACCACAACCATAAGAATGCAAGTCTTTTCCAGAACAGAAGAACATCTATCAAATCGACGTGCCTGTTTCCAGAAGGTATCTCACCAAATCTAGCTATCATCCTATGGGCATTGTAACATTTTGTTTTCCTTCCATGTTTTCATTTGCATGTGTTTGCCTTCCTCAAATGCAGAGTACACAATTAATTGGTACAGCATCCTATGGTACCTTCACCTAATGCAATACTTACGACATACTTCCCATTTTTAGGTAGAATTGCAAAATCTAACCTCAAATGTGCAAATTTTAAAATCTAACGTAGCTGTTCCCTGTCAATAGATCTCTTGATCTTTTTGAAAAGGCATGGTCCCTGTCTGAGAGAACAAATCACAATAACAGAGCTAGTCTCCCACGTGTTTGATTGCAGCATCAACATAACAAAAAATAAAATAAAATAAAATAAAATAAAATAAAATAAAATAAAATAAAATAAAATAAAATAAAATAAAATAAAATAAAATAAAATAAAATAAAATAAAATAAAATAAATAGAATTAATTTTTACAGGCTACCTATGCTTGATACACTTCAGAAATTAGTCTCCATTTCATTCTATAAGTTAGCAAAATAAATTGGCATATTGGAATTTCCCAAGGTAGACCAATAGTTGCCATAAATCTTAGAGAAATGGAAACTGACGTATTCCTGAGACATTTCTTTGATAGAATAGCAGGCATCTTTTATCAAATTAACTATAATTTAAGAAAATGGAAAAATCTGGAAATCAAGCATAATTCCTCTGAGTCAGTAAAAGCAGTTTTTCCTCACTGACAATTCAGCCATGGTGGTCTAAAGTTCTCCCTGCTATTTCCCGTCATACTTATTCTTCATGGAGTGAGCCATTTCCCTGAAGTCTGCCCACAAAACCCTAGTGGCAGTGAGTTTTGATGAATGGGAACTTGAATCTGCATCCCACACTCAAATCCCACAGTGGGAAGTCTTATTCTGGGGCCTATGTCAACAACCTATTTATTCTACATGTACAGGGGAGGGAGGGATTGTTCCTCATGATTAATGCTCATCCAAACTGTAAAAAATAGGGAGCACTGGAGGCAGGGCAAAGGGACCATTCTAACAGCTTAGAAATTTAAATGTCTGTTCATGCCTCTTACTCTGATGTAATGACAAGATGAATACAGTACAGACTCAGAGGTTTAGTTTACTATTTCACAGCTTGATTTCCTTGAGGTGGTTTGAGAGTTTGAGTCCACATTCATTTAATCCTGTTATTTCCATATAAACAATTTACCACAATTGCTACAACATAAAGAACTTACAAAATATTAACATTTAGAGGAAGGCTAAGAAAGGTAGGGGCAAACTTCCCATGCAACTCGACTTTCATAAATCTTATCAGGAGTCACACAGCCAAATCTGCATGCATAGTTTAGCAATTACATTCTGTCTCTCACTCTCTGCATATACTTAGTTTTGCAACCTCCATTTAGAAACCCTTTAATGTTTTACATAGTTCAGGCTCTTACCACTTGCATTCCAAGGCTCTTACAGAGCCTATAGCATACCTAAAACTTTTAGTAATTTCAAATGATTCTTTTCATAGCTGTCCAATTTAGTACACCTTTTGCATTGCAGTACAGGCAATACTTTATACCGAGCTGCAAGACGAGAGAAATTAGAAATCTGAACAGCTTTACAGAACAAATGAATAACATTTTTTTTCCCTTCTCTCAAAGACAGAAATTGGCAAATCAGGCAATATCCACACTGGGTTTAAAGCACTCAACTTGGAAATCAACAAACCCAATAAAAATTACATGCTTAAAAGTGTCAATCAGTTATATGGAGAAAAATCACTGCCTTTCAGTAAGGTATGTACGCCATTTATTCATAATATAAAGTGCTAATCAACGTTTATGTTCTATCTATGACAACAAACCATAAAGAATATAATTTTAAATATTTTCATTACATATGCCAATTGCATTATTATCGGTAACATACATACTTCCTGTGAGACTCTTCCTGAGAATTCAGACACTATAATTTTACTTTTATGGGGTGTGTATCTAATTTCAATATGATTCACAGATGTGGTTAGGTGAAAACACTTAAATTGCATTTTTCCACTAAAAAGAATAATTTGTTCTTTTGACAAAATGCTGTTGCTTGTAGCCCATGTCATTTTTATGGTGTTTTCACTTGGCTAGTTATTTATTGGCATTCACATTGGCAGGCAACAAACAGATGTCTCTCTTGCAATGCAGGAATACTTACAGTTAGCCAAGAAATACTACAATGCAGAGCCACAAGCAGTTGACTTCATGGGAGCAGCAAATGAAATCAGAAGAGAGATCAACTCCAGGGTTGAAGAGCAGACTGAAGGTAAGCTCCAGCCTCTCCTCTCCTAGTCCTAAAGGAGGCAATTTCACTATTGAACAATGTGTCTGCACCCCAGGGGCCCAAGGCAGATAAACAACTCATCTCAGAAATGTAAATCAATCACTATTTTTCCTAAAGTAGTCATCTGCTGGAAAGCCCTTACTAAAATTCTTCCTCTATCTGAAAGGGAGAGGAACGAGGCTTACTCTTCTTTATAAATCAAGGTTAGCGTGTATTTACAAATAATCTCAAGTTAAAAGCATGCCATATCAGCAATTATAATTTCCCTGGCTTACATCTGCAGAAATTGTTCCAACATTTACTCTGAAACAGTAAAGCTGCATAAACATGTAAATGTCTTTTGGTTTTCTCTAGGTAAAATTCAAAATCTGTTGCCTCCTGGATCCATAGATTCACTCACCAGGCTAGTCCTGGTAAATGCACTCTACTTCAAAGGAACTTGGGCAACAAAGTTTGAAGCTGAAGCTACCAGGCAAAGGCCTTTCAGAATAAACACGGTATGTGAATATAATGCCTTATATATTAGACTGCATGTGGAAAAAACAGTGAAAAAGATGGAGGAAAGAATTTCCTGTCATTCTTTAAATTCAAAGAGCATTAAAATTAGTTCTTTTAAATCATATGGTATAATTTCCTTACTATATCTTCAGTACAAAGACTGCACACACATACTAGCACCAGAAGCACAAGTATAATTGTCAGAAGCTGACCTGAAACAAACTTCTATTTTCTTCTTAAGGCAGGAAAAACAAGGTGAACAAAACCGTACAGACTAGTTCTATACATTTTCATTTTTAACTATACAATAAATCAGAGTGGAACACAACTTCCCATAAATATGTGTCATCCTAGACAGCTCAGGTAGCCTGCTTAGCCTCCAAGCACCTTCCCAGAAGACCAGGGGCTGTCTGTAGATCCTGTGTCCCACCTCCAAGAGCTACAAGGATGTACCTTCACTGTGCTATTTCAACTTAGTGCTTTGCTGTTCAGAGTACGAATTTCAAACATTTCATTTGATTTGTTGCAGCATACAACTAAACCAGTGCCAATGATGTTCCTGAGTGGTAAATTTAATTTTACCTACATAGAATCAGTCCAGACTGATGTTGTTGAGCTTCCATATGTCAATAATGACCTCAGCATGTTTATCCTCCTACCGCGTGACATCGCTGGCCTACAAAAGGTAAGGGGCAGAGAACTCAAATAATGTGAGAAACAAGAATGCCATTATTTACTTATTTTATGCACATCCGAGGTAAAAGATTGGGCTGCAGTCTTATTTATAAGAAGGAGGGCACTGATCAGACTCAAGGAAAAGCAAACCCCAAACTTTGCCCAACGCTGTGAAATTGGACCTCTTGGAGATCTTTTTAGCTCTTGGCATATGGCATTTGTGTGGTTCCTAACGTTGCTCATGGCCTCTGGAAAGAGGCAGCCCAAACCCAACAAGACTGGCTCTAATTCCAGATGAAGAGCAATGAGGACAGAAAGCCAGCCGGGCTGAGATTCACTGTCTGTACCAATTCAGACCTGTGATTTCATTCAAAAAGAAAAGCCCAAACTGAACAGCCTCCATTACTTTTAAGTATGTCCAGAGCTAACATATATATACACTGCCACCTTCTGTAAAGACACTGATCCTGCCTCCAGATAGTAAACTCATTAAATTCTCATTTATGTTAGTGGGTGTTCATAGAGTGGAAAAAAAAATGTTTTCAGTAAATTCTAAGCTGTACAAAAGACAGAAATGTGAGCTGTAAATCAACCAGGCTATTGTTAACACTGTTGTTTTATAAACATATAACCCTGCTATATTCCCTGACAATTACTGAGAACTGTTCAAATATTGCGTTGACCTACTATAAAGCAATATACTCCCTTCTAGTAGAAAAGATCTCACAGTTGGTATTTCACTACTGTTTTCTATATTCTTGTAACAGCTTGAAAAGCTCTCAATTTAAGAAAAAAAGAAAAAAAAAAAAAAAAAGAAGAAATAAGCTTTAGGGCCCAGGTTTTTGAACACTGTCTAATTTTCTGATTCTCTTCTTAACTAACTGCAGCTAATAAGAGAATTGACTTTTGAAAACTTGTCTGCGTGGACCAGCCCGGAATTAATGGAGAAAATGAAAGTGGAGCTGTATCTGCCCAGGTTCACTGTAGAAGAGAAATATAACCTCAAATCTGCTTTGAGCAAAATGGGGATACAAGATGCCTTCATTGAAGGTCAAGCTGATTTCACAGGAATGTCAGAGAAAGATGATCTGGTTTTGTCACAAGTTTTTCACAAGTGTTATGTGGAAGTCAATGAAGAAGGTACAGAGGCAGCAGCTGCCAGTTCAGCAGCTCTGACATCACGAAGCCTTGGTGCTGCTATTATTTTTGTAGCAGATCACCCTTTCCTTTTCTTTATCAGACACAACAGCACCAAGTGCATCCTCTTCTTGGGAAGGTTCTGCTCCCCCTAAAAGACTGACTGTTACTAAGCCAGCCCCTGCAACAACAATAACAAACACAATCCACAGCATGAAGAGCTTCTTAACAGCCTGTGCACTTTACCATTTTCCTGTACTGTTGACAATCTCTGTTAGAAGAGAGCACATATTTAAAATAAATTAAAGCCTCTGGCTCACTTTCCTGGACAAAGAACCCCAAAATTGTAGAATGGTACTCTAAGCACCAAAATGTGGCAGAACAACATTGATGTGTCTTTTCAGTGCTTTCCAAACCAGAATTGTCACTATGCACAACAGACCAGGTTGATCTAAAAGAGTACTTCCCAACACACTTGCTTTGGCACATAAGAAGGAAAGAAACAGGAAAAACTCCTTCCTGCAGAAAGCTGCTACATCTCTGCTAAGCTGGTTGACCCAGGAGGGTCACCTCAACCACAGCCCTTCTCCTCCTCAGTTTTGTAAGAACTTCACAGCCTAGCACAGCTGGTAATGAAATAAAACTGCAAATTCCTCTGTGTTCCTGATACTGGTGATTTGTTCTTGTGTGGACTAACACATGGACTTTCTAATCTCTGCCCTACATCAATTGGCAAATACTGAAACAACAACACAGAACTGGAGGAAAATAAAACATGTGCCTTGAAAACCTCTCCTTTGTCATAACCTTTCCTTCACTCATCGGTTGCCAGCCCAGCACGGCACTGCTTTATTTTCTTTTCCCTTTGGCACTTATTTCACTGTTTGCAGGCAAGATCAAACTGGAGAATTCAGTCTGTAATGCTAACTCTCTAAGCACCTTCTGGAAGATTACACGCAAATCCCCCTCTAGGTGTTCACTGTTGCCATAGCTCTTTCTCCTAAAAAGGAGAGCATCCTAAACAGTCTTGCACATCTGTAGAGGATACTCCTAGCTCTCTGAATTTAGAACAGAGAGGGAAGGACTGGGTCTTGTTAGAGCACATGCACATACCAACAGGATCTCACTAGAAATATCCCTTCTTGGGAAGGCAGGACCCCATTTTCCTTGCAGAGATTAGACTGGCGGCTGTCAGCGAGTCCTTTCTGCTTTCTTCTGGCTCTGCTTCCCAAATGGGAAGGAGCACAGGGACAGTGTTGTAAAGCAAGTGCTTTATTCCATCCCCATCCAGCCTCACAAGTGCTGCATTCTGTCTCAGCTGTGAAACATGTCACAGGATCTCTGTGTGTCATTTCCAAAATGTTGTGCTTTGCCCAATGGAATGGCTTCATGTCTCCATGGACAAGCCTCTCAAGCACTTTCTGGTGTTCCTCGGGAACATATAAAAGCCATGTCTAGGAGGCCAAGGAGAAACAAAACATTGACAACATGCATCCAAACTCAGGCACAGGCCTTTAAAGTCATTGGAAATATCAGTCACCTTTTCTATTTTAAGCACAGTTGCAAAGATGACAGAGTTAATGTCCTCTTGGCGGTGCTGGATCCTTACCAAAGGCAAATGGCAACAAAACTTGGAGGGTGAGTTGCATGCTGAGGAACAACATTTTCCCCTGGTGAGCAGCACAGCACTGGAGCAGGTTGCCCAGGAAAGCTGGGGAAACTCCACCCTTGGAAGGACTGTGGCTGACCTTATCTACTGATGGGTCTGCTCTCAGTGGGAGTTGGCCTCTGGAAATCCCTGTCAACCAACCTGTGTGATTCTCTCTCTTGTTCCTTTGCTGTCAACACCCCTTTTGCCTTCTCATCTCCATTTCTCATCCTCTCTGGGATTCTTGTGTCTTGACTAGCAGAGGGAGCCAGCTTGCTTGCTGTCAGCATACTTCTTTGGAACTTGGAGTCTCTCCAGCGTGGCCTTTCTCACCACCTAACCATTCAGTGAGCCTTTATCTTATCCTGATTTCTTGATGACTCTGCTCATCGTACTAAAACCACCACTTGTTTAATTTCTGGCATTTCTTCATTGCCTTGCACAACACTGATTTCTGCTACTTTTCAGAAGGCTTGACCCATTCTGTTCCTGTAATCAGGCTTGCAGCAAAATGCTTAGCACACAGTACAGTTTCCTTCCCTTCCTCCATTCCCCTTCCCCTATCCCCCAGACTCTTACAGATGTTGCCACCACCTTCCTCTTCTCCCACCACCCAACACCAGCCCTGCTCTCTCCTGGGACAGCAGAGTGATGACCACTATGCCATGTTTGCCCCTCTTGTATTCTTTCACTCCATCTTTGCTCGAGACCTGCCACTGGGGTTGTTTCAGTCCTTGTTCTTCAAGGACATGCAACTACGGCGCACCAGCTCAATGTTTTGCAGTGTTTCTCATAGGTGTTTCCCAGCCAAGAAGGCAACAAGATTTCTTCACCAACACAAGAAGCAGGGGTGCCCAGCCTTACCTCTTTCATGGCTTTGCCTCTGCCTGTGCTCCTAATGATCTTGACTCTGAAGCTGGACTCTCAGAGTCTAATTCAGTCACTGATCTCTTGCCATTTAATGCTGATGTACCTTATTCAAAACCCAAGAGTAACAGCTGGGCAAAGCTGGAGAGGTGAATCAGGCCTACCATAACTTCTTACATTCAGAAACTAAAATCATATATTCTGGTTCCATAACCCTTTTACTAGGTTCATTTATTTTAAAAATAGACAAGCTGTCTACACAACATCAGGAGACCATTGGAGTAGATGAACAGTTTTGCTATCCTATCAGTAGACTACTGCCGTGGAATAGCAAAACTGAGATTATAATCTACATTGTCTGTTTGAAATGCCTAAAATTAAAATGTGACAAGGTCAACAAGGAGGACAAAATTGCATGACAACTTTTGGGGGTTCAGTAGAGAGCAGCTTTGTGTAGGCGGGAACAGCCTGGATGTAGGGGAGAAGGAAAGGGAGGTGCAAGCCATACCATGTTTCTAAATTTATTCATTGCTTAACACACGGGCACAGAACCTGGCTGAGGACAAGGCTTAAGTCTTCTCTCTCACAGGATCACAGGTAAATATTTAAACCAATTTAAGTAACTTTTCTGATGCTTTTAAAAGGTGGTCTGTACCTTGTATGGCTGTATAAGTAAATTGTAACATACCAGTGTTATACTGCAATCGTTGCTCTTGATATATGCTTTTCTAGGTGTCAAGTTTTAGAGAAAATTAACTTGTCTGGCTAAGGAAAAGAGTTAGTTGAGGGCAGAATTAATCACAAGAAGGAAGATTTTCTCAGGGCAGTAACTGTCTTATTAATTAAAATCTTTAGTTTGATAAAGAAGTCCCATACTTCAGGTGAAGTAAAGGCCATTTTCATTCTGCAACAGCACAGCACTGTGCATTATCAGGCCAGGGACTCAGAGGAGTATACATTAGAGATAAGCAGAGAGATTTCTATCCTGATGCTTATTTGGCCAAGTTCTCAAAGGAAATCACACTGTGGTACAGATTTGGTATAGATTTCACAGTGACTGCCAGAAGAGCTGTAGTGGTTTGGTAACTAACCACTCCATAATTACCTGTAGAATTGAGATATTTCTGCAATGCCATTCCATAGGTATCAATCTTTCTTTACATAATGATGACAACAATAACAACAACAACATTTTCTGGTCTCTTGATTGGAAAACATGAAGCAGGTACTACTGGGCAAATATCCCAAAGTCTGGAATACTTCTAGCTTCAAGGAATCCACCAGTTTCTGGGGGAAATAAAACTGTCAGAATGTACAGAAGAGGTGTCAGTTAGACTTCATTAATAAAATACTGAAATCTAAAAGCAAATAACAACTTAGCCATATATGATACTAGTCGAAATGGGTATCTAGACAGGGAAAGCCGGTAAGCCTAAGAATTATGCATAAATACATTCTCAGTATCAGCTCTTAATTCTATATAGATCAAAAATGAGGTAGCAGGAAGCTTAGATGTGTTATGACTCCATGTACTAAAACCATAGAGATATTTAGATTCCCCTGAGAACATTACTTTGATAAATAATTTAAGAATGAAACGAAACAAAAATATGCAGCTTAAAAATCTGTACCCTTTTGAAAACCAAAGGCAGAAAGAAACACAAAGAAAAATGCAGCTCTGTAAAAGAGGACATATCTATAATTATAGAGAATTATCAGCTGAATAACAAAAACCTAACAAATTTCTGCTCCTAACAGGTGGCAAACAGTATCTGCATGGAAGATAAAACATATTACTAGGCTATTAGTTTTAGTAGGTGCCCACGCATTGTGTGGCACATGTAACATGTCTCACTAACATGCATTGCATGCATCATTTTAAACATTCAAACAGTAAAATTCCTTCTGTTGCCTCTTTCCAGATTGTAGCAATGGAACAGGTCTCAGAAGCAGTTGGCAAGTTTACAATTGATCTTTTCAAGAAGCTGAATGAGACCAACAAGGACAAAAACATTTTCTTTTCCCCCTGGAGTATATCATCTGCTCTGGCCCTGACATACCTGGGTGCAAAAGGCAATACAGCGAGAGAGATAGGAGAGGTAGGTTGCTGTGGTGCCCAGCATTGCCCAGCACTCCTGTTCAGACTCGGGGAAATGCCCAGTGTTCCTCTTTGGGGAAAACCATTGGGCTTTACACAAATGCATTGCTACTGCTGAGTGCAACTGCTGTGGAAGGGAGTTCAGCTTTGTGGCATGCCTGCATGAACGCTGATGTTCTGGGAGGGGAGCAGTGCTGTCCTTTGTTACTCTGTGGGATTTACACATTCTACAACTTCAGCATCCCTTTGATTAGTCACCCAAGCAGAATGAATTATCGTAAGGAGTAAAACAAAACAACCATTTTATCTCCATTAAGCTTTAGGTCATGCAAGTCCCTTCATGCCTGTTTCTTACCTTTGGAAACTCTGTCTGCAGGTTCTTCATTTCACTAAAGCTGCGGGAGCTGCTGGGTCATCTTCTGTGGCCAGACCTTCTCGGGGGAGACCAAAAAGAAGAAAAATGGTATCTATTAGAGATAATAGATAAGATAAAGAATCTCCAGAATCAAAATGTCCAGATATAGCTTTGGCAGTCCAGTATTTCTCACCTGTATCTCTCATTATATTTGAAGTACAAAACCCAACATGCTTCACAACACATTCAAGTTCAGTTCTCTTCACTCAGACTCAAAAGAAGGACAAGCCGCTGGGATATTTTGGAAGGTTTACTGTATGGTAAATCAGTCATTAACAGAGCCCTGCAAACTGCAGTGGTGGTAAATTTGGAGAGAGAAAATATAAGAGAGAGGAACACAAATCTCTTCCCACATGCATCACTTAAAATTTCATTAAAAATGTAATTGTTAAATGTATGGTTTCTCTTTCCAAGGACCCTGAGCATGAGCAAGCTGAAAATATCCACTCTGGCTTCAAGGAGCTCCTGGCTGCCATGAACAAACCCAGAAACACCTACTCACTGAGAAGTGCCAACCGTATCTATGTGGAAAAAACCTACCCATTGCTGCCTGTAAGTTGAACAGTTTTATCTCAGAGAGGATTAAGAAAAGCTGTAAAAAAAAAAAAAAAATAAAATAAAAGTTTTTCATTGTATTTACTTGTCATTAATAGAACAGGTTTGAAGCTGTCCCCCAGTACTTCACATAAAAAGCCCTGACTTCCAGTGATAAGCTTCACTGGAAAATACCAGTTGCCTTCTCCCAGTATATAAGGATCTTCTGACAGTAATGCAGGATTTCTTTTCATGCAGTATGGCTTTATTATTAGGAAATTTATTATTAGGATTTGCAACACATGCAATTGTAAATGGGACATTAAAATAAGCACATCCATGGGATATGCACTGTCTTTCTCCCTTCTCCAAATTAAACTGGGAAGAAGAACAGGGAATTTTCTGTCCTTATTTCTTAACTGTTAACTCACAATCCAATAGAGAGCAAAAAACTAGATCCCACAGCCCTCTATGCACAAGAAGTTAACATGAAGTCCAAGAGCTAACAACTTCCTTTTTGGGGCTGAAAATATACAGTACATTATAGAACTTCTTTCTTTTTTTTCTTTTTATTGTCAATTTCCAGACATACATACAGCTCAGCAAGAAATACTACAAGGCAGAGCCACAAAAGGTTAACTTTAAAACAGCACCTGAACAATGCAGGAAGGAAATCAACACCTGGGTGGAAAAGGAAACTGAGGGTAAGTTGAGCTTGACCCCAACATCTTCCCTCTGCTAATAAGTCAGCCTGACGCTCCCTTTGGGCAGGTGCCCTTGAATGGGCAGCAAGCAGAGATGCAGTGGGAAGGCAGAGCAAGAGCAGCACTGGGACAGCCCGAAATACCTGATGCAGACCTCAGTGAGGTCTTTGGGGAACTTCCTCCAAGGCAGGTGGGGATGGGTGCCTGCCTAGAGGAACTTTCCTTCACTGCCCAGAGGTGTGAGCCTCCTCATGCCTGGCCTAACCCGCTGGCAGAGGCAGCACACAGCTTTCTGCTCCCTGCTGCTTGCCATGAAGCTGTGGCAGCTTTGGAAACAGCAAACAGACTCATTGATTTGTGCCAGGGAAGCGAATTAGGGGGTAGGGAACTGAGGCATGGACTTTCTCACTACGAAGCTGAACTGAAGGAAAGACAAACAAAACGCCCTCACCATGCTACACTGGAATAAAACCTGACTTTTCTGATTTCAAAAGGTAAAATCAAGAATTTGCTGAATTCACAAGATGTGCAAAGCTACACCAAGCTGATCCTGGTAAATGCCATCTACTTCAAGGCAGAATGGGAAGAGAAATTTAACGGAGGAATAACAAACACGCAACCCTTCCGACTGAGCAAGGTGAGTTCCTCTTTGCCTTCCTTGCAGCGAACAGCCTGGTGACAGCACCTCCTGCTGCACTATCTCCATTCATCAGTCCTTACGTATCCCTGCACTAAACAGACTCTCTGAAAAGCTGGTTACAGCAAAACGTGGCAGTGGTCAGCTCACCAACATTTATGCAACGTCAAGACACTGCTCAGGCAAAGGATAACTAGATCCAGATAGATTATGCAGTTTCCAAAAACTAACTAGAGTCACGTAAGGCCTTTTTGCAAAACAGGGTTAAAATTCCCCTCATCATGAGCCCTTTGGCACAGAAACGAGTGTTGTCTTCTAAGGGTTGTGATGTGAAGAAAAACTGCACAACACTTGCTCTCTTAAACCATAAGCTGTTTCTCTGCTGTAGTGTTGGGTGGCTGTATGCCATGCCTGCTCTGTCCCCCTTAATCTTTGCAGACATTTCTCTCTTCCTCCTTCTGTGGGCTGCTGTGTATATTCTGGGGCAAAGAGAAAATCAGTCAACTCAGTCCCCAGAAAAATGCTCTGGGGCAAATGCCAAGATCTACAATATTTCCCAGTCAAGAAGAGCTGTGGAAAAATTATGACAAATTACTTTATAAGTCATCTTCATTCTTCTTTTCAAGGCATAATTTGTAACCCATAAATAAATACTTTACAGAACAAGTCTAAGCCTGTGAAGATGATGTATATGAGACATGTATTTCCAGTTCTTATCATGGAAACAATGAACTTCAAAATGATTGAGCTACCGTATGTGAAACGTGAACTCAGTATGTTCATCCTACTTCCCGATGACATCAAAGATGGTACTACAGGTCTGGAACAGGTAAAAAAAAAAAAGCTATATCCGTTTTGTATCACCACCCAGATGTTAAAACAAAAAGGACAGACCAGTGACCATATCTCCCCCTCTGAGGACATGCCGTTTGATCTCCCCCGTTAACTGAATTAATTTCTTTTAATACCTATCTCATCCTGCTCTTGACATCTGTACGTAACTGGACCAAGCCATGTGGCACACAGCTGGGAATCTCCCAGCAACTTCTTTCATGTGATGACTGAAATAAAAGAGAGGACAGAAGTACCTCAGAGGATGGCAGCTGCAGGCGTTGGGTGCCCTGTCTTTTTTCTGCAATGAATTTGGCAGAGGTGGTGCTCAAAAACTTGCAACGCTGTGTCCCTTGTTTGCTTTACACTCTGTCTCTGATCATCAGTGAAACCAATTTGTATTTCGTGCTTTCACCTAAATGTTAAGTTTGCCACTTAAAATCTCATTCAATTGGTGAAAAAATTATTTTATAATCAATTGCTTTTTCCTTGCAATTATCAAATTTCTCCTCTTTCTTGAACAACAGCTAGAAAGAGAACTGACATATGAGAAGCTGTCTGAGTGGGCTGATTCAAAGAAGATGACAAAAACTCTTGTGGATCTGCAGCTGCCTAAGTTCAAGCTGGAGGAGAAATGCGACCTCAGTGATTATCTGAGCATCATGGGAATGCGCCTTGCCTTCACCAGCAACGCTGATTTCAGTGGAATGGGTACTAAGAAGGATTTGGCTATCTCCAAAGTTATTCACCAGTCTTTTGTTGCAGTTGATGAGGAAGGCACTGAGGCAGCTGCCGCTACTGCTGTTGTCATAGCCACAACTTCACTTATCAGCAATGTTCTGACATTCAAGGCTGATCACCCTTTCCACTTTTTCATCAGACACAACAAATCCAAGAGCATTCTCTTTTTTGGCAGATTCTGCTCCCCTTAGAATGAGTTATTCCTTGCTCCCAGGCAGCATCTAAAGTTCACTTATCAATAGAAAAATGTGAACTGCAGCATTCAAAGCTCAGCCTTAAGCCATATAGCCATAGGTACTGAAAGTTTATGTCCTTTTTCTTTCCACACGCCCCCAACTAAGGCAGCACCCAGAGACCACCCTGTGCCTCAAAGACTGTCATTCCACAGCTGCTTTCCATTGTGCTAATGAGACAGCTTTTCACAGAAAGCAGAATGCTGAATTTTGCTCCCTTGCATCAAACCTGCTTTTCTGGCTTTGTTGTTCAAGAGTAAGGAGGAGTCATAAAGGCTTTTTGCATGCAGCCCATCATCTAGCCCCGTGCCTGGTGCTGACTTCAAGGGAAATGCAGCCTATACTTTTAGACCTCTCAAAGAGGAAAAAATCCCCTAAGGAAGAGAAATAATAATAATAATAAAAAGTATTTAGAAATCTATACACTATACTCTCTTTTCCTTACTGGGAAACCTGCATTTGCATTAAAATAGTTTCCTTATCTTCACTGTTTTAAAGATTGTTGGAAGTTAATGAAATACTTAATACAAACCCAAATTCATCTCAAAATGCCCCTTATCTCCCCATCTCACCACATATACACAGGTACATCACACGCATTCTCTATATCGCCCTTGCAGCTTCATGAAAAAATGAGGCAGTGAGGGAAAACAGTCCAGCCTTTAACATTTAATTGCCGACTTCTGTTCGTTTTGCAGTACATCCTAATTTCTCTAAACTTTGAAGGATAAGGTTGCTAAGAGTTCCAACCAGCATAAAGGCTAAGAAAACTACAAGCAACATGTCTTATTGCTTGCTGCCTCTTATTGATATGCAATCAAAAAACTCCAGAATCCAAATCTGCTTCCTCTTTTTAATTTAATGTAATTATACCTGTTTTCTTGGTAATACCTGCACAGTTTCCTGATATCAGATATCATGCATTGATAAATGTACAATTTGTAAGTTAAGAGTGCGTTTCAGCCAAGATCGTTCTGGTTCTGAGAGAAACACCAGTGAGAATTTGATTGATGCTTTACTTCATAATTTTGCCGTGATCTGCATTTAATCAATAAATGAACTCGGAGTTGTGTTTGTGCTACTCAAGGTACTGACTTACCGGCTCTCTTAGAGCATCCTTTACAATGCATGGCTGACACACATTTCTACCCATGCCATTCCAAACCAACCACCACATCACCCCAAAAGACAAAGAGCTGGGTCAGTGTCTTAATACACCAGTGTCTTAATTCCTCTAGGCATCAAACAGCACTGAAAATGTTATTTTACACATACACAGTGTAAAATGTTATTTTACACTGAACATGTTATTCTACACATTTACTAGACACAACAAATCAAATCAAACTCTGGTGAGCAATTTTTCACTCAGAGACTCAAAGCATCTGAATTTTCTTTCATGGTAAGCATTCCTTTTCCCTTTTTGACCACAGCTTATTGCACTACCTGCCTCCATTTGAACCTACCGAGAAGGCTCATCTGCCTGTCACAATACACTCGAAATAAGAAGTCCAACCTGAGCCTATAGCCCTCAAAAGCAGCTTCCAAATATCTCTTTCTGTGCTTTCCTAAGCCTATAAGGAACTGCGCAAAGCTTTGTAGCCATTATAGTACAAAGCAACCACACATCAGAGAACATTATATCAGGCAACCAGGTTTGAGGAGGAAAGTACTGTAAAAACATACACTCTCAGCAAAATTCCACTTATAATTACAGCTCACCCTCCACCTCGACAAAAGGCAGTCTGTTTGGAAATATGCCTCCACCCAACAAAGTACACCTGCATCATCTTCCCTGTACAAAGTGCTGCTTCTAAAATCAGTGCCCTCCCTTACCTGTAACCCCCAGAACAGGGTTCAGCTGTCTGTCATCACGGACCTGCCGTGGTGCAGCCCAACTGCATACTATTGACTCAGCTTTATTAAGAAACGTATCATTAAGGTGTCAAAAAGCTTGTAAGTAATGGCCACACACACTAAGTCAAGTAAAACCACAAATAGAGGAGCTATTGTCAGGATTGAATAGTTAGCATAGCAAGGATTTAAAAGGAGAAACACTAACACAGAGAGGTTTTGAAACCTCAATTAAAAAAATTCAGTAATTGGAAGGCAACAACCTGCACCATCAAGGCTCAGCGTCTTCTGGGGAGCAACAAAGACCTCCCTCTATTGAGTAATGCCTGGCCAGCAAAGGCTCCTCAGAGTGGTAAGCATATAAATTCTTGGCCTTATGGCATGTTAGTTCAAGGTCTATGCTGTGCGTATTCAACAGTAAAAAGTTACTGGGAAAGACTAAACTTGTCTTAGACTAACCCTGTTTGCAGAGTCATGCTGTGTAATAGCAGAAGTTGCCCAAAGAAAGATGGGAAGAGTCCCATGCCAAACCCAATGAAAGGTCTTTCCATGCTGAATGTTGTGCATCCCTTCACTCATACCACAAGTAAAGGGGAAAAGGGGAGTTGGAAGAGTTTTGTTTGTGACTCTCTGTACTGCTTTCATGGTAACCAGGGTCTGGCCCACAGTTGAGGCTAACCCTTACAGAATCGTTCAGGCTAGAAGTGACCACCTGAGGTCATCTGGTCCAACTCCCCTGCTCAGGTGGGGTCAGGACTGTGTCTAGTTGGGTTTTGAGTATCTCCACCAGTTGAATGGGATTTCCCACAGCGTTAAAACAACAATAACAACAACAAAACATAACCAGACTTAGTCTAGGACTGATTTTAAATTGTGCTGCTTTTAAACAGATGCAACCACAAGATAACTGATTGTCAAAAAAAAAAAAAAAAAAAATGCCCAAAGAGTCCACTCAAATTACTGAGTAAGCCAATTACAGGTAGAAAGACGCAACCTCACATTCACATTGAGCAAGCTGGGGATGAAAGATGGCTTCAAAAAGTCTAAAATCACTTCATCGGATTGCCTGAGGAAAATGACTAGTTTTATCAGAAGACTTCTTATGACCATTTGTCAGAGGTCGATGTATTTGCAGACAACATGTCAGGAGTTTGATGCTGCAAAACACTGTTTCCAGCATTGTTTGCAGCAAGTCACTATTTCCTCTACGTGGCATGGCAAAACCAAGGGCACCTTCTCTTTCACGTGTTTGCTCCCCTTGGAAACTCTGCTCTCTCTTACTTAACAGGATCTTGCAGTGGATACCACAAAGGGTGTCTACACAATTTGGGCAACCTTTCTTAATCTTCCTGTATTTTTGACCAATCTTTGTAGCGTGTAGTACAGTAATTATCATCACTAACAGGTTTTTTTTTTTTTTCCTTCTCCTATACATTTAGCTAAAAAATAGGTAACAGCAGTTTCAGATATGTAGCAAGAACATTTCTTAAGCACATAACTAAACATAATAGTGTCTGCTATATTTCTGAAGAAAGAAAACAAGATGGATATTCCTATGAAAAATGCAGACACTTAGAAATAAAATATAAAAAAAGAGAGGCACATGTATCGCTCCTGAAACCTTGTACGGCATACATATCAGTCAGATTCAAAGTGGATATAAACACAAAATTGTATTTCTAGTTCTAAATATGCGTTTGAACTCTTTATACTGATGATTTTTCCATATAGGTTGACCGCATGCTGGTAATCTGTTTGTTCTGCATTTGTCATACTTGTGGGCAGGGAGCACTCCTAAGTAACCATACATGTAGCACAACAGATAAATAACAATCGTGAAGGAAATGGATCAATGCAGTTAATCTAAGCCACACAGATAAGAGCAGAGGAAAACTGGAATTGCTAATTACGTTGGTTAAAGTAAAATATTTGTATACAGATAACTGCCTTGTATTACGTCTTTACTGATCTCTGACTTTACACATTTTGCTGTTTTCACTCTCTACTCCAACACAACAAACAGCTTCAGTAAAACAAGTCATTACAAGCAGAGCTTCCAAGCAGTTTTTTGTGGATGATCCAAACGCCCTTCATTTGTAACAGAGGAATAAGGAGCTTGGTATGGTGCAGGGCCTTTAGTTATCTAAACCACCTTCACCTCCTCTGCTAGGAGCCACATTCTGTTAAAGCACCATCCAACAGTTCAAGTGACCCCAGTGTTCACTTACACCTCATCATTTATTTTAGGTGACTGTGGTAGCACCTTCTGAGCTCCCTTGAGGATCTGATTTCTGAGACATAAGAGGACAAGTGTAAAACGTCACAAAATAAGGGTTTTATGTGACCTGACAGCCACAAGTATTCAAACCTTTCTCCTCTGAAATTTGACAACAGTCACACTTTGCCATCTGACAACAGCAATAACAACCTACTTCAGTACTCCATTTCAGTCAAATCTTTTAGATTAGTTTATATTAATTTCACAATTTCGCAGAGTAAGAAGAAAAGGAAGCTATAAAATTATTTCAGCGTGTCCCTTATCAATGCAGTGTGTCTCTATTCTCTTCTGCAATTCCCATAGTTTTGCAGGCCAGACACCACTGGGAGAAAGGCATACTGGCCTTCATGTTTCAGGACGCACACCAACTAACAGTGGTTTTGAACCTCACCCTCCTTCTGTCCCTCTCTGTAAATTCTGCAAGCTGGTGATGGAGAGAAGAAATGGGAATAAATGAGGGAACGGGCACGTTAATACAAGAGGAGGATGTAGGGAAGAAAAGGGAGGTGCAACCATTTCTACATTTCCAAAAGTATTCGTTGCCTCACATACCACCAACAGATCCTGACTGAGGACATCTTAACTCTTCCCTCTCTCGCAGGATTCAGGTAGTGTAAACATTCATATCTATATAACCAGCTTTATTTTGGAAGTCTTAAAAATTTGTATAAATTCCTTGGAACTGAGCAGTTAAATGATGGCATAAATGTCATGCAGGGGTAGGGGCTGTTCGTTTTTTAGTACAAACTGCAGCGCTTTGGAAAACACCATGCAAAGGGCGCAGTGATCAGGATGCAAACCCAGACTGTGCAAAACCTGTGCAGCCTGAGAGGGCAGAAAGTTTCCTCACAGTGTGCAGGGTGCCTACCTTAATCACCAGGCTATGAGTTGGTTTAGGATCAGGGGAGTGAGTATAGACTGAAGGACAGAATGCTCTCTTAGAGACACATGACAGCATGACTCTGTAACACAGTATTGGGTGTATTGGCTCAAGCCTCTGCTTCATTCATATAAAAAAAGCTACTAGATCAGGCATCCAGATTTTTTCTTTCCCAGATGACCAAATTGTCTAGTGGATTGATGAACTTCACACAAACCTGCACTTGTTCTCTCTCTCAAGCCTGAGAAATGTCTGATTGCTGCGTGCAGATTCAGTTCAGGCACATGCTGGAAATAGCAGAGAGATTGGTTTGAAATTCTTCAGGCAAAAACATCCATCCCATCCCTGTTCACTAGATATGCTCTGAGAGTATCTAGTTGATCAGCTCCTCCAGGCACAGTAGTAAGAGACACCTCAGCATATTTAGGACAAGGTATGAGCAAGGCTGCAGGGTGTCCACCTCTGAAACACTCCTGAGAAGGCTTGGAAGCTGTTTTGGAGCCTTGGGAAGCTTTGAAATCCAAATTCAAGGATCCTGGAGGCTCCAGGTATCTCTAACACTGCATGGCAACTGTCTTTAAGGACTGCTGGTTTTGATTTAAGCATGAAAATTGTGGGTGAAGATGGATTAAAACGTCTCGTTGTTTTTGTTGATCTAATGCTTAGTCTTGCACCTGATGCAACCGTGCACTGTCTTTGGTATGAGCAGTCCTCATACTGTTGAAGGCAATGGAGATTTCTGAATTTCTGGGATTGTAAAATACAGGAGTTTACTTGAAAAACAGTAATTAACAAATCCAGCTACAGGTACCAAACGTAGATCTATCTCTACAAAGAACATTTAACAATGTACAGATCTCTAGAACCCTTTTAGATACGAGTAAGGAATTGCATGAATTCACTACGCTTCTTTCAGTGGAAAATAACAGTTAAGGAAGTTTAAAGAAATAAGGAGAAGAGCTCAAAGAAGCACAGTGGGAAATGCTTCTGTTTCACAACATCAGAACCAAAGAATAATTATATGAAACTTAAGCAAATGCTTTCTTTTTATTTTTTTTTAATATTTTCGGTTGTGAAAACATTCCTAGCTAAAATAGTGCTTATCTGACGATGGCTAAGTAAAAGGGTTGAAACAAGACTATATATATTTAGGAGTGACGGGAAAGGGAGAAATAATGCAGGTCTTGAAAAGAGACCTGCTATCTGACTGTATTTGGTATCTATGCAGTATTTTGACCATTAACTTTTTATTATTTTTTGTGTTTATTTTTTATTTTCTTCTTCTTATTTTTAATCATAAAGAAGCAGTCATCACCTCTGTCTGCCAATCATTTACCTTAGGCTGTATCGATGGAGTCTTTCTCAGCGTCAACCAACAGCTTTGCTCTGGACCTTTACAAAAAGCTGAATGAAACTTCCAAAGGCCAGAACATTTTCTTTGCTCCTTGGAGTATTGCAACTGCTCTCGCCATGGTCTATCTGGGTGCAAAAGGTGACACTGCAGCACAGATGGCTAAGGTAAACTGTGAAATTAGCAGTATTAAAGCTGGTTCCCACATGAATTGCATTACCTACCTGCCTATGTGAAACAGAAAGGAGCAACATGGGGAAAACAGTGATTTGTCATTGTGTTGGGTACAAGAAATAATCTCATCCACGCCGCCTGCAGTCCTGCAGGCCACTGTTCTTCCAGTTTATTTCCAAGAGCTCCCTGCTCTACTACTACCCCTACATTTAGCTTACACTTAACAGTTGCCAGAGGGAAGTTATTGACATTAGAGACTACTGCACTCTTGTTGGGAAATCTACCTTCTATTTAAATTGCCCTTGAAGAGAATAATTCACCTGACGTTGTGCTCAAGTAGTAATAAAGAGACATCTTTATTAACAAAATTAATATGCAACTAAGACACTCTAGAGAAAGGAAAGCCAGAGATACTATCACTGCTTCTAGACCCCAGGTATTCCTGAAAGTGGTGTATCTGTGTTCTCATTCTGCAAACCCAAACCAGTGAGCTCTCCTGATTCCAAGCCTGACTGCACAGGAGCAGTACAAATGTCTTCGCTTGTAACATGGTTAGTCCATAAATCAGGGAATTTTCCTCCCATGCATAATGGGGACACACTAGAACTGAAAAAGGGATCTCATGATCACTTTTACAGAACTTGTTGGTCTTGTACTGTTTTATTTATGTACATACATTATTTTATTTATGTACATACGTTAACTTTAGAGTTTTACATTGGCATCCCAGTAGTAAGACTCTGAACTGCACTATGTTGTTTGTTCTGCTTAGTCACGATCTGAAAATAAATTCCACATAACTAAGCATGAATTGACCATTGTTCCAAATAAATTCATGTCTGAGCCATGATATTGCTCTGTTATTAAGTAGTAAATATGACTAAAATAGATATAATTATGATATAATTATAGAGTATAATCGAGAGTAAGGTCTTGTCCTCATTAACTTCAGTAGACTAACTAATATTGTGCATGACCGGTGAATTTTCCTAAGTAGAAAACTAATACAAATACATATACTTGAGCACATTTATCTTCTTAAAACAAGCTGTCTTTATGAAAATTTGTCATTGTCACAGGTGCTTCATTTTAACCAGACTGGAAGAGAAGAAGATTCTTCTGAGACAACAAGGCCTTCTCTGGGGAGACCAAAGAACAGAGAAATGGTATGTATTACAACAAAAGACTCAGAGGAATAAATATCATTCTCCTTTTAGCTGGCCCAGGATGAATCCTCAGGATAAATCATTATGTCTGCGTTCATTTTAGTAATTCACTGACTTTCTAAGTTGTAGCAAGGTCTGCCTGATGCGGTCCTCCAGACATCTCTCTCTGTTACCTCTTCAGCCTGTCCCCATTCCTTTGCAAAACTCAACCTCTTCTATCCTCTGATCACCAAGTTCTTTTCCGTGTGTCCTTCCTAGAAGCCCACGTCTCAGCACGAGTGAAAGAAGACCAGAGCAAGGAATGCTGCCTCACCAACCTAAGGTTAAGTCACCGTGCACCAGTTGCATAGATTCCCATTGTCAAAAGCTCAAAAAGCTCAAAAGCTGCAAGGCTGCCTTAAGTGGTCCTCGTGACACTCAAAATTAGGCCTATGACTGAAAACAGATGATCCAACCTCCTTGCTGCACCATCAGCAGATGACCCCAAAGGTCTAGGCAGCTCTGGAGAATCAAACCTTCACCCCACAGACAGAAACAATTTGTCCAGTTGTACATAGTGCTGCAAATATGCTAGATACTCAAAAAAGAGCTCCAGCCCTTGGCATTCCTTTTAAATTAAAATGACCTGAGGCTTTTCAAATGACCACGGAAGGTGCAATGCTCCAGAGAGAAAAAATATTTCCATACTAATTGATGTCTCTTTCCAAGGGTCCTGAGCATGAGGAAGCTGAAGACATCCATGCAGGCTTCAAAGAGCTCCTGTCTGCCATCAAGAAGCCCAGAAACACCTACTTGCTGAAAAGTGCCAACCAACTGTTTGAAGAGAAGACCTACCCATTACTGCCGGTGAGTTGAACATTTTTGCTTAAAAAATATTCTGAGTTTAAAAGGTATTAATAATAAAGGAAATCAAAATTTTCCAAATGATAGCACTGCGGTTCTAGGAAGAAGGTGAGGACAGCCGTACTGGGCTAGTCTTACATGGACAAGAGGTCCACCTTGTCTCTTTTCAGCCTGCTTCTTGTTAGCATCGCTGTTGGTTTGTTTTTCCTCTAAAGGAAGCTTCTCTGTATCCCTGGTCATCCTTGTTCCCCTTGTCAGTGGTACTTATACTCCAGCATTTCTGAGATGGGGAGGCCAGAACTGCACAGAGAATTCAAACCATAGGCACACCATGGCCTTACGGAGCAGCATATTAATGTTTGTCCTTTTATTACTTCTTTCTTTCTAAGTCTTCAAATTATATTTGCCATTTTGACCATTATTGGGCAGGTATTTTTCACATAACTGTCCATTACAGCTTCAACACCTCATTCCTGAAGTGTAATCATGCCCTATATACTACCCTCCACTGCATTATTTACAGATGTTTCAACGTGTATATTGGAATGCAAATATTTAGATCTATGTTCTATAAATTAAATATTTTAGCACAAATCTCATCACTTATCCCTATAGAGCTCCAATAGCAATATCCATTTACCATGAACACTATTTCCTCCTCCTGTTGGTTTCCATTTTTTTAAATGGATGAGATCTTTCTCTGTAGTCCCATGGATACTCAGCTTCTTCAAAAGCCTTTGGTGGGAAATCTTCTGAAATGACTTTCTTTAATCCAATTAGGCTGTCATAGCTTAACCTTCTTACCCACAGGCTTTCTGACACCTTCAAAAAAACTCCAACAGATTTGTAATGTAGAACTTCCTATTACAAAATGCTGATCCGATACATCATGCTTATCCACATGCCCACTAAACCTATTTATTCATGTGCCCTGTGGGCTCATGAGTTTGCAGTTCCCTGTATCTTTGACATCCTTTTAAGAACTGACATTGCATTAATCATCATCCAGTTTCTTGGAAGGTGGTTTTAAATGAGATTACGGTTCTTTGATCTTGGAGTTTGCTTCCATCTCCTGAGTAATTAGCAATTACTCAGTCATTAAACTAAATAAATCCTGATGAATGCATATTGCTCATTTTCTCCACAATCTCATGTATCTACCCTTTAAGACTAATCAGAGAATTTCCTGCTGGGAATCTCCCTGAACTGTCTCAGAGAAGACAGCAATGTGAAAGTCAATTCTAGTTTTCTGCCACAATGTTATCCTACCAGAACATTCCTTTTATGCCTGACCCTCTGTTGTCCTCACAAACTCTTGGCAGGTTCCTTGACTCTGAAGTAAATCTAAAAATGTTATTTTAACTTTGTATGAGGCTACTCTTCCCTCTTGTACTGAACTCTACATCACAAAGCAGAAAATACTTCAATGATATGAAAAGGTCATTCTGAGAAATAACAATGATAAAAAGGTGAAGAATGTTTATTTCATTTGATATTTCAAAATTACAAATTTTGAATTTCAAGTACAAAAACATGACGTATCACTCTCCATGAGACAGAAGTTCTTACTTAATATTTAGCACAAAAATGTATCAGACCTTATTTTAAGGGTTATCTAATTTCAAATTAAATACATTTTCACCAACTGTGTATTAGCAGATTGTATAATCTGTTGAAGTGATTATTTCCACCACTTTTGTAGATTAAATTTTACTACCTAAGCATTAATTTTCCAATTCTATCTTTCAGAAATTCTTAGAACTCATCACAAGGTATTACAAAGTAAAACCACAAGCTGTAAACTTTAAGACAGCTGCGGAACAAGCCAGAGCACAGATCAATTCCTGGGTTGAAAATGAAACAGAGAGTAAGTTAAGTACCACTCTAATGGCTTTTTCTTTTCTCATTTCCAAATCATTTGCATTTCCACTTGTATTTCTCCTGCAGCCAGGGATCCATAAGAGATGGAAACTCAGGGGAGGTGACAAGCAAAGTGCAGTTAAATGGCTTGAAGAATGGCTCCCTCCAAACCTAACTGCTGCTCTTTACAAGGTCCTTCCTTTCATCCTTCCAGCCATGGCCTCTTCTGAATTATTTCTGTTCATTGGAGGCAGAAATAGATACTGAATGGCTCCACCCTGATTAATGAAGTCTTCTCTTCTGAATGTTTTAAGCTGCATGCAACCAGCTTCACAGAATGTCCAAACTTTAACCAATTTCCAATGTCAGCTACTATAAAAACTGCTGTTAATATATTTAAAAATAAGATACTTTTTACCATATGTGTACTATGAAAAATGTACAGGAAAAAAGTCTCCCAGGTGCACTTTTGTTAAATAGATAGGCACAGAGAAAGCACAACTAAAACTAGTAATTCACACTGTCACACTGAAATAACAGTCCTATTTGTCTGATTTTGAAGGGAAGATCCAGAATCTGCTGCCTGCAGGATCTCTTGATTCTCACACCATACTGGTCTTAGTAAATGCCATTTATTTCAAAGGAAACTGGGAAAAGAGATTTCCTGAAAAAGATACTTCTGAGACACCATTCAGATTAAGCAAGGTAAATTCCTTCAATCTATCTATTATTGAAGAGCAAGAAACCTCTAAATATTTCACCTGCATTTCATACGCCACTGCAACACTACCTGTAGATAGGCACATGGTATAAACGCAGTGAGAAGAGCAATTGTAAAAAGAAGTCAGAATTATTTACACAGATGCATGAGAATAAGATTTTCTCTCTAATCAGTAGCTCCTTGCTGCCAAAACACTATAGTTAAGTAACTTAAGCATAAGAAGAAATTTCTCTTAAGTGTTGAGGTGCCATTTTCAAAAGGGACTGAGCTACTTCGGAGAGCAGTGTTTAGACACCTAGGTCTCTTTTATGCTTTTGAGACAGATAGTCTGTAATCTGAGTTCAAGCAATCTGAACCAACTGTTCTTTCCTAATGTACCCTTGTGGTTGCGCAAAACCTGATGTGGAAGTTTCATGAGGGTTCAACATTTTAGCCAAGTGTGTGTGGACGATGTGTTTGGTATACGCTGAGGATATGATTGAGCTAACTGTTTAAACATTCATGCACTGACAATTCACGGTAGCTCATGGATGAGTATTTCTGGATTATGTCAAAGGTGAGCAAAAGGATTTGTCAATCGAAACACATACCTTGTTTGACATAGATTATGAGTGCAAATATCTTTTGTATACCAGGTGATTTGAAGCAATCGTGTCGATACTGTGGCTGTGTATCTGACAGCTACTACACTACACATGTGGTTTTAGGATTACTCATGGTACACAGCGCACAGAGGGTTTAATTCACAGCGTATCTGATAGAAAAGCCTGCAAACAGATGAACTTTTGCACTTGTGTAACAATGGAAAGGAGAGAGTGGATGTATCAGCAAAGGTCTGTGAACATAACCACAGCTTGGGAATGCAGAAAATTGCTGGGTAATTTTATTCCATTTGCTAATCAAACCCTCTGTGGTTTGAGGAAGAGGAATAGCCAGCACAGGTCACAGATACAGTTTAGAGGCAAATTAAGAAAATCAGTATTGTTTGGGAGTATGCAAAAGAGTTGATGGCATCCAAGGAAAGGAAGTCAACATTTCACCCCTTACCCTCAATCAACACATTCACTCCAACAGTGTACAGTCTGTGAGGAAACCTGAAATACAGAGTAATTATTTGCTTATCAAAGCTCACTCCTTGTTTTTAAGAGTGAGAAATACATTACATGCAATTAAGTTAGAACGTTGTTAGCATATGTGTCTATATGGATTTTTTTTTCAAAGATTCCATTGATTTTGGAACAGGGGCACATGTGATACTGTCTGAAGGAAACGGTACTGGAAAAATATTCAAATGTTGCTGAGTCTTACACTTGTTTCCAAATCTTTGCTTTCAGTTCAAAGAAGCAAGTAATCTTCTTCATTACTTCTAAGGAATGAGGTAGTACTACTGATTTTTTATGTCTTAATTGTTTCACAGACCAGGACTAAGCCAGTACAGATGATGTTTCTGAGAGATACATTTTTAATCTTTCAAGAGACAACCATGAAATTCCAAGTCATTGAGCTGCCATATGTGGAAAATGAAGTCAGCATGTTCATTCTCCTACCAGACGACATCAGTGACAACACTACTGGTCTGGAGCTGGTAAAATTGACATACTGTTGCATCACATACACTATGAGACATTAATGGAAACAGATGAAAATAGCGAGGAAGAATGAGCTTCAAAATTATGGCAGAAAGGGATTTGCTGTGTATATACTTTGTTTCGTAAGCTATAATACAATGATTTCTCAGCCTAGGATTCAGGGAATCTGTTAATGATGCGATCATAATATTATACTTGATACACCTAAAAAAGTATGTCCACACTACTGTCTTAGCCTATTTTGTATCCTCTTTTCTATTGCCAGAATAGCAGAACAAGGAAAGGGAAAAACAGATCTGAAACGTCATGCCATAGAATTAATCTTCTTCTGAAAGCTGCATTAATCATTTTATGTCATTTGCAGTCCGGATTTGCACCTGATACTTTGTGGTGAGGATTCTCAAACTAAGCACTGACCATCCTGACCCACTAGGTATCAGCAGCCACTCATGGTCATGCCAGGATCGGTTTCAGACTCTAAAGAGATCAGAGCAAACATTTTTATTTGTACCCAAGGTCCCATGCATCCTACTTACTTAGCACCAAGAGAATATACCAAGAGCCTATTAGTATCACCATGACATCGTAAAAAAGTAGTGCTTTTCACATCCGTAAAAAATAAGGAACTATTCTGCAGGTTCACTGCTACACCTTACCACCTTTAAGGAAACAGACAAGACTGTATGT
Source organism: Aythya marila (assembly GCF_965140915.1). NCBI lineage: Eukaryota > Metazoa > Chordata > Aves > Anseriformes > Anatidae > Aythya > Aythya marila. The sequence continues at coordinate 80,430,859 of NC_139043.1, forward strand.
CATGCAGCACTTTGCAGGATCACGTCCTAAGAATACAGAGAGCATCCCAGCTGCGTACACAGCTGATAGCTGGACTTTATTTTACATCTTGATGAGTGTTACACCCTGGTGTGCATGTCTTCTCTTTGTCCTTTGCATTATGACTATTTTCTTCCCAAATTCATTGCAGGTGGAAAGAGAGCTGACCTACGAGAAACTGGTTGAATGGTCCAACTCAGACTATATGATGAAAGCTGAAGTAGAACTGTACCTGCCCAAACTGAAGCTGGAAGAAAATTATGATCTTAAATCCACTTTGAGCAGCATGGGCATACGAAACGCTTTTGATCCAGTTCAGGCTGATTTCACAGGGATGTCAGTGAAGAAGGACCTCTTCATCTCAAAAGTTATTCACGAAGCTTTCGTGGAGGTCAATGAAGAAGGTACTGAGGCAGCAGCTGCCACAGGTGTCCTGGTGATGAGAACAAGAACACCTAAAGTAACTTTTAAAGCTGACCACCCCTTCCTCTTCTTTATTAGGCACAACAAGTCCCAAACCATCCTCTTCTTTGGCAGATTCTGCTCACCCTAGTCAGCATTACTCCCTGCCCTGCAGAGCAGCAGATAGTGGTTTGCCAACTCAGGGTAAAACCTGATACTTCTGCTGCAGCTGGAGGGATACCTGGACCTGGACTTCCTCTATCAGACCACACACCCCACAGCCTGAAGCAAAGCTTCTCCTTTTGCTTCTCCTACACCAAAATGATAGCCATGACAGTGTCTAGGGGAGCACACAATGCCTCGTGTTGACCGAGCAACCCTGGTTAGCACTCAGATTAGCCTGCTGGGGTAGCTCTGTCCCTCAGCCACGATCAGCCGTGGCATTGCCATCCCCCTTTCCCTCACTGTAGTGCATGCAAACGTGAGGCCCAGTCCTCGCCCTCATGACTACATCCTGATTCAGATGTGGTCTGCACTTACTTCCACCTTGCTATAATTAGCCCATTGAGCCCTTGATTAGGTCCCTGCATTGCAGCTATGGGCACCCCTCCCCCCAAAAAGCTAGCCGCCCCTCTTGTTTCTTACACACACCCCCAGACTTAAGTCTTCGTCATCTCTGAATTTTGCATCAACACATTCTTCCACAGATTGCCTCGAAAAATAATTACAAAAAACCACACCCCTGTAAGGGCTGTTTGCCTCACTTAGAGCTACGGGCGTGCCAGAACCACGCTCAGCCTCTGGCTACAGCAACAGCACGCCTTTGTTATTATTAATAATAATAATAGTAATATCGCATAATGCTCATAGCCTGATGGTGTTTTCTGTCAGTTATACGAGAAGAAGGGGAAGAGGAGGTAAGAAATAAGTAGCAAGTCAAAGCCTGCGGAGATGTAGGGGGGCTGTGGCCAAAATGGCCGCCGCCCGCCCGCGGCCAGAGCGGGGAAGGGGCGCAGCGGCGCAGCCCCCAGCAGCAACCATGAAGGTGGCCATGAAGGGGACCATGGAGGCAGCCATGGCGGGGCCAAGCCCCAGCCCCTTTCCCCGTCGATGGGCGGCCCGTGGCCGGGCAAGGCTTCCGGGGGAAGGGCGGAGCGGAGGCTGGGGAAACGCCGGTGGCCGGCCGGCTTGGTGAGTGGGGCGGCTGCTGCGCTGTACTGCTTGCTACGGGCAGCGTGCGTTGGATTGTTTTTTTGAGGGGAAAAGGGGATTTTTTGGCGCCTCCACGAAGCTTCTTTCCTCTCATGGATGCCTGTGTCAGCCGGGGAGCTGCGGCTGGGCGGCCGGTTGTGTACCGGTGGCCGTGCCGTGGTGTCGCCGGGGTGCGGCCACAGGGCGGTGGCCGGGGCAGAGCCGCAGCTTGCTGGGGCTGGGCGCCCTGGGGAGCCCTGTCAGCTCAGAGCAGCCTTTCCCAAAGCGCAGGAGACACGATTTGGGGTTAGGACACCCCAAAATCGCTGCTGCCGGCACGGTGCTGTGTGCCCAGCCGCCCGTCAATGGCATGGTGTGTGAGGGGGTTGTGGCAGGCAGGTGGAAATGGACAGTGCGCGCTTGTCTCTTGGGTGTTCTTGTTCCTTACCCTGTCTGCATCGTCTCCAAAAGCCCTCTGTTGGGTTATGTTACAGTTCCTGAGCTGTGGGGAGAGTGTGGATAACTAAAGCTGCCGCTCCATGCCCAGTGTCTCAGCTGTTGCGCTGTTCCTTGCAGTTTGGATAAAAGCACAGATTTTGAGGCAAAGGGTGTGTGAGATGCAGTCTTCTGTCTGTAAAGGTTTGCCTGTCGTGGAAAGCCTGCACAAACTTCTGGCGCCTGCAGGCTGAAAACCTCATTGCTGGCAGTCTGACAGCAAAACTTCTGGTCCCTGGAATAACCAATGTGAACTGAAAATGCAGAGTGCCTCCTACACGCTGTAAAGCGCATATGGTTACATCACTTCTGTTTCAGGCAGAATCAGAGGATTGTTTCAATCCAAGTTGTTTTTTTTTGTTTGTTTTTTTTTTTTTTTGTTTTGTTTTTTTCCATTTGTGGGAGAAGAGAGAGACCAGAAAGTTCCTGTTGTTGTCTGTAGTAAAGCTGCTAGCAAGGATATTTTTATAGAAGGAAGAGAACACATACACAAACTTGTCCTATTTATTTGATGCGACGAATCAGGAATATGGATTAGGGGTTGGTTTTGTATTTTGTAGCAACATACCAACACTAGGCACTGCCTCAATAACAATAAAAACACATATGCGCATGCAATTTACTATCAGTTGATATCTTACAAAGTCTGGTGGTACGTACCTGTAGTTAACCCAGACTTCTGGCATTTAATACTCCTTCTATAGGTGTGTGATCTAATGTCAGGTTAGTTATCAGTCTGTGCAGCTGATGTATGTAAAGTCTGACAGGTATTGAGTTGCATGTGTTGGAGCATGCAGGTACCATCAAGTTCTCTATGACCAGTCTATTTTATCGCACGTATTTCCGTGTTGTAGACAATAAAAGCCAAGCTGCAGTGGACTTTGATTTTTTTTTTCTTTGTACTGCAGCAGGAAATTGCACTAATCTGTCATGCTGAGCAGATAAATTTCATTTGAATCTTGTAGGTCAAGTCATTCAGCTGACTTCTGCCAGGCTTGCTGTTAGGTATAGAATACAGCTTTTGCACAAACAAGTACACTAAAGGTATTACTGAAGATACACAGACTTGGAGAAGGTAAGTTTGGAATTCTGCCATTTTAATGTCATTTTGCATTGGTTATTCTGTAAAGCAAATAATTGTCATTGCAGAGTCAAAGGAGAGTTGTTCTAACAAATGCTAAACAAATTACTGTCATGAATGCATATCTCAAAAGTAGTATGTATGTAGTATTATTTAGCCAGAGAATAAGCCCAATGATGCCAATGAGAATTGTTCCCTCTACTACAAGTGCTGGATTGAAATATAAAAGCAATAAATCCACCTAGTGCCTAGTATGGGATTTAAGATGTTTATTCCACCAAACCAGTTTTTCATAATATTATACCCTAACCAAGATATTTTGTGAATCGTTTATATTGGGAAACGTAAAACACAGAAATAGATTATCAGTTTGCATTCAAATAAATTTGAGCCGTTCTTTTCTTTTTGTGTTTTATCTACTAGGCTCTGAATCATGGATAGCCTCAGTGCAGCAAATATCACTTTTGCGTTGGACCTCTTAAGACAGCTGAGTGAGAAAAACGGCGCACAGAATCTATTCTTTTCTCCTTTTAGTATTTCTTCTGCTTTGTCTATGATTTTGCTGGGTTCAAAAGGTAACACTGAAGCCCAAATAGCAAAGGTATGTCTCTATAAACTTAGTGCACTGAATTTGATGAACAATACGGACATATGAACAATAAACCTGTATTATAGTCTGTGGCCTCCACTTACGTTAAATTGTTATAATCATTCTGGTCTTGGAGAGCAGAGGTCATCCTTTGGTATGTACATAATCAGTACATGTATTTTATTGTGCTTGTGTACTAGGGGGGCAGATTAAGAGGTTCCTGTTCTTATGTTGTGTGTGGGGTTTTGTTTTGGAGATAGAAATCTTCCTTAATATGTCATTAAGAGGTATCTGGGATTTTTTTTTCTTGTAGGTTTATATTTGTATAGCTAAAGGTGAATCTCCAGCTACATAAAATATTTTTTTCCTCTATCATCTTTTTTTGGGCTTAATATCAGACTATCAGACTGTGCATGTTTCAAACATGTAGCCAGGCACTTAAAAAAAAAAAAAAAAAAAAAAAAAAAGTTTTGCTTTGTTTTAACTTCAGGTTCGTTTGGTCTCTGGATTTTAACAGAGTTTTTGCTAGGTTTTCTAGGATAGGGATTATAAATACCCATTTTTCCAAGAAGAACTTTGTGCAGCATTAAGAAAAAGGCAGGATGTATCTAGACTCAGACTTCTTTGGGGACTGGGTGGATTCCTTAGAAAGCAGGGAGGTTGGACCAGATGGCCTCCAGAGGTCCCTTCCAACCTCAACCACTCAGTGGTCTTCTAATGCTCGGACAGAGTGAAGGAACCTAATGCTGCCCTCTTTTCTGCAACCTTATTTATTACTTGCACAACTTTTGAGTGGGTACATCATATGTGACTTCAATGATGAACTCCAAATAGGAGATACGATGAAAAACCTGTTTTCAAGTCACAGTGTTTAAGCCCAAAACTCATTTAAAAAAAACAACAACAACAAAAAACACACCACAACGCAGTTGTGGTGAAGAAATTGCTTCAAAGAAGACATGGACCACACTGAGGATATTTGTCTTTCTACAGGTGCTTTCTCTGAACAGAGCTGAGGATGCTCACAATGGGTATCAGTCACTTCTCTCTGAAATTAACGATCCAGACACCAAATATATCCTCAGAACCGCTAACCGACTTTATGGAGAGAAGACATTTGAGTTTCTCTCAGTAAGTAAACATTAAATTAAAGTTTTTCTAGGTTGAGACCTACCAACCTGAAAGTTAATGCAGAAGACTGGGTTCTGAACTAGGTGGAGCAGATCCTTTTAGGTGACCCTGTGATCTGAATGCATAACTGATGCAAAGCACTATAAAATCCAGCAGACTCTAAATCTTCTGGATTTCATCATCCATTCTTTTTGGGGGTGCTATGGGCCAAATGGTTTATGAATCTCTTTTCCTTTGATCATATGTAAATATGGTGAAAAATAACTGTTACTGCTGTCCAGCATGGAAAGTATTTGGAGTTTCTTTTCTCTGATAAGTAAGTCATCCAGAGAACATACTAAAAGGAGTACATGACTTAATATTTTTCTTATCAGAATATGTAAATAAGAATAATAGGTACTGTTATGTATGGTTCTTTAGGTGCTTTCCTAGAAATAAAGGTATGCATCTAGTTTTTTTTTGTGTTTTTGTTTTTTTTTTTTTTCCTGGGAGTGATGAAGTTCTATGTCTAAGAACTTCTGCAGAAAAACAAATGCTGTTATGTTGTCACTATAGTACTTCCTAATTTACAGGTGTTTTTTAATGAAGAATGTTAGTTTTGTTCCTATATCAGATTAGAATTACGTGGATTATACTCTGAATTTTGCATCTGTGAATAAAGATCTAACTATTTAACTCTGAGAGAATTTTTCTATTCTCTAAGAAAAATCTGTTTCCCCTCTACCCTAAAAGTTTTCATTAGCCTGGGAAGTCTGACAATGAAGTTTATGTAGAGACAAGCTTATAATATGTTTTCTCACTCAAGCAAAAAGAACAGACATCTTAGGCACATCGTTTCTCAGTTGAGTCTGTAGAACTTTGTAGCATATAAAAGAAGCCATTTGACTTACATGGGGAAATAATTGCTAGCTCCAACAGGTGATACAACAATTAATAGGAATATGTCATACAAAACATTAATGGCTTTATGTGAAGCTGGGGGAGGAGAGGGAATAGATTATTCTGTGTATTTAAAAATAATCTGTGACTGAATGTCAGTAAAAGTATAGTGGTGAAAAGCTGTTTTGAATGTTTCTGGCAGTCATTTGTAGAATCAAGTCAGAAATTCTATCACGCTGGACTAGAACAGACTGACTTCAAGAATGCTTCAGAGGATTCCAGAAAGCAAATAAATGGCTGGGTAGAAGAAAAGACTGAAGGTGAGTGTTTTGCAGAGCTCCCTGCTGTGTTTAGTGGCAGTCAGGACTTGCATAAACAGCTACTTCAAGATGTCATATTGTGATGCTTTTAAAAAAAAAAAAATCACAATTATTGAACTCTCTCTGATTGGTACGTAATTCCTTTAATTAGCCAGTAATTAATACACATTGGATATTATGTGATAATTTTTAACATTGACGTGTATATAATTGTGTTTTCTTTCAATGTATCCTAAAGGTAAAATTAAAAACCTGCTGGCAGAGGGAATTATTGATTCAATGACCAGACTTGTGTTGGTGAATGCCATCTATTTCAAAGGCAACTGGGAAAAAAGGTTTGACAAAGAGAATACAAACGAGAGGCTATTTAAAATTAACAAGGTATGATGTACTAACATGCTGACAATACAATGATACATCTAACTTAGAAGGAAAAAAAATCATTCAGGCAGTGTTACCTGGCTGCATGGAGCTTCTTACTGCCTGTCCCCTTGATAGGCAAAGAACTTTCATAGTTTCTGTTAAGTTTTGTGTAATTACTAGGATTTTTAGTGTCACGCAAGTATTTCTCCAGGATGAAAATGAACTGGTAATGTGAATTCTGTAAGAAATCACCTGCTTAAAACAAGCACTATGTTTAATTAAAGCCCTCATGCTTGATTTCAAACCGTTACTCTCACAGTGATGAAATGTATCCAAAAATGCTTGAAACTGCTCCACTTCTCATATAGGGCATTATATTACTCTCCCAATTTACATACTGTAGCATTTTAGAAACCACCAGACTGACTTGGTTCCTGTTTGGAAGGAAGGCTTGCCATCAGTTTCCCCCCAGAGACGAAACAAAGCCCAAGCTTATGTATTTGCTTAGGGCTCTTTCCTCTCCCTTCTGCAAAGACAGATCCAGTGATGTATCTGGGGGTGAGGCCCAGCCTAGCTCTTAGATTACCTTTTTCTTTGCAAACAGTTTTATTTGCTTGTTTTTGAAGATTCTAGTCTTTGAGATCGAGATACAACTTTTTCCAAGTAACCGTGAGATTGAGTATTGCTGCCTTGGCTCAGACAAGGAACTCACTTTTAGATATGCAAACAACTGCAAACCTCTTCCCTTCTTACAAACAAATGGCTTAAATTTATAATTTCATCCTGATAATGACTTGCTGCTGATGGTCTGCAGAAGTCAATGAGTAGGCTCAAATGAGCAGTTGGAAATCCCAGGTGCTAACCTGAAGCTTTAAGCTAGTTATTTTACAGTCTGTCCAGGATTAGAGTTACTTTAACATCCCAGTAGTCTTCTCAGAATCCTATGATAGTAAATCTTGGACTTTTGCACTTCTTATGACTTGCTGGATCATTTTTGGCATGCTGTGTGGCCTTTTCTTTGCTTATTCATCCTTTTCATGCGTCATTGATTGCTGTTGCAAAATCACTTCTGGCATAATCTAAGGGCATTGTTTCAATGGACTTTCCTTTTTTTTAAAAAAAAAAAAAAAAGAAAGCAACACATTGCATGGTTATCTTGTGAAGGCAAGGGGAAAAGTGATTAAATTTAACTAAAAAGGAGGAAAATGTAAGCAAAAGTAGCTGCTCCGTATGTAAATGGAGATGGTGAAAAATAAAACAGAAAAATCTTACACCTTCTTACTACCCCTGTGACTTTTAAGAATTCAAAACGATGTTCTCAGTGCCTTAGCATTTTAGTAGCATATTAAGATATTTCAGTTGTTTTGTTATAGTGCCTAGAGCCACATGGAGTGAAATGAAAATACCTAAATGGAAATTATTTTTTATTAATTTAAAGCAAGGAACCTAGGTCCTGCTTCTTGCCAGCTCTGCTTAGTGAACAAATATGTGTTCTTGCTTCTTTGCCTTAAAGCAAATTTCACATATATTTCCCCATTAGAAACTAAGGAGTCCTGAGATTTAATTTTTATCTTTCTCTTTATGGAAGAGTGACAAGGCTGTACACTGCAGTGTGCTCAGGTTTCTGTACAGTCAAATTCTAAAAAGCTTTAAGTAACTGGTTACCTGTTTTGTATTTTAAGACCAGCATACTAGCTCAGTAGTAACCGTTGATGTCTTTATTTCAGAATGAGACCAAACCTGTGCAGATGATGTTCAAAAAAGATAAATTTCCAATGACCTATATTGGAGACCTGGAGACCAAAGTCCTTGAGCTCCCATATGTTGGCAATGAACTCAGCATGATCATCCTGCTCCCTGATGCAATCCAGGATGAATCTACTGGCTTGGAAAAGGTAAGCTGTTGAGCTAAATCCAGACAGTTTGTATCTGGCCAGGGAAGCGAGCTTGGTACTGCATGCGAACCTGCAGTTCAGTCCCAAAGCTAGGATACCACTGGTGCTCAGGATTGGCTGAAATACGTCCCATATCTCCCTGCCCCCAAAGTGGCATGTATTCTTTTCACCTGCCCCCGAAGTCAGAGGCTCTGGAAGAAGATGTAGCCCTCATCAGGAGCAGGAGTTAGCTGTGGTTATGGTGAAGCCCTAGTAGGGGAAGCAGCGGATGAGAGATTTGGGGGAGCAATTATGACTTCCTATAGCTTGTCCCATAGGTCTTCCTTACTGAACAGCTGGCACATTGTCACTGGCCCTCTACTTAGAAGCATGCTCACAGGGAAGTCTGTGGTCTCTTCTGTTGTAGAGATACAAGTTTTGGTTGCTTCTTGCTCTAGCCAAGCAATTAATAAGTTTTTCTAACACTGACTACAAAGTGTGTTGTAAGCAGGCTTTTTCACCAGCCTGTCAGCTGGAAGATACTGAAATAGGATCTTTTGGTTAAAAGGAAGAACTGGGTTTGGTTTCTTTGGGACCTTGTCGTCAGTTCTTCTGTGCTTTTACTTCTCATATGTAAAAATGTTTTTTACAGTCTAATGTGTTTTATAAAAGTAAACTTTGAGATACTATCTCATAGTAATGTATCTACCACAGAGAGCATACAGGATTGATCTCAGCTGAAGCCATAGTCTCTGGTAGGTAATAAAGCTTGTATTTTGGTTTAAGACCCTGTAAGCTCCAGAAAAAGATGCATGTTATGCATTATATAAACAGATAGAGTAATCATCACTTATGCCTGCATAAAATTGTGATTCTTCTTATTTTAATTATGTAACTTGTTTGTTTGTTTTTTAGCTGGAAAGAGAACTTACATCTGAGAAGCTGACAGAGTGGATTAATCCAGAAATGATGGATATAACAGAGGTGAGAGTGTCTTTACCCAGATTTAAATTGGAAGAAAACTACACTCTCAAACCTCTTTTGAGCAACATGGGAATGCCTGATGCGTTTGACGTAAGGAAGGCAAACTTCTCAGCCATCTCAGCTGGTAACGAGCTAGTGCTTTCTGAAGTGGTTCACAAGTCCTTTGTGGAAGTCAATGAAGAAGGCACTGAAGCAGCAGCTGCCACAGCAGGAGTGATGTTAATGCGCTGTGCTATGATCGTTCCAGATTTCACTGCTGATCATCCATTCCTCTTCTTCATCCGGCACAACAAAACTTCCAGCATTCTGTTTTGTGGCAGATACTGCTCTCCCTAAAAAGATGTCTCGACAGAAGTGCTGCCATTAACACAGTAACTTTGTTCCTTTAGGATAGGATTACTCTTTTGCACTAACTGCCTCTTTCAACTGTGCCTGAATCTGCTTCTCTGGTCATTCATTTGAGCTTCAATAGAGTACCAGAGACACTTAGACATACACAGCAGCTGCTGTTTAAAACAGGTTTGCTATCCTGTGCACCTGAGTAGAGAGTTTTGTAACTTCTTACTGACAAGAAATAAGCTCAGTGAACACTTGAATCTGTGCTTACAGTTCCCATCACACTTTCCTTTTTGTGGCCACCAGACAGTAATCAGATAGTGACATCTCATAGAAAAGGAAGAAGTAGATTTTGTTTGACAGGTTGGAAGACATCTCATGCTGTGTTCCCTGTTGTGTGTGTTCTGTTTTTTTTTTTTTTTCCAATCCCCAGTATTTTTTGTCTTTTATCATTCTTCCAGAACATTTAACACTTTCATAAAGGTGAAGGGAGGTGAAAGGAGGCTTTGGCAACCTTTTATATGTTGTTAAGCATCCTGACTAGATTTGTTTTTTTGGATGATAACTGGATATCTCTTATACAAGAGTGGGAATAAAAGTATGTCTCTGTAACAAGTGACCTTGCAAGTTTTCATGGGGTAAAGATTGTTGTCTTACCACTATGTGACAGATGGGTATATTAGCTATCACCTAGTTTATCAGTCCTTTAACAAAGAATGTAATAAAAAAGCATATGGTTCCTCTGTGGTATTTAAATGCTAAAGTTTTATTTTTTTCTATCTATATATTTTTCCTCTTCGTGGTTTGTTAAACCTCTTACTTTAACTGAATGCCAAAGACAAAAACTGAAGTGACTTTGCTAACAGTGATTTGTTTTGCTATTCCTGAAATAATAAATGAATTTGTGAGTGCCGTGGGAGTTCCTTTCTTTTGTGACCATAAGTTATGCAATTCTTTTCACCTGTAGTAGGAAGAAAACAAATACTGCTTGATGGAGGGCAATCAGCTTTCACCTAACATTAGGAACTCATTCCTTACCCTGGGCTTTGCCAAATGCTGCAAACCCTAGGTGCTGACTGGAATTACTGCCAAGTTTGGGGTCAGCCTTGGGATTCATTATAAAGAGCTTTTAAGGCAGGGGCTCCGAAGCCAAGCAGTCATTTCTGGCCAGGATACTAGTGCTGCGTGTACCTTGGAGTGCATTTAAAGGGTGCTTGCTTGTCAGGGTGGGCACAGTGCGTCAGCCATGCCAGGTGATGAGGACGAAACCATAATTTAGTGTCTGGGGGAAGCAGCAGCCACCAGCAGGCGTGGGCTGCACATCGCTGCTTGCAGCCCTGGCCTTTGCTCTCTCCCCGCCCTGAGGCTGCTGGACCACAGCGGGGCTTCGGCGCAGGTAGGTGGGCAGGCAGCAGGAGGGGGATGGGGCAGCCCCCACCCCAGGGTGTTTTCTGCAGGAACAGGGCCATAACGGAAGGAAAAGAGGAATTTTTGCTTCGCCCTGTAGGGTGCTGCTGGTGGGCTGCAGACACTCGGCGCCACTGAAGCACGGTCGCTGTGTGGTGCTGTTAAGTGAAAGTAAAAGTACGCTTTTCCGTCTGCCTTTTATCTAGGCTTTTTCTTAAAAAAAAATAAAATAAAATCATGACTGTCTGGCAGCTGAAGCAGTATTTTCTTTTTTTTCTTTTTTTTTTTTTTTAGAATTTGTACAGAAAACCTGGGCTAGAAATCCCCAGATTTCAGCTCGAGCTTTTCCACGTAGCTGGGTCTGGGCGGTAGCGCTGCTGCCCTGGATGTGGGGGGGAAGGAGCACAACATGCTCACGGCGAAGTGAAACCTGATAGAAAAGAGAAGCTAGAAACCACCAAATCTAAAATCAAAGAGAAGGAGAAGTCTTCCTGCTCCAGCAGGAAGGTTTTACAGTACTAACCGGTACCACCACCTGCCTTTCAACACGTTTTCACACCTGACCCAGCCCTCACACCTTTCACCCCGCTTCCTAAGGGCTCCTGGTGGGGATGTAGCTAAAACGAGTCACGGCTCCGGCCGTGCAGTGCCCGCCCTGGAGCTGCACCTCTTCTGTGGGTTGCTCCTGCTCTCAGCAGCTCACAGCAGTCCCGGGCTCCCCGCCTGCACCCGTGGGGCTGCTCAGGTACTTCTGTGCCCCGGTGCGAGCTTGGCCTCGGCAGAGCCAGCAGGTGAAAGCAGTGGTGCTGTACACGTCCCAGGAGGTAAGCGTGAGTATGCCTCTGGTGGGCTCGGCACCTTTTTGCAGCGTAATTTGTGCTACCGAGGCATGCAGCTCTTCTCACGTTGTTAAATAGTGTCCTTAAAGTTGGCATGCTGAGGAAGGGTGGGGTGTACAAATGCAAATAGGGGAGAAAAAAATGCTTTTTCAATGTGACAGATTCCATTTCTTTTTTTTTTTTTTTTTTTTTTTCTTTTTTTTCTTTTTTTTTTTTTTTATTAAGGTGAATTGAGAGTGAACTTTTTGCTGGTTCTGCACCCAGATGCACCCAGATGAATCCAGCCTTTGTGACTCACCGAGTCGCGTTAGGTCCTTCAGGAGTGCTTCCTGGAGCCCTTACCAAATGCTTTATTTTTCAGCTATAGCCATGGAGAGCCTGAGTAATGCAAACAGCAGATTCGCACTCGATCTCTTCAGGAGGGTTAATGAGACCAACCCAACAGCAAATGTTTTCTTCTCACCCGTCAGTGTTTCTGCAGCCCTGGCTATGGTCCTTTTAGGGGCCAAAGGTAATACAGAGGCACAGGTGCTGAAGGTTAGCAACATTTTCTCTCTTGTTTTATATTTTATTAACGTCAAAAGTCATTAAGTTTTAAAGGCAGGAAAAATTAAAGGAGGGCGTTATTTTTATGAGCGTGGGGCAAAATTTTTGTCACACTCATTGGGTCTCTTTCTGCTATCTGTCTGTCCTTTTCCAGCGCTGTCTTTCCATCTTTGCCATCACCCCTTTCTCTCACTTAATTCCACTTAAGTTAATTGTTGAGGTGGTAAACTAATTGCACTAATTTATCAGTCATCATTTAAATTGACTGGAGTTTCCAGCAGCAAGTACTTGCTAGTTTTCATGAGACATTTCCACAAGAACTACTGCTTTGTAATACATGGCTACTAACAGCATGCTTAATAATACCAAGTGTATTTTGTAAGTAAGACATAATAATATAGTTTTATATTTCAAGCATGACAACTATGATAATGCATGACACTGCTACCTAAACATCAATATCGTAGTAGCAGCTAGACACCCAGATATCTGTGAGGAGCTGAGGCCATGTGCCTACTTGTACCGTAACCTTAGGTTAGGTAGGAGAGCTCAAAAGACAGTGGTCTGGCATGTTCACCTTGGGTTTTGCTGCAGACCCAGCTCATCAGCCCTTCCACGTCGGACAGCCTGCCCCATGAAAGCTGGGGCAAGCAGCTTCTGCATTTTAAGTTAGTCTTCCAGAGCTGGTGGTTTCACAACTCTGAGTGCAAGTTACAAAAGCTGGTGTAGGTAGGAGTGTACCAACTTCCCCTGTGTCTCCTGCACAAAAGGGATTCGGTTGCTGCTGTTTCTCTCTTTGTTAGGCAAATGTCTGCTAGTGCAAATGGGCGTATGAGAATTGCCGCTGCAGTCCTCGTAACGTATTTGCTTATGATTAATTTCACCTTTGTATTCTGAACTTTAGGAAGAACTGTTTTATACTATTAACCAGTGCTGTGCTTACTGAATAAGACAGTAAAATTGAATCACTACTTGTACAAACAGACTTTGAACATATATTTCTTATGATTCAACTGTCGGCCCCACCCAGGATAAATCTACTGAGATCAGAAATAACGCAAAAGAAGCTTGTGTGTGTTTCGGCACACTAACCTTCAGTAATGCATGTTCCCATAGCATAATGCTTTATTTATCAAAACACAGCTAATTAAGGAGACAGTGACTGATAAGCACGAAGGGCGGTTTACAAGCATATAGGAATTTGCTTCTGTGGTCATAATCCTATTGTGATTTGTCTTTGTACTGGTCTTCCTGATCTGTCTGTATGTGCAATGCAGCTTGAATTCATGCGGGCAGCAAGGCCTGACCCAAAACCCAGTGAAGTGAAATAAGGCTTTGCTTTGGATTCAGTGGCTGTTCCACAGTAGTCTTCCCTACTGAGAAATACTTGATTTAAGTGCGGGTGAGATGTCCCTGCTTTGGTCTAGTCTTTGCTGTCAGTGAGGTCTGGTAGCTCTTGTGATCCTGTTATAAGACTTGGCTAGCCAGCTTCCCTCTAGGAAAGGATGTACTGGTGTATAATATGGTATATACTTGCATATGGGGTAGCTGTATGTGCGTACACACACATATATGCACATGTGTGTGTATATGTTTATATATATAATATAAAGTATAACTGCTTTTAATTTAAATATGATAGTTATTTTTTGAAAGTGCTTATATTTTCATGAAACCATCAAAAATAATTGTTCTAAATTTTCTCCAGACCTCGCCTTCCTCAAGAGTTCATATGAGCCCTGTCCTAGTTTTCACTATATCTTTTGAAAACCAAAAACCCAAGCTCCCTATGGCCAAAGACAGAGGCAAGAAACCTAAAGTGTCTTTGTGGCATCATTTTTCTTTTCAGTTTCCCACCTGGGAATAAGGCCTATCACCCAGTGGCCCAGGGAGGGGAAATACACAGACATCACTTGAGTAGGACTCTGGATTACAGTCAACAGCTTCATCTGGGGCTAAATATAAAGCAGTAGCTTAACACAAGTGACTGACACGGCCAACATAGCCCCAAGGCAATAGTTTCATTCATTCTTTGGAGTCTACAGAAGTCTCTTAAGCAGCTTCAAGCTTCTTTTGCTTTCTTTCTTCAATTCAACAAACCAGGCAGACTGTACAGATACTTTGCATATTGTTTAGAGACAGTATTAGCAGCAGTTGGTGTCTTTTATTTCAGACACTTCATTTTGATGAAGTTGAAGACATTCACTCCGGATTTCGGAGACTGACCGCAGATATAAACAGAAGGGATGCTTTCTATCTCCTACGGATTGCCAATCGGCTTTTTGGAGAGAAGTCCTACAGCTTTTTGCCGGTACGTTTATGCAGATCATAACTGTGTGGTGGAAACTCAGTCATCAGTTGCTTTCCTGTCTTTTCAGAATGCCCTATGGCAAAAACACCACTAGAGTAAGTCCAAATGTAAAACCTGTGACTTTCTGCTTTAGTAAGCAGTGCAACGTAGGCATTGCTGTCTTCACTGAAAATGTAGCCAGTTGAGAATTTGGGGTAAAAATATTTCTTGGCATATTTCTAAAAGTTACTGGGCAGTCAATGAAAGTGTTGCATACATGTGTATGCATTTTCATATATGTCGGCATCTGCACAATCTGAAGGATGCGCCTACAGGACATTAGGCAGCCAAGCCTTTTGTTTGCTTGTTCACTTCTGCTGCATTTTGGGCTCAAGGCAAAAAGTCAAAAAGTCTAGGTTGTTTACAGTAATTATAACAACATCCCTCTCCTATGTCTTTTGCTACCAGCTTTTTAGGATTTTCATTGTTCAGGAGAACCACATTACTTAAAATATTTTTGAAAACATTTAACGGGGATTCCCTGTGTGTCTAAACAACACGCCTCTTCGTGTATAGCCAGGTATTGCTATTTTTATCCCTTTCTGGGACTTTTTTTTTTTTTTTTTTCCCACCCCAGTCATGCTTGAGCCTGTTTCAAGAGAATGACAGACGAATACTGGAACACCTGTAGTAAGCACTACAGATGTATACGTGGCGGATGTTCCACGAGGCTTACTCAGTGGTGTTTCAATCAGAAATGGCAATAAAAAACAAACAAATAAAAAAAAACAGACAGTGCACTGTCAGAGCCCCACCTCAGAGCAGGTGATAACGTTCAATTTGCATGTTGTCTATATCATAAAGAGATGTTTTCTTATCTACATGAAATAAAAGCTGTCCTTATCATTCCAAAATCTAGGATTTCCTGAATAATGTTCAGAAATTATATGGAGCTGATCTGGCTACAGTTGATTTTCTTCAGGCATGTGATGAAGCCCGGAAGGAAATTAACCAGTGGGTAGAGGAGAAAACTGAAGGTAAACTACTTTCATTAATAAAGTAACAAACATTTTTTTTTCATACTTTAGGAGCAGGAGTAGGCTTTGTTTCCTGCCACCTACGGAGTAAATTAGTTTTGCCCCAGGGTATTCAGTTGATTCATTGACAGAACCAGAGAATACCTAAGCAGGGTACTTCGACAGTTACATAAATCCAAAGTAATTTTCATTTTTTGTGTTCAGGCAGGTGCTGGATAGTTGTATAAACATAAATTTGTAATAATGAATTGGTGAATTAGTCTAAATTTGACTAAAATGACACCGTAGTCCATATCTTCTATATTTCTAAATCCAATAAGGGTAAATCTGTGTATTTTCTAGTCCTTGCAGAATTGACTGCAGGTACTGCAGAGGAATTTGACTCTGAAGCAATGTGCTGGAGCTCTCTGTGGCTTGGTTTGCTTCGGGTTCTTTTCATCTAGGTAGCTAGAATCAAATCATGAGAGATATACTGAGTCATATGTGACGGTTTAAGCTAAAATATTACATTTTCTTGTAACGGTATATCAAAAGTTATAGTAGTGTGTACTAGTAACAAGCATGGTGTGAAGTAAAGCAACAGGTGCTGAAATAAAAAATGGTTTATCATGGGAATGGGCTAGAGTTTTATACTTGTAGTATTTCTATAGCATCTGTAATTTTATGGATGATTTGTACGCAATCAATGTATTACGAGGTTTTATTGTGACTTTCCTTTTGTTGTCCCCTCTGAAGGTAAAATCCCTGATCTGCTGTCTGAAGGCTCAGTTGATAGCACAACCAAGCTTGTTCTGGTGAATGCTATTTATTTCAAGGGAAATTGGGCAGAGAAATTCGAAGAAGCCAACACCGTTGAGATGCCATTTCGATTGAATAAGGTAAAACAGATGCATTTTAGCATTATATATCTAATGACACGGTCCAAAAATATAGGTCTCAAATTGAAGCTTTACAAGATTTACTCACAAGTAATTTAATAAAAGAATGCAAATAGTGATTGTTTTCAGTTTACCTGAAAGAGGTTCTTTGTGGATTTTAGCATTTTTCTGTATTCAGCAAACTTTTTGTTCTATCACTTATTGGAATAAAATTAGAAGTGATTCTTATGTGTAGGCTAGGACCCTGACTGTGCCTGGCATTCAAGTCATTGCACATATTGTTTGAGCCCCATTTTCTTGTTCTATGTTCTGCTTATGTTAACAGCTTTACAAGATGCTATAGATGCTATATCTACAAGATACTATCAGCTGATTTATGTTGAACGGGGTTGATCTTTTTTGACTTTTAACACTCTCCCCAGTCATTTTTGCTGCTAGAGCAATGTAAAGGTCCAGCAACTTGAAGAAATCTTTTTTTTTTCTTTTATTTATTTATTTATTTTTTCAGTTTCTGCAATGACTATGGCATAAAAGCCAAAGGAAAACCAAAAATTCATTACATCTTTAGAAAAAAAATGTTATTAAACATGCAGCCAGGAGTCTGATGAAGGTTGTTTTATAATTGCCTGATATGGTGGAAGAGGGAGGGGTTGGGTTTTTGAGGCGTTTTTTGAGGGAGGGTTTTTGCAAGCATGCAATTCTTGTCAGTATCCTATCAGATCTTTAAATTAGTATTTTAACATTTTCTGTACCTTTTAACAATCCAGAATGAAAGAAAAACAGTGAAAATGATGTATCAGAAAAAGAAATTTCGTTTTGGGTACATCTCTGACGTGAAGATCCGTGTTTTGGAGCTGCCTTATGAGGGAAGAGAACTTAGTATGATCATCCTGTTACCTGATGATATTGAAGATGACTCCACTGGACTGCAAAAGGTGACCCACCTAAGCTAAGCTAAAGTTATTTAATGGATAAGGTCAGCCATTCAAAATTAAAGCCTTAATGAGTTCTTAGAGCCCCAAATCTATCAAGCATTTTTGTTTAGATAATGCTCTGCTAACACTGCAATATGGAACACATGCACACACTGAATCAGGGAGAGAAATTGTGGTCTGGTTTTGTAGCTTGTGTTTCTGTGTCCTTTAGCTTGCTGAACAGAACCACAAGGGAGATTATGAAAACAAAATTAACTTGCTTTGCTTTTTGTTTGTTTGTTTGTTTGTTTGTTTTGTTCTGACAGAACCCTCCTTTTGCTACCTTTGAAAGTCTTTATTTTCTTAGCCTTATGACAGTTAAGCTGTTTTCCATTAAATAACCAGTAACATATCAGCATCTTCAATCTCTCTGATGATTAGTTTTGTTACTGATTTTAGCTATGTAATTCCACTCAGTTAGATTAAACAGGAAGAATGATTAGTTTTGGTTGCCATCAGTGTATGCTTTATGCTTTTCCCTTCTCTGCATAGCAGCAAGAAGCAAATATTTGTTTTACTTTATCAACTAAAAACCGCACTGACTCCACTTAATTTTATTAGCATTCATTTGATCTATGTGGAGCTATCAAAAATGAGGGTATGGTCATTTTTATATAGTTATTTTGTAGTTGTATAGTACTATATAAAGCCCTTTAAATGCTTTAAATGAAAGTGACACATTTCTACCCTGGTGATAGGTAATGATTTCTGTGTTCTTAATTCTAGCTGGAAAAGGAGCTCACCTTAGAGAAGCTCCAAGAATGGACGCGTCCAGAGCATCTATATTCAACTGATGTTCACGTCCACTTGCCAAAATTTAAGCTAGAAGAAAGCTACGACCTTAGATCGGATTTAGTTGCTATGGGTTTGTTGGATGTATTTGAGAGTGCCAAGGCTGACTTGTCAGGAATGTCAGGGGCACGTGACCTTTTCCTCTCTAAAATCGTCCACAAGGCTTTTGTAGAAGTGAATGAGGAAGGCACAGAAGCTGCAGCTGCCACTGCTGGCATTGCTATGCTCTGCATGGTTATGGAAGAGGATTTCAATGCTGACCATCCTTTCCTTTTCTTTATTCGCCACAACCCAACTCGAAGCATACTTTTCTTTGGCAAATATGCTTCTCCGTGAAAGATAACCTATCATTTGCAGAGTCATTCCTGCAGCAATTGACAGATACTTTGCTCATGAATGAGCTGGATTTTGACACAGAAAGTTGAGGCTCCTATCTTGTTTTTAGTAACTGTCATAGAGGTTCTGCATTTCCTGTGAAAACAATCCCAGAGAACCTGATTCGTAATTTTTTTTTCTTTTTTCTTCTTCTGGAGATTCAGAACATCATTAGTCACTAGGAAATAACTGAGACAAACTTAACCATAGGCAGAAGAAATCTTCTTTTGAAATCGGATGAGAAATAGAAATATTATTAGAAGAAATTTGTGACTTTTAAGACACCCATTCACCCTGTCTCTCTCTTTCCATGGGTTTTTCTGTGTTTGCTCTTAAGGCTGACAAACCCCTGACTTCATTGTTGACTTGTCCAGTCATTCTTTATGCACATGTACATGAAAAGCTATGTCTTGCCTAAAGTCTTGCTTTTCAGAGATGCATTAATAAAATACTTCTAGGCACCAAAAGGCATGCTCGTGAACAGCTGAGTTTACCCAGTTCTGTCACGGAGTAGAAGGTCAGATAACATTTGTTTGGAGACATCTATTAATAGAGAAAGGATTAAGCTATTTAAACAAAAGCAACCCCTTTCAGACATTACCCAGAAAACTTATAAATACAGCTTTTGAATGTGGAGGAGGAGGAGAAACAAGTAATAGCTTCAGGCGACATAAAGGCAATTTTTCAAATACATAGTTTGGTGCCATTTTTGTTATTGAAAGACGTGTGAACACCTGTCAGGGTTAGGAAGCTTTAAATGCTTGGAGGTAAAGGGTACCTTCCTGCAAGCTTTCAGTACAGTATAGCTTCTCTCCAGAACCTGTGTGATCTCCAAAAGAAAAAACTCTTCCTCAGCTTTCCAGAGGATGACTACCAATAATCTGCAGCACATACCCGATGTTACTTCATTTATTCTTTATGTACAAGGATTCAACAGTTATTGAGCTCTCAATTCCACTACCTCTTTATTAATTAATTCTTTATACTGTGCAACAGCCTTTTGCTGGGTAACCACTGTAATTACACTGTTAACATTGTGTTTATTTCTGGATATTATTTACCTGTTTCGTGTATATGCTGGGTACCGTTTCTAATGTTTACCTTTACAACCTCAGCTCTAAGTGGGGCGCACACAATCACTTACATAATTGCAAACTGCATAATAATTTTGTCTTTAAGTAACCAATAAAGACTTTATAAGTGTGTGTTCAAAATGGAAATTTTTGTACACAGCTTATTATTTCAGAGTACAAAAGTAACCATCTATGTGGCTGGAAGGCTAGCTCCAAAGAAGATTGCTGGCCCAGTAGGCATGTTTAGCTATATGAAGTTTTTGGCCTGTTCAGAGTAGGTGGAAATATTGAAAAAACAACCTTGGCTCTGGAAAATAGATTAATAACTGAAGCATTTGCTTCCCCTGTAATTGTAATGACCATCTGCTAGCACAAGGAACAGGAAGAAAATAACAGTTTATGTGAAATGACATGAGCACATTGGTAAACATGGCCATTCCCTCTAGTCCTGTTGCTCGTTACTTGTGAGAAGAGGTTAACCCCCAGCTCCCCACAGCTTCCTTTCAGGTAGCTGTAGAGAGCAATAAGGCCTCCCCTGAGCCTCCTTCTCCAGACCAAACACCCCCAGCTCCCTCAGCTGCTCCTCACAGGACTTGTGTCCCAGGCCCTTCACCAGCTTCGTAGCCCTTCTCTGGACATGCTCCAGGGCCTCCATGTCCTTCTTGTAGTGAGGGGCCCAAAGCTGAACACAACACTCAAGGTGCAGCCTCAGCAGAGCTGAGTACAGGGCTCAATCCCTGTTCCTGATTCCTGATACAAGCCAGGATGCCATTGGCCTTCTTGGCCACCTGGGCACACTGCTGGCTCATGTTCAGGTGAGCATCAATCAACATCCCCAGATCCTTTTCCTCCGCACAGTTTTCAAGCCACTCTGCACCAAGCCTGTAAAAAGTCTTGTAAGTGGGTAAAAACACCAGCTCAAAACCCATGTAAAAATTTGAAACTGTTTGGTGTTGCATTAGTTCTAGGTTTCTGGGCCTTTGGTTGTAGCCGCCAGGCAAATAAAGATTCTACTGCCACAGACAGATTTTTGATCAAGGACGGACCATAAACTCACTTATATTACATCCTTATCTTAATCTGTTTAAACCCAGTCAACTCAGTCAGCACATGACCTCTGAAGGTGAGTGTACCAGGAGATTAAAGTAGACAAAGTTACACCGCTTCGTACTATCACGCAAGGTTTTATGTAGAGACCTTAATTTATTACTTTGGTTTCAGAATTCAGTAGCTGAAGTATTACACAGAGACAAATTTGGCTTTCTACAGGCAGGATACAGAAAATCAAATCACAGCAATAAGAATTTCAATAAATGTCAGTACATTTTTCTTCACATGTGGCCATTTTTAAAAGAGCCAGCAAATCTATGAACTGGTAATTTCCTCCTGTATTTTATGCCCCACAATAACAGAGTGGTGGGTGTTTTTACATGCTCCTCAGAACAAGTGACAAGGACTGACTGTATAAGGGAAAAGTGGAATATCAATTATATTCACATGGCCAAAAAATAAATTGAAAAATGCTGCTACAACTAGCTCACACAATGCACTTTAGCTTTAGAACTACTGAATGAACTCAGGCTTCACTGCATTCAAAGCCTGGTAACTTTCAGTATGCTTTAACTGAAGGCTAAAGAATAAATTGTAACTTTAATGAGCTAAAGATAAAACAGAGATAAAACATAAAAGATAAATGCCATATCATAAGTCTCCACACAAAAACCAGGAACCTAACTATAGTTTTTCAGTAGCAGTCATAACTCTGCATGCATAATATACAAGAACAACTTCCATATGAAGTTTCTTTATATTAACCCAAGGAAATGTAATATTCAAGAGGAAAAAATCAGACTGACTGCAGATGAATTTCCTAGGAGGGGATTGATAAATACATAGGAAAGAACTTCCCTGTTCAAAACCAATTTGCAAGGGGCTACTAATTTATGAAGACAACATACAAGTTTCTTCTCCAACGGAAAAGAGAATTACAAAAGGTAAACTGCACTCTCCATTTTGTTCTCTCCCTAAGCACAGTGTGCTTTATACCAATTCAAAATTCAGAGCAATATATGTTCACTGCGATGTGATGAGTAAGACTGACTTGTATTACTGTTCACATAGACTCTTTATGATAACCCTTTAATCTCAGTAATTAAAAAAGATAAAAACAAAACCCCTCTACCATTGGGCTGCTATCTGATTCATAGAATCTAAGTTGCTCTTCTTTTAAAGTAAATATCGTATCCTGGATAAAGTAGAGAGCTACATCTCGGTTTTAAGTCCCCTTACCTTAGAGATAAATTTATACAGAGCATGTTTAGTCAGACTTTCATTATTAAATCTTTTACATACTTATACATGAACAAAAAGCTGGTAAAGCACATAAACCTGATCAAATCCTCAGATCTTTGGCTTGTTTTTTTTTTTTTTTTTTTTTTTTTTCTCCCCCCAATGTGGCTTGGCTAGACAGAAATACAGCAACTGCAATCCATTTGAGACTACAGAGATAAAAAGGTGCAATTGAAATCAGAAATTGGTTTTTAGTTGTTTTCTTTTCTTATTTCTTAGCAAACCTGTCTAGCTTCGTCATGCCATCTTGTGGCACAAACTAAATACATATTCCTATCCATATTCATTAAGGGACCTATACAATCCCTCACTACTTAATAACAGAAAACAGCAAATACAGCCAAAGTCCTGCAGCACTGTCTGTCTGGAAACACACTGAACATGTGCAGCGGCTATTGGCAGTTCTGTAGGCAACCTCTTCTCAAATTCCTCACGTTAACCAGAAAATGATGCATTTTCAGGTTAAATAGAACTTGAAACAACCAGTTTGTGTAATTGCTTCTTTGTAAGCCATGTTACGGAAAGTGGCAGACAGTCTCTTTGGCGAAGAACCTTTCTTTCAACATGAGAGAAAAATCAGAGAAGGGAAAGTGCAGCCCAGGGTTAACTGAGGATTTAAAATCTTTGTGCATGGAAAATAATACAAAAAATTAAGTAGGAGTAAATAATTTCATATTAATATTTAGCGTAAAAGCAAGGACAACTCCTTACTAACTACTAATTCATGTTTTTCATACATGAGAGTTGAAGTAGTTAAATAATGGAAGCAATATTCACTACATTATTTAAAAACAAAACAAAACACTACGATGTAACTAATTCAGGACATATTTAGACACTGTATCTGGTCTTGCTATTTGTATCTGACATTGATATATTACTATTGGGGAATTTGACTATTTTAAAAGTTGTACTGGTACAAGCTATTTCTCTAATGTACTGAATTCCCAAACTCGGTCTACAGCACCTTTCTTGTGGTCTGCACCAGTTCTTTGTGGAACAACTGATATAAAGAAAAAAGGAGATCTTGGTATCAGATTTTCACAGAATCACGGAATCGTCTAGGCTGGAAGAGACCTTCAAGATCACCTAGTCCAACCTCTGACCTAACACTAACTAGTCCTCCACTAAATCATATCACTAAGCACTACATCTAAACGTCTTTTAAAGATCTCCAGGGATGGTGACTCAACCACTTCCCTGGGCAGCCCATTCCAATACCTAACAATCCTTTCAGTAAAGAAGTTCTTCCTAATATCCAACCTAAAATATTAGGTTATAATATAAATAAAATATTTTGATAGAGTTCCTCACAGTGGAAGCAACTTTCACCTCAGATCACAAATCATCAATTTTTTGGGGAAATTGGTATTTCCTTAGAGTTCTACACTGTGAAGGTAAAGAAATACACCAGTCTATCAGCATGTGTTTTCTAAGAAGACTATTCTTGCCCTTGAGCGAGCTTCAAAAGCTAAGCCTCAGGGACTCAAAAGCCACAAAATGAAGAAATATACTTTTTTTTTTTTTTTTTTTTTTTTAATTCTAAAACATAAGGAGAAAGTTTGAAATTAATCTCAGTAGGAGTTTGGTCTCTGCTTGTTGACAGCAGTATCAATCCTAATTAAACACTTTATAGATCATCCTGAGAGAAAATGGACATTTTATCTTCGGTTCATTTAAGAGAGAGAGAAAATGGTGTGAAGTGTCCATTTATGAATACATCTGGTCCTGAAAGATTTCTTAACAGAGGACAGAGTTCTTCAAACAGTGGAGGTGACCCTATTTAGAGGGAATGGCTGTAAGAGATATGCATCATGGGGAGGGAGAGCGCAAAGTAAAGCAACTCTGTTTACAGTGTAGGATCACACTAATTACCACAGGGAAGAAGAGAAAAGATAATATTTTGCTGAAAAAGAAGCCATGAGGCATGGCAGCTTTGAAACTAAATTGTTGGTGCCAGCATTTTAGTAGGCCACTAGACATCAATGTTTGCTGGAGCTGTCCTGAGGAGCTCCTTTCCTGCAGCACTGACAGAAAAACCCACTGAGGAAATACTGAAGAAGCACCTCTGACCATTTTGCCAAGCTGTGCTGCCCCCTGAAGGTGAACACAATGCCGCTTAGACCTACTCCAGCACTGGAAACTATACCCTGACTAACCCTGTTCTGAAACAGGGACCTAGGAAGAGACAACCAAGGAAAGAGAGGAGGAGAGGAAAGAGATGGGTTCAACTCATCCCGCTCAGCACACACAGCACACTCTGTCATAAGTAAAAATAACAGTGTGCATCCTCCTCATATAACACGTGAGCTACTGGCATTCTCCCATTGCCTCTGCCACTTGCACATTCACGGGTACAGTACTCCAAGCAGCAAGTCCTAAACCAAGCCACAAAAACAAGCGATGGGTTAAAAAAGAAAAACCACCATGCAAATTCAAGTAAATTAAGCTTGGCAGAAGACTTCCTTGTCTTTAGGAAGAATTTTGCTCAAAGCTTTCGCATACTATCAGCATTATTCACTTCCAGGCCTCATCTGAGGCCTGCAAAGATTTCTCAGGCCTCCTGTCAGCCTACTGACAGTTTTGTAACCCACTGTTCAGACCAGACAGGGAGGTTGTTGACCAAAACCTCTGGCCAAAACCTGACTTAAAGTTGAATTATTTTGGTAGTTTCAACTTCTTGCAATACACAAAAACTAACATTACTAGGAATGAGTCTAAAACGTCTTCCTAGTAATTCTAAACCTGTATTCACCCTTTACTGGTATTCTTCATCCCTAAATCCCCTGCCCAGCATACTCCAGAAGCATGCACCAGGAATACCCTCTAGTATTTGACCCAAATAGCAACACATCTTCCAAATACTAGCCTAGCAGATAAAAACACAACTGTGTTTTTGTAACTGTCTTCATCATTCATATTCAAGTAAATATTGAGTTAAACCGATCTCAAAGAAATAAAAATCTACTAATGGATGTTTAACTAACCAATATATAATGTTCTACACCATGACACTTCTCACATGCATGTAACAACGTAAATGCTAATATCTAAATCCTCACAGATATGGCAAGCCTTACATCCTGCATTAGTATGTGTATGCACCTGGTCAGTCACTTCACATTGAAGTTGAGAGCTAATTATTTTCTGGCTATCACATATATCAAGAATGCTCATGGAAAGATTTTTCAAAGTATGAAAAATTTCTCCCCTTCAAGTACTACATCTGGTCCCATACATTTTTATCATTATAATACTACCCTGAATGTTTTAATCTGTTTTTTTCCCAAAGGTTGTTACTCTTTATTATGGGACAGACACTATAATTATCCATTAACAAATGTTGTCATATTATGATTTCACTCACCTGCATTGTTTTCCAACAGATAAAATGCAAAGTCCCTGCTAGACACCTGAACAGCTCACGGTTTACACTTACAGTATTTTCTTTGTGATATCAGGAATAAGGATTGATCCTTTGTCGGCATTTAACAGAACCATCTTCTGAAATTTCTATTAGTGCATAACTTGTCTATAAAATTACATGAAAGTCAATCCCCACATCTCCATCCCCATACATCACATCATACATCTATTGGTAAAGAATATTTCATTACCTTCATAAGTCTCACCTAAACAAACAAACAAAAAATCCTGCAGTTTCTAGAGAATTTACATATTCTCCATGTTTTTGTCTTTGTTCCCATTTATCTAAATATCTTGAAAGGGCAGAGACAAATTCACAGAAGTATTTTCTACCCTACTAAACCATCCCATTGTGATGAATACAGGTACTTATCTGAGTAAGAACACATAGAAGTGCATAAAGAATCTGACTCAAATCCTCTAACAGTAAACACCCATTTAATCAGTTTAATTTCAGAAACATTTATATTACTGTAATCCTTAGCTTAAGTTCTATGCTTTGTTCGTGGAGTACAACTTAATATGACTACCTCCAGGCTGGGAACCTCAGAATAAAATCAATTTCAATACAAGTAACATTTGGTCAAGGAAAGACAGTAATATTTTTTTTTCCATGAACTGTTAGCAAAGATTTTTTGGGTTGTGTACTGAAAAACTTTCATCCAGGCTAGAGTCCAGCGAAGTATCTTAAAACATAGGAGCAATCAGCTGGATTTCCTCCTCCAGGAAAGTTAGCTTCCTGACTTGGAACCACATCTTCAGACCACAAACCTCCTGGTCTGCAAAAGCTGCTCTGAACGAACTCCAGATGTACAGTCGTGGCATCCCTTTTGATCTAAGCTTCATACAGCACCAAATACCTCAACTGTCAAGAAGTGTCTGCAACTCGTGTGTACCAGGTAGCCAGCCAGCAGGTGGCTGGGTTGTATCACACATGCAGCACAAGAAAGATGCAAGGAGCTCAGTATCAGTTTTCCTCCCTCCCTAAAAAATGAAATCTTCATTTACAAATTGAGTTAGGTATCTGAATTTAAAGTTTTTAAGAACTGTCAAATACTGCAAATGATATAAAGCAGAAATCATTGTTCAGTGAATATAACATATTTGAAAAAAAAAGATTCAGTATAATAAAAAAATCTGTAGTAAGTAAACCTTTAGGAGGGGATTTAGTACCTTTCTGGCACCTCTCCTCTCAGAGAGGTCAGCAGAGCCACATCCTTCATTTAGTGGGGACATAATATTTGTAGCAGAATAGCAAAAGATGATCAGAAGTTATACATAAAGCATGCTAAGTTTTGATTTCAGCACATTTGATTTTAAACACATAAACTAAGCAGGATCAGCAAAGGAATTCCTGATAGCCATCATGTAACCACTACAGGCCTGGTACGAAAAGTATATGGGGTATGTAGCAAGCAAATCCTGAGTAATTATTAAGCAAATCTAGCTGTAACTGCAGTGTGCTCTTGTGCAGGAGGCAATTTTCAGCCTCCTTTACACATCCTATTCATTGGTGGCCAGTCTATTCCATGTTGCTTTAAGAAGTGCAGACAGTTGCCCCATTGGCTACTCAGCATCTCAATAATGAAAATCTTCTTAGCTAATTATCTACTGTGATTCCAGCCAAAAATGGTCCTCTTATGCTACCCAAGAAGTAATTATTATAGTTGTATGCTGTTTCAGCAGTTAGTAGCTTTTCAGCAAACCAGACCACTGCACACTTACGATAAAAAAAAAAAAAAAAAAAAAAAAAAAAAAGAAACCAGCACTTAAATGAAGGAATACTGTCAACATCCGGGACACTGCCATGACCTTATGTTCCACTTAACAGAAATATTTACCCAACAATCCTGTATGTGGATATGTTTTCATTAGAGAATTTAGCTTTATCTTCCTGTTATAGCAGCAGGAAGTCAATTTTTATGTCTCAGTTTCCCAATTAAAAACAAGCGGAATTGCTAAAACACAACTCAAAATATGCGAGGGTGTTTTGCTACCAGAAATTTCCTTTTCAAAAGCATTTCTCAAAGTGTCATGACACAGTAACAATTTTAAGTGACGTAACTTTAAAAACAAACATAATACAGCCATTTTCATGACTATTCTACTTCCAGAATCATTTTGGACTTGCTGTGGAAAGTAGGCATGATAAAGCTAAAGGAATTTAAAACTTTCAAAACTACAGTAATGTCACAAGAACATTTAAACATATGCAAAGACACTTTTCAACAACTTTATTGGTTTAATAAATGTTGTTGTACAAAATTTCTCTGGAACATCACGAAAGAATTACAGTGTAATTATATTTTGCTTATAGTATTTTAACGGGGAGGTACAACTTTTTTTTTTGAAAATAAACATTCTAAAATTTTGAAATGGATACTGATTTTAAAAAGCAGCATGATAATATTCCTTGTCTCTCAGCAAGAGTAAAAAATACAAGCCTCATTGTTTTGCACCATTAAATTTGAACCAGAGGATGACAGTACTATATAGGCTAAGTTTACTTTTGCATTTCCATATTGCTTAAGTGGAATTGCTTACAAAACTACTTTGGAATGACAGCAGTAAAATGAGAAGTATCTCAGAGGCTCAGTGCTTTTATACTTTCAGCCTTAGGAATACAGGGCTGAAACTATACAGGGAATTTTCATCCCAATATACATTTAGAAATCATAAAATGAAAAATATTCAGAGCAAGCCCATCATGTTTTTTGTTCCTTAAAGAAGTCCATTCCTTTCAGTTCTTCTGGGAGATAGTCCTGTTCTACAGGTTCCTTGTACATGGGGTTATATTTATAGCCTTTACCATAGCCCAAGTTCTTCATAAGCCTTGTTGGGGCATTTCTCAGGTGCAGTGGAACAGGTGGTAGAGGTCCTGTGTGCATTCTCAGACATTCTTTCACATTGTTGTAAGCCTTGTACACCTCTATAGACTTTGGTGCTCTTGCAAAATACACTACACATTGTGCTAGAATGACCTGGAAATGAGAAAAGGGAAAGCGTTAAGTGATTTCTTTTAAGCTGTTTGGGAAAAGAACTGTTATTCAGACATTTTGTGCAGCTTGAGAAGGCCTTTATTTTTATACTGACCTTGCGGGCTAGGTCAGTGAATATTATTAAACAACAATTCAGTTCTTTATGATATTGGCTCCTAGAAAAGAATAACTAATTTAGAATGTCAGAATATATGACTATTTGTAACTGAGGGAAAACAGAAGAGATAGATAAATATGAAATTAGTTCAAACACCACTTTTTAACATCAAACATGCAGTGAAATTCAAACTACAGCTTCTATTTTTAGAGCTACAATGTTCTGTTATTCAAAAAGTGTTGTGCAGAATGAGCAAATAACTAAATTTACCTTGCCCTTGCAATCTCTGTTTCTTTTTTTACAGTTAGAGCTAGGTTTTACAATTTACAGTACTTTTATATCAATAAATTAAAGAAGCCTTTACCTCACATTCTGGCATTCCAATGAAGTGACAACCTTGATAGGCAGCAACTGCTTGTGTTAAAGCCAAAGGATCTGCCAGTCCTGCAGAAAAGGATCAGATGAAAGCAAGTTAAAGTCAGTTTACTTTAATTACCTTTTTTTTTTTTCCCCTTCTTCTAAGAAGGACAATTATTCATGCACATTGCAAAGGTGCTGTGTCAGATGGCAGATCGTCTGGTACAATACTTGAACAGTACATAAGATATACTTTCTTCATCCAAAACCTTCCTTTTTCCATGCTGTCTTCCAAAACAAAAACCTGAATTTTGTGCCACACAATGGCAGCCTGAGCAGTAGCAGATAGTGTATGATTTACTTACTTTTTGGAATTGAAAAAGTGGGGAAATATACTGTATAGACTTAGCTTACCCAAATCTAGTAACTCTTCGCCCATCACATGCACTAAAAATGTTGCTGCATGTGTTACGTTGGAAAACAAAAAGAAGATGCCTTAAAACTACAGAGCCAGCTATCAAATCTGAAGTTTGTATGCCAGGATAGGCTTTTAGCTTCCACAATTACTAAAACAAATGAACAGAGAAAAACCCAGACATCCCTGAAATACACATTCTCTGTGACACCAGTTTATTAGAGACCTACAATCATTACCAAAGCTGGAAGAATATATATTAGTACACTGTCAAAACCTAACCTCAAGAAAAATCTTTGTTTTTCCTGCAGTAGATAGTCATCGCAATGACATCAAACACAGGTTTCAGTGTGCATATACTAAACTTTTGTCAGGTATTGTGCATTTCAGTATTTTGTACCTATTCCACACGTAGCATTTATTTCCCCCCTGTACCAATCTTTGGAAACCAGAATACTGGAAGATCTGAATTCAACATAATATTCCAACACGAAATACTGCAATCGCTTACCTATATCTTCACTTGCAAATCTTACCAGCCTCCTCGCCACATAGAGTGGATCCTCACCACCCTCAAGCATTCGAGCAAGCCAGTAAAGGGAAGCATTTTCATCTGAGCCTCTCATAGACTTATGCAGGGCAGAGATGCAATTGTAATGTTCTTCTCCTATTTGGAATGGGTGAGAAGAAATATACAAAGCTATTTGGAGGAAATCAAGTGAGATACATTTAAAACAATAGAATATATTTTACCAAGTCACAGTAGGTAAACATAACCTGCTTTTTCAAGTTCTTTTTATGCATATATCATTATGTTGTTCATCAAAGCAAAGCATGAAGATGCTGAAAACAACCAGAACCATTCCACTAAGTATATAAGCATATCAGAGCAACAGCAGATGAAAAGGAAAGTTTTTTTTTCTTTTAAACATTACAAGGCAAACAATTTGATTTTGATATCCTATGACTTTTCCTTCAAAAGTAGGAAACAAAACTGGTATTTTAAGCAGTTAGGAAGAAGATCTTGTATCTCCTAATCCACAATAGGTAAAGAATGTATAAACCATCAAACATTGCTTTTTGACAAACACATGTAGGTAGCACTGAGGAGGCAACAGAAGAGAAAAATGTTGTATACACTGGTGGTATTTTAGAAAAGGATATTTCACATCAAATAAAATTTAAAAATGAAGCATGCAGTAAATGAGATGTGAATTTGCTATATTATACATGGAAAAAAGAAAATATTGCTATAATTATATAATGACGACACTACAAAATTTGGAGGAAATAGGATCACAGCACACAGCCCTGACAAAACCACTACAAAATCCTTGGTTCAGATGTGGACAGCTGCACCCTTTTAGGAAGGGCCCTAAAAATTATAGCCAGTTCAAACAGCACCAAAAAAATTAAAAAGCACCACCTCCAACAACAACAAAAACCAACCAACCATCTGAAATACCAGACTGCTAACTAAAAGGGAAACAATGATTTACAAAAAAAGTTTGTTTTTTTTTTTTAAACATTAAAGCTTAATATAAGATTAAGTATGAATTCGAGCAGAAACAAAGCCACTTCACAGATATTTTAGGGCTATTGTTAAAAATAGGGGGGGCAATATTAGAAACACTGAGACCCCTCCTGCTTGCAACTTTTTTGCCATGCAGCTGGGTTTGATTCTTATGCATATCTTTTAATCAAACCTATAAGAGTATTTTGCTGTGATATGGTTTTTAAACTCTCCACATAATCTGATTTTTTTTTTTTACTTCTCAAAGTGCCTGGCATTCCTTGGCTCACAGCTAACCATATTATGAAGGCAACTGGCTGCGTGCACAGCCATCTGTTAACATTTCTCTTCTTCCTACAGCTAAAAGGATTTACAGCCTCAGGGCTGTAACAGAACACATCACTGTCATTTATAGTCCCTGCAAAATAAAAGGCTGCACATATCATTAAGAAAACCAAAGCCTCCATACCAATGCAGTTGCTCCTTTCAAAGTCAGAAAGACTTCCACCTTCCAGATTAGAAACTGGGCCCATCTTCCAGTGTTGCTGCTCATGCTGCACTGCGGTTCTGTGGGGAATTCAGAGTGTGCACTCCCCGAGTGCACAGGCCTGCAGACAGCTATTTTTGATAGGACTGCACACAAAGAGCCCTGCGGTATGTAGTCATTACTCATGCCAACATAAACAGCATATCTGTGCTCTGTCATAGCACTTGAGTTAGTGGCAATAAACCCAAGCAGCTGGACTCGCATCATCATCTTGGGAGAGGCGTCTTTTGGTCTCTCAAAAGGAAGACAGCCTTTAAATATCTTGAAAAGTTGCATTTGCCTGGGTTTTTGCTTTTTTTTTTTTTTTTTTGAGGGGGGGGATGAAGTGCTTTTATACACTGTTTGGGCTACTGTAACGTGTTGTGCCTTGGAACACCAACTAGAGAGGCAGAAGGAATCCAGTGGATAGGTTAGGACTGGAGACACCAACCTTCAGAGTACATGGCTGAGCAAGGGAACAGTTTCCTCTCTTTATTTCCTTCCTCAGTACGTGTGTGACTGACTTACCAACATAATGACAATATTTATATACTGGACAGACTTATTCAGAAAACCTGCGGAATTATTCTTTAAACCTCTTTGTCCAATGCATGTAACTGTATATTTTTCCTTCTGTTGAAACTGTGTTTTATGAATCTTTTTTAAATATGCAGTTTATACTCTATTAGATACCAGGAACAGTTTAAAAAAATTAGACAGATCTCTTTGGAGACCCTGTGTTTATTAGCCCTGTTTCTCATGCCAGTTAGCCACTACATAGATTCTGGCCTTACGAATTCAGCTTCCAGAGATACATATGCAAAGTTATCACTGCTGCTCTGCATCCCAGATGCCTCTTGAAATCAAATCTCTGAAGAGTTTTTGGAATCAAAACACAACTGTTCTATTAAGTTCCCACACAAGCAAATACTTTTCCTAAGAGAAACAAGACACTTCAGAAAAGGCTTCAGGGAAGATGGTATTTTCTAGAGCATCTAATGTATACAGACACATAAATCATGCTGATTCTCACTTTTGTGCCCTAAATCACTTGTGCGCTTCAGAAGAGTTTTCCAGATAATTTAAGATGTTAATTTCTCTAAGGTCTTATTGGTAATAAACAGGTTAAAAAAACAAACAAACAAACAAAAACTTATTCACTGACCACAGTTAGTGTCTGGACTCCTTAACCAAGCCCTAATTATAGCGAGCCAAAGCAATATAACAGTCACTGTCTCACATTATTTTCTGTCTTAGTCAAAGGTATATCAACTGCTCACTGATAAAGTAGAGAATAAAGCCTTGGAAGAAAGGCTAAAGTAACAACATTGGTAAAAAGCCTTCTCGTTCCGGCCCAGCAGAAAACAATAAAGCTGGCAAATACAACGGAACAAGACATCTTCTCTTTCCTCCTTCATAAAATAGGGTGGCATAACATTACAGGTTACATTCTGTAATCTGGAACACCTTATCTTCATCTCAACTGTTTCTCTTCTTTACCAAAGTTAATTACCACTGTTAATACATAGATAGAGACAAAATCTTGCAATTAGTCTGATTTTTATTTTTGGTATTCACTATTAAAGCACTGGAAACAGTGAGCCAAAATACATAAAAGGAAGAAGAGACAATACAAATCTGTCTTAAAAATCAGGTCTTTGTCCATTTGTAGTTAATTAATTTAGCTGCTGCATCATTTTCTCCAAAAATCAAAATAAAAAGGAACTACAATTAAAAGCTAAAATATGACTGAATACTTTGTTTTTCCCACATTGTAAGGGCTGCAGGCTGTTCCTGGCAGTGAAATTTGACTGGTGGTTTCTTTGTTCTGCCAGCTAAAACACAGATTACCTACGCAAAAATCTTGGCTGTACCCAAATCAAAGCAATAGGCCAATGACTGGATTAAGAATAATTTCCTTCCTAGACTACTCGGAGAGAGTACATGAAGGCATGCATGACCATATACATTTGGCAAATACTGCTTAAGGTGAGCAAAACTAAACCAAATAAAAACTGGATTCCATATTTAAGATTGAAGCCCACTTTTTTTTTTTTTTTTAAGAAGGCTGTAGATTCCAGCACAAGGACTGAGATTCAAAAAGTATTGAAGCATACTACAAAAATATTAATATTTATACAGTAGCCTCTATCCAGAAACACTTTATACATGAAACATAATAGCTATTTCTATTGTTGCCAAAAGTGATCAATCCAGCCCCAGACTATTCTATTCTGCAAAGGAAAGTTTAAAGGCACATACCCAGGCAACTTGCTACTGTGACATTAGCAATCACAGGCTTTTTACTATTTATGCAGCCAAGAAAGAGGATTTTCAGTGCTGCCACCCACCTCTGAAAGAAAATCTGACAAAAAACACACAAAGATCAAAAAGAACTATTGACACACACCACCTAGACTTCACGCAGGCCTTAGGTGGAGGCACTCTACCATCTCTAACTAAGCAAATAGGCAGAGGATGGCTGGGAGCAATGGCCACAAATGAGTTGTGCGACTGCAGCCACAAGGCAACAGCAAACACACAAGGGACCTACACAGCACATGAGAGTCATACCAGTAAACTGGTCAGATTTTCCCCTTCCTCCTTCTCTTTACCCATGACTTCTTCCTGCCAGATATGCCATAAAAATGTTTCTTCTCCCTCCCCCTCCCTAACCTTCCCTTCTCAGCTGCCAACGTATCCATATCTGCACAGCTGACTTTTACTGACAATGAGCCATCATTTCCTCTTTGTAGCAAGGCTGAGAGCGGCCAAATGCATTCCAAACAACCTCTACAAATTTCACCACAGCTTTTAAGCACTGACAGTTAATTCAGCAGATCAGATACAGTGGAAAAACACTGCCT
The DNA here is from genome assembly GCF_965140915.1 of Aythya marila. Taxonomy (NCBI): domain Eukaryota; kingdom Metazoa; phylum Chordata; class Aves; order Anseriformes; family Anatidae; genus Aythya; species Aythya marila. The sequence goes on from NC_139043.1 coordinate 80,465,282, forward strand.
GGCACAATTGTCTGATACTATGGCAGAGTAATTCAAGCATTGCCGAAGAACTAGCACATGCATTCAAGGCGATTCGTGTAATTTCAAACATTCAGTCTCTGGCCTTTAACCATCTGCATAAATAGGTACAGGCCAGCTCCTATGGTGCCTAACATTGCCAAGTTACACGTAGAGCAAGAGTGGTTACCCCATTAAGAAGCCTGAAATGCAATTAGATTTATGTAACCTGTACTAAGAAGGTTACTAAATTCATTACCTCTAAAAGCAATTATAAAAATATAAGCAAACTACAACAGAGCATTTCCAACCCTCCAAGAACAAATCTCATCAAAATACTACTTCACCCTGCAATCCTCTTAGACCTCAATATTCTAATAACCTGAAGGAACAAAATAATTTCACCTGTTTCAACTGTTAGAAGGACTGCAAGCAAGTCTCTCAACTAACCTATGCTTCCTAAGCCGTACGAGGAAACTATTTAGAAGGAATTTCTGGATGAGCCTGCTATACTGTAAAGGAAATGCAGCTTTTTAGGCCAGATTTCAGTACGGCCACTGCTTCACCAGAGCACTTGGTATGAAAGGGGAGAAGCAATGTGAACGACAGAGGCTCTTCAGAATGCTGCATGGCGAAAACTGTATCAGCTACCCACCTGCTCGGTCATACAGGATGTGAGATCGTTGTAGACCTTCCTTTACATGTTCTTCTGTTATCAGAACTCCATCAGCAGAGCATCCTTTGGCAGTACTCACAGGAGTGGTCTTCCCTGCTGCCAGCCTGGCCTGAACTGCTAACTGAAGTCCGTTCAATCCAGTCCTTGCATCACCATCACAAAGGTAGGCTAGGGTACTTAGAGCCTTCTCCTCTATGTACACCGGGAATCTGCAACAAAATGACAAGATGTTATCCAACGCGTTATCCCAGATGTTATCTCATTGTGTATTGTGCTAGATACTACCTTTCTTTGCAAAGTCTGCTGAGAGGCAACTGGGCTTATGTTTTGTCCTTAACTCATCGTCATGATTAAGCACTGCAGGATCTGGGATAAAATTGTGAGATCCCACCCCTCGACAGCCTGTCTAATTCATGTTAAATACAATGGCAGACAAAAAAAAAAAAAAAAAAAAAAGAACAGAAGCTCTCATCTATTTAATGTTTTTTTTTCCTTGAGATTACCTCCTCTCACCAAGTTCAATGAAAACTAAGGGTAGGTTTTTGCCAGAAGTGCAGTTCTGGCACAGCCATTTGAACATCACGAGATTTTACACCATCAGCATTTCATAGCTAGCAGTTAGAATTCCTTGGGGAAAGGAAAATGAGGAAGCTACCCAAATGCGTGAGATAATATAGTGATGCACAAAGTAACTATCGAGTATTTGAACTAATGGTTACTGACATTACGAGCTGTTATCAGATGTTCTTTAAAAAGCTATGGCAAGAAGCACTGATGTAAATCATAAAGCATATATGCATCCCACCTTCTTATTTGAAATGGTGACAGGTACAGCTTCAGTCACTGGGGTAACAAAAACTATTGCAGCACAGAGAAAGGCTGTGAAATCCCAGAAGAAATCCCAGTGCACACAAGTCCCTGTTCTTGCCATCCACTGCTTTAAGCACACCAGGGCTATGAGAAGGCTTCATAACAAAAAGGCTGAATTCCAGTGACCACACAGCATAAATGAACAGGACAGGTACAGCTGAGAAATGCAAGAACAGGTGAAGGCTTTGCCATGGTCTCATAGCTGATCTATGGCAAATCTGGGAAAGTAGATTTGCCATCTCTTTCTCTAGGTTTTCATTCACTGGGTTGCAATCCCTGCTCCCAGTGCTATGCAAACCAACCTGACTCTGCACATTGCACATGCACATTGTTGAGTATTTGACCCTCAAACTTCAGTTGCATAAACAAGTTAACTGCTAAGGTGTTTGACAGACATGGGACACTGCTGATTTGAAAACAGAAGCCAATGGAGTTAAAGCATGACACAAACAATCACCTTAACCTGGCCATTTCTAGTAACTGGACTTGGAGAAGGCAATTTCTTATGAAGCCCTCGTGCACCAAGTTATTAGGGATTCACCAACAGCCCTGCACCTCATTCAGAGAGATTTACTGCTGCTATTACCAGTGGTTTACAAAGAGATAATGCCAGGGTTCCCAGACACGCAGCTCCACTAATCTTCATTATTTGGCCCACCCCTTTATGGGGCTATGAAAAATGCTTTTGTTAAGCATGCAGCAGCTGCAAGCAGCTCTGCAGCTACAGGTATTTGAGCAGCTCTGAACTCCCCCTTATTCCCATGCTAGTCAGAAGTAGCCTGAATGGCAATGTTAGCTTCCAAAAACTTGCACTTGGTGTTTGAAACACCCTCTGTGTCTGAACAGGGAAACAGCCGAGTGTAACACCACAGTGCCTTAATTCTGTCAAGTAGCTTATACATCAAGGTACTTAGAAATCAAGGTGTGATGCCTTCCACATACAGGCAAGCTGCTCGTGGTATATTGATGAAGGCAATGATTTGAAATAATGTAATGCTTCCCTAATTCCATAGTTAGGGAAGAATCAGCTCAGCTGAGAATTTACAAATAATATTTTATACTCAGAATAAAGTGAATTCAGTTAATTTTTCTAAGAAATTAAGATCTTAAATCTCATCACTCGCTGTATTTGACATTTTTAAGCCCATCCCATTCTCAGAAGCTCAGGCACCCTACACCCTTTTGCTTTACCCTGACTTCCCCACACCCTCAAACTCTGAGGCAGAACAACTCCCACAGGTCCTGACCTCTTCACAAGCTCCTGAACCTCTTGCAGATGGGCAGACTTGTATTTTTTTTTTTCCCTCTCCAAAATTAACACAGTACACCCCCGGATGCCAATGCTTAATGTTACTACCTCGTAACCGACGATACTTGGAGACAAAAATAAAAACAAGCCACCAGGGACACCCCAGGATCTATCACTCACTGAGCCGAAGGTGATATACTAGCTCAAGTAATGGAAAACTACCACCATGGGGTAATAAATCATTCTTCCAGTTCCCTCCTTATCACAATATCCTCAACACGGTTTGTGCCAAGAACCAATATGAAGCAGCATCAATTACTTATAAAACCTGTACACAACCAGTGTTTGACACAATGAGAGCAGATGCAAGGAAGTCTAAGCAAGGACAACCTGTACAATGAAAGATTTAGAAGTAATTGAGCAGAGCATGCGATAAAGCATCCACTGCTGCTTTCACATATAAATCAGTATTTTATTGCATTCATAACGCAATTATTTTCACTACAGTTGCTCCTGGACAGATTGAAACAGTTTTATGGGCAAATATAATTCTTTGTCTTAAACGAAGTTGTATGATACCAATTATTCACAGCCTTACAGCACTGTCTTTGAAGAAGGCCTCATCCCAGCAACTCTATTTTCAGCAAGGAAATTAGATGGGTGTTTCAAAAAGGAAACAATTTTCAAGAGGTGCTCAACGCCCAAGATCCAAAGGAAGCCCGTGTTAAATATTGATTTATAAACCAGCAAATTCAAAACCTGTCAGTACTCGTAGTATAGCCACTAACGAGCTGAATTGCGTGATGTCTAGCCTTGCCAACAGCAAACTGGGAATCTTTCGTTTCAACCAGCTGCATGCCTTCTGGGCTACCGAACTTCAATACATTAATCTAGCATCCAGTTTACCATCTGACAAATCAGAGAGAGCACTCTGAGGGCAGCACCTAAAAATAATAAAAAGCCAAGAATGAAAAGAAGAATTTGATTTCCTCTGTCAGTGACACAGCACAAGCGCACTGCATCAGTGTGTAACTGTACAGTTTGTGCTGTTACCGAGACAGCTAAAACAGTCAAAAAGCACAAGCAAAATCTCAGCAATATAAAGCATCTTTCATGCTCACGTCTCCTTACTTTTCTTCTTCATGACTGTAAACTTCCTTTCATAATCTCCCCTCTTTTAGTTTACTGCAGGCTTTATGAGGCACCATTTGATGGCAGCAAAGCTGACGAAGATGTAACACAAAGCACATCTTATCCTAAAAAAATCCAGTAATTCATACAAAAAACATTAAAGAAACTTTGTAAGTGCAATGACATCACGCAGAAAAGGATACCAAATTCTGTAATGGCTTCCAGTGGTTCCAGTTCAGCTTTATGGCAAGAAAAGGATACAGTGGGATGAAAAAAGCCGGGTGATCTAATCCTATGAGAAACCTTCAGCAACAGAGGAAGCAAGACAAGAGAAAACCACTGAGGAAACTGAAGGAAACAGATTCTAGTAGAGCATGCTTTCCATTTGGGAACTGCTGCACATGCACACAATGCAGAGGCGGTGACACCTGTTGAATCATTCTGCAGTGGCTGCATTATCACTGAGCTCAGAATACACCTGTAGGAACTCTGGAAGACCCACCCTCACACTGCTCCTCAAGGTAAAAGAAGAGTCTGCAGAGAATCAAGCTCTTCTTCAACACCTCATGTAGGTCAAACATCGTGTCAGAAAAGTGTTGTGATACCATCTGATAAAATGATTCCAAGGAGCACATGCAGAACTTCATACTGCACGTGGTTTGGACTGGGAAACTCACTCCTTGAGGAGATTAAATCCATAACACAATGTCCATGCCTCTTCTGTCTTCTGGCTGGATCTCTGCATCCCTTCTAAGTGGGTATGCCTCACATATGGGGACATGCTGCCTTACAGCACCTTTTCCAACTCTGGAACAGATGTGAGCACACTGAACAATCAACTCCACTGTAATTTGTGACATACTATTGTTTATTCTTCAGGACAACATGAACTCTTACCTGCCTGCATCTAACGCTAGCCCTGCTTCACAGAGATAGAGAGGTAAAGAGATAAGAGATACAGCTGCTCCTGCAGAGTGGTAGGCGGAAAGGAAACGAAGGATCAAAAATGGCACAGAGAGTGAAGCAAGAAGGAATTAAGGAGACCAAAAACTGAACTACAGTAAGGGACAGGGTAGATTAAAAAAAAAAAAAAAAAAGTCAATCTCAACAGCAACAGTATGTAACAACTACAGACCAAAACCAGATAGTGGTGGGAAAGATTAAAAAAAAAAAAAAAAAGTTGAACACATAACTGTAACAAAAGCTCTAAAATTCCTAATTCTATTTTCATTTTAAAACGCAGCCTGGCTCCTGCTTAGTCACTGGTATGGGGCACTCTCTCTTCATGGATAGACTTCTGAAAGCATGCTAGTCTGACAGCCTGCCTGCCAGACTTCTCTCAGTTTGATTAAGCACCACACCACGCTGCTTAAATCATCCATAGCTATCGGAAGGTTACAGATACGGGAGTCTAGCGAAACCCAAACCCAAACAACTGCAGCTGAAACTATGCCTTCCACTTTAATCCCATACATAAAGGAAAGTCTCCAAACACCAGCCAGGGTGTAGCCACAACCACAGCTGTGCCACTACATTAAGGATGACATGCTGCACTGCCCTCTCTTCTGAAAGTCACACTGCTACAACATGCAAAAGCTATAAATGAGTAAAAGTGAGGCAGGGAAAAAAAAAGAAGGGGGAAGGGAGAAAGCGACAGCTTTTATTTCCTGCCCTGACCTCAGCATTCAGGTTATCACTTCTTATTGATTCTGGTCTGTGATAATGCTAAAAGGAAAAAGCATATTCCCTTCTATTTATTGTATGAAGAGTGCCTGCCCAATTAGCACCACATTAATGAGCTGTAAATTACTAGCAGTACACATGAGCATCTCCATGAAGAAACTGTAACAACATCTTGCATGAAAGTAGCAGAATCAAGCATTACTCTTATTTGCCAGCTAGCCATTTCAGAAGGCAGATACACGTCCATAGGGGATCTGTCTTGACCTTGGTATTTCCAAAAACTCTCCCAAATGTTTAACACGACTATCTGGTTTGGACAAAAAGGGTCAGACAAAAACAAAATATATTTTAAGATAATCTACTAACATCTCACAGCAAACACCCTCCCCAGCATACTGTAAATCATACCATGGCACTTATGCTGCAGCTAAAACACAGCAGTACTCTCTCTTGATCTCATTCAAAAAAAATTGTCAGAAAACAACAAATTTCATCTGGCACTTCCAAGTTAATTTAACAGGGGACGCCCCATCTGCCACTTAATGGTAATGCGATGCTTTTACAACCACTAACAAGAAGTAACACACATTAGGACGCGACAAAGACTCAGTTACACACTTGCTTCCACAGCAAATCCCCAGCAGCAGAATGGATTTAAATATCCCGGGGGGGGGTGAGTCAGGATCTACAGATCCAAGTATAAAACTCTCTCCTAATCCAGACGGTGAGATTATGTTTTGGATGGAGAGCCAGTGCTTTGAATTCTCTCTCTCTCTCTCTCCTGTCACCCCCCCCCGCCCCTGCCATATGCTGCCACCTCTTTTCTTTACTATCAGAAGTGGCTAGGGTTTCTCTTCCCACCCCCCAACTGCTTCATCCTCTCCCTGGCAGGCAGTCAATTCCTCGGGCTGTGCGCGTTAACACCCTGCAGCCCATAAAGTACTCACTCCGAGCTCTCGCTGCTGCTGCCAGTTGCAGAGCTGTCGTGCTGGTCGGCTTTGCCCAAAACCTGGACCCCTAAGGACCTGACGGCCCGCATCAGAATCGCCTCCATCGCCTCCACCGAGAGCTTCTCCAGCACGATCACCCGGCATCGGCTCAGGAGAGCGGCATTGACTTGGAAGGACGGGTTTTCTGTCGTCGCCCCTATCAGAGTCACGGTCCCGCACTCAACGTGAGGAAGGAAAGTGTCCTGAGCATGGGAGGGAAGCAGAAAAACCTCATCTCAATCAATGACAACCTGAAGCATCCCATGTGAGTAGGCTGTCTGGCATTTTCAAATACTTTTTTTTTTTTTTTTTTTTCCCTCTGGTGTTTTGAGTCTTTGGGCTTCCTGTTGATGTGACAAATAACCTCACTGACAAGGCACCTCATCTGTTCGGCTAATTAACTGATTTAATTTCATGCACAGAGCACACAGTGGGCTGCTCACCTTGATAACCCATGCCTACACTGAGAATGACCCTACCAGCTGAAAAAGGAAGCATCAAATATCTGCAAACTTTTAGTTTATGTGACTGTTTTATTGTTTGGCAATCAAAATACCAGGAAAACATCTAATATAACAAATAATGAGGCTACTTCTAACTCCTTGAACCAATATTTAGGGCTACATTTTTTTTTCCTACTACCTAATTGAACAGGACATCTCAGAGAACTGTAGGATCAGAACATGGTTCCATATAAAAACTTAACCAGCAGGCCAAATTTTGATCTTTCCATGGCATGACTAAAGATAAAAATACCTAGGAAAACATAAAAAAATACAACACTCAGGCAATGGCTGCAGCAACATATTATACCAAAGTACCATGCCATGCTTTAATTTTCTGTTTTCACAGAGAAGAGTGCACAACATTAAAGCAAACGCACCCTATGCACATCCACATTCCAGACCTCTTTAAGGGTAACATGGAATTTAATCCCCAGCATGGAGGCTGAAATGAAGATATGAACAGCAAATGCTACTAACATGACTTTGGAGAAATAAAATTTCAGGAAAACATCACACAGAGCCCAGCATGCAAGTCAGCTGCAAGCATGGCTCAGCCTTTTATTTAAATCTTCAAATCACAGCAATTTCACACTGATGCTTGGAAGTTAGTTATGAATTTAATTTTCGTAACTCTAATTTATTTACTACGAATGTTAAAATCAAAAGCCCAAAGCGAGCTACCATCTTAAGGCAAAGTGGGGAATTTTACCGAAGTTCTGACAAAGGCTTTTTCCAAAAAAGCGATGTAGTACAAACCTGCTGGGATTTGTTGAAACGATGGATCTCGTCGATAAAGAGAATGGTTTTTCTCTTGAAGAGTCTTTTTTCATTCTGGGCTTGACTGATGACATCTCGAACATCATTTGTCTTGGCACTCGTGGCTGACAGCGTCACAAACCTTGCGCCGGTCTTTTTGCTGCTGTTGGCTATGATGTGTGCCAGGGTGGTCTGAAAGAGCAGTAGGAGCTAGCCTTGTAACAATCATTTTGGATACAGAAAGTACTAATGCGCAGACAGTATATAGAGAGCAAAGCTATATATTTAGGACATAGGGACAGTGCTGACAGTTTAGAGAGTAGGATATTTTAGTTCACGCTATTGTGGCTGCCAATTCCACCACTGCATTTCTAGGGCCTGCACTTTTAAGTATCAGTCGCAATATTTTAAGTTCCAGCAGTGACAGCTGCCGCCTTCATCACTGAAGGAAAACTCTTCTCCAAAGACGCTGTTGTCACAGAAGATGGGTTGACTACAATTCACCATGCAACTATTTTGTAGAGTCCATTAAAGAATAAAGAGCTGGACCATTCCAAGATACCTGCAGAAGAGCTTACAGTGAAATTATTTAAGAAAGAAAAAACTACATAAACATTGTGAACTAAAGCTTTTTCTATTTCCACCCCTTGTAGCAATGACATTAATCAAAAAGCAGCTCTCTACAAAGGCATGAGAGTTAATAGTGAAAAATTATATGCATAATTCAGAAAATATAACTTGAAATCTAAATAGTCAATAGTAACTAAGTGCTGGCTCAGGGAGGTAAAGGGCTGCTGGCTGGACAAAACATTGCCTGGTTTTAATGAGCACTCACATTGTTTCCCTTTCCTTGTAGACAACTCCTTCCCAACACAATTTATTTATAGGGAATTTCACCGCACCCACTAAAGCAGAGAAGCAGCCTGCAGCACTACATTGCACACAGATTGAGTACTCTTGAACACGGGCATAGTTTTCAGTCCTTCCTTCACTCCCCTTTGTAAAGGCAAGAGTATCTGCATGTCTCAAGCAGTGCATCTCTGTTTCAAAGTACTGCTAGAGAAAAACAGGTGATTCTTCCATCAATCTTGCTTCTTGTAAAGAAGGAGCCCAAGGAGACTGAAGCCAGGAGAGCCTCAGCAGCTGAGGAACAGGACAGGTGCTGACAAAACTGCTTCAGAAGATATTCTAGGTACTCAGGTTAATGCAGCAAGTGCTCTAAACCTGATCTTGCAGAGACTGCAGGAGCAACCACCTACCAGAACTTCTGTCTCCTTAAAGGATTTCCACATCCCTGAAACAGCAACCAGACAGAGATGAGAGAAGGGAAGCGAAGGGGAAGGATATATAATTATTTATCCTTGCTTTAGCTTTAGTAAGGGATTCCTGACTGGTTTCAGAAGAGGTGTCATTTCATCTCTTGATGCAAGATACGAATCCTGTGTCGGATCCCCTCTCATCTGCTGGAGCTCAAAGCGCCAGCCCCTTCCCTCCTGAGCATGCTGCAGAAGACAGGACTGGGATGATACTCTGGGAAGTGCTCACAGCCTACAGACATCAGGGAGGGCTAGAAGACCAGGAAAAAAAGGTGATACTTCAGACTTTGCTAACAGAATAAAACCATAAAACTAAAAGTTAGTGTTTCCTTACAAAAAGGACTTAATTCAGAATGGACCTTTGGAGGATTTATCCATACCTTGAAACCACTGAAAGCGTGGAAAGCACCAATATATCAAATCTGAAGATGAAAAAGGAAAAACTACCTCTTCTTTCTCTAAAAGTAGCAGTGGCAAGAGAGGGAAAAAAAAACCAACAACAACCAAGTTGTTGTCTTCTTATAGCTCCACTTCAACTGGTAGCTCACGCTTCATCAACATCAGGTCTCAGAGATGAAGGGCCTAGTTACAGTCAGCATAAGTCTAAGAACATGTCTAAATTGAGGCATTCAAGTCTGCAGAGATCACTTTTTCTACACCCAGAGTGAACATTTTTTTCTTTTTTCCTATCAACCAGCACAGCTGGTATTGCAAAAATTGTGAGTTTTGACTCGCAAGATGTATGAGTATAACAAATGATAATCGTTAGCCAAAAAGAAACTGATTTTAGCTGAAGCCCAATTTATTTTCCTGCTTTCTCTCAAGCAGAAGCCAGTATTATGCTACACAAAAAGTCAAGAACCATGACTCATTAATAACCTTTAACTTGAGCCTGCAGTCACTTATTTCCAGATCTACCACACACAGGACACCTAAATACCAAAGCTCTCCTCCACTGGAAATTTCTTCATGTCAACCCAAATTAGGACTTCCTTCCCCACAGGCTGCAACAGACCAAGATTTAAACACCAAGATTTGTTTCCTTGCTCGGGCAGCTCTCTTTGAATGTAACCTGTTTCCTTATTCTGTGCTGCCACTAGTAAATACAACCTCACCTCCAGGGCTGGAAGAAAACAGGAAAAAAAAATCAAGCACAAACGAAGCCTGTCCCACTTATGTTGATGTTCAACGACTTTATGTTACTAATTGGAAACAAGGCGGTGGTTTCATTTTCGCAGCTTTTTACCAGGTGATTAAATAACACCCGCTGTATTAGCTCACCACAGCCTCTTCTAAAAATTAAGTGATAATGCCTAGCTCTCCTCAGAAACCAAAACTGAAAAACTTGGAAGAGTGCTGTATATGGGGGGATCATATGAATCCCTAGTCAAGAAGTTGCCTGTGAAACCTAAGGTCATCCTTACCTCATTGCACTGGCAGATCTGGTAGACCTTGTTAATGAATCTCAGGCAGACCTTGCTAACGAATCTGCCTGTGGCTTCCTGTTCACGGAGCCTTTCCCCGTCTGTTCTTAACTTGCACGAATTTGGCAAAACAGCTGTTGCAGATGCTGGTCAAAGAAAACACACCGAGCCTCAGGTGTCATCATGTAGCTTGATGAGCAGTCACAACAGGCCATGCCTGGTTGCACAGCCTCGTGGAGGGTGCCAACAGTGCCAGCATCCTTGGACTGCAACTGGGGAAGCAGCTCCCTGGGATACAGCTTAAAAAAATGGGGTCTGTCCTATCCAACACCGCTGAGCTGAACCCAGGCTACCACGCCGTGTCACAAGAGACACAGGCCATGAGTCAGGTTATGCCTAAAAGAAATTAGGACAGCAGATGAGCATGGCTCAGGGACGCTGCTTATTGAAATAAATGCAATCAAAAGTGGCAGCAGTTGGCATTTATATAAGGGCAGATGCTATTCTTACTCCTCTTGTTTGGTTCCTCGCACCCCAAATAGCCCACAGGGAGACTACTGGAGGAGTAAGGTGTCACTGAACAACAGCAAGTGGCTTCCAGCACTTCCAAAATCCAAGCCAGACCTGGCATAAACAGAGGCAAGGTCACTGCGTGGCGTTTTCTGAAGCAGAGCTGTGCCTCCATTTGCTCCATCCAGGTTTGTTTCATTACGCTTTGCAAACGCAATGAGCCAACTCCACTCTTCTCAGAGAACTACACAAAGTTATTGCTAATTTAAATTGACATATGCAAACTCAAGCACGCAGTATTTGAAGACTTCTCCCATGAAACTGCAAAGATGAACCCATTTTTGAGCTGTTCTGAACTCTTAAGCTCCTGTAAAAGACATCGCGCATTTTCAGTTTAAGATCTTACTTGCCACCTGTGTTTGTGATGTTGTTTACAGGGAGCAGGTTCCAGCTACTTGTTGTCTTCTTTTTTAACCCCCCCCCTCATTAAATGACACACGTAAGAGGGAATGTTTACCATACTTAAAAACAGAATGTTCGGGTTTATAAAGCTTAAACCGTATCTGTGGCAGCAAAATTATTCTCTGCTCAAGTTACTCGTGTCCCCCCGCTAACTCTACTAAAATTGGTGCCCCCGTGGCAGACAGGCAAAAATGTAAATCCCTGCATTAAGGTGTCATAAATCACAGCGCAGCTTACTCGGATTACACCAGGATTCATACAGGCTTTGAAAAATTTGCGTAGTCAGGATGAATAAGCTAACTGTTCACAAGTTAATAACCACGGCATCTCTTTGAGGCAGCGTTTCTTCTTCTAGCCTGTGTCTGGTCAGCTTCTTAAAGTGGAAAACACATTCACGGGTTTAACACTTAGTAGTGACAAATTTTTATTTTTTTTTTAAATGGAGTCAAAGCAAGTTCAACTAAAGCACTTTGGCTTCATAAAATGTTAGGATGACAAAATAAAAGTACAATGACCATGCTCCCTTAAAATAAGAAGGCACAATACAAATGAAAATTCAAACAAATTAACTAACAACAAGAGTATCCTGATTTTGTCTTTTCGTTTTTGATTGTGCTTCCTTGAATATTCAAGTGCACCTGGGACAAGTTAACTTGATCAGCCCAGTGCAATGCATTTTTAATCAGGTACTGGCTTTGTTATCTTCATAATAAAAAAATCTCACAAAGTATTCTTGACCTTCAACATCAAATACATTTGCAGCAGTTTAATAGCAAAGATTCTCCTCTTGCTCAGAAAAAGTCTGTTGAACCACACCACTTCTCATAAAAGCCCAGACTGACCAATAATGCATAAATTCATTTGAAATTTGTCCCCAGGGGTTAACTCAATGTCCACTTATTTTTTGACTCAGTCCTGTCCTGCCCTTTTTAAAAGAAGTATTGGTTAACGTGGTATTTGGCTGTAGAAATGGAAAAAAAAACATAGATGGAGAGCAATACCCAGATTGCACGGGTAGCAGGAGAGTGAAGAAGTCTAAGAAGTCCAAATGACCACCTTACACAGCAATTTGGAGTTTAGACCAATGCATTTAGTAACATTCCTTTTAGCATCTACCCACTAATGTACGACTATTTTCTTTGATGGGGAGAGCTTAGCATGTAGGCTTGTTACATTTGAAGCTAGATAATACAAATATAAAATTTGTTAATATTTTTCCCACTGTGCAATAGAAAAAGTTTTCAACTATCAGCCCAATGAAGTCCTGAGGCAGTGCTAGTACTTTTCTCTTTCACAAGATCAGCAGACAATTTTTACCATCCTTATAGTGAAGGATTTTTAACCTTTTTTTAACCTTGCATTTTAAATCTCTAAGGACAGGAATAAAAGCAAACACAAAAACAAGTAAAGTACAGAACTTTGAGCAACTTAACCAAATCAAACACTTCTTATGGAGAAGAAGGCCTGAAATGAAATTTTACTCCAACACCATCGTAGAAATATTGGCAAGCATCAGTGAGGGGAAACATTCAGCGTTTTGCAGTAGAAGTTCCTGGTTCAGCCAGGAGTAGATGGTCCTGACACTTCAAAAGAACACGTTAAAAGCTAGGTGAAAGAGCAAAGCCTTAGAGCTACTTGTTGAGGGGCAACCTAGAAAAGAGATGAACTAGCCAAGAGTTTAAGTATTTGGAGAGAGAGTGTAACAGACTTTGGAACTGTTCCTGATGGGGCAAAAGGGACAGTCCTTACGCAAGTCCCTAGTCTAATCTGACGACCAGCTGAATTTGGTGAAAAGCAAGCTTACTAAATACACCTCCACTTGTGGTATATAAGCAAGGTCCTGAGAAAGGAGAGTGAAAGCTGTGTTACTACAGACATGAAACTGACCACTCGTCATTCAGAGCCTATCTTAGTACCACAGCAGGTTCCAAAAGCCTTGCAACACAACTAAGTTGTCACCACCTCATGAAAAAGCACTTCTACAGGCTTTCAAAGAAGGTGCATTCATCAGAACACAATCCAAAGCCTACTGAGTCCAGTTCTAGTTTCCAGAGACTGTATGTGGCCCTCACTTTGTGACCAAAACCAAAGACAGAATGACATGGAAAAAAAAAACAAACATAAAAGTAGGTCCCTGAAAGTTACTTATTAAATAAACTACTAGACTACTAAACAACCCAAGAGTTTAACTCCACATCTCTCTCCAGCCACCTTAATCCAGTCCATCTACCTCCCCTTTAATAAGTTTGTAGAAATCGCTTTTCTTTACCTCGCCTCCTCAGGTTTTCCTGATGTTATCACGGTATTTTAAAGGAAGCAGCAATTATATAAGCTCACCATCTGTTTCTTTTCAGGTGCATGTTATCTAGCCTAAACAACCTACTGCATCTTTGCCAACAGTGTCCATCTATTGTTCTCATACCTGCTCCTTATTAACTGTGATTAACTGTAATTAACCATGATTATTATGCAAATACCACACACACGCAGTCTCTATCTTCAAACAAGTATACTAACAAAAGCGAGCTGCAATTCTGTCCTTAACTCCTCTGCTAGCACTAATTCATTAGTCATTACTTTCCCTATCCCACCTTTTCCCATGCAAATTAACCTGAGATCTTTGAGTGCTCCCACTTGAACACACTTGAGCCATTTATTTGGCCTTGCTACAGCTGTGGACCCCTTCACTGTTGTGTTGCAATTACAGTCCCTTTGGGGATTTACCACAGCCTGTCCCCAAGTTATCTTAAAAGAGACAGAACAAGAGCATGCAGTAGCCAGGACCTGCGACCAAAAGCTGGAAGGGCTGACCGCTTTTGGTTTGCCTTTTTGAAGATGGATGAGTGCCTGGCACAGTGTGCCTAACCCCTGTCTTAGCTCCCTTCCACACCAAAGTCTTTTCCTGACAGGAGACAGAATTTGTGGGCAAAACCAAAGGTGTGCTCACAAACCATGTTGTAGTAAATATGCCAGTATCACACCCCTTCTCCTCGATATTTGTATAGATTTTCTTGCTGTTTTCAAGCTTCCCAGTTCTGCACACTAGTAATGGCTCTAAAGTTTACTAAAACAAGCCTGCTGTCTGAAATCAGCCAAGTTTGGGAGCGTGGGTTGCTTACATTTTATTCTAGAGGCAGGCTGCGCTTTCGCAATCTCTGCAAAAACTAGAGGGCATCAGTCAGCACGAAGCCAAAATAATACACGGGGCGTGCAAAAACAGAACAAAATGCGAGGGAATATGGAAAAAAGGGGCACTCTCAGGGGGTTGATGGGGCTTGGAAAGGCACCAGGGACGGCGCTGGGCGTGGAGCCCCGGGACTCCGCCGGCGGCTCACTCACCTTGCCGCATCCCGGCGGCCCCCAGAGGATGAGGGAGGGGATTTCGTGGGACTCCAGCAGGGACCGCAGCAGGGTCTGGGCTCCCAGCACCCGCTCCTGCCCCACGTAGTCCCTCAGCGTGTCCGGCCGCAGCCTGTCGGCCAGGGGCTTCCCCTCCAGCTTCTGCGCCAGGCTGGCCCCGCGCAGCGCTGCCCCCCCGCCGCCCTCCTCCGGCTTCTCGCCGGGGGCTCCGGGGCTCTGCCCGCCGCCTCCGCGGCTCTTATGGAAGAGGGAGAAGACGGGGGCGGCCGCCGAGGGGGTCTCCCCCGATGGGACGGCGGCGGCGAGGCGCGGCTTCTTGGGAGGGGGCGAGCAGCCCCGCTCCGCATCGCCCTGCCCTGCCTGCAGGCAGCGGTCCAGGTGCGAGTTGATGAGCGCGCCCGGCAGCTCCCGCAGGCACACCGGGCACCGCACCGCCGCCGCCGCCGCCTCCTCCTCCTCCATCGGTCCCTGTGCAGGGCAGGAAGCGAGACCGCCCGCCCTTCGGCTCCCGCAGCTCTTCGGGAGCTGTAGTCCGCCCCTAGCGGCTGGAGGAGCCGCAGGGAGCCTGGCTGGGGGCATAGGGCTCCGAGCCTCATGGCCAGCTCCCCGCACCCCGACACCCCCGGGGCGAAATGGCCGCCGCGGGCATGGGGCGAAATGGCGCCCTCAGGGGGTCGGGTCCGCGCAGCCATAGGGGCCCCGCGGCAAATCCCTCAGAGGGAGGCCAGCTCATCCTTAGATTTGGCCTTAAGCTGCTGTCTTCATGTTGAAAACACAGAATCACAGAATCATCTATGTTGGAAGAGACCTCCAGGATCACCTAGTCCAACCTCTGACCTAACACTAACCAGTCCTCTACTAAACCATATCCCTAAGCTCTACATCTAAACGTCTTTTAAAGATCTCCAGGGATGGTGACTCCACCGCTTCCCTGGGCAGCCCATTCCAATGCCTAACAACCGTTTCAGTAAAGAAGGTCTTCCTAATATCCAACCTAAACCTCCCCTGGTGCGACTTTAGCCCATTACCCCTCATCCTGTCACCAGGCACATAGGAGAATAGACCTGTCCCCACCTCGCTACAGCCTCCTGTAACATACTTAAAGGGAGCGATAAGGTCATCCATGAGCCTCCTCTTCTCCAGGCTGAACAAGCCCAGCTCCCTCAGCCGCTCCTCGTAGGACTTGTTCTCCAGACCCCTCACCAGCTTCGTTGGCCATCTCTGCACTCATTTGAGCACCTCCATGTCCTTCCTGTAGTAAGGGGCCCAAAACTGAACACAGTACTCGAGGTGAAACAAGTTGAAACACATAGGAAAACCCTTCCAGTTTTTGGCATGTGCAGCATCTCGGTGGTCTTTTTGGCTTTGATTCCACAGCAACCTAGGGTTATCACTGCTGCTTTTTTGTTGTTGTTTTGCACATTTTCAGCCAGCACGCTGCATAGTCTGACTCAGACTGTACAACCAAGCACTGGGAATGGGTGAGCCAGGCTACACCAGCCCCATTTAGATGGCCTCAAGTGCTGTGGACTTGTTGCAGTTTCACGCTGATTAACATTAAATCACAATCTGTATTTGGGGGTGCACCTCGGTCATTTGCTGAAATACACCAAAGCTGCTTTTTTGGTTGACAAAATACAAATAAATTCTTTTTAAGAAGAAAACAGTGCTCCCACATTACACAGAATGCTGCAGGGTTTGCGTGTTAAAGTATAGTAAGCAGTACTGTTAGCATCCTAATTTACCACCTGAATTTGACCCACTGGTAATTCTTTCCACCTTACGTCTTGTTTTCTTTCCTGAATTATATATTTAGGTTTAATTATATTCTATTACATAATCATTCCCAGCTTGTAAATTTCAGGTCAGTCTAATGTCAAGATGTGCTATGCCAGGATCTATGAGGTAAACAAGTCTGGCTACTATGTAATAGTACCTGTCTCCCAGCTTAAATATTAAAAATGGCTGGTTTGCAAATGACCAACAGCTCAGAAATAAAGTTTTCATTTGAGCTCAAGACAGAGGCCAAAGGACCGAGTTTTGAGCAAAGTGCTATGCAACCCATCATGTAAACCTAGTTCTGGCCGAAGGGGTTACAAACTAAAAACTGAGAAAGAAAAAGGTTGTTGATGGGTTTTTCTTTTGACTGAAACACATTTGCCTGCCTCTTTCTATATTGGAGCAGTTTCAAAGGCATTCACTTAATCACTTACACTTTTATTGTGCTCATGCTACTATTGCGTAGGATTGTATATACCCCCTCTGCATACAACTGGGCAAGTCTCTGTGTTGCTGTGTTAGGTCTGTGATTTCTGAGTGTACAAGTGAAGATGTGACACTTGAAGCAAATTATTTTGCTTAAAGTGAGAGATTGGCTTGTTGAGGAAGACCCAAAATAAAGCAGATCAAAGTTAGGGTATATAAATGATGGGGGAAGGTTCATCCTCCTTTGAGAGAAACAGAGCTCAACATCTAATTGAACACATTTTTTTCTCTTTCCTTTCAAAAACGTGGAGTGCTACAGCCTCACATTGCACAGTGGCACATGATGAGAATGGGATTGCTTCTCTGGGGCTGTGCAGGGGGCAGTTGCAAACAAATTGCCCTCTGTACACCTCAAGAACTTTCAATTGTTTAGGTTATCATTTCAGTAATATATACAAGTGGTAATGGGGGAGAAGTCAGTAAGATTTGGACTCGATCCTAATCTCTCGTTGGTAATGGAGCACAGTAATGCCTTCAGGCTTTCCACCCCACTAATACTTTCCCAGATAAGTGACCCATCAGTCACTTATGAGGGAACAACATGCCCTTCCAGCAGGACATGTCATTCTCATTAGATGGATGGCCGCATTTGGTGGTCGTAACCTACAGGATGGTGTGCTCTTTGAAGAACTATGGAGAGCCTGAATCAACTTTCCCTGTTTACAGTCACGTCAGGTCAAAAGTGGTTTTCACAGCCAGGTAGCTCAAAAACACATGGCTTTGAATAACTGTAGACGTGGAGGTGGGGGTAGGAAGTCTGGAAACCTCACTTGCTTCTTCTAACAGCTTTGGTGTATGTTCCATCACCCCTTGGTGCTGGGTAGATTGAATGATCTAGAGAATTTGGGCTCAAAGGTTAGATTGAGCCCTTGTGGTACGTAGCCTGCAACTATTAGTGCATTTAGCAAAACTCACAAGCTCTGAACTGAGAACCTGGTGGAGAAATAGCTCTTAAAGTGTCCTTTCACCTGAAGGAGGTGGGAAGGGAGGTCAGAGCCATGAGAGCTGGTGATGATGGCTAGAGGCAGCAGACTTAGCATTTTTGCATACCAAGTGCAAGACTTGTTCAGACAATGGATGTTTCACAGTCCCATGCTGGTGTCCATGCATCTCACTAACAGTGTGCTCTGGGGTGTCTCTCTTACCGTGTGCCCTCTACCTGCTGCCAAGTCTGTGAGCATCTTGGTCTCTTATTGCCACCATGTTGCAGTAACGTGGTAACAAATCTCCCTAGAAGGCTTATTTGCTGGGTGCAAGCTTGCACTTTACTGGCCATGATCTATAAACGTCACCACCAGCAACCCACCTCCTGTGTCACTTGTGATAGCATAAGGCACCTTCCACATCTGGGAGGAGTTTGGAGGAATAACTTTGGGCATTGTATAGTGAGTTGGTGTAGGCATACATCTAATCTGTTGCATGTGTACAGATGTGGAGTTGAAATACAGCGAGGAACATTTTCTGTTGGAAGGTGTTTAGGTAAAAATAACTGATTTAATTGGGCTCTGGTTGTGTACCAAGAGCTATTTCCCCATGTAGCTGATGACTGTAAGGTTGTATATACATTCTTAATTATGCCATATAGTTTATGGTATTTATGCAAGTTAAAGTAAAAACCATGAGCTGTGTAATGAGATTGACCAGATCCAACTTTCTAGAACTAAAGCATTGCTACAGTGCTTTTGTGGCTGGGTCTCTAGACCAGTGAAGGAAGGTTTCCAATAATGAAACCTTTTTTTTTTTTTTTTTTTTTCCCTGTATTTCCTGAGTCTATTCTGAGTTGCTAAGTGAAATTTTAGTGTAGTTTCTTGTAGTCTTATAGAATTAGTTGTGCAAAAAGACATATTTTCTAAGTGTAACCAAGTAATTATGGGAGGAGGGGTACCCACACTACCTTGCTGTGGAATAAAGGGTTTTCTAGAGAGGATTAATCAGAAGTAGCAACCAGGGATTAACTTGACCTGCAATAACTTTTCAGCCAACTTTACTGTTAGACAAGCCTTGATGATCCTACATCAAATAAGTTCTAAACACGTAGCAAGGACCTACAGTGGAAAGGAACCCAGCTGAGGAATGTGGTCTTTTGCAGCATTCTGCAGAAGGCCTGAGATCACAATCAATTTGACAATTACATTCTTTCACAGGACAGTGGAAAGAGAGGGAAGGAGTGAGTTCAGGCCTAAACCACTTTTTTTTACCATCTTAAAATTTCATGGGCTCAGTCCCAGAGTCTTCACACGTCACTTGCTGGAACTGCAGTGGAGAGAAAGAAAACACTTCTGAGCAACAGAGCCATTCAAGTGATTAAAAACTGGGTAGTGATCCATAAACAAGGTTTACAAGCAACAGCAATGCATATGGATTTGGTAGAGCTAAATAGTCTCTACAAACAAATTAAATTACATTGGTCCTGTAGCCTTCTTGAATTATCTAGTGTTCAACGTAGACAAAGAGTGCTGTTAATTCTGTATTTTTGTATTGGTTCAGAATATATAAAGACAGATATTTGAGATATAAAAAACTTTGCAACGCTGGCAGTTTTCTAAGCTAAAATTCATGAATTACATTGATATTTCCTATTTGTCTTTCTTTTGTACAGACAAGAAAGAGGAGAAATCAGAAGGTGTGAGTGTTCACTGGTTTACGAATCTAAGGTGGAGAGGAAAACAGACAGTAAATTAACTGGGCACAGTATGAAGCTACTTAAGATTAACAGGCTGGAGGAAATCAATACACGATACAACAGCAACAGACTGGAAAAAACAGCCTTTTTTCAGAGCATGGAAAAAGTGGAGAGGACTACACATTTTCAGGAAGAAAAAATCAGGCAATCAGATCCTGGAATAGAAGACGAAAAGGTAACTAACTACATAATTAATTTTGTCTTCCCAAAGCATGCTTCCTTTCTTCTTCCAGTTAGTTAAAGAGTTTACTATGTCTATTTCAGAGTAGAACTGAATTTTTCGTTTCTATCTGTGAACGTGTATTGCCACTACAAGAGTCTGGTCAGCATCTTTTAGTCTTTTGGATTCATAGAAGCAAGCATGTATGTTTTTATTTGGGGGTTTACCTACCTAAATTCAGAAGTTCCAAAGAAGTTGTGTGGTTCTGCAGTGCTTAAAAACCAGAAGGTAAATACGGATTCCCTTGGATTAATGTTTTGAAAGCATTAGTCCTACCTAACAGCAGTAGAATTTGTGGGGACTGAACGAGTGTCATGTGAAGAGCAGATCTCCCAGAACTAAGACAGCTTAATCCCTTTAACACAGGGGGAATAGGGCATGGTTCCTTGCAGAGTGCCGTGGTGGCAGGGACAAGCATTGTCCTCTGTAGCTCTGTGCTGCATTTGTCTCTGGTAAGAACAGTAGTGGGAGCTTCACTGAGTGGTGTCTGGCAGGAAGATGGCTCACCATCTTCCATCTCAGTCAGCCAAAATGCGTTTGGAAACAGCAAAACACTCCTTGTATCGTGGTGCTTTTTCTGTGGGACAGTATAGAAGAACAACTGCTTTTATTGATATGTCACTTAGACGAGAACTAAGGAAATATGCTTACATAGAGCAATGAGAAACAATTAGTACTCACAAGTTTGTGAAAAGGCTTGAAGAAAAAATTGTGCTATGGCTGATTGTGCACTATTTGTGCTGATAGGCCAGAGCAGTTTTTCAAATATTCTGAATATTTTCAAGTTCATGTGATACCCTGGAGCATTGGTATATATTCAGTGACATTTCAGTTTGTATTCAAAACTACAAAAAAAAAAAATAATCCTAATCTACTAGGTCCCTTTTGTACAAAATTCTTTCAGTCTTCAGTAAACTACTAACTTATTATTTTTAGTAAAAGAAAATGATCTGCATATTAAAACAAAGTATGTCTCATGTAAGTAGGATGTGTTTAGGGAGTTCATGTAGAGTTCCAGTGAAAATTAGAAAAAAAATATGTGTGGTTGGGGTTTGGATGTTGTTATTTACCTCTTTTAAAACAGATTTTTTCCAGTGAAAATCAAAACTTGCACAGGTGAGAAAGCAGAAGCTGATACTGCTGCCACATGACTTTTCCTTTGTCTCTTTATGGTCAGGCAGAAGGAACTAAGTGTGAACCTTCGTACATAGCCATGAGAGCTGCTTTGTTTACATTAATATATCTTTGATGACAAATTGCAGATAGTAATTGAGGCGGTGGGATTTTTCCTCACTTTTTGCTGCAAAGTCTCTAACCGATTGCCTTGATGTTTGCTTCTTCAGTCTAATGGTGGAGCTAGCTCTTTGTTAGGAGTGCTGTAAGATAAGCCAGGAAGAGCTTGGAGGTGCAGTAGGGGAAAAGTGAATAGGCTTAGAAGATGAACAGCTGGTTGCTAGTTGGAGAAATAGCTCTGTATTCCCATTTTAGCTCCTCAGTCTCCTGGGGACAAGACTTCGAAGATGAAAGGCAGTCCAACTGAACTCTGGTAATATACCAGATCACTGGAGTGAGGTTTCCAGATACATAAACATCAGTTATATTTCTCCTAAGCTTTTACAAGCTTAGAAGTTAATTGCAAAGCTTAACTTTCACACAAAATTTTTAGGAATTTCTCAGTGGGATACAGAATTGGGTCCTAGCTGTGCTGTGAATGTTGATGAAAGGAAAACCAAGACCTCACTTTGAAAGGTCTTAACTCGGTCTGCTTCCCTGACAAACAGTTTGATTATACTGATTGGGAAAGGAAAGAAAGATGATTGTGCTGGCAGGAAGTGCAGTAAACTTTGCTCAGAGGTATGCATTTACATGTGTATGTTTGTGGGCATATGTACATAATTTCTGTGAATGTCGTCCTGCTCATTTTGAAAGCAGAGACAAAATACCTATTCACTTCAATGGGAGTGGGTTACAACTCAAGAGACCATCTAGCAGAGAGCGGTCAAAGTCTGTACTTGCTGGAAGAAATAAATGCTGGATTCAACTAATTGATATAATTACAGAAGAAAATGATCGCCCTCCTCAAAACAACTATTTTTCTAGAAATACTCTTTTTGAACATAAGCAAGCACAATTTTAATCTTCCAGTATAGTCTTGTCAGAGCAAAACAAAACAAAAAGATTCTAAATAGAAGGACTCTCCATAGCCATTGCAGTACAACTATGGAAAGTAAACCCACCAACTGTTGACCATCAGCCATGAATAATGACTTTACAGCATAATTAATGTTTATGTCTTTGAACTTCCAAGAAGCTTCAGTGTTGCAGTCCTCTAGATGGCACTCTTTGCCACACCAGTTCTCCACCTGGACCATTTTTTTGTTGGAGAGGATGACTCAAAAGGACTCATGATAAAACTGCTCTTTACCTCTTCTCCATGTGTTTTGTTTTGAATGTCCCCTTGCTGCCATTTATAGAGTTGGCAGCACATGTTTATATCTCAGCTAAATTCTGTCCTCAGGAACCAGCACAGGGTTTTGCTTCAGGTGATACATTAACAAATGAAAGACATTTTGTTTTATAGGAACAGTTTTCTGTGTGTGTGTAAGAACCAGATGAAAAAAAAAAAAAAAAAAAAATCTAAATCTATCCTTGATCCACTGCACTGCATAGCCACACCAAGTGGTTGTTCTGGCCCAAGGGAGGTGGCTCTTACCTGGTTAGTGATGGGTGAGACAATGCCATTCCATTATTCTGTTTTGAATCACTTTCTGAAATTAGAGCACTAACTCCCTATCCCTAATGACAGAGACATTTTAAATGCTGTAAAATTGTCCTCTTCGTGGTCACTTGAAGAGGACACTTGTCTTTAAACCCTGGCTCCACCATTCTGATGGGCACAGCTTGATTCTTTTCTGTTAGAAATGTTCAGAACCATTGAAGCTGCTAGGCTCATATTTTACAAATTAAAAACGAAGTAAACCCACCCACGTTGGATAATAATTAAATGACCACTTTTTTAGGAGAGCAGTATTAAATAAACATTAGACAAAAGTTAAATCTAGTCTTAAGCAAAGCTTCAAAGCTTCTTGAACTTTGGCAGACCACCCAGGGAAAGAGACTTGAAACTCAGGGTCTCTCCCCACGCATAAAGCTACTGATCTTAAAGCAGCCTAGAGAGCTGGAGCTGCAATTGCAGCTCCTGTGGTTGAATCTATTACAAGTCGACAGGGTAATTGTAGAGTTTCTGGATCTTATCATTTGCAGCTACAAGGCTACAAACCATTACCTTGGTTTACCATCCATTTACTCATTTGCAATGTAGTGCCAGTATGGCATTCATTTGGGCAATATGCTGTGATGGTAGAGTTGCTCCCTACACGTGCACATTATCAAGCTTTTCCTTGGAGGTGTAAGTGTTGTGAAGGACCTCTGCCTGCAGTTCAGATGCAGCTGAACTGTTGTGGGTAATGCATTACCTGCTGTCCGCTGAGTGGTAGCAACACACACATTACATGCACATTTGCCTATAGTCTTCTCCAAAACAGAAAGAAAAGGCACTGGTAAAAGGCATTGATTCAAACTTTTTTTTTTTTTTCCCCATGATTTTACCTGTTATGCTTTACCTAACATTTGTGGAGTTGTTCTCTAGTCACTGCAGTTCAGTTCATGAACTAAGATGTATTAAATTGGCTAAAGCACAGCCTCGTGCACCAGAATAGTATTTCTGACATTATTGGTAAACATAAATGTGAAGTTTAACGTTTGCTAAAAAAGTGATTTTGTCAGCTGCAGCTTGTTATTGTTTAAGCAATAAATCCTAGCAGCTCTACTATTCTTGCTGTCTTCCCTGAAAGAACAGAATTGGCAAGAAACAGGGCTGCTCTTTCCTTACGGTCATATTTCAGGCCTTCTTAGTTGTGTTCTTATAAGGAACCAAAGCAACAAAGAATAAAGGAGATTAAATTCCCACTAGCTAGTTTTATTTGATTAGATAGTTGCTATGCCAGTTCATTTTGAAGAAGCTCTAGAGACATATGAAGTACTTTCAAGACAGGTAATTATTTTCTTGCCTTTTTTTCTCTTTTTGACAAAGCTAGAAAAAATACTTCTGGTTGTCATTTTGTGAAGAAAATGTCTTTAATCAAAAATAAAAATGGTAATTTAATTTTAAATCTTTTACCATAGGTGTTTATTGTTTCTTTACTTGGCAATACAGATTTCCATGCCAAAATATCCCTTTAATGATATTTTGAAAACAGGTTAAGGACCAACTTTTAATTATTTATCCCTGTTAGAAGCGTTAGGTATAGTCCTGTTGGATATATTCAGTTGGGATTCAGTTAAGCTAGGTCTGGTGTTAGCTGCTTGTCCTCTAATTCCTTGTCCCCAATAAGAATGGGATCAGCCTTTGCTCCTTTGGGCCTGCTTTCTCTCTCTTGACCACCACCACAATTTCTCTAACAGTTACATCTGCTGCATTCTCTGTGTGGCAGAGGAGGAAATGGCCTTGGTGTTAATGATAATTTTGCACATTTCTTTTTCAAGGTGAGGTCAGGCTCATGGCAGTATTTTGAACAGGGAACAAAATGATCACTATTGAGTAATTTAACCCCAAATAACTTTACTTTACTCCCCAATACTGATCAAGATATTTATCTAAATAGTTTGACAGAAACCTATTCCTCGTTTTACCATTTTAGTCAAGAATGCCTCTTCAACAAAATTCTGCAAGGGATTCTGTACATTTGCAGTGAGACTTCTTAACTAAGAAAGGCTTCCTTCAGCCTCTAAATCAAAGCACCATGTCTAAAGGTTGCCTTGTTATAGTCAGAAAACTGTAAGTGGACCAAGTTTGGGCCAAGCTTTATTCCCAACTTCCTTTTCAGCTTGCTTGAAATTCTGTCATCAGGCACCCTGTTGCCAATCTCAGTCTGGCAGGGCTTTGCAAAACATCCTTTCTGCAGTGCACTCCTCAGGTCCCAAGTTCATGGCAGTCTGCTGTCATGTATCAGTGTGTGTGATTGCATGATTTCAGGCAGTTGTGTTTTACTTAATGCTCCCAGTTCCCATATTTACATGAATTTGTCTTTCTCAAAAAGAAAGAGTATCAAGATTATCTGACTGAAAAAAACAAACAAACAAAAAAACCAATACAACCAAAGCCACCCTCCCCAACATAACAACTACACAACAACTCAAAATGTGATTTGTAAGTGCTCTGAAGTCTTGGAAACTAAAAGATGAGTAAGGAAAGAATGACAGTCATAATGTTTGAATCTCTTGATTTTTCAGATGATGTTATGATTTTTATACTTTCATTTTTGAATTTTTAGTACTTGAGATTTCCAGTGCTCATATTTCCCCACAGCCAGAGGGGAGTGTGCTAAATTCATTGCTCTGATCAGAGAAATGTAAAAGTGGAAAATAAATTGCACTGCCTTCTTACTGTTTCATCTTCCATAATGACTGTTGGTAATTATGGGCACATCTTAAATATATCCTTATATGTAAGGATTATATATTCTCTGCATCCTCACATGTGCCAATGAAACATGACACCCTTTGTTCCTCTGATTTTCAGTTCTCTGTCTCTATGAGTAAAATAGCTTCCCTGGACTTGTAATGGAGCTGGTTGCAAGCTTTTTTTTTTTTTTTTAACTGCAGTTGCTTACTATTTCCAATTTTAACATCCTGTTTTCAGTTTTTTAAAACCTTTCCAGGTTTTGGCTGCTCAAGCCAAAACTTTCCTTGCAGAATTTACACCACATTGAATTGCTTGAGAAAATTCAGAAAAAGAAATCTGTCTGTTCCTTGAAATTTTAGGGGAAAGTAGTTGCTGTGATGGTACTGAAAGTGTCCTGTCCCTTTGGTTGAAATGATCCAGCATCTCCATCCATTAGATCCTTGGTAGCTGCCAAGTGAGCAGATATTGGATATCAGATGGGGAGATAGGAACTGCTCAGTGCATGGTGCTGGTTTGGATAGGAGAGCAATGTGAGTAGACTGTAAGTACAAGAACAGAAGGGACTGCAGACAGTAAAGCCATGGCATTTCAAATCGACTTTCCTGTGCACGTGCACTATTTTTTCCTGTGCATGTGCACATTTTAAGTGAATGTCTTGAATTTTGCTCTTCATTTTATTTGTTTGTTCATTTTTTCCCCACTTCTTGTCTACTAAAAGAGGAAAAGGACCCAGTAGGTGACCAGTGGCCTGCCCTGCTAACTGTAAAAGGATTGCGCTGACACTTTGCTTTCATTTGAGAAGTTCTGGGATGTCAGAGTAATTACCATTCAAGTCCATGCAATACACATCTCATGTGTAGATCTCCGCACCTGTTTCAAGCTTGTCAGTAGGCCATCACTTCTTTTCCTTATAGGTTCAGGGAATGTGTTGAAGTATGAGATGGGATCCTGCCACGTCTCCAAGCCTTGTCTAGCTAGGTGGTACTTATGGAACTAGGGAGGGTTTTGGAGGTGCCTGCCAAATTGCATCTGCTAGACCAAGACACCCAAGTTAATCAGTTGATTAAAAGTAAAGGGATGGATCTACCCCTGCAAAGAAATGCTGCCTGGATTGCAGGTAGTTTCTGCCTTTTGGCTTCGTATCTCTGGCATGCATTATGGGCTGTGTTAAGCTGTGGAAGAAAGAGAAAGATTCCTGCACCTGGAAGTACACAGGTAGTAGATATATTTTTAATAATTAAGACATATTCCACGTCTTTTTCAGTATTAATAATTTCAGTATTAATAAAACAAGTATCAATACTTATTTCCAGTATTGATATTGTTTAACTGGGTGAATGCTGCTTGTGTTTAGATGTAGCCAGTTAAACCTGTGTGTTCTTTCTTGGAGTGGAGGAAAAAAAAAGTCTTTTTTTTTTTTTTTTTTTTTTCCCCTTAGGAAAGGGAAAAAGACTTTTTTTCCCCTCTTTTTTTCCCCGTATTCTTCTCTTTTATGAGAGCATACCCTGCAGTAGGTCCCAGATAGCTGCTGATGTGCTGTTCAGAAAGGTGCATCTCTGCCCTTGCTGTCAGGGTGCTTTGTCTTCCATTAACACATGACGCATCCTCTAGTGACCTCTGCTGGGTGCAGTAAAGGGATTACCTCAAGGGTACCCTCTTTGGCCACGGTGGGCATGAGGTTGCCGGCCTGTCTTGCTGTGAAACCCAGAGATCACCAGAAAGGCTACTTACTGCCCATTATTTTCTTCCATGTAGCATTTTCTTCCCACTGAACTAGCAGCTAATTCTTGGGACTGGTTCGTTGTTATATCGCTAGATGTTGCAGTCAAGGATAGTTCATAAATTTGTTGTGGTTTCCCGTAAAGTAATACAGCGCAGACATGTTTTAGCTCAACAGCTTTTAGATGAGTTCTTGACAGGAAACATTGCTTGAATGAAAGAAATATATGAGCTCGGAAAGGCAAAAAGGAAGCCGCTGTCTCTAGAGTAACTCTGAGGCTGTAGATTGCCTGAATGTGCAGGCTTTTAATTATTTTGCTGCAAACAAGAATTTTCTTGTAATCTCAAAACTGATTTCATGTAAAGGGTTTGCATTCTGAAATGCCTTCAACTTCACCCTGCGTATCTGCCTACTACTGCTAGCCAGGGAGCCATGATAATGGAATTTGTATTAAATAAATGGAATTTGTGCTGGCTGAAGAGCTCAGAGGACAGTGATGAGAATAATAATTGAAATATTATTATGCATATCAGCACGCCATATAATATACATAAAGAAATAGAAGAAAGGCAGGAAATAGTGTAGAATTCTTTGTGTACTCTTCTATGATAACCTAAGAAACTCATTATGTGGATATCCTCTAATTCTTCAGCAAAATTGTTGTCCCAGAAATCTGAACTAATATTTTTCTAAGTAGAAGCAAAAAAAGACAGATTGTATTAAGGTTTTTGATGCTGTTTCCATTTAAACCGATTCTGCTTTATGGCATATACATGCATGGAGAAATAGAAAGAAGGGAAAAACTAAGGGTACGCTCACAAAGTAAAAACATATTAGAACTGTCTTTACCCATGTTATTAGTTAATTTAATAAAGTGTCACTGAATGATGATTTGATAATCTTGTTTTTTGAAGCATTCACTTTAAGTAATGAACTTTCAGTCCATTCTTCAACCAACTTGACAGAAGATGAAGAGCTAGCTTTTGAGTACTGTGCTGCCAAGGAGAATACTGTCTGGGATATGCAGCTCTGCTGGATTTAAAGTTCAGTCACATTCACTTACTAAGCCATTAACAGCGTATAACTGTGCATTTTATGCAAGACAGTCAAACAGGAGTGGTAAAGAGAAGTGAAACGACTAATATACATGTCAAAACCACACTAGCACTCTGATCTTTATAGAAAGGGGCTTCTTTAGATTCCCTGGCAGATAAAAATAAAGTCCGTGGTTAGTGATTTGCATTTTATCTCTGATGCAGTCTTGAGCTGTTACTTTACTTGCAGATAAGCTTTAAAAATATTCTCTTTTTGTTTATGCTTAGATCACTAAAATTTTGTATTTTTTCTTGGGTGAATTGTGGTATGTAAGGAAAAGTAAGCTCATTTCATTCCACTATTCTCTGTTTATTGTACTTCTACTGCCTTGCTACTATTAGTTTCCAGTTTTTAAGACATTTCTATCTAAGGCTAGTGTATTAATTGGTATTTGTTAGCAAGACGACCATATCCATTGTGTTGTGAAGGAATAGGTTTTTAAATACCTTGTATTAAGACTATCAGAGATTGTTTTGTAGTCTTTACCTGTGCTAAAGTATTCTTTCCCCAAATTTTGCATAGGTCAGTGACTATCTGAGCTCTCTGTCAGGTTTTTTTTTTCTTGTTTTTTTTTTTTTCTTTTTTTTTCACATGGCACAAATCCGCTTTTGAAATTCAGCGTGGTAACATCTGTCAGACATCTGTTTTTTTTCGGTTGCTTTGCAACTTACTTTATGTTTGTTGAGTTAAAAGGTCTCATATGAAGCGCAAGGTTCCCGGGTTATCTCCTAAGCCCTCACGCATAGAAAGGTGGCACGGACTCAGAAGTATTTCAAAAGCAGGGCAAGCTTCCTCCCCAGGGACTGGCAATAGGGCTGTGCTCGTGCAGGGACTCCTGGATAATCTGAATCCTTTGCTTTGGGAGGAAATGAGCCAACAGCAGGCTGAGACCAGTGTCATCTCAGGACCCCATGGCATGTCCATTCCCGACTCATCCCTGCCCTTCTCTTTCTAGAGAGGTATTGTTGTCATCTGCAAGTAAACCATTCCCAGAGCTGCCTGGTTCCTCTGCAAGCTGGGACATCTCTTGTGGCCCTCAGGCCTGTGAACCTTTGGACCTCTGGCTGGTGTAATTAGAAAGGCTGGCGATCTCTAGTAGAGTTTGTATTTGAGAATGGTTCTTTATGAACTCCCAAAGTGCAGAGAGAAGGGGATGGGATCTAAAGAGTGTTTAGAAGGATCTTGCTCACTTTTCTGTGATTCCGGAAAAAATGTGAGTTTGGTTTCCTAAGGGATTATGAAGGAACAGTGCTACCTTTAGGTCACGATGCTTCCTTCTCAAAACAGAGTTAATTGAGAAAGAAAATTTAGAGCGATGACAAATAACTTCCAGCAGATGCATTTTATTTCTACACGTGATAACCCAGCAGAAGAAGACTTCCAGTAGGCAGGTAACTATATTTTTATAAGCCTTCAACCAGCAACGAGATGAGCTTTGCATTAAACTCATCCTGTCCTATCAACATTATTGATCTTTTGAAGGGTGTGGGATCTTATTAGACCTATGCATTTTGGCATTTATGCTCTTGGACCTTTCTCTTTTTCCTGTGCCAGCTTACATGTATTTTAAACAGAGTCTGTAAGAATGACCTCTAAACAAGTTAGATGGTTGGGCAGGAGAGCGTCACAGCCCTGTTTTTGTTTTTCTGGATGGATAATAGCTATGGCTGAAAGCAAACATCCACCTTGTGCTCAGTTCTGTCTTGTCTCTGAGAGACTCAGTTACTAAGAACTCAATTTCCACAAAGAGTGTAATGATTGTGCAGCACGGGAAGACATGATGTTCAGCAGGGTAAACAAACTTCCAAATAGCTGTGGTTTCCCTCATTAGCTTTGCTTTTTGTAGCTGCTCAGTGGGTTGTAAAGAGCCTTTGATACTTACTATATGTGTTATTATGAGCAAGCAGAGACCCTAGCGGAGATTGTATGAGGCACTCACTGTACAGATAGGATCTACTCCAAAGAATTCATCGTCTGAGCAGCTGGATAGGAGATCAGTAAAATCAGAAACAGACAGAGAGATGGATGAAGAGTCTCCTCAGGTCATGCTCTCGGTCAGTGTCAGAGACAACTGTTTTAATATGGAAATGAAATTGCTGACTCTCTGTCTAGTATCCTCTTTACATAGCTATATGCTGAGATCTGGGGGGGAGGCATGCCTCAGAACCCTCAGCCTGCTGGATCCCAGCCATTTAATGAATGCTAATTACTTTGCAAAGGTCCTTCGTGCTATTTGATCCAGAATCTAAAATTTCAGAAATCTGCAGCGGCTTCCTAGATGTTTCCATTATTTTTCTGATGTTCATTTACTTGCAATTCACTCCTTCCTCCCTCAGTTCGTTCTCTTTGTTTTTTATTTAGATCCTAAAAGTACTGTGGTGAGAGGTTTATCATAACCTTTGGAATTTGTGGCTGTTAAAACGTATGAAAAACAGATCACTTTTGATACATCAAAGGCATAGATACTTATTTCAGTGTAAAAAAAAATGGTAAATCTTGGCAGGTTAGAAAAATACCTCCTTTCCTTAAAAACTCCTCTTTGCCCTTGGATGCATGGCTTAGCACGGACTTCTTTCAGCCGTGATCACTCAAAGGTGTCTCATTACAGGTTACCTACCCAGCCAATTTGTAATACACACTGAGATGCAGGGGGATAAATCCAGAGTGTCCCTGTGACCTTTCTCTTCTGGCACTCTTGTGCAACGTCTAGTGGACACGTTTAGCAGAAGTCACGGTGCAATAAAAATGACTTTCCAGTGCTGAGCCCAGCGTGAGGATTCCAAACAAGGGCCTTTGCACAGGAGAGGTCACATTTCCATCACCTCAAAGAGAAACCTCATGTGGAATGAGCATTTGAAGGAGCTGAGGATCTTCATTTTTCCACTTACATGGACAATACAACATAATTCCTGGTGTTTGGGTCTTACGTGTTTACTGAAAATATTTAGTTTTCTCTTGAGTTAAACAAGTCCCTTAATTGCTTATATTAAAAGTATAACTGTTAGGTACACATTGAATAGCACATTAAGGAGAATTTTTTTAGTCAAGTACTTTAACTAGTTGATTGGCATTTACAAATGAAATAACAGAGAGACATGAAAGGGATGTTCTGTAACATGTTCTGACGCTAGAGAAAGCATGTAAGATGTTATAATACATATAAAGGAATTTGTTATTGATACTAAAATGAGAAGAGAGTATATTTCCATAGTTCCCTGTCTCCAAGGCTAACTAAACAGACATACTGGTACACAAGATCTCCCCAGCTTCACGCCTGGACTAAACAGTGATTGAGCAGAGAAGTGGGCAGACAGGTTTAATTTCAGCTATGACCCTATCTGCTTATGAGCCTGTTCATTTGACCTCATATCTTAAATAGTGACTATAGTTGAAGATGGTAGGAGAAAATTACAGCCCTTTATGTTGGCTGTTGGCAGTGAGACAACAAGGTGCAGGATGATTTTCTGATGACCTTTGATGATAGCACAGCTCTTAACATCATCATTGCATTTTAAAGGACATGTTCACCAAGAGAACTGTTGCATTTGCCAAACCAAACATTTTCTGCTCTTTTCTGGTTTGTTTGGTTTTGGAAATTCATGGTAGACCTACGTTTGATAGCTCTGAACCTGGATAAATTGCCTAAAGCGTCTTGGTTCTACCTATTTTAGACCATCCCAAAGGTAACCAAGTTCTCCTATTTAAGCCTACAGTAGGTATTTATTTCTTCCAGTTCATAATGTTATCAGGGCTTTATTATGGTTTTGTAAGAATAGAAAATAAAGTATGCAAATTTGGCTTGCTGGTGAGGGCATCTAAAGAGTTGTAGGGTCTAAAGATCCTAAGTCCACATAGCACTACTAAAATGGAAAAATGACCAAAATCCAAATAACTAGGACAAATGAATTGGATAAATTTACTACAACTATTAACTTGTAATTTCTATAAAGCTGTATTTTTCCCTTATTCATTTAGAATGTCAAAGCTGTTCTTCTTTCAAGGCAATATTCTAGGCACTAAGAGGCAGAAGATCTGTCTCTTTCCAGCACTACGTCCAAGGTTGGTATCTTTAAACTCTGCTATGGACAAGCTTCATTTTTAATTATAGAAAAATTCACTGTCTGTTAAAATAAAGAGACACAAATAAACGTGTGGGTTTATCCAAATGCTTGAATTGTCCAGGTCTTTGGACGGATTTTCTCTTAGGTGCCCTGATTCCACATGAGGAAAGTGAAGTTCATACATACAGCTACTGCCTCTTCTGTCATGTTACTGCATTCATTAAGCACAGTACTTGCAGTACTCTCCTTTCTATAAAGAGAACACCTTGTACACAAAATAGTGTATAATAAAATATGTATTACAAATCTTTATAATAAAGTTGTACAAAGATAAGTTGTAAATTCAATGGTAAGTCACTCAAATTTAAAAGTCATTTACCTCTGTCTACTCCAGAGAACAACCCTGGAAATCTTTAGTTAGGAATTCATGGTTGGAATTCCTGACGAGTCAAACGGATTTTATTTAATGGTCTTCTTAAAGAATCCCGATAAAATATTTTCTGTCTGCCACCAATTGCCAGCAGAGTGATTCAAAATATTTGTGAGGGCTAGCGTGGGACTTGTGAAAAAAGTTTGTGTGGTGCCTGTTTGCACTATTCCTGGCTCACGCCTGTGCTGTACTTGGTCCCCCTGCCTCATTAGTGGCATTTTCGTGCATGGTTATATCTAACCATGATAGTTCAGGAGGCCAGCTTGGGATGCGCATTTGCTCCTTTATTTCCTCAGGCAAAGCAAAGTTTTACTGCATTAGAGATTACTTATGAACAGTGTAAATGAGTGACAGCTGTCACATCAGAGACCTTACAGTATAGGTAGGCTGGCCATTATAGAAGTGCATAGAGAAGCAGGGGCTCAGGGGGGTGGAAAGAAACATCCAAGGTCACCCAGCAGATCAGTGACATGAGCAGGGCTATCCAGGCCAGGGCTACTGCAGCGTGACCCCCTTGTAATGAAAGAAATGTCTTCCTCATCACACCTGTTTCATATATCTGGATATGTATTTTCTCACACATGTTGTATGAAACCCTCTATGTTATTAGCTAGCCTTTGCCAAGTATGTGGGGGATCTTTTTTATTTTTTTCCCCCACAAATTCTTCAGTCATCTCCATTTCAGCGTGATGTGACTGTGGTAGAGAAAATTGGCTTCTTAGCTACTTCTAGGTTCCAAAATCAGTGGAATGCTTAATTGGAAGAATATGAGTTGGCAATAATGATTTGAGCTGTATTTCCAGATCTGCCAAGTCTTTCATGGTTCCCAGGATCTCGTGCATCTGGAATCATACTGTTAATGTAAGCAGTGTCTGGTACTATGAATGGTTTCCAAAAGTCTTCAACAGACACCAAAGAAAAAATTAGACTCTTAAAAGTTAAAGGGAAAAAAAAAAAAAAAAAAAAAAAAAAAAAAGAAATCACTTACATTTGATTTTAGAAACTGCATTTTACAGTTCAGTTTGGAAATCATGACAATTTATAGAAATACATCAATACATGGAAGGTCAAGAAGAAAAGCAGTTCATGTTGGTAGTGTTATATACAAGATTTATTGGCATGAATTTGGAACGGGACTTTATATTGGAGTTTCAAATGAAACAGTGAAGTTTATGCCAAGTAAACATTTTGTAGAATAAATTTTAACATGACTTTGGAGTATCTCTTCACCCATTGTTCAATATATATAATATTTTTTCTTTTTTCTTGTCAGCTTATAAAGGCATTCTTCCTTTATTCTTTGTGGTACTCCACAGTAGTGCAGAAGAGTCATTCATTATTAGAAAGAACTAGATGAAACTAAAAGATAGCTTTCTGAACTACACAAGGCATTTGAAGTACTGCTATCTATTAGTTAATTATAACTGCAAACGAGCAAGTTCTGCTCGTCCCAGTGGAAAGCTGAGATTTTCTACTTTCCAGTGGGCTAAAACCACATGCTAGAGGGTATGTCCGGAGATGGTTCAGCACGTGGGTGGTCCTGGATTACACATTATTTGCAGTGATAAAACGATCACAGGGATCACACGCTTAAAGTTAAGCATGTGCTGAAATGCTTTGTTAAATCAGGGTTGTTAGGTATTATTAATAACATATGTATTTATTTGCACTGAGGTTGTGAGTAAGATCCTCAGTCCCGCAAACATCTAGAAAAAGACAGCCATTCTTTCAAGGACCTCATATTCCATGTGTAAATAAAAACAAAAAGAGAATGACTCAATCAAGCAATCAAGTGCAGTGAACTTGTCTTTGTTGATAGCCTTTGCTTAACTGTATAATGCTTTAATCACACCAGAGGATTTTTTTAAAACTGCATTCTACAGGGTTTAGTTTTTGCTGACATTTTGCTGTATCGTGGATTGTGCGATCAGCCTTCTGTTGCTGATGCCTTGAAATAAGTTAAAAAGCAAAGGAGTAAAGGTAAAGCTAGAAGATGAATAGGAGGAGGGAAGAAAATCTGGCCCCTTTTTAATTTCTTTTTAAATTATCAGGGCCCCATGTTGCTTCTGTTTTACAAAAGTTCTTCAGTTAGATAAAACCAGGCCAAACTGCTTTGGAGCCATTGTGGTTGACACAAGCCATGAATCAGTCTGCTGTGTTTCAGTGAGCAGAAAATAAAGAAATCTGTATTCAGATGATTCCCTCTGGCCACCAAAATTTGGAATTTTGGTAAATATAATGTGCATTTCAGATAAAACTTGCCTGGCTGCCACTGCTTCATTGCCATAGTGCTGGTCAAATGGGAATTTCAGTTGTGTCCCTAAGATGTAAATTCCTTGGTTTAAGAAGCTGAGTTTTTTGAAAGCCATTGAGAATTAGTTGTGCTCATTTCTCTCTCTTTATTTTTTTTTTTTCTTTTCCAGTGCTTTCAGACTTGTTTTCCCTGAAAGTGGCACAGCATCTCTGTTTTGTGAACATCAGCTCTGTCTTCTGATATGCATGTTAGTCCTACAGTATCGGAGACAGAAACTTGGACTAACATGTCTTTACTTCCTGAGCATTGGTTTAAAATCCATAATGCTTATAGTACATATGTCCTGATACCTGTTTGAATGGGTTGCACTAAGTACTGTTTGAAAGACTGTTCCCAATAATGGTCATTTGAATGCAAAGATAAGAGAGAAGAAAATTGCATTCAGATGAATTGTGATCTATGGGTTACAAAGGAATTAAACGTTCCAACCTAAGGTGGTTATTTTTTATTAGGATTGGCTGCTGAACATTTGACTTTTATTTTATTTTATTTTATTTTATTTTATTTTATTTTATTTTATTTTATTTTATTTTATTTTATTTTATTTTATTTTATTTTATTTTATTTTATTTATTTTGAGCTCCTACTGCATTTAATTGCACATTGATTTTAAACAAACAAACAAGCAAACGAACAAACAAAAAAAACAACACTGATATTTAGGAGCTGCACTATTAGGTCTCTCAGTGTGACTCCATCACCTTACCTAGTGTTGCTTGCTGGTGTTCAGAGTCTGCAAGACTGGTGGTAAGAGAGGCAGGCTGACAGATCCAAAACTAATCAGTGTGTATACACAGGCACGTCTACTCCTTCAGCATACTTCCAATTGCTTCACTTAGGGTAAGTTGGAGCAAGAATAAGTCTGCCTCCAGCACAGAGAAGTCCTCACCAGTTACCTACGTGTGTTTTTCAAATACTCTGCAAGTGTTACTGTATTTCAATCTCACCCCAAAATGTGGATCCTACATAACTTGCACACAGTTTATTTTTTTCAGGGAGTGCTAAAGCCCAACTAAAGTTTACAGTGACCTCCAGTGGTGAAAACCCTTTCTCGAGGAATGACATAGCTAACATCCGAGATCTGGCTGGAAACCATCAGAGGGTTTAAGTGATGCAGGTTTCGGTCTCATAAAGCATTTAGATTTATTTATTTTCTGTGTTGGATCCTCCTGATAATGATTGACAATGGTCATTGAAGACGTATTATATGTGAAGACGTATTATATGTGAGCAGTAGGAGTCTTTACTGGTTATGTGTTTTCAGTATAATAGCAGAAGATCAGTTCGGGTCTTTCTCCCCTCAGAAATCTCCCATTTCTTTCTTATCTTCTGTAGCCTCCTCGATGCTCACAATTTCTTTCAGCTCCTTCCTCGTCTGTCTTTCTAGCTTTCCCCTGTATTTGTTAGCTTTCCCATATGTTGTTAATTGAGGACTTTTTCCATTTCACTTAAGCTGTCTTCTTCCGTTTTCTATGTTAAGGGTTGATTCTGCAGTGTTTCAGCCATCTGGCTAGCCCAGACCCCACAAACAGTGTGAAAGAATGGATTTTTGGAAATAGTGAGGCTGGAAATCTGGCTTTTGGGTGTGGGAGAAGATATTTCTGTGTTCTGCAAGACAGGATATACCTCGATGTTTTAGAGTCCTTTATAGCACTTTTTATTAAAAGAATGCTTCTCTTTGCCTATTCTGGCTTCTGCACTGTGGGCAGCACAGATTAGCCTGACTGCCTCAAATGAATGAAGTTCCTTACTTCCATCTGTTAGTATGACTGACCTTTCCCTATAGAAATACAGAGCTATCTTCAGGGGTGAAAACGGAGCCGGATTCTACAAAGAGTTGACAAGCTCTCAGGTCATCCGTGGTTTTACAGGCGAGAGGAGGAAAAATTTTTTTGGCTAATATGATACAGCAATGATTTGCCTTTCCCAGATGATTTTCATTCTTCTACACTTCATATACCAAGTAAATATGCCGTGTGGTAGGCACGCAAGGGATCAGAAATCATCAGACTTCGACCAGCTGTTCTGAATGTAAATTCATGTGTGCGTGACTCCAGTGGACGTATTCCGAGCTGCCTATGAGCAAATTACGCGAGTTGTCTTTTCCTGGGAATATCTTGGTAGAGACACAGAAAAAAACAATCCAGGTTTCAGAATTTGCCAAAGAGCTCTTGTCTGCTGACTTTCTGAGCCATGTTTTGCTGGTTGCAGTGGGTCTTTAATTCTCAGGGACTTCCTTTGAAGAGCTGTTTGAGAGATTATCAAAATGGAGCACCTTGTCTTGCTCAAGACGGGCTAAAGTCTGGCAAACAAACAAGGTAATTAAATGATACAGCAGAGCAGCCCACTGAAAGATACAACATAGAACCATTCTTCTGTAGACGGTGCATGGACTGACTCTGCCATAAGTCCTTCCTAAACATTTCCCTTTGGGAGGCTTTCCATACCTCTGCCACAGCACAGGAGTTGCCCCTGTAAAAGAAAAGGGGATGTTGCCTGTCTTGATCACATTTCTGCCTGCCTTACGCTGGGCTTCGAAGAGGCAGCTATGCTTGTAAAGGGGAATGTTCAAGTCCTACCTGATACTTGTGCCATCTGTGCCATAGTGGCAGGGAGCCAGTGTCATTTCTGGGAATCTCTCCGTAGCTTGCTCCTTGTGAACTTTGCAAATTCCTGGAAATCAAATGCATACGCCTAATACGCTGTGGAGCAAACATGCATAGGAATAGCCTGCTCGTTTGATTTTCAGGGCTCAGGCTGGAGTTTGGATGAAGACCGGCTAATAGGCATGGCTATGGCTAATTTTGCAGGGACAGACGTGTTTCTCACCCTGGGAGGTTTCTCCAGTGATCTCAGGGCACTGGAAAACAGACATCAAGTTTCACACCCCTGGGAGAGGTTGTGGACCTCTGGAGATATGCTGATGGTGTCAGGGCAGCTTGAAAAGTTAGAAGACTGTAGTTGTCAGCAGCACAGCAGGTGTTGGTGTGACAAAGGTTCAGACCTGTGACACGAGTTGTAGCGGTGCAATGGCTGTAGCTGGCTCCTCTGTCCCAGCTTTTAAACCATTTATGTCAAAACGAGCTGGGAACTGAAGGAACGAAGCCCCCAAGTCCCCTAAACATGATGTCCAGTGAAACGAATGTTGTGTGTAACAAGTCCATCTCTCTCCAATTGTTACGGTTCCTTAAATGGCTCCAGGCACGTTCTTTTATCCCTGCTAATAATAGATGGGATTTACAGATGGCTCATATACCAAGGACTTAATACCAAGCACTATCAAAATGTGTCATAGCCTCAAGCCATAGTTTTGGATGTTCTCTGTGAACCACCTTGTGTCAGTACTTTCCAGGAGTGGTTCCTGAGGGCAGTACTGTTTCCTTTTGTGGTTCAGCAATGGCAGGCATCTTGACAGTGGGCTGTTTTCTGGGGATTCTCGAGAATCCTAATCCTATCTAGTCCATCTTGGATGAAGGAAAGCCAGGTTACATACTACCACCACAATATTTTTCAGATTAAAGGCATTTGCAGGGTTTCACATTTCAAATGATTGTTGTACCTACCTATAGACTGGGAAGGTGTGAGGGTGGAAGAGATGGATTTATTTTCTTATATGTTTGTCTTTCAGTCTAGCAGTCTTGCTCCTTCATATTTTGTGGGCTTACGTTCTTCTGTTGAGAGTTAAGTCAAAGATTATTCTTTTACAGTTTCTTCATACTTCCAAGGTCTAAGAAATGCTGTGCATGGAGTTCGTGTGAAGCAGGGAGTGTGCTGCCAACAGGTGCTCTGCAGTGTCTAAATGCCTGGGTTACAGGGATCCACAGCTTTGCACAGAATGCTTCCAAACGGTGACCTGAGCAGAATGATAATGTGTACAAGAGGAGTGCAGTGCTGATGGATCCTTGGGGTTCAGACTGAATCATTTCAAGAAATAACGTGCCTTCAGTCCCTTCAGGAGCACTGTTCTGAAAGTGTGGTACTTTCCCCTTTCACTACACGCATTCAATGCATTTTTCTTCATATATGCAAAGAGAGTAGCAAGTCAAATGCATAATTAGCAGTGTCAAGAAAAGTCGAGTGCACAAGCAATATTACAGGTAATTCTCACTCAGAGACACACCTGTATTAATATAATGTGAGACCAAACCAGTGTTCAGCAAAGATGCTTTGGGCTCAACTAAGAGAGCAACCTTTTAACCACCTTTGCCTTTGCTGCATGTATCCTTGATGCACAGTGGTGAAGCTGTGGAGACACAGTCCCCCGTGAGGTCCAGGGCGTTATCTACTCCCCGCTTGGTGACACGTGACGCTTAATTCCTTGCAGTTACAGTCCTGATCCATGACACTTGATTCTGAGCTGCGGCAAGCTAGACATCTGATCCTTCGTGCTTGATCTCTGACACTGGATCTCCATTAGGAAAATTACTGGTACCTGATCTGCCTGATCACAGCTACTTGATATATGGCAGTGTTGCCCATTGTGGCATGTTTACCACCAAAAGTAAATTTGAAACAGCTAGTACAGCAAAACTGAAGAATTGAAGGATTCGGCTGTGCTCTGTGGGTACTGTGGCTGAAACATGACGTTAAGAAATGATATAGTTTAATGAAAATGGCAAGAAGAAGACCTGTAGGGGTAAAATGAAAAAAGAAAAGAAGAAATATTAAAAAAAAATATATATATATATTTGTGCAAATCCCAACAGATATATCTGCTGTCAGAGCTCCATGCTTTGCCTTAACTCTGTATGTTGTGCTCAGCATGGACTGGCATTTAAAACAAGACCTAAAACAGCTTCCTCTAGCTTCACGTAAGATCATATATATATATATGTATATATATATTTTTTTTTCTTTGTGTGTGTCAAATTTAGCTGATTCCACTCCACAATTATAATTTAAGTTCAGCCAGTTGGTTTCCAGAAGCTAACAAAGCCTTTCACTAAGCAAACTGGTTGAAATTGGTTTGCAAATAAATTGATAATCTGGCTCATTTCATAAGGTTTTCAGTTTCACTGTAATCATTTAGTGCTCTTTAAGAGAGGAATGCAATATACAAAACTGCACTGAAATGAGAAATACACATGCTTCATTCCAATGAAAAAAAAAAAAAAGGTTGAAAGGTTGAAAGCATTGCTTTGATTGCTTTGATTGCCTTCTTCACTGATTAATTTTATTTGGAAGTAGCACATTCTCATGTGTCCATCAAGTCATCTGTTTTCATGAGCCATCATTTTCCAATACATTCTAGTGTTTTGTTTCTGAACTCTTTGATTAGCTCCAGTGACAACTATTTTTAATTCTCACATTGGACCACATGAGTTGGTCAGGGAATAGGTTTGCAGTCCTGGTAATCACAATTCATTTTGCATAATGTTAAATGAAAAATTTAGGTAAAAATAATGCAGCAGTCATGAAACTGAATCCCACAGGTGGAAAGGTGAATGACGTCATTGCAAGGCTTCAAAATGCTTCCAGGTAGAAGCAGAACTGAAGAGAAACCAAAGAGACTGAAACCTTCTGTGCTGTTGGGTAGGACAGACCTAGAAGAAAAAAGTGTCTTCATTATACTGCAGTGGCAGAAAGAAAGTAGCAATTATGCAGGGACTTTCATTTCAGTATTCTGGGTGTAGAGCTAGGTCAGTATCCCAGCTACAGATGTCTAGTAGCAGCATCTCAAATCATGGAGCATGAGGTGACATTCTTGCCCAGAAAAACCCTCTTATCTTCAGGCAGTCAGATAGCACATGGCCAGAAGTTACATCTTCACTAATGCCACTAATGAAACTATCCCTTGTGGTTTCATCCGATACCTTTTTTCTGTACATTTACCCCATTGCCTCCAGACCAACGTGTAATTGCTGTGGTGATTTGTTATTTCTCATTTGAAACCTGATGTGTTGAGCATCTCCATCTTCTTGCCCTGGGAGAAATAGCAATCAGTCATTCCCCATTCATCTCAGTGATCATGATTTTTAGAGCCATGATACTACTTACAGGCATATGCATAACTTTTTAGTATTTACTGAGATTAAGGCAAAAGCACTAGTTATAAACAGTGTGTTTCTTTAAAAAAAAAAAATAATAATGGAGGGGGTTGGGGAACAAGTGAGAGAGAAAGAAAGAAATAGTTTTACAAAACTATAAAACGAGCTAAGCAAACAAGGAACATGGCATAATTGGGAACTGAGATTGTTGTATGAAATTGCCCAGCCTCTCAGAAGAATATGGATTTTTTTCCAGCTCATGAGTATTGCCTTTCCAAAGAGTGAAAGTTGGACATTTTGTGAGGAATAATCCCTTTTGCAGTGCAAATCTGTGTTGTATAGGCTGAGTGAGAAAGTAATTTGTGTTTTTTTATCAGTTATCATATATTTCCCATCCTTAGGACTAAGTCTAATCCATGTTTCCCGCTGATGTCATTTCTCCAAGCAACATTCATGAGCAATATATTCAAAGGAATCGAGACAAAAAAGCCATCCACCACATCTTCTCACAAAATCAAAGCCCTACTACTTTATGTTTTGAGCCAAGACTAGACTGTTTTAGTGTTGACTCCACTGGATCAGGGCAGACTCACTTCATAATGTGCTGCACAACTGCATTGTCCTGCCCAAATTGTCCCTGACAGAATTTCAACAATGCTGAGAGCCATAATTCAGGTTTCTGCAGTGATGACGGTCTGTTTTCTAAACATTATTGCAACCATTTTAGAAGTGGGGAAGAAAGTTGAGATTAGGCTTCTCTGTCCATCATCCCTGAAAAATCAGGTGTCCAGCTGAAGCTGGTCTCTCTCTTCAGTCAGAAAGGAGAGCAGTACCACCAGGTACTTCCCATCTGTCCTGCACAGTGACTGTCCTGTAGAGCTCTCTCTCTCCCTCTCCCTTGACTGTAGACGGTCAAAACATCTTTTAGATGGCTGGAGTTCGATTTATGGGTTATAGAGGTTCTGTAACTTTATTCTTCTTTTGCTTATGTCCATCTTTAACAAGCGTAATGGTACCAATTGCTGGCTATGCTGCTGAGAAGGAGAGGAAAGCCAGACAGGAATGTCAGTAGGGCTTTATCTACCTATGCCTTCCCTTCAAATAGGAAGGAGAAAAACTGTGTGACTTAATGTCTGCAATTCCAAAGACATTACAGAGTTTAAAAGAAAAACAGCCTACAATATAACTTTTCACCACTGCATGAAGCGAGAAAGGACCATTTTGATCCTCTGCTCTGCCCTTCCATGGAGCAGAGGCTGTGGAAATTGGCCAGGTGGTTTCAGTAGGGAGCCCAAAAGCTTGTGATCAAATTAGAGTGAGTAACGTTGATGGAGTTCTGTAAATAGAAGAAGTGAGCAGATGAGGATAGGTCAGGGGAAGAGGGGAGAGGTTCTCTGAGGTAAAAGGAGAATTTGTTTCATAACAAGACTGTTCTTCTCGTGTTTCCCTGTCTCAGAAGCAGAGTCACTAGACACTTGGGAATTCAGAACTAATCTTTCATTAACATAAATACAACAAACTTATTCTGACCAATGTTATGCTTTTTTAATTATTTATTTAATATGGAAAAATAAAACAACGTTATCTGAAAACGTCAATAAATGCAAAAGATCAGGCTCCTCAAGAA
The DNA here is from genome assembly GCF_965140915.1 of Aythya marila. Taxonomy (NCBI): domain Eukaryota; kingdom Metazoa; phylum Chordata; class Aves; order Anseriformes; family Anatidae; genus Aythya; species Aythya marila. Next base: position 80,508,077 of record NC_139043.1, read on the forward strand.
TCTCATTTTCCTTACATTGCATAAGTATAATGTTTTTTAATCCTGCTGGTTGGGAGTCCTAACATTTCTCCTGTTTCTTTTCCTTTAACAATGCAAAGTTAGAGATAGCTTTTGGTCCCCCTCATGCACAAGAACCTGCAGGTGCAAGCAGACCATCATCACCCCTTTTTCTGTTCTTGGATAAGATAAGAAAACCAGTTAGTGATTGGGCCAACTACATGGCCAAGTGGGAATGGTAAAGGTATGAACTTTTTCCCAGTCTTCCTACTAGCTGAACATGTTTCTGGGAGAGCACTGAGGCTCTCTGGAAGGTAGTGCTTGCTCCAGCCACCTGCTTCACTACAAAGCTACTAGCCAGTGCATGCAGCTGGAGTCCTGTGTGAGTGGTTCAGAGGATGGCCGCTTTACAGCTTCGGAGGAGTTCCCCCTCCTATAACATCTCGGTGCAGTTGTTTTCACCTGAATGTTCAAGCTTCAGAAGTTCACAATTGAGAATAAACAGCAGGCAAAACTTCTCCCCTGAGACTTCTCAAGGAGCAGTCAGAAATGCTTCTGGATGCACATAATGATACCAGGGGGTGAAGCACACTGAAACATGACTACCCTTAGCAAAGGTTGCCTTGCACCTGTTCTGGCCACCCATGTGGAAGTTCCTTCCTAAATGGATCATACTTCAGTTCTGGTGTCCTTAGCTTAAAGTCCTGGTCATTAAACCCAACTCCAAATCCCACAGCATGGATTTAGCAACAGCTTAAAGCCTCCGGGTCAGTAGCCTGCAGGTGTGCACCGTAACTGAGTTATAATTTGGAGCAGGTGACAAAAGGAAGCACGATGTATGCATTTTGGCAAAAGAATGGCTCAACTGCTGAGATGTGGAGCAGGCAGGTTGAGTGTATTGGTTTGGTTCTCCTGTACTTGCTGGGAAAATGTACCTTGCTTTAGGCACTTAAGCCATTTTATTAGCACAAGGCTTTCATTCTGGACCCTGGTTTAATAGTGCTGACTACTGGAGTCTTTCAAAGTCTAAAGAAACACTGCCTCACATCTTCTGGAGAAAAAAAAAAAAAAGGAGAGAAAAAAAGAAAAAACTCTTGTAGTCACATGGATTCAGGTGTTTAAGAAGTAGGACTGCAGTTGTGCAAATGATACAATGTGGTATCAGTGCAAGCAGTGTAATGCGAATCAAATATTTGTTTCTGAAAAGGAAAAAAAAAAAAGTAATTTCTCAACATTTACAGGCTGAAACACACCATTCCAGTAGTGGAATGTTAACGAATCAGTAATGCTGGGCTGTTTTATTTAGCCAGCTTCTGTAACACTGGTGTACTTTATTGTTTATTCAAACCACAAACTTATCCAGCATTGCATGTTGATAAAATTTCTGTGAAAAGAAACTTCTGTCTGGGAAAAGCTACGGTTGGCCAAAGGAAGCACTCTTTCTGCTCAGCCAGTTGGGCTTCTCCCAAAGGCCAAGAACCTTAAATCTTGCATGATTTTACATATCCTGCACATTAAGGTAGGGAAATAGCTTTTCAGTGATAGGTGCTGTAATCCAGCTGTGTCTTTTGGGTCACTGTATTCATCAGATGCCCAAACTGTCCTCTGACAGCAGTTTCCTTGCAGCATTTCTATGAAATAAAACCTTAGCTCATCTTCTTTACTAGACAATCAAGTTGTTATATTACTCCTGGCCTGCTTAAAGGAGCTCTGCTTCCCAAGAAAAGCACTGAGAAGCTGAAAAATGATGAATGTCCAACCTCAGAGTTTCTTCCCTCATTCTTATGGACAGTCCTAACATCTGTTCATACATGTGAGTGTGCAGAGGTTCACCTGGCAGTGACGCTACAGGCTCTTGAAGCAAGAGAATTATCAGCACAGAAAACCCTGCCCCAACTCAATGCCCTCCAGGATCACAAGTTCCCTGTAAATATAATATTCAGAGAAAGTATGAATGAACAGATTCTGTGAAGTCTCTTTTGCAAGATCCTTAAAAATCAATGAGTGTTTTTCTATTCAGCTAGAAAAAGTAGGTAATTGTCAGCAAGACCACTCTCCCTGGTATTTGCTAAGTGGTAATAACAATATATTTAGCATACATATAACATCTTTTTTTAATTTTATTTTTTCTTGGAAATGTTTTAAGTTGAATGTACTCACAGTATTAAGTGCAAAACTGATGCTCATTTTTTGGAAATTTTAAGTTGAACTTTAAAGTTTGACTTTTTTTTTTTTTTAGAGAGAGAAAAAGTTTTAACATAGAAGAAAAAAGTTTTAACATAGAAGATATTGTTGATTTTTTTTTTTTTTTTTTTTTTTTTAATATTATTATCCTGCCAGCTACTATGTCACTTTTCAGATCTCATAAGGTAACTGAAAACTGAAGTCCCACACAGGATCTTTCTCATGGCTTGACACTGATGTTGATATTGTTCATTTCCTTGAATGTCTTCAGCTGGACACCGATTGTGGCTAATCTTTACAGCCAGGTGGCCAGGCATCTGGAATGATCATTTAGTCGGAATATGTGGGGGTTCAGCAACACAAAAATAGGTGGTGATTGTGATGGCTTTCAAAGTTCAGCTGTAAGGTTAAGCATGTTTCACTTTGTTGGGATGATTGCTCTGTGGGGAAGAAAATAGCTACAAAAGAAGACACGTAGCTGAAAGACATTTGTCTCTGAGAATATCCACCATCACAAAATGGTATTAGCACCTGTACCACGGGCAGGACAGGGACAGAGGGAGGGAGATTTCTGTGACCTTTACCTCATGTCCTTTCCTTCTGTCATATGAAACTGAGCAGAGTGGGCTATTTGTTTTGGTATGCAACAAACAGATCAAAACGGAGGAAAACTATAATCCTTAACTTCCTGGATTTTAGGTCTTTTTAATATAGCTCAGAAGTTAAGTTTTATATAACACCTTTTCTTTGAATTCTTCTCCCCTAAAGTGTAAAGCTATGGAAACACGCGAGGTACAATTTACAAACTATTAAAATATCAACAAATATATACCCAAATTGGCAAACCTTACATATAAAATCAGCTCAAATTACCCCTTCCCTAAAAACACTGGTCTTCAGTATGTGCATTTCAGGGTGCTTTTCTTCTTCTACCCAGTCTTGGAGTCTGACATCCATGCTGACTATGAATGTGCCATTTATTCCACACTTTTCACACTAGACTCTCTAGAAGATGAGATGGAGCAAGGTGTTTTCTTCACATGGCTTTTCATGCTGATTTACTAGTTAAAATCTGTTTAATTCCAACTCTGTTTGCAGTCATAGTGGTAAAAAAGTGTTTGCTTCAGCAGAGCCTGCCTGGGTAAACAAGCAGTGCCCTGGCTCACCTGCAGAATGAGTGGATTCCTGGTTTTGGTGCAGTGCCTTAGCAGCAGAGCAGAATAAAATAATTTCTTAGTGAGTATATGATGCAGGAATAGCCAAATAGTAGCTGTGGAGAGAGTTTACTGGCATTTAAAAAAACAAACAAGCAAAAAAACCCCAGACCCTTCTTCCCACTTCTCCACTTCCATGGCCAGTCTCACAGCAGAAGGCAGCAGGGAACGAACCACCCACCACAGGTGAAAATGAATCAGCAGGAATTCAGCAGAAGAGCTCTACGTTCCCCCAGTAGCCACACTGAGACCCCCTCTAGGCTTGATATTGTTATCTTTGCAGTGTTCTCACTCTTAAAGAAAGTAATAGGTTAACTTCTAATGAATCTGAAAGTAATTGCCTTTGCTTTTTAAGGATTAGCTTCACAAATCTATCTGGTCACAGAGTGGCAGCCTGAGACACCCACGGGTCTCACCTGCTCTTTCTGTTGATGCTGCCTGTTGCGTGGGCAGCCACCACAGGCAATGCCCACTGTTCCTGATACCAGGGACTGGGAGATAAGGTCAGTGTTACAGCTCCACCTGAGCTGTCGGTATGCTTCTTCTGGAGGAGATAACGCATCCTTTGTAGAACTCCTACCTCCCAACAGGCCAGGCAGCTTTGGAGCTCTTCTCCACAGCCCTTTTAAAGAACTTTTAATCAATACAGTTTCCCTTTCTCACTGAAATTACATTTGCTGTATTTTTAGTATGTTCTGATGGAGCGAAAGGTGTTACTTACATCCAATTTTCCATATAACCACTTCTGATGACTGTCCCTTTCAAGTCTTTTCAGCCTATCCATCCTGAATTAACTTTTTTGTTAGAAAAGGCCTTTCGTGGTTTATAAATTTTAATACAGGATGCTAGCTGCCAGAAAGTTTTGGATTGCTACCAAAGATTTTAACCAGTCTACCCAGCAGATGAAATGAGGTACAGCTCCTGCTGCACCTGGAGACAGTACTTCTTTCATTGCTCTGTTTCAGAGTTATGACACCTCTGCTTTAGCCTCAGAAAGTCAGGAATTTTCCTTTAAACAGGCTTCCTGGAAATAGAGTTTTATGCTATTAATGGGTAATTTATCACACAGTATTTTTCAGCCTTAAAAAACTCTGGGTTTTGAGGTTTGTTTTGTTTTTTAGCGTAGTAAAATGGGGACAGCCAAGCAGAGGTGAGACTCTTGAGGTGATATCTTGACAGCAGGAGATGACGATAGTGGAGACTGACCTTCAATGGAGAAATGTCGATGGTGATTGAACTTCAGTGGTGCAGTGCTTTCACCTTCAGCTTCAGCTGTTAAGCATACAGATGCTGATTAAAGTGGCTTCTGTATGCACCGTGCAGTTCTTATTCACCCCGAGAAATCTGCTAACTCTGGGATGCCTTGAGTGAGTAAGATGTGCTTGACCTGTACAAACGCTGCACCGTGTGTCTTGCAGTTGATTGCCTCTCCTGAGAAAATACTTACTCCCCATACAGAAGAGGTCTTCAGAGCTCCACAGTATGGGGAACGTCACCCCCAGTATATGGTTACTATCCTCCACCATCATGTTCATCATCAAAAAGATAGATATTTTCTACAGTAAGATGCGTGGCTCAACAGCTCAATTCACTTTTTTTTCCTGCAAAAGGTGGTTGTAGGAACACTTTCAGAGAGATTCAGAAATCGAAGGTGGTGGTGTTATTTCTGAAAGGCCTTTGCATGGCATCTGCAGATTGATCGCTCAACTATAGCCGGGCTCACTCTGCAGTTCGTTTTGGGGACTTTCTCTTGTGATTTATCACTAGGGTATCTCCAGGATACTTAGTTAGCAGGGTCATTATAGCAAAGGAAGTCAGAATTCATAATTAATTAACAGGTCGTAGAGTAGTTGTATGCAGAGAGCCCTGTGGAGCAGTAAATTCCCTAGTCCTACCTCATGAAGTTCAGTGCCAGACTTCCCTTGCTGCATGCTCCGGCCCTGTATAAAGCTGTTTCCTTTTCTAACATTGAGCAATGTTCCAGACTAATGTTTTGGGCAGTCCCCAGGGGAGCCATAAATGCGTATCACTTATGACACTGTATGTCACTTAATCTTAGCCATACAGTTATTTCAGCCCCCATGGTGAAAGAGTCCAATATGACTGCTGATTGTAGAAATGTATCATTTTGGATAAATTCCCCGATTCCTTTGGGAGGTGGCAGGGGGGAGAGAAAATGGTTTTCCTCTTCTACCATCATTGACATCTGTGAACTTTCTGTAAACAGCATGACTTTCTGAATCAGTTTCATAGCTTTTGTGCTTGCTCTCTAATCTGTTTCAGAGCTGAGCAGCTGTAAACTTATATTGTTTCTCAGGGAGATGTTGTTGTGTACTAGAGAAAGAGCAGACATGATTTCATTCTCATTTGTGTACTACCATATACAGTACTTTCTCTGCTTCATGACTAGCATATTACAATTCCTGAATGTTTCAGATAGCAGCTCTCCTGTTCCCCAACGTGCAGGGCTGTTTCTTATTTGAGGCTGTGGAGATTTCTACATAAATGTTCTGTAAATAATGTAACGGTCCTCCTCAAAACGCCTTGTTTGCAAATGATTAAAAGAGGAAGTCTTCTTGCTAGGGATGTCTACAGTTTATGACCACTATCACAATGGGGAAAAATACAAATACATGATTTGTCTGTAAAATACAACTGATGATTTAAAGATACGCAATATTATTGGAACTTCTCTGCTAAGACCAATGGCCAGTCCAATCACAAAATATGCATCTCTGTGGCCAATCTGAGAAAAAAAATCTTCATCTCCCTTGATCATAATTTCAGAAAAAGATTGTTATTGCTTATTTACAAAAGATCTAGCATTAGAATGGTGAATTTGTAGTAGAACTTGATAAAACTAGGCTTACATATATTCCCTGCTCCTTTTTGATTTATGGCTAAGTTTTCATTAAATGTATGAATACAGATCAACCACGGGATAAAAGCTGACGACAAAATGATTTTCTTCCATCAAGATTGCTGGAAAGAGTTCATTTTTAAGGAGGGAAGAAGAACATGGAAGTCCCAGACATATAGAGCAATGTACTATTAGGTACAAAATAGACACTGAAAGGATTAGAAATAAACAAACAATTTGGGAAAAGATGGCAGAAAAATAAGGAAGTTGTAGATGAAATTAATTTTACAAAGGTCTTAATTTAAGTCATTAAAAAAGCAGATTATTATTTTATTGTCTGAGCTTCTGAAAAGTTAACTCCTACTGTAGATTTCTGAGTGTCTCTTTTTCTTTCTTCTCTTCTGAGATTTTATTTTAGGAATTTGAGCAATTATTGTTATTATTATTATCATTATTTTTAATAGAAGAGGAAATCAATATATTCAAAGGAAAGCCAAATCTTACTTTTGTTTCTAAAAGATATAACTCGAGAAGCTGACCTGTACCATTTTCACAGACGAATTGATTACATATTCCACCCCACTCTTGAATATTTCCTCTTTCTATTCAGTAGTAAGGCAGCTTTTTAAGAAAAATATTCATGAGCATTTCCCCCCTTTTTTTTCTTGACAAAAATGCTGTCTACTCACACTGGCAATGAGTTTATGTGTATAATATAAATATATACTAGAGAGAAGACCAAGAGAGAGATGCAATAATAAGCTTCAAGTAGTAGAAGGTGTCTAAGAAACAGAAGAAAATAAACTGTTCTTGTCATCCCTAGATAGGACAAGAAATCAATTTCAGTTTCACAAAAGGAAATTTAGATTAAGAAAACTTTCTAACATTGAAAATTGTCAGCACTACAACAGATTGCTTACAGAAATTATGGGAGTTTCAGCACTGAAAGTTTTAAAATGCTTAATATATAAGCCAAACTTTATATATGAAAAGCTTGGTTTGCTACATGCTGCCTTTTAGCAGCATAAAGACAGCTGTCTTTCCTCCAGATCTTCCCACAATTTTAATAATAGATGTACAGGATAATTCGGTATGGATATAACTTAAAATACACCTCATCCTATCCACTCTTACCTAGGTTGTGTAAAAATGTATGTAATTAATCTCAGTGATTGGGAACGTTTTCTAACGTCTCTTTTTCTGAAAGTGGAGGTCACAGTGGCCTGGTCTAAATTAGCACTTGTAAGTCAAAGCTAATTGTTCACACCTTCCTTTTTATTTTATTATTATTTTTTTTTCTTTTCTCATAAATATGTGCCCTATGCAAACCTGATCGTTGCCAGGACGTAAATACTGAAAAGCCAAAAGAACACATGCTGCTTACACACAGGAGCGAGCAATGGCTGGAATGCGGAGCGTGCGTCACACACATGCTGCAAACTCCTGCACAGCAGGCATCCCCATTTTATTTGGGGGAGAAAAGCACTGGCAAGACACCCCAACCCTCCGTAATAGCAAAATATCAAACCAGGCATGGGAGTTTGGGGGATATGTTGTTTAGACCAATTTGAAATAGGTGAGCCTGGTACTGTAGTCTCCAGATAAAGTTCAGTTCAGCATATCCCGTTGCAGAGTTTACAGCCCCAAAAGTTGGAATTAGACTCCGGGACTCAAACATTTCCACTTGTGCTCTTGTTTAAATGGCTGATGCCAGCAGCCGTAAATTTACGAGGTGCTCTGTCTGGGCCTTTAACAGTTAGGAAATGTGAAGAACTGAGCTAAACTGAAAAGACTCAGGTTAAAAATTAGGGGGGGAAATCCTTATAACACGAGTCCAGTAGAAGAAGAGGAGGTAAGGCAGGGTACTTAGCATCTGAGTAGTAGTGTTAGAGGACCGAGAACTGGTGAAGATTGAGTGTTTGAGTGTACGGCTGTTTTAAGCAGAAAGCAGTTCTTGAGCTTTCTTTGCACTGATAAGCTCTCACATCTGAAATATATATTAAATATATATATATATATATATTAGCTCTTTTTACTGATTATAGACTGTTTGGATGTTTTGGGCTATCAGGATTTATTATTTTTTTTTAATATGTTTTACTCTTATATCTCTGAGACTGACATCCAAATGCTGTGGAGCTTGAGGTCCTCCTGTCCTTCATAGGTTTTGCATTGGAACATGCTAAGAGCTTGGTCTGGGCATTTCTGAACCTGAGGCTTGTTCAGAAGCAGAGACCTAATGGAATTGAGGTAGCAAACTGGCTGGTCAGTGGTAATTTCCTAATGCTAGCCAGGTTTTCATGTTCATATGTCTAGAGAAAATAACACTGACCACAGTTGGAGTTCAAGAGAGAAAGCAGAAGGAAGACTTTTTGCCTCTCTAGTCTGCCTAGTCTTCACGTTTAACCCCTTTATCAATTTCTATGCATCTAATGGCAGAATTTGAATCTAAGTATGTATCTTGTTCACAAATGTAATACTAATACTAAGTATGGAGTTTTATCACATCTCTTGCAGACCTGTTTTATGATGTCTGTAGAGGTGTTTAAAATGTGAAAATGACAGGAGTAGCCAGAGTATTTCTCTCAAACTTTAGGTGCTCATATACTTTGAAAATTACACATGCTGCTTTAAGGCCTTTTCCCACTAAACTTGAAAGAAAAAAGAAATACAGTTGTATTATTATTATTATTATTATTATTATTATCATTATTGTATCAGCCATTTGAAAGAATTCAATACCAATTGAGCAGCGATTGTATGGAATAAATAAAATTCTTGGCAGATTATTAAATACCATGAATTATCACAGTTGATCAGCACTATGTTATATAGCACAGGTGTTTGTTACTGTGTGTAAAAATTCCCAGTGTTCAGTATCAGCCTTTGGGCTGATATTGTCAATTCCACGGCGTAGTGGCGTATTGCTAATATTCTGAGGTATTCTAATATTTCTTTTGCACCCTGCAAAGAAAGAAATGTTCAAACACTTTAAATAATGCTATTTTTTACAGAAGACTTTACCTCAAATAATTGACTCTCATTGAACTCCTGAGAGGTATTTGAGCATGTGTGAGCATTTCCAGTTTGCAGAGCAAGAGGCAGGGCTCACAGATTCCCAGCTCTGAAGAAGTTACTGACAGGAGCTTGCTGAGTCCTGAAAGCAAGCTGCTGTTACATTTCTTTCATTTGTTCCTCTTTTCTAACCACTACAGGGCAGTTCTCTCTTCCAGCTCACTTCAGAGCTAGCACATACTGGTGAGTTTGTAAGGAAGCGTTTTTGCAGCTGACTTTTTGTATTTTAAACGTGTCTGGCATTTTTGCATGTCATGGCATAATAGTAAATCAATAGGACTTTACAGAAGATACCTGCTAATAGGATCTTACCTCACAGAGGCTAAAACTTTTATTAGTGTTTATAGTACTGGTTTGAGGTATTACATGTAACGTTTCCCTGGACAACTGTTAGAAGAGATTTAAATGTTTAACATATGTGGCTGTGCGCAGTAATATAACACATGATTTTACCATTACTATCTGTATCTCCTTTTTTTTTTATCGTTTCCGTGCATTTACAAAATAATGTTCCTTTTGGAAAGGATCCCGGTGGCTGCCAGCTTTCCCTGTGAAATCCCCCTGAGCAGGAGCCCTAGCTGGATGGGTGGCGAGGTACAACAAGCCTTTAGCCTCGTGTTTGTGCAGGGAGCATGGGGGTAAGGAGAAAGCTCTCAGTGAACTTTTGCCTGGATGCTTCACCCAAGGTAAATGGCTCTTCAAACTAGGGCCGTTTTACAGCCGTGCAAACACCTCTCCTGGAAGGTTGTGTCTAACAGGCTTCTGCAAATGTGAAACAGTCAGGAGGGTTTAGTTTATCTTTCTAACAGAGATGAATGGAAGAAGACAAAGGGGATTAAACATAACTGCTCTCTGTAGTAGACTCCATGATATTCCTTGCTTCAATCTTCTTATCTTCTACTTTTTTTTTTTTTTTTTTTTTTTTTAACTGCTGTCCTGTATATTATTCTTTCCATGAAATAGGGATCTCTAAACTCTCTTTTTATTTTCATTTTTCCTGTCCTGCTTCCTATTTTAAAATCCTTTCACCTTCTCAATCCACCCAGCGACCACGCTACGCACAATAACATGTGGTGGTCACCTCTTGGTAATGTCTGTTATGTAAAGAAAGGATTTCATTCCACGTTTTAGGGTCACACATGGACACAGGTCACCTTTCACTCCCAGTAACACGCTGCTCTCAGGAGGTGACAAATGTACCTAGGAACTTTTTTTCCTTTATTAACCTGTGGTAACCTGAGAACAAGCTCCTGAATTAGCTTATCAACACTGTCTATATATTGATTCATAAATGACTGTGAGAGAATGCCTTTGGAAACTTTTAAAACCATCGGCTGTGATTGGCTGTAAAAGAAATCCTTGGCACCAAAAAAAGTAAGGAGAAGGCTTTTCATATGCTTCAGTTTTTGCGCAGAACTGATTTACTGATTTTGAGAGGATATTTGGTGTGTTAGATATTCAGAACTAAGTACATGCTCTACCACGTTATCCCTCACACTCCTCATTTAAAGACTGGAGAAACTGAGGTTGGGAAAAGAAATAAATCACGGGGATCACAGAAGAAGCTCTTGATCCTTTGAGCAGAGCAACTGTCTGTCTTCCAACCAGTGGGCTGACTTTCCTTGTCGTTTTCTGTAAGAGGCACTGTACCAACGCAGACTGACCTATGTGTAGTCAATCTGTGGCAGTCATTTGTCCAAGGTAACCTTTTCTTCATATTTCAGAGACAGCCTTTTTCCCTCAAGGTGATCCATACTAATGTGCTTTTTGTTCATGTAGAGTATGGTTGACTTGAGATGAGAAGTTTTGGTTTTATTATTATTTTTTTTAGATCTGCTTTTATTTTCCCATGCAACATGAAAAATGACCAGCAATTCAGACCTATGCTGAGGGGAATCTCGTTCCCAGTCATGCTGATTCTTCTTTGTCCAATATTGTCTTTCTGAAAAAAAAAAAAAAAAAAGCCTTTTGCAAAAGCAAAAATTAAACAAACAGTTTGAGTTATGAATACTAACCACTGGTTTTGAGACTTTTACTGGCAGGCAAACAAAGCAAAGAATAGAGTCTCTCTATCAAACTTTTTATTTTGGAATTTAAATGACCAGATCATAGTAAAACCTAAGAGCTTCTTCAATTGTGGCAAATTAGTATAGTCTCAATAAATACAGAAGTAAATGAGATTTTGGCTATGAATGGAATTGCTTGTGTGGAGAGCTAGCTATAGGGCAGAGAAAAAGCTCTGACTTTTTCAAGTATCTGCATTCCAGCATCTCCTTCTTTTACTTTCTTTAGCATATTTGTTTTTAACAACTCCATCAACTTCCTGCCTACCATAAGAGACTTCTCAAGCAATAGAGGCTTTCATCTGAAAAGCTCACCTTAAGACGTAGCAATTTCAAGCAGCCACATTTAAGGTCCCTGTTAGGGCCCTTATTCTCTTCAGAGCAGGGATCACGTTACATACTAGGCTTTTGAAAAGCAGCAGCACCACTGCCAAGGCGTCTCTGCCCTTAGAGGCTTCTCACATATCGTGTAGCCTTTTTGCTGACAAATTCCTTTGGAGTGCAAATAGTTCTGTCCCTGCTAGGGCTGATGTCACTGAACCGAGTGCATTTAGGATGCTCACCTCTCTATTTGCTTCATTTGGAAACAGATATGTATGTAAAAAAAGAATGGATTCAAGGCGCTTTCCTTCCTAAATAATTTGGGTGTCTCTTCCCTCTGTTTTAGTCAAATGTATGAAAGTAGTTTGTTAATTAGTTGAGCTGGAGTTGCCAAAGTAGCCTGTATACCTGCGCAGTCTGGATGGGAAGCCTTTGCAACTGCTAGTGTCCTCAAGCAGCCGAGCATCAGAGCATTTTCTCTTCCTACACAAGCCAGCAAAATGACCACATCCAGCAGGCAGAGCTCTTCTACAACTAAGGTCAACAACTTGGCCAAAATATTTGATCCAAATGCTTTGCAAAACCAAGGGCCTGATATCGCAATGGAGCCACCCCAAATTCTTCGTGTTGAAAGCAGTGATGTCAGCACATCTGGAAGTTTTAACATCATGGATATGAAGTTTGCCTCCCTTGAACAAAAAATAGATAAGCTGTTGACTCTGCAAGACAATGTCCTTAAGAAGCTTAACAGTGTTTCTCAAGAAATCTGTTGCATAGAAAAAGATATTGAGATTGTAAAAGCAGAGACATCTGAACCTGGATCAAGGATGGAAAGAAACAAAAATCTAAAAAGTAATGAAATTAAGAGGCTTTGCCTTAAAATGAAAAAATCTCTTTCTGATATAAACAGGAATGCAGAGCAGCAAGTTAAAAGACTAGATGGACTGGAGCAAAGCGTTTCTGGAATACAGAAGCTCGTAGGGCCTCTGGCTGGAAAGGTTAAAACATTAATAATTCATCATTCAAGCTTAAAACACCATGTTCAAAAACGTAAGCTTTATAAGTTTGGTGATTACACAAAAGGAGCTGGACATGGTTTTGGGATGCAGATTTTCTCACAGACAACAGCTGGTGCCCTGCTCAAGAAGAAAACTGAAAAGGTGAGCCTAGGTTTGTTTTTCGTCTTGTCATGAATTGTTGCAAGCCACAGATTTGTTCTCCTGTATGCTTAGCTCTGTCATTTCATTAACATTTAAGAGAGAACAACCCATATGCTTTAAAAAGGAAACGTATTAGAACAAACTGAGCAAGTTTTGGTGGAAAAGATACAAAAATCTACTTGGTGATAACCCCATTTGTTTTTTTCTAATGATCTCTTTACAGTTATAATACATAGTTAGGGGTCAGTGACAAGATTGTCACAGAGTTCAGTGGGTTTGGGTCCTGGGTATACATTTGACTGTGATATTCACCAGATTTATAATGATCGGGGGAAATCAAGTTGCAGGAGCCATGCTATATGTCGCGTAGTCTACACTCAGTGAAACTGATGAAAAACCTTCCGATGACTACTGTGGACTTTGGACTGGGGCCGTGCATGTGTATGATGTCCTTTATTTCAAAGAACAACTTAAGCGTGCTGTTCCGATCTGGTATTTCTGCTGACATCAGTGGGGAGGGAGGGCTTCTAAACTGGGATCCGAGGTAAGGTTACCGTAACCGGAGCTGTGGCTTGTGTAAACTTCCTCAGGGGAAAAAATGCCTGTGTCACCGTAATGGGAGTTTCGTTATGTTCTTTACAGGCCAGATTAAGAGACCACAAAAATCTCTTGAAAGGTTCCATTGAGTAGAACAGGCCCTTGTAAGGCAGTTTGACTATTCTTTGTTTGGTGAAGAAGCCCAGTAGCACTAGAAAATGAAGGAATTTCTTCTAACAAAGTGTGCTGAACCCAGAGTGAACCAAAAAGGTTGCCTTCCATATTCTTTTTCTGCTTTGCTTTATTTTTCCCCCTTCAAAAACAAACAAACAAAACCAACCAACCAACCAACCAAACAAACAAAACCACATACCGTCTTCACTGTTTGATACACTTAAAGGGTTATTTAGGGAGTTTGGTTTTCTAAAGGCTTTGAGCAAGAGAGCCACCGTGTGAAGTTATCACTGGAAAGGGCCTCCCTTGAAGACAGAAGCACCCAGTATTGCCCAGCTGGCTTACTCGTAGGCAGCCCCACTTCTCAGCTAGACCAGAAGCATTTGAGCCCTCCTGGGAAACTTCACGGCGGCCGGTGCTGAACAGCAGCAGCGGAGCGCCTTGTAAAGCTCCATCCATTGAAGTGTCTGCTCTGCCACCATGTAAGGATATAACATGCACAGCCCTGTTCCCAGAACAGCGGTGACTGGGGCGAGAAGTTGCTGCCCTGCCAAAGGAGACAGGCAATAAAAGTGATTTTTCACAGGCCTTCTCTGAACATCAGATCGGGCTGGTTTCAATGCGGGAGTTTGAACAAATGAGAAGTTTCCTTCTTTTGTGCCCTTACCTTGATGAGCAAATATTATTTATTTTGCAGCTAGGGCTTCTTTTACTTTTTTAAAACACCAATGAAGACATCTGCTGTGAAAGCCCCATGCACAGAGAGGGCATCCGTGTAAAGCTGTGATCACTGCAGCCTGAGGCAAAGCTCTGCCTGTGTCGGTGACAGAGGCTGTCGTCTGTGGTAGAAACACGGGGTAAGAGAGAGGAAGGGATCGTGCTGGCTTTTTGCTGGTGGCAGACTACTAAAAAAGCCTCAAAAAGGGGAGGGGTGAGTGGGGTTGCTGTCTTTGTTCCAGCAGCAGCTCCATTTGTAATCCCCTTGCTAATTCAGTGCTGTTCAGGCAGACTTTCGGCGATGCAGAGTGGCCTCAGTAGGAGCTTGTCTAGCACCAGGGCTTAGCAAAGGCAGCAGGAGCACGTCTGGAGTCATGCTGGTGATATTATTACTCTGTTAATATTTTGTTTGTTTTATTAGATAGCATACATATGTTAGCTTGTCATTACCTTCCTCTCTGTGCGTTTGATTTATTAGTAAAGGACCATCATAAAATTATCAAGCTATCTTGCGAACAACAGCTGGCTTTAGTAAACACTCAGTCATCTTGGTTTTAAGTAAAAGCAGACTTGAATTCAGCCTTGCATTAAGAATAATGGAAAATGGTATGATATCCTTCAGCAGAGACTGCTGAGCCTGGCTGTTAGTTTGGTAGGAGCCAGCATTCATCAGTGTTCAGGACAAACAGACTCTCCGGGGCCAGAGGAGGTAGAAACAGCATCTCAGCAAGTTAGTGAAATGCCAGGTGCATGAGACACTGTGAAGTCAGTTGCTTGTGCCTCTGCCTGCCACTTATTCAAAATAGATTTACAAATGGAGTTTTACATTTTTGTGACAAAAGAAATTTCTCAAAAAGAAATTGAGAAATAGGGGATTAGGTATCTTCTCACCCTCGCAGAATTTTGCACCTGAAATGTACCAGTGATACCTGGTGGCATAGCAATGAACAGACCTACCCAGTTATGCAAAAATTAACCCTTAATTCTGTGAACACAGTCCTTGTCCCTGTCCCCAGTCCCTATCTGAAGACAATTTGACCAACACCGAAGTGCTGGCCACCAGTCAGTAAGACCAAAATCAGTGTTACCCCAAATGGACTCCGTATTGCATCACTGAGCAACCCTGCCATTGCTCCAGACATGCACAGCCCTATTCTGTTCCCTTATGGCCACGACCAAAGTGATCCTCTCTCTACAGTTATTTTGGAAAGACAGCACCTGCTTTTGTGTGTGCACTGCTGGAGGCGGTCAGACATCCTGGGTGACGGGCCAATTTGTCACCCACCCTCTCCGAGCTACCAGCACATGCTGCCTAATAGTGGCTGAGCGTTCTGATAAATACCTGGCTGTCCACAGCCTGGTTCTGCAAAATAATCCAATCATTCTTAATTACTAGTAGGCTGTGCAAGAAGTGGCCATGATACATTTGGAAAAAACAGTATTTAAGTACTGCTAAATCACCTGTCTTCCATCCTTTCCTCTTTGGGAAGGTGCTCTGCTTTATTAATTGTAGGATTGGTTTTGATTTTTTTCCCGACTTGCTCATTTTACAGGACCCGACTGAGCAGAGAGCAGTTGAAAAGGCAGAACAAAGGGGACTGCTGTCTCTGCTGGAAGGGAAAAAGGGCGATGGGAGAGAGGTAGAGAAGCGGTGATAAGCAGCTGGGGTGTGTAATCTCTCTTCTGGCTACAGCAGCAGCTGGAACAGTTTCCAGATCACGGCCTCCACAGGGACTTTTTGTGCTCTGCAAAATACAGGGATCACTCTTCTCTGAACCAAAATTTCTGCTTTCCTGCCTTTTACTGCCATCCTGCAATACCTCTGCTGCCTCGTCCAGGAGGTTAATTTATTTCTGTTTGGGGTTGGAGTTATAATATTGTGTAGCCTGCAGACACTTCGTGCTTTGTCACTGCTGCCAAATGTCTCCCAGCCATTTTCCACCGCATACAGCATGACCCCGTCACCACGTGGCTGAGAGGAGTAGCACGCATTACTTGTTGTTTTAAGTTATTTTCTCACTACTACTGCCCAGGGAAATCAGCAGTTCTACAGTAAGTGTCTTTAAAAGTCCTGAGGTTTTCCTCAAATTCACCTTTCTAAGTAGTCCGTGATAATCCTGTGGCAAAATGACTCTGTAACTCCATTTGCAGTCTTACTCCTTCCACCCATAAAGAAAGAGGGTGAAATGATACTTCACTTATTTCCTCCAAATTAAATGGTTTAGAGATCCTATGTTATTAACCTGCAAATACTCACCTGGAGAGTCAGAAAGTCCCTTTCTGTTGCCATCATAAAAGCCGCGTTGAACTTTCTGCATTTGCCTGCAGGTTGCTGTAATTTCAGTCTCCTGCCATTTCTACAGGCGTTGCCACAGGACTAATGACTACTAGCAATTTAAGGCTGTTTCCCACACTAAAACTCCCCAGCAGTGTGAGTCGTGCTTTCCATTTCAATCCTTTGTCCCTCCTGTGAGGGTATCACTGTGTGACTGCAAGTCACTGCTTGCTTTAGCCAAAGTCTGCAGTGAAACTTCTGTTTGCCACCTGTGTTTTAAGATCCGTTCAGCCTCAGCCTCTTACCATTCTTCTGATTCCGTCATTTTGCCTACAAATGTGAACTGCTCCCTTATGCATTATTTACCTTCTCTCCAGATTGGCTGTGTTCTGTGATTTTTTCATATTCCAGCCAAGCAGGCAGGAATTGAATTTTTTTTTTGATTTTTTTTTTGATTTTTTTATTTCTGTCTGCAAGAGTTTCTGCAATCCTCAGTGGTTTTGAGGGCAGAGTCTTTCTGCAGGATCTCAGCAGATGTGTTGTCTGCTGCTTGGTCAACACAGCTGGTCAGCGCTGCCTTTGCAGCTTTGCATGGGCTTTAGCTGCTTTTATATTTGGGAATGCTTTTCTGTCCCTCAGGGCTGATGCATTTACCTAAATATGTCCTCAGTAGAGCATTCCAGTTTTTCAGTGAGTTTTAAAATATCAAAGTTATAATTTTCCCCCTCACTTTCTATAAAACCAGGGTGTTTTATTCAGACAAGACATCTTCATCTAATGTTGCCCTGTTCTCCTCCCTGCTGTCAACCACAGGAGGTTTGTCATGCACTTCCAATTCAGAATGACATGCAATTTTGCTTCCATTTAGCCTCTGAACTTGCTCTCTGCTGTCAATGTTTCTTGGGTAGCATCCTGCCCTGAGCGCTGCTGCTGCTGTGGTTTTGCTCCCCCAATACCTCTGAGGAACATGTGGAATTAAAGCAGGCACCTCTGATTTCCAAATAACTGTGTACATCCTCATATGGCTTATTGGCATGATATCAATGCTGCATGTTACAGTCAGCATTTTAGGAATCCACTACAATTCCTTTGCAAATATAGAGAGGCATGTGAGATAAAGAGGTAACTGGTAAGCACAGGGGAGCAAGACAAGACAGGTTATCAGTGAGGAGTCCTACTAAAGGCTCCTTGAAGAGGGGAGACAGTGGTAGGAGGGTTTTGCTCAGGCAAGAGGACTTTGCCCACGCCAGTCATCAGAAGTCCACCAATTAAAGGCGGTCTCTCCACCATGCTGGCTTTTGATGACAAGGGTAGCTGCTCAGGAATGTAATTAATTTGGTGCCGTACTGGCAGCGCCCTGGGCTTGGTGCACACACACCAGTGATGCAGAGCAGCGATGCCTGGCTGGGCAGCGGCCCCAGCAGAGCCTGGGATGAGTCCAAGCACATTCCTGTCGGTGTGTGCTGCCTTCGTGGTGAGGTGCCACAGGAAAATGTGTGTCTGTAGAAGGGAAATAAAGAAGTCCCAGATCTTCCCCACCACCACCCAAAGCCCCTTCTTGTTAAATGAAGTGCGTTATTAGGAAAGCTTCGTTTCTGGACTCCGGTTGAAAGTGAGTCATCAGAGCTGCAGGGGATGATTTTTGAAGTTTGTAACCCTTTGGAAATCTCCCAACGGTATGATTTCCCAAAAGCAACTTATGGAGAGCAGTTCAAGAAGTCTGAACATATTTGCCTTGCATATCGTTGCATGCTTAGCTCAGCTAAGTATGTAAAGCTGTGAAATGTTCTCATACCAATGAGGCTACTCAACCAATACAATTGCAAAAAAATTCCCTGGTAGTTTGACAGATGGGTGGTTTATAGGTTTTATTGACTTCTGAGCTGGACTTTTCGCCTCCTTTCTCACAGTGTGACAAGAGTGAAACCCGCAATAGAGGATGAGACATTTAATGGTAATGTGACAAATGTAGAGAATAGCACCTAGATAGTTTTTGGGATGTGGCCCAGGTACATATGATGTACATGTGCACCTGTGAAGCACACGGGACCCTATCAGTTCTCACACACAAGAGGACATCAAGCAGTATGGAGAAGGGGTGGATCTGAGGCTGTCTCACCTAGGATGACATTATTCCGAGAGAATAACTCATGGTTTGGGGGTATTTGTGTGTGTGACTGAAAGAGTCTTGTAACTTGGTTTGGTTTATACAGAAAAAAAAACATTTTTATTTTGTTTATCTAGTTCAAGGAGCACTGTAAAGATCATGAAAAGTCAAAATTTTTGCCAGAAGGTGCCAGTGGGTTGTGTAGCATAGCAAAAAATAATGATATGGAAGCAGATGTACCACCTGCCAAAAAAAGTAGAGTTCCCATGTGTATGTTTTCTCTCATTAATAAGTTTGCATCAGAAATTCATTCACTGAATATTTTGCATTGCTGTGTTCTTGGGAGGAAGATAAAAACAGAGTTTATATTGAAGAGCAAAGGAAGGATGGATGCCATCTTTTGGGGATAGCGCAGGAGGCATCACCATGCAGTGTGATGCCCCAGAGTCTCTATCATACATGACACATTCTCCTGTGTACCAGTGTGGAGATGCTGAGAGGATCCACCGTGCTGTGCTCAGGTGCAAAAACGCATGGCTAATTTCTGTCTGGTAGTGAAAAGAACTCTTCACAAAGCCTGAGTGGCTGAAGTCATGTTGATAAATGGATGGTGACCAGGTCTTATACAAAAGCCATAATAAAGCTCTGCAAAGTATATTAAAAACCTGAGAAAGAGAAACTGTGTAAGAAGCATGTTCTAGGCATATGAAAAGTTCTGTGTCTTGGTATCAACCTATTGAAGTTAAGCATAATATTCTGACATCAAGAGAAATGCAATGGAGTGATAAAGGACCTCTAACTAAAAGCCTGGGGCTGCTTCATGAGGCCATTTATTACTTTTTTTTTTTTTTTTTTTTTTTTCAGTAGGAAAAAAAAAATCAAAGAGTTTTATTAGGTGAATAAAAAAAATTGAAAGTTAGCTAGGAAAACATTCCAAGGTTAGGACTGCTACAGTATAAAGGAGGAATTTAACTAAGTACAGCTCATTAAAAAGGAGTCAGATGTCTATAAAAAACATTAATTTCTCACTGCACTTGAAATCTCTGTTAAAATATGTTATATTTATACTTATGATTGCTTGTTGCTTAATTTCTGCAGGTTTCATGTCATACTTTCTAAAGTAAATTTAAATAATTGCCAGAAGTGTCTTTTTTCTGTGATCTATACTGGAGTTTTAGCCACCAGAGTATTTTACATTATTCTGTTATCACCACATGGGCTTTCGTTCTCTCTCTCTTACTTAGGGTCTAGCAATGAAATATGAATATGAAAGAGTATGATTAAGTTTGGAAAATGTGTTTTTGAATACACAATGCCAACTTGTGTGGGTACAGACACTTTTTCGCTTTGGTATATTTTGTAGGCTGACAATTTAGCCTTTAATATTTAACCTTTTCTGGAATTAAAATGAAAACTTCATTAAAAGATTCAGGCTTGTATGAGTAGGAAAAATACCTGTAATGCCGTAAACCTCACTGTGTATATTCGAGTCATTAAAGAATGGGAAAATAATAGGGTGGAGGCATAATTTGCACTGAGAGTATTAATTCACATAATTTTAGGAAGTACGGACTGAAAAGAGTCACATGTAACCAAATTTCAGGAAGAATAATGCATGAATAAATAAAATTCCATAAGGATTAAATTAAAAAGACCCTTAGCTGTACCCAGACTGAAGGAAGAAGCGTGTTACGAAGAACAGGCAGGTGCGATGGATGCCAGCAACCCCCACGCTTTTCAGATGAGGTCCTCAGAGATCTGGTGTGATCTCATTATTTCTTCCCTTGAAAGGGTGAGGGGAAGGTCGTATTTTTATTGCTGGACTACGATTTGACAAGTTGAAGGCACATGCTGCTACAAAGAGCAAAAACACTCCATGTGGAGAAAACTAGAGTGTGCATGGACAGGCCACTGATGTGTCTACAGATTGTATCAGTGAAATATCTAGTCCTTGTACTTGTTTTTCTTATTCTCGTGCACTCCTGGACCTATAATTATTGCATAATACTTGCCTTGATTAATTCTGAAGAATACCAGTAAATGTTTTATTTGTGTTTTTTGTTTGTTTGTTTGTTTGTTTGTTTGTTTTTTCTTTTTCTAATTTGGATTAGTATGAGCTCCTCCTCTGCTGTTAAAATATAAGAGATCAGAAGTGATGCTTGAATAAACACTGTAGTAATTTATGTAACACCGTGGCAGTTTCAGATATTCAGCATCATCCAATGTTCCACTAGGTGGACTTTCAAAAGCTGGCTTCCGTATTTCACACCTGCAAACTACAGCAATATTGAGTAGGAAGCACTGTGTGCCTGCAATTAATTCTGAATGCAGAAGTGAAATCTGGCACCATGCATCAAAGAGCTTGGAGGCCGTTTCTCTGGTTATTTGCTCAGCTGACTGTATTTGATCAGAGCTGATGTCCTCAGTGGTGTGGTGAGGTTGACATACTTACAGGAATCCGAGTGCATTACTAATTGCGGTCACATTGCAGGATGAATAAGTCCAAGGCTTTTCCGTGCCTCTTTCAGTGCTTTCCACTGTGAAAAACAGAATTGGCTGATTCTTTGTGATCCACCTGGAACCAAGACATTTATATTTAAGTTCCATGTGAACAAGGCTCCGATTTATATTTCAAGGCTACTTGGCTTGTTGTATTTAGACCTTTCTCATCTTACAGCTTGCACCTTCATGGGACTGACTGCATCCCAAAGAACTGTCATTCTCAACTCTCACGGTCACAGTACAGTTTCTTTGTCCCTTGCAGATTAAGATTTTCTGAAGAAGTCCTGCTGAAATCCCTCCATGCAGTTTTATCCAGTTTTTCATAACTGTTTTTGCTTCTCAGGGTGTTTTCTTTCATGCCTAATTTCTGCATAGCTTGATTAAATTAAAAGAAATAAAAAATTAAAAAAAGCATAAAAATGCAGAGAAATTACCAGAAATGTGTTTAGTAACAGGACTGACTCATGCCCAGAGTACAATATGAATAAGCAGTGGGAGTGCTTACATGATTAAAACACTCAAAATTTAGTGCCTTACCCCTGTGTACTTCGTTGAAATGTACCACACTGCTCAAAGAGAGAAAGTAGTCTCTCTGGAAAATGTTTGGAGGTATCTGCATTTTTCACACCCTTTGGATCTGTTACTACTAATAATGGTGCCAGTTTCATGGTCTTGTTAGAGGAAGAAGGTAGAAGGTAGGTGGAAAAGAAGCACTGGTCACCCTCCTACCACATCAAGGAGTGGCCGATGAAAACACGCACTGAGCAAATGGCAGAGGAATATTTGTAAATAGGGACAAACATAGAAGTAATAGCTAAGTTTTTAAGGAGTTGGCTAAGCATAGAGCACCTCTAGATGTCACTGTAGCATTGTAAAATGTAGATAAGGTAACACTGTAAAGCTGACAGGATGGTTTATACACTCTGATTCATGGTAAGTGTTTCGGTCAGCCTGTAATAAATTAATGGATCATTAGAAATGCTGTTACCAGACGTTGATTAACAGCAAAAGTCTTTTTGCAATATGTCAGTAAGACTGTTACTAAAAATTTTAGTAGAATATTAAATATTTCTAGTTTTCTTTTAACTAACCCAGTTTTAACAGCAAAAGCTAGTGCAGGGTAACAGCTCATTTCTGGAAGGCTTTTCTTTCAGTCCCTGAAGCTCAATCCTGATCTTTTCTGGGCTGTTTTTATGCCAACAATGATATTGATTACAACTGAGATCATTTCTCCTGCTTTACACCAGTACCAAGCTGATCAGCTTGGTAGTGATTAAAAGAAGCACTGTTGTTCATAGGAGGAGCATGAGTTAGATCACAGAGTATTTGGATTTGACCAAAAAAATCAGATTGCAGCTTCATGAGGAACAATGCAACATGAACACTGTATGCACTAACATATCCATTGCCTTCTCCACAGGACATCAAAGAAAAGTCACATTTAAGTGAGACGGGAACAAATTCTATAAAAGAGAAGAAACCTCCAGATTCAACAGGTTAGAATTTATTTTATTATGTTTTTTTTTTTTTTCTTTTTCTTTTTCTTTTTTTTTTTTCCTGATCAGTATCTTGTCATAAGGGTACAGCTGCAGAGCCCTTATTTCTTCACACAAATAGCCCTTACTCACCTGAGCAGCTCTTGTTTGGGTTACGTGCATGCTCACCAGCATGGGTAAGAATTGTCCAAATAACATCACATTGCCATCACATCCAAGAAACTTAACTTGTCATGTGCCTATGCACATAGTGGCAAACTGCTCAAGTAAGTGCTTTGCATAAAGGCTTTATTAACCTGATAATAAATTTGAGTGAGAAAAATGTTTTCCAGTGCTATGTCTGAAAGAGAAGAATCTGTGGCCCATGACATCCAGTTTTAAAGAAAAAGTGCTCTGCTGAAGCTTATAACTCTTCTCTTGCTTATGAGACATTTACGTTGAACATGAAAGTAGGAGAGGAAAGCAAGTGCCTAGTTCAAAAAGCAATGGAAGTTATGCTGAGCATGCAACTCCTACTTTAATACCACTATTGACTGTCAGGGAATTACTGACAGATTCCTTCTTGATCTGTTTACTTACAGAGGGGGCCATCCAGAAAAGCCAGTCCTGCTCTCATGAAGAAGAAGTTGATAAGCTCAACAAGGAAAATGCCGAGAGGGAAAGTTCTGTTCTGCTTCAAATGGATCCTCCCAGACTTCATCCTGAAGGGATGCAGAAGGAAGAGAATTTGGCTGTTGAAAGCTGTAACAGACACAGGAGGAGCTCTGTTCAGAAATCCTCCACTACAGAAAGGCAGCAAGAAGAAGAAGCTGTTGATGATGCTTGTCAAAGGATAACTGGGCAGGAGATAGAGAGTGAGTCCCCAGCAGATGGGGAGAGGAAGGAGGAACATCAGGTGTCTGTAACTGAAAAACAAGAAGAGAGGAAGAATGAAGGGGAAGGAGTTGTTGATAAGAATGAAAAAGAGGATAAAGAACCACCAGCACTTTCTCCAAATCAAGATGAGGCAGGACAAAGCCAAGATGAAGAGGCAACAGGGGGAAGGTAAGATCTGAAACTTAGGCTATACATTCTTAAGAGATACAAGTTTTACAATTGCTTTACATTGGTGAAAATACAGCCTAATGCAAAAGTGTAAAATGAGTTTACCTGTCTGAGATCTAATCTCTAAACTGAAATTATACCCTCAGAATAGACAGACAATCTATGGTACTGGCAGTGTGCTGTGATGATTTGCTTGTGAGAAAGGTTAGGACGATGGGAAATGTGATGCTATTCTTAATCTTTGAGGAGAATTCTCCCACTCTGCCATGTTTATACATTGCAGCATCATGTAACCTGTGAGCAAAGTAAGGTTAGGTTAGGCCACGTACCAACTGGTAATTAAGTTACTACGACATTTAGTAACTTACTTGGTAATATAAAACTGTGAAACTTTGCCCAGGCAATTAAACTGATAAACTTGTTTACTGTAATTCTTTCTGTGCTGCATTTATATTTAGCCCTTCAGGGATAAACCAGTTTAAGCTCTCAGGAACCTATATGAACAGAATGAAATCCCAGTCCTCTCCCATTGCTTTAAAGGTGAGATTGATAGCCAAATGTTAAAACCAGTAGAATTCAAGCGGGCATTTCAGTAATGGACAAGCATTTTGCTGTCACAATTACTTAGAGGTCATTTTATTCCTCTAAGTGACTATTAAACCAGTTTATTTGACCTTATTATTTTATACTGTAACACAAAATAGCCTAATGCAATATGTGTCTGTGCGTTTTTCATGTATATTTCTAAATTTGTTCTGCTTTATGTGTACTGTACTCTAATGCCATGTTTTGTCCTTGCAGGTGTAAAGGCTGCGGAAAAGGTACAGGAAATTATAGTTCAGTCACTGAGCACACTCACCAATTTGAGCGTAGTAGTAGCAGTACGCGTCGGGTGAACATTGAAGGCCTAGTCAAAGATGACAACAGAGCAGGCTAGATGCAGAAAGTGCTGGTGGCATATGTAAAACTAAAAAAAGTTCTTACAGGAAGTAGTCCTAAAGGGAAAACCCAAACATTTGATTCCACTGGTATTGAGAGTGGTGACAAAGACATCTGTAAAAAGGAATGACATCATGATCATAATTATTAGGGGGAAAAGAAGAGCATGGTAACTGCAATGGGAAGCAGTTGTTCATGGGCCACATCCTAAACTGGTGGGAAATACCCCGGTTCTGTTTGCTTGCATCAAATTATACCAAAATTTAGTGCCTGAGGAGTTGGCTCATCTTTTCTTAGAGGCTTCTGTTCTGACAGAAATTAGTAGCAACTGATTTACTTCTCCCACAACTACTCCACTATTATATGACCATCTTCTTTCCCTCTTCTTTTAATAACAGTGAGCTAAAACTTGTAGATATAAAGTGGTGGGAGAAATTACATCATATGTGGTCAAACTGGTTGACCTGTGGAAGTACTAAGAACATGTGTTAACACAGAATCTACAATGTTCTGGACTTAGACTGCAAAACCAACATTCTCCTATTAGTACCATTGCAATCTGAACTGAGAACAATTGCAGTCTATACAATAAAGAAATACAGACTGTTCTGTGGGAGCTTGACTGATGCTGCCGAACAGTCAGATAAATGGTGTTCAAGCAATGAACTCTGGAGCAGAGTGAAGCAGAGATTTCTAACATTAGGCCTTTTGCTTGAGGATTTCAGTGCTTATCCCTGCATATGAAATGATGGAACATGAGGTGGTGGCCTGATGCACTTGAAGCTCTATGTATGTGTGTGTGCACGCATAGGACACAATGAATTTCTTTGCTTTGGGAGTAGAGGGTGGAGTGGAATAAGGAAACGGTTATTAGATGTCTGTGCTAGGCTCTTAGATTTGGTAGCAGAAGTAAGAGATGGTGTACTAAAACTGTGAACTCCGTTATCTGTCTTAAGCTTTTGTAAATTGTTACTGGTGGCATTAATGATAGTTTCTCTCTATTGGAGCATCTTTCATCTGTAAGAGCAGGACATTCTTTAGTAGGGAGAAATTCCCTTTGGTGTGCAGGAAAATTAAAACCAAGGGTTTGTCACTGACAAAATCTCAAAGGTTAAAACTTTGGCCCATAATCTAGCCTCTTTAAATGAGCACTTCCTTGACCAAAGTCTGCTAACATTTGAGAGGTGAGCTTTCCAAAACCCACATTCTTCTGTCACTTACATGCTGGGGCTCTTGGAGTTTGTGCCATTATGGTCAAATTCTTCCTGTAGGATAACGGTTTTCTGGGCAAGTTTTGGGTCTCAGTAACATGCAAAGGCTCATACTCAAGGACATGCAATTCAAGCTTTGTAGAATCCCAATTAGATGGCAAACTTCCAGGAGTCCCAGCTTTTCACAATTCCTTGACCATGAACTAACTTCCTGACCATGTAAGTTATTAATACTGTCAAAAAAAAATCTAGGTACACAGCTGGTGTCCTGGAAAAATGGACGTTCACTGTGAATAAGGACAATCCACTGTTACATTAATGACCAAAGTGTTCCTGCCAGCTACATGCTGTCATGGGTTTTTTGTTTGTGTTTTTAATCATTTTCACTGGAGTAATGACCGGTTTAAAATTGCTCAACAAGACCCACACAAAAGGGAGCCAGCATTCCAGACCAGAGAGCTCATGTTGAAACACTGTGGCTCTAGCCCTCCCAACCAGTTGAAGAAGTATTTGTCACCTTGGTCAGCCAAAGGTCGCTCTCGGGAATATCAATCAAATGAAAAACAACATGGGTATGAAATTGAAATGGCAACACCCTGCAAAAAATCCAAAGAGAAATTAGGCATGCAGGGCTGGTCTCCAGCAGGGATTTTGACATCGGGATGGCAGAATGGTCCAGCATGTGAAGGTCTGAACAATAATACTGGAGATCTGCATTTGTGTTAACACTCTGTAGCTGCTACAGAGTGATCTTGGGAAACCATCCCTTCCCTCTGTCCTTTTTCAGCCTTTATCTGCTTTCTTTTATTAAGCACAGAAACTCTTCAGAACAGTATGTGTCCTACCACATTGGGCCCTGAGCCATAGTGGAAATCCCAGGTGCTACCTGCCAGGATGAAACTCCAACATGTTCACAAGCTCTAGACCCAATCTTTAAAGGCAATGACCATGTTGGGGAAAATGACAAGTTGTGTCAATCAGATTGTCAGTAGAGAAGGGATTTCTGCACTATGAACACCATAAGGTGTTTCCATGAAGGGAAATGACCTCTTCTAGCTGGGCTTGCAGGAGATCTCATTCTCTCTTCCTTCCCCAAGAGAGAGTTACAGTACATACTCATCTATTAACAGTCCCTGGGGAAAAAAAGAATCTGATTAGAGAAAAAGCTAGATTCCTTGCAAAACTTCTAAGCAAATTGCTCAGGCTCTTTGTGGGCACAAAGCTACACAGGCTTAGTCTAGCCTTGCCTCTTGCTATTCTTGCTACTCACAATGCAGAAAATGCTAACTAAATTAGGAGTGCTTGTCTTGATAGGGTAGCTCCCAATTACAACACCCTGTTTTCTGAACCAGAGCTCTGGAGTAAAACACTTTCTAAATAGCAAGAACTATCTATATAACTTACAGTAGGTATATTCAGTTCTTAGCTTATTTGTGGGGAAGAGGGACTAAAATATATGAGACATATATGGGCATTGCTTGTGACCACTTATATGCTGTTTGTTTTTTCTTTTGTAGATGATAGTTCTACTCCACCAGCACCGTTTGATCACCGGATTGTCTCAGCCAAAAGGGTGGGGATCAGCAGTTATTATAACGTCAACAAGAATGAAATCCTGGGAGGGTAAGTCAAGTGAACCCAATCAACACAAAAAGCAAGGCAAAAATTTACAGCCAAACACCCCAGGAGGTGAATGGAAGCAACATACCTCACTAGAGTCAAAGTCGTGAAAATCTAAGCTCTAACAGTACTTTAGAGAGGAATGAAAACAGGAGGCTGATTTTACTGTGTGAGTAAATTTTGGCTGAAGGTTTGGCACCACCAGACTTGGCTTGTATTTGGTGTTGTTCTAGGTCAGCCAGCTGCCCTCAGGCTCTGTGATGGTGCTCCTATGTTGCTGTAGTAGTTCACATTGCAGCCAGCAGAATGTAGAGACATGTAGGTTTCTCCCCATCAGCACAGCCCATCCCTGAAAATACATGCATGTTTTCAGATAGATCCGAAAGCTAATCTGTCAGGCCATGTTGCTTGATGAGAGTTTCTTGATCTCTCATGATGACATAATTTAGGGTAGAGTGATATAATTTCTGATAGCAGCATGGTCTTAGCAGCTGCTAATGAAATCACATCCTTCCCTTGGAGTAGAATGATGACATGGAGAGAGGCAGACTGTACACTTAAGTGAGTTATTATTCTTACAGTATGTATGGCTGTTAGCTTGCCTGGGATACCTCGTAACATATTAAAATCTTGTAGATGTAATGAAGCAAGTATTACTGAATCATACAAATGGAATATCAGCTAAAACAGTGTGATTTTGGTGCACCTAAATGAGTAGTAACAAGTTTAATGTACACAACAAAATAGCAATGATAGAGCAACTGACATGGAGCTCATTAGGGAGAGGATCGTTTCTGTTGTGTATAACCTAGTTTACATTCAGGACCAACATCAGCACCACTGGATGATTTTTTTTTTCCTTCTTTTCCTAGAGGGCGATTTGGTCAAGTACACAAATGTGAAGAAAAAGCAACGGGTCTCAAGCTAGCAGCCAAAATTATAAAAGCCAGAGGTGCTAAAGAGAAGGTTGGTAGAGTCTTTTTTCCCTAATGGATCCCCACATTGCTCTTCAGCTACAGGTCTGGCCTGTTCTGCAAACCTCATAGCCATCTGGGGCTTGCTTTCACAGGAAAGACATGCACAGCATCCTTTCCATGACAGCTGTGTCATTAATGGCATTCAAGGGTGGGATTTGTCTCAGCCATCTATCTAAGCTGTCTGTGGCCAAGCTAATCACTGAGAATCCCCTTATAGTCAGTGGAGAGATTGGCATCATTACAAAGCATGTAAAATAGTTGGGCTGAATGGAGGTACCAGTCTTTCTCCCCTGACTGCAAAGGGAGGTTTTGAGGACTGTCTTGGACATTTCTTACACATATTGATTTTTGATACCTACAGCTGGTTGAAACAAGTCCTGTTTCACTTCTCTCTTTTCTTTATATATCTTTGAACACACCGGTTGCCCATCGGTGCTCTCCCTCTTTTTTTCCCCTTCCTTTTTCTCTTAATATATAACTGAAGCAGTCCCATGTTCAAGCTATGAGTTCAGTCCAGAGATATTTACCACTGCTGGAGCAATCAAAGGCAAACCCTGGGTATGGGTGCCATGAATGAAAACGTGAAGATAATGTAGATGTTTGGTTCAAACTGATGATGTCCTGGTTCATGTAGCTTTCTTAGAATAAACGCTTCTGAAACAGTACTCATTATTTTTTACAGGATGAAGTGAAGAACGAAATAAGTGTCATGAACCAGCTGAATCATGTGAACCTCATACAGCTGTATGATGCCTTTGAATCCAAAAATGATATTGTCCTAGTAATGGAATAGTAAGTGTGTTCTTTTCTTTCCCTTTCTGTCTTTACTACTTTTGTTGGAATTATCTTTTTCCTCCTTACTTTCTCCTGATATTAGATATAAGACTTCTAACAGGTGAAAAGATATAAAAGATGTCCCCAGGAATAAAAAATAAAAATAAAAATTCAAGAATTCAAGAAAAAGTTGTCCATGGAACCATTTATTCATTTTTTTCAAGTGAAGGTCCACACTACCGGTGCTTTAAAACCACTACCCCATTTAAAGAGCTGCTATATAGATTCGCTTTAATTTCATGTGGTATTTTGTGTCAGCTAAGAAACAGACATCTCAGAATATCTCCAGTTCTGTGAGGCAGATGAAAAAACATCTTACAGTGAAGAGGAACCAACTGTACACATAGCAGATAATCTTTATATTGGGTCCCCAAAAGGATTAACCTGGCTTTTATGCTAGTTTATCAAGCTAATTGGGCTCAAAATTGCTGGCTTAAAGTCAAGATAAAAAGATGTTTCAAGGAAGCCAAAAAGAATGTAATTAAAACAATGAAATACATGGGAAAAGGTTAGAAGTCATATGATCTTGACTCTTCAGTATATTCTCATATACATGTAGTCCTATTAATTTGATCTACATGTTTAGCATAACACCAAAGCTAAAAGTCTGTGTAGATATGAATTGGTAACCTGGAGACATTCTGAAATGTAGTAAGACATTAAAAAGTCATTTTCACTGATTTTTGGTTGCTTCACCCTGAGATTTTGGATCGTGTTCCCCTTAAACTCTGAGGGAGAAGGCCAAGTATTTAAATGCAGATTGTCTAGCATATTGTCTTGTTTTTCCACGTGACTTCATTAATTCCACTGGTACAAAATTACATCCCAAGATGGCATATCTCAATGGATGGGAGGCTGGGCTCTCAAGCCTTGAAGAAGCTTAGGACAATGTGCATCAAAACCCAGTACTCATAACGTTGAGATCAGAGTACAATTTCATATTGCAAACCTCCCTGACTGTGAATGATTAAAATAGTCAATTGTATAAATTATGAATTACTGTAACTACATGGGTTTGGATTTG
The DNA here is from genome assembly GCF_965140915.1 of Aythya marila. Lineage (NCBI taxonomy): Eukaryota > Metazoa > Chordata > Aves > Anseriformes > Anatidae > Aythya > Aythya marila. The sequence continues at coordinate 80,538,408 of NC_139043.1, forward strand.
GGCTTGGTCACCGCTTCATTGTCTTTCTCTCATCAGTGTGGAAGGAGGAGAATTATTTGACAGAATTATTGATGAGAACTGCAATTTGACAGAGATGGATACTATTTCATTCATAAAACAGATCTGCGAGGGAATTCAGTACATGCACCAAATGTACATTCTTCATTTGGATCTAAAGGTAGAGAACTGACATGTTTGTTTTGTGCAATGACAGCTGTAGAAATTGTCTTTCTTAAGGGTAGGCTATACAGCTTAGCAAATTCCCATGGCAGAAACAACAAAAGTCCTTATTCTTCTTTCCTTAAACTGGTGGGTATTTACTTTAACCACACTTAAATCATTAGTTAAACCCTTACAGGGGTAAGTAATTTAGATGAGAAATGTGGTCACATGTCATCAAGCCCTATAGCTCTTGAGTTTTCTACGGAATTAATTTACAGAAATCCAGCAACTGGCTACAATATCTTGCTATTTTCAGTTTTGATATTTGGATCTCAAGATATTGTGTGACTATTACTTAATCCAGCTGCACAAGATCTCTGTCTTATGCATCAACCATGGGAATTAACTGCATTTTTACCATGTAGAAGCCCAGACAAGAGTGAGTGGAGGGTTGTTCAAGGGTCATTTGTGGTCTGTGAAAACCCAACATATCTTTCTAAGGTCTATGCTGCACTGTTGTGGTCGTGAAACAGCATCAGTAGATAGCCAGCCTGAGGGAAAATACATTAAAATATATTTGCTAAAATGGAAGCAATAAAAAACAGTCAGTGGCTGATGGAACACATATGGCATCTCTGTGTTGGACTTAACAATAGCTACCAGTACAGCTGAAAGTCCAGAAAAGAGTAGCAGATTCTCCATCAGGAGCTTGCTTAGTTTTGTGAACTATTTAACTGTATACACAAAATTTCCCCTTATTTCTTTCCAAAAATGAATTCACAATTGCATGTTCTTACACTGGTTGATTGCTAATGATTAACTGTCGCCCCTCAGAAAGTATGTTGTAACAGTATTTTTCATTAAGCTGGACATTTAAGCTGCATCTTTCCCTTATACCAGGTTTTTATCAAATAAAAGATATGTTTCTTACCATTATTTAGTGCAGGAATAAAAGGGGATGATGTCTTAAGTTTTATGGCTGGTTATAAAGCTCCCTAATGATCCCTGAGCTTTACAAGAAAGCAAAAAGAAACAAAAAGTGCTCAAGAGGGGTTTCTCATTGGTGGGATTTTTATTACAACCGCTGTTTTTGGCTTGTAATAACTGAGTTAACATAGTACATCTTTAATGTTGTTAGTGTTGATATTATAGTACTGGTTAAGCAAATGAGCAGATGTTTGTTGGGATCTGCTTCAGTTGTTGATCAATGACCAGATTCACTTTTCTCTTTGTTTATAAACATACTGATAACTAGAAAATTTTACAAAATTCTTTGGGGCATGCTAATTATGTTCTTGGAGATGGCACAGTTTTAATATGAGGTCAAACTGCTGACATAAAGACACGTATACAGTCCAAGAAATTCTTCCCAGAGACCTCTCTTCTCATGAGTTTCAGGAAGAAGGCTTGAAATTGAAAGAAATTCATTCTGACCGTAATTATCCAGGACCTCAGAAAATATGGACATATGGTGTTTAAAAGTCCTACATGTAAAAAGAATTAGTAATGGTGACAAAGGTTAACTAATGTTTTAAGTGTTGAGGGCTGTTTTATTTCAAAGAGGACTCAAAGAGCAACAAGACAGAGTAGCTATAAAACTGCTGGCAGTGAATACAAGACTCTATTTTAGGTATTTACATTTCAAAGACAATTGGCCAAATTGTATTCTCAGTCCCTTCTATATGAATTTGGACAAATTCTAGGAAGCCAGTGGATTCTTGCCAGAGCATGAAGAACTACACTTGGCCATGTGAAAATCCAGAGGGATTTAACCTGTGAATCCCACCTTTTGCTATAATATCTAATGAAAATGTGAAGTTGATGTGGCTAGCATAACAGACCAGTGTTCAATCAGTTACTGCCACAATATGCATGAACTCAGAAACGTAAAGCTAAAAGATAATTGTAAAAGGTGTTGTTGTTTTTTTTTTTTTTTTTTTTTTTTTTTTTTTTTTTTAAATTACAGTGTCAGCTTAATAAGGTGTGTAAAACCACAGTGCCAGCATCCTGAAACGTCCCTTTGGAAGTCTGCATTCTCTACCCCACTTTCCCTAATGACTTCTTTATCTGAACTGCTGCCTTATGTCAAATTGAACTGCCAAGGAGAAGAAGCAGTTACAAGGCACAGAACACCCAACCTCGACTGCTATGTGATAGCAGGGGGGTACCCATGCAGAGAAATCTGACCAAGGAGGAAAGCAAAAGATGCTTTTTTCATGCTGCAGTTTGCTAAAAGCCCAATTTGTCATACTTGTTTCTCATTGAAGTGTTTTCTGGTTTCTCTTGGCAGCCAGAGAATATCCTGTGTGTGAACCGAGCTGCAAATCAAATAAAAATTATCGATTTTGGATTGGCAAGAAGGTATGTGCATGTGCTCTTGCTAGTTGTAAATGAACTAGGAAACAACTTAAAAAGTATCACATCTCTGCAACAACACATTTGACACACAATGGTCTCCTGCTGTTCCTGGGACAAGGATCTTTTTATGTATGGATCTTTTAACTAGGGACATCTTTTAATATGGAATGTTTGAAGTTGAGTAAAAAAGTTTTGTTCTGAAGTCTTTTTTGGGTGAAAGGTTGAAAGATGTCTGATTCTGATCGAGCATGCACATAAAAGTATATCGGAACAGCTGAAAAGGACAAAAAAGATGATGACTCTTGTCTGGTCTCCTGCCCCCAGTGTTAGGAGGTTCTTCAAAAGAGAGTATAAGAGGCCATCAAAGGCTGTTACAATATAACCATGCTATATCACTTTCTAGTTTAAGAAGATACCAATACCTCAGTGAATAATTCACTGTCTAAAAATCCCAGGTCTATGATATGGGGAAGGTTCAAAAGGATGATAACAGCCTCCCTGAGGAGTCCTTGAAATCTGAATTTCTTCCTTTATTATGCCATTTGTTTTTGTCCTGAAGTATGATATAAAGCTTGCAAACATTTTTTATTCTTATATATGTTTACATTTATTATTCCTTTGTACCTCTGTCTGTCCTTGATTTCCTCCTGAATGTCCTGTATGCTTCCAAAATCCAACTGGACAACTTAAAACATAACTTTAGAGCTGTATTTGATGTCCTTTGTTAATGTTTCCTTTGCCTAGATATAAACCCAGGGAAAAACTTCGAGTTAACTTTGGGACTCCAGAATTTCTTGCTCCTGAAGTTGTGAATTATGAGTTTGTCTCCTTTCCTACAGACATGTGGAGTGTAGGAGTCATTGCTTACATGCTGTAAGTAGGATTCAGTCTCTGCTTTGTATGCTGTTTTTAGGTTGAAGTGTGTCAGTCATCCAAATAGATTGTTATACTAGAAGACTGACAAAATTTGTAGACAGAATAGAAAATGTAGGCCTCTTTCCAAATTCCACATTCAGGAATCTCCCCCCTTTTTCAAGCACCACCAACTTTTCTTCTTTGTTCCATTGAGCATCTCTCTTGAGCAATTAGACATTACACTTCCAGAATAATGTAGACCTCTTGATAAACTGCCAGTAGGTGTGTACAAGAGTGGACAGTGGTCTGGAAAATGAAAGAATGTAATGAAAGAAAATAATGCTTGGTTTGTTGGGGAAAAAGGGTGATTATTTAAAAAATATAAGTAAAAGAGAAAGTGGGAATGGTCTGGAAACTTTCTTAGACAGTAGCATGCTGCAAGGTGAGCCAGGAGTAACAGAATGATCACAGACAGCACATCAAAGATTATGTGCAGAAATGGGCAAAGAAGGATTTAACATATTTCTTTTTACTTTAGCCTCAGTGGATTGTCTCCCTTTTTGGGTGATGATGACAATGAGACCCTCAACAATATTCTGGCCTGCAGCTGGGATTTTGAAGATGAGGAATTTCGAGGTGTTTCTGATCAGGCCAAAGATTTCATCTCGAAGCTTCTCATCAAGGAAAAATGGTATATAATCACTGTGTCTTTTTTATATATATATTTTTTTGTGTTCCATGCCATTATGCCACAATTGTATAACTTATACTGCCCCACTGCAGAATTATCATGACTTATCAAAGTTTTTAATGTCCATGTAAAATACTATAATGCCACTTCATTGATGTTCATTATGACCATAAAGTACTCTGAAGCTACGTGAATGAGTTTTTGCTTTCATGTTATTGGTTTCATGGATTAGCTGCCATCTGGCATGAAGCATCCTGAAACGACAGCATTGCATGATGGCAGAATACAAGAGCTGTAGGAGACAATTGTTGGATGGTAATATTCTGGGAAAAACACTTAATAGCATTCTGGTTTTCCTTTAGCTGGAGAATAAGTGCAACTGCTGCCTTAAAACACCCCTGGTTATCAGACCACAAGCTCCACTGCAGACTTCAGGTCCCTAAATTTAAATATCCTTGTGCATTGTAGATCTGCTATTGCCTTCTCATGTTGCAATATCACTATTTGCTTTGACATTTTTCTCATCTGTTTTTGAGTCCACCTTTCTGATGTATTTCTTGCTACTGTGAGCCATGTGTGTCCCTTTGTTTTTACTTAGCTGTTCTAATTTGCATGCTCACGCTTGCTTATCAGTTCTTGCATGGCTGGGAAGAAATATATCATCATGGGACTGGTGTGTGTTGCTGAGTGGATCCATTTCTTAGCAAAACAGGGTTGTTTAAATAATGTACACAGAATTACCATATGTTGAAATATGGTAATATGAGGAGTTTTTCAGCTGGGGATGATTCTGCTTGCGTCTTTGAAAAGTCTTTCAGGCTGTCCTCAAGTCCTATATGAGTGCTGTTAGATTTCACTCTAGCTCTTCCCAAGGGATACTTTTCCCAGTACAGCTTGGAACATCAGCCAGTGCATATCTTTGTATTTTAGCACCTTCTTGCCCTTTAAGTATAGTCAGCTTAGTGGCAAGAAGAAATAAAGCCATTGTTCACCCAAAAAATTCCTTTTGGCTGAGTTGGAGAATCTGTGTGATTTTAAATCATTTTGATTATTTCTCTTTTAAGTGGTCAGTAAGTATGGAAGATTCAGACTGTTGATGAGCTTGCTGTTGGCTGAATCTAACTGAGTCCATGCTGTGGTTTAGTGGTTCAAGGGGGGATCATTTTGAGCAGGTTCCTATTTATTCTTCTTTTTTTTTTTTTTTTCAGTTTCAAGTGCAATATTCACTGTTCCTTTACAGGCAAAGCACATCTATGTTAAATAAAATGACCACTGTAGTACCTAGGATTTATATGTCAAGGTGCCTTTTGAACTGCAGCCATCATTAAGAGTTAGTAAACCATCTTATTAATTAATACAACAATTTTATTAAAATAAGATCAAAGTTTGCAAAGATAATAAAACAATAGTAGTTCTGCTGGTGAGGTGGTGTGAGTTTTGGGGAGGATGGACTGAGTAGTATCCTAACAGCTCTAACCTTGAGAGACATTCCTGTTACACAAAGTAAGGATAACTAGAAATAGGATGAAATGGGAAATATTAATAATCAAATAAATTGTTATCACTTTCATTGAAATTCAATTATCTTGATGATGTCCCAGAACAACAATGCCCATAAGATTATTAGATTTATAAATGAGCATACACAGTAAAAATAAGGGAGTTTGTCACCTACTTTAGAGAATTTCATAGGATAGCATTCAACCCTTTTAGTTTTGCTCCAGTGAAGCTCTGATTGCTGCAATCTGGAGAATAGGCTGGCTTTCCAAATGCTGCAAAGACACGAGCTGCTCACCTGGTATGCTGCTTCCTATCACCAATTTTCTTCTGGGAAAATCCTTCCCTCATAGAAACCTTGCAACTCATTTTATCCTTGTGGTGCCTCCCCTGGTGTTTTTCTGTTTGTACCTCTTGCACTTTCTAAACTAGCTTCACCAAGCATGCTGATGTTGCAGTGTTCTGCCATTATATTAACTAGAGGTAAAATGGGACTGATCTTCAATTAATACTCTGATAATGGCAACTATCTTTCTTTTTTGTTTTCCACTAGAAGAAGGCTAAAGGCACCTGTGTGTCCCAAGCACCCCCGGCTCCATAATCCCTCTGAAAGAGCTGCCAAACAGAAGGTTTGTATAGGGTCCCCAGTGTTTCTTCAGACGTAAATACCATAACCCCTGTGTGTAAGGGATCAGTGGGAGGCCGAAAACCTCTCACAGTCCTAACTGCACAGGCCAAAATATATTCACCACCACCATCCTCACTGTTGTTTGGAAAGCATTCAAAATATAAGCTGGCCCTATCACTTATACCAAGTCACAGCAATGTACAAAACCCCTCATATATATGAAGCCATATGTGCTGCAAACCCTGGCCATTTTAGAGGGAATGAATGGTTATGCTCCCCCTGACTCTCATGGGGCAGGATTTCACCCAATAACTTCTCAGTGTTGAAAGCTTTCAGGTTTTCATGCTGTGGTTAGGAGTATGGTTTTAAAGGGGTAGAAATATGAAAAGTAATTACTTTTTAGCAAAAGCCCGGGCCAGACCCTCAGGGCAGTTCCAGTAACTGTACTGAAAGAAAAGTGAGGTGTCCCCGAAAAGAAGCTGCTCCACACTTTAGAGGACCCGATTCTGACAGGGCACTTCTCTGCTCTTTTGGTGTGTAGCAGTCAGAACAATCTTGACAGCATCTCTTTGACCTTTTTTTTTTTTTTTTTTTTTTTTTCTGGCTCCCTGTCCTTTCCTTTTCATCAACAAGCTCTTAATTCGTGGTTCTTAGGCTGGCTTGGCTACCTCCCCCAGGGTGGCCAGCAAAGTTGCTCCCATGTTGTGTCTCTGGTCTTTGACCAAAGCATGCTCACTCAGCCACTTCAAAATCCGGCTACCTCAGGCAGTGCGGTATCTCCATAAACCAGCACACCAATTCCCACAGCCCCTTTTTACAAACTACCACAGAAGGTGGGGCCTCTCTTGAAGGACCTTGGGAACCACTCAGAGCTTCTGGGGGCATCTCTGGACATGACTCGGTGGAGGGTCAAGATGCGAACAAGGCTGAGAACACACACACTGTAAAACCACTTCCTTTTAATCATGCGTCATGCGTAACAACAAGGATACCAAAATAAACGTGGTCCACTTCTCACCGCATGCAAGTTTTTAGTGCTGCCATCATCCACCATCCACTCAATAGGGCAGGAGATGTGGTGGGTTTTACTTGCAATGGGTTTTGTCCAGAAACATCTAAAAAAGACAGATTATTGCGAGCGGTTGAAATTTTTGTTCTGTTTTGACTAAACATAGGATTAGCACAGATTTTATAATAGTGTGGTGTAGTCCCACACCAGTTATTTATCTTTAAATGAGTTATTTTAAGTATGTGAAGCAGCCTTTCCATGGTACACTGGGGGTCAGTGAAGGCTAAGGCTCTGTTCTTATCTCCTGCTTGCCCTGTGAAGCCCCATAACTTCCTGATGCGTAGTGTCCCAGCATCACCTTCTGCAGTGGGAATGCACTGGAAATTAATAGCTCTCTGCGATCCTCAGCATTCATCCCTGCTTCACTGGTGCTGGGACAGGTTACATGAAGCTTTGGTCCAAACACTGGTGCACTTCTACATAGTAAATTTCAAAACTGATTTTCCCAGTTGCTTGATCTGTGTTTGCCATTTCAAGCTGCTGTCTGCACAGCAACCAAATGCTGAAAACTCTCCCGCTTTCAACCAGGAAGCACCGTATTACACAAATTTCTATTGCAACCAAGATCATCTTTGAGATAAATTGTCTGTCCAGCAGCAGTCAAAATTATTTTTAAATAAACCTTTTATAATTTTGTAACGTAGTAACTTACCCATGATCTAACCTGCAGGAAAACCTGCTTTTGGCTTTTGCAGTATTTCCTCTGAGAGTGTTTTTCTATTTGGCGTTTATTTGAGTTTACTTAATGAGTGGATCTAAAGTCATAGCACTGCTTTGTTTTTAAAGAATCTCTTTAGCTATTTTTATCAGGCAAGTAGTGTGGTTGCCACATTTAACCCAAAATAATACACTCAAGTGCCAGCTGATTTAGGCCTGGCATCATAAATGCTTGCAGTGGTAACACAAATAAATGGAGAGGTTCGCACCCTCCCTTTCTATGCTGGGATCTGTATGACAAGAGTGGCAAAAAAAAGCAGAGTAGCTACATTTCAAGGGAGACCTCCAGGGCCTTTTCTGCCCTTAACAAAGAGGCCTTGTCTTTTTAAGGTGTCTTTTAATAAGGTGGCTGCAAGAACCCTTTGTGAGCAAGAAGCTTCAGCACTGCTTTCTTTTCCTTATGCACAAAGAAACCGCCATGTGGTTGTCCTAGAACGCTTAACCAAATAAAAAAGCACACTGCTGAATTAACTGGATTCCTGTTTTGTTTGTTTTGCAGAAAAGCTGCTGTGTGGTTACTGCTGCTAAGAGATTTGAAAATATCAGCAGTCTTGGTGCTTTACCCCCCTGCCATGACCGAGTCTTTTACTAAATGGACCAACAGCATTTTAGCTGCAGGATAAATCCCAGCATTGCTGAGCTGCTGCTTCTCTATTCAGCTCTCAAAAGAAGGAAAGTATTTCTCCAGTTTGAGGAAGGTGTCTCTTCTGGAGCACCACGTTCTCCTTGTCTGGGAGTGCTACATTTGCTTGGTTTCACAAAAATCTTTTCTCTATCTTGCCTTCATGAGGGTCATTTATTTTTCAAAGCTTGTTAGGATTCAAATTATCAGGTTAAATTGACTGTTTCTTCTCAGACAGAAGGCAAATTGGCACTGTGTTATATGTGTAGCCAAAAATGATTTGACACTGCAATCAAATAATAGGAAAAACAAACAAACAAACAAAGAGCCAATTTAAAGCTGCATTATGTAGATTTGAAGTTTGTTTTTCCTGTCATCCTAAAATGAGCTAAGGATTAGCTCAATGAAAGTTAAAGCCATGATAATGTACTGCCAATGGAAGTGAGAAATTAGGCTTTCCTTGCAGGTAGGTGGATTTGCTGCAACCATGATGCATTTTAGGATTTTTTTTAGCCTGATGAATTGCTGTTCATTTTAAATACTCTTGTATTCATTCAACAAGAAAGAAAACAAGGCACTATTCACTCATACCCATGCAGGATGTTTTCTCCACTATGCAAGTGTAACTCAGAGCTGCTCCTCATAACCTCTGTTTTTCTAGTTTTCATTTCTTATATTGCTACCAAGTCCTTCTGACTCCTAAGTAAGGAAAAAAATGGGAATCAAAACAGCTGAATTCTTTACCTGATATTGTTTGAGTATGGCTCTTCATTAAGTGAATCTGAATCTTACTGGCCTATGCTGCGAGGTTAAAATAAGAATTATTCCCTGCTGTATATGGCTTTCTGACTGCTTGGTTTCAGAACTACATACATGCAAAATATAGCAAGTATTTTACTCCATGATGCTCACATATTGCAGTGCCTTTAGGTTTTCTTTGATTAATCCAGTTCTGATCAAACTACATATTAACATAATGATATCTATATATTTATCTATACATTTATCTATACATTTCATACATATTTATATTTGAATTATGTCTTTTATTAAAGGGGATCAACATAAAGACAAAACTCAACAGCGTTATTCATCACTACCCAATGCATTGTTTTCATACCTTTGTCCTTTCTGAATAGCACTCATATATGAAATAAAAGGGGCCCACTAATGGGACATCACATCACGACATCCTCTACAGCCAGTTTGATCCAATGCTTTATCGCCATTGTAGTAGATCTATTGAGACTGCTTCTGTAAACAAGCAGGGCTTTTTACAGCTGTGAAATCTAAGAAATACTGACATGTTGTAATAGTTGTTGCAAGTAGATGAGAACCATTACTACAATCACGCAACGTTTTACCATGTAACTATGATACCATGTAGAGCACTGCCACCTCAAAATCCTTATCTGTAGTCTTAACTGAAGTAAATGTTGACTAGCAGAAATGGAAGTCTCTCTGGGAATGTTGCTCTTGAGCAGCCTCAAAGCAAGGAAACCAGAATATGACCTTGAGATAGAAACTAGTTTGCTTATTTTTAGTCACCATTCAAGTTTCCATGTGCAAACAGAGAAGCTACCTTTCTGTTAAGGCTGGAATTCCCACTCTTGTCTGACTACCTTCAAAACAGTTAGCTTTTTGTGCAGTAAACAACTCAATGATCATACTAACATACAGCAGGCTAACTTTGGAATGACAAGATCTCGTTGTGCACTTCAGTGCCAGTATTATAGGTTTGAATTTTGTTTTTCCTGTGGTGGACATTTACATGAGTATGAATAATTGCATGTCATTTTGACTCTTAGTAACTATACTAAAATAACAGTGTGACTATAGTCTTATCTGGTTTGTTGATCAGTTAAACTAAGAGAATTTATCATTTGTAGATCTGTGCAGCTGAGTTGTGATGCAGAGCTTCATGCCATAATGATCAGCCACATGTTAGGGCGCGTTGCACTGAGTCAGGCACTGATACTCCAGGAGTCTACTGGGGAACGTGGCCTCTTGCACACAGCCACAGAGATCATCTGTTTAGCTCTCTGTCAGAAATACACACATAAATTACTAGGGAGGGTGGACATATTTCACCTGCTTTGAGAGGGAAGGCCCTTTTGAAAGGCTCGAGTCAAGGAGGGACTACCTCTCTACTTCCTTGCTTGTGCAACTGGGCAGGGTGCTAATATTTTCGAGGGATTTAAATTCCACTGTCACTAACATGGATAATGACGGTCACATTCTTGAGTCTTGTCTGTAAACTGCCCTACTGCTCCTGTAACAAGGGATGAAGCAGGGATGGGACAGTTGGGGGTGGTTTGACTGCACGAGTGTCTACAGTGACTGATGTCCGGCACAAGCACAGGACTACAGGTGTCCAGCTGAGGAGGAAAAATCCCAAGCATACTTCTTGCTATTGCCCCAAAGACTCTAGATTTCAAGCATTATGTGCATAATGTGCATTATTAAGATCTTAAGTGTTACTAAGGGTAAAAAACAATTACACTGCTGCATAATTATCATTACCATGTGTAGTGGTGTGCCTGAGAAAAGTTTCTCCAGAGATGCTTGTTTGTATCTTTGCTGACTGTAGCAGTTTAGTTAAATAATACTTGACACAGCTCCATTTTAGTGCCTTCCTAATTCTGTCTCATTGCACTTTGAGCAGCATGCTGTTCTGTGTGTGTGTAAGTTTGTCGTTGATTGTTTTCCTTAAATATATTCTATAATGACTAATAACTAAAGACTGCTATAATAAGTTATTGTTTTGACACATCATTATTTATTTTCTACTAGGTAATAATAAGTTGGTTAAGTTCTAATAAGTCAACTGCATCTATGTGAGTTTGCTTATTGTTCATTTTTGTTGCATATTGGTTTGAGAGACTTTATTTGGAAACTGTGAACTTCCGTGCCTGAGAGCGGGTTTAGGTGTGAAGGGCACTTTACTTTAGCTGTAGTTACTGCATTCAGCTCTATAACCACAGACAGTCAGAGACGGCTGCAGGTTCTGCAAGAATCACAAGGGAACAGAACGATCTGGAAACATCAGTTGTGTTGGAAGGGATAAAGTGCCAAGATGAAGTATTTGTTCTGCGTATGCCATTGTATTCTTCCAGATGTGCAAATTAGAGGTCATACCACTGGAACACAGTGATTTATATCAGGCGATGACTTGACCCCAAGTTTGCATACAGACTCACTGCTAGGCTGCAGCAAGGAAAAGAACTTTCTGTTCACACAGGCAACTTCAGCAACGATATTACACAGCAACCCTTCTGCAGGAATGACCTGTGGGAATTCACAGGGAGCTGAAGGCACTCTCTGGCTGCCAAGTTCTCCCATGGTCTTGGAGGTAACTTTACTTAGGGAAGCACAACTTAATTCGTCCAGCACTTGTAAGAATTAGGATGCTGTTATTCCTAATTCTGTAGATACAGCAGAGAGACTCAGCTAGATAAAACCTCATAGTTTTGCTCAGGATATACTAGAGTAGTCTAATATTAGCATCAGAGTTATAAGCAAATTTGTTTCATTCAAGGTGGGATGCTAGTGGCTTTCCAACAATTTTTTACATGTTGAACAACCTGGAGGCGATGAAATGGGTAAAAACCTCTACCACATAAATATTTCCATACTATCAAATCCATATTTGTGCAAACCTGGAGCCAGTCACTCCCCTGAGTACCCTCATAGAGTAAGCAGCTGGCAATCTGTGACAGTCTGGTCTGGAGATTATAACAGAAGCTACGTTTTAATTTCTTTTTCATATTCCTTCTAATGACAGAAGTGGAATAAACTTAAAGCCTAAGCTAAACTCTTCTATAACTTGATTCCTATCAGAAATAACAGTGCAGCTCCACAGATTTAAAGAAGGGAAGCGCTTGGTCCACATTTTGAGATACAAGTAGCAGAAGAGCCCAGTTTAATCTCCCCTCCTCACCAAAAAATAAAAATATAAAAATATAAGTTAAAAAAAAAAAAAACACAACACTACTTTGCCCTAGTCCTCAGCAGTTAAAATATAAAGAACCTTACTTTTTAGCAGTTGAAGTAGTTCAGTGAAGATACATTTTTCTGCAGTGGTTAAATTGCTGTAGTAAGGGTCAAGATATTTTAGCATCTTCAGTTCAGTGCTGATATTACTGGCAGTGTCTTTCAGCAAAATGGTCCCCACCAGCAAGTGTTCTGCTTTTTGCCACTGATGGGGATCTGAAAACTGCCCATCCCCTTCCCCTGGCCTCACCAGTAAGCAGAGCATTTCTTAGCTTGTGGTGCCTTAATATGGGATAAGGACTGTAATTCTGCTTCGTGTCAAGCCCGCAGTGGTGATGAATGAGCACCGATGCTCCAAACTCCTTCCTGCTTTCAAGGAGGATGCTGCATTTTCACGTCCTACTTCTGTTGTCTCTGATATATACTTGTCCTCATGTCTCATGTGAATAAAACTAAACACTGCATGAATCCATTTAGGGACATTAGACTCTTTCACCTTCCATGAAGGCTTAATAGCTGAACAACTAACTACCTGTTTCAAGTATTAGATGAAGACTGGTAGATATAATGCTTTGTAAATATGTTGTTTAGCTATGTCAGTAGAGTTAGCAATCACATTTTGGTGTGGCAGAACTAATGTTTGTGTACCCCACAGCAACTTCTCTTAGATGACAGGCGTATGAGAACTAAATCACACAGCATGTGGATTTTCATGTACCGTATCGTTTTCCTTGCACATCTGGTTTTGTAGATTAACTCATGTATCTCTGGTACGTGTTCTTTTGTGAAAAACATAAAGCAACCTTGTAAACAGATGACAGGAATAAATGCTGATTTTGTTTACTCCATGGTTTTTGTTTATTGTATTTAATGTGCCTGTCATTTATGCTAGTAAGTAATAGAAAGAAACAGTGACTTTTTGCCAGGTACTGGCTATGAAGGTCTCTAGGTACGCAAAGAAAGAGTAATTTCCATTGAAACAAATGCAGATACTTAAGCCAAAGGTCTGCTCAGGCTCACAGCTTGTACTTTACTTACCCCTTGTAGCAAAGCCACTGCTCTCTCTGCAAATCACTAGGGCTTGGCGTACTCTTGGACAAAATCTTGCTGCATGTCCTCAGATCAGATCAGTGGAGAGGAAAGAAGAAATTTCTAGTGCTCATTCATTCAATGCAGCTGGTGCCAGTCTCTTCTCCCTAAATAGTCACACTTTGGACTGTTGGCTAGCTATTCAGTATTGCTGTCTGAGGAACACATTTATGCAATGTCCTAGTTCACTGACTAATAAAACAGCCTGAAATCAAACGGATGCTTCCTGCAGTGTTAAATTAACCTCAAATTGGACTATCTAGTTAAAAAAAAAAATAAAAAAAATAATGTTATAGGATGAGAAAGTAGGAAGCAACCTCTCACTGGCACTGGGCTATATTCAGTAGGCAGCACTTTTCTTCCAAGGCTTATACATAGCTCTGGTTGCAACACTTGAGACATTTACCATGCTTTAAGACTTGAGGACTGGCTTTGATTTCTTACAGTAGAAGTCCCACTTAATTTCAAGCTTTCCAGGTATAAGATCTAAGCATGCAACAGGACACCCCCTGGTCAATTTATAAGTTAAATTGACCAAAGAGTTACCCTCATCCCTGGGGGAGCGCCACACTTCTCACCAACACAGAGCAAAGCCAGCACAACCCAGCTGGTAGATCCTGGGGCTGGAGGGAGCAAAGAGCCCAGGAAACAATTTTCTGAGAGCTGAGTGTAGGACACACAGCTGTTGCCTCTTACCACCAGCTCACCGCAGCCCTGAAACCACCGATCCTATCAACTTGTGCTTGGTAGCCTCATTCTCAGCGTGTCCTATGTTAGGAGGCAAGAGGTTGCTCTTACAAGCAAGGCTGTGAGGCCTTTGCATGAAGGCTGCGTCCTCCCTTTCTCCTGAAAAAGTCTTCTAACAGTCCTTAATGTTATCTGTAACACTGTGTTATGTGGGATTATTGAGGTGCTGCACCCATGTTTACTTTTCATTTGCTTTTCTGAAGCCAGTAACTGTTGTTTCTTTTAGTTTTAAATGCTTTTGACCCTCATGGAGGAGTTTTTTTCCTTGAAAATATTAGCATCTGGGCTTTATAGCTGATGAGGAAGACTTTGCCGTAGTACCTCAGTCATCTCAACAGCTCCTGCTAAATAAATGCCACTGGCAAAAGTAAAATAATGGGGATAAAATAACACTCGGCTCCCTATATGTGTCTGTAAAGCAACTCCACACTTTTAAAATGTGTTCGCTAAGTGCATGTGGTTAAAAATATGTTGACTACAGGAAAAAAGTCCAACAAGGGACATTCATAATTCTTCATTAATTAATAGTCAACCCTTTTTCTCCCCCAATTATTTCAAACACCTGCTCACAGTAAATTTCCTTTGCAATTTTTTAATGCTACTTTAATATTACCCAGGACTTGGAAACATACACTGAGCTTCTCTTAGTTTTAATTATTTTCAAATTAATTTTAATTTTCTGAATATTTTCAGTCCTGCCCATTTGTTCAATAAAACTGAATTTTAATTTTAATTTTTTATTTTTTTTTTTTCTTAAAGGCCTCCTAAAGTTTCCAGAGACTGCTTTTATTGGCTGTTTTAATGAAAGGTTTTGGAAAGGGACTGGAGGCTTCCAAATTCCTCTCTTGAAGACTCCTCATCCAAAAAGAAGGGAAGGAAAAAAAAAATCACTTCACCCAGGGTGACTCACTTTTCTTGCCCACGGCAGGTACTCATTTGGGAGCTAATCCATCATGCACTAAGGGAGATGTGGGTCCCTTGGGTCTCGGTGACTTTGGTGAGAGGCGAGGACACAAGGATCCAGCTCTCACAGCTCCAGGTGATGCTGTCTCAGGGCTGGATGTGCAGAGTGCCTCTCATCATGGTCATGAAAAAAAAAAAAAGCACACAGAAACAACTTTTGACATCCTAAGATCAGAAGCAGGTTGTTTTCTGCTCTTAAATACTGCAAGCAGTTATAAGGAAATAAATGCAAGCCAAATAGCGCTGGTGTGAACCAGGGAATATGTGGACTGTCCCCCCCTCAGTGCTGGTCCTTGCCTCTGCTGTGCATCTATTTTATCCTCAGGTGCTGAGCTGCCTGGCCCAAAGCCTCCCGACCTGCACCTGTCCCCACTGGGTACATGAGGAACATGTTCACTGCCACCAAAAATCAGATGTGAAGCAATCTTCAGGGCATAACTGATTCTTATCCAGATCAGAAAGAGGAAGGGAAGGTGAACCTTATCTTTTTCCAGACTCACCCACCCCTCGCCAGATAACTTAAATGCACCTAATCTCTTTGCTTTAGGTGTCCAGTCATTGTTTCATAAACTTTTCTTTGGCTATCTCCATAACGTACGTAGGCGCGACATCTGACCACTGAAAACAGGTCATGGCAAATGATGTTCAAGGGTGATCTTGGTCCTTTGGAAACAAAAATGAGTCCGCAGAGAGGATACCAGGACACCTCACTTAAAGCGAAGCAAATTCCTTAAATATACCAATTCTATCTTGGACTGTGTAGGCTCAGGGGCTGGCGATGGCTTAGAAATATATGGCAGGGTCTTGCCTCACTGAAATGTATTATGGTTGCTGTCCGCCCGACTGGTCACTGTTCAGTGTGTAAGCATGCAGCTAGCTTGATTTCCTTGCATATCAGCGAGATGGATCCTGAGCCTGATGCCTTCCTGAGCTGTGGCCAAAATCAGCAGCCAGCCAGGACCACTGGGGTGGAGCTGGGAGCAATGTGAAGGTGATGTCCCCACGGGGAGAATCCCAAGAGGTGATGCTCAGGTACCTGCCCCAGGGCCAGGCAGCTGATGCTGAGCAAGGATGCCGCTTGAGACACCTTGCTGCAAACGGCTGCTGTGGCCGCGAGAGGTCAGCATTGTTGTTTCTTATTCAATAAAACGGTCCCTTCGATCTCTTTATTGAGGGGCTGCTCTGGAAAGTCAAGCTGTATCCAGACCTGCCCACGCTGGCTGGGGTGCGCAGTGCTGTGGCACCCCCAAGCCCCACTAAAGGACCACCTCGCCAGCCATCCATGCAGAGATGCGTAGCCTTTGAAACCCCTCCGAGTGATACAACACTTTATTTTCAGGCACTGCACTAAATACAGGTTTTAACCTGTATTTACACGATGTAGAAGGACCTAGGGAAGTGCTTGAGGTACGATACCAGAAAGGGGTCAGAGGGTCTGTGCAACATGGAGACTGGCCAAGGCAAATGTGGAGAAGAAGTTGAGGAGCCAGGAGAGCTTTTTGCTTACTGCTGTTTCATACCACTCTCACTTTAGCCACAGCGCTACCTTAGCTCCTCTGCAGAACGGGAACAGCCGACAGATCTGATTTAGGATTTGCATATAAATCAGCTGACATAAGTGGAAAAGCATGAAGAAACGTGCACACCCCTCTCATAAATAGAGAGCTCTCCACCATATGGTCCGTACATCAAGAGAGATATTAAATGAGATACTAAATGAGATATTAAATCCATTGAGTGAGATGTCAACCACTATTCTACTGGCTTAAATGGGAAGTGAGAACATTTGGCAACAACTAGGGCTGGTTCTTTATGTAGTAAAACACCTATTCTGTCTTTGCTCTGTGCACAGAAATCCTGTGGTTGTCCTGAGGAAAAGGACAAGAGCAGAGGTCTCAGGTTTGATGTGTTATCTCTTCCTCTGTTTCTATAAAAGCTAAACGAACATAACTGAAGTAGAAAGAGAAATTATATGATCTGAGAAGACTTCTCTGATGGCTATGTCTGCTGTTCAGTACATAAAATAACATAAGAACTCATGCAATTGCTTTTTAAACTTTTTTTTTTTTTTTTTTTTTTTACATTAAAAAGAATACATCTTATGTCTTCTGCTTTTTTTTTTTTTTTTTTTTTTTTTTTTTCACCTTCTAGCCTTTGGGTCTTGCCCTACATTTGCCAGGTTGAACAAATCCCTACTAGCAAGCATTTTCTCCTCACTTATGTGCTTCTAGACTGACCAAGCCATTCATTACCTTTTCTTTAAGATAATTCTATTTCCCTTTTTCACCATTTTCATGTATCTCTTTCATATGAAAATGTTTGCTTTCTGATGCCATTCTTAAACTGCAGACACCGTAATACAACACAGCATGCCATTATCTGTCACCTCAGTGTCAGGTGTAATAGAAGCATGAGGTCCTTCGTATTAATTCCCTGTCTGCCCGTTTCTGTGCTCCTGGTTGCCATTAGCCTCGCTGTTCATCAGGTCAATAACTTAGAGCAAAGACCTGCAAGTTCCTAGTGCCTGGCTTTCACCACTTGCCAGGACACAAGTTCCCAGTCCTCGAGCAGACCTGCATTCCTTTGGCACTTGGCTAACAACATCGGCGGGTAGGTGGCAGTCCCTGGGCTCCCGAAAATAAACACTGTTTTTCCATGAGTGGCCCTGCCTTCTCTCTGTGTACCAGGTGCAGAACCCATATGACAGCAGTGTCTCAGGTCAGTCCAAGGGTTTTCACCCCAATCCCTGGTGGCTGGAGCTCTATCCTTCTGATCAAAGTTTAAATTCCAAAGAAAGAAGTGGCATCGACAGAGAAGACTTGTTATGGAAATGTTGCATAAATAAAGAAAGGCTCTGTTTGTGGGGGTCAAGGGAAGGAAAACATCCACAGCAAGTATGGCAGTGAGCTAGGAAGTAATCCAGGCTTAAGAAAAGTCAGAAACCTGGCTCACTGTAAACTCACAATATTGATGGTTGTAGGAGTGAGGAAATCTAGCGGTACTACATTTGCCAGTGAGGAAAAAGTACTTTTGAGAGTTTAGCGGAATGTTTGAATGTAAGTTGGAGAAGAAATGAGAACAAATTAATCTGCTTCATTGCTTAATTGTGTTGCACCTTTACTACTACTGCCATAGTATGATGATGTCCAGGGGTCCTGCTCTGAGATCATTTTGCTTTTCCATCTCATGACTGAGAGAGTCCCTCGCCCGCACACTTTGCAGCCCAAGCAGACAAGCAAGCTGAAGACAGGGAAGAGAACAGAGGTGCAAAGTGGCTTGGCCAGAGTTTGCTCCCATTCCAGCCCTGCTCACATGCTGCTCTCCTTGTCTAAAAAAGCTGCATTCCCAGCTGCTGGCCACCACCCACCCCTACCACCAGCAAGCCCCTGCCACCCAGGTGTGCTGCTTCACCACTCGTGTGCACGCTCCCCAGCCTTTCCCAAGCAAAAACAGAGCTCAGGCAGTAGATCATTGCTAACCCAGCTCATGCTGACAGAGAGCAGCTAATAAACACTCACAAATGCAGCTCTGGCAGCAGCTCTGGCAGAGGGAAGATGATGAACAGCCAGGGGTGGGATGAAGCTTCTCATGTCCACAGCCAGCTCGGCTGCAGCCTGGTGGACCAGCGAGCACGTTCTGTGGAAGAGCTTCAACTCCAGCTTCTGGTGCTTACCCCAGCTGCAGCTCCTGCTGCCTGCACACTTCTCTGGCACGGGCAAAGAATGTGGCTAGGTCACCTGAAAAAAAGTGGGTGATTCACTGGGGACATGAATGTGAGTCCCAGCAGCTCAGCTGGCCATCGACAAATCTATTGGTCGTCCGGAGGATAAAATGGGTAAAGGAGGGGAGAAGACTGCAGAAAATAGTTTGTTACAAATAGGCAAAATCAGGCAGCAGAAGGTGGAGGACGCAATCCTACTCACACTCTGCTTCCTGCTGTGGTGAGCACCTCTGAAGGCAAGGCAACGTTACAGGGGATTTGGCTAGACAGGGTTGGGGGCCTTTGTTATGCTGGTTTGTGGGGAAGGCTCTCACCACAGCCCAGTGAGAGGTCAAACACCAGCCTGATTCTCCTGTCAACCCCAACCTGTGTTCATATATTTGCATTTAAATGGGAAAGGCTCCACGCTGTATGGCATGTGCTGACACCAAGTTTCACATTCAGCTGTCACGGGGTGCCTAACCAGCATAGGCATGAGGGATGGCCAATCTAAAAAGACAGCCATGGTGAGATGGGCAGCATCTTCTCTCTCTGCTACCACCTGAACCACAGGAATAAGGAACAGGCCGAAAGTGCTGGCAAAGCAGATGGAGGGAGGCCTTAATTTCTTGAGCAAACTCCTGAGTGGTAGCATACTCCACGTAAAGGCAGCACTGTTAATTTTGAGCATCAAAGCTTCAACACCTTCCTAAATCCTGAGAGTGGCTTAAAGATGCTGAGACTTCTTAAAAAAAAATAAAGTATAAGTCAATTTCTTTTTATTTTCCTTTGGGTTTTGGAGTCTTTGGGGGAGAATTTTCTTCCTCTTTGTTGCAAAAATAAAGGTTTACCTTTTGCTCTGAATGAATGCAGAGAGCCTTCTGGAATCCCTTGATTCCAGCTTCTGGCTCTTTAAGGGAAACACCAAAAGTCATTAAGATGTGCAATTAAATCATGACCGTGGCTAACACAGCAAATATAAATGCAAACCCTGCCCTAGAGAACAAAGACCCATTCATTCTGCCTAAATTGGTTTTGAGACTTGCTTGCTGCTTCTTTTTTTTTTTTTCCCCCGTCCTTATTTCTTCAGAACGCTGGGGAACTTTCTTGGCTTGCGCCACATCCTGGATAGTTAGAAAAGCCCATGCTCAGCAGCCTGAGTCCGCCTTGCCTCCTGTCTGCCACCCCTCTAGAAAAGCAAGGCTACAGGCAAACGTCAGCAGAGAGGGAGCAAAAACAAAGAGCCTTGATAACTGAGGTAAAGTGGCCATTGTGCAACTACGAACGATAGGGGTAGAAATATAGGAGCTGGAAATGTCAAAAGGCAGCTGAGGTTGCATTTCTTATTGGAAGTAATAGGTGAGGGAAGATCAGTCGTCGGCAGGCACTCTTACTTCATACATCGAGAAGGATTTGCCAGCAAAGGATATTAACGACCTGAAAGTGAATTGCAAGTCCACAAGGGAAATCTGAACTGAAAATGGAAAAGACAGAAAGCTAGGCAGGGGGATTTGTATTGGGTTAAACTGTCAACATTTAGAGATGGATGGATCACTGTAGCTCAGACTAGGAGAAAAAAACAAAACAAAGAAAAAAAAAAGAAAGAAAGAAGAAAAAAAACACCTCTCAACAAAGAACCCAAAATAAACAGCAAACCACAACACCAGTGTCACCCTTTACCCCAAATTTAAGGCCCTGTCAGCTTGACCTTTTTTGCTTGGTCATGAATGTGCAACAGAATTGGCTTGAAGGTTAAAAGTGGCAGTATACAAAGGGACAAATTGCCTCTGCCACCTTTCAAAAAATGTTTTTGTCCCTTCTCTACATTTCCCTCCCCCCCTCCTTTTTTCTAACTCTTGAAAGTCAGTTTCATCTCTCTGGTACTCAGTGAGATTTCCCTGCCCCACCACCTGTTTCCAGATGAAGGAAATTCAGAAGGTAGTGCATCGAAAGGGGCTGTTGGCCAGGTAGGTGGAAGGGTGAAATCCTTGGGGATGTGTTTTTTTGGAGACCACAGTATGTACTGGAGCGCTCTGTTTTATAGTCCTATCTCTGTTCCTGTCATGAATATATATTACAAGATGTAATCTGTGAAAAACATCTCCCATATTTTTCACTCAACAAAAGTTCTCTATTTAAACAGGAGGACCACACATTTGAGATATTATGCTCATGCTGCAATTTACAGGATGGACTTGGGCTTTTTTTTCCCCCCCTTCTTAGGAATCATTTAAGTTCCAGGCATTTCCATGACTATTTATGCCCTTTAATTCCTGCAAACTGGCTGAGTGCCTTGGATTTGTCTTCCTCTTTCTGCAATGAGGCATGGTCCACTTGGGCCCTGTAGCTTGCTAATGCAAAAAGTGGCCATGTGTGAGCCAGAAGAGGGGCCATGGGGGGGGACCAGGGGGTCCGTGCTCCCGGCACGGGGCAGGTCATGGGAGGGCCCTGCCTGGGGTTTCACGAGCCTCTCATGAGAAGACAGTTGAGTGCCGGTCCAAGGAACAACATAAAACTGGCACAAAAATCCTTTTTCTTTCAAGCTACAGGGTTTTTCAATCAACTACAGATTCTAGCTGCAAGTTGTGAAATTTGGCTGCTGCTTAGGTTTAATTTATTAACAGTTTAATCCAAATTTACAGGAGATTAGCCAAATTTGTTACTGCGCATGGCCAAACTAGAAATTGGTCCTAGTTTCACCGGAGATAGAGATTCCTTATAAATTCCCCAGGATGCCTTGATTTTGGATGTATGAGAAACATAGAACCACCAAAATGCAATCCACCACCCCGTTCCACTCTTTTCTCTTACAGTCCTAAATGTAAGTTGTGCTGTGGTGTGTGGAAAACATTTACACAAATTTCCCACACTTTCCCAAATCTTAGTCTTTATTCCAGGAGAGCATGTGAGTTGGCTTTTTCCCAAAGTCATTCAGCCACTGCTAAATAAGATAGACGAAGGAAGTAGGCTACTTCAGGAGCTCACACCAGTGTTACGAGGGTTGATTTTCATATTAACAGGATACCAGTCAAAACTTCCTTCATGTCATCTTTCTGGTGGCATTTTTTCTTAAATCCTTTGTGTTCTCTCAGAAGCATCGCCCCACATTTTTTTCCTGACAGCATTCCTAGCGTTCTTAGCTGCATTATGGTCAACCGAGCTGGTCAAAAATGCTATACAACATTGGGATTTTCCAACTCTTTAAAATAAAGTTTAAAAGTTTACACAAGTAGTAAACGTGTTCTGAAAGCCTCTTATATAATTTTGTTGCTTTTAAGCAAATAAGTTGACTAGATAAAGCACTTTAAGCAGCTAGGATTGAGCATGCCCATTCTGTATTCTCATAAGAAAGGCTTAAGACACTAAGAAGTTCAGCCTACGATAAAGGCTCCCAACTTTCATCCCTTAGCTCAGTGAATTGTCAACTACATCTCCACAGACCGAAGAGACTGCTCTGGCTGCTTCAGTTTTATGCCAGAAAGTGAGCAGACGTGTTTTCTGGGATGTCCAGACAGATGGGCTCATTTCTGGAGCATTTCTTCTGTCAGGACATGAGAAAGAACAGAATATTGGTCAAGGATGGGATTCAAGAGAAGAAAAAAATACACTTATTAGCCAGCACCGTAGCAGAAGGCCAATGGAGTGAGCATGGAAAGGAGGTGGGCGCAAGCTCTGAGGAAGTTCCCCCCTTCAGTATTTCAGTGGATATCTGCATCACTTTGGATCACTTTTTTTTGTTGTTTGTTTAATATGACTTGGAAGAAGAATCAGATTTTTGCCTGTCTAGGAAACGTCAGGCACCAGTTAAAACACACCCTGGTTCAGCAGAAACCAAAGCCCAGACGCACAAAGGTTTTTGGACACCTCATAATGTGCCTGTGGTCCTGGCTTCCACTCGTTGCAAACCAGGCATGGGAACCAGGAAGGGGCTGCAGCTTCTCACACCCACGTCTTCCCGGGTCCAGAAAGCTGCCTTCATAAAGAGAAGCCGTGCTGCTGAACTTCACAGGGAGCAAGAAACCACAGGGCACAGCCAGAGGAAGGCCCGGTGGGCAGAGGCTGGAGAAGCAGGCCACAGCACCTGGAGCAAGAGGCATAGAGGCAGGAGCTCACCTGAGGCGTGGAAGGGTCCCTTGGGCTGTCACATCCAGCTGGGGCTGGACCTTGGGTGGTGCTGGCTGAGTCACTACTGGCAAGTGATGACCCAGTGAAGTCACCCAGACCGCTTCATGCGAGTCACTGCTTGCTGGTACAGACCTCCCAGCCCACCTCTCCTGCGCTCTTGGCAACAGAACCTAGAGTGAAAACAAATAAATAAAACAAAAAGTAAGAATGAAAGAATAAAACCATCTCCCTCAACCCCCCAGCTAGTGTTTTCCAATATGTTCAAAGCCTTTGAATGCAAAATACTTGGAACTTATTTTCAGAAAAAGTTCCAAAGGCTTCCCAAAGCCCAGATTTGTCTAGACTCTCCCATCCTCAGTGCAGGGAAACAGGGTGAATGGATAGGGTGTGATACAGACTTTTCTGAAAGTTTGTTTGGATTTCAGGAAGTGAACAAGATAAGCCAAATGGCCCTTTCCTGCTTTTGCTCTTTAAATTTCTTTATTTATTTTTTTTCTCAATAAGTCCTGACAAGAAATGCTTGGAATAAAGAAAACTCAGATGAGTTTGTTGAGCTGCTCCCCCCACTTCACCTCTCCTTTAAAAAAAAAAAAACACCCACACACAAAACTGGGAGATAGCACCAAATCAGTCTTTATTAGCTGAGCCCCCGGGCACATATGAAAGCTGTTTTCATTGCCATTCCTGCAGCATAGAACATTATTTTCCTTCTTTTTCAATCTCTTTCAAAGCTTGCAGGGGGACTGAGAAATAATTCACTACAAAATACATCATGGACATGGAGTATCTAATCAGAAGGGGGAGAAAGGAAATATTCTTTATCATCTTGAGTGTCACAGGTGCTGAAGTGTGAATGAGCCCTTTGAAGACACATCAGCCTTGCTGCTAGAAAAGCCTGAGAAAAGACAAATCAGTGAGGCCATTCTCCAGCCCAGCTGCCCTGCATCCAACAAAGGTGCTGGGGACTGTGTAATAACCAGTTACAGATATCCCTTCCTTGGACGGCTTTGTTCCTGTGTTTTGGCCAGTATACTCGTTTATTGGTATAAGGTCTGCTGAAGGAAGCTTCCTTCTCCTTCTGTTTTTACGCAGTCTAATGTACCTGTGTCTGACCCTTTCTGTCCTAATTCAGACAGACCTCAGAATTTTAGGTCTGAGAAATCTGGATTTCATACTGGGGTACCTATATCTATAACCTGTTTGTTTGTTTATTTGTTTATTTATTTATTTATTTTTCCTGTGAATGTTCCTGTCTAGGATAGAGTATTTTTAACTGAGAGAAAAAATCAGATGTCCCAATATAAATTAATTTTATTTCCCTTACCCAACTCCAGTACTATCATACCACACCAGCTACCAGCTCTGTGGCCTTGCTCCTGTTACAAAATGCAAACATTTGCCAGCAGCACATTTTAGAAAGAAAGAATTTTAATACTTGATCAGAAAAATCTCTGGAACCCTGCATATTATTGTAAGTTGGAGGCTGGGGAAATAAATTCTTCTCCTCTGCTGGAACATGCTGACCTTCCTCCCCTCTTGTTTGTTTGTATGATCCTAATGAATTTCTTATTTGAAATTGACACCACCTAAAAGTGTTTCCTAGAACTAGTTTTTTAAAGCAGCTTGATAAACTAACTCTAGAAGTTACTTGGGTATTTGAAGGTCATTTACTGTAATAGAGGCCTTTCCACCAGCAGATGTTACCATAGCATAACAGGAAGATTGAGAAAGACTACAGTAACAAGGATATTGATGCCACTAAAGGAAAGTAAAGGTTAATGCACCAGATACTCTTTGAAAAGATGATAAATGCTCAGAATGATTTGAGATCTGTAGCAGTGATGTGAGTGTCATGTAATATAGGATTTGTAATGATAAGACATTGTTCAGAAAAAAAAAGTGTTGTTTTTTTTTGTTTGTTTGTTTGTTTGTTTGTTTGTTTGTTTTGGACAGACCACTAAGTCATTTGCTAGTAGTTGGTGCTTCATTCATTGAAGATACATCCCTGTTGTGAAAGATATAAATACTGAAAAACTCTTAATCATACTGCACATATAGCAGTATGAGCATCTGCTCACCCCTTTCCAAGGGGCTTCTTCTCAGCTTTGGAGATCTTTAAAATGAGGGAGGAACAGTTTATTTTCCATGTTTCTTAACTGAAAATTAAGAAAAAATTTTGATTGCCTTTTCGATGAAGAAATCAATAGGGAATTATGATAGTTAGACATTATCTAGGTTCAAAAAATACCCAGCTTTTCTTTAGCTGCCTAAATACCTTTCTATATTTGTATCTATTTGCCTAATCATTTTCTTCTAACCTGTCCTTAATTCACCAGCCGTATTGAGTCTGATTCTCTTCAACTGTAAAACAGAACTAATTCTGTACTATAATGGTGCCATAAATTCAAAGAAACTGCTGTGTGAAATCATTCCAAGACTTTCAGGTAATATACACTCTAGCCATGCTATCTCTACAATGCCAGGTAATCCTAGACGTGTTTTGGGGGTATTTGTGTGTGTGTGTGCATGGTGCTGTTACATCTTCACTAGGAGGCATTCCACTACAGAGCTGCTGTCAGATCATGAAGCTGTGACCTCCCCAGCAGTTCAGTCCTTTGCAGACTCAAATATGCTAAAAAGCATTTCCAACCTTTTTTTTTTTTAAGTTTAAAAAAAGTTTTTTAAAAAAAAAAAAAGAAAAAAGAAAAAAGAACAGTATATATGTTTCACCACTTACTCTGCTGCAGCCACTATTTTGGCTTTTTCTCTCATTTTGTTTCTTTCAACTATTAGTTTGTTTCCCTGGTGGGAAAAGAAATGAGAGTAATGTACAGACATCATAACAGGCATCGGGTTTAGGATATCTGGAACAAAGACAAGGATGTTGTCATTTGGACAGAGAACGGTGGTATAAAGAAAGAAGAACCCAAAGAAATCTGAGTCAAATGAAGGAATCGTAGACCACTCCAACTAGCTAATTATCATGTATTTTGGGCTGCCCAATTGCTAGTGACATATACTTGCCTCAAAATTTCAAGAACTAAATGCTTAAAATGTGTGTTCAGTACACCGCAAAAGTGTCTTCCTTATGCATTTACATATCCAATTATAAGTGCCCAGATTTAACCAGTACCTGTAGCAAATAGGTATTTTCCGTAAAGCTACGACTGCTTCAGCTGTGCCTAAAATGGCTGAGGGGCCAAGGACACTCTTTTCAGTGTGGGTGGCTATGCAAAACCCAAACCCATCTGGGAGGCAGTTAGACTGCAAGTCTCAATTTGTCATGCCTAATTTCACCATTTATGGCTGCAATACATTATGTTTGGTGAGGGAGTATCAGCAGCATACCATGCATTAATCCAAAGGCTGAATTCCTTAGTAGATTAAATAGCCTTCATCTCTGATAAGTGACTGCATTTCTGTTGCACGAACAGTGCTGTGAAGCCCATAATGCTGTTAATAGCTGGGAAAGAGTGCAGCATGAGAAAGTCCCTCTCCAGACTCACTTCCTCAGGATGTCATTTGGATTTAGAAATATCTGTGGGCTGCAAAGCTTCCACCCACGTTTCTAACTTCAGTCTTTCCTGGATGCTTGAGTTCCCTTAGGACCAACATATCATGGTATACCAAAAAATATTATATATATAACTTTGCCCTCTAGATCAGCAGTGCCATCTGGAAGAACCCTTTGTTTTACTGGCAACAGCAAATACACATGTTATCTAAAGCTGCCAGATCAGCAGAAAAGAAGAGCTTTTCTCTTTGACAGCAGCTGTAGTTGTCTGGGCTAAAATACCTCAGATTAGTATGAAAGTTTACCACAAAATATCCCCATCCTGCCCAAAACATGCCCTTTCTCTCCTTACCTTCCAGTCTTGGCAGCATGTGAATGCTTATTTTCCCAGTCTGTCACATAAGAAGCCCTTAAGAAACGTTCCTTCCTCAGTCATTTCTGCTAACTCCATACAAAAGGTTAAAATCCAAGGGGACAAAAATACAGAAAACTATTTATCAAGGGAAGAGAGCAAATTATGTTTCTATGCACAGAAGCAATAGAGAGTGGTCTACAACCAAAGTTCTAAGCCAGCACTGCTTTTAGGTCTGAGATAATTGCCAAAGTATTTAGCAGAACAGAATGCTGTATTTTATGGTGCTCCCTCTGCCTGAAAACTGCTACTTAATGGACTGGGGTGACAGTAAAAGGCACATTTCTAAAAATGTGGGCAGCTGAACTATGCTCTGAAGATTAAGACATGCCTCCATATTATGGAAACTGAAATAAGTGTGGAATTATTGTTTTTTAAAGAGAAAGATAGTCTGCTCTAGCTTCACTGTTGGATCTAAAATAAAATAAAATAAAATAAAATCACGCTAAGCTCTCACTGGCTTCTGAGACGTTATTAATAGTAAGTCAAATTCTGCAGTCTTTCTGTCACATCCTCCGGTTGCAGATATCATTGAAGGCGCACTTTGGTCTCTTTGCATGATTGTTGAGATTCTGTTGGTGATGTTTGTGGTTCTGTTGCAGGCAACACCAAGCCGTGTGGTGCAGTCAACACGCCGAAGGACAGGGATGCCATCCAGAGGGACCTGGACAGGCCTGAGAGGTGGGCCTGTGTGAACCTTGTGAGGTTCAACAAGGCCAAGGGCAAGGCCCTGTACCTACGTTAGGGCAATCCCAAGCACAAATACAGGCTGGGTGGAGAATGGGTGGAGTCATTAGATTAACTCTCCATGTCCAAGCAATTTAACATAACTCTTACTGCTCATGCAGAAGCTAACTTCACAGGATCTCTGATTGCATTGCCTTGGCAATGGTGTATATCGGGGTGCTGTTTTACATATATACTGGACACAAGAACCCTCTTTAAACATCATGTGAAAGGCTTTTGTATTGTTCTGTCCTCTTTCCTCCAACAGTAAATTTCCTACCATGGCTAAGTTCCCATACCAAACTGTAAAGTGCTTTTACTGGTGACAGGCCAGGGAGTGGAATTGTTCCCTGAATTCTCCCAGACATTGTCCTTTCTCAGACTTCAGGAGCAGGACAAGTTGGCCAGGATTTACGTATGAGTGGTACTTTACCTGCTGTTGCTGACAGCCCCTGCCCACATGGGGATGACATGTAGGATACATTAAAGACCTCCCTCAGTCACAGCTTCTTTATGAAGGGGTCATTCAGGAAGGCAGGGACAAATGCTTGGCTCCTTTGCTCCCTCCTACATCTTCTATAAAGGAGTGCATTTCCATCTGAAAAGCGCAAAGTGCAAATATAGTCACTGATACTACTGTGACTTGTCACTTATTAAATCAACCCTGAGAGCTATTCTCAATGTTTGCTTGATGCCTGATCTCTTTTCTGTTTGTTTGTTGTTGTTTTTTTTTGTTTGTTTGTTTCATTGACTGCAGTCTTTGGGACCGTATTTCAGGGAACCTTGCATAAAAATCAGTTCTTTAGGAGGTTGGGTATGTAGATGGTGGGTGAAAAATGAAACCTCTGTTCTTCTCTTGCTTACACAGCTTTCTTGTACTGAAGATACTATGGTTGAATTAGAAGAAAATAAAGGAGTATGAGCTTCAATGGCTAGTCCAGGGAAGTGATGAACATTTCCTGTCTGCAGCAATGTACATAGCTTGCCAGAGCAGTGAATACTGAAGTCAGAAAAGCTCTTCAGGAGCAACATTACATGTGTAAAAACAAGCCTTTGGACTGCAGTTTGGTGAAGCTCACCCCTGTTTACCTTTTCTTCCATGGTAATTTGGTTGTCATTCTGCATTAATCTGTGAAATGATGTCATACTAAAAAACAAACAAACAAACAAAAAACACTCTAAATTTTAAACATTAAGGATGTTGAAATCTATCACCCACCATGATCTGAAAATGAATCTGAAATGGTCTTTAGTACCACTTGAGCACGGTCTGTCCTCACAACACACTTACAGGCTGGTGGGTAAGCTTCCATCTGCAAAATGATCATACTTTCAAGAATTTGTGTACACACACGTAAATATTATTCACTTAAAAAAATAAATAAACAAGTAAAGAACAATCATACAAACCAACCAACCAAAAAACCAACAACCCTTGAGGGTTTTCCTCATAGTCGGGAAGATAAAATTTATATCTGATATCTAGATATTTATATTATTAATTTATATTATATTTATATCTAGATAAATTTATATCTGACCCTGACATGGAGATGCTGGATGCTCATGCAAAATGGCTAGAGCTAGACTGTACTACATGGGACATAAAGAGCTTGTGCACAGGCTAAGACTGTGGTAAGGGTGACTCCAGCATCACAGCCAGAAAGAGGAAAATTTGAAGAGCAGAAATGTGTATGGACCCAACTTTCTGCTTCATTATCTCCCAGAGGAAGACACTGCAGAAACTGCTTTTGCCTCTCTTATCTCAACATGCCCAAAGGATCCTTGAAAAGATTTCCTTGCCATAGGATTCAGGACAGTGACCTGGACTGTTGAAGCTTCCAGCACTTTTAGAAAATCACATGCATCAGTCTGAGATTTGCAGCTCTGACCATAACTACCTTAACATGCCTTTCTTAGAGCCTAAGTGTGGCAGCCTCTACCTGCTTGTTGGGTAGCTGGTGGCTGGTAAGGACACTTTTCTGTAGGGTATTACAGGGCTTTTATGGGCAACATTAGCACTAGATGGTGTAATGAGTCTCCCAGCCATAGCCCTAATGCACAGCTGGGATCACTGAAAATCGCTCTGAGTTGTGTCCTCTCTTAGCTTAATTCTTGTTTCTGTTTGAGGGCATTTGAGTGCACATTTTACCTCCAGGGTAGGTGCATGTGAGCCATGACCAGGCTGTATATGGCATTCCAGGACAGGCCTTTCCCACCACTAAGCTGCTTCATTTGTTGGCAATAACTCTTCACTGGACTGGAGAAGGTGAGGTCTAGAGGTCAGGGCATTTATGTGGGAAGAAGCAGATCTGCGTCATTCATCCCAAGGGAAGCCTTTGTGTGTGGCCTGAGACACTATCACTCACTTTCTCCCTGGCATACTGGCTATTTTTGCAGGTTCAAATTACTTCAGAGGGAGGAAAGATCTGAACCAGGGTCTCCCAGATCCTCGGTGAGTGCTGTAACTTTTCAGCCACTGGGGGAAGATGGTGACAGGGGACCACCTTCTTTGACTGTGCCTTCCGTAGGCACCCGTCCAGCTGGCATGTCCAAGATTGGCTTCACAAGTGAAACAGGCACAAAACAAGTTTTAGTGGATCGTGGCAAAACCCAGGTTTGGAGTGCTTGCTTTGCAACCTAGCACAGTAAATGAGAGGTAAACACTGTTGAGACTAAGAGCCTGAGCTTTGGGTGGCTGGAAGATGGCAGTGGCAGAAATGCAAGTGACAAGGGACTTCACACAACTAGGTGGTAGCTGAGCAAGGGCTTTGGGCACTCTCAGGTGCAGTATTTAAGCCTCCCAAGCCTTTTGAAACTGATACCAGTGTGTTTTCCTCAGGCAGAGCCCTCAAAATCAGAGTCCCCAAACTTCATCAGGGGCTTTGCCATGCAAAGCTAAATCCTCAGTGCTATCTACAATTCAAGTAGCATCCAAAATGAGCCCATTCTCATCTCCAGTCCCACATACACTCCCTGGTGCTTGGTACATTTGGGGCAAGGGTGTTATTGGCTACCACACTCACCTTTAAGGAAACGAGGGAATTTTCTGGCCTTGTCTACTGCAAGTGGAAGGAGAGACTCCAGGGGATCCTATACCATAATGAACCTAAATCCATGGATTAGCTTCCTCTGGGCTTTGGCTTCTGTAGAGCCATTACATAAGTATGAGAGCTACATAATACATAGGTGAGACAAAGAGCTCATAAGACTGCATAGCAGGGAGCAGAGCTAGAAATGGTAAAGTATGTTTTTCCATCCTGCTAGGAAAAAAAAAAAAAAAGAGAGAGAGAGAGAGGAGGGTTGGCTGGAGGTCTGTCAGAAACAAATGCAGGCATTGAGACCCGTGCTCTCCTGCAGAGTTTGGTACTGGCTAAGTCATCTCTACTGGGGTCTGGCAAAGACTGGTGCAAGTGAAGAGGCTGAAAGGGAGTGATTATTTAGCACCAGCAGGTTTGTGAGTCTCCGCAGCAGAGGGATTAATGTGTGATATGCCAGCAAATCATGGCATAATGCTGACACTGCCACTTTGGCTTCAGTGGATCTCAGCTGCAGGAGTTATGCAAGCACAGCTGTAAACAGAGGTCTGCTGTTACTATCTATAGAAGACCAAATGTGACAGGGAAGCCCTGAGTGTCCCATGCAAGGGTATGTTGTTTTTTATGAGTCAAAGGTCTCCTTGGGTTTTACTCAGAAGCGGACTGTGCAAACCAATAGTAGGATAGGTGAGCAGTTCCCCAGAGAATTCATCCCAGTGTGACTAAACCTCTGCATAAGTGCATGCAAGCATGTACAAAGGTTATGAAAACTGGCTTACAGCATTTGCTCCATTCTCATGCATGGAAATTCTCATTGAAGACAGTAGGAGGCTTTTGCCAAAGTAAAGACTGAATTAATACCCAAACATTTTGTCGTTACAGCCTGTCTCTTATTTACACTAATGTTCTTCTGGACAGTTGTGATATCTGAAAAGAGCTTGGCACCCAACTTACCCAGCATACAATCCATCTAAATGGTCATAATAAGGTAAAAAAGACTCAGCATAAATGTGGACCTGTCCCTTTCCAGTTTCTGTTGACAGATTTCATTAATAAGTCTGGAAAAAAAACATTCCTTCAGGGAAAAAAAAAAATATTTTAAGAACATTGAAGCTGTCTCAAAACATACAAATATTAGTCAGCTTAGAAACAAAAAAAGAAGACTCTGCTTAAAAAAAATTCAGTGCAGGAGTGCATAAGGCATTATGCATTAGGGTGTAATGACTAAGGGTTAAATTCTGTTGGGGACTTGAGTGTGTCCTGCCTGGAAATCTGTGGTAGTGCAAAAGCAGACAAACCCTGCTCAGCCACCAGCCACCACAGTGTTTTG
Organism: Aythya marila; assembly: GCF_965140915.1. NCBI lineage: Eukaryota > Metazoa > Chordata > Aves > Anseriformes > Anatidae > Aythya > Aythya marila. Next base: position 80,570,644 of record NC_139043.1, read on the forward strand.
ATTAAAAGCTCCCTGGGGAAACTGGGAGAGGACGTGGGCGCAGGACTCAGACAGAGTTACCGAATCCCCAACCTCACAGCTGTCAGGGGACAAGACCAGCAACTGGAAACTCCTGCAGAGCCAGACCACCCCTTTGGCTTCTTCCACCCCTACACCACCCCCGAGGCAATCCATGGGGCAGATGGCACCTGCTCTGGAAGGGGCAGAGGAGAGGGCAGCAGAGCATGGCTGGAGGGCTGGGACAAAGCCCAGGAGGGCCCGGCCTCTGTCTAGTTGGCAAAAGCAAAGGAGAAACCTAGGCACTGAAAGAAGGAAGTCACAAGGACACCAGGCAGCAAGCCCAGCAAGGACCATAGGTTGCAAAAGGCGAAGGCTGAAATTTAGGGACAAGGAGGTAGTGGCGTGGGTAAGAAGCAGCAGACAAAAAGGGTCAGCTCTGCAGAGTCTACCTCCAACCCGTGCTCTGGGCCCATCTGGATATTGTTAGGCCCCCTGCCCACCCACCCACCATGCCTGGAACGTGCAAGTACCTTATCTTGCATTTCTTGTAATGCAGAACACCAACTTCTTTTTATGCTTCTTGGCACAGTTTATGACCTTTTTACAACTCCTTCCCTGTCAGGATATAGGCCATAAAGATATTTTAAATGGCTTCTCTTGGTGGTGATCTATTAGTTGGAATAATGGCTCCATATGCAAAATATGAACCCATAACCACTGCAAGCTAGCCCAATACCTTCACATCATTCAAACCTTACTTTGAGAGCCACTTGTGCTTTGAAGCTACAAGAAAATAGCCAGCAAATATTTAAGTAGAAGGGCCGTTGAGCATAATTTATGTAACCTTTCCCATTTTCAAACTGCAATTACCTATGTAGGGACTGGATGAATAGTGGGTTTTCAGTTCAGTTGCTGAGCAGAAGTATCAGAGGAAAAAAACATTTGGTTTAAACCAAAGCAGAATTTTTCAAATTTTCTTGAAATGCAAAAAGACTGGAATTATTTATTTTCTGTTTTAAATTACTTAATCCTTTTAAAATGCTTTAGAAGCTCTAGATTGCCTGTGAAGTGAAAAATGTCATTTCAGAGTGAAAGTCCTGGTGTCCCATCAGCCTTCAGAGAGGTTTGGCTACGCTAAACTTATTGCTCTGGAAGATTATCAGGACAAGCTGCTTCAACAATTCCAATTCCTCCCATAAATGCATAATATTTTCTCAAAAGTTATTATTCTGATTTGCAAAAAGCCCTGTCCCACCCTTAGAAAAAAATATTTTTTATACTAATTTGTTGTTCAAAAGAATAAAAGACCAAAATACTGTATTGTGTTTGCTCCTGACTATTATTGTCCTGACTTCTCTGTCTCCTTGATCTGTCTACCCTATACTACCCATCCATTTGCATACTTTGGATCCCAAACCTTTGGGATTATGTTGGTTTTGTTGGCCTAGAACACAGCCATCTCTACCACCAATGCCTGAGCAGAGAACGATGTTTTCACCCCTGGTACAGGCATACATCAACATCAGTAAAGAGGTTGCACCCATGTTGCAAGGAGGAATTAACAGCAGCAAAACTTTGTCCATTCATCTAGATAACTTAATCAAGGTGCAGTGAGCATAAAATTGGTTCTTTCCTGAATATCTCTTAGTCTTCCTCTATCAAAGGAAGAAGAGTGCCTGTACTTGGAGCCACAGACCAACATGTTGGTGATGTCCCTGATTTCTCTGTTTTTTATTCTTCCTTAGTGCTGCTCACATGCTTGATGTGTTGCACAATATACCAGCTAGCCAGAAAAAAAATATATATATATATACATATGAATCCAACACGAAGGACAAGATCTATCAAAAGCCTGTGGAACAACCAGGGCAGAGAATGGCTGCTTCTTAAACCTTTCATGGACCTTCTATGGTAATTCACAGCACTAACAGGTTTTGGGGTGAAGAGATTTTTAACCCTAACTGCACGTTATTTATTCAACCACTATGCAAAGCATACTGCTATATTTTTATGAACAGACAATTGCAAACTGTTGTATATGTTTATATCTGTATCTGTTTATATATGTATGTTTAGAAATCAACACATGAGTATTGTTGTGGGTTATCTGCCTCAGAATTAAATAAGAAACGCCAGACAGTGTTAGATATTGATGTTATAGGAGAAATACTTATCAAAAGCTCTTCCTCACTTCAGTAGCACCACTGAGAAAATTGCTGGCTGTATTATGGGGTGACATGCCTTGGCCAAATGCAGAAAAATTGTTAGAGCTGAAAAATTGGATGGTAACTATGAAAGGCTCCCATTTGCAAGAGCTGGTGAAATGCCTTTTATTGCTTTATTTTCCAGCTCAGGAAGGTAATCCCCACTGCAGGAGTCCAACTAATATTAATGGCAGTCATACACCTTAAGCATCCTCGCACAGCGCTTTGGTTGGTGATCTGGTGGACTTCCCTCAGCTTTCTTCACCTGCTTACCTGGGAGATGAGGAGTAGCTGACCAGACAGGCAGGACCTTAAAACTAAAACCAGCCTATTGTATTACATCAGGTCTCTATCACCTGCTCAACCTTCCTCACATAGAGCATGACCCTGTTGGGGTCTCATGCCCTTTGCAACTGCTTTCTCCCATGCCCCCTCCTCCCCCAAAGGGAAGTGGTTGTGTGGTTAAAGTTTAGAAAGTGGTTCTCTGCAGCTAAAAAACGTGTGGTTTCACCCAAACCATAAAATATCTCAAATCATTGGGATTAGTCCTTTTCTGCTTTCCCGTGTGCCTTCAATTAGCCTCATGAAAGTGAACCCGCAGCTTTAGGACCGAAAATAGCTGGAGCGAAGTGACGCAGGCTTTGCCCGAGATGAAAGAGTGGCTTCCAGAAGCCTAATTAAAAGCAACTGAGAAACCAGCACTTGATACAGCCTTTACTCACCTGAAAAAATAAACGGAGAGCTGCAGCAAGGCTTCGGCGCAGCGTTGTGGGAAAGGGGCTGGAGGTTTTCGCCTGGGTCACGGGAAGGCGCAGCTCTGCCAGAGCACAAAATCTTTCTGTTTCTCCCTGCCCCAAGTCAGGGGGAGGTCAGCCAGCCAGGAGAGGCCACCAGCAGTTCTTCACACCACGGTGGGTGACAAGACAGCAGGACCTGACTCCCTGGCCACCCCGCTCTGCTCCCAATCTGTCTCGGCATCCCAATCGCACTTTAGCAGAGAAAATAAGCTTTAGATGAGTTTTCCTAATTTTTCTGCAGGCTTGTGTTTGTAAGCAACCTTATCCCCACTCTAAAATAGTGCACAGATATATGTGTCATTTAGAAAACAGCTGGGCAAGCTGACAAATTACTGAAAATTACTTTTCTCTTTTAAACTGCACTGACATTGGGATTGTAAATGTGAAGCCCTGAACCATCTCTATGAAACTCCACTAATTTCACCTTTTTTTGCCTTTAAATTCCACAGGCTTTTTCTATCAGGTATTCCTCTCTCGACTCACCTGCAGTCAAGATTATAGGGGCAGGGCATAGTGAAAAAAAAAAAAGTCCTGAAGAAAAGTTTAATCACAAGGTTTAATCACTTCAAAAGTACTTGCTCTGGCCACCTTCCAGATTTTTGGTGCTTGATCTACTTTCTCATTAAGGTGGATAATTCTGACTGGAAAAAAAAGGCCCTTCAAAGAATGTAAGAGAACTTCACAGTACGGATTTGACACTCTCAAACCAAAAACTGCCTGGTTTTCATTCTGAAAATAAAAATATTTCAATATACAGTTCACAAAAATTAAAATCTAGTTGACAAACGGTCCAGGAAATGAATACCTTTCATAAAATCTTTGGTTCACAATGAAATTTTTATTTTTATTTTGATAGGGTGGAAAAATATTCTTTGCAGAATAAAGTGAAAATAAAAATAAGAAATACTGTCTTTTTACCAATGACCTGAAAAATCAAATAGATGATCAGCTTTGTGTTTGCACATTAACTCAGATTGCTGTCTGCACTAACAATGAAATGAGTCAAGAATTTATACCTGTGTAAAGAAGTGAGAAGCTGTTTGTAATATGCTGTTATCATCCTATATCCCATGCACAGGAATGGGACAACACAGTTTGAATAGATTTTAAATTTGGAAAAGTAAAACTGGAAGCAGTAGAAAAGAAGGGAGCAAGATAAAATGTGGCATTTATTTGCTGTGAACTTTTCTCATTCATAGACTAAACTTTTGGTTTTGATCAGAAATATTCATTTATTATTTTTTTTTAGTCCTCTTATTTGAGAAAAAGAGCAGGCAGTTGATCTCTACAGCACATTTCTGTGCATTTCACAGGTACCTGAATTAGGAGCTGAGAAGCTGTCAAGAAACCCCACTAGAAGCAACAGCGTGGAGCAAAGAAAAACACAGTACTCATAACTTAAGCCTGATTTAGCATCTGATAAAGTCGATAGAAGTAACTCTGAAGTTGTTGTTCAGACCTCTGAGCAGAGATCCACAGTGTACTGAAACGGATCGTCACACACGGCACAGAGCTTTCTTAAATGATATACCAAGGTGAGGCATAAACCCTTTTTCTCCTGTAGCAGTATCGATCAAATTGCTTAAACAAAATTAAAACTTAAGCAAGTTATTGTCTTTTTTTTTTTTTTTCCAATGGGCATATTCTGCAGTGCTCCCTGTAAAGGCTGCTTAAACAGTTAGCTAGTGAGAAAGGACTTTTTTTTGGTTGGTATATTCTTGTTCTTGACTTGTGGGATCAGATGTATGTGTGATGTGTGACTATGGGGCATATTCTGCTATTCTGATGGGGCTATGAATTCACAACTGAAGAGAAACAGGAAACATTTTTTAAAATCATAACCTAGAAAAACAGAAAGAGCCCCAACCAAAACCAAACAACAACAAAAACAGAAAAGAAGTGGTAAGGATTTTGAGAAACATCTAGGTTTGCAAGGGTGTAATCAGTGCCGCTGGAAACTCAGTAATAAAATCATAGTTACATATGAGACCAAAAGAATACAGGTAATTAATTCACATTGAAGAAAAGGCAGTCATGTGGAAGTGAAGCCTGACAGAAAGCACTTCTGTATTTTACAAGGCTCTGTGAGGAACTCTTTTCCCTAGAAATCTTCGGAGTAACATACTCTCTTTTCTTGAGCTAGCTGAAGTGTGAAACATTATCCTGAAAGCTGTTTATTTATGAGCCCTCTGCAAGGCACATTGAATTCTCAAGGCTGAATCTCTCAATTTCTTGTAAAAATATTTGAAAAGCATTTCAGAGGCCTCATTGCACCTTTGAATTAGCTACTACTGACTCAACTGCCATACTAACAAAGCAGAGTCATCTCTGGGGCTGCTTTGAAGAGTTACAGCAGCGGTGAATTTCTGCCTGCCTGCCTTTTTATGTGCAGCACTCCATGTGAAACAGAGCTCAGCCTATACAATAAAGTCTGAAATTAGCCTAGAGCATTACACTGAACTCTGAAATTAACACAGAGAAATAGACTTTCAATCTCAAATTCTAATTTTTATGTTTATGTGACTCGTTCCTAGCAGCATGCCTAGAAATAAAATACAATTGGTAGTCAGGAGGATCAGTCAAGACACACTTAAAGACTTTTCTTAAAACAAAACACACTTAAAGACTTTTCTTGAAACAATCACTTATTCTTTTCTTAGTCAAAATATACATATATTATCTACTGAAAGGTTTAGTTGTGAATTATTTGCCTTTTCAGGAAAGTTTCTCTATAAAGCATCCACAGTTTTATTAAGTACTTAAATGTGAAATGGAGTTTGAGTATAGAAGTAGGAAAAAAAAAAAAAAAAACAACACAAAACAAAACACAAAACCACAAACCAAAAACAAAAAGTATTTATTTCTAAAATGCTAGGACATTTAAAATATCAAATTGATTATAGTGAATTTTCTTTCTTAGTGAGAATTTTTATGATGCTCTTTACTCTTGGTATCAAGAAAAAGCCTGCTTTGCTCTTTCTCTTGTTATTTCTCTGTTGCACCAATGTGTGAGGTATGAATGAGGGATCGTGTGGGAAGGGTGAGGTGTGAAAAGGAACTTTTGTGTATGACAGGGAGAGAGAAATAAATGGTTAAGTGTTGAGGTGCATGTTTAAAAGGCAAATTTTGTTAGGAAGACAAAATTACTAATAATTTTGTAAGGCAGGCATAATTAGTAGTGTTAGTGTTTTAAAAGTATGTGTAAAAATTCAGGTAAGGAATAACACATCATCTACACATTGTGAATTGTATTACAAAAAGAAAATATCATAGCCCAACAAGCATACATCTTCAAGATGACAAATTTGGGGAACAATGTTTGTTCTTTACAATATAGCTGCCACTTAAGTGTTTTCCAGCAATACTAGTAGAAATGCATCACTATATTTTGACTCTCAGATGGCAGTTTTCTTAATGTAATTGACATTCTTTTACAGATTCTTTGGCACATGAATTCTTCCTCATCTTCCTATAAAGCCGTGTTGTCATGCGTGTCACTGTATGTTTTGGAAAATAAAATTGCATACAGGAACAAGAAGTCCTATTCAATATTCCTTACATCCTTGTCAGACAAAGCTCACACTGACTTCAAGAAGTCAAGAGATTTGTCTGGGCAAAGCATAAACAAAAGGACCTGAATAGGATCCAGAAAAGCAACCTGTAACTGTACAAATCCCCTTAAAACCCCAGTCCCTATGTGAGGAAGCAGTGGTTGAAATGGTCTGCTCTCTTTGCTTGCCCCTCCAGGCAGGTCACAGGTGCCATCAGGAAGGAATGGAACAAGCTGCCCATGCCTTGGTCTACCCAATTTAAATGGGAGTACATGGTGCTGTATTTCCAAAACCAAAAAAAAAAAAAAAAAAAAAAAAAGAAAGAAAAAAAGAAAAAGAAAAAGAAAAGAAAAAGAAAAAAAAGAAAAGACATCTTAATTGTTTGTTTTATTCTTCACAACTTGGTTTGGGTAGAAGAATCCTGGCAGCAGGAGGAAGATTTTGCTTCTGATTACATGTTGGGGGTGTCAGGATCAACCTGTATTTTTCTTAGCCTACTCTTAATTCTCTGAATTAGGGTCCAAATGTGAAAGGATTAATTAATCAATTAATTAATTTTTTTTCAGCTCACCTCTTGATTACTTCCTCCCTAGTCTCCCTAGTGTCTTCTCCACTAAGGAGAAACAGGAGGGAAATTTACCCCTCCCAGGAGGCAACTTATTCATTACATGCCTCAGCATGGGGAGAAAAAATGAAGTAAAAATTTAATTTTAATGTCACTAAATTAAGCCACTAAATTACCTCCTTAAAATGAGCCTGGTAATCCAAGAGGGAAAATCTCTCTCTCTAGGCTTAATTGTGAAAACAATTAGATCTAGATAGAGCCAGATTTTGCCAGATGACACAGTCCAGAGCACATTGAAAGAAACCAAACCCTCAAAAACAGAAAGGAGAAAAGATGTCTTTTCGAATTTTCCCTGGCATTTCTCTAGATGGAGCTGCATGGAAGGACTAAATAGTCGTTGTCTGCTAGGTGGCAGGGAGCATCCACCACCCCAGGGCTGTCATCTCCACTGGGAGGGAGAGGCACAGGTCTCTGGTGGGCACTGTGCTCCCCTGCAGCAGTGCTCCCAAATAAATCACCTTCACTACTCGAGCAAGAGAGCACCAGAACAGAAAATTAGTTGTGAGGCTTTTTTTTTTTTCTTTTCTTCCCTAAAAGCCTTCAATTATTCACACTTCCTGTATGTTTGCCTGGAGTTACCCAGCAGAGGAGGTCCCTGGGCCAGTCTGGGAGCAGGGAGTGTTGTTCCAGCTGGGCGGCCAGTCCCTGCAACAAGTGAGCAATTGTTCGGTGGCCAGGGGCCCCAGGGAGCCCCTGTGCCCCCCAGGCAGGGGTCGGTGGGGCATGGCAGGGAGCCCATACAGCCCCCTCTAATGCCTGTGCTTTGGTCACACCGTGTACCCATCCTGCCTGCGCTCCCTTCTCCATGTCCTCCTTTTTCTTTTTCCTCATCTGAGCTGTGTTACCTTTATCCCTACTTATTTTCTGAAAGTTGATTGACTTTTATTTTTAATAAAATGAAACAGAATAAGAACACCACTTGCGTCTTTTCACACTGCCTTTGTCCAGTAAGCCAGCAGCACAAAATATTTTGGTTGTTGTCCTGACTTTCCATGCATCTCAAATGTTATTTTGTGTTTTGGCATGATGATGTTTTTCCAGGAAACCGTGACTTTCCAGAGTGAGAGTCCCCTCCTAATTCCCTCCCCAACCCCCAAATAATGTCTTTACGAACCATAGCTGAGCAACTTAATGGGTATGTGTATGCATCTGTATGTTTGTGTGAAAGGCAGAGTTCAGAGGGAATGGGGAGAGAATTAAATGCCATTATGTGCCTATAGCAACAAGAAACTTCTCTTAATACACACGCAAGATCTTTGGAGAATATATGTCACATAAATTTCAAGAAAATAGCAAGTTTGTTTACTTGCAAAGCAGATCATAAATAGTGCACATAAGACTCTTTACATTTATTCTGTATGTTCACCAATTAGGAAATTCTTCTTCCTGAGCTGAAGGAAGTGGTCTGCAGGGAATAAAAGGCATCCCTTTCAAGCTATGCAAAGTCTAGTGTATGCAAAGAAAGGTAGTTCTTCCAAAAACCACTTCATACTTTCTCATTGCAGTCTGCTGGAATGACTATTGCATAGGCCAACTGGCGGCTACTCAAGTGCATTCTTAATTCAGTGGGGAGTGAAACAAGGAAAACATTTTTATAAGACTGTTTAAAAATTATATGTGAGGGAAACAATTAAAAAAATGTGCAGCCATTTTCTTGATGGTACAAAAATGCCACATCCAATGTCCAATTGAAATGGGCCAATTTTCTCCAACCAGATTTATGTAGCAAAACCTGCCAGGCAGACAGAAAACTAAATAGTGAAGTGTTTCATTTTAATATAATTTTAATTTAACAATAATGCCAAAAAAATAGCCAGACAGGTTTATAGTGCAGAAGTTGTACTATCCCACAACTTTTCTTTTGGCTGCCTCAAAATGATGATCAGGTTCCTGTACACTTCTTCTTTTTTTTTTTTTTTTTAAAAAAAAAAAAAAAAAAAAAAAAAAACACAAAAAAAGGGTCAGTGGGTATCTGGTTGGAACTGGTTTGGATTTAAAATCTTCCAAATCTTCTTAACATTCACTTTTTCAACCTTACCCCCAAAAATGCTGTACCTGTGGGCACACTTGAGCCATGACTCCCATTAAGTTTAAGGAGCTTTTTATTGCTTCAAATTACATACCTTGAATATTTTCATTATAGGTCTGTCTATGCTTAATTTTTGTACCATTTTGACTAGAAATTGCAGCAAGTTGGTGGTTTGCTCATATGAACATTAACTATCCCCACATATGGGACAGGGAATACATGCAGGGACTATTTTCTTCTCAGCTGTAGCAGCTGCGCCAGCCATTCATGAATCAGAGCCCCAGGGCTAACTAATGACACTTTCAGGTGTAGCTTGAATTGTAAATATCTAGGTATTGTTTGACAGCTTCTTTGAAGGATTCACATACCTGCATGTGGGAAAAAAAAAAATCTCTTACCAAATATCCAGTAGTAGGTAACTCCATGTAACCTAGGAGTACTCAAAAAGAAAGCCCTAATTTTTGGTTGCTTTCATGTAAAACTTCAGCACTGGTAGAAGAGAGGGGATACAAAGAAAAGGCTTAAGGAAAAAAAAAAAAAAAAAAAAAAAAAAAAAGATGCATATATGCATATTTGTAAGCCAAAACACCAAGAATAATGGACTGAAGTGTGGGTAAGAATTAGGCATTGAACAAAATTTGTACATCCATTCATCCATTGCATATATTTTCTGGGCCTTTCTCAAAGAATGTAGATGAGTTTGGGATGATATGGTTCCACTCACACTTGCATATCTTACATGGTTGTAGATGACACTCCTTCCTTTTCTTTAAAAGAGAAATAACTCAGTACCACACCCAAACATAAGTGGGATTTCGTTTATTCGCATCGATAAAGCAGCTCAATTCTTGGCTAGTCTCCAGAATTATTTCACAGAGCTCTCCAGCAAAATAATTGCTTCTGCACATATTCTCACATAACAGAGACCAAGGTTGCTGTTTGCTTGTGTCCCCGGCACAGCTTATCCAAGTCAGTAAAGAAAATCGAACATTCACTAAGATCAATGGATTTTGAGGTGAGAAGGATCTACACTATAACAAAGGTCTTCAGAACTGATAAGGTGGTATTTTCAATGTAATAAGTAAACAAAATCCACACTGAATCACAGTCTTTGTATTAAGTATACAAAATTATTTATTTTCCTGAGAAAAGGGAAACAGAAAATGAAATAAACTGAAAGATAGATCACAAAATTCCTGTCCACAGGATTGCATGAAAACATCCATATTTAAAGAAACAAAATACTTTTTGAAATCCATTTCTTTACACCTTTTCTTCTCTTTCAGATCATAGAGTTTGTAATCATTGCAAGAGTATTCTCTGTTATAATATTTGGGAATTTGACTGTTTGCTAACTTAAAAATATTAAATTAACCATTGCCCTTTTGGTACAGAAAGAGACATATGGCAAACAAAGATTAATTTCATTCTGACTTTGTGCATATTTAATTTGTACAAATGGGTGATTCCTTCTGAAAATCACTTATGATTTACTATACACCTTTTAAATATTATAACTCACTAGAACACTAATCGTATTTCAAACGTAATCATTCTTGTACTCAACTTTAAAGATCTATTTTAAAAATGGAGAAAAATAAAACCTCTGTATATTGTTTGGGAAAAAAATTAAGTAAAATTTCTAAGGAAATCCTAGAATTCAAACTATTCAAAAAGCATCAGTAAAATACTATGGACCTCATGTATCTCTTCATAGAGATGAAATGTAAGAGTACCTACATTTGCCATTTTTCTACAGTTATCCTGTGTCATACCATTTCCAGCATCTTTGTGACATATGAAATTCAAACAGTTTTTTCTCTTTACCTATTTTAAATTTAATTAAACTAAAAATATAGTATAAATAATTATGACTGAACAGAAGTTCAGATAAGAAACCTGTGATATATAAAGAGCGTAAGTCAGACAGCGTAAGATTCCACAGAGAGAAAACCTAGAAACCAGTACCTTCAACAAAAGACTTTACTCATTCCAACCTGTTTTGGTCAATTCCTTCTGTTGTTAAATGTGTTTCTTCTGAAGTTTTGGCATTCTTGCTGCTTCTGTGTGTTTTCTGTGGCTGTGATCTATTACAACCAGTATAAATCTGATTTTTCTTTCTGGTAGTTTAAATATTTTGCTTTAATTGTTAGCCTGTGTCTGTTGGAAAATGTTTGGTGGAAAGAAAGATGAGAAAGGTAAAAGAGAAAAAGCATACATCATTGTAAAATAGGTTACTGAAAAAAACAAAGAAGTACTAAGATTTTGGTTTTCAAGTGAATTCTGCCTTTTTATGTTTTAGCTGAGAGAACAGAAAGGAGTTAGGAGGAATTATTTTGAACTGCATGTGGGCATTAGGGTGGGTTCTGATAGAGGCCAGACGACAAACTGTAGTTGGTGGAGTTGTGTCAGCTGTAGCACAAAGACCAAAAGAGCCACCCCATACTGTTCTACTACTGTGATCCCCAGCTCCTGCAGGGATAGAGGCATCCGCTGGTTTCCAGGGCTTTGCCCTTTCTTTGTCTCCTCTGCCTGCCCATGGTGAATGCTCTGATGCTCCCACTGCTGCTCTTCAACTAGGGATGTGCCTGTGATTTAGAAGGCAAAACTCTCCAAACTCTGTGGCCTTCCCTTTGACCTGTCTCTTCCCTAAAGAACATTTGGAGGGGCCACAAAACACTGCAGATATTAATTTGATGGTGACCTTGAGGTGACCTGGTTTTGCTGCCCCTGTGTGAACTTTTTCAGCCATGCGGTGTGCATGGCACAGAGAAGGCACCACTGCCAACCTCCTAAACAAGGCCAGTGTGGGTGGAGGGAAGCATCCCACCAGCAGAAACTAGATGTGTTTTCTTTTTTGATTGTTCCCATTCTTTTCTGTGATTCACAGCCTAGAGAAACAACTCAAGAATGAGGAGAATTTCTGCAGGTCGGGTGCAAAGGCAAGGCAGGATGTCAGAAGTGAACAGAAGATAAGAAGTTACATTTGTTTAGAGTTTGGGAAAGTAGGATTGGCAGGTTGAGGAACAATGGGGCAGAGGTATTCAGGGCAGTAAATGTGCAAATCATTGATCAATTTTGTACCACCCCGTCACAAAGGCTGCTGTTATGACTCTTGTCATTATGGAGAGCTGTGCCTTACTCTGAAGGAGAGGTCCCTCAGATGTTCAAGCACTTGTTCAAGTACCAGAGGGGCCTGGAACCAACTGAAAGAGCCATCCAAATACTCCTTGGTTTTCTGTCTCCATTGACCTGACTAAGAATGTGACACACATTAATTGTCCCCAGGCAAGATGTGTCTTAATGGACAGAAATACTTCAACTTTGGCTCTCAGTTCCTCCTTCGGTTTATGGCCAGTGGTCCTCTCACAGTCCTTCAAATCTCACCATTCTTCATTTGTTCAGAGCTCGGTTATGCAACTGGGCACTGGGCCATTTTATATTCTGTGCAGAAATGCTCATTCCGTGGGAGCACCTGCAGGAGCAAGTTATGATATCTTCATTAAACAGCACTTTAAACAGAGTGATAAATTACAAGAAGGCTGTCAAAAGCCAAAACCCTCTCAGACCTCAGGTATGCAGACAGAGCATGGAAATGAGGTACCTTCCTTGAGAACCCCAAAGAGTATATGAGTTACCTGTGTTAAATATTGGACATTAAAAATTGGTGCAATAGAGTTTCACATGGCTCTTTGCACTTTTGTCAACCTTTCATATCAGAAAGCAGCTGGTTTTCTTCCACCATAGGTTTTGGAGAAGGAATTGGTACAGCTGGTCAATTTTATACATTTTTTAAAGACATAAACATCTAAAACATCCTAAGGAAAACTTGGTAACCTTTTTCCTAAGGAATGACACCCTTCTCTACAATAATTTATACAGAATGTTAATGCTTTTATAGAATTTTAGTTTTAGAAAATATGGAGAAAGACTCATGAAATATGCCAACAGTGTCATTCTTTTTTTCCTTCAGTCAGTTCTGGGTTACAGAATTTCTTTGACACAATTTTAAAATATCTTCATGAGGATTATCATTTTATTTGAAGGGATTTGTTTTATACATTTTATTAAGGTGAGACTACCTATATTCAGATGGCATGATGAATATATATCACAAATATAATTTCTTAATCTCCACATCAGGCGAAGCTTCTTATAAAATGAGATATAAGAGAAGCCACTGCAAGGAAAAATACACAACAAAGCAAAGCATAATGAAATGGGGAAAAGGGATGTGGAAAACACACACTAGATCAAACAAAAAATGCCCCATGTTTCATCCTAGAAGTGGAGCATGTATGAACGACAGGATGAAAATCTACAGGGAATACTTATGGTATCTTCCATCCAGCAGGTTTCTAGAGTGTTTGACAGATCATCTCCTCACATGAGCAGGATCTTCTGCTATAATGCCATGAATTTATGGGTAGCAAACTGTGTTGCCATTATAGACTTAATGAGAGGTGTCATTGGCATTCACTTGGGGCCAGAAGCCTCTTAAAATCTTTCATCTCTAAGCTTCCCCAAGACTCTCCTAAGCCATGCAAGACACTATCATCAAGGACATAATGATACAAGGCACCAGGCAATGGTATCAGAAGCATGTGTTATTTCAAACTTTATAGCATCCCAGGAGCTACTCACTGCCTAGGAGCTAGCCGCATCCCAGGCCCTGTCCTGCTACTGGAGATGACTGTAGCTGGAGTCAGGAGGACCCAGGTTGCTCAGGCAGCAGAGGGACAGGCGGAGCTTTGGGATAAATCTGGTGCTGGTACAAAGAGAGCCTGAAAGCATGTGATGGTGATCAACAGAATAAGTGCCTTCCCCTCTTCACCTCAAGCAGCAGCTTAAGTTGCTTTTCTGAGGAGGGTTATGGATTCTAGCAGGTCTTTGCAGCCAGGTCTCCTTGCTAGCCCACAATGCCCAACATAAAGTCGTGGAGAACCAGCAGCATCTCTGCAACCAATTTACAGGGACACAGGAAGATATGTGACAGGCAGGGTTGAGAAGAGTTCACCTCCCCACTTTCTTTCCCTCGCTCTCTCTTTTTTTCTTTTTACATCAGAACACATGCGGGGAAATATCTGATTGCACTAATAGCTTTATTACTTTTAGCATGTACTCACTTAGCCAAACAGGTGAAACTGATTTGTGCCAGGTTTTTATGAGCCCAAGGGCCAGGCAAGCAAAACGGGAGTTTTGTGTGACAGGGCCCAGCTTCTTCTGGTTCTCATCCCAGTTTGAAATTTGTGAGAAAATTCAATTTGAGCAAAGCACCCTTTTCAACTCTGAGACTAGCTCGCGGCCACCTGAATCAAAACCAGATGTACTTATCAGGCCTAAAGATAACAAATAGCGGCTTGAGATCCTGTCAGCAGAGGACCACCAGAGCAAGGGCTACAAAACTCGCTTGCCTCATGAAATTCTAGCACGATGCATATTAATGCTCACCAGATCTGGAGTCGAATCTCCTCGGCTCCTTTTTTTTGCCCCTTTAATAAATTCTGAAGAACATCGCTGCATTGTAAACTGGTTATATGAGACTGTTTAAGTAAAACCAAAAGCCCCCACATCCCTCTAATTCCTCCCCCCTCACCCCCTCCCCTTCCCTCTTCCCCCAGGCTGACAAAAGCAGGTCTTTTCAAGTATGCCCATAGCAGGAGATGGTTTGTTTTGGCAAGGGAGCAGGTGCCTTCCCCAACGCGGAGATCTGGAGTGTCAGCAGTGACCCTGAGGTCTTGGGTGGCCAGCTTCACGCTTACACTTCCCCGTGTCAGCCGATACACCTACCACCCACACGCTGAAAGCTTCCAGCTAGCTCAGAAATGCTTAAAAAGGGAGCTGACCTTTCTCTCCTCGCCTCCCTCCTCCTCCTCCCTCCCTCCCCAGCCCTCTCCTCCTGTCCCCTTGGAGCAGCCTGGGAACATTATGAATGTCAGGCCCCACTTCTTATAAACAGCAAGGTAGGGGATCGCTTGAACGCTGGGGTTGTGTAACCTTAGCTTCCTAGAGATGATTAAAATATGGCCGTGTAAACAAATGATGCCTTAAACCCCTGGAATATTCTGCCCTGCTCTTATCTAAAGAGAAAGAGAAGATGGGAGGATTACGTGGATGTTTTTCAGGGTAATTTTATTTGGTGCTCCTAAGCCAAGGGTGTCTGTTTCAGCACTAAAAAGACCAGTCTTCTGTTACCTTTTAATTATTCTTTTCTATTTGCATCTTCCAAACAAAATCATTTTCCCACATGGTCTTCTAATAAGCTTCCATAGTTTCCACTATGCACAACAGGGCTTGACAAGTACATTGCAAGATTTTTTTGTTTTTAATCTGAAAACTGCCAAATTACTACCTTTTCTCTTGTTCTTTTGCCTTTGAGGGCAACAGAAGAAAAGAAACCTGCTCTGCAGTCTTGCAAGATAAAAGCAATGGTCTACTATGAAGGGGAAAACCAAGGAAATCCAGTCATTCTCCTGGTTTTGGCTTTTGTTTTCAGATCCGGTGAGCCTGATTGCCAGTTAATATATGAAACTATTT
The DNA here is from genome assembly GCF_965140915.1 of Aythya marila. Classification (NCBI taxonomy): domain Eukaryota; kingdom Metazoa; phylum Chordata; class Aves; order Anseriformes; family Anatidae; genus Aythya; species Aythya marila. The sequence continues at coordinate 80,586,387 of NC_139043.1, forward strand.
TCCAGCTAATAATCTGAAAACCAAAAAGATCTCAGAAAGTGTGGAAATGCCCATACTGGATGTCCTTTATGGCCAGCAGAAAACCCAAAGTTAAGGTGCTACACAGAGATTGTGCTAGTTTGGGGGACGTGGAATGTGATAGGGGTGGGAGGCAGCAAAGCTAAAATGCACCAGCATCATGAAATATAAAGTATGAGCTAAAGCAGTCCTTGGGCTGCTCTACACTGGCATGTAAGCGTGGCCTGGAAAAGTTATAGCTGTCTGCAATTAAGGCTTTGCAGCCCGTGCTGAGATGAATACCTATTAATTTAGAAGTATATTGACTTAAGCTGTTAATTAAACAGAATAAAGGAGAATCTCACTTCAGCTTTCCAACATTTAATAATACAATCCCATGTCAATTATGAAAATACCATTTCATTATTGCTTATAGCCTGCATGACCCTGAACTGAAATTAATGTCTAAGGCACTGTAAATTTTTGTTTTAAACACACACAAAAGCCTTTGCCTGGAAAAGGCTCTCAAGATATAATTAACTAATTCTGCCTGTTTAATGGTGGTAGCCACTGTACATCACTGGCCCAGACTGTGCTCTGAGGCACCCTTGTGTAAAACTGTGCAGTCCTAACAGCCACCCAAGGGAAAAAGAGGCAGATTATGATCCGATAAGGAGATGAGAAATGGCATTTGAGGGAGGAGAACCACCAATGGCCTAATGTGTGAAAAAGGTTAAGGTTCCTTATATGTCCATGCAAAGTAAATTATGCAAGCAGTATGAGATTAAGTTTGATTCAGTGGTTTCTTTACCAGTTACTTGGCTTTCCAGTTAATGCTACCAATGTGGTTACTGGAGCAGAGGGAACAAAGTTCCCATGATTATAATCAGTCCAAATAAGCCACTTCCTCTGCTAAGTGCTAATCAACATTTTCCTTGTGCCTTCCTAAGCACTTACAGAGCGAATATTGCCTCCTCCGTGGAGGCCAAAGGAGTTAGGCAACCAAAACACAGCCTTACTAGATTTGCACATCCCTCTCACTGCAGCCACAGAGGGCTGGACGTAACACCGAGGGCAACTTTCTGAAATGTGCCAGCAACCCTCAGACTCCCACCCAGCTTCTGCTTTCTTTCTCCTATCACTCACCCTAATCATGTCATGCCCTCCTTCTGACTGCCTCTTGGTAGGAGAGTCAAGTTTCCACAGGCTTTTGGGTCATCCGTCATGCTGAGGTTTTTCCTTTGTGTTTACACTTCCCCAGTCAATTTTTGCTCCCTGATGCCCCACGTAGGCCTCAAGTCAATGGTGGCCACTTCTGCTTTTCCCGAAGATTTCAAAGGCTCGTGTTCACTTTCCCTCTCCCTTAAGTTCCCTTTTTTCCTAACTGCATCTCAGAATTATTCAAGTATTTTTTCAAGTCAGAGGAATCATTAATTCAACTGCTCTTGAACTGCAAAGCTTCAAAAATGCAGCTGGATTTGCATTCTCTAGCTCAAGCCCATGTCCATTATAAAGTCTTGTTTTCTCTGTGCCATGTAATACCGTACTTCTCAAGAAAAAGTAGCAGTAACTTCACAGGAGTTTTTATTGCAGCCTTCTCGCAGCTGCTTGTGCTGGCAGGATCTGTCCACAGGATGGCAATGTATGTATGGAGCCACATGGACCTGCTGCTGTCCTGCTCAGAGGAGTAGGATGAGGGCCGAAGTTAAAAACTAGGCACAGGAAGAGGAGAAGGAGAGGCCACAGTTTTCTGTGCTCGAGTGTGTTTTATAGCTGTTGTTTAGGTCAAATACACTGGTTGCTGGAAAGTACCTCTCTCCAAGAAGAGACCAGTATTTAGCTAATTATCCCAAACCAAAGCTGTACGTAATTGCAGCTTCTGTTTTCAAAGGCATTTGCCAGTTTGGGCCAGTTGCCATTTTGTGAATAATTCTTTGTCCCAAGGTTGCTGGCAGGCTGATGTCAGTGGTTGCTGTGCATTAAATTTGAGCTATATGACTGGCTGTCTATTTTATAACAGGATATAACCCTTCTGTCTTTTGGTGACTATAACTCTTAAAAAGAACCTGTTGGGGAAGAAGAATGACACTGTGATTAACACTTCAATATAGACAGCAGGAGACCAAAGGTTCAAGACCTCGGACTATTGCAGCCTTCCTATGCAGTTTTTGACAAACCTTGTAAAGATAGATCCAAAAACTACCTAAGTGTCTAAACGTTAGGTGCTGAAAAGCTTAGCTTTTGGCAGAAGTGGTGTCCAGAACAGTATATTAAGACCCAGTGCTCCCAATCCAGCATGTGGGAAGAGCCTGGCACTTCCAAAAGGAGTTAATTACCCCTTCCTCCTGCCCCCTGAGCACCAGGAAATACCTGCACCTGGCAATAGGATCTGGGATGGAGCAGGGCCAGCCTTCAACCCTACTCCTTCCTCCTTGGGTGCTGGGAAGTACCTTGATCTGCTTCAGCTCTGCGCTTTCTCCTGAGATAGGCACCATCAGCCTTTCTTTGCAAGCAGGGCATTTATATTCTTAAAGCAGTGAAATTTACTCTCAGATTCTGGCTTTGCTCCTTAATCTCCCTGTGTTTCTCCTCGCCACTCAGCAATAGCAAGTATGACATTATACAACTATATAAATTTTTGTTTTGCTTTGTTCAGTACTGAGGTGCTTTAGTAATGAAGTGTCTTGTGAGAGTTTTGGGTATTGATTGTTTTTGGAAATGCAGCTTGTGTAAGATGATGCAGACCTCTCATATTGTCTGTTGTACTTACAAAACTTACAGTGAGCTTTAGAGTGGCCACAGATTCAGAGCTTAGGACACTTCAAGTGTGGGCACTTTCACAGGGAGCCCAGCTCTGGGAATTGAATAAAAGTACACCTAAGTGCTATTTCTCAGCATCTCCCTATTAAAGGCACTCTCTTTACAGGGAACCATTTCTATTCCTCCTGCCATAAGCCCTTGCACTCAGCAGACAGGCAGAGTCTGCTGCATCTTGGCTTTTCTCATCACTTAGCATAGAGAGCCTTTGGCCTTCCCAGGGACCTGATGCCCTTCAGGGATGGGGGCAGCTGAGCGGTGTCTGTCACAAGCAGGTTGGAGAGTCCTCTGTTTCCCTGTAGGCAGGGAGCAGCCCCCCATGGTTTGGCTGCTGGGGACTTCGGAGAGAGATGTGAACAGTTTTCTTGAAATCACTAAAATGAAGCACTGGGCAGAAGCAACTGCTGCTGGGCTACTTGTGTCTCCACTCCAGGTGGGCGAAGGTTAATTCAGGCTTAATATTTGACACTTCAACTTTAGGTGGCTAGTGCGGACATGTACTTGTTGCTTGTAAGTACAACTGCATCAGAAGAAAGGCTCAGTGCTTGGGGGTTTTCCCATCTGGGCTGCTTTTTAAGACTGTCTACTTTTGTGCATCACCTTCCACTGCTGAAATAATTCCTTTTCTTTTTTTTTTCTGGAACAACCTTTCTGTTTTCACATGTCACTACACTGGGTACAAACTTTCATCTCTGTCACCTTCTATGTGATGGAGTTGTGAGCCTGTGATAAAGATTGTGATCCCTGAAGGCCCTGCGGAGGACAGCATACATGTATAATGTCCTATTGGGCTAGGAAAGCTCAGAAGAAAGAACAGCAGAAGCTGTTGACAGGAAGTCAAAGACTCCACTGGCTTCAAGTTGGCTTTGGAAATGAAGGATTGATGTAATTTATTTTATTGCTTATATATCCTGCAGGGTAAATAAAACATACCTTTGAATTCGTTCAGAACCTGGAGTCCTTCCCAAAGGGGAAGGGTTGTGTGTATCTAGGTAGACCGAGAACTATTTCTTAACTAACCAGAAAACATAGCAAATTTACTAAAATATGAGTACGATAAATACAAAATGATTAATTTTAATTACCATGTTTCATCCAGAAAGTCTAAATGGAAGCTCTTCTCTGTGTTCCTTGGAGAATCAGATTCCTTTCTCCCCTTTCTGGTCTTTCTGGGCATTGAGATCAATTGATTATAAAATTTACACAAACAGAGTTTACATTGTCTGTTGTGCTATTTGATATGGATGGTAACTTAACAGTGTCTCCAGAGCTTAAAATACATATCTCTTGTCCTAAATAACTTGTCAGGAGTATAACCTTTAGGGCTGGTAGAAATCCTTGGTGGAAATTAACAGTTGAGTAACAGGTGTATTTTGACAGCTTTGTATTACCAAACACCTGAAAACGGCTCTTGTAGAACACATCAGTTCTACATGATGCATATTTGACCACTGTTATCTGTAATATTAGGGTAGTATGTGTATCTCCATAATATTTGTGAGACTTGGATATAATTCTAAGTTCTCCCTTTGACATCTCTGCTCTCAGGCTGCAGAGTAAATTCCTTTAGTCCTCTTGGACAAAATTTTATTAGAGTTGAATAATTATAAGTCTGAGTCCTCTCAGAAGAGAGCCCACTTCAGGAAAGAAAGACCCGTTTACATTTTTTCCTCTGTTTGCTCTTTCAGCTTTCCCTGCTGTGCTTTCCTTGAAGAAAGGGCTGAGCTGGCATTGGCTCTGCACATCCTCTTCCGAGGGTAGGTGCTCTGTGTATGTGTTTATATGCTTCTAAGTCTTTTTCCTTTTTCTTTTTTGCTCTTCATCTATAGCTCTCTCATCTGCCACCCTGGTGATCCTGCTCCAGGGGAAATGCCGAAGAGCTGCTTCAGGACTGAGGAGTAGAGTTTTAAAATGCTGTTATGTATCTACTACAGCAACAGACTTGCAATGCTAGTAGGAGTTACATGACACGCTATGTGTGGGCTAAGATAAAACTTCTGATGTTGATTAATTCAGGCTGGGAAAGGGTTGAGGCTTTGAAATAAGTATCTCTGCCCCCAACTGTTCTATGGAGATGGTAAGGCTTTGCCACCAATGCAAAACCATAGGTAAGGCTGTCAGACTGACTCATCATAAGGAAAGAATTAAAGGTGCTGTCCTCCAGAAAAAAAACTTATTCCTGTAAGCCTGAAAATCAGAGAAAGGAAGGATTATGGTGAAAGTTCCCCATGCTTAAGTTGCGAAAAGGAATGAAACAATAAATCCATATACATTATAAAGAACAGACTTACTCCTATTTTGATTTTTTTTCTTGTTTTCTTTTACTTTTCCCATACATACCCATTATGACTATTATGATGTAACCTCAGCAATAGGTTTAGCAAAATCTTTCTGCCTTTTGGTTGACTTTAGTGCCAGATTCTGAGATCTGTTTTTATGCCTCAGGGAAAGAGAGAGTTGAGTGGGACAGAAGTTTGAACCATCTCAAAATTGAACTCTGCTCACATGTTATAAAGCTAAAATGTTGTAAGGCCTCTTCCTAATAGTCAACTTGTCTGTCTGAGTATTGAATAATGTTGTTGTTAAAAGGTCTGATAGGTCTGTTCTTCCAAATGGAATCTCGATATTCAAGCAGACAACAGTTCATTCTGAGTGTTTAATACAGTGACACAATGACAAATAACATGGTGAAAGAGCCCTGAGAGCGATTGTGGAATTACCTAATTGTGGATAAATAAGAGTAGAGGTCATCAGCATCTCAGCTTCTACTAAATTTAGGTTGAATGCTTAAGAGAGGAAATAGCTTTCAAGAAAATGTAGAATGCTCTCCAAGATGTTAGGTGGTGGAAAAAAAACAAGGATTAAGGTCTTTGCATTCTGTAGTGTTGGTCTGAAGGATAAGTGGAAACTTTTCTGACTGCACAACAACAAACTGTAACAGGCTGTCCCTACCATGCCTTCAGAATATAGTAAGGTCAGAGACCAAACAGAGACATTTCTTGAAAATCCATGTGTAGGAAATACAAATGTACTCTCATATGTTCATACACCCCAACCAATTAAGTAAAGCTCAGTTTATTTATGTTATGCAGATCTGTGAAAACATTTCAGTGTATTTTATAGACAATAAATGTAACCCTTTAGAATTACATTTAGAAGTTCTCATCTCTTTATCTTTCCATTTCTACTAGTATCCCTCTACCCTTTCCTAGACATCTTCTCCTCCCTTATTATGCAGTCATTCAAATAATTGGACTAGCATTTGCTGCAACTGAGAGAATGGGAACTTTGTGGGAGCAAGAGAAGAAGATGGAGTAAAATAAGAAGGGAGAAAAGAAGCTGGGATAAATGGTTGGAGAAAAAGAAACTCTAAAATACATTATTAACTTACTGAAAGCATTTTCTGTCAGTAAGTCTGCTTTGAGAGACTCCATTATCTTCTGGAAATCCTATTTTCCTTAGGATATTTGTGTGTGCAATGTTAGAAGAGGTTGGACTGATGGACATACAAAGGATGCTCTCTTTGTAGTGTAAAAAAAAAAAAAAAACACATTCCTCTCCTCTGATCCTGTCACACAATGTGACCAAAATTTATGAGTTCAGCAGTGAGGCCAAGTAAATTTAAAGCAAAATAAAATATATAGACAGGCACTCAGAGTAAATTCCTCAGTTCTGTTGGTTCATTGTTATGCCCAGATTATTTTGTTGAAATTGCTAATCCCGTTTATGACCAATGCTGACTTCTATAATGGTTAAATTGTTCAACATCAGCCAGTGTCCTGCATCATAATCAAAGGATAGTCATTTGTGCCTGACAAGAAGGCTTCTTAGACCAACAGACATCTTTGGATGCTACTTGTTGTTTAATGCAGGGACTTTTGCTGTGGGAACGGTGTGTAACTTGAGTGGTATAAACAGGTTTCCATAATCCTCTGTTGCTCCTCAACAAGCAGTACAGGGAGCAATGTAGAGCCTACAGCAAATGGGCAGTTTGGAGATGTGTCAGTCAAAAAAATTATGAGTTCAGATTGGGATTTCAAGAAGTTAGACAGATTTGGTTAGGCAGGGGTCAGGCTGCCCCAGTGACACCTACAGGGCAGTGGAGGATGGACTAATCTGTACAGGTTTGGGTTTCCAGTTGGCAAGATTTGTGCACAATTGGCTTGAGATGCGCAGCTCAACTTTGATTCAAAGCCTAGCGAGAGTGGCAGTGGGAGTGAACCCTTGGATATTAAAGAGCCTTGGATCAGGCTTCAGGCATGTACTGTAAATAAAGTTAGTCTTCTAAGTCCTAACAAGAGAATAACATGCCCAGACAATAAGCATGCCTCCAATATGCTTAGGAATTGAAGGGTTTGGATTTTGAGGCCTGGGTTTTCTTGGGGGCAGGGGAGAGGGGTTGGGTTTTGTGTGTGTGTTTCCTTCTCAAACATTACATGACTGCACGAGGAAAATCCAGGTGGGTAGACTCTCCAAACAAGACATCGGGGAAAAAGAAAGACTGCGTCTCTTGCTGCAGTCAAGGTACAGAGCTGATATTTTGATCTTCAGTGGTCAGTATCGTTACGTGAGCTAGTGAGAATGTATGTGTACGTGCGTTAGCGGGAACAAAGCTGGAAAAAAAATGTGTTGGAGAGAGAGGTAAAAAAGAAAAGGAGAATTAAATGCCAGTCAGACTTAAGGTGCTTTTAGCCACAAACTTGTTGTTGATCTATTAAATGGCAATTTAAATAGCAACGTGCAAGTATTTCACAGTCTGCTTTTCACCCTCCCACCTTTTTTTTTTTTTTTTCTTAAACTGTGAGACAGTGCTGAGGTGATTATGGAAATAAATTATTATGGATTAACAAGAAAAAGAGAAGAATTACATTGCATTTTGAATGCTGTAATGCTTACGGTAAGCCTGTGGTTTCAATACCAGTAAATAGCTCTTATTATGTTACAGAATAACTATTCTTTGTTTGGAGATTGAAAGCAGGAATTAAAAAATATGGTTCATATATGAAAACATTTTTTAGATGTCTCATAAGGTCATATTATTGCCGTGCAACAGCTGAATCCAAAAAAGTTCAACAGGGACCCTATTTCAGAGTATGATGAGTGGTGTGACAGAGCAAGCTAGATGACTGTATATCGCACCCAATGAAATATGAACCAAGTGATTTCAGATCCATTGCTCCATGCAGGCTACATCGTGGTCATAACAGCAGGCCTTTGCTCATTGTAAGGCTTGGGGTATGAAGAATGACCAGTCCCTTAAGCTCTTACACATCGGTGCTTAGGTCTATTAGGACTTAGCATAGTCATCTTTTTTGCCCTGGCATCATGAGGCTGTTTATCATGCAGACCAAGTTTTTGTCTCCTTGCTGTACCGACCAGTTTCTCGCTTGAACAGTCCTGTTCTTTCAAATGGTAGTGCCCAGAGGGATTACCATCTCAGAAGGTGTCCTGAAATATCTTCTGTTGCATGTAGCGATGACAGGTGGCTCTGAAAAGATCTAACTTGAGTGTTACAGAGAGAACCAGCTTCTCACAATGGTGAGGTGTTGAGATCATTGTGAAGAAGGTGGCAACATGTTTACTGAACATTAGATCATTTTGAGGGCCTACTGAATTACTGCTCAGTGCCTTAGAGATTGCTCAAGTGTTTGCAGGATGGAGGTATATCTGGCTTTCAACCAGACTGCCTGCAAGTAATTATCCTTACCCTTGTGCAATGCTACTGCAATTGGAAGTAACTGCCACTGTACTCATAAAACCCCCAAGGGCTGGAAGTGACACTTGCTCAAGAAGAGCTTGAGTTTGATACACCTCCAGGCATGATGCCAGCTGTTTCCTGGAAAGGTATAGGAGGTATGTGCTGAGGATCTGGCATATGTGCGGAGGCAATAAAGTGATTCAGTTACTGCAGGGCACAACTGAAGTGGTGCTGAACTGTATCAGGATGGAAACAATGCATGGGATTCAGTCCCAAGTTGATACAAATTAGAGTTTCTGCATGCAATTGTGTAAACATGAGCTAATATCTATGCTCCTGTCATAATTAATGGAGAGCTCATTAATACAGTCAGTGAAGCGTAGCAAAAGAACTGGCTCAGCCTGAGGCAGATACCTTTTTTTTAGTCTTCTGAAGAGCTCTTGTGGCTCTGTTGATTGTAATTTTCGTGTTGAAACACTTTAAAAAAAAAAAAAAAAAAGATTGTTAACCAACTCTGCATCAATACTACTATAGTCCACTTGAAGTGCCTTGAATTTAAAAGGATTATATCATATTCTTCAAATAATGAAAAATGGAGAAATAACGTGTTCCTCAGCTGTAGTAACTTGTGTAGTAAGACATCAGTGTACAGTTGCACTGATGAGTAACCGAGCTTTTGCCATTGGAAAGAGCCCCGTGCTAAACTACATGTTTAGCACGTGGTAGAGCCTGCAGAAGAAGAAGTTGTGCGTTGCAGTGGTAGCAGAAACTTCTTACTTGTGATGAACTACATGACTTGCACTTGACTGGAGTACTGGGAGCTGGATTTATGTCCTTAGAAAAGAAGTTCATTTGGTCTTGATAGAATGATGTGTCAGATACGGTTGCATATTCCTGGTATTGTTTTCACAGTCATGGAAAATAAGTGGAGACTGATTCATTCCCTTCTAAAATTCACATTGTTCCTATTACCATTTTTCTTTAGTGGATTTGTTTATTCTCTGGAGTTATAAAAGGCTTCCTATCTGTAATATAAGCAGTCACTTCCCTTTACCTTGACAAGTCCCCTAAAAATGTTGCAAAGAGCTGAAGAATGTTTGGTGTCTGCAAAGAATCAATCACTGAAGGACTAGAGACTGATTGGTCTTTTTAATTGCCATTAAGTATAGCAGAGTGTGAAAATCAACTTTTTATTTATGTATTTCTAAGCCTTAGCAAAGGTTGCAGTCTTGCAAGAGGCTTTCTTTGCAAATTTGAATGAAAGGTATTATTTTTATGTCAGTGAGGATTTTGTAAGATTGGGTGTATAGTGCATTGCTATTCTGCAAGTGAAATGCCAATTAGTCTGTTCATTATGCTTATTTCTATATCTTTTTAGAAACATTCTGAGAATTTGCTAGAGGATTTTCCCCAGATAAAGAAATATCTAAATGAGTAGCTAGCAAAGATGATCTCCTGTAGACTCCAGAGGGCTTGACAGAATAAAGAACGATGCCTTTCCTCTTCCTTTCATCTTCAAATATGCAGGGAGGAAAAACACAAAACTACATTGAGAGCCAGCAGACTAGAGAGTTGAATTAGATGTGAAAAATCAAAGAAATAAAGTTCAGTAAGATCACTATGAACTGTTTCTTTCTCATGTATCATTTGCAACTGTAAGGATGAGCCCTGTGTTAAGGAAAACTGAAAGGCTATGGAACAGCCCAGACTAAAATAAACAACATATTGAGTCCTTTCCTTGATGAATAAAGCAGAAAGACTCAATTCAAATTCAATTTAATGTTTTTTTTTTTTTCCTTTACTCGCCCTGCCTCCTCTCCCCCCCCCCCCATCTGCAAGTATTTTCCTAGGGTGGTCCATCTTTTCAGTAGTAATGTAAAGTGCTATGCATGTAATTGTTTCTTCCTTTGCTTAGTATGTTATCTTGGTACATTTCAAGCTGAGGCTCCATTAGTCTATTTTTCTGTCTGTCTTTTAGTCTGAGACTTATGAGGTTAATGCTTCTTCACTTTCCTTTCCTGCCACTCTAGGGGTGAAATTCTGTCTCCACCAAGGTCAATGCTGAAGCTAGTGTTGACTAAAGTGGGACTTGAATTCTCTTTAGAAGAGGGGATGGGGAAACGGGAATGGGAGCAGAAATATTTTTAACCAGACTCTCCCAGGAATAATTTTTCCTGTTTCTATGAGTAAATTTAGAGGAATCTAGATGTATAAAATGAGATTTTTTACCCAAACAATTCTTAGTAGTTTTGAAAGAGAAGAGTTGTAAGATATTAATCATCTAATAATGGGTAAGTTTATGGCTAATAATGACTAAGATAGCCAGCCACTTAAATGTAAAATAGTTAGATTTTTTTGCTGAATCAAAACATGATGGTTTTTGTGCTGCCCTGCACATTTGGTTTTACCCAAATAAATCTTTGGCAAATGTTTATAATTTTGTGTTGACAGGCTTTCATTTGTTTTTTAAAAATATTAGGTACAATTTGGTCTTCATTTCTAGTACACGTCCTTGAGAGGTGAACACAGGCAGATGGGGGAAGGAAAGTGTTTTCCATGGAAAAGTAGTGGAGCTGAGATATTAACAATCTAAAGACATGCAGAAGTGCAGTGCTGTTTTCTCATGATGGCTTTCATGTGTCACATTATTCTTTCATGGTATTGCAGTGAGGAGATGCATAGAAAATATTTCACTTGAAAAGGATGGCTGGGAGAAAATTCTGTGAAGAATTATTATTACTTGCACTTTTCTAATAACAAAGTATCTGGATTGGTCTGTCACTTTTTAAACCACTTTTCCCAAAACTAAGGAACATAAATTGTGTATTTGGCAACTCCCAACAACAATCAACTGATTAGTTTGACAGGCCTAGAAAAAGAATAAATCTCTTGACATCTATTATTCATCTCGTATTATTAGACTGAACAAGCCTGAACAAGAAGGTGTACAATAGCCAAATTATTTTGAAAAGTGTAATGTAAAATAATAAGAAGTAACAGCAACCATCAACCAAACTGTACAGCAGGTTGGCGTTATGGCACTGTTAAGCAAAATTGCCATTAGCAAAGGCTTGCATTGAGGTGGAAGGTGTGTTATTGTCATTAAAACAAAGTACAGGGGGTAGTGAGGGGAAAACTAGAATCCCTAACCGGAAGTATATGCTGTTAGTTTAGAGAAACAGATTTTTAAAAAGTTATTTGTATAGCATAAGGAAATTTATGGACTATAAATTTGTTTGTGAGTTTTCCTCATTTTAACATAGTTTAAAATATTTCTGTTTAGTGTCAGTTATTTACTTAAAACCACGCCATGTCTTAAAGTTCTTACACAAAGGCTTTGTGATGACTCTTTTCCCCATTTAAAATAAAAATCAAATAAACAAACAAACAAACAAGAAAAAGAAAAAAAAAAAAAAAAAAAAAAAAGGGAGCTGGGAGCTCTGGAAAAGAACAGACAGTAATAACAGTAATGAACACAGAGAGATGAAACTGCCTACCAGCTTGAGAACAGCTCAGCTGTCGAACAAGAACTCCAAGAGAGCTGAAGTATTCCAAATGAATTTTATGTTGCTGTTGAACTCTCTTGGAGAGACTTAAAAGCTACCCTCTGTCCCTTCATTGGTTTCAAATAATAGATTTTTTCAGCCTTCCGTAAGTATATTTTGCCTTGTCTTCTTCAGTGGTTTGAATTCTAGGGCCCAAACATTTTGTGTCCCCAAAGTATAGTGCATCATAGCTTTTTATACAATGAGTCCATTCCAATTAACTTGAAGCAAACCAGGGCTTTTATTTATTTATTTATTTATTATTATTATTTTTTTTTCCTATAACAGCTGAGATTCTTCTTAATGGAGCCCAAAGGACATCTTATGTTTATACAGAGCTTTCATCAACTTATGCAATTATTTCCCACACTAATCAATGTTATCACTCCAAAATCTGCTTCTGAGGAAAAGGAGCTCATGTGTTGTTTTGTTTTGTTTTTCCTTGTTTGTTTTTGAAGATGTACAGATAAGTCTTTATTAATATTTTTGGTTTTAGTGGCCGTCCTGCTGTTCTTGCTGAATGGATCGTATTTCTGATCTTTATTATTTTTTTTTTTCTTTATTATTTTTTTTTTGGGGGGAGAAATCCTGCCAATCTTTTCTGTTAATGTTTCATCCAAAACAAAATACTTAATAAATACAGACATAATGTGTTCCAAAAGTATGAATTACATTATTTTTCATTTTGTTTCTCTGGTTTTAATACTTCTGTGGCAAAAGAACCACTATATTTATCCAAACATTACTTCTGTTTAATCTAGGGGTATACCAGACAAGAATACATATCAACAATCCTGAGTGTTAAGGGAGAGTAGGTATGTCAAGAGATTTTGGGCATAAATGCAAAATAGTATTCCCTGTGTCTTGTTATATACAATCGGACATCTTATATTTGTGATGAATCACAGAATCACAGAATCACAGAATTTCTAGGTTGGAAGAGACCTCAAGGTCATTGAGTCCAACCTTCAACCTAACGCTAACAGCCCTCCACTAAACCATATCCCTAAGCTCTACATCTAAACGTCTTTTGAAGACTTCCAGGGATGGTGACTCCACCACTTCCCTGGGCAGCCTGTTCCAGTGCCTCACAACCCTTTCAGTGAAGAAGTTCTTCCTAACATCTAGCCTAAAACTCCCCTGGCTCAACTTAAGCCCATTCCCCCTCGTCCTGTCACCAGGCACGTGGGAGAACAGGCCAACCCCCACCTCGCTACAGCCTCCCTTGAGGTACCTAAAAAGAGCGATAAGGTCGCCCCTGAGCCTCCTCTTCTCCAGGCTGAACAAGCCCAGCTCCCTCAGCCGCTCCTCGTAGGACTTGTTCTCCAGGCCCCTCACCAGCTTCGTCGCCCTTCTCTGGACCCGCTCAAGCACCTCGATGTCCTTCTTGTAGCGAGGGGCCCAAAACTGAACACAGTACTCGAGGTGCGGCCTCACCAGAGCTGAGTACAGGGGGACGATCACCTCCCTAGCCCTGCTGGTCACGCTGTTCCTGATACAAGCCAGGATGCCGTTGGCCTTCTTGGCCACCTGAGCACACTGCTGGCTCATATTCAGCCGACTGTCCACCATCACTCCCAGGTCCTTCTCTGCCTGGCAGCTTTCCAACCATTCCTCTCCCAGTCTGTAGCTCTGCTTGGGGTTATTGCGCCCCAGGTGCAGGACCCGGCACTTGGCCTTGTTGAACTTCATGCAGTTGACCTCAGCCCATCGGTGCAGCCTATCCAGATCCTCCTGCAGAGCCTTCCTACCCTCAAGCAGATCGACACACGCACCTAACTTGGTGTCATCTGCAAACTTACTGAGGGTGCACTCGATGCCCTCGTCCAGATCATCGATGAAGATATTAAAGAGGACCGGCCCCAGCACCGAGCCCTGGGGGACGCCACTAGTGACTGGCCTCCAACTGGACTTGGCTCCATTCACCACGACTCTTTGGGCCCGGCTATCCAGCCAGTTTCTAACCCAACGAAGCGTGCGCCAATCCAAGCCAAGAGCAGCCAGTTTCTTGAGGAGAATGCTGTGGGAGACGGTGTCAAAAGCCTTGCTGAAGTCAAGGTAGACCACATCCACAGCCTTTCCCTCATCCACCCAGCGCGTCACTCTGTCATAGAAGGAGATCAGGTTCGTCAGGCATGACCTGCCTTTCATAAAGCCATGCTGACTGGGCCTGATCGCCTGCTTCCCCTTCAAGTGCTGCATGATGACTCTCAGGAGGATCTGCTCCATGAGCTTCCCTGGCACTGAGGTCAAACTGACAGGCCTGTAGTTTCCCGGGTCTGCCCTCCGGCCCTTCTTGTAGATGGGCGTCACGTTTGCTAGCCGCCAGTCGATTGGGACCTCCCCCGATAGCCAGGACTGTTGATAAATGATGGACAGTGGCTTGGCCAGCTCCTCTGCGAGTTCCCTCAGTACCCTTGGGTGGATCCCATCCGGCCCCATCGACTTGTGCACATCTAAGTGCCGTAGCAGGTCACCAACCAGTTCTTCATGGATAATGAGGGCCACTTCCTGCTCCCCATCCCCTTCCACCAGCTCAGGGTACTGAGTATCCAGAGAACAACCGGTATTGCCGCTAAAGACTGAGGCAAAGAAGGCATTGAGCACCTCCGCCTTTTCCTCATCTCTTGTAACTAAGTTTCCCCCCGCATCCAGTAAAGGATGGAGATTCTCCTTAGTCCTCCTTTTTGTGTTGATGTATTTATAGAAACGTTTTTTGTTATCTTTAACGGCAGTAGCCAGATTGAGCTCCAGATGAGCTTTGGCCTTCAAACATGAACATTCACATGAGAGAGATAAATTTAATAAAATCCATAGGTGTTAACTCTGATTTGACTGAGACAAGGAAAGGATCAAATGATTTCATTAAAACAGACCAAGAGCAGCTGTTTCAGTTTCCAGTCTGTATGATGTACTAACGAGACAGTTTATATTTCTATTTTCAGTAAAATCTCATGCTGAAGTTGCATATTACAACAAGAATTAAAATGATAGTTAAGTTTAGCCTTTTAGTAGGGTTATATGCTTGGCTTCAGTGCACATGCAGGTAAATATATAGTGGCATTACAGATCAATATGTGAATGAAGGAGACCTGTGATTTATAATCTTGTATTATATTCTTGTATCTTTAAATTCTAGCTTATACTAAGCAGTAAGTTTATAAAACATCAAGATAATGCTCTGAGTGTTTGAGTGAATGCATGTGCATGTACATGCATGTGCAGCTCAATGAGTATAAATGCTGCAAAGACAGATGTACCTCTAACTTTCATCTATGTTTCATCTAGCTCAAGTTAATATAATTATCAAAAAGAGAGGAAGAGGACTTAATACTTTCTGTAGGTGTAAATTTCTTTCATATGCTCAAAATCTCAGTTGTTCTGCTGGTCAGAAATGCCTGTGTTTAAAGGTGCAAAAGACTAAGGTCCCACTTTCCCTCTTTACCACCTATTTAAATCATGTTTATGGTTCCTTTCATACAGTGCATTTCACTTTAAAATTCCGTAAGATAATATAATGTAATTCCTAGTTCATTCCATTAAGTTGCTACTTCAGTCCCATGATGGGAGACATGGGCTAAAGAATGACAAAGGACTGCCCTTTGCGTTATTCTCCTATTGCAGAGAAAGACATTTAAAGTATAAAGAAGCCTTGGTAGATGCATGAGTCAAGATCAGTGTTCTAGACTGGGAAGTATTCAAACATGCTTGCATTTCCAGTAGTACCCACTTCTAATCCATTTATTAACTGTTCAGTTGTCACGAGAGAGAGGGAAATGTACTGTGAGCGGTACTTTAATTTTTTTAGTGTTCCAGGCCAACATTTTCCATGCATTCAAGAAATGCCATGGGATAAAATGATGGGCATTTTGTATTAAGATGTATGTTCTATTAAAAAGCTTGCCATGAATCAACTGTGTAGAATCCACAACATTTTTGTTCTATTATAAACTGCTATTCAGACAGCCAGTCTGTGCACTTTTAATCCTGCTGTCATTAGTGATTGGATTTCACTCTGGCAGCTTTTTGGATGGAAACTGAAAATTTCTGACAATCTCCATAAAGGCATGAATTTGGCAAAGGGACTTTTTTTGGCAATTAAAACTTTTCTCTCTGCAATTGCCATCAGGGGCCAACTAGGGCAGACCTAGTTCATTTTTCTGTCTGATTTTCTAGGGCATTCAGAGAAAAAGATCAGCTATTCTGGTAAATGTACCTCATTTGCTTAGAAAAGCACATATTTCATTGGAAGAGCCCTTTGTTGGAAATAAAAGTGGATCAGGAGGCAGATAAATTCATAACCAGTGTAAACTCTGGTAGCTCCAGTGGGTGCCCTATGGTGACTTAGCTACCTGCAGTGCAACAGTGATTCCCCAAATAGATGGTATATTCCTGGCAGTTAATAGTGAGCTCCTGTCTTTGAGAAAATCTGTTGTTCACATATTTGGTTAAAACAACTAAAGTGCCAGTCTATAATATAGTTACATTGATCAAAGTCATTGTTTGCCAAGACATAGGTGCTGTCCTTAGACAAATGTTTTAGACTTGACACCTTCCCTCCCACCCTCTATCCCAAACACCTCTAGTATTCTGAGAGCCAGAGGAGCTTCTGATACTGTGTTTTGCACAGTGCCTGCTGCTGTGAGATCGAGGTCTCTGACAGGCTTGTTTGGGTGATTCAAGGACTAGGTCATTCTAATAAGAAATGCAAAATGTGGGGCAGTGTTGCCTCAGCTGTGCTGCAGACTCAGTTCACTCTGTTCTGTTCAAGTCCCTCTTGGCCAACATTTAACACTGTGGCTGGCACAGCAGAAATTGCTCTGAAGCCTGGTTCACACACATTTGCTCCATAGGAACAGCTGGACTCCTCTTTTGTGCTACTAATAAAAATTCTGCATGCTTAAATTGATCTTGCTCTCAAAAATGATTTAAATGCTCTGTAATAAAGTGCTATTTGAAACTCATGGGGTTTTTAAATCTGCATTTATAGAGAGAGCGTGTGCAATAATACACAGAATACCCAAAGGGAAATTTAGAGTGACATAGTTACAAGTACTTCTAGGGTCTTTCATGATTTATGATGTCAGTAAGACTCAGCTGTAATTATCCACCTCTTCATAGCTTTCTCTCTCTCTCTTTTTTTTTTTTTTATTTACTTTGTCATATATGAATTTTGTTACAAATAAAAATTAACAAGAGTTGGCTACAGTCTAAGGTTTGAACATTAAAGTAATAATAAAAAATAATAAATGTTACATATAAAGATTAACATTCTGTCTCAGGGTTGTTTCTCACCCCTTGAAATGGAGGGAGGGAGAAGTGTGGTTTTGAAGTGGGACCATCCCTTTCAGTTGCAGTATTACTTTGTTCTGGCTTCATCCTTAGCCATTCTTCATGTCATGTTTATACATGCAGTCCATATCCTGTTGCAAACTCTTTAATGTGTCATTCAGCAGATATATTTGGGGACAACCATCTGGTTGAAAAATTGCTGCAGAGATTGTACATAAACCCTGAGAGCTGTACAACATGAGAACAATTATGGGGGGACACCCTGAAGTGAGAAAATCCTCTATTATGTGTTAGTAGTATTAGTTCTGTCGTGTAGAACAGTGGTGGAAAGCAGTTTTCAAGGTGGGGACTGCGAGTCATTTTAGAAAGGAATCTCCTCTGGAAGGCAGATGCACACCTACTGATAGAGAGCTTCAGGCACACAGCACCGGTGTGCAAATCTGTCTTCTGTCATGCCATTATAAATGCAGACTTCTGCCCTGAAATACAATTACTTAGAAGAAACATGGCTTCTTTTTTATTTTTTTCCTTTTTTTTCTTCTTCTTTTTTTTTTTTTTTTCTTTTAAATTTTATTTTACTTTATTTTTTAATCTTGCTTGCTCCTTCTTGAACCATGCTTTTTAAGGCACAATTCTGTTAGGCCTCAATATATAAAGCTCTTAAGTGGCTGTAAGTCTTTAAATAGTTTTATTTTATCTCAGCTGTACTGAAATATGTGCTTCTGCTTTTCGTTAAAATAGAGCTTGGAACAGGCAGTAAGCTGAAGATTTTGGAGCAAGAGCAAAACCAAAAACACACAAGGTCCAATCAAATTTCTAAACCACATTCTGCATTTCAAAACAAGATAGGGAAAACTTTAGTTGAAGTGTAATGAAGTAGAACAACTTAAAAGATAAGAAACTATTTATTCATCCATAACTAGGTTATCCCTTGTACAAGAGCATATTACCTCTTGAAAAGTGAGTGAGTGCTGTACCTGAGAATTGTGTGGTCAAGAATGAGAAGGAAAAAATGGCCAAAACAATTGTTATCCACAACTGTTCCTGTCACATATTTCTCTCCTCTTCCCGTACATATCTTCCTTCTATTTAAAAGCCTTCTTTGTAGGCACTTCAAACACAGATATTATCATTAGTGGAATGCTTCCTTACACCCTGTGATAACTTCATTGTTTACTCCTTTTGTTCCACTTTTATGACTGAATTTAATAAAAAATGCAATAGATGTAACAACCGTATTTAAAGTAATGCTGATTATTTTGGAACTTTGGTTATAGTCTTGGGTATAATAAATATT
The DNA here is from genome assembly GCF_965140915.1 of Aythya marila. NCBI lineage: Eukaryota > Metazoa > Chordata > Aves > Anseriformes > Anatidae > Aythya > Aythya marila. The sequence continues at coordinate 80,605,033 of NC_139043.1, forward strand.
TTTTATTCAAGATTTCTTTTAAAATAATTTGGTAGGACCTTACATTTATAAATTCTTCTGCTGAACATTATTAGATGAAACACGGATGAAGACCAGTTCATTACAACAGTGCAATCCCAAGACATGTATTGGTCACTCTGGTGGGATACAGTATTGGAGACAAGGAGAATATGATTAATTTGAGGTTTGGAGGTTTTGGTGTGCTGGCCAAGCAGAGAAAAAGAAATAAATGATCTTGGACTGACCTAAAAATGCCTGTACATTTTTGGAATTGTTGGCAAAACAGAAAGTAAAAGCTTGAGTTGTTATCTGTGTTCTAAACTGTGGGCTGTGGTTACTCATCAGGGAAGTAAGAGGTGTAAAGTTCATATCACGTCTTTACCCAATTCAGAGCAGAGATTCTTCCTTGAGAAATGTTATAGTGAATTCCAAAGTGGCTTTCTTGTCTTGTCCTGATGAAGCTGTGCCAGATTATATGAGGTTTTTAATGAATCATAAAAAGAGAGAATGAAAAGACATATATTCTGGCTATGACTCTCATGTTGGACTGAGGGGTAGATACTGTTTTCATCCAAATTCTCATTTGTGCTGTAGTAGGATCTATTTATCTACCTCTACCTAGAAATTGTGTGTAGCCTGCCCTGTTTTTGTGGCCTGCACTGGAGTGCCCTTGGAATCCAATTATGTTAGTTAAAATATTTGAAAACTAGTAAAATAACATGTTAGCACTTCCAAAACCAGTTATTTTCTTCCTTATTTTTATCTGTCTTCCAAGTACAACTAAGATTGTTTTATTTAGTAAGAAGGTTTTGAATATAAGCTTTTTTTTCTCTCTCTTTTTTTTTTTTTTTCTCTCTCTCTCTTTTTTTTTCCCTCTTTCCCATACAACAAACCTGCTTATCCACCCTGGGAACACTAAAAATTTGCATGTGTTTTCCAAAACAAAAATAATTTAAACAAGAAAGATCCACATTGCTTCCTACTGGCTTCGGAGTGGCCAGAGCAGTGAGATGATGGAAGTACTGCCATAATTTCATTCATGTAACAAACTCTGTCCTCACTTTCAACCTGTTCAAACTTGCTGGATTTGAAAGTTATAGAACTTGGCCCCTTAAACCTGTCTGCTCCCCCTCCCCTTTCTTTCTTCCAGTTTCAAGAAACAACAATTGAAAACTCAGCTTTCCTCAAACCTGGAGCAGACAAGATATTATTCCCAAGAACTTTCATCTATATATGATTTCTATCAGTACAAAGAAAACCCTGTGTGCCCATGCATGTAGAGCACTGGATGCTTCTATATTCTCTCAAAAGATGCTGAAAGGTAGTGTGCAATAAAGCTACACAGCACTTCCATTAAGCAGCATACCATGTGAGGTATTTTTTCTCCTCAACAGGATACTATGGGGCAAACCTGCAGGCTGTGTAAATGTAAATGTAAATATGTAGACTTAGGACAGGATAGGAGTTGGGTTCCGATCTTTTAACAGCATTCCCTCTGTTCACCATGCCAACTATTGGACATTGAAAATGCAATATTTAAAGAAAATGGGTTTTCTCTCAAAATGTCCCTAGAGCTTCTACAGGATTGTCCACTCTATTGCTCTGTAGTTCCTACATCTCTTAGGTAGTAACGAGGGTTACTACTTTGTAAAGTAGTAGGATAGGATTGGGTGGGATTAGTAAGAATTGTAATGGAGAGGGCAATGGTAAGGAAATCTGATGGAATTGCTCCTATCTGTGTAGGAAGAATGGGTGTAGACAACAAAAGAAGGTAACAGATGCTTTAAACTTGATGGTAAAAGACAGACTCTCTCAGGTGCTTTGAATGCTGTACGTCATTCAGACTTCTCCTGAGACTGTTTAAAGTTACTATTTGCTGCCCAAAAATCCTCTAGAAACATTACCTTATATGAAATGCAAAGCCACTAAATTCTTTCCTAATGACAGTCATTCAAAATGGATAGTTTAGAAGAGTTATAGCTAGCCTTATGGCAGGGAGTTTTTATAGTGAAACAAGACCTAAGCAGTACCTTTCTTAAGTATACTTTTCAATCAGTGTAGCAAAACCTGCCTCACTCTAATGGGAAAGAGAATTACACAGGAGAAAGGTAATGATTTTCTTCTCTCTCTTCACCTAAAGGTATCTATATTGACCATCCTGCACTCAAGTAGAAGAGATCTGACAACAGAATTTGTTGATTTTAGTAAGAGTGGCATCTGTAACCAAATTCTGTGTGTTATGGCTAGCTCCACCAAACTTTGAGTTTAACTGATGATTCAGATGTGAGTGATTGCACAAAGACTTTGTTTGCATCAAATATTTGGACTATGGCTGCTCTAAATTATTGTTAGCACATTTGAAAAATGTTTGTCTTTTCACTATTTTCTCACTTGTTTCTTCCTTAGGCTCCTGTTTAAATGTGTCCACACACAGGACTAAAAGTGTTTAGTTACTCAGCCAGGAATCAGAAACAATGTTATGGGACTTAAGTGATGAATTACACAGCAGAAATGGTGCGTGTAGAAAGTAGTTCCCTGGTGAACAACTTACAAGCAAGAAATTGTTGACTAGCACTACCTGAACACTTACAAGTAATTAATCCAGTCACAAACATCTGGATTAAGTTTTTTATGTTGATGTAAATTTTACAACTATTTAAGGCACTGTCCCTTTATAGATTGCTTCATATTTATTAGGTTTTCCTCAGTACCCCACAGTTAATGGGAAATATGAATGCTGAACTTGCAGTAGGCTTGCAGTGAGGTGGCTTCTCCTCAGCATGAAATATTCTTAACCTGGGATCACAGCAGGTGTCAGTGTGTTCCCTTTCTATAAGCCTACATGGAGGAGCGGTCCATTTCTATGGAGCTCATGTCAACAGAGAAATCAACCTCTGGTTAATTTAGTTCTCATATATATGCATGCTCCCTCTCTCCAAAGTGCGGCAGGGTCCAGAAAACCATACTGCCAGGCCTTCCAAAATTTTGTCAGATGTCTCTGACTGGTTCATTTGCATAAAACGAAAGTTGAGGTATTTTCAAAGCCAAACATAACACACACTGCTAACAAGAATACCTATAACACACAGTCTTTAACAGTTCAAAGTTTATTAGTGAACTTTTACTGAACAGCCTCTGGCACTTAGGTTTGTTTTCCATTGGCAAGGGAGTGTAAAAGTTGCTGCCAGGCACAACTTTCACAAACCTGCATATTTTCAGGATGTTTAGCAAATAATCTCTGCATCTGGTCAGGTCTTTCTTGGGCAGCTTTGAAGCCTGAGCCTGAAACAGTCACAAGACTGGAAAGGTGAAGGCTACAAAAGTAGGGTACACCCCCTGCATGTCTCAGAAGATGTGGAGGTCAGCTATTTCACTCTAAAATGAGTATAAGGTGCTTCCTGTGTGTAAGGTTTGACACTGTCTCTCTCATTGCATTTCACATGGTTTCTCTTAGTACTTCAAACACAGAAATGTATTATGACAGAGTTAAATTGTTTAGTCTCTCTCACTGTCGAGCAGAAACAGTCGTAAGCTATCAGCTAGACCAATACCACACATGGCCTCTGATAGTCTCATGTATTTGTGTGAAGTGCAGTCAGAGCACCTCTACAGTTTTCAAAAGGTCCTGAAATGCCTATAAATTCCTGTAGGACAAGGACATGAGCTAAGAGGAAGGAGAATCTGGTCAGCACCTTGCCAATGTATCTCTGTCTAGAATTGGGGGACCCTTCTTAGCAAGACCTCTAAATCCACACATGGGTGTTGAGTAAGAGAACTTATTCTGAAAAGCTGTGCTCACATACTTTTCTCCCCACACACTCCCATCAGAAAAGTGCAGATAAGCCAGTTGTTTGTCCTTCAGAAAGGAAAGATACAGAGTAAAACTCACCATAGCTCTACTCTTAAAAACAAATTACTCTGATATTTCCCTCCTATATTCTCTTATATCTACTACCTTTGAAAGACAGAGAAGTTTTTAAACAGCCATTCCTGCTCTTTCCCAAATCTACCACTTGAAAGTCTGGAGTAAGACACATGACTTCCTTGATATTTATCTTCCATTCACAGCACACTGATTCACTTCAGTATTTCAGACATCTTACAGGGGAATGCTCAATAGTTGCTCTTCAGAGCTGAAAGAAATGGTAAGATTTTTTTTTTCTGTCTCTGAGCGCTGCAAGGGCCAGCATTTTGAAGAACCAGAGTGTGCATGACTACAACAACAGCTAGTGAAGGCAATACCAGAGCAGTTCTCTGTTCCTGACCTCCAGCCAAACTACAGGGTAGAGCTAGTATCTTTTATTAGGCCAGATGTTTTTATTTTATGAGCTTAAAATAAGGCATTACCTCTCCCTACCAGCCTTGTCTCGCCTCACCTTTGATCCTTAGACTACTATGTCTAAAATAAGTTACTAAAACCTTATTTCTTTCTTCCCCCATCACAATCTTTCAAGGCAGAAGAGTGATAAGAAACAGGAGGAAGTATTGCCAGATAGACATATTGGCAGTATGTCCAAGCTATCTCTAGCCAGATGCATTGTTCATGCTCATCTGCAGCAGCCTTTGCTTTTCCATTCAGAAGTCAATTCAAAACATATTGCAGATGATGATAAAATGTTGGGAGGATTTTGCAATAGGGGCCATTACTCAGTGGACAATAGATTTAGAGACCACCGAGCTCACTGATAGATCTAACGAAACAGCAAGACATTATCTCCACCAAATTATGTACTGGTCTTCCAATAAATGCAGCCCAGTGATTCCTGGTAAGGTAATTGCAAGCAGCAAAGAACACGCTAGCATAAAGCACTGATTCTGCTTGTCATTGTAATATGATTTATTGGCCCATGGGATTCAGAATTACTCTATTTCTCTTCCCCAAAACAGACATCTATGAAAAGGAGGATGGCCTTGTGGTTAAGGAGTTGGATGCTGAAGATACGGTCTTAGTTTCCAGTCCTCTCTTAGGCTTCCTGTGTGGCCTCAAACAAACCGTTAATGCTTTTGTGTTTTTCTTCCCTGTCAGTAAGATGATGATTATACTAGCAGGAAAGATCTGAACTGGACTGAACCCAATTCTTTTTTTTCTCTCTCTGTCTTTTTTTTTTTTTTTTCTTTTTCTCAAATCTGTGGTTTCTTTACAGCTTGATATTACTTGGTTTTATACTAATAGCTGGCTGACAAAAATGTCTAATCCAGTGTTTACAGAAAAACGATGGCACTTCTTTGGGGTGTTTTTATCGAGTTTACAAGGAATACTCTCTGAATTCAATGGTTAATGTCATGTGCCAAACCACTCCTCAGAAGAGCTGAACATCCATTTTACCTTCTGGAGGTGTGCGCTTCTTTCTCCAGCGACTTCAGAAGGAGGTTAGAATGATAACCTCAATGTGAGGAGGAAGACAGGCAACTGGCTTGTGGTCACAATGGATCTGCCAGCAATAGAGGCAAGCCCCCTCTTCCAATGCTGCTGTAGAATTCTCAATATTTCAAGGGAACATGTTGTGCTCGGCAATTTTTTCTATGACGCTTTGCAACCAGCTCTCTACATAGGAGCACTCTGCATGAAAAGAAAAACAGCATGAAAACCCTGTTAAATAATCTGCTGAAAGACTCCTGTCTGCTCTGTTTTTTCTACTCACCAAAATGTCTGTGGGATTTTCAGACTTTTGAATAGAAAGTAGACCCCGCTTCCTAATAATAATTATATTTTTTTTCAATGTGACATAAACAATAGTTTATTCGCTTATTCTCTGTGTGGTATGTGAACCCGGTCCAAACCCCTAATTTTTCATGCTCTACAAGAGGAAAATTGCAAACCATATCTGCATCTAAACTTTTTCTAGCCCCTAATTTGAGGAGTTGAACCAAGTGCCGCATCTGAAGACCCATGAACTCTGACAAACTCAACAAACTCTGGGTCTGAGTCCAAGCTTTGCATCTCGGTTTTATCTCTCTGGTATCAGTCGAATCAACTATAGGAACAGCTTCAAACATAATTCCTCTCTTCCCATGCCCCTTCTTCATTCCTGCAATGTCAAGCCAGTGTTGAGGATATTTTAACATGCTGCCAGCTCTAAAACTGTACAAGATGGTTAACCCAGCCTTGTGCTTGTGACCTAATAGCATACAGCTCTAGTGGCAGAGGAGATGTACAAGTAATAAAGATGGCATTATACACCCCTCTGTCTCTTCTAAGCCTTTCCAGTCATTCCTCAGAGACTAGCTGCTTTAAAAAGCTTTTGTATAACATGGAGGAGACTGTAAAGAATGCCAGAATTTCTTAGACACAACCACTGTCTCCTTGATCCTGATATGCACACACTATTGCTGAAATGCCTGTTAACAGCACTAAGATGCTGAAATTCCACTCTATTCCATGGAATGAGTTGAAAGCCTTTCCTGGAGATCACAGAAAAGAAGGATTATTATTTTTTTCAAAGACCTTTTCTATTTCTCTTTCTTTCTCTTTTTTCCCCCTTTTTTTTCCACATAGCAGGGTGCCATCAGCTGGGTCTCCCTGTTGGCAGCAGCATGATAGATGGCAACACATCTCATGTTTGCAGCAAAGGCTGCTTTGGCTTACGTCTGTCCGGCTAGCAAAACAGAGGAAGCTGCCAAAAATAACAGTCCGAGGTATGAAAGTTAACAGTTAGCAATAACTGCGGTGTGAAACATTCCCATGAAATCCAGACATCAAGGATGCTGCTTGGAATAGCTTGAATGTCCTGCATTCTTTGGCAGTGAAAGCAGAGTAATACACCAGCAGCGTGGGAGACAGCAGCCAAGGAGGAACACATGAGCCCCAGAGAACTGGCCATCAATTTTCTTCCTGTGGCTGGCTGGAGAAAACTGAAATGTATATTACAGTGGCTTCTGACGCCAGCCACTGCTATGCGCTCTGCACTTCAGACTCAGAATACGTTACCCTAAAAACTAAACAAAAAAATCCCCAAGCTATTAATAGATTTGTATAAACAAATCCCTTGTAGTTTTTAATCATTTACATATGGGATTGAGAAACCAACCATAAAATGTCAGTATGGCTATTACATGGGTCACTGGAACAGGTTTATGTTAGCTAATATGCTGAAATAGTAGATTAAGAAGAGGATAGTTTATGGCCTTTAGTTCATTTGTTGACAGGAAGAATCAGGAGCAGATTTGTTTTATGCCTGATCCCATCACAGAACAACTGGGGATGAAGCAGCGATTAAAATCCAGGCAACTGGGATGGGATAATGACTAGACTGCATACATATTTCTGTGGGTGAACTAGATGCTCGTGAGGGGAAAGACCTAATGAGATCACAGAAGTCTGCTGAGCAGATCTGAGTGCTCCCGTGCAGCCCTCTGTACTGACTCAGCAAAGTACAATTGCTTGACATCCCATTGCAGAGCTGGTAAATACAAGTCCTCATGAGATGCGGCACTCATGACGGGAAGAGCTCACTGAGACCTGTAGGAAACAAGCTGATTCTTAGAAGTGTGTTAGCCTATATTGTGACATTCCAGCAGGTCCCTGGAAATAGCTAGGGCTTCCCAAAGTGCAACCACTCTAACACATTTGAAAACCTTGTTAAATCATCCCATGCTATGTTTGATTGCTGTGCTTTGTAATGCCCGGCTCAAAGATGCCTCTTTTCTCTTGCCTGCTATTCCTCCTGCATTTATTCCAGATTTGTGTGCAATTCTTTTGTCAGAAAAAAAAATATCTTAGAAAACCAAAACCAAATATATCCATCAGGCCTTCTTAATGTTTAATCAGAACATTATGAAAATCAAATCAGTTAAGAAGACCTTGGTGACTTGTGACATAAATGTGTACTTCAATCCTAAAAGCATTGCAAAAGCCTGTCAATAATTATGGCCTCATTCATCTTGTCTGGAACTGGGCCAAAAACTGAAGCTGGAATTCTCTGTGTAGTTGCAGTGGAGCAGACTACAGGCCTCAAATTCTGGCTCGATCCAAGGCAGAGTGGAAAGGCAGAACTCTCTTATGTGGGTTACCGCACTGAAACAGCTTCCCTCTTCCCCCACGTACATTTGTGTTTTCTGATATATTCTGCATGTTATGTCGGCTGTGCTGATGTCCTGTTAGCTGTGTGGAAAGCTGCTTCAGAGGTGGCACCTGCAATAGGCTTACCTGGTTCATCGTCAGGGAGGCAGCAGAGAGCAACCTTCTCCATCTCATTTGAAAACAGCAGATGTCTCCCCTTGTTGGGGGAGCTCTGACCAGGACTGGAATAGGTCTGAATGGTCAGTTTTTCCCTTAAAGTCTTCTGCTCAAACTGCCAATGTGCAAAAGGAAAGGGGAATCCTGGAGAGCATGAATGCTGCCAAGGAACAAACCCTGCAGTTGGACAAGTACAATACCTGCCTTGAATCTGTGTCTAACCACAAGCAAATCTTTTCTTCTGTCCACCACAACTTTTACACACATTATTTGGATTTATTTTCAAGAAGTATAAAGCTTTTCAGCTCCATCTGTCAAGTTGGGGCAGCACATCTCTTATCACATGATCTGCCAGCACCAATAAAAATAGAATGCGATTTACAAAAAAATAATCCTACATTTGAATGCAAATAATTTTACAAATGGTTGTTAACATACAACATCCTGATCCCCATCTCTCATGGAGAATGATATCTACTGTGCTCTTTTCATTTTTTTATCCCCTTGTAATTCAAACTTTCCAATAAGTGGCAGGAGTGTAAGTTTAAATCTAGTTTTCATGGATTCATTTGAAGAAAACTAAGCAAATGAATTAGCTATAAGCATTTTATTTCTTTTAGGATATGATAACTTTTCACCTCCATCCCCAAGAAAACTTTATTCTCTCTTTAACCACAGCTGTATTTTGCATATCAGCCTTAGACTAATCTATTTTTTTTTATTTTTTTTTCCCATGTTGCATCCTAATGGGCCATCTAGTTCAGTACGCCATACTTACACAGGCATTACTCTAATGCAATCTCACATCAATTTATACAGCTTTTCAACCTCAACATACAGGTGGAAGATCTGCTCTTGCACCCTCGTTTCTTTAATTAAGAGATTGTGACACTTCTTCCTCCCACTTTCATTGGATATTCTTACCCCTCATACTGTTCATGCTTTGGTACCTTTTCTCTGCAGAACAGCAAGCATTTTTTAATAACAGGCTGGGGATGGTAAAATATTTCTTAGAAATTTTGAGACCAGACAGTTCATTAAAGACAGAGGAGAGAAAAGGAGAAAAGATGTCTTGATTATATTTAGTGTTCTGCCTGCTGCTATTTTGTGTGTCTCAAGCCATACCTGAAATGACACAGAATGCGGGTCCCCTCTCATTTTAGAAATAAAGTGAAACCCCTCTGGAAGGGGTTGAGCTGTTTCTCCAAATTATTACTTTCATGATTCTTAACATTTTTAGACCAAATTTTCAGTGTCCACCTTGAAAACTTGTTCCACAATGCCATGTATGTCAAACAAAGAACCAAAAGGTAACCCAAGTGTAATACTTATTTTCCTCCTGCCATTATGAAGGCAGAGATTAAGTACACAAGTATTTAGACCACTTTGTCTGCAAACACCAACAGATCTCCAGCTATGTCAAAGATGTCCTTTTTTGTACAGTGTTGTGTGATTTTGGGACACTTTGGTGGGGATCTATTTTCAGTAGATCAGGACTGGTGATCTCTCCCAAATGGTTTTGGTGATTACTCAGTGAGGATTACGCTGGGGATTAGAGACTCTATGCAACTGCACAGCTCTAAAGTGTGCCCAAGATCTCCAGCAGCAGGGAGCCAAGCAGGATTCTCAATGGCATCTCAAATGGCAGACTTCTTGGCAGCTGAGATGAGCCCAGGATATTTTACTTAACCAAAACCAGCGAAAATGGGAAACTGCACAGGGTTTGAGAGAAAGTGACTTTTCAAGACTGAAAAGGCTTATTCAGATCATCTGAAAGAAAAACTCTACAGAGGAAGCAGGAAGAATTAGGAAGTGTCAAGGAAAAACGCATTATCTGTGTGATTATTTCAAGAGACCAGTAGCATTAAAACCTGTGATTTATTCTCAGCATTTTTTACTACTTTTTCCAAGGAAGACTAGTGCAAGGAGAGCAGTCAAGGTCACGTATTCTTATTGATTCTCTTATTGAGTTTATACTAGCTCTTAATACCATGCTGCAAACATTTCTACAGTGATTACAGAAATCTCTCACAAAACAAATTGTTTTATATTATCTCTTTCCTGCAGTTTTCTTTTCCCTTAAAGCAACCTAACTAAAGTGATAGTTTTAACTTAGGATCTCTGTTACTTAGAGACAATACCTTTGTCTTTGTGGAAAGAATTGGGAGGGTTTTTTTCTTTTTTTAAAGTTTCATATGGAAGGACAGAGAACCACAGGTAGAGGTGTTGTTGATGATTGATGCTCATTCTTCTACATTAAACCTTTAATAGATTAAAGTTTGTCAAGTGAGATAATTATAATGGATACGTGAGCTGTGTTGTTAAGTATCCTCACCCAGAATGCTGGAAAGAATAAATCTTCTTCCATGGTGCAAGGAAATGCTCTTCTTTATAGTGTGTTTGTTTCTTAGAAATGTAAGTTTAAATTCTTTCTGGATACCATAATTCAAGGCTGAAACAGGACCACCATGCCTTGGTCCAAAAGAAAACTAGGAGGGAAAATAATCAGATTTTATGTCTCTAGCATTCATTTCTCAAGGTACCCTTCTGCATCTGCTATATATTTGGTCTGTTTTACTAGCAGTTTTCCATTTAAGCAGGTGAACAACTTTACCTATGGAAAAGGAAAAGATAACAAAAGCCTATGAGGGGTATTTCTTGAGATGGCAAACTTTAGAGTAATTATATAATTAGATTAAGAAACAACGTGGATATTGTCGAAGCCGTCTCTCTTTGTTCCCCTTTTTATTGAAGAGCCCTGCCATTTGGGGTACTTGGCATCCTCTTAGCTGATTCTACTTCCCTGTGCTTCTTTCCTCCTACTAATTTCCCTCTAGGATTAGACAGCAGTACAAATATTATTACACTCTGCAGGCTTTGCCTTCTGACCTACTCTACAGAGACATATGTGATGGAGTCAGAGCTGCTGAATAGAAAATGTCTTTCTTAACATGCTGGTGCTGGAGGGATGCCAAGGTCCAGTAGTTCATAAAGGAGACCGGGCTGGTTGCACTCATGGGGGAAGTCAGACCAAAGAAAGAGCCTTGGGTATTAAAAAAAAAGGGTCATTAAAGACACTAAAATGTGGAGGAGGAGGGGAAGAGGAAGAGGTGGGAAAGAAGGGGGCGAGGGGGAGTTAAGGATATGAGCTGGGGACTGAGTACCTCAGCAGTGGGACACGAGCTTCTGCAGGAGCTGCTCAGCCATGTTTATTTTCCTGTTAGAGTACAAAGATTTGCGAAGCACTTGCGTACATATGTATGAGTGTGTTAAACGTGTTTCCCTGGGAAAGGCTCCTGGGAATGAGTTGGACCAGCCAGAAGTGTGGGTGGATGGGACAATTTTCTCAGCCTGGTGTTCGGTGGAAACAGCTTTCCCCCAAGCTTTGCCACTTAGCTCTGGCTGCTTGGGCACAAACCTAGCCCACACAATTTCTCTATCATTGCTAATGGACTGAGGACCTTTTGGGGGGGCTTTGCCGAAATATTCCATTATGGTGAAATCCTCCCCATCCGAGTAATGCTAGTGAAAAGGAGGGGCTTGCAGGCTTGCCTGGAACCAGGCAGAGTGTCATCGGGGACTATGTCAGCCTCCCACACAGCTCTGCTGATGTTACTCCATCCTGATCTGTTGTTCCAGCGCCACGGGGAGCAGTCGGAGACTCTCCCCAGCCCTGACCTCCAAATACGCAGACACCGTGGTGTATTTGGGCTGTGCGTGCCTCCCTGCGCGTGTGCAGATGATGTGGATGAAGCCCCTCCGGGGATCGAGTCTAGACCAGCACTGTCATGCTTCCCTTTTGACCTTGGCCAGGGTTTGAGCTAGAGTCGCCAGCGGTGGAAACCTCGGCCAAGGTGCTGGACTTCTGGTGTGCACGCCACGCTGCACTGCAGACTGGAGACGCTGAGAAGGGCTCAGCCAAGACAAAAATCAACAAGAATCTTCCCCCTTGAGTGCAGCTGAGTCCAAATTCAGATGTTCCTGAGCTCTGCAAAAGGCTTGATGCTGCTGCTTGGGTTTTGTTTAGCTTTTCTTGGTAACTGCTGAAGCTCTCCACTCCCTGATTCCATCAAGGGGCTGATGTAAAAATTAATGTACCATGGGAGCAACTCATCTTATGTTTATTCAAAGTCAAAAGCATACTAAAGTAAGCCTATCCAGGGGCTAGGTTAGTCCTTAGCATTTTGTTAAAATTACAAATTATGTCTTCAGAAATGGCCAGAAAAAAAAAAAGATTTCACAAATCACTGACATCAGGAAGTGCAAGAAATTTTCTCAAGGGTTTGTTTGATGTGTGGGCTAATTTGTACATCAAAAGGAATTAGTTCACAGGATAAACTTTGAAATACCTCTTTTTGTCCTCCCAGGATTTTTTTATATATATATATATTTTTTTTTTTTCTCCCAGCACTGCATTAATGAATTTTCACAGCTTCTCTTCATCGGGTATTGTATTTTCTGGAGATAAGTGCTGTGCTTTATAGAAGTTTCTTTCTGTTTTGCTCTATGTTACACAAGTCCTAGCTGTCATTCTAAGAGGCAAGTCAGGCACTGGGTCATGGAAAGGAGGGAAATTTTCTCAAATTTAAGCCAAAATGTTAATTGCCATGTTCCCCATGTGAAATACTGGATGGTGAACACTAGCTGTGTGTGGCTCATTCACACTGTAAATGCAACATATGCAAAAACCACAAGAAAAGAACATGCTCTGGATAAACAGAAGCGGATGATCACATATAGCTAATTTGTATCCTCATTATTTGGGAGTTATGCAGTCGGTTTCAATTTGAGGGACATCTTACAGACCTCCGTACCTCTTTCCATAGGGACTAACCTTTGTTTTTAATTATCGGTCTTTAAGAGCTTGTGCCATAATTTTGGTGTTAGCGTTTATCTGTTGAAAGAAAAAAAAGGCACAGCCTATAAATCCTTTTTCTAAAGCAGCCAACAATAGTCTTTTGTGGTCCGAACTACCATCGTTCACTGCACTTATTGAAAAAAAAATAAAGAATGCGAAGCTTGCAGCAAGCATGATACAGGGCAGGAGCAGTGTGCGTAGAAATCGCCCAGTGAGGTCCCTGCATTGCATACAGTGCATATAAACAACTTAATGTAGCCTAATGGGTGCATAGCATAAAAACGCATCTCTATGAAGCAGGGCTTCTGTTCCCTGCATCAACACGTTTTGTAGAGCCAGCAATGGGACTGACATCCAGAAAATTGACTTTAATTGTATTTTTTTGCTTAGCCTGCCTGCTCGTTGAAAAGCTGCATTTTATTTATCATTAATATTATTTGAGAGGCAAGGTTCCAACTTTATCAGTTTATAACTCTGACAAATGGGGTTCCTCATTTTCCTTCTGAGATTTCACATGACCGGCTAACTTTCCTGGCAGGCTGCAGCTCGTACTGGAGGCTCTCCTCCGTGGATCGGTTGGATGAGTTCTCACTGAAACTAAACAGGGACGATTCCCGTCTGCCTGGGGAAGCATACCAAAGCCCTGAGCTGCGCCTGTCTGTATCTAGCCCTGCGTCTGTGCTTTCGGCAGAGGCTGATCTGATGCCTGTAGGACGCCAAGGCCACTGCTTGCCTCTTGCTGGCTGGGAAGCGATGCAGAGTGTCTGGGCACCCGCTTTCACCTCTCACCGTGAGGGTTCAATACCCTTGGCCAAGAAGTCTTCTGTTGGTTGGCCCTGGGTAATCTTAGCAATGGTGCCGTGCTCTCTTAACACATCTGCTTTTATTCTGTGGCTGTGAGGGACGTGGAAAGAGGGAGGAGGATGTGGCAGTGGAGCCACGTTTGCAGATTCCTGGGGTCATGCCTTCTTGTAACATGGAAAACATAGGGGGGCTGTCAGCAAGTGCTCTCTGCCTGAATAGGGATGGAAAGGCAGCACCTGAGATGATATTTTTAGGATTCTGTGTCTGCTTTTTTCACTTCGGAAGACTCTTATGGCCCTATAAATTGCAACTCTGAGGTACATACATAGCAGGAGAAAAGCGACAAAAACTAAAGGCTTTAATGGATGAGCAAATGGTGATGCTAAAAGAGTGTTACACTTGTGCCTCAAGAAAAAGTTTGCATCTACTGTTTTTGTAGTACTCTTATTACAGAAAACATGACAAATCTCAGTATCTTGTGCTAAACTCTTAAGTTTTTAACAGTTGTGGCAACATTTAGATTGCCTTCCACTCCAGTTATTCATAGTTTGCTTGTTCTTGAAAAGTTTTCCTCCGGAGCTAAAGAAGAAATGACTGAGGGTTTTATAGGATCTCAGGGCATTTACAGCAAAGAAGGGTCTGGCTGAATTTGCCTCACACATAATTCCCTTTCCCAGCACTTGATGGAAAGATGGCAAATGACCTGTGCTCTTTGTTTGAAATTTTAAAGTAGATCTAGTCTGCTTGGACTTTTAAATGGTATTGGTTTTTAGGGGTTGTCATCTTGAGATCCCTGTGGGCAGGGAAGTGGCTAGTGCTGCTTCTGCCTGCCTGCTATAAATGAATGATATTTCAGGCAGAGAGAAAAATGCTGTAACTCGCAGCATTGAAGTACTAGTCAAGTTAACTCCATCTGCACAGCTCTTACTTGTTCTTCCTGCCTTTCAGGTTTTCATTTTTAAAATGCTCAACCTCTACCTCCTCCCAGTGGCTGTCTTTCAGCAAGAAAAAAACTGGGATGTTTTTGTCCCTGTAGTATATAGATGCCTTTCCAATGTACCCTGTTGCTGAAATAGTGCTCAGGAAGGGACAGGAATTCAGCCAGCAGTTTCTTTCACTGGAGATAGCCGAGGGGTTTTTCTCCTCAGGTGAGAGCACTGCCCAGCTTTGGTAGTTTTATTTTTTTCTCCACTGGTCACATTTGAGACAGAAACCTTGGCAATGTGCAGGGAGAAGAGGCACCAGGTTTTGTCTGCACAGACACACCAAGCAGTACTAGAAGCCCTGTCTCTCCCTAGAAGCGTTGGTGCATGCATGGCCATAGGCACAGGAGAGGTGTGTAGGAAGAATAGGACATGCACATGAGAATATTGTTTCCAGGCTCGCCTTTAATTTCTGTTAGGCTGATCAAATTTGCAGTCTCTCCAACCGGGACTCAATATCCAATGGCGAGGAGGGGGTCCTCCTTTGAAGAATTGACATCAGATGCGGAGAACTTTTCACTTTATGGCCTTGGGCAGCAAACACCAACTTAAACTGACAGGACCCCAGGACTGCTAATTAGAAACTGGCAAAACCAGGACATCTGGACACCTTATCACAGGTTTATCAAGATTACTGGCATGATCCATACAAACCCTTAATGGGAATCAGCTGTCAAACAAACTGAGTTCTTAGAGGCTGTAATAACTGCACAGTTTCGTAACCACTGTTTTTTTTCACTCATTGTTTGACTCCCTAGCCAAGGAGACTCTGGGCCAAATTCGGAAAGCAAGCATAGCTCTAAAGTGGTCAGGGCAAACCCTGCACTGATACTGGCTTTGACTGGCCTCCAGCTGTGAGGCTGTGCCCCTCTCCATCACCAGGCAGCTTTAAATCTGCTCCACAGTAGTTTCAATTATGAGAACTCTGCCACATCCCCTTGTCTTTATACGGTCAGCTAAAAGGGCTATAAAAGACCACGGGGGGAAGAAATGACCTAGTAAAAAAGGTAAAACTGAGTGTGTGGTCCCATATTTTCCACAAGGGAGATTGGAAGGAGCATGAACTTCCTCAGATTACACAAACTGAGGATTATGATCATTGTTTAGTCAGTATCTTTTATTGAATTGAAAGAATGAAAACCACCATCAGAGAGTAAAGATAGCCTCAGGTCTTGCAGTCTGTGAAGCTCCAGGTGCTCTGAGTCCACATACCCACACCTGGGGCAGAGCTGAAATCAGAAAGCATCTTATATATATACTTTAAAACTTATTTTTTCATTCTGGATCTTATTGAAGCCATAACCAAGGAAAGCAATAAATTAAACGTGAAGAAAATGGAACTGATGCCTGATATAATAAGTGTGCAGACAGCAGGAAACACATCTCACTGCCCTGCTCATGTTAACTCTGAGATGTGTTAGGTACCTAAAAAGAAGGTTCAAATCCACAGTTGGGCAAAATAGCCTAGAGAAATCATATCTGGAACATAGCCTGGGTTGCCGACTACCTTGTTTTGTGCTTTAATCTCATTTTAGCCCCCATAATGAGGGAATGAACATAATACATATATATAATGAAGTCAGTTTTAGCAGAGACTTGCCAAATCTTTTTTCACATGGAAGTGGAGTTTCACTGTCTCAAGCAAGCCTAGCATGAGCCTGAGCAAATCCAAACTCTCTGTTCATAAAACTTCAGACATAGTTTAGGTTTTACAGTGATCTGATTTTTGCTTCTGGATGCAAACTTTCTTTGATTATATTTTTCCAAGTGAATGATCCAGTGTTGGACTTACAGAATATTTCTTGAGACTGAAAAATTAGAATTTATTGTACAGCTAAATGCTTGCATATTTTGGCAGGTGAAGATGGACCTGATGAGTAGAAGGCTGGAGAGGACATAGTTAATAAAAACATGAACACTTCAGAAACATTAGCTGAGACCATTTCCTCAGTACTTCCATGGGCATAAAAGATTTGACAGCATGGCCATTCTTTGGAAAGATAGGACATTTTATTCTGCCATCTAAATGTAATGAGTCACAGGCATGCCATGGCACCCAGATGGGTTGCATTTTAGCAGCTCTCTTGATTCAGCAATCTCTACTGGAGAACAACTGGAACTTTAAATGTAGACCATGCAAAAAGGCCTTTGAAATGGCTAGTTGAAGCTATGGCTCATTTATACATGCTGCATACAGCACGGTTTTGTTTGTGTTTGCTTGTTTGCTTTTCTTGTTGTGCATATAATTTCCATTTTGTCTGTGTTTTCCCATACATGGGAAAGAAACACACCAATCTTCTGCTTGGATTTATGTTTAGTTTTTAAAGGTATGCCATAGAACAACAGAGAAGATAACACGGTGTCTCCACATGGGCAAACCACAAAGTTATTGTACCTTAAGTCATTAGGGCAAAAACTTGGTGAAACAATACAGCTATCACTTGAGAGATAGCTGTTTGCTTTTCCAGAAGCTATAAAAGCCATCTAAACATCTCCCCTAAGGCATATCACCTGCCCAAATAGCTTTTAGGCAGATACAAGTGTTTTTATTTAATTACCCTATAAGCAGGATCCTAATTCAATTTCAAAAGCAATATTATAAAAGGAAAATAACTCCCCTCCTCCCCTAAATATTTATGTGTTCCAGTGGGAAATGCTTTTATGGCTTGCTTTATTCGAAACTGTTGTTGCTGCTAAATGATAACTGAAAATGAATGCTATTTTTGCATATGTGCTTCTTAGTGAACAAATCAGCTGCACTATGTTGATTAGAAACACATCTATACTATAACAGTTGACTGCAAGTCTTTATAACCTTCCAAAAATCTCCAGTGCCTTGTAACAGCCAGACTGCCTGCAGTTAATAGGCAACCTTCATCAGTTGCTTTCCTGTCTAAATTAATCCTGCAACCAGCTGAAAACTGAGTGTTCTTAAGGGGTGATCTTCCTTCTTGAATGCAAAGATCTCTCAAATATAGAAAGCTGATGCATGCTGTTTTAGGGAGAAAATATAAAAACGATCGTGGTGTTCAGAAAGCTTTGTCAAACCTCTTGGCTTTAGCAAGAAAATAAAGGATCATTCTATCAACTGGTGGCCTATGCTGCCATGTTCTCTCAAATTCCATGTGTAGAAATTCAGGGTGTGAAATTGCCAGGTTTGAAGCTTTGTGTCTTTTTCAGGCGTTCTGGTAAGCAGTACTCAATACTAGTCCACACTAGCTTGACCTCAGTGTAGACATAAAACAAGCAGGAGCAGCAATGACTGAAAACCTGTCTGAAAGAAATACAGTTCCCTAGTGTACTTTAACCCCTTGTGTACTTTTCTCTTCCATATGAGTAGCCTGTATAGCTATTTTTGACTTGAGTATAAAATAAGACAGCCACGCTGCAGTGTATCCAACAGCCTGCATTTGCTGATAGCAGAATGAGAGCCGCAGTCAGGTGATGTTTCATCAATATTTCCTCAGCAGCTACAATTTGGTTTTACAGAAAAAAATGATTCAAAAAATAGTGATCTTTATGCAATGCCAGTCTCAATTTCTAGAAATTTGTTGCATATCTCCTTTTATTTTTATTTTTTAATATATACCAGACTTTACATAGGTTATCAAGGAAATGAGTGACAGTCCTTTTTGCTCACATTGACATATGTGTTAAGACACTGCATACACATGTGTTTTTCCATCACCATAATGTCTAAACGCTAGGAGTAGTTCATGTATTCTTCTCTCTGTTTTCTTGCCTTGCTACAAACAGTTGTTTCATAATATAAGCTCTGCATTCCTAAACCAAAACTCACAGCTGTACCTTTCTTCAGCATTGCCAAAAATGGATCCCATCATTTAGTAACTCAAATTATTGACAGAAGCTGTATGATGAACCACAGAAAAGTCAGAATAATGAGGTGGCTTGAAGGCAGTTTTGTGTGTATGCAGTTTTATAATGAAACTGTTTCAAAATTGCTCTAAAAATGGAAAATAATTCAGTAGCATAGGGCAGCAGATGTTAACAGAACACCAACTGAATTTCTGCTGCCAAGATTACCTGTCTTGTTTTTTGTAATAATCTGTGTCACAATGACAGATACACACACTCGATGGTCTGTTAATATTTATGAAACTTGGTGTCTTCTGTCAGGTTTTGAGTGTTGTAGACCAGGGGAAACATTGATTTGAGGTAAACTATTGCAATCTACAAATATACTTCTGTAATACAGGCACTTGCTTTGTCTAGTTGAATGACTCCACTCAGATTCTTCAAGGTAATAGAGTGTTTCATTACTACCATTTCCAACTGATAGTATCTGATAGCCAAAGGTGTTGGTAAACAATGATTGACAATTAAATTAGCCATAAGGCATGAGAACACATTGCTGTTAACAGGTTAACTTCTACCTAGCAGTGTATAATCGCCTTTCAAGCCAATGTCTGAGAATGTTGATCCTAAATCTGTAGTCAAAAAAAAAAAAAAAAAAAAAAAAAGAGAGAGAGAAAAATTAGGTGTTTGTAAGTCATGACATTTTTTTTTCAGTGTATCTTTTTTAAGGACGAACCAGGCAAAATATTCAGAGGCTCCACATTTCCTGAAACCATGCCCCTTCAGCAGCTCTAAGTGTGGGAACCCAATGGGGAAGGCATCCAAGTCATCAGCCAGCTGAGGAGACTGGGCTGGGAAGGACCTCCTGAGTAGTCATCTTTGACTCAGTCCCTCGTTAAGGCAGGCAATTATGTTACATAACCCCTCTCATAAACTGATCGCTCTTCACATTTCGACTACTACTGATGTTTTACCAGAAATTTGATGCCCTTTCTGCTAGAAAACCTGTCACAGTTTCAAGTGGGAATGTATTCAGGGACAGCCTGATACTATTTGTTCTTCTGACAACATCATTCTTTAGCTTAAATAGCTCGTCAGCCCTTCTGGTGTCTACTGCGTAGATGTATTTATAAAAAGTGAACACATTTCCACCTTCTTTTGGATAGACTAAACAAGACAGGATCTTTTGGGCTCACCCAGAAAGATGGGCTTTTTTCTCCCTGAGCCTGAAGTCTCCCACAACTGTCCCAATCTGAATAAATGCATTCTTGAGTGTGGGTGACCTGAGCTGCACAGATTATTCTGGATAAAGTCTTGCCAAAGCCTTGTGCAACAGCAGTATGAACATTCAGAACATTCAGGCTGAGTCTGGGCTTTTCTTGGGTCCATATTTTGTTTTTTGTGCAGCAGGAAGTAAGTTTTGGATTCACTGTGTATGTTTTTGTTAAAAGTTTCTGAAATATTAAATGAGAAACTTTTTTTTTTTTTTTTTTTTTTTTTTGATCACAGTTTTGGAAGGAGCTTAGGGTAAATGTGTTCCCAATGCTGCTTTCCATTGGAGTTGGACTCCCATTGATAATTCCAGTTATAATTACAAGAAGAGTATACAATAAGTATTTAAGCAACAGTCCTGAAAACAGAGGCATAAGCTCAGTCCCTGTCTCCTCTGATGAGTCTGGCACAAAGCAGCCACACCAAGCCATACGTTGCTGCAGCTAAAGAGCTAAGGCAGCCCCAGGGTCTCAGCATCACACTCTGGTACACCATCAGCTGCAGCAAAGGTCAAGCATGCATGACTCTCGGAGAAGCCTCGTGACTGATGCTTCATCCTTCTCCTCTTTTTCTTTTTGCTCACCAGACCCTGTCTTTTGTCTCCTCCCCTACCTCCACCTAAATCCCTGCTTTTACCTTATCAGCCTCCTGTCACCAATTCTAGCAGTGCTAATTCCAAAACAAATAAACAAGCAAAACACTAGTAAATCAGGAAGATTTTCTCCAACTTGGACTCTACACCATTTGTCCATCTGATGCGGTACAGAGACTTTTCCCTGTGTTTTCCTGCTGTCAGTACTGTGAAGTCTCCCCATTGAGACATGTTTGCCTTCCTGGGAACTGATGCTCCGTGCTGGAAATTAGGGGATTTCTGCGGTCACTTGGGCAGATCTTTAATATCTTTGTTATGCTCCCACTCTTTGGACACACAGACTGAGAAAATGCCGAGCTATTGCGTGTTTGCAACAAGAATGGCACAAGACTTCGGAGTATATGGATACAGGGCAGAACAAATCAAAACCAAAAGAGCGTTCAGCTCTGACAGGAGGAGATAAGAGACTCTGTCCACAGAGCTGGAGGAGGAACCTGGCACTGTATCCTCTTTCTTCATTGTTTCCCTCTTCTTTCAGCAGTTTTGGTTGGCAGTTACTCTTCTGCCCTCTCCTTCCCTCTGCAAAGAAGACTGCAGACATTTTTGGTAGGTGCACCTCGTTCCCTGACTACCAGGTGGCTCTCCCAGTGGCAGGTCTGTTCCATTAGTTTATGCCTTTGAATATTAATGGAAAACTTAGTTCAGTCATGGGGGTATTGAGGAGGAGAGGCATACATGAAACAGAAGGAAGGGTAGGAAAATATGTATGGGAGAGAAAAAAAAAAATGGGTAAACCAGTCTATTTTTATAGATCCATTTCATGAAATATTCCTGCTACTGTTGTTCCAGAAAGGCCTCCTAGCCTAGAAATAGTAGCTGGTGGTCATGTTTAGTGTCCCGCATTTGTGACTGAAAGCAGCCATGACTCATATATGCGTACGGTGCTCTGCCTGTAAGTCGCTCAAACTTAAAATGGCTGAGGTTTACTGTGAGAAAGCACATCTGACTTGTATTTTCTAGAGTCTGAAGAAATATCTTAAAATAACAGCATAAGGGAAAAGTACTAACCATAAAGAATTTTGCATTCTTTGGAATGATATCATAGCAGACATACACAGTAGACTAATTATGATTTCATCTTTAATTTTACTCCAAAGTTGGTTGCATTTTTTTTTGAAGTGTCATTCTTTTTTTATTTTCTCAGTCCAATGGCCGCATTCCAATCTCTTACTTACAATCATCTATATTAATTTGTGTTCTTCAAACAGCTGGATAATCTGTCGTAATTAGAATGATCTCCACCGGCTGGCTTTTATCATCTTGTCAGAGGAAATTACCCGGGCAGACTTCTCTTTCCCTCCCGCAGACAGTGGAGGGTGCTGTTGGATTTGATGTTGCAAAAAGGTGAAGCGGGATCGTATCTGTGTGCTATGCTGTTCTCATAGAGAATTGCCCAAAGTTCATTTCCTTGCTTCCTAGATAGACTTTGCAGATACTGGCTTTCAGGTTGTGCTTTACTGGGATGACTGGGAGTGCCAGTAGAGGGACAGGACCCATGCATAGCTCAGGACAGTGAGGCTTCAGCTCAGTTATTTCTCCAGGTGGGTGAATGAGGAAGTAAACATAGTAATACAGGTTTGGGTTTTGACTGTCTGGCTGTGTGTCCCATAATAGCTTTATTGCCTCTTGTCCAGAGATGATATTTTGCATTAAAATTCTCGAGGAGAGGAGGGGGAGGAGAGGAGGAATCAGGGGAATCTGGTTCTCTGACAGAGGAGGTCTGAGTCTGTCCACGCAGCACTCACTGCTTTTCCAAAGTATGTTCTGAATTAGGCAGAGTGAAGTACATCTTCTTCAACGTGCTTGGCAAGAAGGCTTGAAGCCATGATAAATGCATGGATGAGAAACCTTGCTCCCAAACTTGGAGATTGTATTAGGACACCCAAAGTCAGGACCATTGCTCTTCAGCTGAGTTTGCATTAGCCAAACGTGATCTAAGAGCAGGAGCTCAGCAAGCCAGTCAGCCTGTCTGCTCTTGGTCCTTGAACAGGATATAGGATGTGGTTATTGAATTTCAGATGCTGTATTTCATTGTCGTCAGGATACTGTGACTTTAATAGTGAATATATCACCAATAATATGGCATGTGGTCAAAGGATGTGTCGTTCCCAAGCCCAAGCAAATAGTAGAGAATTAACAAATGCATTTCAAAGAAGCCCTTTGTGAATTGCAAGTATGTCTTGCTGCTACTGCCATTTAGGCATTTATTTTCCCTCTATACTACTTCTCCTGTAAAAATTTCAAGTAGAAATTCTACTCGAGCTTCCCAGCTAAAATAAAACTATCTGTTTTATGGATGAGTAACTGGAGAAGTCAAAGAAGTTAAATGATTTTCCCAGAATCAGCAACTGAGAATGAAACCAACCTGTGTGAATTAAGCTCAGAAGCTGAACTTCCCTGAACAACTGGAAGGGACAGAGGATGCATCCCGTGACCCCTTTCTTTCCACCGTGTAGCAATTCTGGTTCTGCATCCTGAAGTGTGTGTGCCATGCAGAAGCTCTGGAGGATGCACGCTGCATGGTGCGCTGCACAGGTCCATCAGCTTTTGTAACTGGCCAATATATCCTGGTCATAATGTTCCCACATTGCTTTAAAGATGAGAAGCACTATGTCTACCAGTGATTGAAGTTATGGCACAACATGATTTTCATCCCACAGGATGTAAAGCAGCCCACTGAGGTATTCATTTGTACTCTATTACTTCCTCTGCTGCAGCCCCATGAAGAAAAAATTCTCCCTAAAAAGTAATAAAAGTGTAAATGCAACCCCCTCACCGCTATGCCCTGAATGAATGAACCAAGAGCTTGCAAAGAATATGTTCCTGGTCCCTTTCTGAATATGGATGAGTGGCAACTAAGCATGAAATGCCTCTGGGCCACTCATACAGTCCTTTGGACAAAGTTATTTTCTGGTCTAGATCGCTGAGGACTGATTTGCTAGAGGGAAATGTTCCTACCTATCCTGTGTTCAGTTTACCTGGATTTAATCTTCTTAGTTTGAATTAGTAGAGAGAGTGTGTTTATGTCTGTATCCATAGATGGAAGTAGAGATAGACTCCCTATTTGAGTGCACAATGTTTATTTTATCCTAAAAGTTTGTTTTCCTTTTTCTCTCCCCCCCAACCTACTCCCCCAATGTCACTGCTGCTGTATTTTATTAGACCTCTGGTTTTCATTACGCAAAAAGTCAAAACTGGAACATTGTAAATCTTCCCTCTCCTCCCCGCTCCCTGCTCTGAAGCCCGGCTGCCATTCGATGCCTGACGGCTTCTCCTACCAAAGCGCACTATTTCCAGGGGCTTTGGGGAACTGGAGGTGAGAACAGGGAACGGGTCGGGGGGGGAGACCCGCTCGCCCAAGGCTTGTTAACCTGAGCGCACACTCTCTTTCTCAAATTTGTTTTCTCAGCTGGTGGCACAGTCGCTGCCCCAGCGCCATCGGTCCAGCAGAGAGCAGTTTCATTCGAGATCTGAGGGCAGATTTTAAAGAAGTGGTTGGGACAGGAGGAGGGGGAGCTTAATAACAGCTTAGAGCTTGACTCCCCATGTTTTCTTAGTATATTGAAATATGAACTGTGTAAACACTCCGCATTCCACCTGCTCAAGCATCTGCCAAACGGCTCACAAAAGCCCTTTGCTCTTTTTTACATCCTCCCGCTTTGCTTGCCCTCCTCCCCACGAGGTCCCCAGCACCACCTCTCTGTCCTGCTCCCCACCCAGTCTCCACAAACAAGCAGATGCCCCATTTTTTTCCTGCTGGAGACATGCATTTCCAAAGCTGCTTTGCACCTCGCATGCAGTACCTTTCTCAGCCTCCTCCTTCCCAGAGCTGTGGACTCGCTTCAGTCTCAGAGCACCTCTCGCTGCTGGTGCTTGTCAGATTATTGTTGTTCTTTCGAAAATATTTACTGTTATTACACATAAATATGGCAGTAATCACCTGAGAGGCTGAATGTTTTCCACATCAAAACTTGGAGAAAAAAAAAAAAAAAAAAAAAAAAAAGAAAGAAAAAAGGGCTGCACCCACATGCTCTGCCTTTTACCTGCCTGCCCCTGAACGGGGAGCAATTTCCATCCAGATGGCAAGCCATCAAGGGTTTTACACTTTTACACTTAGTAAAAATGCTGAACAAAGAAGTGCCTTTTCCACCCTGCTCTGAAAGAGAGCAAGCTGTGCTGGCTTTGCCGAGAGAGCAGATTTCCCCTTGGCATGACCTGCTGCCAGCCTCCAGGAGCAGGGCAGAGACAGTGACTGCATTTCTGCTGCGCTGCACCAGTCCCCAAAGGCCGTCACTCCTTGTCTCGGATGTGACCATCCCGTCATCACCCTCAAGGGTGTGTAGCACTCAGTGGTGTTCCTGGAAGTGGGCAGGTAGCGTGTGTTGGGAAGCATGGTATTTTTGATCCCGGAGGTTGAGAACAGCATGCTTTTGACTGCGTGAGCTGCGGCAGCCAGGAAGCATTGCCACGATTGCATCAGACTGCAAGAGGCTGACCTGGAAAAGAATGGGGAGCTGTGATTTAGGTCTAAGACAAAACTGGTTTTGTTTGACTGTGGAGGGAAGCTACCAGGAACTGAGAGATGGTGAGATTCAGGCAGTTTCCCCACTGTCATGGAGCCTTCATACTGCCAGCAAAAGTAGCCACCTGGGTTCCCTAAGCTTCATTCATATGAGCTGAATAAAAATAATAAAAAATAAAAAAGGAAATGGCTTCCTCCTCCTAATTAAGGTGTTCTTGTTGTCCTTTGACCTCAAAGTGCTTCACATTGCCAAGCATAGACCACTGTGCTTGTATCTCAGTTCCAGTCCCTTTTGGTCTGGGGGTTATGAGGGAAACAGTTCTGAATGGTTTGAAATGTGACAGCAAAACATCACCAAAGTAAACCTGCCTACACCTAGTGTGCCTGCTTCGTTAGGACATCCCAGCAGTGAAGCTGGGGAGGATTTGGCATCTCCTAGTTGGGAGACAGGCCCTAGACTTCATCTGGGGCAGCTGGTGGGAGGGATGAGTGATGTTGTTGCTCATGTTTTTCACAGGTACCTGGACCTCTGCTGGACCTTTTTGTGGCTTCAGCATCTCTCTGGGGCAATGCAACAAGAGAGAGAATTTAAAGAGAGAATCTTTAAAAGGAACACTTGACTACGTGGGTCTTACAAGGTCTTTAATTGGATTGCTTTGTCCTTTGAATTTGTTGGTTTTGTTTTCTTCTCCTGACGGTTGCTACAGGGCAATCAGCCATTTTAGGCAGATGAGCTGATTCAGTGTCTCATCTACACAGCACTCCCCTGGGACTGGGGCTGGGTATTTTTTCATTTTGCTCTTTCTTGCCTTGCACTGTGCAGTTGCGTGTATTTCTGCCTGAAACAGGAATCATGCAAAATATGCTTACAGTCCTTTGCAGGCTCTTGGCATTAGAAACACCCTTCCCCTCTGCCTCTCCCAGCCAAGTGATGTGTGCAGCAAAGCTCAGAGCGGGGAAGGGAAGGGAGAGGAAGAGGAAGTCATTCACCCCACCCTTCCAACCAGAAGCAGGAGCCTAAAGCAGTCGCTCAGATGGAAGAAGGTCACATTAAAAAGAGGAAAAAAAAAAAATTAAAAAAAAAGACAAAAGGTGTTCCCTCCTCCCACCCCATTAGGATCATCATGGCTGGGTGTAACCTGCACACAGACACCAGCGACCCTTGCCAGAAGCACATTGGATGGTGTTGATAAGCTGATACCACCGTGAGAGGTGGAGTAGTCCCTGACACGCTTGTGGTTTTCTCTGGGAAGGTGCCCTGACATCCTTCCCACCAAATCCAATTTGCTTAAAGCTGTTCACTGGTTCTCAAAACTCCTCTCATCATAAAGTAAGCTGGACCCAAGTATTTCTAATCCAGTCAGGGCCAATGCCCTGCCTCCAGCTATTTTTCGGAAGGTTGGTGTGAAGGACTGAGCAACAGGAGGTGCATATTTGTTCCCCAAAAAGGGGAAGGGTCATTAAACTGGAACATCTAGTATGCTTTTGGAGGAATTACATTACATCAGAAGGAGCCAGAAATAAGATACCATTTGTTAACTTTACTAATCCATTAAAAATACATTGGGCAACCGAGCTATTATTTGTAACTCTCTGCAATCTCTCCTACAGCGAGGAAACAATGTCTGACTGCGTTTAGGTGTGGTGTGTTCTCAGAGCACATAAAGCTTTCAGCAGCTTTGTATGAGGCTGATTTTGATTTTAGGTAACAGCACATATTGAATCAGCTGGGGAAAGAAAGTCCCCAACCAGAAATCTACTAGTAGTAAATTACCTGAAATTTCAAATGACCCATGGATATATTTATCATATTATCCCTATATTTATGAATTTGTGTGTGGGAGGGGAGGAGGTGCTCGAAGCTGCAAATTGTCAATCCACATCCAGTACTTCAAACTGAGCCAAATCATTCTCGCCTTTTCTTTTAAGCTGGACATAACTAGAAAATAAT
This sequence comes from Aythya marila, assembly GCF_965140915.1. Classification (NCBI taxonomy): domain Eukaryota; kingdom Metazoa; phylum Chordata; class Aves; order Anseriformes; family Anatidae; genus Aythya; species Aythya marila. The sequence goes on from NC_139043.1 coordinate 80,632,067, forward strand.
TGAGTGGTTGAAATGAAAGATTTTACCTTGGGTAGTACTTTATTGTACTCAGTACTCCTGTGTTGGTAAGAACAAGTTAACTGCCTTGTTCTCCATCACTACAATGAACTAAAGGGAGGATTGAAATGAACTGAGAAAATTATTCTTCTATTTTAATCTTATTAATCTTTTTTTCCTCTGTTCCAGTTAAAACAAAAGCAAGAGCTGCAGAGGCAGATTGACCCTGTAGCAGCAAAAGCATGATTCAGTGAATCTTTACATCTGAGAGTGGGTTTTTCTTGTTCTGTAGCTCTAAAAATTAGGATGGTTTTCCTAGCTTTCAGCAGAACAGGTTTGTACTCTGAAGATGAACATGTACTTCTGAATGGAAAAATGTAATTTTGTTTAGGATTCTTTTTAAAACACCAGGCTTGCCATCAATCAAGGACAAAAAATATCCTGAAAGGATTAAACTTGCCTGAAAGGACAAAAAAGGGACAAACTGCCTGAAAGGCAACCGGAGGCAGGACTGTACACATAGTAGTGAAAAACCCATGGCTTGACAAAACCCCGCCTTGCTGAGAGTTCAGGTTCTAAATTTAGGGCTCTAAATAAGTGATCTGATGTGTGAAGGGTCTACACTGCCAGCCAGAATCAAGAGGAAGAGCTGCTGCCTTCATGCCTTTCCAAATCAGGACATTTAAGTCTAAGGCACACTCTGAAAAGCCAGGCTTTATTTCTTGGCTTCAGTTCCCCCAGCAGTCAGATAAGGCTGATGTTCACAAAGGAGCAAGCAAGGGGTGAGCCTCACAGCCCCACCTCTATCAAAAGCAGGTCCCAGCCCTCAGCTGCGATCTGCTCCAGAGGGACTCCGTGCCCCAGCTGAGACCGACAGGATCCACACGGACCAGCCCAGCCCTGGGCACCTGGCCCAGGGAAACATGCTTTTAGGTGCTTACATGAAAAATGATCGCCCCGTTGCCTTTAGGGTAAAGCCTGCCTGCCTTCGGCTGAAATATTACTTCTGCCTGGTGAGACGCTGCTTTCACGGCTGATGCGTCTCTGGGTGAGAACTGGCTCAGAGGCCAGTGGCAGGTTTTGTGGCAGGATTTTGAGCAGACGGGGTTTCTGGCTGCGTTAAGCAATCAACAAGTGAATGTGCTGTGTAGGTAAGGGCGTGCTGGGCCAGCAAACCTGAGACTGCTATCACTCCTTTGCCTCTGGACACAGCTGATAGGAGCCGGAGGGCAGAAAGGAGGCTAACAGAAGAGAGGGTGGGCCTCCAGTGCTGTGGCCACTTCATTGCTGACTAACTGATTTTTTTTTTTTGAAAACTGTCCTAAACTATGACGAGATTACAACAGCAAAGCACTTATCTGCCAGCACGCCTCGCCAGCTGTTCTTTAATAAGCTGCAGAGGGAAGAGGGGCCTGGTCTTTAAAAATGGCTGCAGTTTCCTCCTCGCCAGCAAAGGCTCTGCTTGAGTGTGCTGGGACAGGCGAGGTGCCAGAGGCAGCTGGTGCATCGAGTGCTGCAGGAGCAGTGATGTTGAAGGAGGGATTGAGGCCAGTCCTGAGGCCCTCACGCCATGTACTGCCTGCTCTCATCGTTAGCACGGTACCTGCAATGCTGCCAGACAGCCTTCGTATTTAAAATGCAGAGCAGTGGTACAAGGTCTTCCTGCCAGATCTGATCTGGGCAGGTGCCTTCCATCCAAACGTCCCTCTGTGGCAATGATACCCAGTTCTGGAAGTTCTTATTCCAACAAAGCTCCTCAGGTTCTGGTTCTTCTCTTACAAGACCCGTTGCAAGTGCCCAGCCCACCACATTTCACAGAATCACAGAATTTCTAGGTTGGAAGAGACCTCAAGATCATCGAGTCCAACCTCTGACCTAACGCTAGCAGTCCCCACTAAACCATATCCCTAAGCTCTACATCTAAACGTCTTTTGAAGACTTCCAGGGATGGTGACTCCACCACTTCCCTGGGCAGCCTGTTCCAATGTCTCACAACCCTTTCAGTAAAGAAGTTTCACTTCTTTTCACCCTGCCTCCCAAAGTAGCTCTTCAACGCCTTTCCCTAGTCTTGTGCATAGAGACTTGGAGCTTTCTTTTTGAGAAAAAGAAACTGGGGATTTTACTTTTATGGGACATATGAAGAAGTTACAGGGAAATGCATTCATGTTTTTGCCTTGCCCTTTTTTTCCTGGCACTTTGGTCTGTGCTTCAAGTCAGATGCTATGAGGTATGACTGCCACACTGCCGCCGCATGTTTGAAACAACAGCATGTCTCCACTTCTCTCAAAAAAAAATCATAACCAGAGGAAGCCCTACCTGTGTGGTGAGCAGTTTTTGCAAGAATCAGAAGCAACATCTCCTCAGAGCTATGACTTCAGCAGGAACATGAAGTCTCTACCTCTCCCAGGAGCAAGATAGCTCCAACCCTCTGACAAAGCCACTTGATACCCTGAGAACTGTATCCTTATTCTTTGGACGGATAGCTACAGAGACGAGGATTTTGTAATCACAGTGTTTGCCTGTTCTTCCCAATCTAAATTGCTTTCAAATCTATTGCACATTCCCTAACCAACGTAGCAGAGGGGTAGGAATTTCACAGACAGGAAGTTCAGGAAAACTGGCAGCTGGATGGGGAAGAGTGCTCCCCTGCTCCCAACCCAGACACCCAAAGGGAAAGCATTTTCTACTTAGCCATTATCTATTTTCTTTGGTTGCAGCCAGCTGGTGGTTCACAACATGCATTACTACTAGCTGGCCACAGTAAATGCTGTTTATTTCTGATCTGGCAGTCATGGGGAATATGAGCAAGTTTTGGAGGTGATAGGCAGAGGAACAAGGGCCATCCTGTGGGAGGCTAAGCTTCATTCGTTCTATCATTCAAGGGACAACTTGGTATTTTCTTAATTTTGAATATGACCAATGTTCTGTTTTTCTCTTTGGTTATGTAGTCGAGTCTCATGGAAATGAAAAGCGATTGCAAAATGGGAAGGAAAACTTGGTCCACTGGTGTGTATTTGAGCACTGCCAGGCAGGTGAGATAATCAAGAGCTGTAAGAATATAATAACCAGGGAAAACAGAAGAACTTATATGGAAATGTTATCATTCCAAGGGAAAAAAAATAAATAATAATAATAATAAAAAAATGTTTTCCTGTGTGATTCTGACTTTTTTCTCCCTTTACAAGACTTCAGTTATCTGCTCTAAAGGACTGGCTCTTTGTGAGTGGCTGGAAATGGCTTAAGGAGTTCAAAGAAAGTAGGAGATACTAGGGACTTGGGGATAAGAGTCTTGCAAGTAAATTTCAAGGAAAATATTACAGCTTTAACAGCTACCAGGAGGCAGAAATCCACTGTCTAGGAGAGTGCACTGAGGCGTTGCCAAGAGCAAGCAGCTGATAATGGTTGCAAATATATTTGCTGATGAAATGTTAAGTTGCTTGATAGAGCTTTTTGGTTTTCAAAGTGACACTTTTCCATGAAAATTTACATCATAAGAATTTGAGGTGGGGCAAAATTGGAACCATGTGTTGGCTAAATCTGGCAATTGGTTAAAAAGGAGTGCAGAAACAAAGTGTCCATGCTTACAAATTGCAGCGTTAAAAGCTAACAAGATGTCTCCTAATCCAACTCGAACAGAAATAAGTTCCTGACCATGAGCGTCTCCCTACAGACTCAGGGTCAAGGTTGCTAAGCAAACTATAGTCCATTATCCCTGTATCTGTCAGGAACAAAAAATACAGCACAAGATATTTTCAGTCCACCAAAATCCCTGGCAAAATCCAGCTGACAACAAAAGGAACAGCCATTAGACCCAATAAAATCTTTGTTTCTTGGGACCAAATTGTGGAATTTCTCCTCTTTCTTGCAGCCTCTTTCATCTGTTGTGCCTTCTGCCTTTCCTGTCAACTCATCTGCACAGGAAAAAGAGAAAGGAAGATAAATGTAGCCTAAGAAGAATAATTAAATAAATAAATAAAAAGTGTATGTCCATTTTGTATTCATCATAAACAACACCCAAAATCAATGTATATCCTATGAGGAGGGATTCTGGTCACACAGACCCTGTTGGCAAAACTCCTGTTGATTTTAGTGGGTGTGGATTTTGTCCTCTGCTATAGACTCTCTCTAAAGAGTGTAGCAAGTCTGCATGCAGACCTAAGGGACTTGGAAGTTGTTAAGTAAGGTGTGTGATCTAATTGCGAAAATAGCAGCTCTGGGAGTTTTCCTGACCACAGCTTTACTCATTCCCACCCAGTAACTTCTTTGGTCCTAAACCTGCAAGAGGCTCCACACATGGTTAATGTTAAGGGTGTGTGTAGTCCCATATCCATGAAGTCAGTGTGAATATTCATTTGTTCACAGCTAAAAGCGTGTAGATGTTGGAATGGTTGGGACCTTGGACAGTTTCAGTATTATGAATGGTGCTCGATGTAGTTATCTATCTAGCAGAACACCCTTTAGTATGACTCTTTAGAGCAAAGATTTTAAGTCATAGACAAAGTAAAGGATAGGAAATTGGTACTTCAGAGAACTAGCTGAACAAGAGGCTGATCTCCTAAACTCTGCCTTAAGTGAACACACTTAATTAAGTTATCCTATATTAAACATGACTTCATCTTTAACAGCTTCTAAACATTATGATTGTAAATGACAGCAACTTAAGAAAGCAGCATGCTACTGACTATCTGAAAGAAAGCTTACTTTTCTATTATAGAAGAGTTTATGTATAAAAGCTTAAATTCAAGAAAAAGGAAGCCCTCAAACTCTACCTTACTGCAGAGTTAGTGTAACCTAAAGTCATGTGTAAAATAAAGCAAATACTTAAATGCTTTCCTGAATAAGGGTCTAAAGGAATAATTTTTGCTGAATAAGCACTGAAGGGCCATAGGACTCTAAACAACTAACTATAACTATTACCAGTAAATATTTTCATTGTACCTTGTGTATCACTGCCAGCTATGATGGGCTGAAGCCAGATTCTTGCAGAGAGGAAAATGAATACACAGCAGTACAGAAAAGTGATCTCTGTTGTCTTGCCTTTTTGTCTGTAGGACTAAAAAAAAAAAAAAAAAAAAATCACCACCAAAAAAGCATTTTGGCATTCGTATGCACAAATCCACAAACTGTGTGTTAAAAGATTATATTTTAAGTTTGTATACAAATTAATCATTTAAAAAATTACAGCTCAGCAGTTGTTTATATCACATGACCAGACTATCAATCATAATAATAATAAAATGGGAGATTTTTAAGCTAGTACACTTCTGAGTATTCAACCAAAATGGAGAAAAATGGAGAAAACACATAATATATCTTCAGGGCAGTAATGTCCTGTTATTGTTAAAAAACTGCTGGGACCTCATTAGTGACTATGAAAACATCATCTGTGAATACTGTGAGGCAATAAATCTACAGTGTCCAAGGAAGAGAGTGCAGGGGGGAGGGGAGGGGCGAGGGAAGAGAGCAAGCACAACGTGTGTATTTGCCATTTTTTCTTACCCAGCTGTGAGTTAGTAATTTCCATATCTGCTTGCCAAACAGCTTCCAGAAACTATTACCGATTATGTGAATTCAATAGTCTGCTAATGAACGATAAGATAATGGGTCTGTGTTCAAGACTGCAGGAGACAAATACTTGTTTACATGTCAGAAATTCCTTTTCCATTTGGGTCATTGTACACAAATACACACGGCTCATGAGGCCATGGCTCATAGCAGTATAGCTCCCAGACAGGGCTGCTGATGCCCCAGGTATGGACCTTCAGTCTCCAAACCAAATGCTAGTTGTTGAAGCACTCCTCCAATGATCAATTTTCCATAGCTTTAAATAAAGCAGGCAGTGTTTTAAAAATGAATGAAGAGTTTTGTGAAAAGAAAGAAGGAAAGAAGGGAGGTAAATAGCTTAACGATAAGTCCTGAGACATATTTGCGTAAATACATAGTATTTTGGAAGTGTCTGCATGAGACATTTAGGCTTGTGATAAAATTTACCTATCATAGCTGTTTTAGTAATGTTTTATAATGCTTTTCACCTCAGATGATTTTATCATCTGCCTGCCACATAGCACCATAGTGCAATGAGACATAAATCCATTGGTATCACATAGATGCAGCTGTGCTACAGTGAAATTTGGCTCTATATTTGAGGAAGTCATGTCACCTGTCACTGAAATGGGGCTACTTGTAGAGAGGAAAAGCACCACTGCCAGCAAGACTGTTTTTAGCAGAGGAAGCAAAGGGTAATATAGCCAACTAAAATGGCTTGAGAGAGTAGGTAGGAGGACCAAAAGTAAGCACTTGAGTCAGAGTTTCTTCAGGACACCAGGTCTCATGTATGCCTGAGAAATTAAGGGCTCTTCATGGCCATGAGTTTAGCACCAACTGAACAAGTGGAAACTACTTGCTGCCACAAAAATTACAGACTGGTTTACTGGTTTTGCACAGGACTCCTGCCCCCCAAGTCATCCCCTGCAACCCACTTTTTTTCCTTTCACTCTAAATCCATTTCTTCCACTTGATTTCACAGCACTGGATCCTTGGTAGGTCATGGTCTTCGACTGGAGAGCTCTTTTGTACATTGAATCTGTAAAGACACTGAGAAAGCACAGAACTTGATTTACCTCCCAGGAAATTGGGTACCTTACCTCTGTATGTGAAAATTAAGTCACTGGGAAGTAAATATCACCAAAAAAGGACCTCACATTACCAGCATCACTTTTGTAAATCTTCAAAATTGGCAGATGCCTAACATAGTGGCCTGCCAGGGATAGTAAAACAGCTGTTTTCCATATTTTGTTTATGCAAGGACATTGGACAATGAGACTTACGGCAGTGGGAGAACCAGAGTTTAGGTGGTATTGGACCCCAAGGAACAGCTAAGACCTCTGTCTCTAACTACAGACTCTAGTTTTACAGGATTGTTTTGGACTTACCCCATGCTATAGCAATCGGAATAGGACACTATAGAAGAAAATTGAAATGCTGTAGTTATTTCCAGAGATCTTGAGCACCTTTACCTCCAAGGGCTTCTGGAAGATGGAAATCAGGCACAGCTGAAAATCGGGTGTTCACATTGTAGGGCTTCAGTCTTTCTTGTGTATCAGCTTTTCTTACTCTTCTCTGAAAGCTACTTCTTCCACCTTTACCACCTGAGACCATACCCTTTTGCATGGTGTCTCCTCTTTGCTCTGCAGTGGAAACAACCCATAGAAGCACCAGAGGAGAGCATTTTCTGCAGAAGCTAGCAGCAATGTTGATTCTTGCTGCAAACAGAGCCAACAACAGCAAAAGTCAAAACAAAGATCTGGCCATGCCCAATCAAAGGTCATCTCCCGTATCACATCCCATTAGTCAAAAGGCAGAAAGGACCAGTTATGATTTAGAGTAATCTGAAATAAAGCACTAGTGCTTGGCTTGGAAGGAATTCCAGGTTTTGTAATGGATCTAGCAGAACTATATGTTAATGTGGTCTGCATTAATTTATGTTTTGTAAATGTAGAAAAGCTGATGGGAAAGCAATAGGCCCCTGCTGAGCTATATCTCTTGGAAGAAAAGTGACATGAAATAGGATTGGACCTTATAAAATCTCAAAGGTAGCAGGGAAAAGAGCATGCTGTTATTCATTCACAAGAGTTAGTATCTTCTTCCTTCTGGGCAGTGTGTGTACAATCACAAAAGGTCAATTCAGGCATATACATGATGTAAGCACAATGATTGGCAGCCACTGTAGTACATGCGTAGGGTATAGGCAAAAGACTTTCACAGGCAGATAAGGAAATAGCTATTAATCCAGGCAAAAGTTAGAATTGCTTGGTCAGGCATACATGTGAGCAGTCTTGCCACTGTAACAGGGATTCATTCTTGAGACTGAATTTTCTGTGCTCTGCCGTAGCTTGCTGTAGTTTAAAATCAGATCAGAAGTGATGTTTTCATTCTACAAAGTCAGAAAGAAATGGTAAATGGGAAGAAAATATATGCCAGTTCTGTGTATATATCAACATTTTACTTCTGATTGCCTAATTGTATATTAATCCTGGACTGGCCAGTATAGTATATGAGGTGAAAGAAGAATTTGTATGTCTACGGTATTCAGAAGAAGAAAAAAATACTGTTTCTGATACTCCCCTTTCTTAATAACTGCATATACATTGTATTACACTACAATGTGAGCTGCTTGGCCTGTCAGGGTAGAGGAGTACTCTGCAGGATTTTCAACCCCATTGGGGGAAATTCAAACATTTAGCTAAAAAAAAAAAAAAAAAAGTCCCAGGAATGTGCATGAACATCACTTAAGAAGCTTCAAAAATCACAACTTTCATATGTGATGTTCTGCAGTATAAGCATTAGATGAATGTATGCCAGTACTGGTCTGAGATTCAAATTTTCCCCTCTCCTGGCCTCACTAACTTAGTTTACTAGATTGAAATTTCGTAATTTTATTCTCTTTATTCTCTTTATTTTCTCTTCCTCTCTCTTGAGAGAGTTTGTTCTCTTCTCAATACATTGACACTTTTTCTGCTGCAACATTTGCCTTCTGTCGTTTTGATTTCATCTCCTCTTCATTCAAGAAGGATGATTGACCCAAATGCTCCATACTCACATCTCTTCAGCTACGAACTGCACTCTCAGTTAAGTCATCAACAATATAGTAACTAATAGAAACAGTTATCTCTTTTTCAGAGGAAACATATCCTAAATGTTGAAAGACGTTGCCCGAAATCTGTTAAAAAATAAATAAAAATCATAGTGGAGCTAGAAAAATCAGTCCAAAGCTGGAGTGTATTAATTAGACTCCCATGCCAGTTGTTAACTCATCAGCAACTCATGGCTCTTGGAGCTCAGGAGCACTCCTGAAGCCTGCCAGAGCTTTTAGTCCACTCCCTGGTTATGCATGGATGCATTTATCCCGCCAGACCTCCAACTCTGCCATTTTGGCCCCAGGTTCAAAGGCCTTCAGACATTTCTGGAAGGGTAGTTATTCTTGTTTTAGACCATTGACAATGCTAATGGTAAGAGCAGATTTTGATCTCACATTTTGCAAGTCTGATTTTTTTTTCTTTTTTCTGAAGTTAGTGCAAAAGGAGCAGAGGCAAGTCTAGAGTTCAGATTGAAGGCCACTGAGTGAAGCCTGGAGTTCCACTTGTTGCCAAAGGTGATGAGAATGATTCACAAAAAGTGTTAATTTCTGTGGAGATTACCACTGTGGAAACCAAAGAGGTGACCCAGGAGAAATACATGGTTTCAGTATAGACAGGTGAAAATTGTCTCCAAATCCCATGAAAGAGCAAACTGAGCTAATAACAATGCTTCATGGTCCTAGCTGCATGCACTGAATTGGTAGATAGATAACTGTTTTATCCTTATTGCATATTTCTGTTGTGTTACTGGAGGCAAGGTGGTGTTTATCAGTGACTGAAGTTTCATACTAGGATCTGCTGTGTCCAGGCAGCTCCTGAGCTTGTGTGAAGTGCCATGCAGACTTCCCCTCTCCTCCTTCCAGGGGTGAAAATCAACAGAGAAAGAAATCTAAGTGAGCTGGCTGCAAAACAAAAAACATGCACAATCAAGTTTTGTCCATGTTTATTGAATATTAATACACTAATTTAGACAAAGAAGAACATAAAGCTCAGCCATTTTTATCCATTATTGACCCCAAAGTCTTTCTTTTTGAAAGAGTTATGCATGGATTATGAAAGGAATGCATGGAACATGGATTACTGTGAAACTCCAGACAACATTGCTGAAGAGAAGGCAAATATTGCAAATAATGTGCATAAGCATCCACATCAATAAAATTCAGGAAAATAAGATAAATAGAACTCCTTTTCTGTTTGCTTTTAAATAAACATTTATGAATATATTTGTTAGTAGAAATTTGATAGGAGGAAGCTCACATAATTTATCTGAGCCACATCAGATGCTTTTAGATGTCCATTTTGAAAGCTCTGGGTTTGTTAGCTTTAAGAGTTGATTAACTGAGGGACCCTCCCGGACAGTTACTACGACCTAGCTGAGTATGACTACCTGCAAGTATCGCCCAAAATTAAGGAACTCTTTGAGTACATCAGGAGGTATGCTCCAAAAACGATAAACATTGAGCACAAGCTGCAGCATTTTATTCCAGACTTTATTCCAGAAAATCAGACAACCAAAAAAAGTCGTACTAAGAGGAATTTCCAAGCATATTTCATCAAAAATAAGCAGGAACTTGCTTTAAAATACAGTATCATCATATCGATCAATTTCTCAAAAGTATTATGAGCTCTAATTTTGCTATTATTTCTCATTTGTCTCCAAAGTTTACTGGTGCCAATGTTGTCAATGTTGTCAGTTTCTAACCCTCAGTAAACTAAAATACTTACATGATTTCATTATTTATTTTCTCCTTTTCTTTTTTTTTTTTTTTTTTCTTTTTCATTTCCACAATTGCACAAGTATGGAAGGTACCTCATACTACTATGTGCTAATGCTCTAAAGTATGATGTTAAATGTCATTGCCTTTGATGGGACACAATCTCATGCTTATTTGAACTTAACTGATCTGTTGATCTTGGAGCCTTAGTTTTTGCAACATTTGCTATAAATTGCACAAAACTTTTCCACTTTCAATTGCAATTCACATTATCCACCAAAGATGAGTCACTGGAAGCACAAGAATGTGTCACTACTTTAGGCCAACTCTATCACTATCACATACTGTACATGACATCTTCTATTTTCTTCCTCTTTTAATTAAAAAAATATATCAGGAGAAAAAAAATCACCATTTTTTTCTCCCACTCATTTCCTGTCTTCCATACTTCTGACTCAAAACTCCAGTGAAGCACCTGTGTGTTGAAGCACTAATATTAACTTCATCTTAAACGTTTCCATTCAAAAAGCCCAGTTTTAGTTAGTTATTATTTTCATAAACTTTAGCCTTTTTGGCTGAACTTATTCCATTGCTGTTCTCTTTCCAAAAGTGACTATTTTTGGAAAGTTTGAGCAAGAATCAAGTAAAAACAAAACTTAACAGAAATACACTTTTCCCACCATTTCCCCCAAATATTTGGAACAGATATAATGACCAAACCTTTTCAGATAAAAATCTGGTATTTGGCTGGGGACAGTCTGTAAAACGGAAAGGTATCTTCCAACATTGTTCTGAAAAGGGGTCGGAGGCATCTGGAATCATCGTTTCTGTTTCTTCAAACAAAGAAACTGAGGCACATGAATTGTAACCAAAACTAACTTCCTATTTCTTTGCTTGTCTTTCTCTCCATTTATTTCTAAGCTAATTAACAATAATCTCCTATGCTTTAAATTGCAGTGTTATGTGTTCCTTGTACAGATAACGTTGTGCAAAGAAGAGAGACAAGGTGGTGGTAACAGCTGGATGTGCAGTCTAGGTGTACACCAGGTAACTGTGACAAGTACAAAGGCACCCACTTATTGAACGGTTAGTTCATGACCAAGTGAGTGCTGAATGCACTTGAACAAATAACATTGTTTTCTGTTCTTCTAGGTCATGGCAAAGAAATATTTCATGGCTGCTTCTTTCAGTTAACAGCATCAGATCTGACCACTGAATCATAGGGTATTGGCATGGAATTGAAAATTCTATCTAGGGTCTCAATACAGCATTGGTTTTTGGTTGGTTGGTTGCTTGCTTGCTTCTTTTTTTTTTTTTTTTTTCTTTTTCTTTTTTTTTTAAAAAGGGTTTTAAAAAGATTTTTGGGGAGTCAGATGCCCACAAAGCAAGCAGGGTTCTCAGCCCTTCTGCATCAGGCTCCTTTGAATATTCCACCCACATAATATATGTATCATTAATTGTAAACACATGAGCAGTTCCACTGAAGCCTGAAGTTAAGTATGTGTTTAGGTACTTTGTTGGATGCTTTCTGTTTATGCTCCATAACAGAAAAAGTCCATGTGGTGGGGGGGGAAAAAAGAAAAAGAAAAAATTAAAAAAAAAAAAAAAAAAAAGGAACTTTTCAGCCAAGCTCAAGTCCTCGAGGAAAATGCACACATTAAAAAAAAATAATAATAATAATTGTACACTGAGACAAAATTGGGAACTGTGAATGCTTGGCTTGTATTCCCAATCCCTTTTAATGAAGGGGTTCATAGCTCAGGTGCTCTTGCCTCTGCAGAAGACAAAATTTTTTGCAAGCTGCTGTCCCTGTCATGCATCATTTGAGAAAACATGCCTTCTTGGTCTGTATTCTTTGTTCTGAAGAGACTACCAGGTTCAACACATTAAGTCAGTTTTAAGCAGTCTTCATCAAACACTACATATTTACATCAACAAACAGGTTGCCTTTAATGAGGTACTTGCATGCAGATTTTCTTTCCTGGATTTGTTGTACAAGGTAACCCCTGCAAACAAATAAATACTAACTGTGCAGCAAACAAGGCTGTTGTTTTCTGAAGAAGATAGAGGGTTTATACCTTGAGAAGAAAGGGGATAAAGGAAGAGGACAGCTTCACTAGAACTAGGCAATCATTGAGCAGTTATTTTACAATGCAACTATATGTGGGAACCCCCACACAGTGCTACATTACTTACTGTTGACCTATTTCCTGTGTTTCTATTCCCCTCTGAAAATTGAGGATGACTTCTTTTACCTTCAGGACTGGACTGAGTAAATGCAATGGCATATTCTATAAATATCTCACCTTCTAAATTAGTGCGTTAGTGTGATATATGGCAGGGACAGTGGCACAGATCTGCACCCAAGGAGACTCAAATGTGTGTTGTTTTTTTTTTTCTTGTGGGTTTCATTAAAATTTGCTAACAAGTGAAGGATTTACCAGGAATCTTGGGTTGCAGCCCATTCTTCGGATGATGTAGATTGCATAGCCCATTTCTGCACATCATTCTCCTCTTCATTTCCCCTAACCTCCTTTTCTTAGACCAGCTACTTCTGCCCTGATCTTCCCAGGGATTCCCTTTTCCAGAACTTGATTAATCAAAGATAGGGCTCTATTCAAGCACATTTAAGTTTCCATGCTTCCGAAGACCAGGCTTGCTAGATGGCAGCTTTGTCCCTGGATGAATCCCCTGTGATGACCCTAGCTGTCCTCTTCTTGGCAAAGATGTCTCACAGACTCCTCCTAAGTCTGCAAAACTCTTGGCAACAGTTCCACTGCCTCAGGTCAAACTATGACTCATTTATTATGTGTAGACAATAAAAGCTGTACCCCCTAGGTAGGTTTGCTCTGGTATATGCCCAAAACATGGTCTGTTGTTTTGCTGTCCATCTTCCTTTTTCTCCTTGACTCCTGTTCCCCACCACTCTCTCCTTAACAAGTTTGATCAGAATACTTGGACCATTCTCTTCAAAAAAAGAGAGACGAGTAATTTATTGACAAAATACATTGTTTGGTGCTTGGCATTTACCACATTTAGTGTTCTGTCATTCTTCTTTAGAAAAAGAAAGCAAAAAGTCTGTGTCTAATACAAAAAAGCTCCTGGTCCTACCCTCTACTGCTATAGCACAAGAGTCAGATCACTGGCCCAGCAATGATCTCCTCACGATCTTCACAGTTGCCTTGACAAGCTCCCAGGAGAAGCCAGAAGATGTGTGGAAATGAATGGAGGTAGAATGAGCTCCTTATAAATCCTATATATAACCCCGATCTGAACACACAGCTCCTGTGTCCTTTCTCCCTATTCAGCATGACTTTTTCCAATTCAGGCTCTGTTCAGCCTTGCCTGTGTAAGGTCTTGCCTAATAAATGTAATCCTTCGTAGCAGGGCTGAGACTTAGAAAAGAGAGAATTGGCACTTTGCGTGCCATACCTGTTCAGTGGAAAGACCACTTTGATCTCTGTGGCTACCCATCTAACAGCTCCCACAGCAGTAAGTTCATACACTCTTTTTTTTATTTTATTTTTTTTCTCTCTTTTTAAAATATATCTGCCAAGAAAGAAAAAAGTGAAAGGAAAAAAGCAGCAATTCCAGGAAGAAGCTGAAGTCCATAAAGTGATCTTTCATTCTCTTTTGCAAAGCTATTGCCTGTCAGCACCACCACGAATCTATCAGAGTATTTTCAGTAACAAGCTTTTGAAAAGCAGAATTTAAAATAAGAAGTGGGAAGTGGGGAGGGAGGCAGGGGGAGTATCTTCAAACCAAATGCCACAACTGCTCACAAGGCACTCTATAATTCAAAACTGGGTACCCTCAGGCACGCTGCGCATACATTTATATTTTCAAGGGAACAGTCCCACAATGCAAACACTGTGAGTGGTTTTGCCTTAAGGATCCTGTAGGATTTATACACACGAGGGCTCTTGTCGCTTGTAAGTAGAGGTCAGGAACCTGCCTGGGTGGAGAAGGCAGAGTCAGTGCTTTCCTGAAATCCCTCCTTGTGCCAGGAAATAATCACCACACCCACAGCTACTACATTTGAGCCAAGGTGTTCCAGGGACACAGTCTGTCATATAGGGCACGCCTGTGGAAAAAAGTTTTATAAACCATATCCCGTTTCTTTAATCTTCCATTCCTTGTTGCCGAAAGAAATGAAAAAAAAAAAAAAATCAAGGTAGTTGCTTATGAGGGAAAAGAAAAGGCGTTTCTGTTCAATATCCAAAAGTAAAAGATCAAAAAGCAAACTTCTGATTTTTCACATATTCCAGATTGCTCAAGACAGGGTTTATTTCCACTGGGTTAAATAGCAGGTAATGAAGTTTTGACCATGGTGGCATAAATCAACTCTTTTGATGGAGTAAAGGGGTAAGGTAGAGAACAAAGAACAGGCAGAGAGGCTACAATACCAAATGTTACTTGTTAAAATATAGAGCTGGTATTTGTTCCTGGTAGGCATCTTAATCTGTGATTTATTGTTGATTCAAAAACTACCAGTTTTTTATTACAGCTGAATGGATTTGAAACTACCATTGCTACATAAAATGGCTAATTGTGTTTTACTGCTTCATTTCAAGTACAATTCCATCTTGGTGCCAAATATCAGACTAAGAAAAATGACACACTTTATTGAAAATAATTGCAGTGAAAAAACATGTAGGTTTCTTTTGGCTGTGATTATATTACTGACTTATTTTTATTTTATTTTATTTTATTTTATTTTATTTTATTTTATTTTATTTTATTTTATTTTATTTTATTTTATTTTATTTTATTTTATTTTATTTTATTTTTTATGAATGAAAATCCTGAATAATTGTTTCTTGTCAATATCATCTGTCTTGTATCTACTTAGCTCAGAAAATATCCAGATATGTTCCATTTTATAGCCAATAAATTTTCCTGAGTTCTTTGACTTATTATTTTTCTCAGATGCATTTTGAAATCGTAAGTCTGATGGTTTTCTCATACATACTTAAACATCACATCACCCATTTCACTTGGAGGCAAGTGGTGTCTGAGAATGAGTAGGCAAAACAGATGCACAGAGATGTCCTCAGAGCCAGCGTGAAGCAGTGTGTGCAGATCACACCAGCAATTCTTTAACTGCAAATTGCAGGCATATCAATATGCTACAATCTCAAATACTCTCTAAACAAAACCCACCGGCATTCAATGAGCTAAATATAGAGAACTGAGAATAGATTTTTACTTTAGAAAACACCTGGGCTTGCTGCTTGGTGGCATGGCTACATGTGGGGAGAGCAGTAGGACATCTCTCATTCGCTCTGCTACTTAGCTGGGACAACTCCAGTCAGTCACCACACAGTAGGTGCTTTGCCAAGGGCAGAGCTGAGAAGGCTCAGAGGATGCTGTGGGGCCATAAAACTACTCAAACATCAGAGCTGGGGCACTCGGCTTTCATACCAATGTGCCCATGTGCTGCAGACCTGGCTTATTCCAACCCTTTCCTGCGATGCCAAGTCTTACAGCTTGAAATCCTGCCCTGCCTTCCTTGTCCCATGTGGCAGGTGTGTGTGATGCTGCTCTCCAGTGCCTCACTTACAGGATATAGGTCCTGACATTTACAAGGCATTTCCTAACCTCGGGCACTGGAGGCTGTTGTTCCAGACCTGTCAGTCTCACTGAGTTTTCTGATTATATTAATTTTAAGGTGTTGTGATAGGTGGAAGAAAAAGTCAGTAAGACAACACCATTGACAGCCCCCGCTCCTGGCTCTGCTTGTCAGACGTGGCAAGTCGCTCAGCAGAGCAAGCACTGCACCTCCATGGAATGCAGGTAACGACAGAGGATACTTCAGGTTCACTCTCATTTGTAAAATATTTTGAAGTCCCTTGATGACAAGATACTGCATAAATCACTATATTTTATTTGCAAATGTGCTGGTTTGGACAGCAGGTTTTATAGGTAATATATATTTTGCTCTGTTGCCTGGAAAACTCAAACTCTGCTGCAAAACAGTAGTTTAGTGAAATAGCAGTGAAGCCAGAACTCATGTATTTCTGCTGCTATTCTTCTTATAAAAGTATGTAACTACAACTAAGAATGTCGTTCTTTTAAACAGATGGAAGCAATTGTCTTCTGGGTAGATGTTACCTTGACTGTTCAGCTATTCCTAAAACTAGGTAGCACCATTTCTGAATTTGTGTGCGATGCACAATGTTGGTAGTGTTTGAGTGTGCGACTGTAACGTGAGGTGTGAAGCACAGAGACAGCTCCAAAATCCACTGAACTTAATCTGAGTCTTTTAGTTTACTTCACCGGCTATTGAATAACACCTATAAAATGTAGTTTATTGTATACAGTACATTTTGAACATATTCTGAGTTATCGTCAGTGGCAGTAATGGCAAACAGCTGAGGTAACTTCTGTTCTGGGGGAACTGCTTTCCAGCTATTCCTTGAAAATAGCTTTCACCATTTTTCATTGGACTTTATATGCATAAGAACAAAAGTGTTAGGGACATATTATATTGCCAGAATCTAGTGAACTAATTTTTCAGGCACTGATACAGAAACATCATATGGTTTTATTTTAGACTAATAAAATTATGTGGGGGAGTTAGTGTTTATGTCTTTGGCTTGCAAGATGCTGTCCACTTGACATGTCATATGAAGGAAAATAATTTGATGCTGTTTCTCTCAGATGATCAGTTAGCTGGAAGGGTGGAGTGGGGTGGGGGTATCTGTTTTTTCAAAAAACGTTAATTGGCTACCAACTGACTGATAAAAATCTGGTGTCCTAAAACAGGGACTTGAAAACAGAGTAGTGCATCGCATCCTGAAAATCCACTTTCTAGAAAATATCCGCTCCAGTTCAGACACTTTTCGACACTGTCAGATTTTCCACAAGATTTATAATAAGAGCTCTGTAAAACTCTGGCACCTAAGCTGAATACTAAGCATTTACAAAGCTCTCCCTGAGGATTTTTTTTGGACAGCCTTAGGGCCCAGGAGTACAAGGTCTTAACTGAAGAACCTGTGCTGCTCTGGGCTCTGTGCTGCACTGTGCACAGTGACTTAATCTGATCACGACTAAAATGTCTGTGCATCTTGCAGAATGGGGCCACAAAAGGAAAACATGGGATAAAATAAAGCCTTGGGTTTGAAACATTGGTTTAACACTGGTTTTCAATCCTTCTCAGGCTACCACCTGTTCAGGCACATTGTCTCAGTAGAGTTACGTGGGTACATCTCAGACCAGCATTTGGCCTCTGTGGACTCATTTCACTCAAGCTAAAGCCTTCATCAGTTCCACAGGGTGGATCCCAGCAAAGTGGCAGAAGCAAAGACTTACCTTGGCTGCCATGCAAAAATGCTGGATGTTTCCATATTTCAAAGAGTGCTTTGCATCGGCTACACACTGCGTCTGTGCTGTGGCAAAGCAATCTCCGGGAGGGCAGTGTCCTGGCCGCGACGGGGATATTGCTAGCCAATTCTTCACTACACTACTGGAGATTCTGCTTGTCCTAACACATCCTGAAATTAAAGCCAGATGAGAGGCAAAATTTATTCCACCTTTTAGGTGAGTAAAAATGGGCACTGAAACCTTTTGAGCATCAGAGGTGACTGGGAGTGTGCTGGGTCTGTCTAGGATGGAGTTTCCCTGAAACAGCCCATACAGTGCTGTGCTCTGCACTTGTAGCTAGAACAACACTGGTATCATACCAGTGTTGTATTTACACTCTGAGCAGTGCTGGCACAGTATCAGGACTCCCTCCAGACCCCCCAGAGCCAGCAGGCTGGGGGTGGGCAGGAGGTGGGGAGGGGACATCACCAGGGCAGCTGACCTAAACCATCCAAAGGGATATTCCATACCGCGTGGTGTCACACTCAGCAGTAAAAGGTGGGAAATGTCAAGGAGAAGGGGGATCTGGTTATGAAAACATCTGTCCTCCCAAGCAACTGCTACGTCTGTTGAGGCCTTGCTTCCTGGGATGTGGATGATCCCTGCCAAATTAAAAATATTTAACAGACATTGCTTTCTTCCAGAATGTTTCCTAAAATTTAAAGGAATTACGCTGGCAGTGTTTTGAAGCCAGCAGCCTTTGAAAGTGATCAAAAGCTTAGAGGAATAAAATCAGAAATATGGACAGATGAGTAATGGTCAGGCTTCTTTGCCCTGCTTTCAGACATCATCTAAGAGAAAATGCATAAACCTGTCCCTGGCTACATGAAAAGGGCACATGTTCTGCTCCAGTTGCATCAGACATCAGAGGCACCTGTCACTGAGCTGCTCCATGCCCTCCACACTGCGTGGCAGCTCAGTGCTGGCTTTCCGCAGCCAGAAAACATCCGTGACAAGCAGGTTGGCTGGGTGCATGCAGATAGCTTCAAACTGTGCAGGGTCTGGTGTTTTCTTGTTACCACAGAACTGATTTCCTGAGTCCAAATCATTATCCCAGGACCCAGTCAAAGCAGTTAGTTTGCATTTTTGTAGGAGGTTGCCTGGGAGCAGAATCAACACAAACTCTTCTTGCCATAGATCTGAATTAACATGCTTAAATTATAAGAACACTTAATTTCTCTCTGACTAAGGAGGCACTAAAGTTTCTCTGACTAATTTCAGTGGGTGGTGGGCACATCTGTAAATATTTTTAATATCCTAATTTTGGGATCTGTCTACTCCTATTCCCTGTGTAGTCAAGAGAGAGAGAGGGACAAATAGAGAGAAAACCCAAAACACACGCTCAAGCATACTTCTCCACAGAGCGATCCAAGGGAGCAGCCTCTCTGAAGTTTATATAGCTGTAAATGTCAGACCTCCGAGGCATTTTTTTTCATACTGTGGTTGCAATTAAATATATATATATTTCTGCATAATAATATGACAATATTGTACTGTCTGTACTGTTTCTCCCTCCACATGCAGAGAAGTTATGAAAAAAAAAAAAAAAAAAAAAAAGAAAAAAAAAGAGCATTTGTTCAGGAGGAAAAAAAAAAAAAAAACACAGTAGGGGTAGGGAAGCATCAAATTGTCATAGGTTCAAGAGCTGAACTTCTACCTGTGCTTATAAAATTTGCCTGAAAACCCCCTGCCCTCTAGTCAGTATCCGTTTTTAGTAAAGCCTGTTTTACATCCTTTCAGATAAGATAATGTTTTGCCTAACTAAGGGGGAATTTTGTGACATAACATAGCCATGATGACATGGTGTGCTATAAAGCAGCTACTGATAGGAATCTGGAACTCATAATTCACTAAATTATGAGTTATGACTTACAATAGTCTTCTCAAAACAATGATTCAGGCAAACTCATAGGTTAGCTGGGAGTAGATATCTCATTCTATGCACAATGTTGTCCCAAACCTCCTCTTTCGTGCTGCAGCACACAAAATGATTCAGTAGTGATGCTGAGAGAGGAAGGATGTCTCCTAGTGGACCCTTGAGTATAGTCCTTGGAAAAGACTCAAGCATCTCAGCTGGACAGTGTGCCTGGAAGGAAGCAACACTGCATTCCTCCTTCCTCTCTATCGCACGGCTCCAGAGGTGTAGCCCATACATTCTGATGAACATCAGAAATGCAGCTCTGCCCTGTCCTGACATCAGCTGTGCTAAATCTCCCTGTACCTCATGAGGGGCAGGCAGACTTTATTCCTGCATGACAAGGCTCGGCGTTTCACCTCAGATATTTCTACCTAAAAATGCCTAGTTTAAATGGCACAAGTTTGTTAGGGCCTTGGCATTCCTCATGCCAGCCTGTACTAGTTCTCTTCAGAAGGAGAACATTTCAGACCTTCACCATCACTCTAATTTGGATTAGGTCTAGGCATAAACAGCAAAGATTAAAAATAATCATTCTTACTGTTATCTTTAGTTATCACTCATAACAGGGGACCTTGTTAAGTATCCAGACACTTTCATGCTCAGCGTTCTCCAATACCCTTTCCCTCAAATTCTGAGGTGCAGCAAGCCAAGCAGAAAAAACAACAATTTCAATCACTTTTCCACTTTTTTTTTTTTTTGGCAGAGTAGAAGCTAAAGATTGAGACTTGGTATTATGTGTGACATTGGGTAACTCTATCAGATATATTTTTCATGTATGGTCTTGTTCTCAAGGATAGCTGTGTAAAAATGATTCTTCATAACCCAGTGGTCTGCTCAAGGTGAATTTTCAGCCCCATCCAGCCAACTTTATTTTATTTTATTTTATTTTATTTTATTTTATTTTATTTTATTTTATTTTATTTTATTTTATTTTATTTTATTTTATTTTATTTTATTTTATTTTATTTTATTTTAATATTTTATTATTTATTTTCTGTGTGAGCTGTGAGAGCTGTGGACACTTCTTTTGTTTTTTCATTGATAGAATGATTTGCTAAGATCCATCACCATACTTTGGTATGGTTAATGCCACTTAAATAAATAAGTTGGACAGACCATTTTTAGTATTTCATTAGCGTACATGTGATCTCTCTAAATATAAAAATATGTGAATAAATATGTAGACAGACCAAAAAATATATATGCTTTTTAAAGATTATTATTACGATATTTACTACTTGTGTCTTTGTTCCATATTTCCAGAATTTGCCATTCTGTACAGGCACAGAATGTGTATCAAGATCCACACCAATACAGAAAAGTCAGGAAAAAACTAAGATAGGGAGACAGAATGATAGAGTCATGAAAGTTGTGAAGGTGAATTACCACAGAAAGGAATTAATCACTTCTTGATATAGGTTGAAAAACAACTACTTAAAATTTAAATTCTTTGGAGTCAGAGGTCCAGAAAAAAACTGTAACTTCTTTCCTAAGTAAAGGTACAAGTAGGAGGAGACCTTGTAGGAAGGAACTGAATAAAAATCTACCTCAAAAAATCACATAGATAATAACAGAGAGCCTAAAAAGAATTAGAAGAAAGATTAATCAGCAAAGAAAGCAGCATCATGGAGGTCAAAGTGCAGAAATAAGGAAAGAATTGCCAAAAGTCAAGCTGTGTTAGATCTTACAAAGGAAATAAAACTAATACCAAAAGAAAAAAAAAAAAAAAAGTCAGCCATGTAAATAGGAACTGAACACAAAAGAAGAAAAGGGAACTGCCATGCAGTAGTGGAGATTATGACTTGGAGATTATGACTTTCCTACTTTCCTAAAACTGACATACCATGCTTTTTTTTTTTTTTAATTTTTTCTTTTTTTCTTTATGCACAAAGACATTGACAATGGGGGGAGAGACAATATGGCCAGAATCTTATGGTGATAAAAGCAGAACTCAAAAGTGCTACACCAAACTTATTTTGGAAGGAACAGGTTTATCTCCACACCAGAAATCCTGGGGAAGTGGCAGATGAAATCACCAGTTCATTACAAATCCCCTCTCCTGGACATTCACGATAGAGGAAATGACTGAAGAAGAGAAAACATCATATCCATCTTTCAAAATGGGATAACAAGGGAGAACGTGCTCTGGATAGCTTGGGGTCATTTAGCTTGCAACAACATGCAAGTCTGTAGAACAAATTTTGTATGAAAAAAAAAAAATAGAGATAAGCAGTAAAGTGTAAAATGCCATTTTCAGTCTGGTTTGGTCATAGTCTGGTCATGCCAGACTAACATAATAGTTTTCTTTAACATGACTGTTTTCTCTAGACAAAGGAAATACAGTGTTCTGGACTTCAGTGAAACAGTTGGTTTGGTGCCATGTGACAAAGTGTCTGCTTAGCTAAGGAAAAGGAAGATTAGTAGAGAAACTGTAGGATGGGTAGAAAACTGGTTAAAGCAGAGATGACAGCAGACTGTTGAGAGAGGAAGTATTGGGCTGGAGATAGGTTATTAATGGAGTTCCTCAAGGGCTGGTTTTGGCTCAAAAAGTAGGAGTGGGCTTATGAAATGTGTTGATGACACAAAGTTGGAAGGCCCTGTCAATTCAGAGGAGGACTAGAATACCATGCAGAGAGAATTGGATGGCCCTGAGGACAGAAGTAATGGAAATGGAATGAAAGTGAATAGCACAAAGTGCAAAATCCAGCCCTTCAGGATGAATAACAAGAATTTCTGATTGAGAAACACATCTGGAAACAATGGAGGAGAAGGAGGTATACCCGGATATACCAGTCAATTGTAGAATGACTGTGATCTCCAAGCTCAGTGTGATTGGGATCTTAGGATGCACCTGGTGAAATATTTCTGTGACAGGTGTAAGACAATTTCAAGGCTTCACCTGAAGTGCAATATATGGTTCCAATTACCTGTGTTCAAGTAAGATATATTTAAGCTGGCAAAGGTTTACATAAGAGGAGGTAGAAAGACAAGGAGGTAGAGAACCTATTTCAAAAGAAGAATTTTAGACACAAATAAAAATTGTGGCAGAAATGCCCAGAGTGGCCTAGTCCAAGAACTGAATCCTGTGCAGTCACATCAACAGAAAGGTGGCATAGCTGGACTCAATTGCTAGAGTGAAATGCAGCTTTATTTCTTCCAGGGCTCCAGCTAGTGGTGACATGGTGTGGCTCTGCTCCCTAGAGGCCAAACAGCCCAAATTAAGCTGATCTGCTAACTACAGTAACTGATGTACTAGAAGCAGTTATGTTGTTTCTTCATGTATAAGTGAGTAGAGAACTAGTTAGGCAGAAGAGGTATGTCGTGAGAGGCTGTGGAAATAATATGGATATGACATCCATGAATTTAGGCTGAAATAAGATTTCTAACAATCAAGACAGTCAGATACTAGAGTAATGGGGGGGGGGGGGGGGGGGGAAGAGGGGGGGAACAGACAAACAAAAAAACAAACCAACAAAAAAATCCCACAGTCTTCCTAGACATTTAGACTGCTTGTTAAAATGGAGAGACTGCAAAAGAGCATGTATGATATCATAGTGCCCACACTGTCCTGTTGCAGGTGCCTCTCTCCTCGGAGCTTCTTCTGCCAGGTGATGGTGCAGTTGTTATTCTTGTCCCTATTGGCTGGGAAGACCTTGTCCATCTTTTATTAGGAGGACTATCTAATCATCTTGATGGACAGAAAGGTAAGCTAGCTCTGAAGCATTTTGTCCCCTGTGATTCTGTAAACAGCATCTATATCCTGTGCTGACACCTCCCATAGGAGTACCCTTCACCACCGAGAAAAGGCTTATCTGTTGTATGTGTGTTTGGATTACACTGTGTTTTGTGGCAAGATGCTTTCTTCGTATTTCATCTGTGGTGAAACCACGAGGAGTTACTAACTGAACACAGACTTTTTCATACCCAGTTATTTTCTCATGCCGGGACTTTATAGTTCAGTTTCCAAAGGGCAACACATGCTAGGAGAATTGGCACTGACTTCAGACAATAGCTGGATGTCAGAATTTACAGTTAATTATACAGACTCTGTTCCTGATCTATCTATTAATGAAATGGTTACTAACAATTAAATTATGGTTGACATCATATTGCTGACCAGTGATTTCATTGTTTCATTAATTGCGAGCATCTGAGATAACTGAAACAGTGCTGAGGGGGGAAGAGAACAGCTCCAGTCTATACTCAGGACATGATCCTTGCTAAAGGCATCAGTATCTATCCAGAAGTGCAATTATTGCTCTCCAGGATTTGTTCTAGCAATACTTCTCCATGAGCGAGATGTTGAAGTTTTGTTCTGCCATTCTCTACAAATAGAAATGACAATCCTGAAAGCTCAGTTCTGCAGAGAAACAGGCTATCGGATCAAAACCAGTCTCTGCCTGGCTTTCACGCTCTTTCTTAGATCTTATGCCTTATCTGATATAGATCCAAGTTTCATGGTATCTGTTTGGAAAATAACATTTCAGTCAGAGTAGTGGTAGCACAACTGCAACACTGTATGTCAAGACATGGGGAAAAAACTTCAAGAACTAAGTAGAGCCTGCAAGCCTCCAGCTGACACCTTGTTCCCATTATGCAGTATTTATGTGTAGCATTTATGATGGGAGACAGCGTTTTGGCTTTGGGAAAAAAAGTTAGAATTTGTGCCACAAAATAAATGCTTGGAGCTGATTTTCAATTTGCCTTTTAACATGGTGCAGATTTTATATATTACGTGCCTGTGGAGCTGTACAGTGAGTAATGGTATCACAGTGTCATATCAATTGTAAATCACTGTGAGGTACATCCAAATGCCAAAAGAAGTCCATTCAAAGTGTTCAGACCTTAACCAGCCAGAAATTATCAGTCCGAGCAAATACTGTACCACACCACATCCTCAATTTAACTTTTGTTCAGGCTGCGAATGTATGTTCTGCTTCTTGTAACACTGCACTGACAGATCTTTTTTCACCTGTATGGTGTTTCACAGAGCCTTGAGACATAGCAGGGAAAGCCATGTGCTCAGCCTCTTTTCTGCCCAGGCTAAATTTCTTCAGACAGATGTCCCTTTCCTTTCAGGAGAACCTGGAGTCTAACAACAAGAGAAGGAGAAAATAAATGGGCCGGAAAAAACTTAGTATTTAGTTTAGTAATTCATTGTGGATTGGTTGCATATGCAGTAAACTGAGCACTCAGTTGTAACCTTAAAATATTTTCATATGGATGAAGTCTCACTTTGAAGGGGCTTGAATATCTCGCTATGACATGGCTGGGGTGTTCCAATCTGCTGCCTCCTTGGCAGGGGCAGAAGTCCCTGGCAGTGGGGCAAGGCTGGCAGCTGGACATTGTGGGGTCTTAAATTGCCTTAGGACCATTAACATGAACTCTTCTTTGTTGGATCCATGAGGCAGCACTTCTGTACAAGGAAGAGTCTTCTGCTGGATTAAATAAATGCAAGTAGCATCTCCTTAACTCATCCGAAGTTTATATGCAGTATATATAAAATGAACTGGGCAAGGAGGACTTTTGCTCTGATGATAGAAAGTGCCTTGTCATGTTGTATCCTAATGCAATTCAGAGGAGATTTAAAGCAGCCATGAGGCTGTTCTGAGCTACCCATTCTGTGTCCTGTTTACAGAACCAGGAGCTGAAAGGCTAGAGGAGGCAACTCCATCCTCCTGCTCCTTCATGAGCAAGTCTTCTTCCTAGAATTGTCTCATTTACAAACATCCCATTTGCATGGTTCAAGGGATGATGGTACTGGTCCTGTTGTCTTTACCAGTTCCGAGGGTCTCCCAGATCTTGCCAATCCACCATTCTCTTGTTTGAACAGCTGGCAGAAGGGAGGGGGTGGTTTAGAGGAAAGGGATATTTTCAGTTTGACAGCCAGTGAGTATAAGTGATGCAAGTACAGTATAAATTAGCAACTGTTGTTGATCTATATTCTGAGCATCCAGAAGCTCAAAGGACATGAGCCAAGGCCTTTAGTTCTGATCTTTCAAGTTACTGTGAAAGACTCATTTCATAAGGCGATCTGGATCTGAACATATATCATAAATATAACCAGTTTGTGAGGGTGGAAAATATACTGGGCTAATTCCTGCCAATGTTGAATCTGATGTTAGCCACTGATTTCAGGATGCCTCGGGTCAGGGTGATCTTGGATAGAGTTTCAGATCAATCCAGGACTGGCCAGGATTCATTGGTGTTCCTGATGCAACATTCACTGTAGTGGAGAAGAGCAGTTTGGAGCCCAGAGTTTAAAGTTTTGACTGCTAAAGTAATTGAACCACTTCAAAAAATTTTAGCTGCATTCTTCTTCACACAACTAGCTCCAGGGAACATTTCCTAATGCATCCCCAAGCCTTTTTTATTTTAATCTTTTTGATTTCATGCACACTATAGAAAGTCCTTCCATAACTGATTACAAGGCTCCTAAAATTGTCATGCTTTTGTTGTAACCTGTCACTGTTTGGTTTAGTGAGTATGTATTGTGGTACTGCAATGCATTGCATTGTCATGATCCTCTGGTGAAAACAGCTGAGGAATTTGTCTCTGATGACCATTAGTTGGTAATACATTACAAATAAATAAACATACAAATAGGCAGTTCTGCAGTTCCTCACCCTCAACACTGGCTATTTTAGCCTTCTTTTTCTTAAATGACTCCTCTTAGCTGTTACATGGGTGGGTGGACAGATGTTTGCAATTATGTCCATATATGTGGTCCACAGGTATGCCAGAGCTGAGGAATCTGGCGCTTTGTTAAATATTTTCAAGTAACCAGCTGCCGCATTTCTCCGTGCAGCCAAACCACACCAAATGGAAATGTACTAAAAGAGATGGGTAAAGTGAAGTACTTTTTTAAAAACAGAAAAATGACTCATGCTCATAAAACATAATTACTGTAGTAATTCTTTAAATATACTGACCAATGATTGGGGGAAATTTCAATTGACCGTTCATTGGAGTAATTTTTTTTCCCTCAGCAAGGTTCTACATCCATAATTGATGCAGCCTACCAGCAGGCTGTAACTGGAAAAGAAGATGAGAAAGACCTACACATCTGTGAATGAGGGGACCCCAACCTGCAGCAGAACACCTCAGGTACACTCTACCTGCTGCCATGTCATGCACTGAGTTGGCAATCATCTGTGAGCAATGGCAGGCTGGGACTGAACTTTCTTTCACTAAATACTCTTCAGCAAGCCGTGGTGTTTAACATTCAGTCATGAGGTTCTCAGAAAGACAAATATGTTATGAAATAAGGAAAGTGGAAATTCCCGGATTTTATAAATATCTACTAAGTATACACTGATGACATGCTTTCAGTTTTGCTGGCATCACAAACCGCTATGTAATTTTTTTCCAGTATCTTGTAATGGTTCATAGTCCCCTGAGCTATTTTGGGGAAACTACCTAAGAAGACATGGGACATCAGCCCTCTATACTGAAATGTAACCTAGTTATTTTTCACTATTCTAGGCATCATTAGCCATCACAGTGTGCTTTTTGTCTCCCCCATTTACTTGAGCATACAGCAGGTACAAAGCAAGTGTAGAAAATGCAACTAGACAGAGAGGCAAAGACATACAATGAAGTGGAAGTAAGCAATGGGAGTTGAGATACTTTCACGTCCTACACATGTGTACACGTACATGAGCACACACATGCTGCCTGTTTTCTGCCAGGTTTTTGAAAGAGAACAGAGTCCAATAGTTGTTACCCAGCCTCCAGGGAGCAAGATGTGTGCATTTGTGGTTGTATTTGAGAAGTGCAGACAGAGAAGAGTCTGTATGTGTTATACTTCTTGCTATGAGAAATTATAGTTGTAGAGCACTGTCTATTCAATAAATAGTTCCAGAACAAAACGTCAGCTTGTCAGACACTGGGTGACAGATCAGTTTTCTTCCTTTTTAGAATAAGCCATTAGGAAACTGCTTTCTTCTTGGGCACTTTAGAATCACAGAATTATAGAATATCCCAAGTTGGAAGGGACCCATAAGGATCATTGAGTCCAACTCCTGGCCCCACACAAGTCTACCCAAAAATTCAGACCATATGACTAAGAGAAGTCCAAACTCTTCTTAAACTCCAACAGGCTTGGTGCCATGACTATGTCCCTGGGGAGCCTGTTCCAGTTTAAATAATGTACATAATTTAATATCAAGATGCAATGCTAGTGCATAAGATTGATAGATCCAGAAGAAGAAGGCTAGTGTTCTGCGTTTGGTTTCCTGTGCCTGTACTCTTAGAGAGCAACAGACATAGGTATCCAGAAAGTCACAGCCTTAAGATTTACAGTCTGTATACCTAGCTGAAGCAAGATCTGTTGATTATTTTATTTTATTTTATTTTATTTTATTTTATTTTATTTTATTTGTTAACCAGGACCGGCTTTATTGGGTGCCCAAATTCATGGTCTCAGCTCCCTAGTTGAGCTCAATTTATTGAACTTTCATTCCTAAGCCATGACATTTTGTGTAGGAGTCTCTGGACTATTTCCATAAATGGTGTCATTCTCAATAGCACGATTGAGCTGTTTCAGGTGACTCTGAAAAGTGTTTGGGGATCTAAATTTGCACCACCAACACTAGCAGGAATTTTTTGAAGTGACTTTAACAGCAGGAAAACTACTCCCATTCTGATTTTATATAATAAAATGGGATTTTATCTTATTGTGAGGTATAGGGCTTTGTAATTAGACAGATAATATATAATATATAATATAATATAATATAATATAATATAATATAATATAATATAATATAATAATTCATATAATTAATAAATAATTCAAATTAATATTTAATTAAATCTGGTAAGAGACTAATGAAACAATCCAGATTTACAAAGCTTTTTAAATTTAGATTCTGCATTATAAATGTTCTATGGAGGGCAATGTCTAGTGAATTTGTGTGTCCTCCGAGTGACTTGACCTTCAGAGTATTGAGACAGAATGATCTCTTAAAACTGAACCTTGTTATGTTCTCTGGCCAGTTACCTGAATGTCGCTACTCTCTAAGACCTGAGCCAAATGTACTTTAACTACAAATTAAAAAATAAAAACATCAAAAATACATAATCTCTAACGATATCATAAATCTTTGGGAAGCAACCTGTATTGCCTTTAAGCTGCTCGTATCATTTCAGGAGACATCTGAAAGTATTTGGGATGCAACAATGCAAAACGAATAGTATTACTTACTTTCATTTAAATCTTGGTATGAATACAAAATTTCTGTTGAATAGTCCAGAACTTGTAGAAACCACAGATGGTGCAAATAGGGCTTGAGGGAAAATGCTTTGCAATGAAACAATGACAAAATGACAAACAACACGCCCACGCCGCAGAACTATAATAAAATGATTTGACGGTGTGTGCTGATGAAGCTGACATTTTGTGGCAAAGCAGAACAGCTATGCTCCACACTTGCTGGCACGTTGTTTTTTTTTTCTTTTTTTCTTTTTCTTTTTTTTTTTTTTTTTTTGAGTGTAGCTGTGTGGGAAGAAGTTCTCTTTGGTTCCAATTATTAAACCAGTGTAACTTTAATAAACATAACAGAACCAAGTAAACACCAGAGCTATTCAAAAGTTGTCTCGTGAGACCAGCATTGATATGTTATAAATACCTAGCAGACACACCATGTTGCAGGAAATGCCACGTCTTTAGAGCATGTACCAAATTGCATGTTCTTCACTGCCTACAGTAAGGGCAGCCTTTACACCCTGTCAGAAAACTCTCAGCAGTTTTGTTTCATTTGGGGTTCTCTAACAAGACTAAGCATTGATATACTTTCAACTGCCATGTGAGATGTAAAGCCAAACAACAAATAATTGCATTTTATTTTCCTAATTTCCAGCCGCATTAAATTATTTGCACAAACTCCTAAATGTACTCTGCTTAAAAAGAACAAACAAAAACTGAGTAATGGAAGCCATATCAAAGAACTGTCCTCTAAAATATTTCCATTTGGCATTCCTTCTGAAAGCAAAATCACTTTTATTTGTGGTAGTGTGGGCCTGTTTTTTCCACACATTCCAGGAATGGTGCTTGAGGTTGCCTTACCGCACTCGTGTTATACCCGAGAGAAAGGTCTGATCCACATGCAACCTCGTGAGTACCAAGAGGTCTGTGTTCACTCCTGGGTGACCACAGGCACTGTGATGATGGGATGCACACACATGTGGCTGTACCCAGCACCTCAGTGCCCTGCCCATAAAATGGGAACCTCTCAATGTGGGAGAGGTGATGTGAGGATAAGAATCCACTGGCATTCCTGGGGTGGTAGTGAGAGAAGACATGTTAACCATTAAAGAATACTGTCGTTCAAGTCACCGAGCAACTTAAATAAGCTGCTACTGAGTTTTCTGGAACAGGTGAAATCTCTCTTACTACACAGTCAAAGGCATGGGTGAATTTTGTAGGGACCACTTAAAACCACCCCTCCACAGAGACTCACTTGGGTAGAAGATCCCATCCCACTTTTATGGATCTTGGTTATCACACGACGAAATGATTTCACATCTCAGAGCAGTTGCAGTTTCAAATAGCATTGCCTGCGTATCATGTTTTCACTTGTTTATTTTCTCAAATGTTTGAGAAATGTTGGTAGACCTGCCATCTTAGAAGAAACTTTTCTGCATTGCCAGTATCTTGGTAGAGGGACAAATTCAGCTGCTACAATATTAAAGGAAAAAAGAAGGGTGGAAGAGAATTTTACACAGGAAAAAAAAAAAAAAAAAAAAAAAAAAAAAGAGGATCCCAGAAGAAAAAGGTGAGCAAAAGCCAAGCTATACCAAATTGGACCATCCAGCTCTGCACTCTAGTCACTGCCTCTGGGAGCCGCTTACCCTCTTGGCAAATATCTCCCTGGCCTGGGTCAACTGGGCGAGGAAAAACATACGCTAAGATGGCTGAGACCCCTTTGCAAAAGGAGAAAAAAAAACCACACACCTCCTTTTTGGACAGCTTTTTGGAAAGCCATAAAATCAAATGCAGTTCATAACACATGCTGTGTGATCAAGCAGAGCTTCCCCTCACTTGCCAGAACTCTGCCCAGGGACCAAGAGGTCTTTTAAAAGCTGCCTGTGGTATTCTAATGTTTGCTTTCATACACATTGGAATAGATTATTCCAAGGAAATGAACCCCAAACATGTATGTGTTTTCATGTATCGTATTCCTGATTACTGGTATTTACACTAGATTTCCAAGAAGATTCTGCTCCCCTTGCCCCTTCTATTTATCAGACGCTTTATTAAAAATCCTGCATTTTTTCGATGACCTGTTTCCTCAGCAAAACCTTGAAAGTCTCAGATGATTACAGCATCCCGACCTTCTCAGACAAAGCTGTCTGCCAGCACAGCAATTAATTAACCTCGTTGAACAGCCATGCCCTTTTAAATATTTCTTCCATTCAAAAACTATATATAAAACAAACAGCTGATAATATGTTGTGCAAATGGAAATTTGTATTATTGCTTGCTTTAGTCAGCAACTTTTAAGCCTTACTGGTTTACTTACGTGGCTAAGCAATAAAACAAATACAAGCTCATATCTTAATAAATAAATCATCCTTGTGCTTGCCAGGTAGTTAGTAGTGGCAATGAGGGTCATTTGGTTAACTAATTGATGCCTTTTCCACAAGGAGCACTTCCTCTGGTAGAACATCCTGTCCAGACAGCAAATACAATGGGAAAACAAGACCACTGTAAAAGATGCAGAGCCTCAGGAAAACTCAAGTCTAATATGTCCATGAGCAAAGACATCTGACCTGTACTGCCCTGACAAGAAAGTGTTGTGATAAATATAGCTCTGCTCCAGGGTCCACCGTCGATTATTATTCAGTCTGATCTATGATTGTTTACAATACAAGTGAACCTGCTTACTTGGGTGACTGACCTTGGAAGGCATCCCGCCATGACAGCCAGAGAAAGAGATTTAGAAGGTCATTAAAACCTTTTACACCTTAGTCAATTTGATGAATGAGCCCTCGCAGACGCCCACATGCATAAAACTTGACATATCCTGTCTAGAAGTAATACCCACCATGCTTGTTTACTGAAAACTGATGGACATCCTTGTCAGATTCAAGACTAAACAATTTCATACGTGTCAGTTCCACCAATTAACTTCACTGGCTCTAGTCTATCCTACTTAACATTTTTAAAATATATGCAATCAAGAATGCTGTTTTCAGAACTGGGCAGATTTTAAAAAAAGAATAATATTTCAAATGTTTGTTTGCCTTTTTTTTTTTTTTTTTTTTTTAATCCAGGTTGTTAGCATTTAAATAACTGACCTGCTATCTCAAGATAGCCCCAGTAGTTTTCTCTAAAACCTATAAGAAAAAACATAGTAATTTAGATTCACTGAAACCGGGAGGGTTATGAGAAAAAAAAAAAAAAAAAGTATGTCTTTAAAAATGGTTATATTTCATCTAGAACCGCAAATATGGTAGAGCATCAATTATTCGAAAAAGTCAATGAAAGACTAAGTTAAAGTTGTTTGTGACCTATATCTGTGCATGCTTATAAAGTCTGGATTTCCTTGAACCAGGAAACTTTTTCCTGGGCTTTGGCAGTTAAATGCAAAAAAAAAAAAAAACTTGTGGTTTCACAAAGAAAGGTTTGCAGCAGAATACACACATCTCAACATATATTTCTTTTTCAATGTACTGAACTAAAAGCCTTCTGTACAGCAGAAGAGTAGGGAGGCCAAGTGTACAGCAATAGTCCATGCTAAGGACTTCTATTGTGTTTCCTTGAATGAGGGAACAGTGGTGGACAAGTGTCTTTCCGTTGAAAAGTGCCAGAGATTCCCTTTCAGTTGAACTACCAGAGATAGCAGATGAACTACATGAGATGGGCCAGAAAGATTGTAGTTTTTCACAACAACAACAACAACAACAACAACAATAATAATAATAAAGGTGATGATGTTGGGCTTCAAATTTCTACAAAGGAAATTTCTGGTTAAGAAATGTGTATTTCTAGGGGGTTGTCTGGTTCAAAAAAAGTGCTCTGATATGAATTTGGATTGACAGCATGACTGATTTCTCTTCATTTTCTTGCACAATAAACCTAAGTTTGGAATCAATCTCACCATGATAAATCTTGTATGTATAAACATTTCTAACCAGTATTTTATTAATGCAGCTGGAGGACTATCCAATAAAACAAAATATTTTGCCTTTAAGATATCTTTCATCCTGGAGAGCTTTACAACCCATATGTTATTTCTACAACTTTCCTGTTCTTGGGTGTGCTCAACAGACTGAACCCACAGCCCCTGGTTGGGATGCGGTTACATCCAATGCATATGCATCAGTGGAGTTAGAGACACCAACAGAGGTAAGGAAAGTTTTGTTTGTTGACAAGGTTGAAGACTTTTATTTTGCTGGTTATTTTAATGTTTACCAAGGTTAGGGATTTTGGCGGGGACAGTTGAACTTGCTATTGGTCTTTGAAAGACTGGTATCCAAATGGTTATTAAAAGCAACAGGGATCTTAAAGAACAACTCACGTCACTGTTGCACCTAAACAAAACTAGCACTTCTGCAAGAAGAAGCCAGAATATCACAGTATATGCAATGGTGGGCTGATATCTCTTTTCTTGTAGAAGTAGGAACTAGAGGGTAAGTCCACATGAGTATGACATTGTATGTGTACAGGCATTGTCACCTAGTGCACTTTGCATTTAGACAAGAAGCACTGGAGCCTATGAACTGCTGAGCACTTCTTCTATGGCGTGCATCTCTTCAGCTCCCACGGATGGCAGTGTGAAACAAGGACACCATATCCTACACACAATATTTATTCAGGTTTTTAAAACCCAGACCAGGACCTTTGGTGGAGATAGGAGCAGAGCAGTCTTCCTGATCCATCTGAGTCAGCATGTAACAGGATTGTTCGACAGGAAATAAAATGGTTAGAAAATGGGCATTGCAGCATTTCAAAGCATGCCAGAACAGCCCCCACACAGCAAATTGTAGATGACATAACCTTGCCAAAATAGGGATCTTCACAACTCTAGCAGAGTCAAAGCTAACATTGAGGGCAGCCACAAGGTAAAGGAGATGAAGAGGTATGCAGGAGCACAGTGGCCCCACCATCCCCTGGCACAGGATGTGAAGCACACTTGCAGTATGGAAATCCCCTTTTCGTGTCTTTTCCCTGCAAAAACTTTAGTCTCTGCATAAGGCAAAGACTGTGAAAAGTACCAAGCTGCTCAAACCTGCAGAATGAAAATCCCAGAGGAGTGAAACAGGGAGGTACTTCTGAAAATCCCAGTCAATGGTCTTTTGTGCATGTAGAGTCTTAAAGGACAGTGGAAATCTGTCTTTTAGGGGATTACGCCACCTTCACCAGGCAGGTAAGTATTCAAAATGAAACAGTTTATTAGGCATCAGCACTAAGCTCTGAGCGTGTTCGTTAACCAAAACACGGCTGGTTTCACGCAAGCAGCTATTAAGGCCTATGGTAAATACATGGAAATGTGCTTCTTGGCTGGGAGGGGAGCAGCATGGTCTAAGGGTTAGGACAGGAGTCTGAAACAGAGCTGTGGGTTCTGACTCTGGTTTGGCTGTGGCTGCAGCGCAAATCTGGGCAAGTCATTTCATCCCCTTGTGCTTCCTGGTTGGAGCCCATAGGCACTAATGTAACAAGAATAATAACAGGGAGCAATTTATAGTAGTTATTATTAAATTATGAACAAATGATTAGTTTTTGTTGTTGTTGTTGTTGTTGTTTTGTTTAAACCTTGTTTCTAATTCTTCTCTCACTTCTCTAAAAATAATCTGTTATGTTGTAAATGGGGAATAAATGAGTGAAAATAGTTGAAATGCTTAGAGGTAAAATACTGTGTTTCTCTCTTGTAAAGAGAATCTCAGTATTTTTACTGGCTTTCAGACCAAAATTTTAAAAAATCAAAACACAGAAGAATTACTGTATGCAAAAAATAAGAACTATACCTAAGGTTTGTGAGAGATATCCTGCATATGCAAGTATTAGTTAGCAAAATGGATTTCTGCTGAGTTGAGCTTCTTAGTAAGAATTATTCATCGTCTTTCATCAGGGACAACTAGCAACATCATGAATGTGCACCTATTCATAACAGATGGTTTTGAAGTAATTGAAGCAAATAATTTCTGAGGGTCTTACATCTTTTATAGTCCATGTTTACATGGGATGTACCTACTTGCAAGAGAAAATGAAGTCACTGGGGTCAACTAAGGGGTCAAATAAGTAAATAAGATTGTTTGGGGTCTGTGCTCTGCCAGCCTTCCTCAGGCAGAGTGGGTTATTCAAATTTGCAAACAAGCCTTAGGAATAAATGAGAGCCACAGTGGAACCACGAATTAGAAAGCATGGGACATCCTGACTGCCACTGAACAAATAATAAACATGTTCCTCAAATTATATTGTTTACCTTCCTTACAGTGAATAGCAAGCAGAATTTTCAGTATAGTGAGCAATTTTGAAAAAACAAACAAACAAACAAAAACAACAACAACAACAACAAAAGCCAAAGAATGATGTATCTTATTTTGAAGACATTATCAGTTCTGTGTTATTACTTGTTTTTATCAGAATGCAATGGTTGGATAAAAGTTGTTCCACTCAGAACACTCACAATGGGAAGTCACCTGTAAGCTATCTGACTGTTGTCAGAAAATAAAAAATACATGATTGTGAGGATGTGCATTTTCCAATACTATGTTTTTTGCTGGAGCAGTTACTTTTACTTGTTTGAATCTGCAGAACCTTTGAAGGAAAACAGGAACATCAACCTCAAAATAGAAAGGAAAAAAAAAAAAAAAAGGAAAGGAAAACAAAAAGAGAAAATAAAAAACAGGAAAAGAAACTGGAAAAGGGAAAGAGCAAGAGCAAGGGAAAAGAGCAAAGGAAAACAAAGAAAAAAAAAGTAAAATTAAAAGGAAAAATGAAGAGGAGAAGAAAAGAAGAAAGAGAAAGAGAGAAAGAAAGAGAGAAAGAAAAAGAAAAAGAAAAAGAAAAAGAAAAAGAAAAAGAAAAAGAAAAAGAAAAAGAAAAAGAAAAAGAAAAAGAAAAAGAAAAAGAAAAAGAAAAAGAAAAAAAAGAAAAGAAAAAAAAAAGAGAAAAAAACTTTCTTAGATGAGACCAGTAGGTGGGAGTATTGACTTTGTCCCAGAGCATTCACAACCTTAACATGAACTTTCCTTTTCTGTGAAAGGGCAATTCCCAAGAAATGAGCAAATTAATCTTATCTGTGTTTTGCTACTTTTAAAGATATTGTCATTTGTATCACATACCGAAGTGAGTCCTCTTTCAAAAGTACTGCATTGTTCATCTATTGTTTTTGGCACCATGTCTTGTTTGGGAGATAAAGGAAATTCTGATTTGTCAAGTTTTTGTTAACCCAAGTTCGATACTCACCACTCCCATAGGTGACTGGGAAACTACTGTTGGGCCTGGCAAATGCACTTCTATTTCACAAAAAATCAGAACAGTGGGAGAAAGGAGAAAAACATGAAAACATCTGCATTTTCATAGTGGAATTTGGGGGCAGGGAGAAATGGCAGCTTTATAAGTAATTATGTTAGTATTGGTTTTGAAACTTGGATATATTTTTTTGGAAGATCAGGTTCATTTGAAATGGCAGAAAGGGAAATAAGTGAAGAAATAAGGGAAGGAGAGCTATTTCTGTGCTAGAATGGAAAAGCTGTGCTGAGTAATCTGTAATGCCAGTGCCTCTAGCTCACCCTTCCTTTGGGCAAGAAGACACCTAGCACAAAGGTTCTCCACTGTGCCGTTAATTTGGAATACCTGTGTTTGGGATGCTCGTGTTTATCTAGCTGTGAGTGTTAGCTGTTGTGGGATCACATAATAATTGAATCCATCCTGCTGTGATTCTGTGAGCTGGAATTTAGCCACTACTCTATGTTGCAAAACACAGCATTGCTGAGTGTATCTGAGCTCTGTATCTCTGCAGGGCCCCAAGGGCACTAAAAGCCCTGACCAGCCTCACGGGGGGCCTCCCCCTGTACCTTGCCCATGGCAGAGGCACCCTGTTCCATCTCAGGACTGGGCACCCATATCCTGCCTGAGCAGCATCACAGGTGTGTCTGTCTCCAGTCCTGCTTCTGGCTTCCTCCAGGCTGGACCTCAGGCCTTTGCTGTAGGCACTTTACCTTCCACATGGACCTTTCAGGCATGCACTGTAGGTCATCTCCAGCCCTGTCTCTGGTCCTGTCTCCTGCTGCTTCTGACTGAATGGACAGATTTCTCCCTGTGGAGGGACCCAAGATCTGATTCATCGCCTTGCTGGGAATGTTGTTGATGGACTCTTGTTTCCAGCAGGCAAATGAAAGGTGCCCTCCACACTGCTGGGATCTCTGTCAGCAATGAGGGGCTGGAGTATCAGAGATAAAGCAGGAACAGGCAGTGGACCTCCACCAAAATGTTCCTTTTCTGGACCATGGGAGCTCCCAGGTCAGATATAGGCAGTG
Organism: Aythya marila; assembly: GCF_965140915.1. Classification (NCBI taxonomy): domain Eukaryota; kingdom Metazoa; phylum Chordata; class Aves; order Anseriformes; family Anatidae; genus Aythya; species Aythya marila. The sequence goes on from NC_139043.1 coordinate 80,669,188, forward strand.
AGAGCAAATCTTTGTTCAGCAAGTAAAACACACAAAAGAAATACAAACAAATAAGCTTGAAATACCACCTTAAATAACTCCACATTAGCAGATGTTTCAATAGCTCTGGCTTTAGCCTAATTCTTTTTCTTTTTTTTTCTTTGAAGTTGCTCAACAGTACAGAGGAGACATACTTAAGGTACTAGTGCCACAAATGAGAACTGAAAGAAACTATAAAATGGTAATTTATACTGCTGAGAGAGAGAAGGGTTCTGCCACCCCAATAGGGGTACAAGTGTCACACCAAAATATAGGAAAACCTTTTCCTACTGTCAGAGCAGTTCAGGTATTGCCTTCTGTAATGGGTAATTACCATGGGTAATTATAATGGGTCTACTTCTGAGAGCAAAGGACCTATTGTTTGGCATGATGGCGTTAATGCGCCCATACACCTCTTTGTCTCCTGTTTGCTGAGGGGGACAAGCTCTTCCTTGGCAATTGTGCTTTGCAGCTTTGCCTCCCCCTGGCATGGCTGATTGGTGCAGTGCCTGCGGGGAGCAGTGCCACGGAGCAAAAAAAAAAAAAAAAAAAAAAAAAAAAAAAAACCAGAATTCCTGAAGAGCAGAAAGAGGAATATTCTGGCTACACTGCAATTTCATTCTCATCTTTGGCATTGCTCTAGCAGTAAACTTGAAATAACATGATTTAGAGCATAACATTTACATTTGCACTTAAGGCACAGAGAGAAAGGAATATGAATATTTGTGGGGCAGGAAAAGTAGAGAGAATAGAAGCGAGAAGTTCTGCACACAATGACCCATGGTGTTACTTTTGTACAATAAACAACACAAGTCTTCAAAGGCCTACTTTCTTCCTCTGGAAGCCTCCAACTAGTAAGGACAATCCAGCTGCTTGTTGAAATCTAGCCCCTCTACCCCTTCAAAGAAGCAGACCTCAGCATTTCCACAGGCATTCATTAGTGCATGGTTTCCTGAAAAGCCTGTGTGTTAGATGCCCACCTCCCACTGCAATTTTAAGCAAGCTGGGAACTGGTAACATCTTTGTCCACCGTTAAAGATTTACTCTTCATTAAGACTAAGGACAAGAGTTACAGTAACAGAAATCTGCCAATGTCCTCTGCATAAAATGGTTTGTATCTTTGCTACAAATCACCCGAGAGAAATATTATGTACTTCACAGTAAGCCTTTTAGACAAAACATAAAGTAGAAATATTTCAGTATGTAAGAAAAACTGCTCTTATTCCAAAAGAAAATAGGTCTGGTACTTCTTCTTGTCTATCTTTCCTTAAGCATTTGTTTAGGCTCATGTCTATTTATGTTTTAAATAAGTGTGGAGTACTTTTTTAAAGTCTCTAAGTTATTTCCATTTGCAAAGTCACTTCGGACTTTAAGACCTTACAACTGCTAGCCTCACAGGGTGCTACTTTACTGTAGAAAATTGAGCATATGCTCCTAATTCACTTACACCATTCAGAAGATGCTTATACAGAGTCTCTCCATCTAGGTTAAGGCTCTACTCCACACTGGTCACCACAGCATCTCAATAATACTTCCCAATTAGCCCACTTAATAGAAAGAGGACTCGTGGAGCCTTCAGGTGAAAATCTCCTGTCCAATCCAGATGGACCATCTGTTGTTTTTGCTTTGTTTTTCTGTGTTTTTTGTTTGTTTGTTTGTTTGCTTGTTTGTTTGCTTTCAGTCTTTCCAGTGCAGCTTACTTCTTTGACACCCCCAAAAATATTAATCCAGATTTCATGCCTGCATCTGCAATATTATTTCACTTTTCTACATCATTCATTTAGTGCTTTTCAAACTGTCTGTGGATGAAAAATTGGAAAATTGTAAGGGCTGATATTCCTCTAAAATAGCTCTTATATTCTCATATTCTGAAGGGAAAAAAAAAAAAAAAAATCTACTTACTGAGATTTTAAGTTCAACACATTGTTTTGTAATGAAATCCCGATTCAAACAGAATATTTTATCTCAGTAATATTTTCAGGGGTGAATAGAAGGGATTATGAACAACATGTGCTTTTTAAATTAAGGATAAAACACATTTCTGCACATATACCAAAAGCTATTTTGTAACACACATAGAAGCTGTTACATATTTCTTCTAAATGTTATCGTTATTATTCATGACTAACTACACAGAGAGTTTGACTTTTAGCAGAATACAGATCTTTTATACTCACATATTTTTCAGTCTGAGTTAGTTGTGATCTTGAAAACCAGATCTCTGAGTTATCCTCTGAGCAAGCTTAAAAAAAATGAAATCATTAGTCACGCATTATTTATCCATATTGCAAATTACAGATATGCTATTTCTTGTAGATCAGTAACCCACAAACCTCAGTGGTCCTTTGGGACTTCACAACAACCTGACCAAACAGCTACTGAAGTTAAACTGGTATTCATTTAAATTTCTAATGTATTTTCAGTTAGCTTTGAAGACTGGTCAATCGTGGCACTTTCTTGAAATTAGAGACAAGTTTTGCTTTTGGAGTAGAAGTAAAATTAAGGTTTTCTTAACTCTAGACTACTAATCTTTGCAAGTCTAGCATGGGAAGTTCACTAATACAAAACTACACTTGGAGAGTAGTTTTCAGTAGCTTACTGTCAAAACTAGAATGCTGTGCTGACTGGGTTCTGACAGGGATCAGCCCTGGAACCAGAACTATTCGATATAATCCTAAACAATCTGTAAGTTTAAAAAGTATGTGTTCAAGTGAAATCAGGGTACAGGGTGAGGGTAGGCGATGTTCACTACTGGGGAGGTTAAAAATTCAAAGCAATTTCAACAAAATGCAGAAATGGTCTAGAAAAAAAAAGGGGGGGGGGGAGGGATGATATTCGGTGGAGCAAGTGCAAGATGTGGCATTCAGGGAGAATTCATCAGACACAAATGCAGGACAAAGAGCAAATGACAAGGGACATTTCTGTAGAAAATGGATGGAGACTACCTGTTCAAGATAAACCATGTGAAAATCAATATTTCATGGTGTTGTAAAGCAGAAAAACATGGTGACAGGTTGCAGAAATACTGGTACAATTTGTAATATACACAAAGAAATACTTTGCTCTGCCCATCATTAGGAAAGCATGGTGACAGTTCTGTAAGTGATACTACAATGTGGTTTTTGCCAGTTGTTTTTTCCTGAACCATCTCTAGTGAAAATCTTCAATGGTGTAAAGTATGACATGTATGAAAATCTTGAAATAATTGGGGTTGTTAAGCCTAAAATAGGGAAAACACAATAACAATCAGAACATAACAAGTTGCTGTAATGAAGAAGGGAATAATCTGTTCCCTCCATCTTTGTAGATTAGCATGGGAAACACCTTGCCTGAACAGCAGCAAGGAGCATTTGGGTTAGACGTTAGGAAATCTTCTCTTTTGACAGGGGTAGAGTAGCACGAGACCACAGCACAAAAAGGAACACAGGTCCTCCATCTACAAACAGGTGAGACAGTCACAGCAGGAATTATGTATCTGCCCTGGGGGTGAAGGATGGATATAATGAATAAATAAACGTCCATCCCAAGCAGTACTGCAAGTCAGATTTTCTCACAAAGAATAGGGATTTGTGTTCACTTCCCAGAGGAACTGCAAATATGGGTGTTGCAACTGAGAAGGCTGCAGGACAAGGTAGGAGCCATTCATGACATGGGAGGAAGAGTGGAGAGATGGAGGAGTGCCAGTTGCTTGAATGGAAGGAGATATCAGTACAAGAAGGAAGCCTGGGGGTGAAAATCAGGGAATGGAAGGATGTTACCTACTTGCTGCTATTCAGTGATAGCAGTAAAGGAGATAACAGACTGGCTTGCACCCAACTTTGCATGCCAATAATTCACCAAAGATTCAAGATAATTTCAAGATAATTCACCAAATGGTATGCTGCAACCAGAATGGAAACATGTACACACCCTACTAATTTTCCCCAGTGGTAGAAATTTCTAAGCTTCCAAAACTGTAACTTTGTTTTGCCATGGCTTCCAGCTTTTTTCTTTATAATATTATAATACAACTTTAATAATACGACTTTATAATATTACTCAGAATACTGAAAGCTTTGGTGCTTTGTCAATGTTAAAAACTGCAGCTGACTTATCTCTCTGACAGGTCTTGTATGTTTTACAATTACTCTTTGTTTCCACCTGAAAAAAAAAAAAAAAAGAGGAAAAAAAGAAAAAGAAAAAAAAAAAAAAAAGGAAAAAAAGGCAGAATAAATGGAAGATAATCTGTTTGAATTACAAGACTCAGTCCTGAAGGGAGCAAAATATGACCTGACACTGATTTTAGGATGAAGTCCACCCTGAAGGAAGTGTTGGGTGTTGTGTATTATAGCCTTGGTATGACATGATGGTAGTTCTAACACAGAAGTTTTCAGAACAGAGTATTCAGTAGAGGACATGTATCAGCTGGAGCAACAGTAGTCTTTAAACATCGGATTTGTCACAAATGAACTGACCCATGAGTATGGTATCCCATTAACTTTTGAGCAGGCTTTTCATCAAGTCTGCCTTTTGGCCAAATTAGGCACAATTAATGACTGTCACATAGTTCTCAATCTTTGAGCAAAGAATTGGAAATGAGATTTCAAGAGCTTATTCCAAGGCAAGAAGCTGAGTTCTGATGGCTACTTAAAAGGCCAAGTTCATTATTGCCAGGGCTTTTGCTGTGTCAGTTGGACCTGGAAGCTACATTTGGGACTAATATAGTCTGTATTTCAGTATCTGTTTTGATCTATTTTCATGTTCTTCTCTTCAGGGGTCTTCTCTGAAACTTCTCTCACTCCTGAGTCAGCATGTGAGAAATTAAGCAACAGCTACCTGAAAATACTTATTAACTTTCTTAACTGGAGGTATTGAGTTAGATTAACATCCCGAAGAGGTTTTGGATGTATCTTGCATGCTCCTTAAGTACCGTGCTCTTTGGTTAGTGAAGGGCCTTGCCCATGAAGCCAGGAGTTCTCAAGTCGAATCCCAGTTTTTATTTGTTTCAGCAGAAGGAAGGAGAGGAAGTGGAAACTAATCCTGGGCCAATTTGTATTTGGACGGGATGTTCAGCCACTTCAAAAATGAAGCCAAATACAATGCAGAAGGGCAGTCTTTTACCCAACGAAAATACAGCCATCCGTCCATCCACACCTACGCACGGCTGAAGTTAGATAGGCCCCTCCAGTCTCACCAATGTTCTAATTAAAAAAAATATGCAGGGCTTAAATTCCATTTAGGATTGTAGAACTGGAGGCCAAAAGGGACTAGATTGTATGGTGTAACCTGTAAGTTACAGGCCATTAAATTTTACTCACTTGCCCTTTTGAGCTCAATAATTTTTATTTGACTAAAGCACGGTTTGTGTTTTGGCTTCCAGTAAGGCAAACAATCCTTGTTTGAATGATAAAGAGGCAGAAAACTGTTATTTTGTTTATGTGACTGAATGCATATGTTGGTACATGTAGGCTCTATTTTATTATCTGAGAACTGGGCTTTAGTTTGGAGGATACAGTCCTGCAAGAGAGTAAGTGTAACCCGCCATGCAGCTGACAAGACTCACAACATGATCAGTGTGGTGCTGGAGAGAAGAGTAGGGGCAAGATGAGGTGGAGGAATGCATGCAAACACCCACCAGTCCTAGTTCAGCTCTGTCTCACGCACACACGCGCCTTTCAAGGTTTCCATTAAAAACAAAACAAAACAAAATAATGGGTCTTGTTATTAATCCCCCTATTAATCCCATCTGAGGAATTTGTACAAATACCTCAGATATGTAATGTTTTCCAAACCACAGTTTAAAGGCTCACATAATTAACCCAGCAATATCAATCACTGCTATTCTAGCTGAAAAAAAAAGGAGATGGCTGGTGTTAAAATGAGATTCAAAAGCAAGAGACTTTCACTAGAGTGAATCACTCACACACATTGCATAAGTTGATTTGGATGTTTTGTTTTTTATTAACATAAGTGCATGCCAATTAATAAATTAACTAAAAATAAGTTATAATTGCTGATATATAGATTCAAAAGTATAAAAAACATCTTTTTGGTAAGCCAATTGACTAACTACTCTTTAAACAAAAACAAAAACAAAAACAAAAACAAAAACAACAAAGCTGTTGCTTTTATCAGAAGTGGGATGCCTTGTGCTTTATACCTTTTACATCAAATCTTTTTAGAAATCCAGCTGTAATTTGCTATTTTACTAATACCCCCCCTAGGCTTTGCAACACCTTATGAAGCATGCAGAACTTCCATGCAGAGCATTATGAATAAGCACAGTTGAACAGCCACTGAAGAGCAGTCTTAAAGCTACAGTTAAGCAAACTGGTCATACTTCGGCTATATGCCAACAAATTCTTAACTCAAGCCATATTTCAATTGCCCATATTTATGAATCCTCTGCTGATTTGGATAGCTATTGCCTTCTAGGTTCTCTTCCTAATAGCTTGAGTAGACTAAAATATCTCCAGAACTTCTGGAGGAAACTTTTTAGAGCTCCATCCAGTAAAAGCTTGATACAAAGCCATTTAGCTTAATGAAAGTCTTTCCATTGACTGAAGTAGTTTGCTTCCAACCTCATGGTTCACAGGCTCACTGTTTAAATGACTACACTGAAGTTTTGGTTGGTGAAATTAGGTGCCTATGATGTTTATTCCTTTTTATTCAGTGGGCCAAGAAGTGCTTTGTTTACCGTAACTTTTGTTGATTATTTCTCTGATGAACTTGACAGACAATCTCCTTCAAAGATCATGGAGCTCAGGAAGGGTTAATTCTGGACCACTGTGTTTGCTGCACCATGTCTGGTGTGGAGTCCAGGGCTGCAATCCCTTCTTAAGTATGTACAGGTGCCTCCAGTTCTAAAAACCCAAAGTGCAAGCCTGTTCATGCCAGTTGTGCTGAGGACTGAGACACCTAGAGAATTAATTTAAAGGAATATACCAACCTTTCTCTCTTATGAAAAAGGCAATACAGATAAATTATTCATAGCCACAGATCTCCTGATATTTAAATGTTTCCCTGGGTGAAGTTTGCACCTGCCAGAAATTTGCCAGAAGAAAACCATGGCTAAAATGAGGGTGAAAAGTCCTGCTTGGAAATACGGGGACGCCCAAAATTTCTATATACCCCTTTTTGTTAAGATCCTGTCCTGTGCACTGTACATTGCTGGCCATCCCTTCCTTGTCAGTGGGAAGTTTTGTTGGTGTCAGGATTAGGCCTTTACTAGAAGAATAATGCAGGCTAGCAGTACAAGTCCAACAGCTTAGAAATACAATAACAATTTGGTTAAAAGTTCCAGGAGTCTCCTATGGGCTTTTGTCAGACCTCTGTGGTTTCTGTTTAAAATTACAGCAGATTTTTTCCAGTGAAGCATAGCAGCCGAATGTGCTAGCCCCGCGTGCAGAGTGGGAGGTTTCTCACATTTCCACCTTGCAGTCAAAAAGTTTTCTGGCAGCAAGAAGTGCTAATTTAACAAATTTCTTTCCAGTGCCTTTTTGCCAGCAGGCAACCAGAAACATCCCCAGGTATTCAAAGCAGAGGTGATGTCGGGAATGGAAAAAGGCAAACTTTACCCCAAGCAGCTTGAGGCCACTCCAGAGACTTTGTCCTGGGAGCCCCTGAAGGATTCTGCACAAAGCCAGTACATGGCCTGGTACAGGTATGCATCTAAATGAATGTCAGTTCAGCTTCCATCATGGAGAATAAAGTGTATGTACCATTTTGGGTGAGACCCTTGCATATGCGACACAGAAAACACACCTTGTTTAATCCATTTTGTCCTGTATATATGCTTCCTTTTTGTTCTTTCTGTCCCTCAGTTCTTATTCTCCCAATAGCCAAAATAGTGCTCATACCAGAGTGGTGGCAGGAACCTTCTGTGAGTCTGATGAAATATATTTCCCTGATTGACTCATTTAGTATCCTTGTTTGAAAGTCAGGGCACGACTGCAAAAGCATTTCCTTATCCGTGAGCCATAAGGATTTCCGTACAAACTGACCACTGCCATTTGCTTACCCAGAAAAGACAGCTCTTCCAAAACATCCCTGAAGGAAAGGAAAAGAGGCTGGACTATGAGCAGGGTGGGATTCAAAGAGATTAACCACCAGAATTAGGCAGATGCTTCTGCTAACCATCTGGCTTAGCCACCTCAATGGACAAACTGATCCAGAAAGCAGAGACACTACCTCATAGTCTATAATGCATGAGTCAGTGAAAGCATCTGACAAAGATGATCAAGTAATTATAGTCTCCAAAACTGTCAGATTTGCTGGTAGGATCAGTGGTGTGACAGGCTTAGCTGATGCTGTCACTTCCTTGCACACATGGGCCAATTGTGTCACCAAGGCTGTAGTCAAACACTTCAGCATGACGGCTCAAGTACTGCCAAATACATTTTTCCTCACAGTTAACTACAAAAAAATGTTGGTTTCAATAGTCATGTAGAGATTATAAAACACAGATTAAAATACTGAACATTTGGGACCAGATTCTCTGGTGGTCCACTGCTGATGGACAGCCTGATGATGGGCAAGGGACTGCTATGAAAGCTGGTACAATCTTAGTTGTACTCAGAGAGGTTATGGGTGTAGCACTGGAGACTACAGTAGAGAAAACATGTCAGAAATAGAGTTGTGGTTAGCAAATCTGGTCTCTGGAGCCTACAGATGCAAGAAATGAGGGTATCAGAAATCTCACAGCTATCTCACAGCTGTCCTTTAAAACAAAACCCAACAAACCATCATTTCTTATGGTCATAGCTTTGAGATTATTAGCTAGTTAAAACCAGTCACTGTGATTGGAAATATGTGGTTTTTATTTATTTATTTATTTTTCCTAAGGCTGTGGCTTATCAGTAGCTTTTATTACATCAGCATGTGGCTATCCTTTAAAATCCAAAATTGGTCTGTGATTCTGGGGGAGTGCTCAGGAATTTGCTCTTTTGGTTCTGCACTGCCCTCCCCAGGGGTCTGGCTAGCTTGGATTTGGTGCCATTGCAGGATCTTAGATCACTGCTGTGGAAAGAGATGGGTGAGAAAAAGCTGTGAGAAGCAAGGGCCTCGTCTCCTTTGCTTTGTGCTCTGTTCAAGCTAAGGCATTCACCCTTGGTAGTTCCTTGAGCTACAATGCAGATGTGCCTATGCCTGGCCACGTGCCTCATTGACAGTGGCTCTGACTTGAAAACATGGCATCCTGGCTTGATCTCAGCTCTGCCTCACTGCGACAGACTTCTCTGGTGATCTGTATTTGGCCAACCCTAGTTACTGCCACAGGACCTGCTCCCCTCTTTGTTTTTGGGTACTGTAGTATTGGATGACTTCCTTGTCAGTGAGGCCACTGCCCTGGCAGCCTGGCTGTCACCCTCAGCTCCCACCCTCACCCCAGCTGCTACCTGAAACTGGGATTGTCATGTGTGTTTGTCCAGCTGTCAAATTTATTGCTGAAAAAACAAAGTAGTCTCAAGCAGTACGGATGTGGCACAATGGGTGAGGCAAAAGCAATTTATAGGACCCAGCCTCCTATTATCTGATTGCAGCTCTGCTACCTACGTGTAATATATTTACCCAAAATAAAAAGACTTGTCTAAGAGCAGAAGAAACTTTTGGTTGCAGTAGGATTAGCTACTGCTGTTTATGAGAGCTTGTCTGGCACTTGAAGAGTTGCAGGGAGTCAGTGGGACTCTTCAGCATTGACTTTGGGGAGGTCAAGATCCCACTCCTATCAAAATACTGTAGGGCTGGAGGCAATCTTGAAGCACCGGGTATGACACTGCTTATCCAGGGCACGGTGAGCTGTAGCAGGTTGTTCCTGACGGAACAACCTAGTCTATAAATCATAAATCATATTATCTAGTCTATAAATCAGAGAATTAAGATATGCCACAACCTGCCTATGGAAATCTGTTCCAGTGCTGTAAATCTCTATCTTTAAAATGATTTTCCTTGTGTTTAAAGCTACTGTGTCATGCACTATCCATAAGCAATACAGAGAATAGATCACTCTAATTCTTCATAGCAGCCTTTTATATATTAAAAGGCTGTCCTGGTTCTTTCTTTCTGGATGATATCACCCTTTCTCATGCTAAAAGAGCCCACTTTTTTCCCACCTTTCCTTCCATGTCATGTTTTTGAAAATTCTGGTAATTTTCATGGGTCTCAACATCCAGCACCAAAAGCAGGGCTGCTGTTGAGACCCTAACAGCAAATAAAGAACCAGGAGTACTTGATGCATTGACAGATTATATATATAATATATAATATATATAGAGAGAGAGTATATCTATACTGCACTTGCCTATTTCAACAACAATATGCTGTTGTTGACTCCATTACAAGCTTTATACTCCTTTCTATAACAGTGTTCCTTAACCTGTTCATTTGAAAATGCTAAGTCCCCCACAAGTGCAGTATTTTGCATTTGTCTCTGTTAATTTCATCTGATTTCCCCCCCCTTCTTCCCCCCCACCCCCCCCCCACCCCCCCCGACAATTTATTTATTTTACCCAGATCATCTCTGGCGATCATTTTCACTTCTAAGCTAGCTTATTTGCATTCCCCCTCAGCTTCATGGAGATCTCTATTCCATGTTTCTATGTTGAATAAAAAAAAACATTAAATATGTTGTCTAGCCTTCCCCTTCAATTTACAAGTTGACTAACCCTGTTTTTCCTACTATTTATGCATTGTTCGAATGCTTTCGGTAGCCAGGATTTCTAGGAATAACATCTCATTTTCTGCTTTGGCCTCTCTGATGTTGTTTCTGTGTGCTGCTGAAGATCTATCTTTAGTACTTCAATATAGTTTCTACTTCCTGTATAATTTCCTCTAATGTTTGGGATCAAAGTGACCTAAACAAGCTGATCACTTACTCTACTTCCTGCCCATCTTCAGCAACTGGAAAGTTTGAAGTTGCACCTTTAATAACATTTATTTAGAGTTATATAATTTTGTTTGATTTCCCTCTTTACCTTGGATCAGCCTTCCAGGAAATCTTACCTAACAGCCCCCTGGATAACTGAAATCTGTCCTCCTGAAATCCTGTTGCTTTTACTGCAGCGTTGCCTCTTTCCAGTCCCAAGGAGATGTGAATTCTGTCATTTCCCCATCATGGGCACCCAAGTTACTCTTTGACCAGCCCCACTATGCGCCTCTGTTTGTTGGTTTGAATCCAGCACTCCTCTGTGGCAAACCAAAAGAAAGGCTGCAGGGGTCTGACTCTGTCAGCACCTAGCAAACAGTTAATGCATTGTAATAAGGGTAATAAAGAAGTAATTTTATGTATCGTTCTTCTGGTTTTGGTCACAACTAATCACAGAATGCTTTATCCCAGGCACACAAGCCTGGGAGAAAGCTTTTACCCACTTGAAATATGCATGTTAAAAATAACAGCATTAATTCTTACCTTACCGCTTTGCCACAAATAAATGTAAAGGAATATATAAAGAGTGTGAATAGCATCCATCTAGCCAAATACATGTATTGCTACAAAAAACTTAGTTTCAGCAATGTTAAGAGTCCCCTCTGGTCCATATCTTTGGTTTCTCTTACGTTCTGCTACTGATTTGTTCAGTGACTGTAGAGACAATTTAGAAAAGCAACCACTGGCATTTTGACCCACCTTCTAAGAGAATAATCCAGACTACGGGACAGCGAAGTGATTTTTTTTTATTTCTCTGCTAGAATTTTTTATAACTTTCTTCTTGCTCTGCCCTCTGTTATGGTGCTGAGTTAAGTGACAAGGAACAGATGCTCCCTTACTGCTTCGTTGCGGTTAATTCTTTGAATAGCTAATGCTTGCTTAATGCGGACTTTCTTAACAGACACCACACCACTCTGTGACTGCATTGTTCTTTTCCCAAGGTGGTCTTTTTAATAGTGTGAGAAATACAGTGTTGTTGTTTTCTTTTCTGATTAGAAGTATTTTGGACAAGATTTACACAAGGGCTTGTGTGTATACTGGACTATAGTTCTGCAAGGCCAGACGAAAGAAGAGAACCCCTGTACTATATTTTGATGACTTTCCAGACCAACAGGCTTTGATGTCCTCATTCTTGTTAGAGAGTAGAATAAATAGTTTTCTGAAATAGCCTTACCTGGGATTAACAGTGTGTGTAAACCCTGGCTTGTTCAAACTTACCCCCCATAAGGAAAAATGTCAGTGATAAAAAGATGACATTTGGCATCAGGGCTACAGATGGAGATACACAAGTGCATCTGTGTATATATAATGCAAATGGTGGTGGTTGTGAAAAAGCTGGCCTTCCAGTAGCTACTCATTTCTCTCTTTGGGCAGACTTTCAAGGCTTCCAGCATAGCAACTTTTAGTTCATTCTCTGCTATCCTCTTTAAAAATAAGATTTTAGCCAGACACATTTTTATGCTTTTCAAATGCATTTATTTCATTTCCACAGCATTCGTTGTATGAGGTACGTTTCTGTATCAGTGCTATCCTGCTGGAAGCATTGCATCTACAGACCCACATGTGGAGGTAGATGTTTGTGATGGCTTCACGGTTGGGAACATCCTTTGAAACACACAAAGATGTTTGCAAGTGCTAACAATATTATGCTTTTACAGTTTTCTTATCTTTGACCACTGGACTTCTCAAAGAACTTTCAAAATGTCCCCTGAAAGTCCTATGACTCCTTGTACATACAGAAATAATAATGCCATCTGAATGTTTCTAGTCAGTCATGCACGGAGATTTCTCCTTCTCTTCCTGCCAGGAATCTGTGTCTTCCCTAAGGTGTTTAGCTGCATTGGCTCCACCCAGCTGGCACCAGGCTGAGGGACAACTGTACATGCTCACAAGCTGCTGGGCTTGACCCGTTTTGTGGTCATGGCTCTTTGCCCTCTCCTGCGAATGAGAAGGGACACCTATCTCATGTTTCTGACAGAAACAATACCCATAATTAGGTACTTCCAGCTCATGCTGAGGTACAAAGGAGCAATTGTTAATTATTTCCGTGTGCTGCAGGAACACGTTGCAATGAATTAGCTCACTTACAGACCACAAGCAGTGCAACACTAGACTGTCACTACCACACTCTTTGCAAACAAAACTGTTTTTCTTTTTGAGCCAGGGCTTGGCTTGTGTTCCTGGCTGCTATGTCCAAGCCCTGAGGACACCCATAGGCCTCATTTTTGCCAACCACCCCTGGGGCTCCCCCACAGGCCAGGCCCCTACATCAGCCCAGGGGCTGTCAGCCCCTGCCCCATAGAAGCCACAGTGGGGCAGGGCTCCACATCCCCCCTGCCTGGCCCTGCCTGGCCATGGGCCCCAGCATGGCAGCAGCAATTTGCCCACTGCAAAGGCACACTGAGGTATCAGGCAATGATACCTCGGCAGTAAGAGGCACCACAAGGTGCCAGCACAGACAGGCAGGTTGCATCTCATCAGATTCATGGAGTAATGTGACATTTCAGATGCCAGAGGAAGTTAAGGCATGTTTCTGTGGAAAGGGGAACATTCAGTCCCACCCAAAGTACTAAAATCCATGAGAAGCAAGGGGGAAGTGTAATGTAATGGCTGGGTTTTTGTAGGGACCTTTTCTCCTCTGTGAACCTCATAGAACAGGGAATGAGCTGCTGGCCTTGAAAAAAAAAAAAAAAGAAAGAAAAAAACAACTGCTTTCAGATTACACAACTTTGAATGTAAAATCTGATGTGGTGACAGCTGTCAGGCCAGATCACACTCCTGTGCTGCAGCGTGTGTGTCTGAGGCTACAAGGCCATTTTAAAGCTCCTCTTGACCACAGGAAATGTAAGCAAAGCTGAAAGGAGTTCTTCCCCAGCCTTCCTTCACAAAAGGGTGAACACAGGCAAGTTCCTTCCCATGTGCTGGGCTGGAAAGTGGCTTTTTTTGGAAGTCTAGAGGCACCAAGCCTGCACAGGAACAGCTTTGCCAATATCCCCATGTCTTCACACACAATCTGCTTCTGCACCAAGTAAGAGAGGGATCGAGAGTCCTGTGCCCAGTTACGGCCCTGTACCAGTCTTGAGTAAAATTTCCAGAAGCAAGCCTGTAGGATAGAAAGAAAGAGTGGCAAAAAAGATCAGCCTGGATCCTGCTCTTGCATTAGTTTTACTGCAGCATAGCATCATTTCACTGTAGTGCTGAGGATACTGTGAGGGTAGAATGGGGTACTGGCACTGTCTTTGCCTTTGAGACACCACACTACCCAGGGCGCTGAAATCACATCACAACACCGGTAACAGGAACTTGGCCTCTGCCTTTCAAAGGATGGATGCCTGCCAAGGGGTTAGCAAACATGGCCAATATTAACCACCCCTTCAAAAATAAGCAGCCAAGTTTTTGCAAAGAGGAAAGAGGGCTGCAAGTTCTTTGTGGGCTGGGCACAGGCGACAAATGCTGAATACAAGGAGCTCCAGCTGGGAGTGCCAGGATTCCCCTCAACTCCCAGCTTTGTAATGCTGAGTTGCAGCATAGATCTCTCAGCTTCTCATGGCTCTGCTATTTAGAAGGTCAACCTGGAAAGACATATGACAGCCTGTGGGGAGAGGTCTGCAATGCCAGATGTGTCAGAGGCATAAGAATCACCTGAGAGGCAAGGGTGGCCACAGCGTCGCTTACCTCCAGGCCTTGGTCTCAAGACTCACGGCCCAGTATGATCTCCTGAGCCCTCATGTTTCTGCTCCATTGCCATTGCCACATCAGAGCACCAGGAGTAGGTCACTCCACGTGCCCTCAAATGTTCAAGCCAACAGTTCAAACAAATATTTACAGGAACAGACTTCTCACAACTTCCCACTCTTCATTTTTTATTTCCCATGAGATCTGTCTCTCTGTCCTCTGTGACTGGTTACTCTCTAACACCTGCACCTTCTTTCACATTGTGCTAGATCTCCCATGGGCTCTCCATTCCCTCCTCTTTCACATCCCTTTCCAGATCTACTCAGCTCTGTGAGTACTATTGTTTTCTGTTATTCCTTTAAAATAGCAAAGGAGAAAAGAACCTTTTGTGTATTACTTTCTTCTAGGCCTACTACAGCTCCCTCACTTGCTGCCAAGTGAAAAGGGAAAAAAAAGAAAGAAAGGGACAAGCTGCCGGTTTTTCCCTATATCGTACTGAGTGATGCAGAGGCAGAGGACTATACTTGGTCCGATGACAACTTCTAACTCCTGTACGGAGCAGGATATACTGTTAACATGTCATCTTTCAGCAGAGCAGAATATATCAAAGTAATGTGGAAAAAGTATTTCTAGTATGAATAACACAATTAATGAAATAATACTAGGGATGCTTTCATTCCACAATGAATAAAAAGTTTGTTTTAAATCAGTAATTTCTACTTCTGGAGTTAAAGCATGGTTACATTATTTCTCTAAGTACTAACAAGGGATTCATAAGAGATTCTTAAACCTCACATAACTACCTTTTCAAATCCCAGTCAGCAATATGGACAAATCCCCATAC
This sequence comes from Aythya marila, assembly GCF_965140915.1. Taxonomy (NCBI): domain Eukaryota; kingdom Metazoa; phylum Chordata; class Aves; order Anseriformes; family Anatidae; genus Aythya; species Aythya marila. Next base: position 80,684,625 of record NC_139043.1, read on the forward strand.
AAATAGCGAGGTCCTCAGGATTGCAATGTATGTGGTATTCAAGCATAACAAAATTTCAGTGTGTCTATGTTCTCCCTCCTTTTCCCTTTCCCTTAACACTTACAGTGGTGTTTTTTTGCAATCTAATATACTTCAGCCTTTTCCTTCTATTATTCCTTTCTTCCTTATTCTCGGCAACATTTATTTTCTCTTTAATTTTCCTTCCCTGCTTCCTTTTAGCTCATTTTCCATTATTTCCTACTTTGGTCATTTTGACATCAATCAGCAGTCCTTTCCATCCTTCTTTCTCTGTGATACATAATTTTATCCACAACCAAAAAGCAAATTTATCTGCATCTGTTCTCTCTCTTTCTCCCCAGTTCCTGGGGTGGCAGCTTTCATGTTAACACCATACAGGCTATGGCACATGCTTTTACTTTTATTTTTATTTTTTATTTTTATTTTTATTTTGGTCTCTTCAGAGATTTTCAGTTTATTCTCTGGGCTTAAAATTTACTTGACGCAATCTTCTCCTCTTACAGGGATTCAAGGGGACTGAGGGTGCGTGTGTATGTCTATCTGCTGTCTCCTCTTCAGTTAGGGCCTTGCCAATTTTAGAGGCCAGGAGGCCAGAGCCAGGTCTACAGACGCATGAAAAAGTGATTATGGTGTGGGCAGACATAGCTTTAAGTTAGGTAGCACATGTAATGGTACAGGTGCTGGAGACAGCAAGAAAGACATCAGTGCAGGCTAGCGCCCAGAGTACATATTAACCCCCAGATCCCTGGGGTAGTCCAGTTTTCAGCCTATCCTGAAAAATGCTGCAGTCTGTCATAAATTGCTGTCAACACCAGAGCAACTTAGGTAAAACCTAGTACCTGTGCCACAATCGAGCCTTCAGTCTCCTCTGTAAACAATGTACCTTGGAAGATTTTGGTGACAGAACGGTCTTTGTGCATTAAACCTGGAATGTGCCCCAGTGCATGCCAGGGGCAGATTTAACAGGATTATGGTAGCTGGCTAACAGTATCTGTAACTACCAGTGCCAGACTTATAAATGGAACAGAAATTTAAACAGGTTCAAGACATTTTTTGCTTCAGTCAGCTGGAACCTGAACTGAGCTACATCCTGTCTGGCTTCATCTGCCTGTTTCTAGTATTAGCATTGACTAAAAATACCAGTCTAAGCCCTGCAAAAGTGATCTCAGCACAGTCTGACTGAGATGTTCTCCTTGCATAAGTGACACAGATTGCAGTCTTTTGTTCTGAATCTCCCCACTCAGTGGGGAGTGCAGATGCTGAGTAGAAAGGAAGGCAATTGCTCTGAATCTGGGGAGAGCCCACAGTACTTGTCACCTGAGAGAGTACAGTCATAGGACAAGGCAGCCTTTCAGTTGATATAATTGATTAATCATCTGAGTTAGGAAAGGTGTGAGCAGGCTCCCTCCTTTGGTGAAATGCTTTGGAGAGTTAGTCAAGAAAAATGCTATATTTGAAAAAGAGTTCCAGTGGGTTATTGGACAAACAGGGGTAGACAAAATTCTGTTTGGAGGGTGACCAAAAAAAGCCTCTTAATTGCACATGGAAGCCCAGTGATGGGGGCTCTTGATCTAGTCCAGCTTCAGCCCTTGCACTGTCAGCACCTCTCTTTGCTTTCTTGAGCAGAACACAGAAAGAAGGCCAGCTTTACTTTGGAGTACATTTAAGAGACTGCCAGCAAAAGCTAGAAAAGATGAGCTTTTCTTGCCAGAAAAAAGATATTTCTTCATGCATCTGATGCATTGCTTTATGCAGCTCTGATCTATCAGGAGCATGAATTATCTATATAAACAAGTACATAAAGAAAGCCCGTTCTTCATTTTCTCTAGTGCTAATCCTAAGCTTTTAAATAAAAATAAGTTTTGTGCCTCATTCCTAGCATAAGGAGTCCTGCAGTTCTCAGAACTGTGTGTCTTTTTAAGTCTCCAGTGTTCTTTTAAAGCTGAGAAGGCAGAATTCATACTATTTGATCTTTCAGATCTGAGGTTGTACACCTATATTCAGAAATCATTACTGGAATGAAATCAGTTTGCAGAAGTAGTAGGCAATATTGTCAACTTTATAAAACTGCCTGCGTCTAGGAAAATTCATCTCCTGAACAGATATTATGACCATGTAATTCCTGAGAACAGCCAGCGTAATGCGTGGAAGAGACAACAGTCTGATTTTTGGTTTATTGCAGAATTCTCTCAGAAACCTTTTTAATATTCTTCTTTAGTCTTTTTCTTTCTTGTCACAAGTAAGATCAGTGCTGTTTTGTTTCACATGAGGTATAACAAAAACATTTTCTGGCAAGTGAACACTGTGTCTTAGTGACAAGAGTCCAATTTGGTCTCAGTTTCTTTGGTAAATGCTCTAGGGAAATCTTGTAAGTTAACCAGGCAGAAGTGTGCTACAAGAAGTTGGTTTTCATGTTTGCAAAGGGACTTTATCAGCTAAGTTGGTAGGCTAGAGAAGAAACAAACACTTAGCATAAAACTACATGCATAAAGCTGATCTCTCATTCCACTGCACTTTTCCACCACCTCCACAAAAGCTTCTCTTTCTGTTCTTTTATAGAGACCATGGCAGCCAACTCCCCTTCTTACCAGATACTGGCAAGGATAGCAAATAATGCTTGAAATGGCTAAATAGCGTTATATCATCTAAGTTGGCCAATCCTCTTAAAATGATGGGCTTCTTGTAAAATTCCCTGATGCCGCAGAAATGGTGTCACCGTTGAGTTACTCAAAACTTTGTTCCCAATTCTGGGAATGGCAAAGATAGAACATGGGGTGTGCTATCAAGCTAAAGATCTACTGGTATGTTAGTCCTGAAAAATAACTTAAAACTGTCAGGTCTTGCCTCATCCCGGAAAGCTTTGGAAACAAGATGCTGGAATGATACTGCTGGGATGAAATCTTACAACTGATTAACCATTCAGGGCAAGACAACATAGTGCAGGTACTTCAATCCATCCTAGATTACTAAATTGAGACTGAAGCAACAAGGAGATGTAAACTGGGAGTATGTAGGGACAGCGTGCAAAAAAGCTTTAAGGATTTCAGAGTATAGTTCCACTTGAAGAGGCTTTCAATGATGCTGAATAATTTTTGACCATGCACACTAATGACCCATAAAGAAACAATAATAATACACAAAACTCCAATTATTTGGGTATGTAGAGGTCCTGCCATCCAATCAAGTAATATGGAAATCTCTTTCTGACAGGCTTTGGAGATGAATAGTGAAAGACAAACAGGCCTCTTTTTATCGTTTATTACTTTTTAGACACAGGAAAGTAATACCTCAATAAAAGAGGGTACGTGTTCAGCGTTTCATCAGAATAAATGTGTATTATAAGCCCCATTTCCAAGAGCTCACTCGCTCCAGGAAGGGTCATTTACAAACAAGCGTTTCCACAGGTAGGAAAGCTGATGGGGACCAGTTTTGCACAGCTTTATTTCTCTGGTGCCTGGATGCTCCCGTGCCTGATACGGAAGAGTTTAGATCTGGAGCTTCCTTCCGCAGCCGTGAGGCACTCACTGGCGCTTCTCTAAATGTAATTCTCTAAATATAACGTGCGCAGCCCTTCCTCCAGCGAAAGCTGAGGTTTTGTGGTGGCATATATGTGGCTGCCCAGTCTCACGAGATATGGAATTGCAGATTACTGACTGAAAAATTAGGGAGGCGGATAGGATGAGCGAGAAAACGCTAAAAAAAAAAAAAAAAACGCTTCCTCAGCGCGGTGGACATCGCTCCTCCACACCACAGGGGGCGCTGTGACGCGACCACCCCCCCATAGGCACGACACGCGACCAGGAAGCCGGCACCTCCTCCGCTGGGTCCCTTTAAGGAAGCGCCGCTGGCCGCCGATTGGCTGAGAGGCCGAGGGGGGCGGGGCGAGGCTAGAGGAGGGGGGAGGACAGCGGGGCGCGCTCCCGCGGCCGCTACTCCCTCCCTCCTTCCCCCCCCCCCCCTCCTGCGCGGGAGCGCGCCTGGCGGGGCTGCACCTGCGGGCGGGGCGGGGCGGGGCGGGGCGGGGCGGGGCGGGAGGCGCGAAATGGCGGCGGGGAGGCGGGCGAGCTGGTAGCCCCGGCCGGTAGCCACAGCCCATGTGCAGGAGCTGCGCCTCCCCCGGGCTGCCCCTGCTCCTTTCCCTCGGCGATCAGCCATGGCACGGGCAGGAGAGGAGGGGTGCGGCAGGAAGGTGGCTCTCATCACCGGCATCACCGGGCAGGTACGGGTGGTCCATGGGGCATGCAGCCAGCCTGCGGGCTGAATGGGTTTGGGGTGTGCTGTGCTGTGCTGCAAGGGGGTGTGAGGGGGGTCCCCGCGGAGCTTGCGGCTGTGTTTCCTAGGGAATCGTCAGCACAGGTGAGTGCTGAGCTTTATCAGAAGGCAGCTGCACCTGCTGGAGGCTGGTGGAGCTCTTCCAGCTGGAGCTGCCAGCGTGGTGCTGCAGGGCAGCCTGCCTCCTGGGTTGTGCCTTTGCTCCCTATCCCTAGCCATCCGTGCAGTCAGCATCACTTTTCCACCCAGGATGCATGATGCAAACAGCTCCCGAGGCTGCTTGTTTTGCCTTCCTGCAGGTCCGTCGCAGTCCCTGCTTAATTTTTGGTTGGGTTAATCATAGGGATAGCAGTGAGCTCAGCGAGGGAAAGGTGGCGTGAAAATGAAAGCGTTTGCCTTGCAGCATCTCCTGCTCTGTGAAAAAGGATGTGCCAGTGGTGAGTTTTAACCTTGGGAGACCTGCAGGACTGTTCGTGCACAGCATCTGCAGCTCTCACTGCCATCAGGCAGCCTGGACGTTTGGTTGGACTGTGTGTCCACACGGAGCCTGACACTGCTGCATCTTTGCTGCCAAGTGGGTGCTAAATGAAAGTTGCCCTGGACTTCCTTAATCAACCTTACTTTGCAACATAGATGCTGCCTGCTATGTGGAAAAACAGCTCTGCTTGCACACTATTTCTTAGAACATGCTGAGTGACTTTTGCTTGTAGGATGTATCTTTTGTGATGGGTAGAACCTGTTAAGTAGGTAACCCGGAACAGCAAGCATTGTTACTTGTCTTAGAATCAGTGGATCAGCTTTCTTTCCCTTACCGTTTATGTTTAACCAATGACACATTCATGCGTGGAAGAACTTCTTCCCCTTCAATGGTGACGTCTCCTGTAATGCTCGAAGATCCATCTGTGGGGTACTGGCGTGAATTGTTTGGCCTGTGGAAAAGTGCATGTGAAAACAAGCATGTTAATCCTTTACTCTGCAATGATGTTAGTCAATGCTTCTGTCTTTTGTAATGGACCTGACCTTTGAGGGAATAAATCAAGTGACAGTACAGTGTCATAGCAGTTTTTGTGTCTTATCAAAAGGAACCTGGACTGTACTTTGAATTTTCATCAGCTGTTTTTGTTTTAGCTTGTTATACCTGTTCTCATGTGTTCTTGAAACATATCTTGGAGTCACCTTTTCTGATGGGTTAGTGACTGTCTGCCAAGAGCAGGTTAAGAAATCCTACCAAATGGCTGTTTGACAAGGAGATACAACTGAGTCTGAGAAGGACAAAAAGATAACCTGTATACACTAACATTTTTACTTGGTGATTGTTTTTAGCAAGAGCACAGACAGAGCTTTCCAAACAACTACTTAGATGAATAGTCTTCTGGTTCATTGACAGAAGTTATGTTTCTCTTATTAAAAAGTAAGAGGCCTCTAGCCATAGTGGTATTATTTTTTAGCGTAGTGTTCTGTGTGCTACCTTTTCTTATTTTCAGTGCAGCTCTTCCATCTTAGTTTAGCCTATGTCAGGCATATTTTTTCAATGTTGAAACATGCAGGGATTCAGAGCTAGTAAAGGCCTGGAATACCTAAAAGTTAGCCAAAGAGGTTGGGTGCCTTAGTGATGAGACTGCCAGCTCTTGGCCTAGGATGAAAGCTTTATGCTGAGAGCAACCTCTTTCTGGGTCCTATAGTTTCTCATTATTTTGAGATCTACCACTAGGAATAATGGTCTGCCGTCTGTTCTTAGGTGAAATTTAAAGAAAAGTTGCTCTAGTAGTTGTTCCTTGCCCTTTTTCTTACCTGTCATTATTTACACTTAATGACTTTTTTTGTTTGGAGAGGCCTTACCCGGAAATGGGAGATTTGGATTCTGTTTCTTCCTTATCTGAGAATGGGCAAAGTTGTGTGTCCTACCTTCCGGGAGAATGTTTTTAAGCTTAATTATCATGCATAAAATGCACAGACACATGAAAGTGGAAATGAGCTCAGGCTTTGTCTTTTCTAGACAGTCACTTTAATTACTGGGCTAAACGGAGTTGGTCTCTCTCTGCATTCTTGCTTGGAATTGGAACTCTTTCAGGGTGCAGAAATAAAGGCCTGGATCCCTTCAGGCTGAGGAAAGCACAGAACAGCATTGGATAGTAAATTAATCTTATTCAAACTAGGGCCCTTCTGCTGCAGGATTCTTTTTCTTTTGAAAAGTGAGTTGGCACGGTTGTGTTATGTAAGGAGCCTGGCTTTTGTTTGCGTGTGGCCAGCGTGCTCCGAGGCTGTTTGCTGAACCAAGGCCCCACAGAGCCTGGTTCCTGGAACAAGGGTAGGTGGGAGATAATACTGAGCCAAGTGGACCGTGACAGTTCTAGGTGAATGTAGAGTTTCTCTTTTGTGTTAAGAGGTTAAATGAAGCGCTGCTTGAACTGCAGTGGCACCTCCTGAGTCAAGATGATGCCACAGTGGGCATACTTGATCATAAACATCGAGATCAAACGCCTCATTACGTTTCTGAGAACTTCCAAGTAGTCGTGAACATCTCAATTATCCTTCTCTTCCGCTGATGAAAGAGAGCATTTTCATCCTGTTATGATGACGAAGGAACTGAGCCCAGGTACAACTGTATTCTCATGATACAGGAATTGTCCTATGGTGCAGCATTTAATTGAAGTATGCCATGGAGACATGGCACAGCTGCATCTTATGAGTTACTCCCTTCTAATGGGACTCACAAGGCTTTGGAGGATGCCAGAAGAGGGTGGGCTATCTGCACATCTTCCTCTGTATAGTCAATGGAAGCTTATGTCATATGCCTCCTTACCTGCACCAGTCCATTAAAAATGGTTCATGCAACTTACTTCCTTCATCTTGTACCTAAAGGAAGTACAGGCTCTGCAGGGTTCAATGCCTAACTGATAGGAAGGAGGTTGTGATTTTGCTCCAGATAGCAAAAGGAGGTTGCAACAACTCCCTCTGTATAGTGAATGGAAGTTTGTTATGTGCCTGCTTACCTGCACCAGTTGGTTAAAAACTCATCATGAGGATAACAGGATGAAGGAAGTACTGGCGCTGCAGGGTTCAATGTGTAACTGATAGGAAGGAGGTTGTGACCTCTGGCCAGATAGCAAAAGGAGGTAGCAACATGGGTGGTAAAGCCATAAGTGAAAACCAGTTCTATAGTTGGCACCAGAATTCCTGATCATGCAAGAGCTGGACCATAGTCTCTGTGAAATTATAGTATATAAATGAATCTCTATAAATCCTGCATTTACCAGCGGGGTTGGGGTGAAATCAGTGTCCTTCTACCACTTGCGTTACTGATAAAAGACTCTAGTATGTAACCCGTGGTGTCATATACTCCCATTGCAGCATTGAGATTTCCCTTATCTCCCTTCTCACACCACAGCAGTGGGGCAAACTGCAGTTTGCTGTTTTGCTAAAGTGACCTCTGGTCTGAGTAACTGCTGTATTTGGATGGATAAAGTGCTTCTGAAGTTTCACGTAGATATTGGTCTGCTGGTAGGTTACTTCTGAGTAATGTTTAGCACTTCTTTTCATGTAACAAAAAAAATAATTTTGTTGAAACATGCCTCTTGTGTGTATTAAAACATTTTTTTTTTTAACAAACTGTGGATTTTTTTTTTTTTAAGATGGATTTTTCCACAATGCAAAATGTGGAAAAATGCTGGATTTCTCAAACTTTAGTACTTTGAAGACCTATTATGAAGAACTATTATATGAAAATGAGATTTTTGTGAATCAAATAGCAGCTTAACTAACATTTACTACTGAATATCCAGATCTTTACCTCCTGTCTTGTCTCTTGTTTGGGGAAGCTGCTGAAGCAGTGCTTTCTGACAGCTTTGTTTTCTAGGCACTATGACTAAATATCTGTTGCAGTTGCATTTAAATAACTCTGGGAAGTCTGACTGCACTGCAATCAGTCTGATTGTCTTTCTGTGTACTGATGCTTGTAAGAATACTTAGATGTTTAATTTCTTGGAGAAATGCCAAAAAATATTCTGGCCGAATATCCAACAACTGGGTTATATTGATGTTCCCCCCCCTACCCCCCTTCTGTCACTGGATTGTGAGCTGTGAATAGTGTCTATCTTGTATCTGGTGCTATCCTGCTTTACCTGGAGAGATGGTAAGATAAGAGTTTGTAGACCAATAGGATGATCATTTAACTCATAAAGCTAAGCTATGAATCACAGAATCATTTAGGCTGGAAGAGACCTCCAAGATCACCTAGTCCAGCCTCTGACCTAACAGTAACCAGTCCTCCACTAAACCATATCACTAAGCACTACATCTAAACGTCTTTTAAAGACTTCCAGGGATGGTGACTCCACCACTTCCCTGAGCAGCCCGTTCCAATGCCTAACAATCCTTTCAGTAAAGAAGTTCTTCCTAACATCTAACCTAAACCTCCCCTGGCACAACTTTAACCCATTCCCCCTCATCCTGTCACCAGGCACGTGGGAGAACAGACCAACCCCCACCTCGCTACAGCCTCCTTTAAGGTACCTGTAAAGAGCAATAAAGTCACCGCTGAGCCTCCTTTTCTCCAGGCTGAACAAGCCCAGCTCCCTCAGCCGCTCCTCATAGGACTTGTTCTCCAGGCCCCTCACCAGCTTCGTTGCCCTTCTCTGCACCCGCTCAAGCACCTCGATGTCCTTCTTGTAGCGAGGGGCCCAAAACTGAACACAGTACTCGAGGTGCGGCCTCACCAGAGCTGAGTACAGGGGGACAATCACTTCCCTAGCCCTGCTGGCCACACTGCTTCTTATGCAAGCCAGGATGCTTCTTGGCCACCTGAGCATGCTGCTGGCCCATATTCAGCTGACTATAAACCAATACTCCTATGTCTTTCTATGCCAGGCAGCTTCCTAACCACTCATCTCCCAGCCTGTAGCTCTGCTTGGGGTTGTTGTGCTCCAGGTGCAGGACCCGGCACTTGGCCTTGTTGAACTTCATGCAGTTGACCTCAGCCCATCGGTCCAGCCTATCCAGATCCTCCTGCAGAGCCTTCCTGCCCTTGAGCAGGTTGATACATGCACCTAAGCTGGTGTCATCTGCAAAGTTACTGAGGGTGCACTTGATCTCCTCATCCAGATCATTGATAAAGGCCCTAGGACTGAGCCCTGGGGGACTCCACTAGCGACCAGCCTCCAACTGGATTTAACTCCATTCACCATGACTCTTTGGGTCTGGCTGTCCAGCCAGTTTTGATGAAGTAATAGACTAGAACTCATGTCAATACGAGGCCAGAGGCTTTTGCAAATTGTAGACAGTGAAATCAGTTGTGTTTCTGCTTTGTAAATGAGAGCTCATATAGTAGCCCTACTAGCAGCAGCTTCTATGCAGGTGCCTTCATTTCTGTCAAATTCATCTGCTGTTTGGCAAAGAAATAGCAGGCTGGATCTCACTGAAACTGCATAGGCTACATGTAAAGCTATGGATAAGCAGTTCTGCCTCTTTATTAATACAGGCGTTGTCTGGGTTGAAACTAGGTGCTCTCTATTTCAGCGGCTGTCTTTGAATAGCCAAGAGTTGTCTTGAATGAGACTTTCAGATGTGCTGAACATCCTTATCTTAGTTTGAGGCTGCAGAGAAGGAGGAACAGTAATTTCGGCTCAAATTGAAATATAAATTGATCTTGAGACAGATGCTTGTGTGTGTGCTTGTATTTTAAATGGTGAGAGTGGTCAAGCCTTGAAACAGATGGCATAGAGAGGATGTCTGTCATGATCTATCCATGGAGGTATCCAAAATGAAACTGGATATGGCCCTGAGCAACCTGCTCTAGCTCATCCTGGCTTGTTCATGGATCTAGGACTGTGATCTAGAGGTCTGTTCATTCTAACATCAACTTAAGTGATTGAGTAAAACCACCACAGTATCAGAAGCTGAACACCCACAATCAGACAAGGAGGTGGTGTAAGTGCCTAGTTAAGTTTTGCAGCACATGAATAATGGCTGTGGGGTGAAACCCAAGCTTACCTAAACTGTAATTCCAGGTCTTTCATTTTACGGAGTATAAAGTATTGCCATCATGTTTCACCCAAAACTCTAGAGAAAATAGTCTTGGAAAATGTCAGAGTGAAACGGGAGGCTAGAATACTATCTGAAAACACAGGCCCTAATTTAGAAAATATGCCATAATTTCTTTCTCTCAGCTCTTCCTTTGAAGGGAGGAGAACTACCAGTTGCTCTAATTCACTTAATGCATTGACTTGTTATCCAAGGCAATTACAATTAAATGGTCTTCTGTTTTACTGCCTTTCAGCTGTTTCATGTTCCACAACTCTATGCAGACTGGCAGGACTCTTATCTTCTCCAGGAGCTGAGAGTCCAGACCGTGCTGTCTGCGCCTGCTCAGAGGAGCCCAGCTGTATACCATTACCTGCAAAAATGCATAATGCAGTTAGTGGGGGGTGTTTGAGCACAGGTGAGCTACAACACATTCATGATAAAGTGTAGATGATACAAGGTTAGTCCATACACCTGTCTTGAGGTGTTAACTTCCTTTTTTTTTTTTTCTTTCCATCCTTGTGCAACTTTGCTCAGTGTTTATGGCTGCTAAAAAGTCTATTCTCAGGCTGATTACTGGAAAGGGAAGTCATGGTATAGCAGCACAGATAACAGGTGTTGACTCAAGGATCAGTGGAGGCAATCCAGTTCCTTGTGCTCTTGTGCTTGAACAAGATGCCCACAGGATGTGGGCTGTAAAACATTGTCAACAGCAAGTGAATTATAAGATACTGCATACAGTGATATGTACCTGGTATAGAAGTAGATAAACTTTCTGGAGTGTGTTCAGTACTTTACAGTGTTAAGGTATATTCTAACAGTGCGAAGATATGAGAAAGACAGAGGCATAGTACCCAATCTGTGTTCGGGAAGCTGACTTGTGCTAAGCAAGCATGCTAAATAAAGCATGAAGGTTTATGATGTGGATAGCCATGGGGAGCTATTGCCACTGCTGCTCAGATTGACAAGGGGAGCAGTGTATCCCATTACCAGCAGCATATGAATTTCTTAGTTTTGTTGTTTATTTCATTTTTTAAAATGAAGACTGGTGACCATCAGCGTAAACAGTTCCTGTATTTCTGTATTCTCTAAAATGTTACGGTTTGAGCATCTTTCTCTCTATATACCTACAGCCAATCCAAACTGAAGAGATAATTCCCTTCTTCTTGTGCTATAATGCTCTCTCACTAAGCTTTGGTCTTGTTTCTCCTCTGACCGCCTCTTTCACATTATTTTAGCTGTTGAGTTTTGTGCAGAAGGCACAAAACTCAACATTTTCTATTTCCTAGAAAACAGGTATCTATGCAGGAGGACAAGGAAAATGGAGTACTGCCTGCTGTGGTGGACTGTGTGAAGAACAGAAAAGTTACTGCTCTTATTCCTGTAATCCAAGAAAGCTGCATAAAAGGTTTTTCAGTGCAGTTATGATACTGGTGTTCATCCTATTGTTAATTCTGTTTTCCACATCTTATTTCTCTGAAGAGTGCCGTGACTGAGTCTGAGTTTCCTTGTGCTTACCTGTGCTTTTATTTGTTCTGTTGGTGAGGCATGAAATACTTTCTCTCTTGACAGTTTCTCACACCTTTAGCCCAGCTTCTTTAGGCATTTGAGTCTGGACTTGAATCCTGATTAAGTTATTTGTTCTTACAGACTTGTCAGCTCTGCTTCCCTTTCTATGCTGTTGCATTACAGCTCAGGCTTGTTTTAGAAAGCATCATTCCTTTGAACCAGAAAGTGAATAATGGTGTGAGAGAAAGTCGACGTAATGGTAGGTGTCTTAACTTTCTCTCACAGGTACATGTTATCTTGCTCTAAATCTCTTCTTGCTAATTTGCTTTTTAGCCAAATGAGCAAAATAAAAGCTTTTTCTTATTGTTTCTCACCTCCTGTCATATGAATTCTCTTTTTTCAGTACCTCAGTCAAGGAATTCCTTTGGGTTCTGTACGTGTATGAGCCCATTCTGTCTAAAATACTCAACAAAGGAAAGCTATTGGATGGCAAGGTGAAAGAGTGGAATTCTCTCCTATCTGCCTTCTGTTATTAAAGTTCCTACTGTGCTTTTTTGTTTGTTTCTAGGGTGTGCACAGTTTTCACAATCTAAATCCATAATGAAGCCTGACAAACAACTTGATGTAAGCTGTATTGTCTCTTGTCACCTATTCCTTTTATGCGTCCTTAAGCAATTAAACTTCTTCACATGCAATATAAATCTTGTAACAACTTCTGTTTCTTCACATATGCACACAAGTAGTATACCTAAGTCAGGCTTTCTTTAAGAGTTTTTGTCCACTTTTTTAAGATATCAAAAAAAAGAATGGGAAACAGTTTTGCTTTGCAACTTGAATTTCATTTGACAGCAAGCAAATTGTCTAAGGATGTGTCCGACTTTTATCTGGTTGGAATCTGTTCAGGTTCCACTGAATAGCATTTCTCACTACCAGGAGACAACTCAATTGCATTGAGTAATGGTGCAGCTTGCATCAGACAGTCAAATCGGTCAGATAAAAGTTGGTGGTATCACACCAGCTTTGTACTGATGATCAGTAAAATACAGTGATCCAACAAGTATGTCAGCTACAAAAATTACTTGCCTTGGGTGTGGGATGCTGCGGATCTTTGTTTTTTGGAAAGTTTCCTAGAAGATAAACTAGTTGGTGCTATGATTACTATAATTGAACACATTTGAAATAATAGGAAGAAAATATGCTTGATCTGGAAAAAGCTGACTCTTAAATGTGGTAAGATAGTTACCTTTCTATGAAAGCTTTTTGGTTTTAGCTGTCATTTGACCCAGTTATTGCTGCTTGAGAATTCCTCTCTACGGGGAATTCCTATGGTCTGTCATAAAATTTTGTCTGTTTGCAGGGGGGAATTGTCTTTTTGAAAGTCTGTTCAGGTGCTTTTGCTGTAATGAAAAGATACTATGTCTCTGCTTCGTATCTGACACCTGTATAACTGTTAAAGACCTGCATCTCGGCTTTCTCATCGTTCACTTTAGAGGAGATATCCTTTTGTATGTGAGGTACATAATGCTCAATCTGTAAACTTCCACCTTTCAGGATGGTGCAAAAGCATGTGGCTGAGAGATGCACTGCCAGGTCTACTGTCTGTTCTTCTGTTCTTGGGTATTTGAAAGTATTTTGAGGTGGTATGTCACCAAACTGTATGGGAAGCCTTAAGAACATACAGCCAAAACAAACCAAAAACCACAAACACAAAAAGCAAAGTCACAAATAAAAAACAAACAAACAAAAAAAAACAACAAACTAGCAACTTGAAAATAGGAGATTCCTACTCAGACTTAATGTATAGACCTATGCCAGAAGTAGCTTGAACATATTTCCCACTCATGAAATGGTAAATGAGCCTTTCCTAAGGTGTATAGAACAATATGTATGTGTAGAAGAGAAGAAAGCCCCAAATCAGGCAGGGAGTGCTTCTGACTGTTCCTATATAGGCACACTGTGAATGACTTTTGTTTCTAGTCTGATACATTGCAAATCCTTCTGACTGCTCCTCTCGTCCCTCTCTGTAAGTGGCTGGTGCTATTCTGGATCCGGGACACACCACTGGGCTGTTTAGGCTGCTACTTGTCAAATTGCAGGCATCCTATGGTAGGAAGTAGGTGTGCCTCTTTTTCTAAACACTTCATGCATGTGGGATCTCCTTAGATGCATTAGGTGTGTCAGGCTTCATCAGTGATGCCAGTGGTGATCCATAACATCATTTTAGTTTGTTTCCTTTTTTAGAAGGGTGAACAGCTATTTTTTTCTGGTATACTTGCTACTTTTGTGATAGAAGAGATCTGAGATACAGTTCTCTAAAAGCATAAATATCTATATGGAGAAAGCTGTTTTTTTCAGATGCTGAAATTTCTGGCAAAGTTTTCTGGATTTTGTACAGCTAAATAATTGTGGTTTTCATGTCAGTGTAATTTTTCCCATGATTATATGGTAGTCTTCTGTCAAAATATTCATGCCAAAACTCAGCATGCTGTTTGCTTCTGAAATGAGAATATCATTACAACTCCATAGGATGTGCGGTATAAAAGGGACACACAAGTCTTCATTCAGATTTGCATACAGAAGTCTATATTCCTTCATCTTATAGATGGTGTGCCCGTACCAGTAGCTTTGTGAGATGTGTTTCGTGGGAATGCTTAAGAAGACATGGCCAAGAAGCCTTTTTACTGAAGCTGAACTGGCTGTTCCTGATCAAATGTTGTTCAGCTGAGCCCCAAGCCTGGTCTGCACTGGTGGAACTTGGCAATCTCTATTGCTTACAAGTTGATATTTTTTTTTATCGTGTCCTCACCTCCTCCCACTGTGCTTGCAGTGATACTAGAGAGGGAAAGAGCAGTTTTGGAATGACTGGCCTTTGAACAGCTTCAGAGGCTCTGCTGTTGTAGATCTGCAGACTCAGTAGCACCTGTCCTTTCATTACTGAAGCTGAAATAGTTGCAGAACTCTTCTTGAAGATGAGAAGGCAAGGAAGTCACAAAGACTAAGAGCTAAACTTCAGTTTATGCCCTTTCCAGCCCATTTTAGGGGAGTAGTCATACTCATAGCTGTTCCTGCATCTGTGGCTATGTGGTTTTGCTTCATGTATTTGATTTCTGTTTAATGCTTATCAGCTCATTGTAGGAAATTTAAGAAGTTTATGTTCCCATGTTCTTATTGCAGCCTTTTCTATTATGAAACAGTGCAACTGTTTCAATCCTTTTTCTCATTTTTGAAACTTACGATTAGAATGAGAAAGTAAGACTCCTATTTCATTCTTTAATAATGAAAAATCAGTGAAAAAATTCCTACCTAATATTTGCTGCGCTTTTATTAATATTCTTTTGCAGAATGTCATGGTGTAAAAAAAAAACACCATTGCAGAAACATTATGGTATGATTCTTTAATTTAGGGAGTGTGGATAGAATTTCAAATCGTTACACTGTCTATTGTGCTGCTTTTTAAACAGTATTTTTTATTATCTTTCTTTAAATTGGGAGGTAACACTTAAATGGGAGGACGCTGACTGCTTATTCCTCTTGCAGTCCAGTTCAGCTTTGCCACACGCATGCTGACAGTCCTTATCACCTCCAGTATATCACAGCTATCTGTTACCTTCATCAGTTAAAGGGAAGCATAACACGGATTTGGCAAACAGAAGGCATCCGGAGCCTTTACAGTACTAAAATTCCCTGAGCAATAACACTGTATTTGTATTAACACTGTATTTATTTTGATAAAACTGAAAACTGTAAAATAATGGTTTAAGTTATTGCTGATTCATAAATATTTTTCTTAACGTGGTGTCTAAAGAGTGAAATGTGAGAGAGTCCACGTGCATTTGAAATAATAGACAACCTCACAATCATTAAATGTTGTAGCTGGTGTTTGCAGAGGCAGACGTGCAGCTTACTTTTGACACCAGTTAAGTAGGCTGAGTTTCTGTTGGAAATTCTTTGTGTGATTTACAGAAATGCGATGGTGAACTTGCACTAATTAATTGAAGCTGTTTCATTTCTTTCTTTGTATGAGCTTGTGTTACTAGTGGATGGATTCTGTCACTTCAAGTGGGAACCTCCTTGCTCACGTGTCTACATCTCAGCAAGTTTCTAGGCAGCTGCTTAGATGGGTGAGAGTTATCTAGCTGATTAAGTTCAGAGTGCAGGCTTGTTTGATCAAGTGTGTGCTCCTACCTCAGAATAAGAAGAGTTGTGCTGTAACCTGTGTTGGCTACACGGATGTTTGCTCTGCTGACTGTGAAAGGTGCTCAGGGTGACCACCTGGTGGTACTTATGCAAATATTGCCCCACGTGGCACTTCATTCTGTAATGCGGAAGCAGTTATTTTATTTGAAGCAATCCATAGGATAGGCAAATGTGAGTTTGACTTGTAGTCTCTTTCCTTGTAGTCAGGAGAGCTTACATTACCTGGCCTCATTGATGTCTCATGTTACTCTATCACGTGTACTGTAACTTTCATCTTAAACCATGTGCATAGCCAAAAATATAACGGTTTTGCTTCCAAAACCCTCTGGAGAATTCAGGCATTTCTGTCTATTGGTTTACTGAGGCTGTGGCATTTCAATGTAAGCTAAAGTCTGTCCATGTTCCCCTCATAAAATGTTCCTATAACTACTTATAAATATTGGCGTCTACCATATGACCTGTGTGTGTTGAAGGACAGGATGGGGCCGATTTATAGCCCTAGATGGTAGGAAAAGGGAAAGGGTGGCCAAAAATCAATTAGAGATTCCTTCTGAAGGAAGTACAAGCCCACCTCCTTCAGGAAGGTCTAAAATCTTTTGAGTGATTCAGTATGCTGAACAAAATAATACTGGCTTGATCCTGACTAGTTCTTGAGTTTCAATGACAGTGGCTTTGGTGGATTTCTAATTGCTCTCATTAAAAGGATTTGATCTTATAGGAGTGTAATTGGCTAGTTATCAACACTTGCCTCTCAATATGGCTTAGAGAAAGGCTAAAGATTTTTAGTTCAGAAAGCTTTTTGTTTAGTTCAGTATTTTTGTACCTTCAGCTTTCCCTCTAGTATGTCTTGGACTCTGAGGGACAGATGGATGAGAGAGAGGCTTGTAAATCTATGGAATGAAGTGCATTGCCTTTAAATCTTCCTAGTTCCCTGTCTTCCTCTGAGAAGAAGCTTCATTTTAATATGGGAAAAGGGAAGAGATATACAAAAGACCTGGAGGAAAAGCTACTCTATTGTTCCTACCTTTACAGTAAGACTGTACTGTCTTTAGCATTATGTAGTTAAGTTTAAAACATAGCTCTGGTATGTGTTTGTATACAATGAGAGGCAGGTAGGAAATCACATTATTAAAATTCAGTGTTTAATTAAGTAAATTGCTATATTACTGAACATAGCTAAGACATTACTGCTTTTCCTCACAGTTAGCCGTGTTAACCTTCTAAGGTAGCATTTAATGTTCATCATAATTAAACTTGGCTATTAAGTAGAATAAAATCCCAAATTCTTGTAATATGCCCGATGCATCAAACTATACTAGGAAAAAGCCTTTATGGAGTCTAGTTTCATTCATTGTGAATTTCTCAGGACCTTTTTATTTAAAAGAAGGTGCTCTCTCATTGCAGAATCTCTTCAGCAATATATCCCTGATGGGGTAATTGAAAAACTCCACCTTTTCGTTCCTGTGTACAACAGACAAGTCCAGTGCCAGCCTGAGTGGTGCTTTTGACTTTGCACAGGACTAGTCACTCAGTGCTTACTACTTACACATTTCCTTGCTTGAAGAATCTCAAGTGATGTCTTAAAAATAAATGTTATTGCTATTCTGCGTTAAAGCACACAGTGTCCAATTTACAAAGATCTATAGCTGTGAATTCTGTATTAGCACACGGTTTCTTTGGTATGCCTCTAATTCTTGAGGTACATATGCCAAAATAGGAAATCACACATTCTTATTTCCCCACTTCTTGCACTCCACCGTGTTTGCCTTGCAGTATTTACCAAACTGTCCTTTTAAGGTATAGTCCCGTTTGGCAATGATTATATCCAAAAACGACTTGCAAATTTTGGGTCTTATTATCCAGAGATTATGTATTAAAATTGACCCTTGCATTTTTACCCAGTGAAAACAGAAATGTTGCTCCCCATGGATAGAGGCGTAATATGCTTGGTTCTACCGAAGGCAGTTTTCACAGCTGGGTGTTAAAGTCATGAAAATCAAACTGCTGACACAACCTGAATCATAGTGCCACAAGTAGCACTTCTTTGTTTTTGTGTGACAGTTTCATTGGTGCTATTAATAGTTGGCTCCTTACAGGTGTTCACGTATAATAACTCTTAGAAGACAACACTTGGTAAGTTTTCAAATGAATCATGTTAATTCCAGGATTAATTTTTGCAGAGAGGCCTTCTGACTCTTTCTTCCTTTTGGGGTTTTTAGTCATAAAAATCCGTATGTTGAAAATCTTCATTACTTTTAATTCTTGAAGTGCAGCTTTCTGGTAGGGAAGAGTAGAAAACCTGGCTTGCTTGTGATAATGGGCAGCCTCACTTGATCTGATGTTTCCATTGTCAGTCTCCTTGGAAAAATGCTGATTTCTCTAGTTTTACTGGTGTGCCATTGATACTCAGTTGGCAGGAGATCTTGAGAGTTAGCTACAGTACTACCAGAACTGAGGGAACAGCAGATCTGAGGGGAAAAAGCCTATGTTTCTAACACCAGCAAGGGAAATTGAACTGAATACAGTAGTAAAGATTTTTCTCAGCTATTGCTGGGCATATATACTGACAATGTCATGCGCTTTTAACAGAATGGATGACTGAATGCAAAAGCAGAGTTCCTGTTGCAAGGCTTTCTATTGCTCCCTCTTGGTTCTGGTTTATGTAGTGGTGTTGGGAGAACAAAGGAGTGACTGTGTACGTAGCTTGGATTTGGAATAATTTAGGTGGCTATAGTCATTCCTCAGACAGCTTGGTGAAATGCTCTCTATAAAACAAACTAGAAAACTGTGCTTACTCCTCTGGTTATCAATGAGCCTGAATTGAAATTAATTGAGCATTGGTGCATTGCCTCTTTCAGGTAGTGCTGATTAATGCAATAATGCACAGTTATCCTGACCCCTGGAGAAACTGAAGTAAGTTACTTGTTTGAGAACTGAGCAACTTTCTGTGTGGCTCCTGGCACCTATAAAGCAAACAAATCTTTGTTCAACTCTCATTATAACCTCCTTGGGACTGCTGTTGAAACATGGCTAGCAGAAGTGGTATGGTACCAATACATTTCCTTTTCTCAGTCTGTGCCTGAGCTTGCTGACATCTGTAAAACACATGAGGCTTATTTGCAAATGATAATGCTTTACTATGGATTTCAAAGATGTGTTGGATACTGTAGCATGCATGGGTATATAGTTGCACCTTTAAACAGTTTGGGTAATGAATTATTTGAACTCCATCTAGCTGTAAGTTGATAGATTTTTAAGAGACTTTATAGGAGGAATGGCTTAATTAGCATGGAGACCAGACTTGCAGAATTAACACTCTTAGCATACTGCCATCTTTGTTAATACATTTAGCCACACTTAGTTCATTAATTACATGGAAAAAGGCTGACTAATTCAATGGAAAAATGATGTTGGGGAGGGAACAAGAGAAAGAGAAGGAAAAACTGTAAAGGTGAAGTTTCTGGTCTTGCTGCCTTCCAGTTCACGTTGTTCTGATGGCTCTAGCAACGTTACTGCTGCCTAGCCCGGCAAAGACCAACTCCTCTGCTGTCAAGAGACAGAAGACTGAAATTTAAAGATGTGATGATTCATTTCAATGGGAGAGTAAAATTCTGTACTTCAAAGATTTTATTTTTTTCAAGCAAGCTTGCTCCTGAGTTTAAATTAATTTATCTGCTTAAATAATAAGGGGGGGGGGAGAGGAAGGAGCATGAATAAACTTACTAATCCTGAAATAATGGTTAAAGGTGAAAACTTACAGGTTGCTTAAAGGTATTAGTGGTTGTTTAAACAAATTCTGACTTGATTCTCAATTTAGTTGATTTGGTTGTCATTCTCAGTACTTCAACTGTACCTGATTTTTCTTTAAGCTTTTACCTATCAGCTATTTCCTGTGAATTCCTCATGACAAGATACAAACACTAGGTGAAAAGTCCAGTGATTAATATTATTGCTTTAGTTAAGTAATGGGACCTTACATAGACAGAAGGTGCTTCAGGTATCCTAAGCATTATCAAGGAGTGCTGCTCTTCTGGACATCTGTGAAAGGTGTTCAGGCCTCTTGGGAGCAAAACTCGAACAGGACTAAGTCAGCTCTATACTGTCTCTATTATTTAAAACTGCCATCAAACACATTGAAGTTTGAGATGGCCATGGAAATTCTTGTCTGCTTTGCCTGATCCTTGTGATTAGTGAAGAAAGTGTGTGCGTATGTGGCGATATGAGCAAGGAGATGAACTGTTGTTGAGATGGAGGAAAGCAGAATGGTTTAGGGAAATGAAGAAAGCCCAAGCTCAAAATCTGAAAACAGCACTGTTCTGAACAGAACATAGTGTTGCTCCCCTTGTTTCCCTGAATGGATGATCAGGATGCTTGCGACCTAGAAGTCCCCTAAAGGCTGTTCTGCTGGGTAGAATTTCATTTCTATGCTGGTGTTGCCTCCACTCACGTGTGGTGATTTTTCTCTGCTGCGTGGACCAACGTGGACGCTTAATGGAGAAGTATACCCTGACAGACTGACCCTGCAGTAGTAGCTCTCCCCCTCCTATCCCAGCTGCAGCATGTGGGGCTGTGCAGCAGTGGCAGAGGAAAGCTCTCCACCTAGAGGGAGAGGCAGAGACTGCCTGCCTGTAGTCACTAGAGCAAGGCTGGCTGACCTGGTGGGAGAAGGGAAGTGGTGGAGTCACTATCCCTGTAAATCTTTAAAAGACATTTAGATGTAGAGCTTAAAGATATGGTTTAGTGGGGACTGTTAGTGTTAGGTCAGAGGTTGGACTCGATGATCTTGAGGTCTCTTCCAACCTAGAAATTCGGTGATTCTGTGTGAGATCTGCACTTTCTCCAAGGGAAAGAGTGGCATGGTGGTTTACTAATAAAAGAGAATCAAGTAGCTATGAACTTGTTTATTAGTTGATTTCATCCACCAAAAACCAAAGCCCTAGTCAATGAGAAATAATATAATATACTTGGAAAGAAATTGTTTGCTCAGTGACTTTTCTTTTGTCCGCTCCTTGATTTGAGAGCGGGCTTCTAAAAAGCAGCTGTGCTCCTTGCTCTACCTGAAGGCACTACTCTGATAAATGCATTTCCCAACATGCTCTCTGGATGCATGGCTGCGCCTGCAGAATGGTGTTGGTTATGCCTAAACCTGAGATTTTTATCATAGGTGGAAGGACGCATGTGTAAGCAGTAAGAAATTGGCTTTCTGGTGTCTTAACTTTCTCCACTTTATTCTTGGGTCTCTTTTTCCCATTGGCTCTTTTGTATTTTGAGCTTTATTACACGACCATTAGCTGCCCACCTCCTGTGCTGTTGATTTTAGATTATTAGGAAAATCCCTTGCAGAATTGCTGTCACTGGCAGCTACAGCTGCCGCTGTTTTTCCCCCCACCCTTTTCAAGCTTTCAAACTGATGGTTGACTTTAGAGCTGATGTCAGCACCTTAATTTCCCAAATTTGAGTGGGAAGGGAGAAAAATTCCTCAATGAGCAGTGTTCTGTCCAGATACAGAATTATGAAGCATGCGTCTTCCTGAACAGTGTTTCACTGTGTCACAGCTGGCGTGCTGTGCTGTGATGTAGTGCTGGGTAATGAGCAAAGTAATTCATGGTACTTCTATCTGTCCTTCTCAGGGACTTGAGAAATTGCCAGTTTGTTCCCAGACTTAAGTTTTTCATATGCCTGAAAAAAGCCACAAAGTTGGCAAACAACAGCTTTATTCTTTTTTACTTCGGACTTAGTGTTGTCCAGATGTTTCTTCCACGCAGAAGAAACTGTAGAACTGTTGCATCAAAAGGTAACTTGAGGAGGTGCTAATATTTTTATCCGATCAAAATTATCTTGAAAGACTACTTAAAGTCAGTTTCTGAATATTTCCTTTGAAAAGTTTATGCATAAGCTTGTTCATTGGGATACAAAATAAGTTGCTGCAGAAGGAATGTATTGCTTTGGCTTAGTGGCAGCCTTTTTTAAGAATCTTGGATGCTGATGAAGAATACAAGTATGTGTTTCTGTTTTTTGGCAAAAAGTATATTCGCTTTGGGTCCTGCGGAAAATATATGTTAAAGATTCTTGTTCTGTTGTCTTGACAAAGATCTTGGTTTCATTCCTTGTTTTTTTGAGAAGGAAGTCAACTTTAATAGGAATAGGATGGAATCCTTGTGTTTTTACACATGTCTGGGAGTGTTTTTACTTAAGCATTTATTTCATGTTTTGTAGTATATATACTTTCAGATATACAGCATATATACTTTCAGATTTCTTATAACCTGAGCTGGTTTTCTGTTCCAGTGTCAGTGAGAAAGCTTTGCTTATGGGTAACTGGCAGGACAACCAAGGATATGGAAAACAAGGTAAACTAGTACTTCGACTACTTCATAGGCTTGCAGAAACTTCCTCCTGAAGACCAGTGTTTTGCCGCCTTTGTCTCCTGCCAGGTTTCTCTGGTTGATCCTAAAATTTCCTACAGCCATCTGTTCCATAACTTTTCAGTCCAAATGAGCCAACTGTAATGAAAAATCAAGTGTGAGGAGGAGGGAGGAAGTTTTAAAGGGTTGCATGATCTTACCACTTTGGGGTAGGGTCAGTAGTTTGGAGCATGATCTCAAATTCTTTTTTGAGATAAGGGCTTTTGTCTCTGGGCTATGCTAATAAAATCTTTTGAAAATGACTCTTCTTGGAGTCAAATAGGGACTTCGTGGTGTTGCCTGTCCGACTTCTGAGGTTTTTCTTCATGCTGGCCATGTTCCAGTCCTTACAGCTTTTTCTTTTGCTAGACTCAGCATCCCTGTGGGCTTGTGAAGTATTTTCCAGACTGTTGTATCTGAGGCTTGAGGGGGCTTTTCTTCTTCAGTGAGCTAAGATGAGGCTGGGAAACCAGACAGAAATCTGACAGTACCTCTCTTTTGCTTTGTGTTCTAGGTAGTTTGGATCAAGAGGCAGAAGAACCGTGCTGTAATCCTAAGTGAGGACTGTTAGGAGTGGGTCAGCATTGTACAGGAGAAGAGAAACAGGGACTGGAAGCCTTGAAATAGACCTGAGGCAGGGGTTATCTGCTGAAGTGGCTGATTAAAATTGTGCTGAGCATTTAGCTGAACAAGCGGCTGGACAAAAAGCTTGGCGCTGTGTGCTGGTGAAATGGAGCAGGGGCAGTCAGGAGATGTGGGGCAGTACGGCTGATTTGGGCTGAGCAATGGGGCTGTAGTAAGATTTTGGGAAAGGGATGGATGGTGTCAGAGGTGGGTGAAGGGCTTGTAAGGGGAAACTGGAAACTGGCATGTGAAGGAAGTAATCCTGGGAGACTGGGAACAGGTTTGGAGCTGGGGAGCATCCTGCAGCTGAGATTTAGGTAAGCAGTAAGAGGGGGGCCTGGACAGGGAGGAAGCTGTGAGGGTAAGGCCTTGAGGAATCTTGTAGAGGGAAGGTGGATCAGCAAACTGATAAAAAAAAAAGCTAGCAGAGAGAAAGATCAGCTCAACAATCCAGTGGAAACCTGACTTGCCTTTTAGTCACATGCCTTCTTGCATGGGATGCAGAAGGAGAGCAGAGGGCAGCCCTTTTGTGTCAAGTGTGGCTCTATGTTGAGGTTTTTGAACCTCAGTCAACAGAAGTTAATAGATTCCACATGTTTTTGTGTTTTTTTTGTTTGTTTTTGAAGATGCTTAATACACTAAGAGCAAGGTTCCTTTAGCTGTTGCTTTGGCATGTTCAGAATCTTAACAAGTTAGGGGTGTCCTTGAAGCTCTCACCTAATACCTTTGGAAAATGAGGAAGGCATCATTAATGACTGTCCAAGTCTTATATGTGATGTGTCCAGCATAGAAATGCCATGGCAGAGATGAGGACTCCTTGTTGGAAAGGACGTGATATTTCCCTGCATTTCACACCCAGGTCCTTAGCATCCAGTGCTTCAGTTTCCCTACGTTCCTGTAGGGGGAAAACAGTTGAGCAAAAAAAAACTACAGCCATTTTTATTGAAATGTTTTAAAGCATTTTGTCCTTAAATACAAACTTCCTACAACACTTATTGCAATGTAATCTGTTCCCTTAATTCAACCCTGAGCGCTTTATACAGTACGCCTGGTAAATCTGTTGTCCAGTGCTAAATAGCACAATAGATGGTCCTTTTATTCGTTTTAACTGCCTGTTTTGATGCTGTTGATCTGAGGTCCCAGAGCATGAGATGTCAGTAGAGCTGTGGGTATCGGTGAGGGAGATGGGGCAGCACTTTGCTCTTGACCTGCCATGATTGACTGCAGCTATTCAATGCTCTGTTTTGACCATAGTTAAAAATGTTGCAATCAAAGCTGCCTGGGACAGGCTGTTCATAGGACTCCTTGATTTCTGAGTAACAGCTCTTGATATCTTTTAATTGCTGAAAACAATGACTGCTATTTCTATGCTTGAAAAAGAAACAGGCATTGTTTGTCACAGCTGAAGTACACAAGCTCTGTAAATGCCACATGCTATGATGATAACCTTCTGTTTTGTGTCAATGTGTTATGCCAAACATGGTCTTTGTGCTGCAGTACAATGACAGCCTTATGTTTTGGGGCTCTTAGTAGTGACCTTCTCAGTTTTGAACAGAAATGTGAAGGAAATACTGGATTTCTCCCACGTACATTGTGTGTGCTGCTGTTCCTGTAGGTCTTCTGTTAATATTTTTCAACTTGGAGAATACAAAATCAACTATTGCATATTGTCAACATGGAGCATAGTCTTTGGTTTAAATGTAATTCAATTCGGAAGTGACCCTTGAGAAATAAAGTATTTGCTGAACAGGCAATCAGGTGCTATTCTTCAAAGGTGTTTGTACAAAATTATAAAAATTCTGTGCAAAATAACAGACCTCTGTACTGTGTTTAATGGGCTGCTGCACCTCATGTGGTGTGTGGGCCAGATTCGGTTCTCTAACTTCTGTCCATCTTATTCCTCTGTGAGAGAAGGAAACGTGGAAGAACCAGGTCAGAGGGTGAAGCAGCAGGAACACTGCAGGGGTGCTGCAACTGCTATACTTGGTACTGGTTGTGGATGAGCAGCTCAGCAGGAGCTCTTTAGGAAGAAGTGTGAGCAATGTAATTAGTAGAAAGATGCTGCAATTCCCTTTCTCTATCTGTTTCCAGAGGTTGAGGACCTTTTCTGACTGCCTGCAGCTGAGCTAGAAAGGGAAAGAGGAAGGAAGGACTTTCTCAATAAGGTGGATATTGAATCCAGCTGAGGCTCTTTCCCTCAGCTTGCTGGTTCCTTTGTTCTTCTTTCTGTCAGCAATGAGGCAGGCATTTAATGTGTCTTGGTGCATGTGCTTTCCTCTCATTCATTTTCTGAGGAATAAACATAGCTTCTGGCAAACTTTTCTTTAAGATGCCTGGAGAGCTCTAGTCAGAGAAGCAGTCCTGATTTTTGAGGATGATCTGAAAAGCTCTTTCTCCCTTGAATGTTGTCATCTGGTGTCTCTTCCCCCTTGGGGTTGTAGGACACAGTGGTGTTGGATTAAAGAGATGGTGATCTGCTCCAGTGCACTGAAGAGACAAATGTCCGCTGCAAAAGCTTGTCAAAAAACTTTCCTTGTCAGAAGTGTATGTGTTGCTCTATTTTGGCTACTCTCTCAATGGAAAGTGAGAGGCTGGGGGAGGTACAGACCTTGGTGTCCTTATTGGTGATACCAACATCTGGTTCAAGTGGCAACTTGTCAGCTTAGCGATAAAATGAAGTCTTACTTTTAATGATTAAATTTGGTGTATGTGGTTTGTTATTTCACTGTTAGTGTGGAGATGGAGGCTGAGGTTTGAGCCCTTCTCTGTGATAGTTGCAGATGGACAAAAGTGCACCAGAGATCTCGTACTCTAATCAGAATGATGTCAGTCAAAAGCTTTGTTTTTAAGTGCAGACTTTAGCCACAAATACTTAAGAGCTCTGAACTGCTACAGGCATTTCTACACTAAATGAAATGAGGTGTGTGTATAGGTGTCTAATCAGTTATGATGGTGTTCAGAAACTGCCTGTAGATTTATAATGTTGAATCAAGTGACTGCAGTATGTTGGATGTGAATAAGACTTTGTTTAACCACAGAAAAGACCTTCACTCTAAATCTTGATTCTCAATTTGAGATTGAAAACTCTCCACTAAACTAAAACTTCAACAGCCCGTTCATAGGAAATGATCTCAGTACTTTAACTGTAATTAAAAGATGACATCTTAAAATCCCAAATTTCTGTTTATAAAAATCTTTCACTTTTAGTAGGAATCGAACCTTTATGTATTTCGGTTCATAGCAAACTTGTTTTTTGTACAAGCAGAGCTTCACGTGAAGGCTTTCTTAATTTAAGCCTGAAGTGATTCTTACACATGCAGTGCACAAACAGTGACTTATGTGTTAGTGCTCCCTCAACAGTACTTATTCTTTCTATGAATGCTAGCAGATTTCATCACAGGATTTCTCTCAGAAGCAACAACCTTATGAACTGCGTGAAAATGCAGTTAAGGGTTAAAAGGGAGTAAGAGCATTATAGAGATGAAATGTGTTTTTTAAAGTAATTTCTTCAGGTTAATGAAAAACTGACTCTTCAGTTTCTAACTTGAAAAGCTAACAGCTTTCAACATTAAATATATTCAAGGTAGTGTGGTAACCTGTGCTAGGTACGTGGTGCTCCAACCATGAGAACTTGTAGAGCTGCATCTTCAGTAAGTTAACGTTGAGGGAGAGTTTATATCTTTAACAAAGAAATAAGAGTTTTTACTAAAAAACACACAAACGCAAACTTTTAACCTTCTCTGGACTTCTCCACCAGCTGTTATTTAAACTCGTGTGCTCCTGCCTCATTAGGCTGCACAGCTGAGACTACTGTACTAGCCGGAAACCAGGGCATTTATGATTGAGTTCCTGTTATTGACTTGCTCTAGAGAAATGCCAAATTCCACTAGGCAAAGTACAGTAGGGCCACTGTGGGAGACTTGTGCAAATGCTGCTTTGACATTTTCAGACCAGGATTTTTATTTTTCTATTTCCAGGGTTATTTTCTTTACTTTTTCTTTTTTTCCAAGATTTTTTAAGTCTTGCAAGCAAAAGTGACCAACATTAAACAATTTGTTAGCTGACCTGGGTAAATGGAACTAGAAAAGCATCAGCAAATCTTTTTGTAATTATTTGAGCTCTCATCTTTTTCATACTTTAACACTTAATGTTTCAGATAAATGACTTATTGAGGGGTTTTTGAAACACTGATTTAAAAAGTGATCTGCGGTGTAATCAAAACAATAGAAATGTGAAGTAAGTTTGCTACAGCTTTGTTACATTTATTATGCAGTAATCATTTAATCTGTACTTATTATACAGTAATCTGTATTTATTATATAGTAATCATTTAAACTGTAGCTGTAATCGTTTAAACTTTCACCCTTTCACCCATTCATGAATGGGTGAAAGTTTAAAGTACATTTAATTTTTCAAGACAATCTGTGGCTTTCCAGAAAGTGGTGAAGGCTTCCTTCATTTTAATACCTCTCCCACAACATAGCATTAATTCTAGCTTAATGTACTTTTTTCCTTTATCATGTGTTATGTAGCTCATTATGCACAGTGTTCAGTTTTTTCCTTTGAGTGCTACGCTGAAATCCCTTAGAACTGAATTTGTTCCTGAATGATTTAAATGTTTCTTTCCTTCAAAGCTTTTCCATGTGAAAATAACTTAGTTGTAGTGGACAACGGTTCCTATTATTGGGCAAAAGTAGCTTTGTTTATGGATTTACTTTCTTACAAATAAACATGTACAGATCTTGTTCTGTCTGTACACTTTCTTCTGATGTGAATGGTAGATGTCTTAGGGAAATCAGAATCTCTGTTCCTTAAAAAGTGGAGTGCATATTGAGCCAAACCAGTTTCAATCATACAATGAAAGGCTCTTGATTTTTGTCAAATTCTTCATCTTGACTTTTTTGTATTCCCATACTTCTTGAGAAAATGAGTTAATTAGCAAAGCCTGTACAGGAAAAAAAACCCTGTTTTTGTATGTGGTTTGTGTACATGTATTTATACAGTGCTGTGAACTAGTAATTCTCTGCTTGTCTACTCCATGATAATATTTTCCTGTGACTTGAGCCAACCTGGACTAAATTAAAATTAAAAACCAACAATTGGAAATCCTTTTACGTACAGCAATTTTAACTCTCCTGAGGGGAGAGGAGTGAAGATGTGGTTTCCAGCTCAGGATCTCCAACTGAAAGCAGAAAGGAAAGGTACTGCCTATCTGGTGATCACCACTGTTTTTAAGTGTGGTGGGCAGGGGGGGACTTCTTCCATAGCCTGCTTCACTGCCTACAGCAGCGGTGGCTTTATGGTGTTCCAAGTGGAAATGTTCCCTCCAGAAAGTGACTGCAGGTCTCTTATTCCAATTTTAGATTGGAAAACTTGTTTGTCTTCCAAGTGTTCTGTTCAGAGCCACCCTGAGCTCTTAAAGAACTTGTTACTGAATTTAACAAGTCACGTTCAGGTGAAGAAAATATTCTTTGTGCACCTGCTGAAGAGGCTGCTGTTGCAAAGGAATTCAATAAAGCTGTCCTAGGTGTTGAGCTTCCAGCTTCCTTGAGTTCAAAGGCTCCTTGCCACCTTTCAAATATGTGGCAATCACTAGTCTGTTATTTGTGAACTTAAGTCTGCTATAATTAAACTAATTTTTAAGAGCTTCACCTGTATTGAACTGTATAATTGTTTAGAAACAGGGCATTTGTATTTAAACTATATCAAAATCCTTTTAAAAAATGTCTACAGGATGCTGTAGCGAGGTGGGGGTTGGTCTATTCTCCTACGTGCCTGGTGACAGGACGAGGGGGAATGGGCTAAAGTTGCGCCAGGGGAGGTTTAGGTTGGATATTAGGAAGAACTTTACCGAAAGGGTTGTTAGGCATTGGAATTGGCTGCCCAGGGAAGTGGTGGAGTCACCATCCCTGGAGGTCTTTAAAAGACGTTTAGATGTAGAGCTTAGTGATATGGTTTAGTGGAGGACTGGTTAGTGTTAGGTCAGAGGTTGGACTTCTGGATTTTGGAGGTCTCTTCCAACCTAGATGATTCTGTGATTCTGTGACTTGTTCTCCAGACCTTTCATCAGCTTCGTTGCCCTTCTCTGGACTCTCACTAGTACCTCGATGTCCTTCCTGTAGTGAGGGGCCCAAAACTGAACACAGTACTCAAGGTGTGGCCTCACCAGAGCCAAGTACAGGGGGACGATCACTTCCCTAGCCCTGCTGGCCACACTGTTTCTGATCCAAGCCAGGATGCCGTTGGCGGCCTTCTCGGCCACCTGAGCACACTGCTGGCCCATATTCAGCTGACTATCAACCAATACTCCCATGTCTTTCTATGCCAGGCAGCTTCCTAACCACTCATCTTCCACCCTGTAGCTCTGCTTGGGGTTGTTGTGCTCCAGGTGCAGGACCCGGCATTTGGCCTTGTTGAACCTCAGCCCATCGGTCCAGCCTATCCAGATCCTCCTGCAGAGCTTTCCTGCCCTCGAGCAGATCAACACACACACATAACTTGATGTCATCTGCGAAGTTACTGAGGGTGCACTTGATCCCCTCATCCAGATCATCAATAAAGATATTAAAGAGAACTGGCCCTAGGATTGAGCCCCGGGGGACTCCACTAGTGACTGGCCTCCAACTGGATTTGACTGCATTAACTAGAACTCTTTGGGCCTGGCTATCCAAATAGCTTTTAACCCATTAAAGCATATGCCAGTCTAAGCCACAAGTAGCCAGTTTCTTCAGGATAGTACTGTAAGAAATTGTGTCAAAAGCTTTACTGAAATCAAGGTAGACCGTGTCTACAGCCTTTCCTTTATCCACTAAGTGCATCACTTTGTCATAGAAGGAGAGTTTAGGCTCATCAAGCAGGACCTGCCCTTCATAAACCCATGCTGACTAGGCCTGATTGCCTGGTTGCACTACATGTGCTGTGTGACGACACTCAAGAAAATCTGCTCCATGAGCTTCCCCAGTACTGAAGTCAAGCTAACAGGCCAAAAAAATGGAACACTTCACGAATTTGCACATCATACACTGGATTGTGGATTTCTTGTCACAAAGTAACACATAGTCTTGCTCATGTCCTGATGTAGCCTGTATGGAGCCTTCAAATTGAAAAACTTTATTGGATAACGAAGTTTTGGGGAGTAAACTAGTGTTATTTGTATGAACTAAGTCTATATGTGTATTTGGAGTTGGGGGGGGAAATAATTTTAATCTGCTGATTAAAGTGCTTAGCTGTGCTGTTACGGGTGATAGCTTCTATTAATTCAGATCATATATGTACACTTTAGTAATTCCAACTAATAAATAAAAAGTTGTGAAACTTACTCTAGCACAGCAGATAACCTGTGACTGGTTGTCACCTGCTAAAGGCTCAGATCTGAGCACTGCCTTGAACCATGAAACTAAGACCCTTGTGCTCAAAAACCCACAACGTTTTTTTTCCAGTGAAAGTTCTCTAGTATGTTCCCATGAAAACGTAGTTGGAATTTTCCGTGTAAGAAACCCTTCTGCATTGTCAGAGAACTCCTAATAAGCTCACAAGTGGAGCTCTTCCTATGCCAGATGATAATCCCACTAGCAATAGAGTGACTATGCTAAATGGTACTTGTCCATAGAAGCAGAAAATCACTTTTGCCGTTTTAAAAATACCTGAATTTCTCTAACTGAATAGAATAACCTATCAAGCTAAATTACATCAAGGCTGTAAGCTGTAGAAAGTTTCAGTTAAGAAACGCTGCTTTTTCTATGCAGTTCTCTGCCAATAAATGACTGCTATTGTCAGTATTGTTGTTTTATACAGCTATTAAATATAGGACGAGGCTGGACACCTCTTACAACCAATTTTTCTAAACTTTTTGGTTTTTAGAAGTATACACTACTAAAACATCTGAGTCAGACTCCAAAAAGATGATGATACAAGCACTTTGAGATATTTGATATGCGAGTGAAAGGTCCAGCGAATAAGGGGATAGAAAAATTGTTCTAACATTTGCTCTATGATGTGATGGCTGTGACTTTCCTCATGTTACTAATTTTCTGTGTTCATAGCAGCAGATAATACCTTAAATTTTATACAATGCTGAAGATATCCAGATCTGCGGCCAGAATGTTAGTCTTGAATTGCTACCTTTTGTTCTTACAACAGGGACACTACTAAATTGTCATTTTTAATGGTCTGTGAGCTGTTAACAAGTTAGCTGTTATGTCTTGAAGATGTTTATCAGGTAAACATTCTGTTTCAGTGTTTCAGCAGTGCATCAGACACTACATAACGTGGAGCTCAAGCACGGTCTTAATAATAAAATGACTAGTTTAAAATGTCATGTATAACTTCAGAAACAGCTAAGATGCTTTAAAAAAATAGTTGCATGTTTGACAGGTCCCTTGTGTGCAGATTTCACTTTGCTAAAAAGTACCCTACATTTTATAAAACAGCTTATCTCTGATTTGAGCTGTCTCTATTAGATTTTTTTGGCAAAGAATTTTTATGAATACAATTGTTGTAGTAAACGTACTCTTGAGATATTCTCAAATTCTCTGACTTGGGAGTATACCAATGCTCTGTCACTGAGTTGTCTTTGGATAGTGCGTCAAAGGGAAAACATGTTTCTAGATTTCTGTATTCTTTACTACAGAATAAAAATACCTTTCCTTGTTAAAACACTTCAATTGAAAGTAAATCTGTATTGCCAACCTAGATGGCTCTCAGGTTACACTTGAAAGGAGAAATTGGAAATACTTTTAACTTTGTGTTAATTCAGTTGTTATGTTAAAATGAAAAGTGGTAGTGGAATATTAAAAGCTTAAATCTGATGCTGGAATATTCTCTAAAATTTGATCTGTATTTACAATCTAGCACAGTGGATTATCTCAGTTGACTTATAAATCAGCGTATTACTCTGGCTCAGTTATTAGTGTTCCTTTTCTAATGTCTATTGCTGATATGTCACACCCTTACTTCTGTGCCTGCATGTGCCTAGCTTCCCCCATTTCTCTGAGTTCAGTGACTGAATCATAATCTTGATCAAATTGCTGAATGTCACTACCAAATAGACTTTTATTGGCATGGGAATACATAGTCCAGAATACTTTCAGACTATAGATTTTCTGGTTTGTTCCTTTCTGTAAAAACAAATCGAAGTAGTCTTGCAGGGAATTTAAGTTTGAAATGTTCTTCATAAAATCATAAATTTCCAACAAACAGGTTCTAGGAAAATCTCAATTACAGAACAAAAGTAATATTTGTAGGTAATGTGTAAAATACTTAACATCACAGTATACTAAACAGGATAAATATTTATATAACTGTGAAAAGCAAAAGCCTACAATATGGTATTGTGTCACTTTTACATGAAACAAGTCATTAAATTTACCAAACTGTCACAGTGAAGGAGAAAATAAATAGTTGGCTTGTATTTACTGTTTTGCTTTCATGAATAAAACTACTGTATGAGTTTCAAAAAAAAAAGTTAGATAAAAGAATTTACTGGTACATGTGTTCTTTAATCGAAATTGAAAAAGTGTTGTACTCTTTTTAAATTGGATGTCTAGACATGGCAGATGTATTTCCTTTTGCTGAAGAGAGCTGAATATTCTCTGAAGCTAGATTAGAGACTTTACAGTCAGATCAGATGCGGATCAGCTGCTTTGGAAAAGTTAACAGGGGTTTTTGTGCTGCCTAATTCCTTGTGTATAGAGACTCTGTATATATAAGCCCTTTCCTGAGTGCTAATACTATCTGAATTACAGATTTAAAGGCAAATTTCTTGCTTTGCCTGAAAGCAGCCTGCACAATGTTTGCCTGTGTTTTTGGTGATGGGAAGTGTTGATATGATTGGAAGAAGACAGTTAACCATCACCACAAAATAAGATTAAGTTTATGTACGTGACCGTACTTTGATTGAATCCTGGTATGGTATTCAAAATCTGTCTTCCAAAGTTTTAATTTAGGGCAGTCTACCAGCATTTTAGGGTTTTCTTTTTCTGTATTACTATTGACTATTCCTTACTCCTTTTTGACAGACATCATGCTATGCAATTCATACAATTACTTCAGTAGTTAACTGAAGGATAGGAGTCCTTTGAAAATAGCGAGTGATTATAGTGTTAGATCATTAGACTATTTTTATTCTATATACATTTTCCTTCAGTATTAATTGATTTTTTTATTACTATTTTTGGAGCAAGACTAGTACAGAATCCCATGCTAATATATTATGCAGTGTTTACATAACATTCGTTGCTATTTTTGAAATGTTCATGACGTGATAATTTAGACATTCTTAAATATCAGCATAAAGTTTTCAAAGTTTTCTGTTCCTCTAAGAATTAGCAGCTTCAGCTTTAACTTAGCCAACTTCAGGTTTTAATGCTTAACTATTGTAATGTCACTGCAGCTTTGCAAACCTTGAATATTTAACACCATCTCTAAACTTGTTCACTGCTTACACTATAAGGGATCCTGCTTGTTCAAAGCTTATGTTGTTGGCACTGAGGCATTTAGTTTTATTAAAATTGAAACGATTGCATTAGAATTAAGGGTAGTCCTTACCCAGAATCCATATAAGCGTATGTGATCTTTCATGAAATACAGCAGACAGCTAGCCAAGGTAAGATTTACTGTTATTGTGATTTATTATTTGCATCTAATTGATGCAGTATGTCACTACTCAAATTATTTTTATTATTTTATCAATTACTTTATCATTTTATGTAAATCAAAAGCCAAAAAGTGAGGTTTTTCTCCCACCACTAGTGTGCATTTTGCCAAGTTTCCTCAGGACAAATTGTCTGAGTCTGGTGATTGGGATGTAAAATGTCCATGACACCCTCTACCTCTCTACCCGCAGAACCTTTGAGAGAAGGTAAGGTGCAAATTTATCTTCTTAAGGAAACCTTTTTTAAAATTGTAATTATGTGGGTATTGCTGTGGATACCTGGCATATAAACTAAGAGGGAGATAGTGCATCTGTTAGTGAATGCATAAATGGCAATGCTTAGGCATTTATTGTTAAAACCACCCTGATAAAAGATATTGAAAATAATCAGCATGGTACAGGTTGAAAATGTAGGAGCATGCATTTTCTAGCATTAGGAAAAAGCAGTTTTTTGATATTAGCATTAAAGCCTTCGTCCACAGAAATGCTACAGATGCTCTCCTCTTACTGAAACAGTGTGACACTTAACTCTCTTCGTGGATTTGTTCCCAAGTGGTTTCATCCTGAATTTAGGCAGCTTTATTGGTAGAGGGGGAAATATTTTTTTTTCCCCGAACTGGTTGACCTAAGTAAGGATGTTTTGGAGAATTTCACTGCTGTGAATTGAGTTTATGAAAGGCTTTTGGAATCACGGAGGCAGTATCTGGATAAGATTGAGACTGAGGGGTGTCAGGGACTTCTCAAGCCCACCTAAAGACCTGTCCCTATTTTTAACTGTTGTTCACTTCAAAGCTTTCAAACAGTCAAACATGAGAGAATAATTTTTCTTTTGATTGAGGTAGTTCATTTCAGTTGCATGCTTTGAGCAAATGTGTGCTTTAGCTTTCAGCTGGTGCTGCTCTGCCAAAGTCAGGAAGGCTGAAATTGTAAAGGGTCCGGGGAGATTTCTGGTGAGGGGTGGTTGCAGGAAATGGATGGGAGGCTGTGTCAGTATTGCTCTGTATTCATCCTGTATTTTTCTTTCAAATTCAGATTTTTTTTCTAAGTCAGATTTTGGGGATGGAAGTTGATGTTATGCATCTTCAGTGTTTCTCAAGGCTATGTGGGAACTGGAGTCAGGATTACATCTTGTGGTTTCATAAAGATAGTGTGGAAAACAAGGCAGTAATTTTTGTTGCTCTGTCAACTGTAGTACAGGTATTCCAGGGAAGGATTTGATGTGTCTTATCCTAATGATGCTAGTTATTAGTACTTTAAATTTCTGTGAAAAGGCTATAAAACCAGGTAAGGCATTGTAAATCTTCATTACTCCAAAACTTTTGGGGCTGATGGAAAGCATATGGCTTGCTGGTAACGTGTGGAAGCTGTCTATTTCGTTTGTCTAGAAGTTGAGTGTGTCCTTCCAGGATCTTGCCTGGCAGATCTGAATTTTTCCTGTGTTTTGAGGCTTGGAACTCATTTTAGCATGTCCGGCATGGTTTGTAGTTAGCATGATGATGTTTCCATCTCCCTCATATTATATTCATGATCAGTATGTGTCATATACAGCAATAAGCAAGGATCTAAGTGTCTCTAAGTGTGAGGCATTTTTTTTTTTAATGGCTGCTGGCTGTTTGTGATATTGGAGGGGGCAACGACAAACTACAATCATTCCAAAAAGGAGAATCTGCTGAAGTAATGGTTACAGTGCAGTGGGTGAGAAGATTACAAAGTGGACACTATATGAATAGTGACAGGGTATAGAAACACCCTTGTCTTTTGGGTACTGTCTTAAAATTTAGAAGTGGAAAATCAGTCACTAGAATAATAGGTAACCATATGATGGCTCACCTGCAATAACCAATACTTTGCCTGCCCTAGCAATAAACCAGTTAATAACCCCATGTGTGCAGAGTTTGGAGAGTTTGTATGTATTCCCCCCAGATTCACTAGTTCCTAGTGGTTCTGTTTAGTAGCAATGCTACTCTTACTATTTTTTGTTGTCTCTGCTTTTTGTT
Source organism: Aythya marila (assembly GCF_965140915.1). NCBI lineage: Eukaryota > Metazoa > Chordata > Aves > Anseriformes > Anatidae > Aythya > Aythya marila. The sequence goes on from NC_139043.1 coordinate 80,720,315, forward strand.
ACATTCTGTTAAGCCAATGATTTCACAGCTAACCTTCAATCATAGGACTTAATTTCAAAGATAGCGTATGAGAGTATGAAAACTCTTGGATGTGAAAATCTCTTGGTCTTCCAAAAATGTAAGAATGCCTCTTCTTAATTCTTTTGGGGAGGAATTTATTAATCTGTATTTTCCCATATGATCAAGAGACTAGTTGTTTCATCCATTAGGAGTTCTGTGTGTACAGCTGAAGTTATGCTGTTAAGAACTTGTTCCTCACAAAGTAATCTGCTGTGCATTTGGCTGGAATTACCAAGTACTCAAATAATGACTGAGAGTAGGAGTCGAATAGTTTTATGTAGTTTAGCTTCCAAAACTCATGTTTTTCTTACCAAATGAGTATTGCTTCATGAGCATGCTGCGTTTCAGCTTTCTACTTTCTTTCTATGGGTTTTGTTGCCTGAATTTGATCAGTGAAACACTGTGACTTGCTAGGTAGCATTGTAATGCAACAAATATGCCACAAGGTGGCTCAACAATATAGTGCCTTAAGCATTTCTTAAATGTTTTTGGTTCACTTCGCACCACAGTATTTCACTGCAGCTCAGCACTAATGTAAAAACACTTGTTCTGCGTAGTGCTGCAACCTGCTATCAAGTTTCAAGGAATTCACAGTTCAGTGCATCACTGCACATTGTTGCACAAGTGCAGAGAGCAAGGTGTTCCTGTACGTACTCCTATAGGGTGGTATTACAGCAGATTTGTATTTTAGTCACTTCTTGAAATTAGTGAGTGGGGTTTGGGTTACTGTTTGTAGGGGGAGAGAAAAGGAAGTACCGATATTTTTATGATGCTGAAATGTGAGCTATTTCTAAAGAAGATTAAATAAAAATGACCATGTAGCTACAGAAAATAAAAACATATTTGGGATCCTAATTTTCTCAATATGGTTAAGACTAAAAACTTACTGTAAAAGCATCATCTGGTTTTGAAACAGAAATGGGAAGTTCTCAGAGAACAGGTTTTCTGTCTGCCCCATTCCCCATTTGACTTGATATATTTTTTTCATTTTAGCTTGGATACCAACATGAATTTTAAGACAGAAATTGGGGGTGCTTGAGCTAGAATATGCAGGAAGCTAATGCATGGAGGTGGGGGAGTGAGGTTTTCCACTGAGGTAGGGAAGAGAGGATATTGAAGATTCAGGCAAAACTGAATGTTTTCCTATTAAGATGGAGCTCTTACAGGTAGCGTGAAAATACAGCCTTATCCTGGGTTATCCTGGGAAGCCCTGGATTCCCTTATGTCTGCTGTTTGTCTAGGATGTCTAGTCACCTCCTGTCAGCGGATGAGTAAGTATGACGATCTGACTGTCACCAGCTGCTGATCTTTTTGGGACTGGAAAGACACGCCAGAACAAGCCTGACTGGAGGAGGCTGATATTATACAATTACCCGCTAAATCTGGAACTATTCTGAATTGTAGTCAGCTTTTTTAGTCTTCACAGCTGGTAAAAAATGAAGCTAACATTTTTTTTTTTTCCTGTAGCAATGGATAATGGCCAGTGTAATCAAGTGATTGTGTCTCGTATCAGTTACCATATTAAGGGCTAAAACCATGTGATTAAATTCGAGAAGAAAAACGGGGTCTTGAATACTGAAAGTGTTGTGCTGTTATCCCAACATGCAGTGATGATTAACATGTTTCACTGATATCATGCTGACATGGCATGCTAGGAGTTGACTCAGAAGCAAGTGCTTACTAATCTGTTTTAACTGTGGTACTAAATGCACATGTAGTGTATATGTGGAGTTCATTGTGAATACATCATGAGGAATATTTTTAAATAGAAGTCTTCCTGAGGTAGTCAAAACTTAAGTAACATAGGGTTCACCTAGCACTTCTAGTTCAGTTTTATACCTGGAAATAAATAACAGTTGTTGAACTCTGAGAAGCTTACAAATACAGGGAAGACCGCACAGAAAAAGGCAGAGCTTCCATAGCCCTGTACCAGCTTGTTGGCAGGTAGCTGAGGTACGTGCAGCTTGGAAATTCAGAATAATTCTTGACAGCAGTCTCTAGAAGGTGTTCCTCGTGCCACTAAGGTTTTGTCCAGCACATTGTCATTACTTGAAGAATGATTGTGGTGCCTCGGTCAATGGCAGAATACAAAAACTACTTTGGCATATCGGATGTTTGGATGGCTAAGAATCAGTGGTGGGCCTTGTAGGAAACTGAAGCTGGGAACAGAGCTGGAGCCCCTGAGGTGGAAACTTCTTTAGGTTAACAGTGATCTGAAGTAGCAGGTCCCTGTTGGAGCAGGTGGATTCAGGATGCTTAGTTCTGCCTTTCCAAACATGGACAAAACCTCAAAGGGAAATCTGGCCAACACCAAACTGTACCATAGCTTATTTGCTTGTAGGTTTGTTCTGAGAACAAATTTCCCAGAAAGCTAGCAGATTTTTCCCTTCACAGCCCTGTGCTCTGGAATCTCCTCTGCGTAGCATAATCACTAAAAGATCTTTGCTGGAAGTAGGACCATACTAAAGGAAAGGGGAAATGCTGTGTCTAGACTAAACCACAGCTCTTCTCTGTCTGACGTGGCTAGTTCTACCCAACCCAAGTTTGTAACGGAGGGACTGGCGAGATGGTTGAAGGCTCAGGCTATTTTAGATGCTCGCTCAGGATGCAGGCAAGGCCAGACAAGTCTTGTACTTGCTCCTGTGTAATCACGTGCTTGTCCCACAAATGAGTGGGTCTTGTGTTACCTGCCCAGGCAAGAGCAAAATATAGACTCTAATGGAGGTAAATGGAAGTGGTCTCTCAACCTAAGTTTACAAGGTTGGCAAGAAGTTTCAACTGAAAAGTTGTTTTATTTTTGTATCTGTTATGGTAGAAAGTGTTTCCTTTCCCCACTCATCTCGTATGAGGGTGGGGGAAAAGATTCATTCTCTTCAGAGGAATGTTGCTTGGCATTACTAACAGTTAAACATCCAACGAAGCCACAAATTGCTATTTCTTCCTATTAGAATACATAAGAGCAATTTCTAATATGGCTTTATTCCATGTAATTTAAACTCAAGTCATCCTTCTCTTTTCCCTCCCTCCATTCCTTTTTTTTTTTTTTTGGCTAGTAGACACTCTGGTCCCTGTACAATCCTTGAACAGACTCATGCTAGGCAAACTACTTGAAATCTATCACAGGGTTGGATGAAAGTGTTAATGATGTTATAGTATCAATTTAACTAATTTAATCGTTACTTGGGGATTTTGGATTTGGAACAGATTTGGGCTTTTGATAGCAACGAGACTTCTATTTGTTTTAAAACGTACTGCTTTCTGTAAGAATGAAATTCTGAGCTTGGAACAGCAAATAGAGTTTCAAGAGCCCGAACTTCTGAGTACACCAGAGAATTCAGCTGTAGGCCACTGATATCTCCAGGTAAAAGGCAGCAGTGCTGTGGCGGTGGTTTCTTGTGAGACATCCCCCTCCCCAGCCCCTTACTGGGAAACATGCAAACATCTGCTTGAGGGTAGGAAAGCTCTGCAGGAGGATCTGGATAGGCTGCACCGATGGGCTGAGGTCAACTGCATGAAGTTCAACAAGGCCAAGTGCCGGGTCCTGCACCTGGGGCGCAATAACCCCAAGCAGAGCTACAGGCTGGGAGAGGAATGGTTGGAGAGCTGCCAGGCAGAGAAGGACCTGGGAGTGATGGTGGATAGTCGACTGAATATGAGCCAGCAGTGTGCTCAGGTGGCCAAGAAGGCTAACGGCATCCTGGCTTGTATCAGGAACGGTGTGACCAGCAGGGCTAGGGAGGTGATCGTCCCCCTGTACTCGGCTCTGGTGAGGCCGCACCTCGAGTACTGTGTTCAGTTTTGGGCCCCTCGCTACAAGAAGGACATGGAGGTGCTTGAGCGGGTGCAGAGAAGGGCGACGAAGCTGGTGAGGGGCCTGGAGAACAAGTCCTACGAGGAGCGGCTGAGGGAGCTGGGCTTGTTCAGCCTGGAGAAGAGGAGGCTCAGGGGTGACCTTATCGCTCTGTTTAGGTACCTCAAGGGAGGCTGTAGCGAGGTGGGGGTTGGCCTGTTCTCCCACGTGCCTGGTGACAGGACGAGGGGGAATGGGCTTAAGTTGAGCCAGGGGAGTTTTAGGTTAGATGTTAGGAAGAACTTCTTCACTGAAAGGGTTGTGAGGCACTGGAACAGGCTGCCCAGGGAAGTGGTGGAGTCACCATCCCTGGAAGTCTTCAAAAGACGTTTAGATGTAGAGCTTAGGGAAATGGTTTAGTGGGGACTGTTAGTGTTAGGTCAGAGGTTGGACTCGATGACCTTGAGGTCTCTTCCAACCTAGGAAATTCTGTGATTCTGTGATCTCCTCCCGTGTTGCAGACAGCATGTCTTAGAACTGTGGTTAGATACAACCCCTTCCAAGGTTGGAAGTGGGATGGACAGAAGATAATACTCCAGTAAATAGACTGATATTTTGTTTTTATGCCATTTATGCAGAGTAGCCTTTGGTCAGTGATTACAGAGCATCTGTCACCTTTGGCGCCTTCTGTAAATCCTTGCACCTTACTCACTGTGTTTTCATAACAAGTGGAAACACTCTTATTCAAAATACTTTTTTTCTCACACTTGAGCAAGGCATGCATCTATTATTAGTAGTACTGTCAGGCTTTTTTTGGATGAGTTGTGTATGTGTGCAGATGTTTAGGCATATAAATATGTGTGCTATTTTGCCGTTCTTCTGAATCAAAAACTTAAGTTTGAGGGCAAGTGGTGTTAGCAAGGAGTGCCTAGTTTGTGCACTGGCTCCTGGAACTAGAAAGGAAATGCTTGAAGTATTCTGGAGAAGCTATTTTTAAATGACTTCAGCTTCTTGCGTAACCACAGCCTTACGCTTGTGTTCTATATTATAATAGAAAAACTACCTTTCCTCTGTCAGCTTTAAAGAGAAAATAGAAATGCTCTCTCATGCACAGGCAACTGCTTAATCATGCCTTCCTGCCTTGTTAAGAACACCTGAAGATTTTAATGACCAGTTGAGCCATTTCTTACCCTCTGAGTGTGGGTGTCCTGTGCTGTTTTCTGTTGTTGTAGATGAAAGACCAAGAGTAGTGGCATGCATGGTTGGAAACTATTCCAAAACTAATGTTGCCCTATTTGGTTTTTAGTTTACTCCAGCTGTGTTAGATTTGCTTTGTTTTGATGCCCCTAAACAATTCTGATGGGCTAAAAGCTAATACAAGTGTGGTAAGTATGCATTGTTGCACTTGAGTATGTAGGAAGGAATAATTTTCCAGCCTCTACTGTCTGCTAAAGGAGGAGAAACCTTTTGGCAAAAAGAGAAAGGAAAAACTTTAATTGAAAAGAGCCACTATTAAAATCATGAGACTTGAAAGAAATCTGTAGGAAAAGCTGAAATGAGGGAGGAAATGGGGTTCCCTCCTTCCCCTCCTACAAGGAAATTACTACTGTTCAGTAATGAAGGTGTCCCTCTCATTTTGGATAAGCAGGTTGGCCATTGTACTCTGTTAGGGGGATACTATCGGAATAAAATTCCCCTTTCACGCTGAAGTGTTGTATTTTTCTATACGATATTAACTTACATCGTTGCTGGGATGTGCCCATTGCCAAGTAAGAGATGTCAGTAGTCACTGTGCCTTCTTGAGAGGTGGGAAGAAGAGCAGAAGTTAAGACAAGTACAGTTTCATTGCCTAGAATGTGGTCTTATTAAAAACTAGCTTGTTGCCACATTCCCTGAAGAGTATCTATTACTGGGTAAATATTTGTATGTTCTGATACAGCAATGACTTGTTATATCTTTTTCTAGTCCTGTGAAATAGTGTTCTTCTATTAGTATGTGTTTTAAAAAAAAAAAATGCAGAGAAGTGTTGCAGGGATCCGGTGGCTCTGTCTAGTCTATCTCTAAAGGTAAACTAAGCATCCTTTCTTGTTTCAGAATAACACTATAGATACGTGTATGAAGCAGTTAACCTTGCAAGCAAAACATTTTTGCTTTACTGCTCCTGTTTGCAAGGAGGATTGGCTATTTAAAGCTACTAAAAAAAAGTAAAGTATATGTTAAGTATGAATTTCTCTGCCAAGAACTTTAAGTAACCAGACTTCAGTTTTGACAAGGATGTATTTCTTTAATGAAATGTTTAACTTTTATTCATCGGAATCCCATGGAAAACTCATACTCTGTAGCTGCCAATTTTCTTAAGCTTTGTATCAGGCTGTGGACATCAACTCAGACCTTGACAAGTCTGACATGTGACACTCTGCTCATGAGCACCGTGGATCTTGGAGAGGGAGTCTTCTGCTTTTTTTTCCACGTGGACTTCTTGCTAGGATGGATGTCCTTTTGTGCTTGAAACCTTTAAACGATATCAGGTGTAATCTTCTGGTTTTTTTTTCCAAACAGTTTCACTACGCTGTATCCTCACCTAACTAAAAGATGTGAGATGAAAATGGACTTAACAGGGCTTGCAACTGGTTCTCTATTCTTAAATTTATTGAAAGGTTGGTCAATGTAATGAAATATTATGGGTGTAGTTTATGCTGGAACCTAAATCTGTCTTGTGTGCTAGACTTGGATTAAGTTATTCTTTTTGGCTTGGCTTCTTTAATGACAGAGGAAGAGAATGATGACCTTAGGTACACTTAACTAAGACACTGTATAATTACCTACTGGAAAAAGCACATCTTTAGCATATTTTCAGATGAAAAGGTAAAGTTGATAAACTGTATTTGCATCACTAAAAAAGTGATGCCTGCAAACTACTCTTCATGATAGTAGTGGAAAGTTGCCTTTTCTTAAAACTCAATTGTTATAAATCTCGAAATTCTTCATCTCAAATCAGGTCAGTTAGCAAGTGAGTAATGATTGTAAATGCTAACTGTTGCTTACGCTTCTTCCATGTAGTTTTTTCCAGTAAAAATAGTTGGGTTGAACTGTAATAGGGTATCTTCTGACTGGCATTACTTTGTCTGGCATCTGTGGTTGTCAAGAAGTAGCATACATGTATGCCACACTAGTGTTTCTAAATCTAAATTTGTCTGCCGTGGTGACTTTGCATTTAAATGCAACCATATCCTTTACATCTAGTCCAGTATGAAAGCTGAAATCTAGTCTGTTTGGCTTCTGGCTTATTCTCAAGAATCCCTATTTTGCTTTGAAGGAACTAAACCTGGGCTTCTAGGTAGCTCTTAGCTTCTGCCCAACTGTTGCCTTATTTATTTTTTATTTTTATTTTTTTTTAAACCTTCTGCTTCTCTTGTTCATCTTAACTTTCTAAGCATCAGGCCCGGAATTGCCTTGCTCTTTCTGCAGCCTTAAAGCACAGAGGTTCAGAGCACTCCTGGTGTTTTTGTTTGGCATCAGAGAAGACACAGAAGAAGGAAGCTGAACTTAGTGTGTGATGCATGGTCAAAAAACTTTATGCTTTCTTCTCTATCATGTTGGATTGCTCTTGAATGTTCTATCTGCATATATATGTATATACACACATGCAATTTCAGTTCCTATTTCAGTATCTTTGAAGTCTTTGAGGATGGATTAACACACTTTGTTTAGGACACCAAAGCTCTCCAGTCTTCATAGTAGTACTTGATTTTCGATAGTAAGTTCCTGTTACTCTTCTTTGATCTTATTCCTTCGTAGGAGGGAGAGAGTGGGTTTTCTTTACCTTACAAGCTATTAAACGCATAATTATGCCACTCTCTGCCATAGTGATTAATAAGCATAGAATAATTTGCTGTTTGTTCTTTCTGGAAGTCAAGTGCTTTGAGCAGTGTTTGTTAATACATCGTAAGATGTTTTAAGCTGCCATTCACTAAGTGAATTTGATATTTACTTACAACATAGGCAAAAAAGTGCGTCAATGTTTCTGCAAACTAACCCATAAAAGGCACACTAGTCAGTAAGGCACGCTGTCTGAATCTCGCACGTAAAGCAAGCATGTTCTGGTTGCTTGTTTGGAACAGGAGAAACTTGACGGTGTGATGTGACTTGCCAGTCTTGGAAGGGCCTTAAAGACCATTCAGTTCCAACACAGGCAGAAACACCTCCCACCAGACCAGGTTGCCCAAAGCCCCATCCAACCTGGTCTTGAACACCTCCAGGGATGGGGCATCCACAGCTTCTTTTGGCAACCTGTGCCAATGCCTCAGCTCCCTCATTGTAAAGGATTTCTTCCTTATATCCACCTACCCTTTAATTTAAAATAGTTACCCCATGTCCTATCGCTACACTCCCTGATACTTTCCCCCTCTTTCTAGTAGAGGCCCCCTTTAAGTACTAGAAGAACTTCAGAGGAGTATTGGAAAAAACTTTTCTGAAAGGTTATGGGGTGTGATGGCCTAATTTCAGGTAGAGCCAATGTCAAATCAGTTGATCAAATTTTGAGTACTCAACTCTGTGTTTTCACTTAAATTTCCATGCTCAACAAGCAGACTAAAGCTTTAAGGAATATTGCGGAAATTGCCAATCTTCTATTTTGTGGTAAACTACTTTCAGGGAGCAGTATTGTTCTTCACATTTCTTTACTAGATCTTATTCCCTAAATTACTGTTAATGTTGGCCAAGGGCAGATTTGTAAATACTAACTTCCCTTCAGAAGGATTTGTTTAATACCGTAAGAATAATTGCTGCATCGCTTTATTAAGTATGCTGCACTGGTGTGTGGCTAAGCAGTACAGCAAGTGATTTCAGTCTTGTCTTGTTTTTTTAAACAGTGTATGAAGAAAAGCAGTAATTGCCTAATAGGTAAATTTCTTAGCATATACTTTAACACAACCATTAGCTTGTTTGCTTGTAACAAAGTGGTTTCTATAATGGGCCTATTTTATAAGAATTATTTCTTTCTTAATTCTAGTTAGCATTTTATATCATTAGTTTGGCATGACTGGTTGGATTTTTTTTTGGCTGTAGTATTTTTGTTGTCTCCCCATCTTTCCGTTTGTCCCTGCCTTTTATTTCTGTCATGCGACTGGATATTAAGTCTGTTTTCTTGTGCTTTAGTTATCTGAGGAACCTCCAGAGTTCAAGTGCATTGCAAGAACACTAGTGGCTTGTCTTCTAAATAAACCTGAGTGGTTTTCTTTTTTTGAAAATACTGATGTTAAGCTGTATATGCTATGGATGTAGACCACATCCTAAAGAGGATGGCCTGGACAGTTGAAATAACTGTGGGCTTTCTTGCAGAAATGGTAAGAGGATGTTGTAGTTGGGTAATCCTGATCAGTAGGCTAAATTGAATGATTAAAACTGATCTAGCACCCCTAGTTTGCAGAAGTCCAACAGCTCTTACCAAGAGGTGGTATGTTTTGGCTTTAGCATGTTAACAATTTAATCTCATTTACAGCAAGTCATTGGATCCTAGTGTGATTGAGATTTGATTTTTCTTGGAAGCAAAACCTCAAAATGAGGAAGACTATAATTATGCTATCTGAAGTCTGTGGCCAGAGACCATTTTTGTTCTGCTACTGATTTTTAGCTTTCTGAAGCATGACAGCTTTGTGAGACTGACATGGCTGTCTCTTTTGTAACTAGGAGTCATCAGGGCACTACTGAACCTGATAAATCTAATTCTGAAATTGCTGCCATGTGAGAGTGAGAAGAGACATGTATGTGAGCTTTTAGTTTGGGAAAGAGGCTGACAGTGAAATAAGGAATGTAGAAATGCAGAAATCCTGAACTGTTGTGACCCTCTTCTAGAGAAAAATAGAAGTTTTTGAATAGTTCTGGTGTCTCTGGAATTAAAAAAAAAAAAAAAAAAAAAAAAAAGAGTAACTAAAAGCTGTTTTAATATGCTTGGTAATCTTTCCTATTTATATGATTTTTATAATAAATGATTTGAGACTGATAATCTTGTTCTTCTGCACTGTGTGAACGTGCATTGAACCATACAGTAGAGTGGAAGTTGAAAATTGTATGAGTTTCTTTCTGTTTTAGTCTTATACAGATTAGCACCAGAGAGCCATGGCACGCAGAACGATCTAAGGTCTTGGAAAGTTTTAAAAGGAAGACACTGTTGACTTAGGGGCTGTGAACCTTTGTCTTTTAAAAATGGCTTGTTTCCTTTGGAATTTGTCTTCCTTAAATCTTAAAATCTTTAAATGTAGGAATTGAAGGAGTTTTTGTGAACACATTCTTCTAGTGAATGCCAGTGACAGAAACGTGAGCAATTTTTCATCACCCTCCCTCTTCCCTTTGTGGAAAGGGAATGTTTTAAGTTCTGCTGATGCTTTGTTCAGGGGTAGGGGGATGAAAAGAAGTCCCCATGCAACGCAATTTGAATTACAATAACCAGAAGGTTATTTTTAATGTAGTAAAAATGATAGCTAAGTGAAACTGCTTATTCACAAGAACTGAAAATAATTTACCCTATTAAGGTTAAAGGGAGCATTTGGTATGACATGTACTCCATTAACACCTCATTTTTCTTAAGGACGGATTGTCCCTGAGGTGGTATGTTAATTGAAAAACCAGTGGTATTGCTTAGGGTTTTTGTAATTAAAAAAAAAAAAAAAAAGTTGCTGTGAGACCAGTCTCTGCTGTCAGTTTGGATTCAGGTAGGTTGAAATATCACTCAATCTTCTGTTGGAATTGAGGAAATAAGAGGCTTCCTCTTAGCTGCTGAGGGAGTTGTTTATGAGGAATGTCCAGAAGGGGCTGTGAGCTCCTTGTCACTGTTTTCTAACAGGACATCCACCCCGCATTTAATTACTCTCGGCTACAAAATGTGGAAGTTCAGTTCTCTTTGGAACCAATCCAGTATTTTGATTTTCTTGATCAATTGCCAAATTAGTGAAAAAGTTTCACACCAGGTTAGAGTTCCTTAGTTCCTCCACTTTTCCTGTGTCATAATGTAGCTGGAGCAGAACAGCATCAAAGCTTTCAGCCATATTCTGTTATACAAGTTTGATTTCTTTATATTTATATACATGTCAACACAACTAAACGTGTACAAAAGGTTTAAGAGCATAATCAGCTTCCAGCACAGTGACAGTATGTAAGTTTTCCTGTGCAAAAGTGGTATTTCAGTCTGCAGGGAAGGGAAAAAGTTTGTCCTTTCTCCAACATCTGTGTTGGTATATTTGCAGGTGTGAGATGTCTGCAAGAGTAGATTAGATGGTGTCGCTTTTTAAAATATTTTTTATTAAAGTGATAATTTATAGCTAAACTTTGACTTGTGTGTTGGTTTTCTGTGATTTCAAATGATGACTGAAAATGTGCTGCACCAAAACCGAAGGTGTTGCATCAAGTTGTAGCCATGCAGTTCCTGCTCTGGGGACACGTGAGTGAAGAATTACTGTTTCTCGTGATGGAGTGATACCTCTTTCAGCCCCTGCTCTACCACAGATGAAGAAGCTTAAAATCCCAAACACTTACCACATGAGATGAGAGAATATACAGCGGACTGATTATTTGCAGTTGAATCACCCTGTTGGTGATTATTCCATTAATCCCAAGTACAGAGGTAGAAGTGTAGAACAGTATAGGGGTTGGCTTGTTAAGGCTGGATCTTAAAGTTTCTCTTGTATGAGAATGATGCGATGTGGCCTTCATTTGCATCCTTTACATGAGAACATCTTTATTTAATGCAGTGGATAATCTGGGAAGTGTTTTTAGGGGTCTGTGAACTGACACTGGTTCTAAAATCTGTATTAGTCTCCCTGGTATGTGAGATAATCTGTTGTCAAGTCTGTTCAAGTTTTAAAATAGGCTAACAGCTTCAGATGTCTTGATGAAAGCCTTGCAGGAAGATACTTGCAGCCTCTGTTACAGACCTGTTAAGCTGTGCTGTGATCTGTAATTCCATCACTGGGTCTTCAGGATGCCTGTGAGGATAGCCAAGGCTGTACTCTACTATTCAGCTGCTAGAAGTGGTGTTTGTGTTTTAATTCTAGATTATTTTGGAGGTGGAACCCCACATCTGTATAAATAATTCAGCCTAACATAGTATTGAAGGATTCAGTGTTATCTTAGAATTGCCTTATACTTCGAAACACGGAGGAAAGATTCAATTACTTGATCTGAACGCATTTGTTCTGCATGGGGTACTCACATGTTGTGAGTGTTTTGTCTTAAGCAGGCAGACCAATGACCAAGATTTCCCCTGTAATCTGAGGGAATTTATTCACCTTGAGCTAGACATTAATAGATAACATTTTACCTAACATGGACTGAAATGTTTTCAGGGAATTATGAAGTAATGTGCTAATATTACCTACTAAACAAAGCACAAGCTCCCCTTCCTTTTTTTCCCTGCTCTGTTAGTTTTTTCGCAGCTGTGCTTTTCATGAATAGGAAAGTTAGTAACCTTCAGACAGCCCACTGATTTGCACCGTTTTGGAATACTGTTAACCAGTTTACATTTCAAGCTGTTATTTGTGTAACAGCAATTGGGAAGGTTAAAATACTTGCACTTAGTTGATGGAAATGTATATATTAGTCTTAGAATGGCTATCTAATGCGTACACAGACCTCCTACTTCAAGCAATTTGAGTATATTTTTCAGTAGTGCAGATGTTCTGCATAGCTAATATACTCAAATCATTTTCAGTGGCAGAGATCAGATTTATTCATCTGCAGTTCACAGATCAGTAAACTTGGTGTGGTTCTAGAATTTGGTAATACTATAGTAATGCTATAGCATTCTAGAGATTTAATTCTTCTACCCTTCAGCAAATTCCATCTTCAGGAGGCATAACTGAAATGAGTTCTCCCACTTTGGAAAAGGAAACTGTGACTAGGCTATATAGCCTTCCTTTTCTGAAAGCCATGCAAAGGACGTCCATGGATCTGGGTTTCTAGAATTTTTTAAGTCAGTTTAGGATATTTTTATTAAAGAAACAAGTATCATTCATTTAATATGCATTCTAAAATCTCTAATTACTTGTGTTGTTTATCTCTAATTACTTGTGTTGTTTTTTCTTGTAAATTGTATGGTGTAAAGAAATCATAGAAGAAATCAATAGTTCATACCATAACATTTTTTTCCATAATTCACTGTAAAATACTACAAAACTTTCTGTGAACACCAAGTGACACACTGAAGTTTGGGAAGTTAAAAACAATTCTAAGAATAAGGCATTGCAGTTTAGCATCTATTGTACTTGAACTTCTGTACTTTCCCCTTTTGTAATAACTTGTAGCATTTTTTTTGCATGATAAAATAAACTCACTAAGGGCCTCATTTTCTCAGGAACGATATGTACAGTGGCATATGTAGCAGAAGAGTTATGTAAATTGTAGCTGGTAAGCTTTAATAAAATATTCCCAATTCGTGTGTATTGACAAATTGTTCATAAGCAAAAAAAAAAAAAAAGTTTTTAAGAGTTAAAAAGAATCTTCTTGTAAGAAATAATGATGAAAAGCCTAGAGAAATGTTGCAATATTTCCTGTATAGGCTTGAATTTCATATGGAAAAAAGATGTGGGAGGATTGCTTTAGACAGCAAGCTTAATTTTTTAGCCTAGTTATTGTGCATCTGGTGATATCAGGAGGAAATAATTTTATAAAGAGAAGGCCAGAGAAAGAAGCGATGAGATGCAATAGAGCTTCTTGCCAACTATTCTACAATGTACTCAATGGTTGTTGACAGGGAAGCTGAAGGCTTCTTTCTGAGCCTTTCAGTTGATTTAGTACTGCTCTCTGACTAGGTTACCCACAGGTCTGTCTTTGTTTTCATGTTCTATCTATAAAGTATTACTATTGTCAGTAGAATAATCCATTAAGACTGTGAGTTAATTAAAACTCTTCACATAAAACGCTGTCAAGGGTCAGTTAGCAGTCTTTGAATGAGTCAGTCAGTGGATCCCATAGAGGCTGGTGACATTTATATTACCTTAATAGTCTTTCCATTTTTCAGTGAAGCTTTTCTTCTGAATTTCAGTCAAATCCTGTGCAATTTGAAATGACTTGGTGCAGTGCCTGTTGCTTCCACTAATCTTAACATCAGTTCATTCTTGTTCTGTAACAATAGATTTGAATATGTCATTTAATGTTTCATGCAGGAAAAGTCTTCCCTCCTTTCATTCTGATGGTGTGAGTTTGCCTGAGTTTCTTCTGAAAAAAGCACTTGTATACAAATGTTAATGAATTTTAATTCTTGAATGTTAATGAATTTTAGTTCCGGATGTGTTTTCAGGGCTGTTTGCATGCATTACTATAGTACGTGGGGGTGTTTTATAACCAATCATTTTACACTTACAGGGGAAAAAAGCTTAAAAACAAAATCAGCCTGCTTGGAGGAGATCAAGTCATGCCAGAGGCAAAAGTCAAGGCACATGAGGCTGTTCTTTGCATGTTTTATACTAAGAATGTCAGTACAGCTAAGTCTTTGCCTTTTGTTATGACATCTTCAGAGCTTTAGTTCTTTTCAGCAGAATGACACAAAAAAACTCATCAAATTACTTTGCAATTTGTACTTTAACTGCATGGCATAAACAAGACAAATTTGTTTTACTTAGACACACTGTGTGTTAAAAGGGGGGGTAGATTGCTTTTAGTATCTTGCATTACATGTCAAGCAAGTTGCACTGTACGATGCATTTTTGTCAATCTGTAAATAAACACAAGCAAAATGAAATATTGTGAAAGTGTTATTAACCTTGTTATTAGCATCTAAGAAATTTGGGTGAGCATGAATAAATAAACTATTTTATAAGAATGGTATCTCTTCTTAGCAATGTGAAATGCTTTTGAGTGACCAGATAGGGGCCTCATATTCTGTATGTATGTGTGGGTATATCGAGAAAAACATATTAAGTACAAGGAAATATCTGAAACCACATATGAAGTACCTATTTTCTATGGAAAGTAGCAGAGAAAAATGAAACTGTGACAATAGTAGTAACGTGGTATTCCTCACAGGAACAGATGTACAAAAACTTTCACAGAAACCAACACGTTTACCTCTCCTGCGTGTCAACAGGCATGCAATGAGCTCAACCTTTGCTGGTCCTGTGCCAGTAACTTTGGAGAAATTCTCACATTGCATTTCAGCATGATGGGCACCCCTCCTTGTTTGCCTGTGCATCCAGGTGGTAGTTAGCCCTCTCCCTGGCACCAATGCTGGTTACTTTCTGATGCAAACATCACTCACCTGATGGTTAAATTAGTTTGCCAGGCTCAGATTGCACTATAGAAGTACATGTGAATACCTGGAAACACTTTTCAAATTTGGATCTGAACCTGTTTTCATGTAAACCTGTCATGAGTAAAGTAGAAATACCTGGAAAAACTGAATATTCACCCTGTGGGTCTAGGACTGTTGTCACTTCTAATTTTCTCAGAACTAGAAGAGTTCATATTCCTGCCACAAGCCATGCAGATATGCTGAGTGCTTGACCTAAATGTTGCGCAGGCATCCAGCTGAAAGGAGATTCTGGGAATTTTGCACCAGCTAATGCTGTTCTAGTCCTTCAACTTGTTGAGCTTCTCTTGAAGCAGCAAAGCCATATTGACAAACAAGACGTCCAAAAACCTGAAGCCGTGGTTTTTTGTTTGGATTTCTGCCACAGAAGCAGAATGGAAAGCTGGATGGCTGCCTGTATTTGTGGATGGTCTGCACACAGCAGATCGCACAGATGGTTGCAGTGCTAATCGCAACTCTGGATGAATGAATGAGGCAGTGTTGTCAGATGGGCGGTGTGATCAGCCTCAGCAGGGGGAAAAAAGGAGGTAGCTGTGGTGTCTTAGATCCTGAAGGCTGATTTTTTTTTTTTTTTAATTATTTTTTACCACCATCTCAAAGCAGTTTGTTGTAGGGTTCTTTCTGAGTTGTAATAAATCAAGTAACTTCCTACAAAAATCCTGCTGGTGTTAACCTTCATTTTCTTTGAGGGTGGAGTAGAGTTAAACCTAGCTGTCTGCTTGTATACACCTATTAGTTGTCAGCGTATTTGCTGATGCTTCTGTTGAGACAAATCCTTCAGTGTATTTCCAGATGCCCAAATTCAATGCAGTCAGCCCCTAAATAGTAAGGATGCTCATCTAGGCAATCCCAGGTAGTACAGTTTGAGGGCATGGGTAATCTGGTGTTTAAGTCACATTTCTGTTACAGTGCCTCTTGAAACATTTCAAGTAATGGATAGTCCTCAAGGGTAGGGATGGGAGGAAAATGGATCATGCCCTTACTCTTGGAATAAGGTAGAAGGGTAAGACGAATGTTTGATGCAGAGTAGCCTAGTTGATGTGGAAATGACAAACCTTTAAAATTAGTTTTCCTTGCGTGATCTAGTTCAGTGAAAACTTCCTTTTTCTGACTACTTTTCACATGTTTTGATTTGAGGAATAAGCATTCAAGAAGCTTCATAAGATACAAGACGCAATTTCTTGATGATGTTGTCCTGAACTGCTGGAGGGTGTTGTCTTAGCACAGGCAAAAGCCAGGTAGCAGCTGAATCTGCAAGTATGAAGCATAAAAACTAATCTAAATAGCCATCTGCATGGTGGTGTTAATCTGTCATTTTTAATAGTGTTAAAAGGATGACCCTGGTACTTTATTTTAGGAACTTCTTTTTTGTGTATACACACACACACACACACACACACACAAAATTATGTTTGTACTATGTTTTATGTGCATGTGATACATGTATTTAACAAAACCAGTGGAGTTTGTTTCCTGTGAATGATATGGAAATTCTAAATTTCTTTAAAAAATAGAAAACATAGTAATAAACTAGATACCAGTTTCTTCATGCTTTACTTCTTTGCAAACTGCTTTATTTGTTCAGTTAGTGTGCCTTCATGTCACTTGGCAACTAAACTAAGGAATTTTTTTGAAGATTTAAGCTGGTAATGCTTGTGATGCTGAATTGCTCGGCTTTGGTATGCCGTTATGAACTCAACCAGGAATAAATGTAACAGAACAGCTTACAAAGAAAGTTAGACAGGGAGGTTTCCGTAGTATTTCCTGTAGTTTCTAGGGCGCAAAGTGATTCAAACGAACTGCTAAGAAACCTTGAGATTAGAGGAAATTGCTATGAATACAGACAAAAATGACTAAAATGTGTCCTATGTACTCAGTCTCTCCACAGCTTGTAAAGTCAGTTAAATTTAACTAGTTTCAGGTTTTGTGGAACAGCAAATGAAAGAAGTTAAAGAAATGTTTGTGACAAGCTCTTTAAAGCAATTTGTTTTGATGCTTCTTAAAGACTTCTTTGTAGAAGTTTTAAATAGTTCTTTTGTTTTCAGAGATCTGTGTGAAATTGCATAATTCATCGGAGTAAAACCGAACTGGAAATACTTAGACTTTACGGTTGCTTTACCCTGATTATAGCTCTGCCCTAATCATAATTAGGAAGCCATTCATAACGGAGCTGCAGACCAGCTAGCTGAAAATTCTTCTGATAATTGTACTTGAACCTGATACTAGGGGGCGATGTGCGAACTCGGACTACAGGTGACTTTTAGTATTTTATGAATTGAATAGGTATTCTGTTGGCAAAGTTGTAGTTGCCTATTCCAGATCCTGCTCATGACAGATAGGATAAACAGACGTGATTGCTCACTTTCCTTTTCTAAGTTCCCCTTAGACAAAAACCTTGGCAATTGGTGGAACTGCATGTTTTTTTTCCCCTTTCTAAGCTGACAGGGGAAAACTGAAGTTGGGTACGCAAGGCATTGTACAGGATCTGTAAATAAAAGATGACCTTCGCCAACCTTCTCTGAAAAAACATTGCATCCCTTTGCAGTCTATCGCCTAGATAATTCTTATCCTGCTCGGCCTGCCTGGCTCCTTGCCACCAGGAAGCTCAGTTCATGGGGAATCTGAGCACTTGATTAACAAGAGCTAGTCCACGTGGCCCTGTGGAAGAGAGGTGTCAGGTCTAATGTCCACTTTCAATCAAGCTATTTTAATAAATATCAGTGCTCTTATTATATAATTAGGCATCTTCATCAGTGGCTGTCAGCACTTCCAGAGGAAAGCATGCACTGTCTGAATCAGTAGTTGCATTCATTGGTAAATTATGTACCTAATCAAGATGTACCAGCCATGTATTTCTTTATTTACAATTGGACTATAGAACATAACTGCAAAAAAATAAAATAAAAAAAAATCCTAGACTATATAAAAACAAACAACAAAACTTTTTGAAGTATATTCAGCCTCTTGTCCAAAAATATCTGACAGTGCAGCTTCTGAGCATAATAAAAACGTGTGGCAAAACATGGATTTCAGAGTGTTGTCTTTGGAAAAACAGTTTAAAAGCATTCTATTCAAGTATTTGTAGAGTGTGTTCCTTCGACTTGCCTAATTGTTCCCAAGATTTTGTGAGGATGATCTTTCAGAAGGCATACGAAGGGCTTGTCATCTCAGGAGTCCTATCATTTGTGTGTCTTTTTCATTGTTTTGAAGCATAGCTTTATGTATTTAAGACTCAAAATACTTACCGTGCCCCTGTTTCAGGTAATAAAAACACCTGTAGAGTAGAGATTAAGGAACAACTCCTAATCTTGGTCACTGAAATATTTACAACAGTGTGGATAGTGTTGGGGGTCACCTTTTAAACATCTTGCTCACACTTTCTGATCTTTACTAATAATCCTGAAATGAAGAGAGAGGAATTACACAAACAAGCAGGGTTCCTGAAAAACTGTTTGTGCTTCAGAGGACGTCAGACCAGTGAATGCTGGGCTTCTACCATGCTGAATGGGAGAAGTAATGCCTGAGAGCGGATGATCAGCTCCAGCACAAGGGGTCTTATCCTAGGGTTTCAGATGTCCAGGAAACACTGGTTGCTCCTGTGACTTGCAGACTGTATCAGTGCTCTGCCAGACCACCCCGACTATGCTGCTGTATCAGTTTGGTGCTGCATGTATCAGTGCTGTCACTCAACCCAAGCAAATACTGCAAGACTGAGAGCTGTTGAAGCTCAGAAATACCAGCTGAGCATTCCTGACTGCATTTTCAAACTTATAACCATGGAAACACTGAAGAAAAATGAAGTTGGATTACTGCACGTTGCTTCTCTATTGCAACTGTAACATGCTTTCCTTCTGTTCTTCGTCTGTAAATAAATGAAGTTTCAGACTAAATTCCTATGTTCGTATTTAAAGCTGATGAGTACAGAAGATTGAATTCAGACCCTTTTTCTCCTATGTACATTCATTTACATCTCCCTCATTATGTTTGGTCTCATGCAAGTGAGATAGCAAGTGTTATGTTTGTGTTGTTTGTCTGAAATAATATACCTTGCAATCCTTTATTTTAAAAAAAAAAAAAAAACAAAGTGTGGGGACAATCAGAGGAGAAGAGGATTTAGGATAAAGTTAAAGTAATATATGCTCAGGCAGTGAACATCGGTGTCAGAAAGCCTACTGGATTGTCAGCAGGGGACTCTGGTGATATGATGGTGAAAGCAGCTCTAACCCCAGCAGCTGTCGTAGGAGGAAAAAAGCTCCATCTGGGAACAAAGTGGGTTCTCATCTGGTATGACACATGTTGAGCTATGGTCATGGGTTCAGGTGGCCTTGCCAGTTGCAGTAATAGCAAAGTTAACTGCTTTTGCTTTGGTGTCTCCAGGTTGTTCATGGTAAAGATGCCATGTTAAGATTATGGCTAAGACTTTGTCTTTTCCTCTTTGTGTCAGTTCACAAAATTACTTACGTGCTGTGATCATAACAGATGCCGTGTTTCTTCCAAAACCCTTTCTGGACTTTATGGCGTTTTTTCATTATAGCAATGAATCCTGACTCTTTCAAAATGTGAGGCTAAGATCCTTCTTTTCAGAAGCTGCCCTGCAGTTTAGTTCTGAGTTCACTGGTTTCTTTGCTCTGTGCAACCAGGTCTGCTTGTCCAGATTTCCACCAAGCAGTGTTTGGTCTTAGTTATTTTGCATTTGTTTGCAGATCAAGAGGTTTCAGCAGTAAGGTCTGGTGGATTAGTCTGGGTGCTAGAGGATGGGCATATCCAGAAAGCTCGTGGCTGCTGCTAGTGGGAATTGCTGCTACTGCTTTGGGAAGGTGAAGGACCATGAGGGTGGACAAAACCATCATCTTGTGGCTGTTAAGTGCTGCAGGTTTCCATTGCAAACACTACGTAGAAGTTTTAATTTTCTCGTGGACTGTCATCCATATGATTTGTGTTGCCGTGTTTATAGAGCTGTTTGACACATTCTTACAATCCCTGTGGTTTCACTAGTGAGACAGAAAAATATAGCTAGGTTTTTCTCAAATTTAGAGTTCGTAATTGGTTTACTTTAGTATACTGCCCACATTCATATTAGAAGAAAGATGTAATGTATTATGGCTTATTACATGAATTTGGGAAAGGCTTGTTCTTTAAAATCTTTAAAGCTGCTTTACTGATACTTTTCCTCTTTACAAAAATAGTTCTTTGGACACATCTGAAAACTAGCAGTTATTTTTGGGTACCTCAATGTTTGAGTGTTTAGAGGGCATGATTTAAAAAAAAAAAAAAAAAAAAAGCCTGTCAAGCATCTGACTGTCTTCACTGGGAAATTTGTGGTAAGCATATTTGGAAATAACACATTAGGTATCAGATTTTCTTACAATCATTAAAAAACAAACAAACAAAAAAAAAACATACACATGTTAGTGTAATCAGTTTGGTGTAATTCATTTTATCCAAACTAAGTTTTGTGTTTTTTTTTTTTCTTTTTGTATGGCAGCTGCAGGCTGTTGGATATCATAGAATCTGACTTAGACTGCTTTGATACTCAAAAATGTCTCACTTTAATTAAACAATGTTTTTATTCTGTTTGTATTGGCTCTAGAAAGGCACAGTAAGTTTTTTAAGACAAGTGTCTATGCCCAGATTCACAGTAAAATAGCTATAAATATTGATGATGTGGGTAACATTGTTCTGGATAAAGATAACTGCGAAGGGAGGAAGGAAGAAAAACTTTTTGCTGTTGTATGTAACAGCACTTACGGTTCTTAATATAACTTAATAGTTTACCAGTGGAATAGCGTTGGAAGTCAGAAGGAGCTCAGACTCGGAAATAACATGGTGATTCACTTTTCCAAAGCAACTTCGCTTTTCTTTTAAATGACTCTTAATTGAAAAAGGACAGAGTAATGTAATTAGAATGCCTCTGATGTTGCTAATAGTTCTTCCTCATGCCTAGTTTTTTGTTGTACTGCATTTAATGCATTACAAAAACCTGCAATTGTGAGGAATGTTTAAAAAAAAAAACAAAACAAAACATTTTTTAACATTTATTACCTTTTAACTTTTTCTTTTTTGAGAACAGAAGGACACTTGTTTTCCTATTCTTACTTGGCCAGAATACGAATCTGAATAGCAAAATAGCTACTGCATTTGTAGGGTGGCAGCTTTAATAAATCAGTTAAAAACTTCAGAGTTCATAATTCTTCCTTTTTTCAGTATGGAGGATTTTTTTTAATGCATGCTTTAATGCTTTACCTCAAATGCTGCCTTGAAGACTTGAGACAAAGTCCAGCACTGTTCTGTTTATAGTAGCTACAAAAAATACTTATTTCCTCCATAAATCATTGAAAACGATTAGAAGTATGCATTTTTCAGCCAAAATAACATTACACTGTATTACTCTTTCAGATTTCTTTTTTTTTGAAAGAAGGCCGTTATGTCATGCTATAAATAAATGAATAGTTTTTATTATGGATTGTTATTAAAATCATTTAGATGTTGCTTTAGAATGGTATACGTTCACTGCTCCAAAGAATCTGTCACCGCAGTCCAACTTAAGTCACTGAAGTAGCATTAGTCTATAGTTATATGAAAGTTTAAAATGTGATGAAGCAACTATTTATTGTGGAAGGCTACTAGTGCCACCAGTTCTATGTATCTTAATGGAAGTATATATTATTCCTTTAAATCAGGATAAAGGAACATTGAGATGGTGCAACGTTGGTGGAAAAAAATCCTTTAATTAAGAAATAAAAACCCATGTCCTGTGTCTGAATTCATATCTCTTCTCTTCATGTTCCTTCCCCTGAACAGGCTAATTAAATCTATCAAAATTTGACTTTAGAGCACAATTCAAATTCTGGAATTCAAAAGGAGTTTAGGACTGTTATGAATGACTTTGATAATTGACACCATCTATATTTTGAATGGCCACGAACTCACCTTTGTAGCCTTATTCTTAAGGGTATGTCATTAGCCTTTTTCAACTGTGAACTTTGTAAGTATTAACTATCTTTGGTCTTTGTTGGAAAATTATGGCATTTTTTCCCAAAAGGAAGTCTGAAAACCTGGTAGAGGAGCTGCAGAAAGTACAGAGCAGGTCTATTAAGCATGTGACGTGGATAGATATTTCATCATACCCACTTTAATAATATGATAATTTTTAAAAAGATATAAACCTTCCTCAAACACTGCATCTGACTGAAGTTGTTGTGTTTTATGTTCTCAGGCTCTACTGCCAATATATTTGCAGATGGGCAGGCATTAGGAGCAAGGAAGACAGCGCAGTACTCAGACTCTCTCCCCTGTTATGTTACCCAATGATGTGATGCTTTTTCTATGGCTCTCTCTCTTCTGGGCTGGAGCCGGGTTTTGCAGGTTCTGGTTGATACCTACTCTGTTTTAGAAACAAGTAGAGATCTGGGCTGTTGGTGGACAGTTTCGTTAGGATCTTCAGCAAGATTTCTCTGTGATTTGAATGACTTTGTTATAAAATTGCATGTTTGTGTGGGATGTCATCTTCACCACAGTACTGTGGAGATGTTTCCTCTAAGATGTTCATACCCCCACCCCAATCCTCTTCTTTGAGAGTCCTTTCTTCTTTGTGTAATGGTTATAGTACATCTGTATCACTTGTGTTAGGTTTTTAATTCCTTATCCTCCTTCTGTAAAAACAACAAAAAACATCTGTGTTCTTTCCCACAGAATTCGAGGAATTGTAATGAGAACTCTATCTCCTACTCCTGATCTCTCTTCACTTGTTTGTCTGGTGCTTTCTGCTTCTCTTTCTTTAGTAGAAAGGAGCTGTAGGGAAGGAGGATTCTTCTCTAAATTACAAACGTTCAGGTAGGATGTGTAGCTTAGTTCTTGATTCCAGGAACTCTGTGGGAGGTTATTGGAACTGGTCACATCAAAGGAAGATGTCTTGCATTTGGGATTGCTTTTACAGCCTTATCTGAATGTGTCAGTATGTTTGAAATTAGTCCATGGGTACGAGTGTGATTTCCCTGTGAAGAACAGTACAAAATAGAGGAGACGTGGATAGTTAAACAGGCTATTTAATTCCCCTTACTTTCAGTTTTCTGTATAAATGATCCTATTCTTCGCTCATAGATCAAGTCAAATGTTACTTTTATTTTAGATGTTTGTGGTAAGGCTCTAACTCTTGTATATGTCTCAATTTCTTTGCTCTGTTGGAAGGGGTTTTCTTTGATAGCACGTCAAAGTTTATTGAAGTTCTTGACATTAACTACTGTATTAAATATAAAATATTGCATCCTAAGGTTGTCTCACTCTAGTTTATATGACTGTTTTCTTTTGTCTGGGAATTTTACAGACATGTTGTAAGACAGCTGCAGTTGGAAGCCTGCTGCTGTGTATTGGAAGCCAGCTAAGTATCATTCTTTGCATATGCTTTCAAGCTTCTTTGGCTGAAGGTGGCGAAGTGATTCTTCAAGTCTGATATGTCAGTGTGCTGATGAAGAACTGCTTTAACTGAGGCGGTTTATGTAACCAGTCTTGTCAAACTGTTTTGACTGTTCAAAATAGTCTGGAGCCAGGTCTCTCTATGATTCTACCTGAAGTAGTTTATAGCCTATTGTCTTTTACTAAAATGGATGTTTTTTTTCCACAAAAGGAAGTACTTCTGTCTTCTGAGGCTTTGTGACTCGAAGCAAAAGCTGCTACCTCTAACAAAAATTGAACTTTCTTGCTAATTACCACGTTCCCTTAATGCTCCTTTCCTGGTTTAGTGATCCTGGAACGCTGAAAGCTCTGTAGTATAAGTCAAAATACATAGCTTCAGTACTAGAATTTATATGCATAACGTAGGCTTAAACCACTTAACAGAGCTTGCTTAATAATTCATAGCTCCTTGATCCTGTTAGGAAAAGATTGAAGCTGCTGTCCTTACAAGCTGCAAACTCTTAGGCACTTTGCTGTTCTGATTACCATTCTTACTGACAGCTGCTATACTGAAAAGAAAAGGAAGGGAAATGTGAAAGTTGGGGGCTTTCTGTGATAATGTGTCATAGTGCAGGACAGCTCGAATCTGCATTGTGTGCGATTAGCAGACAGTAAATCAGCTGTGCCGTGCTACAGCCAGAAACCAGTAGCTTTCACACTTGCTGCCTGTTTCCCACTCATTGTGAAGCCCTGCCCTATCACTTGATAGACCTGGAAAGGAAGCACAGAGGAAGCAAATGCCACTGCTGGTTCAAAATGTTCCAGTGCGATTGGAAAGTCTGAGCAATGGCCTGGGTGAGAAGAACAAGACCTTATTGACAGGGTTCAATCCTAGTCGAGTCTGTTTCACGTCAACTTCCTAAGCAATCACAGCCTTTCTTTCTTCATCTCCTTTGCACTCCCTGGGTTTCCCACTTTCACCTCCTTTTTGTTTAGTTTGGTCGAATGCATAACCAAGGGGTCTTAGGGAGTTTTCCCCGATCCACCTCTGCTAAATCCTGGGGGATTTACTAAGAGAGACAACTACTTGAAAGGCTTTTGGGCCCAACCACGTATTTCTCCAGAGTTTCCATTGCCCTTTCTTTGCTTCTCCCTTCAATGGGATCTTGTTCTGTGTGACGTCCAAGAGCACATACTGTTCCACTGATGCCATGGCACACATGGCTTGTTTTGTTCCAGATCAACCAGTGCCATGGTCTGTTCTGGTTACAGGCACTGGGAAGTTGCGAGTAGGAAGCTGTGAGCACATGCACATTGTACGTACATTGGGAGGAGTACGTGTAAGCTGAGACTTCTGTGGTTTTAGGCTCTTCTAGGCTGTGTAAGACTTCGAAGCATTTGCACCATCAAGGCTTTAATTTCAGCAATGCTGGAGTTTTAAACACACAGTAGTACCCTGCACCCTGTCATGGTGTGTAGATTTAAGCATGATTTTGCCATCAATGTACTACCCTCCATAGGCCATCCTGCTGCTTTAGGGCCTCCTGGTGCTTCTCAA
Source organism: Aythya marila (assembly GCF_965140915.1). Lineage (NCBI taxonomy): Eukaryota > Metazoa > Chordata > Aves > Anseriformes > Anatidae > Aythya > Aythya marila. Next base: position 80,745,413 of record NC_139043.1, read on the forward strand.
ATTTCTTTCTTCATTATGCTATTATCCTTAGGCAGTCTGAGATGAGAGAAGTTCATTTAATCTTAGGTGAGAGGTTGCTCTCTAGAAAGATGGTTTTAAAAAAAAAAAAAAAAAAAAAAACAGGACCGAAGAGCTGTGTGTTCAGTTTTGTACTTTGGTGTCTCTGGCCAGGATCATGTCAGGGCAGATGCACATAACAGAGCTTAAGCATGTGAGCAAAGGTGGTATTCCATGTTTTTATGGTGTTCCTGAGGCAAGGCAATTGACTCTGGAATGCTCTCACATTATTAACGGAAACAATTAATTCAAGAAAGCAAAAGAAACAGACTATGGGCACGACTGATATTCACTGCATTGGTTAGCCCTCATTCCAGTGGGGTGAACTTTGCTGGATTTGTGATGGTACATATAAATTTGAGGATAATGTGACTTTCTGTATTTTGAAATCCTGGCAATAGTGATGCCAGGAAAATCATTTTCTTTCAGGAAAACACGTGCTTTGAAGCATTTGCTATTGGGGAGTTTTGTAATTTTTTTTGACAGGCATTCAAAAGGGAGAGGAGAGAGGGGGAACACCTCTCTACCCTCAATGATATACAAATTATGGTAGTGGCCTGTATTCAGTAATATAAATATGAAGTGTGCTAGGGATGTTTTTTGAAAAACTCAGTAGGTCAGGCAGAATGATTGCTCTTTAGACTGCTTATGGAAGGAGTGTGAGCACAGAGATGTGTATGACATGGTGCTACAGAAATCTATTGGTGCATTGTCAGTGCACTAAACTTTAGAATGTTTTTCCTTCCCTATCTCCAAAATAGTTCAAATTCAGTAACTGCTGCGGTTAGGATATTTTGGAAAGATGTCCCCAGACACTTTATAATGGAACTTGGGAAGAGATTCAAGAGACAGGAGTTCTCAACCAGCATTTGTAAGCAAGTTATTTTAAAATATACTACTTATTAATCTAAAATTAACCAAAAAACATCCCTAGCATTCTAGGTCAGTGCATAAATCTAGGGAAGTCAAAGTATATGTTTTCTATTCAGTCAACTCATTGCAAAATTTTTCTTCCCTTTTTTTTGAGAGAGTAGCCAGTCCAAATCTCCCAGGCCCATTCACTGTGTTTCTAACACTTTCCTATATCTTTCTCTTCCCAGGATGGATCGTACTTGGCTGAGTTCCTGCTGGAAAAAGGCTACGAGGTGAGTGACTCGGTGACCAACTGCAGGCTGATGGAATCACTTGGATGCCGCTGCTCTAGCTTCCTTTGCTTCTGTCCTCTGTGTATGTTTTCCATTCAACCCTAGATAACAAATCAAAACTCCAGAGAGGAATGTGCAACATGGCCTGTAATCATGCCAGCTTATTGTACTATTTATCATCTAATGTCCACTGGTGGATTCCCTCTCCTCCTCAGGGTATAGCTGCTTTGCATGTTTCCCGCCAACTCAGATAAGCAGTAACCTGTGTGAGCCAAAACCGTAAGGAATTAGGGAATAATTTATGATGCAATGCACCACATAAAGGAATAAGGATCTCTTGTTCTTTTTGTCTCTCTCGACACTAATGGCCCTCTTATTTCAGCAGCTGTACTTTAATGAAAACCTTGCATTTTGCTTTCATTATATTCTTGCTTAGCAAATGATTTTATTGACCTTTCCCTTAAAATAAAGGGAATCGGATTATTTCCTACCGTGTAACTTAACCTGCCAATCACACTTTTTTTTTTTCCTGTGGACCACCAGTGTAACAATCACATAATTATGGAATGATTCAGTGGGTTTGAACTGTTGTGGACATATGTCTGAGAATGCTAGCCAAATTAGTCATGAAAGATGCTTCCAGAGGTATGATAGTAGAAGAGAAAGGAAGAAAAGGGATGGTCAAATTAATCTCTTCACAATGAAGTATTTTCTGGGTCAGTAAAAGTTTAATGCTCACTAATATTGGCTAATTATGTCTGTTGTAACATTGCTTTGTTGCTTAGTAAGAAGACTTCTCAGCAGGTCAGCACTTGGCGTGCTTTCGCACATGGTTACTCTTGCCTTGCTCATTACATTCTTTCTGCTGCTTTTGTTGATTGATCCAATTACTGGTTTTTCAGTGTTGTAAATAGATTATTTTTACTATTTCTCTATTCCACTTGGGGATGAGAAGTATCATTATGGTAGCTTCTGCTGTCTTACAGATAAAAGCATGTGCTCTTTTCCTAGTCCATGATGAAATGAGAACTGCTAACTGCAACTAAAATGAAATATTAATTGACCCCATATGGAAATATGTGGATCTTTTTCATAGTAGCAAGATTACAATAAGAGGGTAGAGGGTTTTTCCTTTTTGTTCCTCAAATCTCCATCTATTTGTTGAAATTCTTTATTGTGTTCCTAGCTGGAAACCTCAGTTCCTGAATAACTCAGTGCTGGGGTAAATGTGATAACTGATTGATTGCCTCCCTAACCAAGGTCATTTGTTTTACTGTTCATTTTTTTTAATTGTGATCTATCTAAAAATCAAGCCCTATTGAGGGAAAATCCACCGATCTTACATTCTTAACTAGATTAACCTGTTTGCACACATTTTGGCTTGTCACAAAGTTTGCATTTCACCTGTCCCATGCAGACAAAGGTACCTTTCATCATTTTTTACAGTAATATTGCTGTAATGGATTAAGCATTTGGCAGGCTTTCTTTCTCTTGTATGTGCATACCAGAAAAAGGAGTGGGAGGTTAAAAAAAAAAAAAAAAAAAAAAGCTGGGGTTGTTTTCTTGTAATTGCTGGATGCAAGAGGCTCCCTGGATTTGTTTGAAGCATTTTGAAGTCCTGGGGTGATTGCATTTAACACATCTCATTGGTCAAATGTTGGTATCGCAGTCATTCAGCTGACTCAAAGCTCTTGCAAGTGCAATCTTTCATCAAGCGTTGAGCTGGCAAGGTTTGACTTATTGGTCAATCATTTGTGTGAACTTGATTTTCAGCATGATTTAATTCAGAGAGAATTGAGAGATCAGAGGCCTCATCTGGATTTTAGGCTAAAATGTCTGATTTTGCTAGGACAGTTGAAGTATTTCGGTTAACTTCCTTCTGAATAACTTGATACTGTAAAATGGTGAAATCTTGTTTTGCTGAGCAAAACAGATGTTCATTTCAGTAATCAAAGCATTGCCAGCATCTTTTGCAAAAGTGAAGTTGTTATGGAGGTGTCATGTTTGAAAACATTTCTCTATACACCATATGTCCCTACAAATTGTCCACACATTCCATAAATTATCTTGATGGGGGTTTTAACTACAGAACTTAAAATGTACATTGATACATTCATTGTTTGGGAAACAATTTTTCATTTTTTTTGTGGCCATGTGTCTTAAGTTCCCTGTTGATCTTCAAGAAATAGGTATTCTGCTTGGTTGCAGGATGTTTAGCGTTTGAATGCTGGAACGAGCTATATTATGAGCCTGTGATGTAGCTGGGCAATAGAAATTTAATGCAAGGAAATCGCATCATAGATTTGATGTGCAAGTTGTAAAGATGAATCTGTTCAGCTATAGTTACAGACCTTGTCACTGAAATGTCATTCATAAAGCAGCAAGCTGGTCTCACTCTGAGGTTGTAAATACCTTTTATTTTTTTCAGTTAAATTTCAGACTTAAGATGGAATAAAGTATGCTCTGTGTAAATAACTGTAGCTTGTGCCATGTGTAAAACAAAAACAAAACACAAAACCAAAACAGTGCACCAGCTCTTCCTGCTGGTGTATTCTTACCAGCAGGAAAGTAAAGTTAGCATGAAGTGAGCCTGAAGTGGTGGACCAACTTAACCAAGCTTTGAATGCCTCAAATTGTAAAAGGATCACCCTCTGAAATGAAGGACGGTGAGAAGTGGAGGACGGTAAGATGTTGAAGCTTGGTTTCACTTGTGCAAACACAATTCCTACAGCAGGTAACCTAAGCTAACGTGAATTTGGCAGCAAGCATGGGGCTATCTTACATAAGGAGGAACAGGATCTGTGTTAGAACAATTTCTCTAATGTATTAGGCACAGACGGGCTTTTCTTTTAACATTAGTCAGAAGTGCTGCTTTTTTACCAACTTATTTATCGTGGCTGGTTAAAGGAAATTCCCAACCTGTGTTGCAGTCTTAGACTTGCCTGTGTGTCTTGTAACCCATCTGAGAACACTGACTCATGAGGTGCAAAAAATAGGACTGACTGTTCTGTCTGTTCTTCCAAGACACCAGAGAGTGAATAACAGCTGTTTTCTGAAATATATTTGGGCCTTGCTGCTGCTGCACTTTCTTCCTTATTTTCTTCCCTCCTCTCCTCTCTGCCCACCTTTTTCCTTTTCCTAGTTACAACTCCTGCTTTTTCCATGCCTGTCATCTTTGGCTCCAGAAAGGCTTCTCTGTAAGCAGGTAGAAGTAGTTATCCTGGGATCCACACGTTGCTTCTCCAACTCTACTGATGTTGGCGAGTTCAGCTCACTAGGAGACACGGTGCTCCTGGGCAATTCAGTGGGTTTTCTGTACTGTTTGTGATGCTTGGGCTGCTAATGGTGTCAACAAGGGAGAAGGTGAAACCGCTCAAGGGTACTAAAATAAATGACATCATCAGAACACATCTCAAAGTATTTTGTTAAGATTTGGACTGTAAAGGTCTGCAGTTAGGAATGGAGGCGAACTGATTACCTGATCAAAGGGCAAGGTACATCTGTCTGAAGGGAGAGATGATGGGTCTCCTGTTCTTAACATACCACAAAAATATAAACATAAAAGTTTTAAAGTTTAAATCATTTACCCCTCTTATGTTTACTACTTCCTTTTATATTTTTCCTTGTTTAACCCCCAGGTGCATGGAATCGTTCGTCGATCCAGTTCCTTTAATACAGGCCGGATTGAACATCTCTATAAGAATCCGCGGGCTCACACTGAAGGAAGTAAGACTGTGTTTTTATATTTAATGCTTTTTTAGTCTGCTTGTTTGATGAAGAAAGGTTCCCAGATGCAGGAAGGGAATCCCAGTTTCCTCTGACTGAATTGAATTAACAAGTAGTTATTTTTAAGCCATGCTTCATATAGGATTTGTTGTTTGAAAAAAAACAAACAGCAAACAAACAACAAAAAAACACTTAATAGCTAAGCCTCCTGTTATGTTAGCTTCTATCTCAGGAAAGTAATTATTTTTCTATGATCAAAATGTGGCAAAGTATATACATTTGTGTTGGTGTATTACCAAGAGGGGAAAACATGAAGGGCACAGGAAGACACTTTCTGTTATACAGAAATACTGATGTGGTTCTTGCATAAATTGTAGCAATTACAAAGTGGCTGGCCCTCCAAAGAGCTATAGAAGTTTGAAAACATTGAGATATTGGAATGCTAAAATGTTTGAGGCAGGTATCTTAAACATTTTACCTGAAAATCATTTATCAATATGTTACTGATGCAGCTAAATAGGCTTTTGCATCACTGACAGCATGAAATCTCTTGTTTAAATAGGTGTTCGTTTAATTGCTAGTTTTCTTTTAGTTTTGTGGTCTCCCTTCATAGTTTCTGGGCCATATTTTGACAGATGGATTTTGACTTCACAATGGAGCTAGTCCCACTCACACAGTACAAAATATTGTACAGTAAGAGAGACAGTAAGAGAATAACATGATATGTTAGTGGGCTCTCCTCAGAACTATTTCTAGAACAACTTGTATCAAGAAGATGCATTTATTTGGTTCTTCAGTTCACCCAGCAACCTCCTATTTATTACATGAACCTTCTTGGAGGGGTAAAATGTTATGGATGTTCTTCACCCCACTTCTGTTTCATCATGAGCTTCTTAGTATCTGACGGAGGTCTGAGGACAGCCTTATGTGACATAAATAAAATGTGATCAATTCTTCCCGATGACAGAAAGAATGAATGCTCAAACCTTCAAAATGTCCCCATCCAAGGAAAGGAGTACCCATTTTTCCTGATGGAAAAGCATTACTCTTAGAAATTTGCTGAAAATAATTTACTGTGTACTTTGCTGATAATTTGGAGATCAGAAAGGATTACACTTTAGTGCACACTCGATTGTTTCAAGGTATTTTACTGTAAGGAGAGGTTAACTCTTTGTTTAATGAGGAGAAAAATTATTGCATGGTTCCGGTTCAGCAGACGTTTGGAGGACTGAGCTTTTGAATGAAAATGTAGTTCTTCATGCTATGCACATTTTGTAAAGTTGTGCATGCTGACACTGCCTTAAAGAAAGCCTTCCCATTTGAGGTGTTATCGCTAAATATCTGTGCCATAAGCAAATCTCATGTCTTTTGAAGTCTGCTTCCCACCATGGTCCAACAGAACATAATCTAACAAATTATAACAAATAATGCAGCTTTTAGATTTGACTTGATTCTTTGCATGTCTCTCTAAAAAAAAAAAAATGTTTTGGACATGACTTCAGTGGAATTCACTGTGAATAGTTACTACTTACTGTACATTGCTGCTTAAAATATCTTCATGAAGAATACTGAACCCTGTGTTTCCAACAAGAGAAACATAAGAACTGTATCCCATGACTTAAATTTATGGCTTACAAGGTAAAATCAGGCTAAACAAGTAAATAAATGAATAAAAGAGCCTATATATTGTGAGGACCATCTTGTGAGTATGAAAAGTGATTTGAGAAGAAAATGCATATCACAAATAGTATGCATACAAACATTTAAGGAAAGGGATAGAAGAAGGGAACAAAGAAAGCAGACCTGAAGTGTTTCACCCCACTTATCTCATTTTCCTTTAACTGAAGAATGTAGCCATGTGAATTGAAAGAGGAGGAATTGCATTTGGAATCTCAGGAAAGGCTGCTCCATGGCAACTGGCTTGAAACAATGAGTTTCCAGGCAGTAGCAGAGGAAGCAAAGAAGCAATAGTAGTTGATGTGAACAAACTCTAAACTTGTTTGCCATGTGTTCTTCCCATGAAGAACTGATTACACATCGCAGGGGGTAGATGATCTTCATAGACAGTGATTCTCTTCATCCCAAAAAAGCAGGAAAAACACGAAGGAAAACAAGGTTCCCAGAAGCAAGCCCTGCAGCTACTGCTTGATGAGGAGGCTTGTAGAATGGACAACTTTGTTAACAACTTTATTAATGCCTACCACTGCTTACCCAAAGGTGTTGATATTTAATCTGTATTTATAAGTCTTTGCACCCAGTAAACCCCATTTCTAGTAGGCCTTCCCACTTAGCATATCTTAGCATATTACTCTTGAAAGACCTCTTTTTCTCATGGGTCAGAAAATGAACAAGACCTACCCTTCAAAAAAGGCATTCAACCAAGAAACTTTGAGGATGATGGTAGACCAAAATAGGCACACAGTGAGAGCTTTAAATATAAATTAACCATGGGAGAGCATCTCTGCTTAGCTCAACCCAGCTGGCAGCCCCCCTTCCCTTTGGGAAGCTCCAAGACTGCTCTCTGGCCTGGGGATGATGGCAGAAGTGGATGTCCTTAGCATATGAAGAGGGAGCTCTTCTGTGGCACCTCTTTTTTGCTCTGCTGCTGCTGAGCCTGGGGAGGAAGCCACTTTTTCAGATCTGGAGCCTCTTCTTGTAATGGCATCTTTCTCCAAAGCCTTCTCTCCTGAAGGCTGGTCCAGCGCTCAGGGAGATTGCATTTAACTCCCAGATGAAATAAGAAGAGGAAAACAGGACTGCCCCTGTTGCTTAGGGGAACCTTTCTTTTCTGGTGCATTTAAATTCTTCACTGCTCCCACCAGCCCATGGAGTTGTCTTGAAAAAAGTTGTAACTGCCATCAGAAAACGCTTAAGTAATGCTTGCTAGTGGTCTCTAGTGTTGCAAGAAAAAAAAAAAAATGCAGCAGTCATTATGGTGATCTGAACACCAACAGTTTTGAGGATTACAGATTAACACCAATATCCAAATGTTTTTGTTTTACAACTGTTTGGGATGTTGTGCATGCTGCAGTCCATGGGCAGAACTTGAATTTCGTTTTGGAAGCAGAAGAGTTGAATTCCCTGCAAGTGGAAATATGGTGGGGTTCTTTCACGTAGCATTAGTGGCAGTAATGAAGGTAGTCCACATTGTGGTTAATGGATGTGTATACAGAGAGCTTCTTGCCATCCCTCAAATGTAGTCAGTTATTTTTTAAGAGAATGATAATGTGTCTTACTTGTTAGCCACAGTTTCAACTGGGTCTGAAGTCTTTTTCAGAACTATACTTTTTTCAAGCAATGCAGACATACAAGCAGATTTCAGGAATATATTGTGGCCTGTTGGACTCTGACTTTATCAACTTGAGGAGCCTTAATCACCTGTTGAAACAGGAGGAATGTACAAAACCGAACACCTGAGAACTGTGACCTGTTACTTGCCTTCTTAAACTATTTAAAAGAAAAAGCGCCAGCTTAAAAATGCAACTGGCATACCTGAACAGTGTTTTAAAAATGGTAGTCTCTTATAACAAACCTGGTGTTTTAGTTTGGGGGTTGAAAGATGGTTACATCTATGGATGATACTGCCCCCAAAAAAGTGATCATCGTCAAGTGAGAAGATAGCTGAATTGTACTGAAATATGATGGCCTTATCTCCAAGATAAAAAGGAAATGTAAACATAAATTGAATACAGTCAAAAACATTATCAAATGAAAATAAATGTAAATATGACATCTAAGTGTAAAGGCTAATTCATCTATAGTTGCAACATTTTTATTTTTTTGAATAAATATATGAGTAGCAGTGTGGTGATATAATTTGTTTGCTTGTTTTTAAAGAGGAAAGTAAGATCTATTTTTATCAGAGTGATTTTCACTTTTGGATGAGGTCTTGACAGGTTAGTATGAAACCAAGGACAAGTTAATAAGCCATTGCAACGCGCTGTATTAATTTTTACAGGGAGTGTACTCATGTTCTTATGCACTTTTTCACACACAAATTAGAAACTCAATCAGGAAAGATCTAAACAATGGCTGTCTGACTAACCACATCTGAGACTTGTGTGTAATGCTATGAAGAATGTTTTATTGATATTACAGTTTCTTGTGAAATAACTTTCCACTGTGTATCGAGATCTGTAAAATACAAAATCAGTTGTGCACTGAATTGTACATTAATGTCACCGTAATTGTACATTAATGTTACCTAAATGTTCACCTTACAGGAAGCCTAGGCATTTTTGTACCTTTTTTTGGTAGCTGTGTTATGAAATTATTTTCAGTGAGGGGCTTAAACATGGGTATCACTTTGGAACGGAGGAGAAAGCTGTCATGTATGCTTAAGTTCGTAAAAATGTCTGCAAAAGAAGGATTGGAAGCCCCAAACTAGAATGCTCTTTTTTTTTTGTGTGTGGTTGAAATTCAGTATGACATTGATCAAATTTATTTAACTTGGGTTAATGAAGTGTAAGCTATTGAAGAGATGATGTAAATGTTGCTAGGTAAATCATATTATTCAAAAGATAATCTAAAATGATATTTATTACTCCTGCAGGGATATCAGTACTGTGCCTAAAGAAGAAGAAAAGCAAAATTTTACTTATCCAATGCTCTCTTAACTTTTACCGATAAGTGTTTATTTGGACTTTAAACTTGGAATAGGGTCTGGACCAAGAATGCTGTATTGTTTTGGCATTAAAGTGTATTAATGGTGTGTTCTTAAACTCTGAAGACATGAAACTGCACTATGGTGACCTCACGGACAGCACCTGCCTGGTGAAGATCATTAATGAAGTCAAACCCACTGAGATATACAACCTTGGAGCTCAGAGCCATGTTAAGGTAAGTAATGTCTAGCACTGAAAATCAAGAATGTTCATTACTGCCACTGGTGGTATACTGCTTTGATTGTTTTGGCCTGCAGCATTTGTAACAATTTTAACAACACTTTTACATTTTAAATATTGCCTTAAATCAAGATAGTTGTGTTTTCTGTGGTGCTGAATTATTGCGTGAGTTTAGAAGTCTGATTTTTCTACTATTTGAAACAACTTCTGCTGCACAGCATGCCACAGATCAACCCTAGTGGAAAAGTTGTACAATATATAGCTAGGTCAGACTATGGTTAGAACCACATTGTTCTATTTGCATTAAAATTGATGCATATATCTGTCACTTGCAAAAATGCTTCACGTATACCAATTATCATGCACATGGCATTTTTTGAAAGACTGATCTATAAAAAGAGAAAACAGCTTTGCTACCACTTACGGCATTATTACTACTTCTGGTTGGAAAGTCAAGTTATGTAAACTGAAACAAAAAGTACGTGACCAGGGCAAATACTGCTGTATCACAATGGAGTATAAACAGTAGAGCAAAAAACTTCCATTTACATTTTGCATGTGTTAGGCTATATTACTTTGTTTTCAACTCATTTCACTAATGGGTAAACTTGCAAAACCTCATTCAGACTCCATGTTGTGATTACAAACTAAAACTGATGGCCAAGTAGCAAATTGTTATGCTTACATCCTTCCTAAATGTGTGCAATAAGAAAGCGTCCTGGTTTCAGCTGGGATAGAATTAATTTTCTTCCTAGTAGCTGGTATGGTGCTGTGTTTTGGATTTGGGATGAGAATAATACTGATAACAACCAATGTTTTAGTTGTTTCTGAGTAGTACTTACACTGAGTAAAGTACTTTCCAGCTTCTCACGCTGCCCTGCCAGGAGGAGGCTGGGGCTACACAAGAAGCTGTGGGAGAAGGGAACCAGTTCAGCTGACTGAAACTGGCCAAGGGGATGCCTTGCACTGTGTGGTGTCGTGATGAGCAATAAAACTGGGGGGAGCTGGATGGGCAGGGGGCTGCTGCTGCTTCAGGACTGGCTGGGCATTGGTCAACAGGTGATGGGCAAGTGCATTGTGCATCTCTTGCTTTGTGTATTCTATTATTATTATTAATTTCCCATCCTTTTCTGTCCTATTAAACTGTCTTTATCTCAACTGACAAGTTTTACCTTTTTGCAGATTCTCTCACCCATCCCACCTGGGGGAAGTGAGTGAATGGCTGTGTGGTGCTTAGCTGCCTGTTGGGTTAAACCACAACAGAATGTATTCTTAAGCAGTAAAATTCCCTAGCCTCTCTTGAGGGGAAAACTGAAGGAGCATTTAGCTTTACGAATATGAGTTTGGCTTCGGTTTTGTAAGTCAGCCTTCCTACAAAAAGCAATGTGTTGCTCTTATCAATCTGCAAGCCTGGAAACCCATGAGGAAATCATGCTGAAAGACTCCAGTTATTGACAAGGCACACGGCAGAATATAGAGATGAAATAGGAATAATCTTGCTTTCAAATTGCTTGCATGATTGAATTATCCAGTTTGCTCTGTGCTACACATGGGTCTGGTTAGGTTTATTAGCTTGGGTACAGCATTGTAGGAACAAGGCTACATGACTCCAAGGGCAGCTCTGGTCCAGAAGACAGTTTATCTGCTGCTTTGCAGAATGAAACCTGAACCAGCAAACCTTGCAAGTTATTTGCAGCCTATGGTTGGGTGTTCCAGCACTTTGCTTCTTAAACCAGCGCGTTGGTTAACAATCTCTGTGGAATTGGCTTCTGCCCCTAGGGGTTGTTAACATGGTTCTGATGTTCTAGACCAAAACTATATCCATATGCTTGCTGCATCTGCCAGCAGCTCAAATCACAGCACTGGGAGGTAGCAAAGGGGTGGTGGTGGTTATGCAGCAGTAGGTTCTTGCATAACGCTGCCATGGGCTCTGGGAAAGTTGATTCCTCAAGTATTTCACTGGATGAACTTTCTGAGCCCGTGTGGATCTGGCGCTGAGTCTTGGTTTTTAGAGATCCAGAGTGCCTCGGAGCACAGTGAAGGGAAATCAAAACAGCTTTTTCAGAAGCTAGCTTGAATGCAGCAGACCAATATTTAAACAATGTTAAGAAGCCCTGCTGCACATAGGTGAAGTCTAGGCAGGGGCTTCTTTAGGGGGTGCTTATCGTGCTTCCTAACATCTCCAGTAATGCTTCTGCTTTTGTAGTTAGGGGAAGAACCTAGGTACTCCAAGCCTGACAGAGCTGACTGGGGGACTGCACTATGGTACTGATAGTACCTAAAAGCTGTCCAACAGTCTTCACAGTTTTAAAACAATTCCCAGTGTTAGAAGAGGAGAGGGGTGAGAACTTGAAAACCTGTTAGAAGTGAATGTCTTCACTCCAAACTGAACATTTCTTGCCCTTAAACTTTGCTTATGTAAATTTACCCCTTCTACCTGCATGCATGGTGTTTGGGGAAGGAAGAAAAAGTCTTCTAATCATAGTTTGCTTCACATTCAGGTCACTTTCAACCAGTGACGTCTTCAGTATTTTTTTGGTTGTGTTTATGTTGGCTTGTGTTTATGTAGAATAAAGTTTTTTTTTTTTCTAGTGCTCTCACTTCCAGTTAGTTTTATGTGAGCCCATGCTGAAATGAAGGAAAACAAAATAATAGGAAGTTGGTCTGGTTTCCTGTAGGAAACCAATGAAGATGAAATTGGTTCTTGGAATGAACCCACGGTAGTCTGGGAAATACTGTCAGAGAAGACGTTTTTCTGAATCATAAATAGTGAGGATTATGACTCATAAAGTAGGTCACTGAGAGGCTGATCTGATCTTGTGCATGGGAGAAAGTGAGAGAAGGCTGAAACTTACTCATGATTAAAAACACTAAACTTAACAGAATGATATCATCAGTAGGAACAAATTATCCAGTGTGCATTCCTGTCTGTTTTGATGAGGAATGGGGATTAGCTATCCGTACTGTAACTTCCGCACTGGGTGTTCAGAAAACAGTAGCACATTCACTTCGTAGCTACTAAATAGGCAACTTAGCCTCATGTTCTCCATCCAGTCTTTGTATGTCTTGCTGCTCTCGCTTTTGGTGCTTTGGGAATCCACTGTGCTAATCATGATTTGCTTTCATTGAAGTTTTGTTGGAATAATTGTTCACAGTGTATTGACTCTAAATAATAACAGATTATTGTGCATAGGTAGCATGCAGATGGCTGAATCTAAATAGTTACCAAAACTCTGCTTGTATCCATCTGTTAAATGCCTTCAAGTTCAATTATCCAAATGCTAGGTTGGCTAAAAAGTCCTTTCTTCATAGTGCTTCAGTAGATGCACACAGATGTAAACTTGAAACTGTTTTTCTCTAAAGGACAAGGATTCTGCCACTGCTGACTATGCTGTAAGATTTGTGCTTTGAGTTGTGTTGTACTGGTGGACTTTTGCTTTCAGCACTTTAAACTGCACTGAGCAGTTACATATAGGAATGAAGAAACGACTCCAGTTTTGGTGCTGTTGTTATCCCAGTAGCTATGTATTAAATAGTCTAGTCCCATGGGTCTGTAGTGCAGATAGCCACAACTGTTCCATTTACTTTTTTAAACTGCTTTGAGTTAGCAACCTGGATTTTGCCTACTTACTGTTGGGGTTTGTTGGTAGAAATTTCATAGCAAATGTGTTTTATGAGATGAAAACAAGTTGGCTTTTCTGTGGTAGGTGTTCCTTGCACATGCAGCATTGAAGGGCAGTATCTTACTTGCACCTAACTATGTTTAAAAAGTCAGTTAATGCTCTATTCTTTACCTGGCAAGATGTGTACAAGTTTACTTTCTTCATCTTTAGTCTACATTCTGCTCAGTTTTAATTAGTTTTAATTCATTGTAAACATATGGGTGCTAGGAGATGTGCAGGAATTAATTTTCAGCTCACAGTAGTGGGGTTGGATGGAATGGGAGTTGGGATGGACTGTTCCTGAGCATGGAAGAGGAGATCTTAGAAAATCACTGAGCTCCCCTAGATCCCTCTTCTTTTGAGGGCTGTATCCAATGGTATCGTACCAAGCAGATCCCTGAACAGTCCAAAATTTGCTCTTCTGAAGTCGAGGATTGTCATCCTGCTTTGTGTCTTGCACCCTCCTGTCAGGATCAATGAACTCCACAGTCTCAGACACTGCAGCCAAGGATGCCAGGATGCCCTAGCTAGTTCTTCCATGTCTGTAAGAATCAGGTCTTTATAGCATTTCCCCTTGTTGGTTATTCAGTCATGTATGTCAGGAACTTATTAATGCACTCAGGAAACCTCTTGGATTGCTTGTGCCCTGCTGCGTTATTCCTACAGCAGATACAAGGATGGTGAAAGTCCTCCATGAGGACCAAAGCCTATGAATGTAAAGTTTCTTCTAGTTAGCTGAAGAAGGCCTTCCTACTACATGTTGTAAAGCCTGCTTGTGTACCTGGACTGCTCCTGGCTTGAGGAACCTTATGGAAGACAGGGCTTCCTCCTTACTTCCCACCACACTCTTACAGGTTCCATTTTCCTGCAGTTGTAACAGTGCTTTTGAACACTGCTGGGAGCATGTGGTGCTGTGTTACTTTATGGTGAGGAAGGCTGTGTTTGGGACACAGCCTCGAAGCTAGCATCCTTCTGTTCAGGGTACACTTGTATCAAATACTTAGAAATATTGTTGTCTCTCTCCCGCAGGTTTTATCATAGATACTAGGGGGACGGTTTGGTTTCCTCAACCACTTTATATTCATTTAATTAAATGGTTGAAAATAATTTGAGAAAAATCAATGTAGGAGAGGATGGTGTTACTCTGAGGCAGTCTCATGAAGATGCTGCTTCCACAGTGTGTCTGGTGAGTACTTAGCTATGAGGAAGGTCAAGGCACAACTTTAAATAACATAGCCCAGAAGTAAGGCAGAACTGAGAACCAAAGTCTCCTGATTCCATTCTGTGATGCTTTCAGGATCTGTAGCCAGGTTGGGAGAACTTGCATTCTGTATAGAACAGCTCTTTGCTAGGACCCTTATTTTGAAAATCCTTAAACTTGGTTTGGCTTAGCTTTAACCATTTCAGTAACATTGCACTAAAGTAACTTTAAGTTAGGCATTGCCTATTTGGTAGATTAGTTCTGAAAATACTTTTTTTTTTTTTTTTTTTTTTTTTTTTTTTCTGGAGAAATGCTGTTTTAGTATTGTAGTCTGTTAAACAGAAATGTTCCTTGCTAGTTTGTAGGGTGGATTTTTATTACCAATCAATACCAATCAGTAATATTAATGCCACTTGTGTGCTCATATTCCAACTGTATATTGAGGCAAATAGTTCTAGTTCTGCAGTGCTGACTTGTGGCAAAAGTTGCTTTTTAGTTTGCAGTCTCACCTGTGTGAAATTGCAGGCCAGGTAACTCAAGGAACTGATGGCAATTTTTCTAAAATCCTGCGTTAGTAACAAGGCTTAAATTGTGCATTACATTTTGCATAATGAATGTTTTGTATACTGTACCTCATGGTTCTTACTGTTCAGTATACCATGTTCTGCTGTAGTTTTATTGCGTAGGTTTTGTTATAAATGTCACAGAAGCTCACAGCTGCTTGGAAAACAAATGGAATTTTTGCATTTTATAAAACAAGTAGTTTGCCTGTTCTGTGTAACAAGATCCAGTCTACCTAATTGAAAAGAATATTAGCAGCACTCTTTTGTAGAGATGTAATACTTATTCATAGGCAAAAGTAGGCCTAATGTACCTTAATTTTATGGAGTTGAAGAATTTTATAGTTATGCTTTATAGAATATTTTATTGTCTCAAGATGATATCAAATTGCTCCTAATTTAGCATGTATGGCCGTTCATGTTATTAGCCAAGAAGTTAGTTCCCCGACCTGATTTGTGGTATGACAAGGCTATAAATAGAGAACCCTTGGCCCCCGGGTACTTCTGCTTAGGATTGCCCCGTGCAGCCCTCTAGCACCATGCTCTGTGGCATGCTTGGGTACATGTCCATCTCCTGTCACCTGTTCGTTGGTCGTGGCAGCTTATCACACCAGCCTCACAAACACAGCCTTGCATGAAAATTGTTACGCAAAAGAGCAAATTCCGTGCTTTTACACTGCCTCAAGTGATGGTGTCTTGGTTATTAGCCAGGGCAATTAGTATCTCTGCTGTAAATACAGAGGAATAAGAATTGGCTGGGCTACTTTCTGTCCCCCAGAATGCTTTATGGCGTTTGCTGATGCTGGTAGATACCAAGGATATGATCCTGTCAAGTGCTGAGCAATCTTAATGTAGCTCAGCACACCCTATAACCACTTTAACTTGAGGCTGCTGGAATTACTCGGGTGTTTTCCTGAGCTCTGTCCGGGATGCTGTGTCCTTGTGGGATGAAGTTGTAGTGCACCAGAGGGCAGAATAAGCCTCCTGAGTGCTGCTTACTAACGCTTGCATGCAGTGTTCTGTGTGTAGCTTGCAAACTCCTTAAGCAATCTGACTCCTTTTAAGCAATCAAATTTTAGCTAGTTTTACACTTGAATTATTGTGTGATTTTTTTTTTTAATGTAATACTTACATTACCTGTTCAAACAGATTTTGTGTTTAGCATAGAAAGAAAGGCAATTCCAGTAATAAGTAACAATTGCCATTTTGTATGGTTCTTCATTTGACCCACTAAATATTTATGGCACTTCACACGGTCTTTGTAATTGTGGCCTGTATGGTCAGACTAAATAGATCTAAACCAAAATGTTTAGTAGCTTAGCGCGACTATTAATTTTATTAAGCAGATTAACTTTAATAGCTAAATACAGGCATTATGGCTGCGAATACATGAAAAGAACAATGGAATAACACGCCTGGTGTTACTAGTATGTATTAGAGTTATTAGCAAATATAAGCGTTAACAAATAGCTCCCCAAACCAAGTACTCTTTATGTCAATACCAATGAGAAAATTAGGGCATTAGGTTTATGGGCATGTTTTAACACCACAGAATATCTCATGACTGCTGTGTGTTAGTATTGTCTCTGTGCCCTCCTGTTCTACCTCTCTTGCTTTCTCCTTACCTGCCCCTTCCCTCAACAAAAATCTTCTCCCTGCTCATGCTCCCAGGGAATATTACCCCCCCCCCCCCCCCTTTCTCTAGAAAACAGCATGAATTTGTATGCTTTTTTGGTGGTTTCTATGATAACTTGTTAGGGTTTTGCTTTTTTGATCTTTGCCTTTGTTTTTTCTTACGGATCACTTCCAGGGTAAATGCAAAGCACATTTTTACTAATAAGTTGCTTTCTCTTTTTTTTTTTTTTTTTTTTTTTTTACATGATACATGTAAATAATCATGTTTTTTTGAAAAAACTAAAAAGTATTTCAGATTTTAATCAGATGTCAAAAAGACCAGACTGAGGACTTTTCCACATGGCTTGGAAATTAAATAGCACAATGTCATGGTTCTGTAACTGAAGATTATAGATTTCTTTCAGGTTTCTTTGTGGCTTCAGTGCGTGTCTCTTGCAAATGCAAGTAAGGGACATTTTTTAACTGCTGTTCCTGTGTTGTGCAGTTGCATACAAAGCAGGCTGAACCCTGTGATGAATGAAGTGGTGTTTATCTTTGTGACCCTGATGACGGATAAAGTACCAGCTCCTTCATCTCCTGCTTTGTGTGTGGTTTCTGCTTTAAGGCTCCGTAATTTGACTTCCTGACTGACTTCTGAATTTTGAATCTGGTGTAGTAGCAGGGGGCTGCAGTGGAATCCATGTTCATTCGGTGCTGTGGCCCTGATTAGGTCTAGGTAGCTGTTGTTGAAATCAAGCCCTCAATTAGCTCTGCTGCTACATAAGTAAACTTAAAAAAAAAAAAAAAAAAAAAAAAAGCTTCAAAACAAATTTCAGAATTGGAATCATGTTTAAGGACATAAATGATGTTAAACTGAATGGTTAATAAATATATGTTCATATAATTTGTGCACCTCTCCTTGAATTGTAGCACTTTCTAAGTGCGAAAATAATTGCTGAACTGATTTCTGAATCTGGGGATGAGCAGGGAGAAGTGATGAAAAGGTCCTTGATAGTTTTTCCTCCAACAGCTGCTGTAGGGGAAGAGAAAGCTGGTGGAAAGGGAAGGCAAACACTTGTGGCATTCATGCAGTTGTATTTTTTCTGTCAAATAGATGGCAGCAGAGTGTTGTATACAATAGGGCAGCCACATCGTGTAATGGGAATGAAAGAGGAATGACACTTCAAGCTGACTTGTATCAACTGCAGCCTTGAACAACTTGTAGTTAGGCATAAAATAGGAAAGAAAGCTACTATTGATAATGCGAGCGCAAAGAGGATGAAGAAGGGTATGAGATGCTATAAAGTACTGAATTTCTGGAATAGTCCCAGGTGGCAAAACTTAATCTTTTAAGGTATGTCATCCACTCATGCAACATGATTGAAATCAGCTAACATAATATGCATGTCAAAATAAAGAGACAGAAAGAAAAAGAAAGTATTCACAAGTTGCAACTGAAAGTAATATACAGCTGCCTTGGGGTACTGTAGGAATTGGCCAGAATGCCTATTTTTTAGTTAAGCAAGTTAGAGAAAGGAAATGTCAGTCCTCAGTCAGGCGAGCATTCTTTGGTAACGTTTGCTCAAATGTCAGCTTTTTTTTTTTTTTTTTTTTTTGAAAGAGCTGCAGTCTGTTATGCCCTGATCCCCCAAATTAGATTTGCTGTTAAAATGAGCCAAGGTGCAGATCTGTCTCTAGAAGTGTTTGATTAATAATAGCTGTACAATGCTTGACTTAATATTTATTATGTACGAAATAAATGGCTGCAAAACACGGTCATCTAGGTATTAAAGAGGCTTTTGTATGCTTGTCTGCTTCTAAAATTTTGTAGTAGGGCTTTCTCAAGATAGAGGTAGAATTGTCTATATTGAAGGCTTAGACTTTGATGTCAGTGATTGTTCAAGACCTGGGATTTTAAGATCTTGTAGAAGAATAGAAGCCTTAAAAATGAATATTATAGTGTGACTGGAGTAGTCTAGAGATTATGTCAAGGCTGGAAAAGCCAAGATAGGGTGCTGTCTTAGTCATAAAGCACTTTATTTCTGATATGGCTGTGTGAGTGCTACCATCCTGTGTAAGCATAGCTTCAGTGTTTATTTTTCTGATGTACCTCATTAAAGTTTTACTTTCTATAAGCAGATGCTTTTGTAACCAAATTGACTGAAAAGCTGTTATAACAACAGCTTGGTGATACCTGGCAGGTTTCTATTGATAACTAATGTTTCTTTTTTCTCATACTTGGTGTTTTAGCGATCCGTTCACCTCCTTCAGCAGGCTAATATGAAAAAACAACCTATAGCATAATTTATTTCTAAGAAGTTGGAAGAAAAGCATTTAATTCACTTTGAAGTGTATCAGCTAAAGCTAGCTGCTACAGCATACTGAGATCAGAGGGTAATGCAGGTTTACGGAAGTGTAGGTGACTTTTGGTATCGTTCATTCTCCATAGTTTTATTATACATAGAATAGCTTTGATTTCTGGAGTTTATTCATGATGATTAAATTGTTGTTCATGCAGCTGTAGAGTAAGTCTGCATGTGTTTTGGGCTTTTTCTTTTGTTTTTTTTCTTTAAAATTGAAGTGCTTTGACAATTCTAAGAAACTGTTGATTATGTGCAATTATATGCTATGCCTGTTATTTGAACGTTAAGCACTGCTGTTACAGAATACATGTGATTTTATTTAGATGAGTAATAACATGAAGCTACCTTAATGCATTTACTCTTGTTAAGTATCAAATTAATTTGTTATATCACATTTTAAAATCCTTATTGTGCCTCGTAGCACACTTCAATTGTTGTACATTAAATTATTGGAATTAAAAATATACTTGTTCTTATATATTTAGAAACCATTAACTAAGTTGCATTGTAAATGAAATTCTGTGAAATACCTGTGAATACATGATAGTACATGTATTGCGTTGGTTATTCAGATAAACTAGGTTGGAAAAACAGATGTTATATTTTTAAAATAAGCAGTTCCGAAGTTTGTTCCCCAGTTCTTCTTGGGGCTAAGTGCTGCAGGATCCTATTTAAGCAAAACACCATTGAAATGAGTGCTTGGGGGGGGGGGGGGGGTTGGTGTCTCTTGCCTCCTTTCCATTGAGGTAGGGATGTTAGCTTGAATGACATCATTTAATTTTCTCAATTTCTGAAATGATGTATTTGCATAACAAAGCAGTATTTTTTCCCTTTAGGATCATTAGTACTGCTGGGGTGTATGTGTGCGTGCATGTTTCTGTTCTTCTTGCTGAGTAATGCTAGATTTGTTCTTTGTTCTGTGTAAGCTTGGCTTTGTGGTTTATGCAGTTTTAAAAACGTATGTTCATCCTCTCAGCTTCCCTCATCAGTGGAAGAAATGCAATGTGCATCTTAAAGCTACTTGGTGTGTTTTATGGGCATGCACAACGAAATAAACTATTTTGTTGTAGAAATGGTTTGGCTTTTTTACAGCATAAAGCAGCACAGAGAACGTAAAGCACACAGTGATTTTGTTAAAGAATTGTTGCAGTGAGATGTACACACTTAAAATCACAGAACCTATGATTAAGAAATTCTGTGTGGTCAGTAATGACAGCGTGCATTTACATTAGGAGGGATTAATTTCACTGTTACTGCAGTCTGTGGACACAAGTTTCTATTTTTCCTGTAACATTTTGGAAATTGAAGATGAAACAATTTATATTCTTTAACTGAAATGAAACTTCTTGTTGCTTCACGAGTTTCAGTAAATTTTGGGAATGTTAAGAACAGACATCGTTGTTCAACATAGTGATGTTTTAAAACAAAGGCAAAAAGTAAATTGTCATTTTGGGATGTTTAGGATCATTTACATCCTCCTGTTTTTAGCAAAATTCTATACAGATTCCCTCAAGGTCCTTGCTTTTTAACTGTTTCTCTTCCATAAATTTGATAACTGTTTACTTCATGTGTGTTTACTTTGTAAACAGTGTCCACTTGGTATTTATTCATAGTCTGTCCAAATCAGGAATCAGATTGTTTAGTGTTGCTACAGTTATATTTTATTCTGATGCTGCTGTGTTACGCTTTAGCAGACGGAAAAACATCATTCAGGAAATGGATTGGTTCTCCTCAGAAATGAAGAACTATGTATTAGGAACACTTGGATCTGGGGAAAATCTTGATCAATGTTTGTGCCCTAATGTGCAGCTTGTTTTGCCAGAGGAGTTAGGTGTTTTTCTGAACAATAAGCTATCACGCAAAATACCTCTTTAAACTCATTGTGTTAAGAACTCTTCAACTTCTTTTAGTTTTTTCTTTGACATTTTTTGATGTATAGCTGTATCGAGCATCTTTGGCAACAGACTGACTCCAGAGTGTAATTAGCAAAAGGAGGAGCAGTCTGGTGGCTTTTCTTGCTATACAGCTATCCATACTAGCTTTCCATTACTTTATTTTTTCATTAAGCATTTACTGAATATATTGACTTGAATAATTGCATTGTGAATGCCTAAACTGCATTTTTGCTATAACTGTGATGCAAAGAAATAGCATTTTAATTTTAGCCAGACATTCTTGCATAATGTTGCTTCGTGGTGATGCAATTTCACTGGCATAGCATCAGAACAAAGAACACAGCATCAAACAGGAATATAAAAACAAATTAAAGGATGCTATAAGTTTGAAGCATTGCTTTAAAGATTTTAATATGCTTAATATTCTAGATTTTTAAAAGCTTTTTCTGTGTTTATGTAATAAGTGAGTTCTGTGGAGCATTTCTAATTTTATGCTGGTGTAATACTTTCTTCCTTTGACTTGTCTCTAAAACTGCATTGTGGCAAAGAACATCCTCTAGAAATGATGTATTTTAATTACAAGGCATATATATGCGACCTATGTATTTAGTTAGCTGGGTAGTAAAATTTAATTGCAAAGCTTGAAGAAAAAAAAAAGTTCCTGAAAACACTGTATACATTCAGCACACTGAGTGTATGGAGCTAGTAAAAGATTGTTTACTAAAACCATGTTATCTAAAATACCAATTCCACCAAAAATAGACTAAGAATTGCATTGAGTAGAGGATAATATAAGATGCTAATTATTTATGATACTGATCTCTTCTACACTGTAATCTCTTCAATGTATAAACTTCAATTATAGTAGCAGTTCTTGTCAGTTTTATCTGAAATAAAATGGTATATAATTCTTCCTGCTGATTTCAAAAAGTCCAACTTAATTGAAACAATATGGTATGTAAATAGCTGATAAACGAGAATTCTTTCCAAATGTACTATGCAATTCTGTAACAAAAAAAAAAAAAACAAACAAAAAAACAAAACAAAACAAAAAAAAACCATCACCTTTCAGGTCTTTTGGAAAAGTAGATTTTTTTCTGAAGGTGGTGGCAGTAATTCTACTTGAAAGAGAATAGAGGTAATTGATTTGTCATGAGGTATGATCCAAAGGCCACTGAAGTCAATGGAGGGGACTCTGTGTACAGTGCTTGGGAGTATTTCTAACTTGTGTTTTTTTTTGTTACTGCTCTGTTCTGTGCCTAATACTTTGGTTTTGTTCAGATGCTAGTATTTCTAGGTAGTGTGAATTTTTCTCTTGTCAAATTTAGATGCTTCAGTATTGTTATTTAATGTATGAAAATAGCAAGTATTTACATGCTACAATGTTACTATATTTGCTGCAATATTTTTATTAAATAGCTTGGTGATGAGAAATATGCATTAGGAAGTTGGACTCTAAACACTGGATGCTAAGTAAGATTTAAAACAATGCCATACAAGTCAGATGAAGACCAAAACTTCAGGTAGTTTTTGAGAATTGCATACTGTTAACCTTGTTTAAATTGTATGAGTACTCTATTACTTAGAATTCATTGCCTTATATTTGTGGTTAAGGTGCTGAACTAGAATTCCTCTATAAATATTAGTGTAGGGTATTCTTTATTTATACTAAAAAAAATCAAAGCAAATGAATTGAACTTTCTTTTCAGTGCTTCAACTTAAAATAAATAATTGGAAATCTGATGATTAGCATCAAGTCATGTTGAAGACAAAATTTCACAATAATGACATGCAACTGATCAATATAAATAACTTATGATAGTGTCAGTGTATATTTAGTAATCTAAGAACAGTAATACTTTTGCAATTTAATGGTTGAAAATGCATGTAACACTATCTAACATGAAAACCTGTCCTCATTCAAAGGGTGATTTTGCCATTGATTCTGAGGTTCCATATTAAAGTTGAATTATTTTTTTTTAATCCAAGAATGCTTTGCTTTAAAACAAAAGAGTAGGTGGGAGGGGAAGCAAAGAAAGTTTAATATGGTGAGACCCGAAGGAAAAGAAAAAAAAATAAAAAAAAATTGTCTGCTATATATTATCCTTTCTGTCAGCACGTATAGATTAAAGTTGACTTCTGTAAGCAAATGTTAACTCTTTTCTTTTTTTTTGGGGGGGGGGGGGGGGTATCTTTCTTAATGACATGTTATGTATGCATATTTACTGTTAGATGTTAACATGTTCACAATGTGTACTGTTAATAAAGCAAAACATGTGGCTTTCTAATGCCATGGAGTATAAATAATTTGAAGACTTAAACGTCACTAGAACAATATCTTGAAAACATAATTACGTTTTAAGACAAACAGGTAATTGAACCTTAATTTAGATGTAGCTTAAGTTTTAATTTATTTTTATTTTTTTGTTTTTTGTTTTTTGTTTTTAAAGTCGACAGGCACTTTTGTAGGGTGTGGAAGGATGAACGCTTAATATTAAATTCCTAAAGAAGAACTGTTTCCGTATTATAATTAAATGTTACGAATAAAGACTTTTCAAATGTTTTCAAGTGGCTTTCATTCACTATATCTATGAGTTTGAAAAGAACTTCCCAAGGTGTATGTGCATGTGTAGAAACCTGGCTATCACTAGAAATTTGCTTAGGTGTGCCATTCAGTTCATTTGTGTGCTCATCTCTACCTGTTGTGTAGACTATACTGCAAGACTGTCAGCACAGAAGATATTTCTTCTTGTGTCTTCTAAGCTCTGGGAGAGCTCTGGTGTGGCTTATGGCTCTTGGACTGCAGTATGTGATAATAGAGAGGGCTTTAAATGAAGCAGTTGATAAGTAACGATATTTTTGGTCTACTTCCACTAGTGTACTGTTAGATACCTTACTTCAGACTAAGCTTTCTAACATGATTTTTGGTTTTACTTGGACTGCTGTTTGTACAGCATTTTTATTGTATGTCCTTGAACATGAGTTAGTGGTTTTTTTGCTTAGCGTTCAGCCTATGTAAGGTATTTTGTACAACACAATTAGATTTGTATCCAATCAAACTATACTTGTTAAATTAATATAATTTTTCCTTATGCTATAAAATTGTAGTTAAATGTTTGATACCAATGTGGGTGGGTGTATGTTTAAAATGAAGCACCGTTTATTTGTAGGCATAGCCTGTAAATGCAAAGGCGCACTTAAGTACAACCTCTAAATGCAAATCTAAACAGCATAGATCTTTCTGACAGTCTGTACTGGCCTATCTGTACTTTGTTTCTTTAGTAAGATATTTTTTAGTACATGTAATAACATACTTGTACATTGTCATATAACATTTAGAACCTGTTTTAAAAAATTTTGCTTAAGAAATTGTGATTAAAAATGAGATGGTAATAGGGAAATAGTTATTTTGTAAATGACTAATTTAAAGGATTTATGTAAAATGAAAGATCTGTAGAGTTCTAGTCTCTGTATTTCTCTTACCATAGAAACATATTGAAATTATGATTAAAATAGTGTTGTAAAGTGATAAATTGCTTTCCTGACAGACAGTGAAATCTGGAGGGTGTACTATATGCATTGTTCTTTTTATAACTATTAGATGTATGTTATCTCAATTTCTGTTTTCCTTCTCCCTGTTTTTTATAACAGTGTGTGGGAAACTTTTATAAAAGATGCGTGGAATTACTGACAGAGCAGAAAAGAGTGCTCTAATTGTTTATTAAATTTAGTTACTACACTATGCACATTCAACTGCATTGCTATAATGTTTAGTTGCATTGTACGGCACAGATGAATTACTTGGAATGCTATCAAAGCTATTTTTTATGCATTAATAATGCTAAAGATTCCAAGTATTTGTCGTGTCATGAGCTAAATGTAATGATAATAGTACAAGTGTAGTAGATTGGGTGTTGCATTACTATTAAAACTTACCAAGTTAAAAGTACAAAAGCCAGACTGAATGAATTAGTCTTTCATCTTTTTTTTTCCTCTTCTTCTGTCACTTTTTGATTTAAGTTTTCTTTTCTTTTTTGTTAGATGGGTGGTAAGCATGGAGAGTATGTGAAAATGTTACACTTTGGAACTGATTTAAAAGACTTTGACTAGAACCATCTGTTCCCACCTCCTAATCTTCAAGCTCTTGAAAAATAGGCCAAACCTTATCCCAGGGGGTCCAGTGCATACAACTATCTTCAACAATAATAAGATGCAAAAATCCAAAATACACAGATACCAAAAGCTCAGTGATCTGTAGCAACCTACTCTTACTTCTGGGTACTTTTTTGCAGGTCTGGCTTTCTTAGGTGGGAAGGGGAATATAGGATACATATGGGGAAATGGGGGGAGCTACCTATTTGTCTCCATGTTAAACAGTATGATACTAGCACAATGAAACTTGAAAAAGAAACATCATCACCTTTCCTGCCTACTATGTGCACATGTTTCCACTTTGACAGAGGAACTGATTTTCTATATACTCTCTGCCCTCAAACTGTGTTACCTTGTCCTGGAAAAATGTTCCATTATTTCTTTTTAGGACTAAAAGTGAGTCTGAACCTCACCTTTTAAAATTAATAAAATAAAATAAAATTAATGGATGCACAGTAATTTGTGACTCATCATAAATACACATCCATGTAGTATGCAAAAGCTGAAGCTGGCCTCATTCTCACCAATAAATGCAGTTATGCTGTGACTACATTCACCCTGAGATCTCTCTTTTTGTATGAAGTCCACTCTGAGAATGTGTTGTTTACTAATGGCATATCTGGGCTTTATCCCAGGTGCTGGAGACATGATCCTCACCTTTCACAACATGAGCTCCACAGCAGCTGTGTACCCACAGTTCAGAGGGTTATGATTTCCAAATGCAGGTCTTAGCAGGAGTCAGATCTTAAGCTGTAGTATTTCCTTCTGGAAGAAAACGATTCTCCAGGCAACTTTCCGAACCAAATTTCTGTATTAAACTGTTTGAAAATGAATGATATTGTGCACCCCTGTCAAACCTGAAGAAAGGTAGCTGTTGGCTAGTGTGGCCCCCTGATCAAGAAAGTCAAAATTTTACCTGCATAGGTGCCTACATGGAGGGAAAGCAGGGAAGAGAGGCTGTTTGTTTGCTGTATATTAAATACTTTGGATACTATAGGTGCCACAGAGAAATCTTTTTTTAACCATACTAACATTGTTATAGAAGACAATGGAATTATTTTACTCTATGTTTCTCAGGTGTTGCTCAGAAAAGAGAGATCTCCAGCATACAGAAATGTGTGCTGTGGAACTGGTGTTGGTACCTGACTAGATTGCTTCAGTCCCATCTAGGACTTGTAACACAGCCTTTATGCCCTAATGCTACTGCTATTTTGGTTTCAAATTTTTTTTAAAAAAAGTATTACCATGGAGTGTTTTAGGAATGGTATTTTTCTGTTTTTTTTTTTTTATTATTATTATTATTATTTTTTATTTTTTTATTTTTTTATTTTATGTTATACATAAAGATGAAAACAAAGCTGGCGGCAAACCAGTTCTAACCTATTCTAACTGCTGTACCTAAGATGCTGCTGTTCCTTGAGCTAGCTCATTTAAAAAAAAAAAAAAAAAAGCAAAAAAAAAAAAAGCAAAAAAAAAAAGCAGAGTATCCATCTGCTTCTGTCAGAATTGTCTTTATTTCCACAGTGAAAAATGGCAGCGCATAACCACATCGACTAGTAGGAGGATGTGTTGGTTGTCCATTGGAAGTGTGCTGCTAATATAAATTTCAAGTTACATGCAGCAAGTACTGTAGCTCCTCAGTGTTACTGCCTTTCCTGCAAGGTCTGCTGTTGTGGCAACTGACGTGCATGGCCATGGGTGTTCTACATGAAGTGAAGAAAGCAACAGCTTTCATTTTCTGGCTTCCTACTTCAAAGCAAAGAGCTGTAACATAGCAATTCAAAGATAAGCAATTCTCAGAACTGCTTACGTTTCCCTAGCAGAATGTATGTGTTGTAGTCATTTAGTAGTAGTATTGCCTGGGTCACTTCATACTTGCATATTCTAATGACTAGGTTATGTTTATAAAACTGCTTTGGAAAAATAAATTCTTTAGTTTTGTTTTTAAGTGTTGTGTTCTGTGGGAATAATTCAGACTTCACGATGTGATAACTGTTTTTACTTTGTCAGGCACTATTATTAGCATGCTCCAGACATGACATGATTGTAAGCTAAGCTAATGGAGGTGGCTGATTTTTTTTGTTGTTGTTGTTTGAAAAACACACATTGGATTTTTTTTTTTAGTTGTTCTTTTATGTTGACTTTCTTTTTGCCTAAGACAACAGGGTACTTTGTCATTTCTTTTGCAGGTGCATATAGCACTTGATGTATCCAGTTAAATCAGCACTTCACTTAATGTTTCTTACCATAGCCAGAACGTGATCCTTTGATAGGAGGAAGAAAACATGATTTCTCCCATCTCCTCTTCCTGCAGGGGCAGTTTCTGTAGGGGAACTGAAATACGTTGCTTGGATAGAAAGCAAGGCAGTAATTTCATTAAATGCACCAAAAAGTGAATGTTCACACTGTTTTGTTCAGTGTACCAATAGTAATGGCTAATTCAGGTAGTCAAGATGATAGTGACTCCTTTCAGGATCAGAAGCATAGGCACAAGGATAGTGGTTACAGCTGTAAACATCTCTAATGCAGATATTGCTTTAGATGTTTGTACTGAGGGATATTATTTCCATTGTATCTTTGACTAATGTACTAACTAGTGTGCTCTTCAGAAGGAGCTGCTGGTCCCTGTGTTTTAATTATATAATGTTTGGCTATATATGAATCCTATCAAACCCACAAATTACGTCTGTTAGAAACAACGACCGACAAAGCTTAGTGTAACATTGATATTGCAGATTTTGGGAGCTAGTACGTTTCGCTTCCAGTTCTCCTTTTGGTCTAGTGAACTGTTAGGATGTGGGATGGTTCTGTAACTCAGTTTGTCACAATTTATTTCAGGATGTTTTTTGTAGATATATTTTTATTTCAGACTTGAAGTATTTTAAATAAGTGATGATAGCAACATTTTAACACAAAATTATTATTTGGATAATTTTATTTAAAAAAAATTGGAACAGGTATGTTTTCCCAACTTGCTCATCATGATAGCCAGTTAGACTGAGGCTTTTCAGAAGAGCAGGATTGTGCCAGTGTTCGTAATAGTTATTCATTGTTACAGTGTACCCAAGGTTGCAATATTCTTGAAAGAAGAAATAAAAATTACTTTTTCTTTTTTTACTATGGAAATGAAGTAATTACAATACACATTTAAGTATTTTTAAGTATTAGACATGTGTAATAATGCAGTTCTCTAGACCTTCTGTGACCCTGTTGGTTTCTTACAGTTAAATAACAGTAAGTATATTAGATACCATATGTAATTTCATCAGTATGCATTAAAAGTAGATAGTGATTGCTAAACTTTTTCTTGGTCTTTTGTACAATAAAACAGGAAACAATTTGGTTGGCGACATAGAGGTGGAATGCAGTACGAAAATGAAATAAGATAAAACTCCCTATGGAGAAGCAGTCTGCATGTTACACCCTGAAGGGATGAATGCTGATACTGTGCACGAAGGGCTTCTTTAGAGTCTTGGAATTTCTAAATATTTATTATGGCAGTATAAAATGGTTGAATTACATAATGTGTTGCTGTTTCCTGCTTTCTATATCCTGAAAATACTTGATAATCTTAAGCTTAAATACTTCTTGTAGTTGCATTAGAGTTCTGCAGATAGGAGCCGTGAAATAATCAACATTTTTGAAAAAAATTTAAGAGTGAAAGGGTGATTAGAAGGGCGCATATTCTAACGGTTAAAGTACTAGGCTAAAAGTAGGAGTCCAGGGTTTTAACTCTTCTCTCACCAATGACTGTAGGGAAGTGAAGGCAGCCTTAAGTTCTGATATGTGGAATGGTGCGATGCTCACTTGTTACAATCTTTGCAATTCATTGTGTGAAGTCCTGTATAATTCTATTGTGATTTATTTAGACAGCCGATTTGTTTTGAAGATTTATGATGCAAACAGATGCACCAAAAATTGTTTTCATCTATAAAAACTTCTTCAGGCTTTGAAGAACAGAGCCTCTGTTCTTTTACTTTTCTGTCTCGGAGAATCTTTGAGTATTACTTTTCTTGTTGTTCATCAGCAGCAATGTTACGGTAAAGTACAGATGTCAAGCTGTTCACAAAACTGAACAAAAGGCACACCGGAACAACGTATATGCAGTTATTGAGTTACTAGACCTGATATGTTATGCTGGTTTTACCTTGATGTTAATATATTTACTTAAAGCTTAAAATGTATTGGAGATGGTTGAATTGTTAGCAGAGAAAAAGGGGGAGGAGAATTCTGTCACAAGTAACAGAGGATTTCAGTATTCTGAGTAACTTGAAGGGGAAAAACACAGAGTTGTTTTCAGAGTTGAAAAAAATGATATTTATTAAAGATCTGCATCTGTAGTTAAAAATTTTTGGATGTACTGTGTGCACATCTTTAAGTAGCCATGTCATGGTCTAAAATTGAAGTTTAAAAAGGCAAGGAATAAATGTGTCTTTAACAAGATCCCACTTGGTTTCATATTGTGCCGTTGCCACCAAAACTGACTTTGTCCTCCCAGATGGAGCTCTGAAATCGCTAGAGTAAAAATCTGTTAGCTGCTTCTCAGTCTTGGTCCATCTAGGATTTAGCCCTAGTATTTTTCTGAGAGTGTGCTGCCTGCTCTGGCCGCTGATGTTATCATCGCTTTAGGGGGATAATGTGTGGAATGGTGTGACTGCAGCATGAGGTTTGGAGTGGGTAGCTGTGTATTGTCACAAGTGGGATTCAACAGATCAACGTGAGTAGATGTACACATCCTACAAGAGGAGCCACCAAGCTGGGTAATGAACTCTGGCTTTTATTCTCCTAAACTTGTGGAAGGGCTTGCGCGACATCAAGCTTCCAGATATGAATTCACACACTTCTTATTGCATACAGCTTTAAGGAAGAAAACTCAAATATTCTTAAATCTAAAGATAGATTTTAACTGAGCAATGGGAAGTTGCATTGTAGGACTGCAGAGTTGCATTGTTGTTTTGAGCATACTGTTTTGCTTTTTTGTTTGTTTGTTTTTAAGTGGTAACACAGAGCTAAGAACTACTGCAAAAAGTCACAGCTCCTGATTAGCGCCATTACCTTTGTATTAGCTATTCTTGGAAAATGGCCTGTCTCTTTGCTCCAATGACAATTCCATACTTTTTTAGACTTCTAGAGGAACAAGTTATGCATCCTCATGAGTACAAAAGCTTCTAGATTGTAGATTTTCAGGGGTTGTGACACCAAAATAAAGGTTTATGAATATAGTAGGCAAAACACTCTTAGCAATACCTTCTCAGTTGGCGTTATTAAAATGATGTGCAGGCACTTTCCCACTACTTGAGTGGGCAAACTAGAGTCCATTTTAAAAATAATGCCCCAAGTCTCTTGGGTAGAATGTGATCACTCCAGAGTTTTATGATAGACTGACAGCTATGTCTTGATGGATATTGATTCAGGCTTCCTGTTGACTCACTGTTCTCTGGCAGAAGACTAGCATGCTTGGTTTAGTTGGTGAATAGCTAACAGAAGGAAAGGGAGCTTGTTATGACTAGGTCTTGTTAATCTTGTGACTTCTCTTTTTTTACGGTGGCCAATAAAGAGCAGCACCACTCTTCACACATTTCACTGGTTACTGTGAGTCAGATATTCAGCTGGAACTGAAGAAAAGAGACTTTGATGGTATCCAACCATTAGTCTGCTGTACAAGAAACATTCATGTATTACTAAGTTGGTTCGGAAAAGCTACTCCTGGATGTCTGATAAAAAGCCAAGTCCTTTCTTAAAAATGAAATGACTAAGAACCTGATGTCAATCTACCAGGTGAAATATATACTGGCATTTATTTTTTCATGGTATCCTTTGCCATCATGCTGGGACAGTGATTCTCACAGTTTCTGTACTGATCGGCTACTGTTTACCCTTTGCCTTTTTTCAGGGAGGACTGTAGGTGATTCTGCTGAGTTTTTAATTTAAAACGTTTGAAGGAGATATGGTTCTGTAGGTCAGAATGTTTGCTTTGAGCTTGTGGACCATCAGAGACAGCGTGTGGAGAACAGTGTGCTGAGGAGTTAACTTAATGTAGCTGAACAGCTATATTTAATAAGCATCAGTAACAGCTTTGTGTCTCAGCTTCATTTCTTGAAGATGTAATTACTAAAAGCTTTCTGCGCCCCAGTGCTAACCCTTCTTTTAACTCTAAGGCACGGATTTTCTACAGTTACCCTAAACTGTAAAAACATCAAAAGTCATTTACAGCTTTTCACCAGCAAATACGAAAGCTTCATTAAAAAATTGAGTATATTTTCCTTTGTCTTTAATCAAATATAATGACCTGTTATAATCCCTTAAGATGCAAATTAGAGTACCAATTAATTATGATATTAAGACTATGGTTCTTCCCCCTGAGCTTTTCTATATTGGCTGAAGATGTTAGTACAGTTCACTTCAACTGCAAAAATCAAAACAAAACATTGTTTACTGCTCAAGGAGAAGTCTGGTATGAATAAAATACTTCTTTAGGATTAGATGAGCACATACACCTTCCTTTCATTAGAAGAAAAAAAAAAAAAGCATTTTTAGATCTTCGGCTATTACACAGATCATCAGGATACATTTTTTCTCTACAAATCAGAAGTAAGGTTACACTACTACTAATGATGTGCTACACAATTTAGTTAAGTGTTTGGCACTTTGAGTGAAACCACAATAGATGCATGGGAAAAGTAAAAACCAAGCAGACAACCAAAAAAGCCCCCAAACAAACACTCCTCTCCCTCTGCTGCCAAATTATATGTATGGGAAGAGGGAATGAAGAGAACCTCTGTGTATATAAAGGGAGATGTGGGAAATTTAAAACAATTTTATGCGTGTGATTTAAAAACAAAACATCACCTTGAGATGTACTGGTGAGTTCATTCATTAAGAAATACGGCCAAGAGGACTAGGAGAGTATCTGGCAGATATTTTGGTTCATGGCAGAAGAACAAGAACATATAAGCTTCTTAACAAGACAGAGCGATACTGAGGCATCAGCCAAAACTGTTGTGTTTAGACAAGTATGATTTTACTATTAACACAGCAGATGGAATGCTGCACTAAAACTTCCCTGTATTTAACATGCAAAGTGAAAGTTACTGATGTTCAAAGATTTTGTATGGAGGCTTTCATTTTAACACGAGTTAAAGAGTTAGTTTGCCATATAACAAAAGTTTCTTGCTTCTGCTTGGAAGTAACTGTAACTATGTCGTACAAGTACAATTAATGCTTATCTAAATAGGTAAACAGTGTTATACCTGATATTATCTGTTCACAATATATGCAAGTTATTTTTTATATTCCCCTGTCTTTCATTGCTTTTTTCTTTAAGCAGTAACTTATGTTAGTAATAGTTTTCTTCCTTTTCCCTTCCTTTTGTTTTCAGGGGATGGAGGTGTGGGAAAGGGGAAAGGGTACAACGAAGAGAAAAACAGTGTTTTTATAGCTTTTAAATCGTCCTAGCCAGTCACTGAAGTTCACGCCTCACTGAGATAAAATGAGAATGTTGGAGTGCATATTTAGCTGGTAGTAAAACGTGTGGGACAAGATCGATTTCACAGTGTGGTATCCATAGGCTGCTCCCTCAAGGATGGGTAAAAGGCGGCAGTGCCACATCTGCAGAACAGATGCAGGCAGGAGCAAAATCATGCTCCTCTTGGGAGGGCTTGGACAGCACTGGAGAGAGCATTCAGAAATGCATTTAAGGAGGTATCCTGTCCAATGAGGCAAAAATATTTTTCTCCTAGAGAAAACTGGTCAAAATGTCAATACTATTTAAAATGTTTCCTTGTTTTAGATGTATTTTTTGTACATATGTGCACATACATACTCATGCAGCTAGTCAACTTGCCTGTGCCTTACTCAAGTGGAACTGCTAACTGTGCTAGACTTTTCTCCTTGTACCATATCTTCCTGTTGATATATATGTAAAACAGAATTTAACCATTCTGGCAACCCAGTGCTCGTGCGAGTGAGCACCTCTTCTGCTTTGTAAGTACTCCTGCAGGGGCTGCTAGAATTTAGTCTATGTATAGTTTTCCTGGTATCATCAATACAGCTACTCAAAATTGTGTGGTTTTAGTCATAGTTATATTTTGTCTTGTATTTAAGACCTTAGTGTATTTGTTCTTTCCCCCAAAAAAGCTTCTCTGCAGTCTTAAGGATTAGTCATATTTTTCTTGTAATGAAGCATTTCCTTTTTTTTTTTTTTTTTTTTTTATTACAGAAATGCAGGAGCTGGAGTGTTTATAAAGCACTAGGCTGTCTCCCCATTCTCTTGCACTTGTCCCCTCATTTATGCAAAAGAATTCAGTGGTGGTGACCTTGCATGAAAATTCGGTAGGGAAGACCAATTGGCTTCTGGTTTTGAGATGTTTCAGTAATGCTTTTCTGCAGGCTATCAGATAAAACCCTAAGTTTTGTCAAACCGAGGTGATGTTCCACTCACTGTAATGGTAAAAGGAATTAATTTTTTATAAAGACTGCTAAACTCTTAACAGATGTACTATGTATAGTCTAATTTAGTTCTCCACTGCTGGAACACCTTTTTTCCATATATCATGGCATCTTTAAAAAGAACCATGTTCACAGATACACGATGATTGTTTTGTTCGACAAAAATGCTAAGAATGAAATTCTAATTTGTTGAAATGTATTTTGCCTTACTCTTCTGTGCAAAAACAGCTGTTGAGCTTTCCCCTGGTTCTCACAAACAGCTGACTGGAGACCAGTCACGAAAGTTTGTCCTTGACAGAAAAATACTGAGAGGTTTTATTGTCAGATGAAAAAAGTAACTGGCCGCAGCTCTGGTCCTAATTAAACTTTATTGAGCAATTTGTATTACAACTGAAATAATAAAAAAAGGAAAAAAGAAAAAAGAAAAAGAAAAAAAATCAGTTGTCTGTTTTAGCATCTAATTTTCATCTGATATCCATTAGTTTGCTGAAGTTGTTTTATTTGTATTTTCTGGTTATTCAGTTAATTACAGAAGCAAATGACGTATGGGCTCAGAATGCTGAGAAAAGGAGAGCTGGCCTATCTAGACTAAGAAACAGGAAAGAGAAAGGCACTTGTTTTGTCAGTCATAGGCAAGTCATGGTAATTCTTCAGTGAAAGTACATTTCTTGACATCTTCAATGCCAAAATAGGTCTGTAACTGAAAACTACATTTCCTTTTTCTTAATTCACTTTCAAGGAAGAAATTGAGTAAAAAACTTACACCATTAGAGTTTGTGGCATAAAACAGGTTTGCAGCTTCCATTTTCTGATCTCTCATATTTTAGTCTTTAACAAAGACTTTAAGTTGTTTTAGAATGGACAGTTCCATGCTCTGGAGCATCATGAAGCTGACAGAGGAAAGGGAAACAGCAAATTGCAAGTAAAAATTATTGGGGAAAATGTTATAACTATGACTGAATGAAACTTTGAAGACTTTCATTAGAAACACTTTTTTGAGTAATTTTGAGCATCTTTTTGCCACGAGCTGGAATTTTAAGGACAGGAATAAACCCAGGGGCTTTGCTAACCTATAACTCTTCCTAGAAATGAACAGAATGATGTTCTGCGATCAGGTGAGATTTCAGACCCTGTTATGACGTACACATTCCTTAATATTTTGGGGGTCCTGTTGTCCTTTGTTTCTTTGACCAGTGTATGGTTCTACCAGAGGCATTGCGAAATTTCTGTGCGCTGCAGCCAGAAATCAGTTTTGTCACAGCAAACAAGAGTGGGAGATGCCTGCATCTCCTGTCAGAGCTGGGAAAAGCTGCTGACTCTTTCTGACCTCTCCTTTTGGGGCTGCAGCAGCTTACGGGCATGAACACCCTCACTTGGGATTGTTTTGCTGCTCCCCAGCAATCTGCACCTCTGGACTTTTGCCTGCGTGTAAAACCAGCCATGGTTTTGCCCCACTGGGATGCTGCGGAGACCAAATGTAACTGGAGATGTTTGGAGAGAGGCCTCCTGGGAGAGACCAGAGCTGTTCTTGTGAATCCAGCATGCAGGTGGCATGTGCATATATTAACATCACTGGCTGCAGGTGGGAGTTGTATTAATTTTCTCTCTGCACTGACAGACTAATACAAACATCGCAGTGTAAAATCAAAGCTGTTAGCTAATATTTCAATGTAAGGGTCAGTGAGCCTCTGAAACTAAAAATACCTTTTGAAAACCAACAAAATTTTGGGAAGGCTCAAGTAAAATATTAAAAAGACCAAGGAACACTTCAGTTTTCACCTAGCTGAGATAGGTAGGTGTTCACTAGCCACCTTCTTTCCTTTTCTCGTAAAAGGTCTTTGTGAGGTGGAGGGAAGTAGATTTAACTTGGTGAGAGAAGAGCAAAGTGAAAATTTTGCTCTCTTCAGCAACTTTTTTTTTTCAGATATTTCAATCTGTTTTCATTTGCAAAATCCTGATGGAATGATCTTGAAAGAGTTATGCCTGTTGATCTTGGCATTTTGTGATCTTACTCCATGCAGTGTGAAGGACCTGCTGCTTGTCCCAGAAATTATGAAATTGAATGGAGATTGATCTTGGATGTGTTCCAGTATCATTCCTTAAACCTTACGTTTTATGAGCTCTCCCCATTTTCCTCAGATTCACCTGCCCCCCCCCTCCCCCCCCCCCCACAGTGACCTTTGTAGGACCAAGGATTTCACTTTCACCACTGTAAAAAATGAGAATGTATAGTTTGATATAGACATCAAGACACATATGGTTCATAAAATAGTATTAAAATGCTTTTAAACTCTTGTTGTTAACTACTGTCTCCCAACTTAAGCAGGATATCTGTATGTTATTCCCTTATTTATTTATTTTTTGGGGGGGGAAAAATGTGGTCTGCTGCAGTGACCACAACACTGGATTCCTGTTGGGTTTATGACCCTTCTAATTAAAGACCATGTGCTTAAATAAGTATACAAATATACATGTGACAGTTTAATTTAAAAGAGGGAAAAAAAAAAAAAAGTATAACTCATCTTTCCATAGGAATTTCTACTGATTTGAAGTCCCAGTACCAGAATGGCTGAACTTCCCTTCTTGTTGAGACCCTCGTGAGTTGAATTCCACAAAGGCTGCCCTGCCCTGGATAGGAATTACTCTTTGTATCAGTCTGTCAAGATCTTCTAAATCTTGGCAATTTTCTTTTTGAATGGAGTGAATGCTTTGACTTCCCTTATGAGATAATTGATGATTTCATTCATTCCTAATACCTTTCATTTTCTAATACCTAGGTTAGCAATATCAGTTAGCTTCCTACTGATCTTAAACAGTGATTAAGTAAAACAACCACAAATTTAGCTCCTGTGCAGCAGTTGGGATATCAGTGACCTCTGGTTCTGGTTTTGAGGTTTTTGAATAGCGCCTTTTTTTTTTTTTTCCAAATGGGTGAAAGCATTTTGAATCGCTTTTTTTTGCCTCCCACTGAATGTAGCTGTCCTGTTGACTTTCACATGCCTCCCTTTCACAGGAGGTGAAGTCATTGGATCAAGTATTCGTCACCGAGTTGTTTCCAGAAGCTTTCTGCTGGTTTCCAATGTTCTGAAAATATTCTAGGCAAAACATCCAGCTAAAAAGGTTAAAGGATTTAGTTTGTTACTTAGCAGTATTATTGAATGTATGCTTTCTTATATAATATTACATAGTATATTTCACATCGTATTTTACTCTCCAGTGTCCAGGTGTAGCTGCTTTAAGAACGTGCCTAGTCTGTGCTCAGTTACTGAACTAAAGATTTTTTTCTTCTCAAATTGACACTTTTCTGTGTATGGCTGTCTTCTTACTTAGGGATCTATGATTCTGTCCTTTTTATGGCATTTTTATTTTCTCTAACACCTTAAGTAGGCAATCGGAGGTAATGTTAAATGCTATAGTAGGTTTTACTTCTCAGTTTTCTGTTGAGTAAAGTCAGTATTCCGAAGTTCATTTCAGTAGTTATTCTTGTATTTTTTGATTTCTACAAATAGATTACATCTTTCTCTGACTTTCTCTGAATCTCATACTCTGAATCTTGTTCCCAGTATTGAAAGACACCCAAAAGTGACAGGAACAGCCACAGAAAGAACTAAAATAAAATTCTTAGAGTAGCCTCCTAGAGAGGAAAGTGGATCTAAGAACTCAAGTAGGAGACTGGAAAGGTTATGGGTCTGATTAAGCGAGTTAGCCTGTTACAAAGGTGCTTAAAGCCTTGAGACCTTGCAGAGACTGCAGATAACATTTCCGTGGTAAATTTATAGAAGTAGTAAACCAGATGAAGAATAGTTGAAGATAGCTGCTTCAAAGATGAGAGACGTTCCTCAGGCATGACTTAAGCTGCTCAGGGAACCTGCTTACACTGCACATTTTTGCAGCCTTATATGCACCAGTGTGATGCAGGACCTCTGTAGCTGTGCAGGTGGCTCCTCTGCCTGGTCTCGCAGAGGGCTTCTTGGACAGGGAGCTGTTAAGTGCTTCTTCTGGCTCCTCTGACAGAGGGGCTTCAGGCTCAGCTGAAGCTGCAAATCTCCTCAGGCTGATCTGGGAATTTACACTTGAGATAAAGGAGAGCAACTGCAGGATGCTTGCAGGCCATATGTGCTCAGATCTCTGGGGATAACCTCAACAGAGTAAACCTTAGGTAATCTTAAATGTGTTCTTGTAACTAAATATTCTTTTATATTTTCCACTTTTTTTTCCCCATATTGTAAATTAATGCAATTAATTTGGGAAGCGGATTGCTTTTATTTTCTTACTAGTACTGACCATCATCATTAAATATTGCTTGTCTTCCACAATGAGGCTTATTTCAGATCCGTAAAGTATTTTGACATCCAGAGACAGAATGGTGATGTATTACCGTCTATCTTTCCATTTATGTTTTCCAACTCTGATTTTTCTTGCCCACCAAACCACGTAGTCTGACAGCCTAAGCACTCTGGAATAAAGTAATTATTGTCATTGCTAGAGACTGTACAAAACCAAGGATTTTAAAACCAATGACAGATTGCCTGCTTCCTTAGTAAGGCACCTCATCTTGTATTGAGACAGAAGTGATCTCTTAGATCACTTTTTGTCCAAGTTCAACATTTCTGTTTAAAATAAATGGAACAGATGACTTAAATAAAATAGAATCTTTAAAAAAATCTGTTTTTGTGAAATTTTATCAGGTAACCAAGAGGCGACACTAAATCATGTTGTCCGCCTTCTTTCTCTGCCTCCCTCCTCTCCTGCCATAGAAAAAAATAGAAAAAAATAAATCAGCACACAAGTCCTAGAGAAATGGAAAACATGAGGTATTACAATGCAGATATTTATCTTTAGATCCCATTTGTAAATTGCAGATAATTTTTCAAGTTGTGGGGTATGTTCCACCCTGTTATCTTCCCTGCATCAATGATGTCTAAATTTGTTCGTTACATGTGTTTATAACTATATTTGTAACATCTGGCTAACAAAAACACTATTTTTGAACATAAACACAAAGGTGGCAAGCATGACTGTTATTTATTGGTTGGGTTTTTAACCTCTTAGAACTGTCTCTACTCTCCATAAGCTTTTCTCTTTTTTTTCTCTTTTGCTCACAGCACACTTGACACACAAACAAAAGTGACTTTTGTCTTGTAATGGAAACATGCCAAGCTGTTTGACATAATGACAGGTGGGATATTATTTAGTGCTGCTGAAATTTGGGTTGTATGGGTGCTTTGTTCCTCCTAGATTGTGTTTTGACTTGCATGTTTCTGGCTGCCATTGTAGCATTAACCTTCTTTATTGGACTTGGAACATGCCTGCAAGAGTTAGCCTTATAAATGGCATCAAGTTTTTTCCTCAATTGTTAATGTGTTTCTGAAACAAATTGTACAATAGGAGTAAAAAGTTTTTTCTTTTGTATATTTTTCCATAGTAAATGACTTGTTAGATTTAGACATGCTTTTTTTTTTTTTTTTTTTTTACATTTCACGCTGAGGTTGGACTATGCTCATAAATAAATTATTTAAGTTCTGTTTTCTTCAGCAACATCTATTAAAACTGCTGTCCAACAGTAGGGAGGAGAGATGAAATTATGCAACTTCCACTTCTGGTTGTCACGTATTTGGAGAAGTCTTCTCTTTTTGTTGGGGTGGGGTTTGGTACTGGCAGAGTGCATGTTTGTTACCTCTGTGCCAGAATAGCTCAGCAGGAAACAAGCTATGATGTCACGCTTACAACAGTAGACACTTGTTGGCCATCAGGATATTAAGCAAATATGCCATTTTTATGCATTGTGTGTTTGTTTAGACTGT
This sequence comes from Aythya marila, assembly GCF_965140915.1. NCBI lineage: Eukaryota > Metazoa > Chordata > Aves > Anseriformes > Anatidae > Aythya > Aythya marila. Next base: position 80,784,884 of record NC_139043.1, read on the forward strand.
GCGTATTGCTGTAGTGAGTTCTCTTGCATGTAATGGTTGGAAAGGTATGTTGAAGGGATGGTCTTCTGCAAGTCAGTAATGCCAAATATAAGGGACTGGGTTACTTATTTTTTCCTGAGGGCTGGGACCGCAGCTCCAAAGGACCTCAGTGTGCTGTGAGCTGACTGGCTGAGGTACCTTTGGGCTTGTCCAGATGTCTGGCATGCTGTGGTGCTATAGCAGGTCTGGCTGTAGCACTCTAGGAACTTCTTCTCAACCTTAGTTTTGCTTAAATGAAAATTTGTACTAAGGCTGGGCTCTTCCATTCCTTTGTCTTAGCTTTGCATTAAGCACTGCCTTCGATTGCTTTTTTTTGATAGCCTCAAGTTCTCAGGCAGGTAAAATATGTAGCATAAAGCAAAGAAAATTATCTGGATAACTGTGGGTATATTGAAAACCACAAGATAACTGGGGACAGAAAGGGATGAAAATTAGAACCTAGTTTTCTGTTAAAATGAAAAAAAAAAGTTTTAAATTCAGCGATATACAGAGGTGTAAATAACTTAGGCTGCCTTGTATTCAGGTTATTTTAGGCTGTGTTGTAATGTTATAACCTTAAAAAAACATTGGGAAAAAAAGTTATCAGATGTTGGACCACAAGGAGTGATGAGGAGCAGCCTGAGGAGTCAGGTGGATATTAGACTATATCCCTAGACTATAGAAGACTTCTTGGTTTGAATTCAGCTTTTTCAGTGAGTCAGCCTTTAAGCAAGGAGAAAAAAAAAAAAAAAAGGTAAGAACCCTTGACAAAGTTGTCAGTGAGCTAAGGAAAAGGCCAGAGCAGGTAGGGCCATCTAGAAACTTCTTGATTTACCACACAGGAAGCAGACGTTAATATAGAAAAAGGAAACCTGGTCTCTTCTGAATCTGGGAACATCGGGACCAAATACTGTGTAATGTTCGTACTGCAGACTTAATCCAGGGTTTGGAATTCATTGCTGTATCTGCAACATGAAGTAAATTAATAAATACATCACTGATTTAGCAAGGAATCAGAAAGAAGTCCAGGCCAGGTGGGTCCCTGAATTAAAAAGGAATTGGCAGTGAGTGAACTAGTGACTTCCCAAGCCTAGTGTGGTGTCAAGAATCTTTATATGAATTGCTGCTGACAAATTTGTCTTCTTTGAAGTTGTCTAATCCCTTTTCAATCTATTTCTACTGTTGTCTCACATATGCCTTGTATAGTTTATTTTCGACACTTGCTGGCTAGGATACATCTTGTGTTGGCTTTGTTATACTTTAGTTTTAGCATGGTCGTTCGGTGAACCATTTAATAAATCCTGTTTCTGTAAGATTTCAGACTAAATTTAGATAGACATTTTAGTTATGGAGTTTCAATTGCTAAGTTTGTAAATACCTTTAAATATCTTGAAATATCTGAATGTTAGCAGGTTGTATGAGTTGGTGTTCTCCTTTCAAGATAAATGTAAAAAAATAAAAATAAAAAAATCCCAAAAATTTACATTCAGAGGTTTACTATAAAGTTATTCAAAACTATATAGCTTTTCAAAGTATATCAAAGTAGATTTCAAGTATTCAAAGTAACTTCTGTAATCTGTTAGTAGTAATGCAACCTTTATAATGTAATGGTCCTTATCTTGTTATAGTGAATGGAAAAAAAAGGCAAAAAAAGCTTCACCTAAAGCTGAAATCTGCCATAATGTTTAAAAGGTAGATTTGTTTCACTGTTCCTCTGCTGAACACTTTGTTCTAACCCATCACTGTTAGCATTTACTGTTCTGAAAATCCACAGAACAGAAGAACACTGTAAATGCTTTTCAGGATGATTACAGCAAATATTCATAAACTACATCTGTTGGTCTTCATTCTTGATTACCTTCACTTTTACGTGTGTTCTTTTGTAAGTCTTTCTTACAAAGATGTAGGCAGATGAATGAATTATCATGTGATAAGCCGGTGCTTGAACTTAACATGCATTTAACTGCTGTATGTGCCTTTATATGATTGAGTTGCTTGAACTGGCGTGGCATGGAATGAATTGGAAATGAGCTGTAGGTATGTGCAAGGAACTATGAAGGACCTGATGCAGTAGAAATTTGTGCTTGGTTTTTACCATTGTAACTTGCTTACATTCTTTGTAAACTGGTTAAAGATCTTGGCATATTGCTACTGCACTGGCTGGCAGAGAAATCTTTTCTGGCTTTCACTGAAATAAATTCAATAAATAAATAGTTGATTATAATGTGAAGTGAAATACAGAATCTAGTGGAAAAATTGGCCAATGAAGCTGAATTTTAGGCAAAATTATTACAAGTACAGTAGTGGAATAAAGCAGCTGGGGTGTCTCAGTTTGCTCTTTGATGCGATTTATGACAAGGGTATAGTACGTATAGTACTGTATGCTTACATATGTGGTATATATGCTAGCAATCAAAAGAGCACTCAGAGTTTCCATACTAATATGAAAATCACACAGCAAAAAGAGAAACATACAAAGATGATCATATAAATCTGAAAAAATAAATTATTTCCCTGTGTCAGCAAACGTGTCGAATTGATTCTACACAGTGCGTAAAACACTGATAAATAATAAGTTGGAATGTAAAAGTACATGCCAATCATAAGGAATAGAAATTTAACCTTCATGTTGGCAAACATACAAGGCTTCACTATTCGGTTAAATGCAAGAAAAGATAGACTGACTTATACCTAGAGTAAAATGTGAAAACCAGGTCTGAAAGCTTTCCCTAAAAACAATTAGGAAATGTGTTCTAACATTTCTTTTACAGATTATTTCAATGATAACTATATATTTAATTTTGGCAACCTATTTGAGGCAGGAAAATTGACTTGGAAAGGCCATCATAACTGAGTAGGTGGAAGTAACTGTTGAGGAGAAATATTTATGTATTTTAATATGTTGGAAACAAGAAAATGACAGCTATTAAAAATGTTAGAACTGCTCTTATATCATCTCAATGAGTGTGAAAGTGTTTTGTGAATCAGGAGAAATAGATTGCAAATACCATTATGAGGCAAACGAGCAAAGAAAATTAAATTTTATTAAATTGTGCCCAGTGACAATTTTTCTATTAATTTTAAATTGGTGAATTTCTAAGATCCCAGGCATTGTTTAATATGCCTGTAACACTTCTAACATGATTCTTTCCTTAGCAGTGAGCTTTTTAAAGAACATCTAATGCAGCATCTATACTTCTTGAGTATATCAATGTGAGGGCGAGAGCAACACAGTTATTTTCATGATTTCATGAGATAGTTATGAAAATGCGGCTTCCAGACCAAAGCAGTGTCAAAATGACTAGTTTTAGAAATTTGACATTTCAAAACTTTGTGGCCATGGTTTAGAAGCAGAGGCAGTCAGCCATATAGGCCTTTGCAACACTGAGTAAGAGCACTAGGCAGCTTAACAAAATAATGGCAATTCTAAATCCTGGACAACAGAGTAGTTGGAACTGAAACGGTATCTGTATTACGGCCTTTGTGATTTAAGTAGCCTGAAATGAACTTAAGCAGTGATAACTGCAAGCAGTAAACACTGAATAATATGTCCTGTTGAAAAATTAAACCTGACATCGATTTGGATATTTGAAATGTTCCTGTTAATATAGATTTTAATTATATAAAAAAAAGTCCCATTCAATTAGTTCAGTAGAAAAACTCTAGTGGGGCATTACTTTCAAAATTAGCCTTAAATCGTTCAGATGTTTACTTTGTTTACTTTAGAAAATCTGTTCAAAGTGTTTTTTTCTTGGATTCACATTGCAATGATTTCTTGAGAGTTAATTATGGGAAGAAGAAGCCACATTGTTTTAGACATCTAGCTTGAGAGCGAATCAAAGGATGCTCACTGGGAACCTGAGCTCAATGTATATCCAGTGAAGAAGGAAAAACACCTGTCAGGAAGCTAGAGAGAATTTGGGGTGCCACGCCTGAGGCAGTGCCATCTCAATGGTGGAACCACCATCTCTGGAGAACTTCGGCCTACTCTGCTGACATCCATTCCACTCATTTTTATTCATCTATTATTTTTTTTTTTTTTGTCTGAGGGAGAACCATTTCTTGGTATGCAGCGTGGTTTGGCTATATTAGGCTCTGGAACTTTAGGCTCTTTAATTTACAACTGTTGATTTATCATCAATAATCTAGTAAATAGATTAATTTCCAAAGGATAAATTGGAACTTTGGAAAGTTTAACTATGACTATCTTCTTGAAAGAAAGGAACATATTAAAATCAGTTGGGTGTAAGCATGGATTCAAAATGCTCAGACTTCTGTCAGCCTCATCTTTTTTCTTGTAATTTGCCAGAAAAGACAGTTGTCTCATTTTATTACCCATATTTTTGCCTTGATCACGTTCTGTTGTGAAAACGAACTGCCATGTTGTGGGACAGATGACGTAGTGTACTCTCTTTGGTAAGGGTAACTTGTTTTATTGAAGCTAAAGTCAAAAAGGGAGTGGAATACTTGGCAGATCTTGGAATTTCAGTCTCAAATGTCTTATGTTAGAAATTAATACTTATAGTTAATTGCTTCTTTTCCTTTTTCTCCTTTACTTCTGATTAGGCTTCTCCCCCTCTGGAACAGACCAAATACTAGTAGAGATATAAATGTTTTACAGTCCTCGAGGCTTTAGGACAAAATATTTTTTAAGAATTGCTTTGTGTGCTTGATACTTTCTTTTTTCACAGGTTTTCATGAAATCTCTTGAAGCTGATTCGAGCTTCAAAATGTTTTTATGAAATCTTCCTATTTAGTAAGAATATGTAAAGCAATAATTTACTCATTAGTTGAAAATTAGTTAAGATCTAAAACTTTCATGTATTTTGGTTCAGTAATACTGGTCTACTACTAGTCTAGTCTGCACCTCCACCTCTGTAGCAGTGTTTTGGCCAAATGTGAATTGGGACCATGAACTTGCTCGTAAAAGGCTCTTAGGTTTTCCAGCATAGTTCTTTTTTTTTGACAAGATAGTTGTGCTTGAAGATCTTTTCTGTTGCTCTTGGATAAAAAAAATGTATTTTATTTGATGCTAGAGTTAAAATGAATATTGTTTCATACTAAAAATTTATTTGCTTTTTCCCCTCTTTCTTGTGTGTTTAATTTCCTTGGCTGACTTGCCTTCTCATTAAACTGTTTAACTGTGGAGCTTAAGCCAATGGAGAAACAAAGTGTGAATAGAAGACGAACCAATCAGTAAAAGTTAAAATCACATAGTAGCCTATTGCTTCTAAGCATAAAACCATACCTTTTCAAATGATTCCCAGTAGAATTTGAGGAAAACATTTTAGAAATGATGACTAAAAGCATATTTTAATATTTTAAGTGACTGGCTTTTCACCAAGTCTGGCCCTGCAAATGTGATAGATCAGTTCTGAAACACCTGTATCCAAGTGAACCAACGATACCTTTCAACACCTCCAACAACTAGCCCGGTCCTGCAGCTCAGGCAGGGGCTGTAACCAAAGGTCACGATGTCGTCACTCTGCCGTGGAGGTGCCTGGATTAAAATGTCCTCCGGTCGAGGGGAGAGAGGAAGGAGGAGGGGGGATCTGTCATCCTGGAGGCAGGATTTTGAACAGTGCAAATACCACAGTCACTATACCCAGACATGACAGCATGCAGCAAGATCGTTACATGAAATCAGACGTACAATGCACAGTGGACTGCGTGACAATAAGGTAATTGTTGTACGCTGAGAAACTAAGGAATGGACTTCTTGTGCTAAATACCTTCAAAAATTGCTTGTGAAAGAGGCACGCATAAAGGCAACATTATATACTAGATTACAGGTTATTACACTAAGTGCTGTGATTTTTTTTTTTTTTTCTTCTAGCACGTTGGGCTAGAATGGAGGCTTACTGCTCTCTGTGTCCTTTTTGGCACTGCACGTGAGCTGAATTTCCCTGCTGCCCATATTGGTCATCATCTTCCAGAATTTCAGCTAGGGTGGGTCTTCAGTTTTGTAGCTGCTGGTTTTGAATTGGATGTCCTTCTCTGGTACCATATGCAATGTGGATTTGCTGTTAGCTTGTACATGTCTATAGGTGGAGGCTTGTATAAACTAGTGTTAGAGGAAATCTTGACCTTTAAAGGGAAGCAAATTGGGAAGGGGAAGAAGTTGTCATCTGTCGGGTAATTACTGAATTTTGAAGTTCATAATATGCAGAGGATGACAGAAAACAGCATGTTTCGCTTTTTTTTTCTAGATTGTATGATATGACACTTGGGATTATGAATTTCCAATAGAAATATTATACATCTATAATTCCTAATAAAAACTTCATGCTGATTGTCCTTGAAAAGAAGTCTGTCCTACTCTGTCAAACTCTGCAAGTCATGCTTGTACACAGTTCTAACTAAACATATGCATGTATGTTCCAAAACTCAAAATACATTTTGCCTGAAATTAAGTAGTTTAACTTGATTAGTTATTTCTTTAACTGAATGGTACTGCTTTGTGGTACTACTGAGGATACTACTAATTGCATTAAGACACTTTATGAGCAAAATGAGTCTTTGTTCACTAGATGTGGCCTTTCTGATGTTGTATGATACCACTTGGGTTTGGTAGCAAAGATCGTGGCTGGCTTTAAGAGAGCATAGTCTATTGTTATGGTAAGCCTGTGTGTTATTCTTGTGTATGGAGTCATTTCTGATTTCAGCTACTTCAGCATAATTCCAGTGACTAAATTCTAAATAACTTTTTTTCACTAATATTGCACTAATCTATCAGTGCTGCGGATTCCATACCATTCTTTTTACTTTAGCATTTTTATAAAGGAGCTGTAGAATTATCAGTACCAATGTATCAAAAATGTTTTCTTCAGAAGAGCTATCTTCTACAATACCTTAGTGTTGTAGGAGTCATTATTGTTAAAAATCTATTAACATAACCTATTTTTTTCAATTTGACCAACCTGTGGTAAGGATTATTTAGTTATAAGGTGAGTATTTGAGAATCCATGCTATGATTTATAGGTCAGCTATAGACATGTGAATGAAACAAGCATTCAGCTGAAATGAGCCCTTCTCATATTTTAATTCACCAGCCAGAAAACAACACCTTTTTTTTTTTTTCCTTTTAACTCCTTCTTCTTGCTCAAAGGTACATTGAGAGCAGAGTGGAGATGCTTTAGCTTGCTATGACCTTTTCTTCCAAAGGATTACTTTTAAATACTGTGTGGCTTGAAACAACTTTAAAAGATTTTTTTTTTTACCCTTTGCATAAAGTCATTCTGCTGTATAGCTTGGAAATTGGATATCTGCTTGATATTACAAGTTGGAATTGTTTTGATATGTAAAAATATAGCTGGCCTCCTGCCAAGAGGAAGATTCCCCATCAGCTGGTGACCTCTCTTTTATCTCTGTGTTTGTTTTGATATGCTTTTGGCATATGCCTATGTAAATGTTTTATTGTATGACTACCATGTTTTTAATTAGCTGGGTACAACCACAAATATGGATATCACCATGAATATCCCAAGTCGTGATTTTCCCTTTCCTTGGTCTTCTCTATCCTGGAGGAGCAGAAAGAGAAATGCTAAAAATGCCTGTTTTGTCTTTAAGGCTTGACATGGGGGTTCACACGTTCAAAACTCTGGGCCTTTAGTTATGTTTATATTTCCTGAGGAAGCTTTCAAAAATCTGTTTTTCTCCAAGTAAACCCACATGAAGCAAATTTTTACTTTCCAATAAAAATCGTGGTTCCCATTAATATGATTTTTTGGAATACTAACAGTGTTATTGAATGATGCCTTTTGCATCAAATCACGCTATCAAATCATGTTGTTTTCTTCTGTGTCTAATTTTTTCAGCATAATGAAGTAACTTTGAAAGCACTAGTCATATATATAAAATTATCTGAAATAATGGTTAATAATTGTATGTATTGCTGTTGGCAGTAAAATTTCATCTTCTGCAATATGATTCAGAAATCATGTAAAATGAAGTGCAATAGATACATTTTTGATGTCTTGGATATACTGTAGGTAGTCTTTTTTTTTTTTTTTTCATGTTGCAGGGTTGTATTTAAAACAACAGGGCAGATATCTTGCAAATACATTCCATAGCTGTCAAAAAAGTCTGTGAGATGTAGTATAAAAATTCAATATATTATTGTCAGCATAATTTGTATATTTCAGTTTTGGTAATAATCTCTCACTGGAAGAAAATCAGTGAGCAGATGTGCAGACTTCAAAGGAACTGAATCTTCCATTTACTACTCTGTGTTTAATTAGAAAAGTTTCTTAGTTTAGTACTAGTAAAAAAAGACCACATTTTTAAAGTCACACTTACTCTTAAGGTATTGTTTTGTGCAAGTGGTGGATAAAAGAAGTCTGCTGTTGTTCTTCTTTCTACCTTATAAATATATATAAGGTGTATATGTATACATATATACATATATATATAAACCATTTCACTAGCCCTACAGTAGATTTCATAATATCCTATGTATGAAAAAGGGGGTTGAAAATACTGCTATACTGATTTTCTGCAGAGGTATTCTCACATTGGTATGCAGAACATTGTTCTGCCTGTAAGAATAAAGGCATAGTTTTCAAATTGAACAGAGCAAATTTTAGAGCACGGAGCCAGGAGATGTTTTTTTTATGGACACTGGCCAATGTCAATTGCATAAGGGCAGCAATCTGGGGCGTGACTTGGGTATCAGTTTTGTTACACATTCAAACTACTTCTGAATTTCTTTTTTTTTTTTTTTTTTTTTCCAATCTTTGGAATTTTTCCAAATGTAACAAAAACAAGCAATTCATACTCTTTCTGTGGCATGCCTTGCCAGTAACTGAGGCATGTATGTATCAGAATTAAATGGCTGGTATAAACCCAATTATCCCCTCCCCTCCCCCCCCCCCCCAAAAAAAAAAAAAAAAAAAAAATCTGGGAAAAAAAATCTGAAAGACAAAGGAAATATATTTAATACTTTGGAAATAGTACAGACAATCCATATTGGTGTTTGTTGGGAAAGCACCTCCCTGCAGTGAACAACAATTAGATTTAAACTGCAGAGGAGCTAAAGGTCACTGTAAAGTGGCAGTCTAATACCGTTATACCCAGCAGATGCTTTCTTTTCAAGACTGAAAATGATAATTTCAGGGCTGTGACCCCTTTGCATTTATTTTTCCAACAGGAAATTCTGTTATCTTAACTGAGATAATTACCCATGCTCCTTCTCTGAAATTACAGGATTCCAGTTTTTACAGGCATTTAATAAAACTTCAAGGTTTTAAGTTCTAAAAAGTATAGACTAGTAGATTGTAAGCAGAAATTTTATTATTTTCACTGACTTTTAGCCTTGTGAAAGGTGCTCCATTCTTCTCCATGGTGCTATTTTCTGTGTAATACCAATTGATTGGGGAAGTTTAAATCAGCTCCTATATGTATAATAAAAGAAGAGGCAAAAGAACCTTTATATTGTGATGACACAAAACAAAAAGTTGGCAAAAGCAGACCAGACTTCTTTCCTAGCAATCATAAGTCAGTCCCTTACATTATCTACATTCCTACTGTGTTCCTCTCTTCCAGTACAAGGCAATAAATAATGTTCACATTTCTCCCCTTCACTCTGTATGCTGTGACCAGCGGAAGGTGGGAGCACAGGAGATGGTGGTGATGCTGGAATTCTTTCAGAGCAGTGGCAACCGGCTTTTGGAAAGCTAAAGGTTGAATGTAGACTTTAATGGACCATGGGAAGGAAGTGGCTGCTTTGAAATGGAGGCAGCAGAAATTGTGCTGTGCTCCATGGAAGACCCCTGTGTCAGCTGGTCAGCAATAGGGGCTGGGGAAGAGTGTATGTGCAAAGATGTTATGATGTTATGTGCCGTGCTCTGGATATCTTCAGCTGATCCTGCATAGTCATGTGTGATGGGCTAAGGATATACGCTAGGTAAGTTACTCCTGCTAAGGTTCTGCTCAAAGCATCACTTCTAATAACGTCTGTTTTTCCGTAATCCTAGGGAAGTGTTTCTATCTCAGGTTTGAATGTTTCAGGGACTGCCACTCAAATAGCTTGAGATAGGGACAGGAAGAGTGGGATCTCAGTCATCTTTCATGTGAGGAGAGGTATAAAGAAGCTGGTCTGGTTCTGACAAGTTATACTGTCAGCAGGTCTTTCTGCCTTGGTTATTCTATCGGCTTCAACATCTCAACATCTGTGCTGATTGGAGTATGCTGTCACCTGCAACTTAGGTCTGATGCTTGAGTTTGGACTCAACTTAATTAGGAGTATTCTTCTGGGCCAATGAAATACTTGAGTCTTGCTAGTTGTAAGCAGGTGATAGTATTATGGAAGATTGACAACTCTGCAACATCTGAACTTATTTTCATAGCAAATCCACATTTCTGAACTATATCCCACCTCATCGTAACTTGCACTCCTACCTGAAATCTCATAAGCAGGGTAGCTCTTCTGTGAAATGGCTGTATTTTAGGTTTTTAAAAACATGGGCAAAAAAAAAAAAAAAAAAAAAGAAAAACAACAAAAAAAAACAACCCATGTATTCCTAGCTTTGATTTTGCAAAAAATCCTGAACCGTATTTTTGGGTGTAGTTGGAAAAAAAGAAACAATAAGAAAACAACTCAGCCTTAGGCAGAATGCAAATATGGAAAATAGTGGCTTCATGAATAGTTAATGTTCTGGCAAAGACCATCTGAAAACAAAACCTTACAGTGGAGCATACTAGGCAATCTTGAGACAGGGCATGCCTGTCCCTCTAAATGAATGAGAGCACACTGGTGGTACGATATGAGAAGGTGTGATTTCAAGCTAGTTTCTGAATTTTAGCAGCTAAGACTCAGTTTCAGTTGGAAGTGCTTTTCCTTGGGGCCACATTTGTGGAAATATCATGACCTTATTTCCATAGATGTATGAATCCTGTGGCGAACATAGGATCTGGATCTAGACATTTGAGTAATGAAGTCAGTAATTATGATAGGTTGTAACAGCATTATTTGAGATGAAAGAGTATATTTTTTCTTAATCTTCAATCTTTTTCTGGCAAGTAATAAGTTTAAGATTTTTTTTTCCTCCTGTCTTTTGGCTCCCATTTATCCCTGTGAGAAGTGATATAAAACCATTGCCTTGGTAGCATTTTCTGCTTGTTTTGGGTTCAGCGTGTAGGACACAATGTTTATTCGACCCACAGTTCTGAAGCTTCAGAGGAGTTTGTGACAGGCACGTTGGGGGACAAAGTGTTGATATTCATCAGACTGCAAAGTCAGTATTGAGTGTCTTGGAACTAACCTGGCATCACTGCAAACAGCCATGCTTTTGTGTTTTATAGGCATGTATTTCTCCCTTTGTATCTTTCTCCAAATCTTTCTCCAGTTCTCATAAAGATGTACCTCCATTACACCAATGCTCTATCTCTGTAGATATTCAGAACTCAACTGGATAAGGCCAGCTGAGATTTTATACATGAACGTGTGTGTGCCCTTAATTCTGCACAAAGGATTAAGCATGTTACAAAGAGTTTAATCATTAATTGGATTAAGAAATAGTCAAAGTGTGGGCAGCAGGTTTACTCTATAGTGTACTGCAATGGATCAGACATGCTTGAAATGAGGAGATCTTGGTTCTGCTGGCCTCATTTTTTCTAAATAAGCTTAAAAAGAACAAATTTGTAAAAAAAAAATAAATAAAAATAACAATTTAAGTGAATGAGTTTAAAGTTGGTCAGAGACAGAAATAATGCACTACTGTGAAGTTAGAAAATTGTTTAATATCATCATATTTGACGTAAATTCCTTGGATATTCAGTCTACATTGTGTTTTATGGACTGAATGAGCTTTCTGTTGCTCCTTTCACATTGTGTGCTCCCTTCTGCATAAGATCCAGAAGAGATAACAAGGTCATTTTTCAAAGTAAGTTTTTCAGACATTTCATTTTACTGCAATTATATGTAGTATAATGTAGTATATGTATATTTGAGGCTATATTATAGGTAGTATATGTATATTTGAGGCTGCATTTTACAAGTAACCTGACTGTTTTTATGTTGATTAAGAGCATGTGATTTTTTTCCTATGTCTTAATTCTAGAAAGCCCTGCAGACATCGTGACAGTTATGTCATGATCCTGGCACAGAATTTGTTTAAAGTGTTTCTGGTTAGGTCCTTACAGCTTTTAAGACAATCTGTGCACACTGTTCTTAAAAGAAAGGGTTTCTGTTTTCGTCTGAATATGTGTAAAGCTGTGACAATTTCCTGTCACAAAGTTGCTGTGATAAAATGGACTGAAATACTTCTAACACATTTGGATTTTAATACATCTTCTGTAAATATTGCAACACCAAAACTTTTTCTTGCCAGAATAAGTAGGCAAGTAGCTTTTCTCTTGCCCTGGCTGTTGGAAAAGAAAGGTGAGGTTGGTGGTAGAGAGGCTTGTTTTTCAAGATGATGTGGAGAGGGCAGGTTTCACACCCAAGCATAATATTGTAATACTGTCATCGATGAAAACTTGTCTTGTAACTTCAGAACTAGCAGCTGAAAGATGTGTATTTCAGTAGCGTAATGGAAAACTTGCTTTGTAGTATGCCTTACTTTTTTTTATAACACAATACAGGTTGAGATAACTATCATAATATGTTTTTCCAGAGGTATTTTGCCTCTGAAAGATGAAACTTTGGTTGGTTGGTTTGTCTCTCAAAATTTATTAGATACTGAGACAGAAAAATGTTTAAAGATGCACTTTCTCCTTCATATTTTCCTCAACTAGTTACCATTTGTGTTAGGAGTTACGTTGAGAAGAAAAAAAAACATATTGCAGTTAATTTTTTAAAATGTCTGATGGCATACCAGTTAAAGAATTACATGTACTCTTCTAGTTCTGAGTTATTACCTTTTTTAATAATGAAGTGATCACTTGCATCTTCTGCTAAAGGAAAACTAAACTTACATTGGCTAGCTCATTTGTTCCACCATTCAGCTCTGTGGAAGGAGCTGAATCCGTTTGATAGCAAATAGACCAGGTGAGACTTCACAACAAAGCTGCCTAATAAGGAAAACACCTAATGCCAGGGAAGAGTGTTGCTGGTTACCCTGAGCAGTGCTCCACGGGTGCTGCCTTTTCAATCTGTAAGTGTCCTCTACCTGTAGTGTAAATGTAGGGCCATGTTTGTCATACAATATAATCCTCGAAGATGTAAGTTCATGCTTAGTCTGCTTCTCGTAAAGTGCCCAGGCAACTTCCTGCCAGTAATTTGCAAGTTAAGTACTAAAATATTCCCCCAAATCATAATGTGCTGTGACTAATCAATACATTGAAGCCCACCCCGATGTCTTGGTGAATGTATGCCTTTGTACAGTGACCTCATCAAGGGAGATCTAATTTGGATCTTCTGGCACTTTTGTAGGCACTTAACATCTTTACATTCGTAAGAAATGGAAACAGTCTGTTTTCTGGTTTTGGTCCTGCAATTGTTATGTTAAAAACAAAAAATTTCCACTGTCAACAGTAGTTTGATGTGAGTAATTCAGGAGGCTGCAGGCAAAATTGGCTCATAGGGGCTAGAGAGTAGTCCCTACAGAAAAAGTTTGGTTTTGACATTAGTTCTTTGTCCTTTCTTTGTGTTTCCACAACAAACAACAAGCTTCGAGTCTTCCTCCGTTTTCAAATCATTCATTTAAACAAATCATTCATTTAAACCTTGGGAGTTTGCAATGAATTATTTATTGCACTTTAAAAAGATAGTAATGTTCTGGTGAACAAGACTTCAGTCACTATTAGCAGCAGAAAATCTAATGTAAATTAATTTTTTTTTGGACCATGCATCTGGAGAAACCTTTTTTTAATCTACAAATGTGTCTTATTCCACATCTAGGCTATTGTGCAAATAGACATGAAGCCAGTAACTGCATGTTAAGTTACAGCAATAACGTGGCTCTCTTGGGGTCAAGCAACAATTGCTAGGTAACTTTTCTTCCACTTTCAAAGAGGTGGGGAGACAGTAGTACAGAGACATCAAGACCAGAACATTGTGGAAGGTGAATACTCAGTGCATTGGTATATATCTCCATTGCAGTAGACTTAAGTACAGGTAATGGTTTTGCTGGTTTTTGTGTTGGTGGTGGTGTGTTTATTTTGTTATTGTTCTTTTTGGTTTGGTTTTGGATAGGTTTTTAGTACACCTGTGTCCCACTGAACTGCAATTTTACCGTATTGTTTTGGAAGGATGGAAAGTCTTACATAATTTTGTATGCACATGAATGTTTTAAACAACTTAGGTTACATGGTAAGACAAAAAATTATCTTTGTATTAGTAGTTTTTAAATAAGTACAACTTGTGGACGTATTTCTAAACTGTAAGATTTCTGAAAAGTAGTATAGGTTTTTCATACATGTCTATGTGACATCTGTATTTGATTTACAAGTTTATTTCCAAAAGTGCTTAGTTGAAGCTCAGAAATTAATCCCAAGAAATCTTTTTTCTTTGAATTACTTTTTGTTAATATAGAAAAGAAAAAGGGAAAAAAAAAAAAAAAAAAAAAAAAAAAGCCCATGTGTTTCTTGCTTGTGGTTAGCCCAGACTCGCTTTTTCCAATATAGACCTTTTTAAATGCTATACCACTAGTAACATTTTGAATTGTGGAAAACACTTTTATAAAAATGTTGCAGTGAGGGAGACTTTTTAGAGTTTTTTGTTTTTATTTCCCATATGTACAGGATATTGCTTTGACATATCAAAGAATCAGTTCTGCTGCAAACAGAAAGAACAAGCATGTACTAAAAGTAACCGAGGATGGGTGGGTAAAAAACAACAACTGGAGAGCACTGTGCAAGAGATTCAGGTTGCTTCTACCAAACAAGTCTTACATTCATTCCTGAAAATCTCAGCCCTGGCTCTTTTGCTAGCTTTCACCAGTATGGCCTGCTTATCAAAGCACTTTATCAGTGGGGAAGGGATGTGGGTTAACCACTTCACTCAACTTTAACTTCCCAGCTAGCAGTCTGTCACCCAACAGCTGTTTTTCAATATGTACACTATGTGCTGCAGAGCTGGTTCAGAGCTCATGACAAGAACAGCATTGTATTACGGGGCTTGTTCGAGTTTGGGGTTAGTTTCCTATAATCTTTAACGGTAAAGAATTCAAGCGCGGGTCCAAGTTTTTACTTTATTATTTCTAAAAGGTATTCTCTTCAACGCAATTAAATATAAGTGTATGTGTATATATTTAAAATATGCAAAGACCAAACTGCGGATCTCCGAGCACTGGTATTGGGATTTTTTGCTTTCTGGTAAACCCCCATTCCTTGCCATTTCAGCCTTCTGGAAGGTGTCAGCATGTCTATTTCGAGTGCTAATGTAGCAGGCCAGATCAATCACTACATCTGTGGAGTGTTATGTCCTTAATATAGATACAGGGTGCAAATGTGTGCCTATAATTATATTTATTTCCATTCTATTTTTTCTCTGTATATATAAAAAAATAAAAATAGATTCAAAGGTAGACGGAGTTTGAATAACTTTAGAAGGGCAGGTTCAGAGCATGTTTAGCGTGGGGGAAATAATTCACCAGTTCTTCAGTGTTTGCTTTTATACTTAAAAACCAAACACGGGTTATATATCCGGCCTTCATGAGGGTGAACCTAACCCTCTGAAAATGAAGAGATTTAATGCGGTTTCAGGCAAGCAATGGAGAAAAGGTTAACACCACCACGCCTGCTCTTCAGAGTCCAGACATGACTGAAACTGGTGAGCCATGGGCAGTGTCACGGGTTGACACTCGGAGCTATTCCTGGGCCTGGAGAACCCAGAAAACAGAGGTTCAGTGTGGGGAAGGGAGGAGATTAGCAGAGCAAACCCAAGCCCCATCCTCTGCAGTGGCTGTGGGGTGGCAACGTAGAATAACAGACCACCCAGTAGTTTAGAGGGTCTAGGGTGGTTTTAAAAACAGAGGAATGGCAAGTTGCTTTTTTTTCCCCACTTCTGTGCCAGAGGGAGGTATGTGGAATGGGTTTGGGCACTGGATAGTTACTAATCACCTCCCATATTAGCCAGAAATGAATACAGAAGAGCTGTTTCTGAGCAAAGTTCATATAGCTCACCGAAAATACCTTCTTCATTCCCAGCAGGTGTCTGCAGCACCAGGATTCTTCACTATAATAAAGATGTGGGTGTTGCCTGGGCACCTGCTGCTTTGTGCCTCCTCCTTCCCCCTTACCTTACGTGCCAGTCTCTAGCTCTTAGATGTGTTATATTAACATAAATGTTAATAACTGAAGCACGCAAGTGGCTGGAAAGGAATGCCATCCTGCCAGCACAAATCCCCCCGAAGCACTGGTGTGGCCAGCTTGGGCTCCAGTGTCTCCCTGAAGCTTGGCAGGCAATTCTACATCTCCCAGCTGGGTGAAGTACACTGATAATCTGCTGATTTTTGGCAGGGTACAGCATTAATGCTTCACCTTGCAGACCACAGGCACCTCAAAAGAAGGTTATCCCTGCGCCACTGTGAACGTGTTGAACCTCAGGGTGCTGCAGTCTTCTGAATGCCTTCTCTTTGGTTGTCTTGGTGGCAAAACCTATCCTCAGGCTACGGTTCACTGTTCCTCCTGGAACAGTTTTACAATGACTTTCTGCAAATGCCTTTCTATATGAGGAGTATTTGTCATCAGAAGGCCTTACCTAGGGATAGAGTAGGAGGAGGGGGTGTTAAATATTCTACTTGTTCTGAATTTCAGCATTCGCATGGGATACAAGTGAAGTCTAGAAACGGTTTACCTCGGTCACTTTGACAGGACTATGACAAGTCCTGTTAATTAGTTATATATCAGTCTTTGAACTTGGGCAAATGAGTTCTGTAACCAGACCGTGTTTTCATTCCTTTCCTTGAACATAACAAATGAGTAAGAAATGTGGAAGAATGAAGAACTTAATAGTACTGCTTATTTAATCCACTTCCTTATACGCATAATAAATAACATTCTTTTAACTTCATGGATCCAGAAGACTCTCAAAAAACGTTCTACAGTATTAATTTTAGATTCATTCAGGCAGCTTATCAGAATGATTTAATCTGGCTCTTTATGGAAGTTACATTCTACAGAATGTGGAAGAATGTGCAAATATGCTTACAACAGCTTGAAAGAGAGATTGAGGATATCCGCAGTGAATTAAATCCAGACAGGTTGAACTTACACAGCTTACAATCGAAATGCTCTGCTAGGGCTTTACTGAGGATACAGTGCTATGGAGCCTGTACCCCAAAAAGGGCCCTGGCATCTATCATCATACTTCCTACCTGAAAGATGTTATTTCTGTTGACAAATTGCTAGCGAGAGATTTCCTTCAGTACTGATTATTTTGCCCATTACAATGTTTATGGAAAACATCCTCCCATCGTTCCCCATCCAGCTACTGGCTTGGCATAGCTGTTGTAGCAGATGAGATTAAACAGCCTTTGCAAGGAAGTGGCCTGAGAAGCGTTAGAAAGCAGTTGTGCTGTAGAACTTTTTTTGCTATCTCCATGGCTGATTTAAAGGACTTGATGAGTGCTGTTGGTGATCATACTAATTTAGGATGCTTTTATATTTCTGATGGAGGTGTTAGATTTAGTTCCTATAAATGACATGGACCTTCTTTCAAGTCCAAGAGAAACAGTTACCCAGGATGAAACAGTCCTCCCAAAGAAAGGAGGCCACTGGATTGATATACTGTTCTTTATTTTGGATGCTCAAAGTACTTTGCTAATGTGAATCATGCCTCAAAGGTAGGAGGACATAAACGTGAGGCATATAAGTATCATTGGTTCTGAGAAGCAGAGTGTAATTGAATTTCAGAGGTTAGCAAAAAATAGGCAGAACATATTTTTTGGGGTACTTTTTCTAATCCACATGGTTCAATGCTGAAGTTGGATTTTGCTGGTGTTCTTTCACCATTGCACTTCCCAAAATTACTTCTGACACAATGTCTGTTTTGATGGTCAGTGCATTTGATGAGCTTCTGATAGACAAAGTCTAGTTTTTGATCTTAATAAAAATTTAGTTTAGTACGTTCAGTTTGTGCATAAAAACAAACAAACACACAAACTGACAGATATTCCAAAATTTGAAATAGAACCATAAAGGAAGATATCCCAGTTGGCCACCAGATGGGGAGTCTAGGGTGGCCCAGATAAAAGATATTAAGATGGGACTCACCTGAATATTCCTGACAGTCTTTACTCCTTATTGTGAGTCAGGAAATCAGAAGCAAGAGGAGCAAGGAAAAAAGGGGTCACCAATTTGTTTTTTAACAAATAGTTGTTTGACTAACAACTATTACTGTTCAATAATGTGAGAAAGCAGTAGTTCTCTTTCAGCAAAAGAAATCAAGCAGGACTTTTCTTCTGAGGATCAGATTGGCATAGACCCATCAGGCATTTTGGAGAAATGGAAACTGTGTCAGAAAGGCAAATGTGCTTTCAGTTATTAAGCCTTAAGGGATAGCAACAATTCCCAGTGTTCAAGGGTCTTGAGTATTTAGATGGCCAAGGGCCAACCTTGGGAAGGAAACTGTGGTAGCAGGTTGGTACACCTTGAGCCATGGCCACTTCAGAAAATACAGCAATGTGACTAGGTAAACTCTGAGTTTATCTAGTGGTTTATTAACGCCTTGTTATTAGAGCTGCACAGAAAAGTTTGTGCTTTTTTTTTTTTGTTTGCTTTTGCTTTAGAAAGGAAACTATTTTTAATTTTGTTCTGCTGAATTTTATTATTGGCAACTTGTTGAGACACGGAGGCTGAACTGAAATGTTCTACACCCAGAAACATGCCCATTAGATTTCTTTTAAAAAGCTTGTAAAAATAGAACAGCCTAATCTTTATTTTTGCAGGACAAATGCTTGAAAAAAACACAACCTTGTGTAACCCCCAATGCACATCACCTGTTGTAGTTTATTATAAAATGACTGATTTTAGCTGCAGAAACATTGCCCTACTGTGTCAAGAAATTGTTAACTTTTTTTTTGATGTGAAAGTAGAGACAAAATTCTGTTATATTCTGTTGGATGTCAAAGGTGAGATTTGAATGCTGCTGAAGGAAGTCAAGATTGAATACAGAATTTCCTTTGTATCTAGAGCAGAGAACAAACGATGATTTGTCCAGGGCTATTGTTTCAAGAATTATTGTAAACTTCAGAAACAAAGGGTTGCCATGTGCCCTTTGGAGAATCTTGTTCATTTTATCATTCCTACAGATATGAAAGAAATTCTTCATTCATTACCTTTTTTGAAAATGGTAATGATACCAACTTTGCCACCTTCCCTTTAGGAAGTGGTCTCCAAACAGTCAAAGGGAAACAGAAGAACGTTTTTGCTGCTGTGACTAAATGTAGGTCTTGTTCAAGTATTTGGCTTGCTTTGGTATCTATCCCCTCCTCACCCGATTGTGAAGGTTTACCTGGGCTGCAGGACAAAAATAACATAATTTCTTGCCAACCACTGCAGCCTTTCTTGTAACTACCTACTTTTGATCAAAATTAGAGCTCTCCTTGAAGCGGAGGCTCCAAGGCTTGATCACCTCTGCTCTTTACATATAATCTTCAAGCACATCATCTGTCCCTGATACGGTCCGTCTCCTGATCCATTAGTGCCATTTCAGTTCTTCTTAAATTTACCTGACCAATTCATCCTGTCAGTTCCAAAGCCTTTTTTTTTTTTTTTTTTTTTGCGACTTGGTTAATTTTAAATCATATTTCCCAGTAACATCATGACTAGATTGTATTTGTCCCTATGTGAAAACAAGAGATGTTACATGGTGCTTCATTTGTGTCATCAGGGGACATTCAGGTCATTGGATAACATAATTTAAAATAAACAAAATTACTTCTTGAGTTTTAAATGCTCCCCCAAAAATGCATGCTCAAAATAGAGCTGATACATTAGAGTACTTCTTTAAGCGGGTTTTGGTGTTACACTTAAACTCAGTGTGCTTGTTGTTCAACCGTGTTTCACAGTTTGTGAGGCTTCTAGTAGAGACAAAGATTATTCTGCAGAATCTCTGATTCTGAAATGTGGGACGTCTCTTCCCCATCTGTCCTTTTTTTTTTTTTTTTTTTTTGTATGTGTGGGCCTTTCATCTTTCCCTTCCTCCTTGCCTTTTGTCTTTGCCATTAGCTTCTTCCCCTTCAATTTTTGTTGTTGTTGTTCCTTCCTCCTTGGTGCTGTCTGCACCATGTCTCTGTTATCTCCCCTTCCCAAGCATTGGGATCACTGTTCATCATTTCCCAACATCACCAGGTTAATTCTTATGCTTTTGATCGGTGCTTTCCTCCTTTGCTCACACGCTTCAGGCAGAGTGGGGGGAAAGTGTGAGGAGATCAGACAGTCCAGAGACAACAGACGCGTGATGTGAGAGCAGCGTCCTGGGATGTGGTCAGGAAAATGGCTTAATAACAGGATGTCCCATGAAACGCAGTACACTTGAGAAATGTGACAGCTTTTAGAGCCCCAAAAGGTTGTAACATCTGCAGTTACTTCTTGCAGCTGCTGAAACTGTGATACTGCTTTGATTGTCCGAATACAGTGTTTGATTTTTGACAGGTATTTCAGCCAGCTGACAAATTATGTTCAGAAAAGGGGGAAGATGACTTACCCGTACTAACTTAGCATTTTGCATTTTGTTATTAACTTCTGTAAGCCCTTTTTTGTTGTTCAATGACTTCTAGTAATCTTGCAAATATGTACAATATTTAAGGTTATATCTCTATACATCTTTCAGTCAGCATTTAAGTGCGTTATTTGTTCAGTTAAACATGTATTTTGCTTTGTAAATGTACTATTTATCTGATAAATCCTGTTGGTTTATTTGGAACCTTCACAGCCTGAAGGGCAAACACATATTTTGGCACAGCAGTAGTTTAGAAAACATGTATTATTTACCTATCAGAAAGTAATGGGTCCTAAGGAGCCATTATGGTCCAGCTTGTAAATCCTTCTCAGTTTGCATATTATTGACCCAATAGACAGTAACAGCTCTTGGGACCTGTTGTGGTCTATCCATATTCATTTGGTTACCATACACGTGCGTAAAGTCTGCTTGCTGAAAATCCCTACAAATGCTTGATTGAAAAAAAATATATACAGAAAGTTATACTTATAAATGAAATTGGTTGGTTTTAATTTCCCTCTTTCCTTCTTTCCCATAAATACCTAGAGACACTTTTGAGGAAAATTGTTTGTTTTGGAATTGCACAAGCACCCAGAAGAGCTTTATCCCAGTAATTATTATTTTTTTTTAAAAGGTGCACTTATGTAATATAATAAACAGTCTTGACTTTCGATGAATTTTAAAAAAATGTTTTTATGCCAGGTTTCAGGTTAACAGCAATTTTCTTTACAGCGGAATAATAAACATTGAACACATCACTGTTTAATGGAAACGTTGACACCTCCAAGGTTATTTGAACAAATAATTCTTGTGTAATGAGACTTCTGCTTTTTAGAATTAGATGTTCTGAAGTTTTCTTCAAATTATTTCCTGAAAAATAAAACCCTTTCAGATTGCATGCATGCTGCGTGTGATCCAAGGAAAGGTGTTGCAGAACTGTCAGGCTCTAGCACCTGAGAAAAAGCTAGCAGTATTGGGTGCTTCTCTGTCTACACATTTCTTGCACTTGTTTCTGCAGCATGGTAGAAGGGGATAAATAAGGATTACAGCCACTTTGGTATGTAGTTGTTCCTAACTCCATGCCACAACAATTTCCTTGTGCAGCTTATTATTGCTTGGAAGACTGGCTGGGGATTTTGCTCTAAAAGCATAACAAAGGCAACCGAAGAAATCAAATGGCTGGCTTTTTGTGGTGTGTGGAGCCTTGTTCTAGCCAATCATGCAGAGATAAATTTCTGTTTTAACGAGGTCCATTGATGTTCAACTTGGAAACAGCACGTGGCATTTGTTAAGGATCTTACTTGGCTCTGAGCTTGGGTGTACGGAGTACCTTGCAGAGAAGAAAGCAAGCACCACCAAAAATGCAGCCCAGCTGGATGTGATGGTCCAAGCTGTGGTGAACTAGTGTGCCTGCTTCTTTCAATCAGTTATAAGCCAATACAGTGCAACGTCTGTTCAGTGTTTTAGGCCAGCCAGAATTTGTGGTCATCTTAAATACTCTAGGGGGAGGAAAAAAATCCGTCTTTGAAACCCAACATGTTTTATGGAGTAATAATAATAATGTAAGGGAACACTGAATCCTGGAATTGTTGAAGGGCAATGGGGAAACTTGATTGTGTGCATTAATCATGATTTTTTAGGCAATGAATGCCTTTTGAGCTTACCCTCGTGTCTGAATCGGAATGTGCACATAAATAGATTTGCATATTTATTTAAAGAATGTATGTGTGCATCTGTATGTCTATTTTAAACTGATTACATAATTATTACGGATTTCTGTACATTGTTACTTAAGTTCCCTATCCAGTCTTAAATCAATTTATCAGGGACTATGTATCATATGCATTCACTTGATCTTCAGTGGTCAAATACATACTCACAGAGGAGGGAAATGAGACTATAACAAAACAGTCTATGCCTTTATATTTAAAATTTGTCAGATGCTCAATCCTTGCTGCAAAGCGGAATCCTTTTTTTTTTTTTTTACATCTGTAAATGAATGACCAATTTATTTTTTTTTTAAAGTAAAATAATCACTTTGTGATGGTTTATTAAGCTTAAAGAGAGAAATTTACAAATCCTTAGAAGAACTTAAGTCTGGCTAGTTTCTTTAGTTAGGAAGTTTAACTTGAACAAGAAAATGTTGAGAACTACAACCAGTTGTTTTTGCTGCCCCATACCACTGCTGTCATCTCTGGCCTACATGCAAAATCATCAGCCAGTAATTATATCTCTTACAGTAGAGTATAGTAATCAACGTCTGTTAATTCCCATTATTCATACATAAATCAGCTTAAAAAAAAAAAAAAAAAAAAGAGGACAATTATTTGCAGTCTGTTTATTTTAAAGTTTTTTACAGGTAATCCACAAGAAGACGACTTCTGCCAAAGCTGAAGAAGTCTATTGCTTTTTCTGTAGACTTTGCTTATCATTAATAGAAAGCAGCATGTGTACATCCTGCAAACTCATTTCCTTATTTAAAGTGGGCATCCTTCCTTTACTGAGATAGGCTTCCTCTTTCAATACAGGAGTGAGGATGAAGCCTTTGTAAGTCCTTAAAGGCACATCCCTTCCAAATGACCTTTTGTCCTGTGCTAGTAAGATGCATTGTTTAGGCGGCTCCATGTTCGGTGTAGCTCCATAAGATGTCTTTGGAAATGAGAAAAAAAATAAAAATAAAAAATGGGGGGCTAATTAAATTTGGAAACACGTCATTTTCCGATTATAAAGCACAAATGAAAGCTCAGGAGCCTGTGTTGTGCCTTTTGGCAGTCTGTTGTGGAACTGAATTCCACGGAGTAACTCGGTGGGGTTTATTCATTCAGCTCTGAGGACAGTTGTTACATTTGGGCAGAACTTTGCCTTATGGTTCTCTAAATCTTCATACAAATAATTTTCTTTAGATAAGTGTGACCAAAAGTTGTCCAAGTATACGGGTAACTACATACAAAATTACAGGTCTATATACCTTTCCTATGGCAGCAACATATAGTGAGGTACCAGCACTACAACACTTCTCTTGCAAGTTCAAATGCATCTTCCAGTTTACGTTTATTTGTCTAGGTTTTCTTTTTCCGTACTTACGGCTTTTGATTAGATTTAAGTTCAAAATGGTGTTCTTTCTGTGCTTAGTTTTCCTGACAGTGTCACAGATCAGGTGCTGTGGAACAGATATTAATTGCAGGTGCTGGGTTATATGACATTAAATTAATTGGATAGGGAAAGTTAGATTTTAGGCAATTTCATGGCAGATATGGTATTCACTAATCAGAGATGAGGAGAAAGAAGAAACATGAAAAATTTTGCTCTTGAATACTTTGAGCATTATAACAAGATAGGAGCTCAATTGCTCTCTCCTGTTTTTACAATGACAAATGGTAACTTAAAAGGGAATGGTGTTTTCTGTACTGCCTATTTGATTTGGCTGTATGAATTTCAGAAGCCTTTCTTCATTGTCTCCTCCGTGTCCCTCCATTTACCCACCCAAGAAACAGCCAGGATAACACTCGTGATTAAAAAACACTCATCATCTATGGTCAGTCACATTTCCAGTTCTCTTCTCCGTTAGTAATAATTACATCAGCAAACTTATCTCCATTGATCCATTTTCCATAAATTTACTGGACTGCCACTGGTATTTTGTAGATTCTATTGCTTTGTGTTTTGTTTTTTTTTTTCTTTTCCGTTGTTGTTTAAGGTTTCCATCCTCTGTTAATCCTATGGAGCGTATCTGTAGGAAACTGGTAAATTCTTCCCTTAAAAGGCTTTTTAAATGGTTCCTCTTGAACTGAGTCAGCTAACATTGGCATCTGTACTCAGACCAAGTCTTGTGGAGTTGCCTGGGACTTGCAGAGGTTTCCTCTATAAGATGATGATCCTTCCCACTCAGTATTTGTTGGGATACGTGTATTTGTTTATCGTGAATGGTACTGTTAATTTCCAAGGGGACTTCACACCTGTGAAACATCAGAAGGTGATTAACATGAATTGGTAAATATCTTACTGATTTCACCCCAGACAGTGGGATCTCCATAGGTACCTTATTAGTTACCTGTGAAGAGAGAGAGTTTGCCCTAGAGGGTGAATCGTAAGAAGAGCTCAACCCCCTTCTTCCACAGCTTATTTTATTGACTATACAGCCTCTTCGTTTAAAAACCTGGTTGAAGTAGTCTTCTGCTTTTCTGTATGAAGCCTTGTGCTTAAACCACTTGCTCCAGAAGTGGGAAACCTTCATGTTAAAGCTTCTCCATCCTAAAGGTCTTCAAACCCACATTGCCCATCCTTTGCAGGAAACTCCCTAGCTGTGAGGGTATACCAAGATGCGACCCACTCTCTCTGGTGTGTGCCATCCAGCAGCTGTTTGTTGCAGCGACCAAGATGCTACAAGTGAGAAGGATGAAGGGTGTAAACAGGAAGAAAATGAAATACAGTATGGTTTTGATCAAACATGCAGAGGAAAGAATAGCTGGGGGAAAAATAAAGAACAGACATCTTCTATGTGCTGAGTTTGGAGGGGACCTTTATGACCAGGTGCTCACTGGGATTAAGTTGAGGGTGAGATCCTTGCTTGCTTGCAGGTAGTGCAGATTTGCTTTTTGCAGAAACAGGGCTGTTTCTTTAACAAGTTTGAGTGAGTGTTTGTTCTGGAGTTAATTAAGATGCTAGCAGCAAAGGAAATTCATGTGCCCTTCTGTCCTTTCTTCACCCTGAAGAAAGATGTTGAGACAGCTATCTTATTAGATCCTGTTTGACTAACGAGCCTATGTGTGTGAGGCAAAAACCAAGTGGCTAATGACCTTAACACTTCTGGTGTCCTTTGCTCTGGTAGAAAAGGGGAAGAGGAAAAGAAGGGAGGGGAAGATTTTTTTTTTTTTTTTCAATTCTTAAGGCTGTCAAGTGGGGTCCTTTTTTTTCCTTAAAGTTCTTTAGAATTTCATATCTTCCATCATATATTCAGGGGGATTTTAAAAAATATTTTAATCAAACAAGTTGTTGTGATTTCTGAAGCTGTATGCTAATAATTTTGCCTTTTAGATCTAATGTATAGCTTTTTTTTTTTTTTTTTTTCTTTCTGTTATAGAAGGAAAGAGTCAACTCAGACCAGCTGCTAGCTTGCATGAGTAAAGACTATTAAATCTGACTTAGTCCTTATTGTAGGCAGTTTGTTCAGTATGGAAAAAGCTAAGGCGTAGAATGATGAGGTACTTGGATCTTTTGTTGTGTATATTTATAAAAGTAATGTTGATTTGTGAACAATGCAACGTTACCATATGCACTTAGCTGTAAGCACATGAGGGTTTTGGAGGGACAGTTCACAGATTTAAAGATAACATGAGTGTTTTTAGAATACATATCCTTCCTTGAAAGAAATGTTACTTGGGCTTGTGTAGCTAAGACTGCTAGTCCTTGAATTATACACTTGAGTTCTTAGAGGCTTGTTCTATGACTGAGAAGTGTTGCTTGGCACTCAGTGTTGTATTTCAGTGAATTAGAATACAAGAGAGCTTTTCCCATTTAGGTCAGGATAGCAGAGTAGTTGTTCTTGCTGCTGCTTGAGGAACAGGTTCACAGAAACAGAGGAGCCCTGCTGGAGAGTGTATGTGGAGTTGCACCCATACATGAGACTTGAACTTGACCTAGACCTACAAAAATCATTACTTTTAGTTCTAAATGTTTTCAGAGCCCTTGTAAGCAATTAGTTGAATGCTCTGGGAAATAAAAGTGCAGTCAGATGATTGTCTTGGCTCGCAGAGGCCATACAGTTTGGCAAAACAGATTTCTAAAAAATAGTACATTTATGGAATTATGTATTTATTTACCAAGTGGATTGTACTGGCTCTGCAGGATATATTGCCTTTGATATATGTCAGTAAATATTTTAATGGTTCATTTAATCATGCAAAGGCTTGAGGAGATATTTTTTCAAGAAATACATACCTGCTTTGATGGTTAAATTATGTGTTTGTTTAAAACCAATAAACAAAACAAAGCAAAAACCACCCAGACCTCTTCTAATATACCTTCTAGGGCAGGAAAGAAACTGAGTAAAAACTCAAAACTTGGAATAGTAAGACCAGTACTTGATCTTAATTGCAATTTGTATTGCTGTGTTAAAAATGTGAAGTAGCAACGTCTTCCCAAATCTTCTACTTTGTTTCAGCCTTCATGGAATTGCTAAGCCCATTACTACCTTCCTCCCATTCTTAAGGCTCAATTCTCCCACCCCACCCCCCAAAAAAACAACCAAAAAAACAAAACAAAATAAAATAAAAATAAATAAATGAAGCCTTCCCTCCTCTATTGTATTGAAATTAAGAAATCAAATTTTTCTCAGTTCTTACTCGGAGCTTCAGAATGTCTGTCCTGTGAAGCCTATCAGACACATTTTGAAAGTGAAGGGGGAAATAATTCGTATTTAAGCTTTGTTTTAATATGTGAAACAGGACAAAAGCTCTTAGTCCCAGGAATTACTTTTAAATATAATCTGGGTATTGTTTTTCTATCAGTGGACTGAAATTGGTTGCAGGTTTTGAGAGGAGGAAGCGTTACTCTTGGAGAAAGCTAAAAGTGCCAAAATGAAATAACCTACTTTATGCAATAAAAATGTAGCATAAACAAGTAAGCTCAAATCCAACCTACATAAAATGAACCTGGTGTTCTGCTGCTGAACAGCACTATGCTTGAACTGAATAAATAGTTACTTTTTTAAAAACAGCAGTGAGTGGCTGTTCAGCTTTCAGTGAAATAACGATGGGGGGAAAAAAAAAAAGCACCTTATTTTTTTTTTTTTGGAATTGTTACTCTCAGCTTCTTTGAAGGTGACTTTTTAATGATTATTTACAGGTGGTCTGCACTGAAGTTTGGTAAAATAATGTTTTTTTAATTTCAGTCTCGATCGGCCACTTGGCAGAATCAGGAACCAATCTTCTTCCTAACACTAATTTCTTAAAAGAGAGGAGGGGTTGGAAGCATCAATTGTTGGTTATCTTTACCTTTTTCATGTAGCAATTTTAAACCTGTTTTCCCCAACCCCAAATTACCAGTATGTTGTGGATAAAGCACTGGAAGAAGACTTTTCTGTACCTCATTTGTTCATGCATGTGAAATGTGGGCAGCGAAGATCCAGGTACTGAAACCCACTTGAGCATTTCTTCAGTGAAAGTCTGCACCATGCTGCTTTCCTCTTTGCCTCATGGTGTATGTGGAACCTTTCTAAATGCAAAGGACCCAGCTGAGAGCCAACCAGGAGCTAGAGAGCTTTCCAGCTTTTGGACTGGTCATAGTTGTCTCTGTACTGCAACAGCTTTTCAAAAGAAAAGCACTGCAGCCAAGAAATCTTAATCTTTTAACTTCCAAGGGTTTCTAGCTGCTGGCCTTAGCAATACATTTCTTGGGAGCTGTCTTATGAGCTACTGTTGGTTTGGTGAGGGGTGGATGTAATCCTTTTGTCTACCTTCTGTTGTACAAAATTGCATTTCATGGTTGAGATGTCGTTAGTGAACATAAGCGCTAGACTGCAGCAGATGATGATATAGGTACGATTTATGATATAACTGGGCACATCTTGTACCTGGGAGTGGATAAACACTGAAAACAATGGACCTTATAGTAGACTTTCTACGCTGCAATAAATCTGAGTAATATATAAAGGAGATCTTTCCAGCAAATTCTTGTTTTGTAGTAAACCCAGGTTGATTAGTATCCAAGTCAAACTAGGTGGCATGTGATACTGAGATTTCCCTTAATGAGTGTGAGTCCTCACTGAAGAGGAAGTTTTTTATAAATGATAAGGATGATTTTGGAGGCTTATTCCTGAATCTAATGCACTTCTGGCCTGGTCAGCGTCTTGTATTTCTGTATTTTTAAAGTGAGAGAATAGAAGGCAGAAAGAAGGAAGAGGATATCCTGTACATGGGTAGGGTGGAGTGTCATCCCTTCTGTGGCTTGCTTCTCTCAAGGGAAAAGAAAAAGTGAAAAGAACAAGTAAAATGCATGTTCCTTCTGTGTACTTGCTATTTTGTAGACCTGAAAGAAGGAAAATATTCTGGATGGTCGTATTATTTTTCCTGTAGACCTTTTTCTAAATGTGTTTTATGACTGCACTTTCAGTTAGAGAAGCAATTATCTTGCCAAGGACAAAGAGATAGTATTTTTAATGGCTTTTTTGCTATCTTCTAACTATTGGCTGATTTAGTAAAGTTAAATGTTTAGAATTACAGGTTTGTTACTGCTAACAGTGTGGGAAAGCAGGGTGTGCTGAGTCAGTTACATTATGACTGCACAGCCTTTGTAAGAAAGCCTTAAAATGAGAAGACAGAGCAAGGCTTTACGATTTTAAGTGAGGTTTGCAAGGTTAAGTCACTCAAATGTTCAAACTGAGATTATTTAGAATAGATATTAAAGAGAAAATCATTAACCTCACGGGTATGACTTAAAACACATTTCTCTATATATTTATTAGCATCTTGCTGGTTATAGATGCCTGCGGCCTTTTATCACTACTTCTGTTCTCCCGTGCCACTGCTGTGACAGGATGGCTCTTTCTGTGTGCTAAAGGAGAAGAAACTGCATTCTGCTGAAACTCTTTAGAGCAGTGGTTATAAATAGACTTGGAAATAGCAACAAGCTGGGTCCACTGCCTCTGTGATGGCCCTTTCCAAATACTTTAAAACAAATGATTCATCAAATAAGGAACACTAAAAGGAGAAATCTGCCAATTTGTAGAATTTGACTCCTCCTAATCAGAGCAAGGCAACAGGATGTTGAGTTCCTGCCCTGCACCTGATTAAAGCCAAATGCACTAGGAACAGCTGGGAATAAGAGGAAGCGCCAAGCTCTTCTCAGTTGGGGGTAGGACAGCAAAAGAATTTTTTTAAATCCCTTCCACCTTTGTTGTTCTGCTTTCCTGACTCTTTGACAGATAAGCACTTATTTCCTCTGGCATTTGGAGTCCTTAGAAACCACGTACCATGTATAGACGATAGGAAAATGCTACACGTGTATGTGCCTGGCCTAGGCAGAATTAATTGTGGTCACAGTGTTATACAACACTCCTCATCATTGTAGTTTGGCTGAATTGCTGGCTTTACAGACTCTGATCATGCAGGTGCCAAACTCTCTGAGTTCTGCCCACTGACCTTCAGCAAGTCAAGAGCTAGGAGTAGCGTGGAGACCGAGATGCATTCTCCATCTGGATCACTGTCGTAGTTTTCACTGCTGCATGCTCAGGCAGAGCCCTCAATGTACGTGCTTCTCTTACCTTTTTTTAGTAGAAAAGCAGAAAAAATGTGAAATGTTTCAGTTGTTTCTTCCTGTGTTCTAGGAAAACATGAAAGATACAACTTCTCAAAAATTTAGAGTACTTGCATGCCCTCAGATAAGTGTTAAGCAGTTATTTTTCCCTGTGCAGCTGCAGAATGTGTTGTAGAATACAGATGTGCACAAAAAATTAAGTTTCTTGTGGTATATGCTGTAGATACAGTAATGGTGGAATACCGCTTAAAATACAGCAGTTACTTTACTGTCAAAAATCTTCCACAGCCCTTAAGACAAAGCTCCTTCTTTAACATTTCATGGAGCAACTTATGTGATTATCCCCATGACACCGGCCTTTTGCATTCGTATCACAAAGCTACTTTATACACGCGCAGCTTCCTTTCTGTACCTTATGTCAATAGCACAGACTGTTTGCTCATGCAGTCCCTGGGTCTGATCCAACACGCGGTCAGGTCAGGAGCAAAAGGCTCCTCTTGGCTTCCCTCGGCTTTGGATCAGGCCTCCTGCTGCTAGCGCTCAGTGTGGTGGCATCCGTCACTCAGCTCTTTTCGCTCTCAACATCAGTGCTGCTAGGGGATCAGAGTGATGACCATCACTGTTATGCTGCAGAGAAGCACACAATTCAGACAAGGATTTTTTTTTTTTAAAATGTTCCTGAAACACTTTTCTCGCATCTTGAAACAAAAGGAAAATGTTCCCAAAGTAAATCACAAAGTCTGTCTGCACCCTCTCTCTTGCCAGACTCTTAACTCCTTTTCCATGACTCCAGTTTTTTCTTTTCATGTTAATGTTGGTACCATTTTGTGAGAACTGTTGTGAGAATTGGAATCAGTTTGCCTGACACAGGAAGAAACATTGGGACTGCTGCTGGTTTGTCATGACATGGTGAGAATAGACGCAGCCAAATTTTATGACCTCCAGAGTTGGGTATTTAAGATCTTAATACATGTCAACCAAAACAGCCTGTCTTTACATCAAGCAAAGCAAAGTGATACTTGCATAAACAGTTGGAAAGCCAAGAGGCTGTGTGGCTGCTGAGAGAACAAAAGGATACTTCCATAAACTTGTGCTGTAAAATAGAAACCTCAGGTACTTTATGATCCTCTTTTGACTGGCTTTGGGTTGCAGGTTTTTGACTGAGGCTATGCAGACCTTCACTTCATTCACTTCGTATCTAACAACCATTGAACAGGCATCTGCCCAGATCTTTGTTTGCACTGTGCTGCGTTATCTTCTGTGGAACTGGAGGGTCTTGCCTGCTGCAGGAGGTGAGCTGAGCTCTTTGAGCAAACAGGCATTGCCTTAGAAAAGCAGACAGGTTTCAGTGTCTAGCAAGTATCTTTCTGTTGTTTATGGCTTTTAGCACCTGTTAGAAAGCAACCAATTAGTTTTTTCCTTTGATAGTGTGTGTATAGCCTAGCTTGCCTATTAATATGTAATGGGCTTTCCTAATATAGCAAAAGAAACTCTTTATAAATTATTGTTCATGTTACATACAACAATGCAACAAGATTTATTTATATAGGTTAAGTTAAAATACTGGAGCAATTAAACTCCTACTCATCACATAATGTGCTTTTCCTGTCTTGTAGTGCCAAAAAAAGGTGCTCGAAAGCATTGAGAGATGCACTAATTTTCTCTGAGCTAATGGAACTTGCCTGCTGCTATTTTGGAACACACAACCATTATGTATTCTTAGATGTATCTATATTTAAAGCCCAAAGCAGATGTGGGATGTTGAGAGCAGATGTTGGATGTTGAGACAACTTGTGGAAACTTGTATGTCAAGTCTAATTTTTTTTCCCTCTTCAGTTCATTTGTGAAAAGAGATTGCTTTCAGAAGAAAATGCTCTAGAAGTTAGAGGTTAATTGCCCTTCATTTTAAAATTGTATTTTTCAAGAAAGATGTGCAAAATCTGTGAATAAGCATATTGAATTTTTCCATTAGATTATGTTCTTTAAATGGTTTGGTAAATACTCTGTCTTTGCAATGCAAATTATGGCTTGGAACCAGTACCGTTATCAACAAATTTGTATTCCTGTTTAACTTGGGAAAAGATTTTGAAAAATTAATGGATAACACTATTGTAAAATCCTGAGAATAATAGTTAACAGATTCACACAATTCTTTCACTTACGCAGCTGTCAGAATATGACAAGTGAATGTTTGAGTGGTGCTGGTGTGCACATGCATATGCAAATATGGGTGTGTGTGCATGTATACGTCCTCCCTAGGGCTTATTCTGTTACGTACCCCAAAGGTGTTGTGCTGTTGTGTTCAACAAATGAGAGTCAAGGCCTTCTATAGTCATATATATATATATATATATATATAAAATAATAACTTTAATGCTTTTTGGCTGCATTACAAGCATTCCAAAGTTTACTTCATTTGTGTTCTCCAAATCCCTTCATGCCAGAGAGATAAAGCCAACAAGGAAAAAACAAATATTTTATGATTTCACTCCTACAATGCCTGGTCCCAAAATGAGCCAAAGGAGTGTTTCTTATGGCTTACTTTCCTTTTCCCAGAAAACCCAGATGGCTGTCTCTGGATTTTTGGGGGCCTTTCTGTTCCCCCCCCCCCCTCAAGATACTCAGAAAACGAGTACATCTTGTAATACTTTCAAATACCGTTTTTATCTGTGTATTTCATGAATTTTTTTGTTTTGAAGTTTATCAAAAGTATATCCTGTGATGCTGGCAGAGATGTGGTTATAACAAATCTAATGCAAATGAAAGGAGGAACTTATCAGTACAAGGGAAAGTGCTTTATACTTGGGAAAACCTTTCATTTGCTTTCAAAATATTGTTAGCTTTTTGCACTATGAAAGCACTTCATTAGAAAACTCTTTCCTTTGTCATCTTTTCTGCAGATGAAATCAGAATAGATCCAGCGGCATTGATCTGAACTCCAATAAAGTTTGATTCAAACTCCAGGAAAGTTCTTTCTTGCTTAAACAGGATTTGGTAGGGCACACTGAGGGAATGCCGAGACAAATTTCTTGAATTTCATGAGCTTTTGTCCGGTTCGCCTGCTTTTTCTTCCTGCTTGTAGGTGATTGCTTTTCACAATGTGACTCAGGAGGTAAATGCAGGAGGACAACTACCACAAGAGTGGGAGGGAGGGTCGTCTTGTCTGCTCGATCTAGGGGTTTTTTTTCCTGTTTTCATTTTGGATCAGACCTAGTGAGGTCTCTAATTTAATAAAGATGCTGACAGAGGTAAACTGTGTTCATCGTTGCAGTTTAATCTGGCAAATGAGCTCCAGAGGTTAGAAAGCGCATCTGCTTGTGAACGGGTGATTAGTTGATGCCAGCAGTCAGAAGGAGAGGTTAGTCTGATGCAGCTGTCTTTAAGCTTTATTCCTGTCCACTTTGCCTTTTTGGGAGGCACAGCGGGGGTAAAGCTATGTCCCGCAGCTTTTGTGTGGCACGGCAGCAAGGAAAGCTCCGGTGCCCACAGTAACATGCCTTCAACTTCTGCTCGAGGCCTACTCCACTGGTCCTCCTGTCTGCAGCTGTGTCTGTCACTGCTGCCACGTTGCACGTTCCTGATACCCTTAGCACAAGACCAATATGCCGAAATTTTCTAGGTACCAATATAAAGACCTGTCTTTAATACAGAGTTGCCATGTAGGAACTGTCTTTTAAACGGATCAGCTCTGTACACAAATTTAAAAGACAAGTTTCCCAATATACCATTTAATTTAAAAACCACAAGAAAACACTGCTTCCAGTTAGCTAGTTTTTCTTATGGAAATCCCAGAGAAACCACAGGAGAACTTTCTTTAACCAGACCTTCACACTTCCCAGACCCATAACCAAAGAGAGTTATAAACTCTTTTTAAAAGGTGAATCTTGAGGAATCATGAGCTATCTGTCTGATGGTTTCTTGATGTCATCAAAACTGCTGTGTCTCGGGAATGAGGCAGAATTCCAACATAGTTTTGAGGCTTTTCCTATTTCTTCTCATGTTCTCTGGTTTTATGTCTTTATGTTCATGTTATCAGGCAAAATATAAATACAGAGGCCCCTGAAAAATCAGTGCAGCAAATGAGTGGCTTGTGCTGGATGTCCGAGAAGTTCAGCAGCCAGGTGGTTGCCCTGTGGAATAGGAGCTGTTGCCTCAGCAGCACAGCGCTCGCTGATGCAGCCTCTGTAGTCAATATTGCCTGTGTAAACTCATAATGCTAAAACACTGCAGCTCTTCTAATTTTCAGTGTGTGTTGACAATTGGAAATGACTTGGAGAAACAATAAAAATGATTTTTTGGGGGACTAGAAAACAAATTCCCTGTAAAAGGCATTAGGAGGCCACTAGAGTTAGCTCATTAAAGTGAACGCAAAGGAGCTATTTGATCCTGTTAACACAGGGAATAAGATGTTTGGTATTACAGGGTCCTTAACCTAGCAGGCAATTATACAGAGATCCAGTGCTGAAAACTGAAGTTAAACAAACTCAAACTGGAGAAGAGGTGCAAATTTTTAAAAGTGAGGACAATTACCACTTTAGAAGCTTACCAAAGGATGTGAAAGATGCTCTATTACTTGCAGTCCTTAAATCAAGATTGGATGCCTGCCTAAAAGAGATAAATAACTACTAGCTATTTATACAGCTTGATAATGAATCACTGAGTAAAGTCATATGGCCTCTGTTATGCAGGACTTTTTTAGGAAAGAAAAAGGAAAATTTTAAAAAATATTGGTTATATATGTATAATTGTTACTTATGATGTCCGTAATTGTGACAAAAAAGGAGCTCCTTCTGTTTTAGTAATCATATTATTATTGCGTTTATCTGTGTATCAGTTTGAATAGCTGATGCTTCAATTTTCTCACCTGCAGACTTAAATGGATGTCCCTAAGTACCCATGTGGGAATAAAGTACTTGACATCTTAAGCTACTACTTCTGACAAGATCGTATGGGACTATGCCTCTGTTCTGATAGGATGAGCATAATTTTTAACTAAGACAATGCTTTGAAATTACTACCCATTCCCCATATGTTTTTAGGAAGAGATAGCAGCTGAGCAGAACTGGAGTTTTAAAATGCTGTCTTTTTTACTTGCAGATCTTGCCCAAGGCATCACACCTACAAAGAAAATAAAACTAAAAAACAGGCTTTGCTAAAGCTAGCCATGGAGTTCAAAAGTGATTTGTGCATTCTCAGGATAACTGTATATGAATTCACTCCTTCACCCTTCTTGTACATATTTTTGTCTGGTTCATTTAGTTGTTTTGAAGGGCTTTATGAATCTCCTCTCCCTTTCTGTAAGCGGTTAGTGTCCTATCCCATAGAAACACATCTATTTTTGTTGGAAAGGTAATATTTGCATGGGGGAGAGTGATTACTTGGGACCTACTTGGGGGTATCTCATGGGCTAGATTGCTAGAAGGCAAGGGTGCTTGTGAGAGCTGGGCAACATTTAAACAACACTTCTTCCAAGTGTTGTCGAGGAAGGCTAAAGCCTACCTGGAGATGAAGCTGGCAAGGGAGATAAAGGATAATAATAATTTTAATAATAATAATAATAATAATAATAATAATAATAATAATAATCAAAGTGATAACAAAATAAGATTTTTATTATTATTATTATTATAGAAATAATAATGACCATGCACCAGGGCATGTTGGGGGCTGGCCTGCAGGAAAGCAGCCCTGTGGAGAAGGACCAGGGAGTCCTAGCAGACAACAGGTTAAGTGTGAGCCAGCAAAGGGCCCCTGTGGCCAAGAAGGCCAGTGGGATCCTGGGGTGCACTGGGACGAGTGTTGCCAGCATGGCAGGTGAGGTGATCCTGCCCCTCCACTCAGCCCTGCTGAGGCCACGTGTGGAGGGCCGTGTCCAGTGCTGGGCTCCCCAGTGCAAGAGAGACCTGGAGCTCCTGCAGAGAGTCCAGCAGAGGGCTACAAAGATGATTAGGAGAGCCGAGCATCTCTGTTAGGAGGCAGGACTGAGGGAGCTGAGTATGGTTAGCCTGGAGAAGAGCAGGCTGAGAGGGCATCTTCTCCCTCTCTATTGATAAGACTCCTCTTATCCTCTGGACTCTTTTTGGTGGTGCCCAGTCACAAGATGGGAGAGCCACCGCCAGGAAAGGGGCCCTCAGCCCCCCTGACCCTCCTCCTCCTTCCACACGAGGGCCTCTTTCAGGCCGCACAAGCCCCCTCCCAACACGGCCACATTGGGTGTGGGGCGTGGGGCGCCATCACAGGGGCATCACCGAGGCTCCCTGATGTCACTGTGGCATCCGCCCCCCGCTGCGTTCCGGGGCCTATAAAAGCCCCTGCGCCTGGCCCACCCCTCACTGATCTCCCAGGCCCTCTGGCGAATGGCAGCAATGGTTGTCCTTAAGAGGTCCTGGAGTGAAGGCTGCCCCCAGCTTCATGGGAGCAACGCGCGCTGGGTTGATGAACCCAAGAAGAAGTGGAGGCGGAGGACAGAGAGCGGAGGCGGAGCAGCCGCGGTGGATGGTGTGGAGCCCATGGAGGTGGATCCACCTGCGGAGGAAGAGCTGATGGAGGTGGATCCACCTCCAAGCCCTCTGATGTGGCACAGTGTCATCGTGCCAGGGCTCCCACCTGCGAGACATCACCACCGTCATCGCAGAACCGCCCGGTCTGCTCCGTACTCCCGGCCCTGCCTCCGCCTCCACAGCTAGGGGGGAGAGGCCATCCGTTTACCATCTGGCAGGATTGCCTGCATGATGGCCTCTTCCCCCATCCCCTGCCCCCCATCCCCGCCTCTTGTCCCAAGCTGTGGACAAGAGTGCACTCGGCTTCCTGTGGGCTGCTGCACCAGGGCGACAGGAGAAGCACTCCCAAGGCCACGCTGGGCGCCGGGTGTCTCGGTCTGAGGACGAGAAGGCTGCCCAAGAGGTGCTTGAAGACGAAGCCGCGCCCTGCATGGCAGTGCATGGAGAGGAGCAGCAGATCCCTCAAAACGGTGACGCAGACAGCTGCTCCTCTGAAGAAGCACAAGTCTTCAGGTCTGCCAGCAAGGAGCGCAGGAGTGCAGCGTAAAGTCCTTTCAAGATGTTTGGCCACCAGTTCTTCCCAAGACTGGGCAACAAACTGGTAGAATAATCCTAATAAAAATAAGAAAGAAAGAAAGGCGTTGCAACAAAAACCACAATAAGAATAAAAAACAACTAGTGAAAACACTTTTCCTCTCTTCTTTGGTGTCATTTTGCAACTGCCCCTGGGCTCCGGTGACCCATTCTGGTCTCCCCCGTAGAGGAAAGATCCTGATGGGCAACATTTAAACAGTGCTTCTTCCAAGCACAGGATCAGTGCATCCTTAGGAAATTGGGGAAGGGGGGCAGGAGACCTGTGTGGGTGAGCAAGGAGCTCATCAACAAGATCAAAAGGAAGAAGGTGGTCTATGAAATGTGGAAAAAGGGCCTGCCCCCTTGGGAGGAGTATAGGAGTGTTGTCATGGCCTGCAGGGACATGATGAAGAAAGCTAAAGCCCACCTGGAGATTAAGCTGGTAAAGGAGATAGGGTTTTTTAAGTATGTAAACCATCAAAGGAAGACTAGGGGTAATGTATTTTTCCTGCTGATCAAGGGATGTGTCTTGGTAATGGGGGACGCTGAGAAGGTGGAGATACTGAATGCCTTCTTTTCTTCAGTCTTTGCTTCAAAGACAACCCCCCCCCCCAGGGACTTCTGGACCCTGAAGGAAGGAGAAAGAGTCTGGGAAATGGAGATCTCCCCTCTGGATTAGGAGGGGGTAGTTCAAGAGCCTCTGAGTGGGATCAATGCACACAAATCCATGGGCCCTGATGGGATGCATCCACGTGTGCTGAGGGAGCTGGCAGAGGTGTTTGCAGAACCTCTCTCTACCATCTCTGTCATCAAGTGTAGAGTCCTGCACCTGGGAAGGAACCACATATATCAGTACAGGCTAGGGGTTGATCTGCTGGAGAGGAGCTCTGCAGAGAAGGACCTGGGGGTCCTGGAGGATGACAGGTCGGCCATGAGTCAGCAGGGTGCCTTGGTGGCCAAAGGAGGCCAGTGGGATCCTGGCGTGCGTTAAAAGGAGCATGGCCTGCATGTCAAGGGAGGCAATCCTCCCCCTCTACTCTGCCCTGGTCAGGCCTCACCTGGTGTACTGTGTCCAGTTCTGGGCTCCCCGGCACAAAGAAAGACAGGGATCTCCT
Source organism: Aythya marila (assembly GCF_965140915.1). Classification (NCBI taxonomy): domain Eukaryota; kingdom Metazoa; phylum Chordata; class Aves; order Anseriformes; family Anatidae; genus Aythya; species Aythya marila. The sequence continues at coordinate 80,822,947 of NC_139043.1, forward strand.
GGAAAGAGTCCAGCAGAGGGCCACAGAGATGTTATGGGGCCTGGAGCATCTTCCCTATGAGGAAAGTCTGAGAGACTTGGGTCTGTTCAGCCTTGAGAAAAGAAGACTGAGAGGGGATCTTATCGATGTTTATAAATACCTGAAGTGTGGCAGACAAAGGGATATGGCCAAACTCTTTTTGGTGGTCTGTGGGGACAGGACAAGGGGCAATGGCCACAAAATGGATCACAGGAAGTTCCGCACAGATGTGTGAAAGAACTTCTTCACGGTGAGGGTGACGGAGCACTGGAACAGGCTGCCCAGCGAGGCTGGGGAGTCTCCTTCTCTGGAGATATTCAAGGCCCGTCTTGACACCTGCCTGGGCAACCTGCTCTAGAGAACCTGCTTTGGCAGGAGGGTTGGGCCTGGTGATCTCTTGAGATCCCTTCCAACCCCTAGGGTTCTAAAATTCTGAGATTCTTGCTCTCAAACTACAAAAATATTGAAACCTGATGATAGTCACTTGGTATCATCAGCCTCTTGCAATGGGTATAATAGTTTATTTCAAGAAAAGGTATGCCTCTTGATTGTCACGTGTAATACTAGCTATGTCTTCTTGTTTTAATGTAGATGAAACTAAGTAGTTAATGTTGGTTTTAGTTTTGCGTCCAGATTCTTAAACTAGCATGCTATGTACTACAACATTTTAATTATTATAAACATTATTCCAATGTTTAACAAAAAAAGGGAAGAATAGTCCCTCATCTTTTTGAAATTAAAAGAAAAATGCAAATATCTCCACGTTTTATATGGAAAATCAAATCAAAACTTCTCCTCTGTTTCCTTAAAATATTTTGAAAGTCTGCATTGACTTGACTGTGGTATGTATATTTGATATCTTAGCCTTTAGATTTCATGTGAATCTACACAGAGGCAAACACATCTTTATCTCGTCCTTTCAGATAAAGCACAAGATTACCAGGTTTATTTCCATGCAATGGTGATAGAAATCAATGAGAATAACATCGAATTCCTCTGAAACTATAAAAACAGAAAGCCTACAGGTGTCTCACCAGTTTTCAAAACCTGTTCTAATAATTTCAGAATTAGTTACAAAGTAGTCCAGTTTGAAATTTTAAAAGCTAACTTCTTTAAAGACAGACTTTCCAGAAGTAGTTTTCCAAGTCCTATGTGTCTTCAGCCATCTGTAGTAGATTATTTCCTCTTCCTGCATTTCAGAAGAGGGGTGGTGGGAAAGCGTTGGTGACAATGATGCTAATGCAGTAGCCATGATTCTTTTTTTCCCTTTTAATTTATTTTGGCAATCTTGCAAGAGGAGGGTAGTAGATCTAAATCAGCTACTGTAGCAGTGCGTGCTGAATGCATTTTGATGTATGTTATGTCTTCTGTATGGTAGTAATCAGGCTGGTAATAAAACGACGATCGTCATGCCCAGCTTTTGATACCTTTCCTTTCCAAAAGGACTGCATTAGGGGTAGCAGACATAGGAAAAGCAAGCAGAAAGTACGCCTGGACAATGGAGCTTGGAAACAATGTGAAGGCAATGGCTTCAGTTATGGGCTGTGAGGCGGGCGGTGTTGCTGGATAGATGATTTGAACCAGTGCCTGCTCGAGTCACAACCAAACACTTCAGCTAATTCATCACAGGACTCTCGAGCACTTCACTTGTGCAAACTTAAAAGGTTAGGGCAGTAAATAGTTTATTGCCACTGAGGCCTGCTGAACATTGATCACCGCTGAATTCCCTCTGTTTAGATATAAGTTCTTTTGAAATATGCTTTGTAGGTTTAGTCTGAGAGCAGGATAATTGCCTTGAGGGCTTAAAATTTGAAAGCAGACACTTCTACAGTCAGAATGCAATAGGCTGCCAAGATGGACTGGTGTGAAACAATACACTGTTATGCTTTTTTTCTTCTCGGGATTTGAATGAAGCAATAGCAAGGGATGCTCTGTGAGGCATGGATGGGTAAAGTCCTGCGTAGCTTGCCCCTTTCGTGCCTATTAATAAAACCCTTGCTATAGTTCTATTTTCAACCTCTCTGGGGTTTATGCTGCAATTTTGAGCAGCTGATGGTTCTCCTTAGCCTAGTGTTGGGGAGTTGCTTAATCAGCATGCAATTATGTTTTCTCAGTGCGTGCATTGATATCGGGAGGTTGCAAACATTCCAGAAAGTACTCCTGCTGTGCATATAGCTTTGCACATTTTCAGTAAGGCTTATTTAACATGTAGGATTTTTTACTCTTACTACTGCGAAGGTCTGCGTTTCTAAAAAGCTGTTGGCAGCATTCAGTCAATGCACGGTGCTGGTTGTGTGCCCAACAAGCTATGTGAACATCAAGGTCTGCCAAAGCATGATCTAATGGCTCCAGGCTTTGGATCCAGATTTACTAATTTTTCTGACTGGCGGGGAGGGGGGGGGGGTGTGATAGATTTGGGAGGGTAGATTACAGTGCTAGTTTAAATGTACAGAACCACCCCAAATGTCTGCTTATGCTTTTTTGATCCTAGGGGATATCACCATAGCATCTGTGATGGTACCACGTATTTGGTGATCACATTCCTCCTTCTTAAAAAGGTGAAGTCTCCTAAACTTTGACCCCAGTCCAACCAACAGCTCCACCAAGATAAATCCCTGTGTCTGTATGGACCTTCTTGACTTTGCTGAATATTATGCATGAGCTTAAGGTTTAAAATCAGCTCTGGTTAAGCTGAGGCTGTGCCTATTTATATCATGTATTTGTTTTTCAGTAAAAGCCCTGCTGATACTGACACATGCAGAGTAGGAGACAAGACATTTTTGAGGAATTTGAGCCTGTTATCTATTGTTCTGTAGCATATTACATATGAATGTAAACTTTTAAAGAAGACTTACAGTTTGGACAACACACTGAACAGATCTGGAGCTAGTTATCAAAGATTATATCCGCAGTCCTTTGTTCCAAAAATTGATGTTACTTCAGATTGCAAAGAAAGGGAGCTGAGATGTATTTTTATCCATTATAAATAGAATTTTCTAATAAGTTAAGATAACTGATTTTGTCAAAAAAAAAATACTGGAACATCAGTAGTAAATTCAATACTCCAATTTATAATTTATGAATATCGTGATAGCTTTGAAGAAAAGTAGTCCTTTAGAATTCAAATCATAATCCCGAAGAAATCACCTCATAAAAATCAAATTCCTGGACTTTGAGTTTTCTGTAAAGTCCAAGACCAAAACAATAAAGTGGGGGAGAAGGGATGAAAAATCCGGTGAACAGTCAATCACTTTCTCTGTATGTGGCCGTACTCTTTACCGAGAAAACAGTACCTCATACTTGCCAGCTGTGAAATTTTTAGTTCATCTTTACCATGCAGCATGTTACTTTTTTTCCTTTTTTTTTTTTAGACAGAGCTATGAACAGATGATGGATGAACTGTAGACTCATTGTGTTAGAAATACCTTTTTCATTTTAAAAGCTAAGTCCCTTCTTGACAGGGCAGTCATTCCCTCTTGTAACAATAGAGGAAACATCGTGAAGTCATAGTTCAGCTCCAGTGAAAGACTTCATTCAAGGGTTTGATGAATAGCAGAGGGAAAAGTAAGCAAAATAGCATGACAGCTCAAATCTTTTTGTTATCCCCTCTTTCACTGTCTTAAACTGCAAAATTTCCTATATATTTAATGGTAGGTAAGAATTCCCAATGCAGACAGAATTATTTTCAGCTGAGGGGATTTCAAGGATGAACTTGCTGATTTTTTTTAAAGAGAGACAAAGATTAATCTGAACTAAAGCTTGTACTGTGTGAGACGTGCATTTCAGAACAACTGTTGCATCTAGTCTTAAAATTTCTTCAATTTCACCACTTCTAATGGATTTGAAGAAAATAAACGTTTATAAGACACTTCCGAGGTGCAGGGTAATTGCTCTACATTGTGCTTCAATATCTTTACATGAAATTTGGTGAGCATACCAGTTTTTCAAATACTGAGTATCATATGAATAATCCAGTGGGTGTTTGCATTTAGAATTTTGGAGAAACGTATAATTTCAAAACAGTGTGAGCAGTTGTTAAATGTTGATGAGAACTAATGTCTCGGGGTAGTGTTGGAGAAAACAAGACTCCTGGGATCAGATTGCTATGTAATTTTGGCATGATATCTAATTAGATCTCATACCTGCATATGATGTTCATAAGCTCGTGTTTTAAGGTGTTGTTTCACGGTGTTACTGTCTGCTGGCAGATAGTGAATATTATCAGTTCAGTAAAGTGAATCAAGTAGCTATGCATTCTTTCGCCCGAGGAAGAAAACGTTGTTTATTTTGCTGTTCTATGGAATAAAAATTCCATGTAAATATACTATTTAGGCTGACACAGCATCATACTTTACAAGAGTAGTAGCTGTTTTCTCCGTAAATTTGGCAAGAGAAAATGATCATCTGCATTTCCATACACTGAAGATGTAAGTGGATACCAGTAACTTGAATGGGATGTATATTTGCTCAGTCTGTTTACCTGGAAAGGAGAACTCTCTGTAGACCGTGGCTGGATTAATAGCCGGTGTAGCTCAGAAATTTAAAACTGATTAAATTTCACTTTTTTATACAACACTTCCTAGCATTATCCACTTAATTTTGTAAAAGTCTTCCTAAAAAAAGAGTCAGAATTAAACTTCAGTGCTCTCCAAGTGTATCTTTTACAACTACACACAGGAATAAAAGGTGTAATTGTTGTTTGTAGGCAGGATTTTCAAATGATATTGCAGATGCGAGGATAGCACAGTTTATCTGAATTTTCTGAGGGTAATAGCCTTTGCAGAATGAGGTTTAATGGGATTTTGCTGCATTTATTAATCCCACGACTGTATTAACTGAGAGCTACTGAGATGTTTGATTTAAACATATGTGTGGTTTGCTTTATCAACTTGTATTTGCTTTAATAGATTTTCTTTCTGCTTTTGCCTGTATGTTACAGATGGGAGACGTGACTTTTTTTTTTATTATTATTATTCACGCTGCTAATTAGGAAAAAATGAGAACTCCACAGTTTGAGCTTAAATGGGTTCACTAACATAAACTATCAATCTTCTGTTTTTCATTATCAGAAATCCACCTCTTTCCCTTTCCTTTTCCCCCCACCCAACAGAGGAGCAAAAGAGACAGTTCTCAAGGGTGTGGTTATCATGAGATAATTGCAACCCTGAGGGATTTGAGACACTGGGGTGCATTTCATACCTTGTAGCTGTCCAAGGATGAGATTTTCACACGAAGGCTCCACCCCACTGTATTTTATTTTTTACTGCATAAATCAGTCTATGTGCTTAGGGATCATTTATCATTTCCCTAATACTCACCAGGGTACAAACAGTACTGTTCTAGTTTCATTCAACCCCTTATTTCTCCCTCCTTCTCCTGTTCAAAAAAAAAAAAAAAAAAATAGTTGGCAAGACTCTAAAATTATATAAAGGCGGTTCTGTATTTAATGCAGAAATCGTACATTACCCTAAAAACCCTTCACCCCTGAGTACTCTTTGTACTTCTGAGAACATGATATACGGCTGAATAGTGCACTTAGCAACCATGACTTCATTTAAATCCTTCAGTTTCTGAGAAAGGGATTACTGCCTAGAACCTAACCAGTATTAAAAATACATATTTTCAGATGCAACTGTAGTTAACATCAGCTTAAATTTGTGTGTGGAGAGAGCACTCTTGCAACATGAGAGGTGTTAAAATCTATAGGAGTGGAAAGCGAAACACTTGCTGAGGTTTTGTTCTCATGCCAGAACTTTTTAATCTTTTACCAATTACAGAATTCTTCATCAACATCGAGTATTTACATTTCTCAGCCTTCCCAGCACAACTTCTTTAGTGTATACTAGTCATGCAGGACCGAAAATTAACATTTCCAAACTCCCAAATGACACTTTTGCAATTTCCTCTGCTTCTCTGGCTAACAGACAGCACCGGTATGTTTCTCCCCTTGTTCTTTGCAGTTCCTGACAGAGCTTCTTGCATCCCAGGTGAGGATGCTCAGAGCCCCAAGGCAGCTTGGGGTCAGCACGCTGGAAATTAGCTAAAACTATTACTGCAGCCATGAGTTGTAATGTTCCTAGCTTATGTCAGGGCTGTGTGGAACCGTGGGTCTCAACTTGCGTTATTTTTTCATCCAGCCGTACTTCACAGCTATTCAGCGCGTCTCCCTCATGGACAATCACCTCTCATAATGACCTGTGCAGCACGACTATTTCAGTGCTGCCTACGACTTGTAAAGATTCCCCCCCTTTTTGGATGCACGTTTGCTGGCAAGTTAGTATTATGACCCCCTTCATTTGTGCTTGGGCTTAATACGGTGTAACAAACCTTGTGGGCTGAACTAGACTGGTTTTTGTTCCTGACTGACAGGTTCCAGAAGTACAATTTCCTTAGCTCCAGCTGAATTCTGGTGAACACTGCTTGGAAGGACATGCAAAACTGAGGATGCCGCGATATGGAGGCTTGCAGGCATTCAGAGAGAACATGTTTGGAAAGGAAGACAGGTTGAAAAACTCCTGAGATAGATTTACGTGTTTCCTTCCACATTTATCTCCCTGTGAGATAAGTGCACCCTGTTGGCATGTGATTACGATCCTGCCACTTCTTGACTGAGAGATCCGTGAGTCATTCGGAAAAGAAAAGCGTGATTGAAAAGTGCTAATTGAAATAAAATATTTGCATACAATAGAGACATGGCAACTGCCTGAGCTGTACATTTTTTTTAAATTAAATGCAACTGTACACAGTTTTATAGACTTCACCTGATTTGTGAAATTTGATGTTCCCACTGACAGTGTCCAATGGCTCGTTCACTGCATTTTGGCAACTCGGTCTTGTTGTCACCATTGCCTTTCCAACATATGCCTCATCCTGAGGCTGCAAAATTCACTTAGAAAAAGCTCCACCAGTTTTTAATGTCAGGCAAATTTTTCTCAAAGTGTGTATTTACTGGCACATTGGATACCATGCTCTCATATAGAAGGAATACTGCTTTGTATGTGCTAAGTTGGTCTTGTTTCAGTTCTAGCACTGCAAGGGACAAAAAAAAATCTCAATGCTCTCTCAGGGCACAGTCAGGCGGATGAAGGTAGTATAGTATTTGTTGACGTGGGCAAGCGGGGGAAACTCACAAACTTGTTTTAAGAAATTAGTTGACTACCACATCCCTATTTCCTGAATGGTTTACTCCTAAGTTCAAGTGAAGAGCAGCTGCTATTGCTATTCCTTTTCTTGGTGGCTCCAAATAGGTGAAAAACAAAGCTGATGTTAATGTTGTGACTTACATTACACAAGTCAATACCAATGTCCTTCTTTGGTTTATTAACACTATGCCTCGTGAGTGTCAAAATTGCCTCTTAAAATCAATGTTTCTACATTATTTTCTAAGAATTGTAATGAACAGGCTTTAGTAGTCAATAATAAACACAAAAAATTAAAGACAAAGGTGATGCCAGCAGAAAATGTGTCAGATTATGATTTGTTTCCTGAGAGAAGCATCCTGCTTGTTCAGGAAAGGGAAGAATAATTGTAAAAGTTTAACCAGTGGTTCTCATCCCTTTAAGCTCTCTGCCCCTTAGCCTTCTCCCCACACCCCCCACATACCTGTCAAGACACACGTTTTTTTCTGACTCATCCCACGAGTTTCTAGCTAGCCACCCACATCCTTTTGAAGCAGATGGGTTGATTAAGTAGAACTTTTTATGAAGGGATCGACTTTGAATTCAGAGGGCTTACTTTCGCATAGAAAACAACAGTCTTCTACCTGAAAGGATGCGACTGAAGAAGTAAGGCTTACGGTGTTTAAGTATAAACACATTAAAATCTGAGTGCTTGCAGTGGTGACAAAAGTGTGTTCCTCTCCTGTAGCTTCCTAAACAGGATGAAGAATTAATCACAGTCCACTCTGAGGTATGTAATTACTGCTATCCACACCTTGCCTGAAAAGGAAAGTTAAAATTAGGTGTTACTACACTGTTACTAAACAGCGAGTTTACTGAAAGCTGTTTCTACAGGTTTATTACATCATTCTCAACAAAACCATCATCAGCTACCTGTATTCATGGATGCTATTAATACTCTGGTTTTAAAATTAATCATATGTAGTGCCTGTACATGCATTACAGGTGAGGGTGTCAGTGCTTATGTACTAGAGTTCACTGGTTTTAGCATTTCAAGGTGAGGTGTCTTTCTTCTGGTTCACTGGTTGTACTTTAAATTTAAAAGACTTCAGTCTTTTTTTTTTTTTTTTTCATAGCAAGTATAAATATCAGCCTGTTGTACTTATTTTTAAAATGTTTTTAAATGTCAGCTGTTTTCAAGAACAAGTAAAGGAAAAGGAATGCTGTTGGTTTTATGAAAAAAAAAAAATATATTGATTTTGAACCGTTGTCCTTTTCTGAGTAAAATTTGGAGTAAGATTTTGGAGTAACATTTGGCAGAAGATGACCTTATGCATTGGAAGAAAAGACAATGACTTGCCCTGTTCCAAAAAGAAAGCAAACAAAAAGAAAACTTATTTTTTCGACCTGCTGTTGCAGATTTATGCACTCTTCATTGTTTCCGCTGCACTGGAACTGTACTGGAGCAGGAACTGCAGATGGCAACTGTGAGAGCCTGCCTTTTGCCAGTACATACAGGTCCATCCAAATTTGCCCCATGCAATTAGCCATCACAGTTTAATTCCTCACGCGCACAGTAAAAATGAATAAAAGTCTCAAATTAATTACACAGAAGTCTGTGGTATGCTGATAATGTTCTAGCTAAAGAGGAGTTGGTTTCGGTTTTGGTTGCTTTATGGCAAAACAAAGTAGACCTAGGTCCACAGAGGTGTAACATGAAGACTAAGCGATTGGCACCTGTGAGTGGACTAGGAATAAGTTTGAAGTAATGGCACTCATCTTTTTTTTAGATGTGTTTTTATAGTTCTTTTTCTCCAAGGGCGGTATCTTTGTGAAAACCTTGAGTACTTTAAGAATAAACTGAGTGCATGGAGCAGAGGCATGTTGTGTGCCTGCTGAGGTGGAGTACTCGGTGTCTCTGCTGCCCTCATGCAAGCAATGGACTCTCAACCTTCCCAGGTTCTTCAGGGCATTGGATGTTCCTTAGATAGCTCTGCCCAAGACAAAAAGTTACCATTTTTTTCTCTGCGTGCACGCATGCACTTGCTTATTTCCTCAAGGTTTCATGTTCTCATTTGTCTCCCTGAAGTCCTACCTGTTTGGAAAGCTCAGCCACAAGCGAAGCACCACCAGGCAACAAGCTGCAACGTGTGGTCAGAACGGAGGTATCTGTCTGCTCCTAGACTGTGACGAATTAAGTGATTTGATTTTTAGAATAGCTGACAGAAAAAGAGAGCTAAGATAAGTTGCTTTTATCTTGCACTTGCTGTGGTTTAAGAGCGTTCCCCAGGCAGTGTTACCTCAGTTCCACTTGTGTTTGGAAGGAACCAAGCATCATTTTGTAAAAACGTTTTCAATTTTCTAGCAGGTTTTAAGTTTGTACTTACTTGAATTTGAAAAATTTGAAGAACAATTTTGCAAAGGTTCTATATTTGTTCAGTACATTTTATTTCCATGTTAAATACCCTTACAAGAAAGAAAGGTCCTAATCTCCATCCAAATCATATATGAAATATGATTTTAAGTTTATTTTGTCATGGAGGGAGAAACATTTTTGATACTTTGGGTGTACCTGAGAAACGATTGTTCAAACTGTTTTTAAGCTTTCTAAAATGATGTTACTTGGAATGAGGAATTGCAGACTAGGAAGTAATTTTCTTAGTGATAGATACTAAATGCTGAAAAGGTAGATTTTTTTCTTTGGCTGAAAGGCAAGAATTCCAGTAGTGTCCATAAACCTGTGAGATTTTACCTGATGCATCAGTAGGAGTTAAAAGAGTTTCAGGCAATGAAATTTGCAAATTATTTGGAGAAATTCTAGCTTCTAGGCAATACAGGAGTTTTATCAGTATTAATGAGGGTCCATTGTATTAACTCACGTTTTTGCAGTCCTGTAGGATAGGAAGAAAAAGAGAGGTGAGATTGTTGTCAACAAGGCTGTACCATATTAGATAACTGCTTTAATTCAATATCTCTCTTGCCACCCACTGAAAGTCTATCAAAATCATACAGAAGACAGATTTTGAAAGTTTGTTTTTTAGTGTGCTTTTTTTGTTTTTGCATGTGGTGATGTTTTTTATCACCACTGTGCACAACATCTAAGTATTTTGAAAAGATTAAGGAAGCGAGGATGGAATTTTTTTAACAAAAAATCAGAAGTAAAATAAATGTATTTTAATAATAGTATAACCTACTTGTCACGTTAGAATTTTAAAATAACCCGTATGCTTTAAATTCATTTCTTTATATGTGAAAGGGAATAAAAAATGGTGATATTTCTTCCAAAATGACTGTGTTCCCTGCACACATTTTATTCATAGCTCTCAATTCCCTTGGTACATATAAAGCAAAATGAATTAGATATCTTTTTACATCTCCCTTTGAATGTTCTCTAGTAACTCTGCAAGTTGCCCCTTTTTGTCTTTCTACTAAATAGCATTTAAAGCTTCTGGCACAGCTGGACTTCAGTATGTAAGAAAGCTTTTAGGGTATTATAATGTCACTAGCCATTGAAGTTGCAAAATTTCAAACATCCAAACCCATCCTGACTTTGCTGCATGCTCCTTGTGCTTAAAAACTTGGGTAAACACGTATATTGTTGAAAGTATCCCTGAAAAAAAACGGTGCTGAAAAGAAGGAAAGAATCGACGCTTCTTTTTAAAAGCTTCTTTTCTAATCTCTGTAATTTGAAACTAAAGACTTTGAACAGTGGGTTGGAGATTGTTCTGCAAGATAAATTCCTTGCATCACATAACCCTGACAACTCCCCAGTTCCATCAAATTAATAACAAGTGGATGAGAAGATAAGCAAAAATAATGGCGAGGTTACATTTTTGTGACAAAGGTTTATGGCCATGCTGAATCTCATGTTCTGCAATATCCCTCCTCCTTCTCCTCCTCCACGTTGGTGTTGTTTTTTTTTTTTTTTATGATTATCAGATCTGAGCATTCCTGTATCTGAAGCTCTTCTGTGGAAAAGATGAATAGCAAGTTGGACTGTGTGACTTCTAAAAGTTTCTGTGAACAGCTCTCTGCAGCCCCCAGTAGAAATGGCTGGTTTTGTACAAGATCAGGCCTCGTCCTTGCGCATTGTGCATCCGGTTTTACTCATTTGGTGCTATGTATCTGAACATTGAAACACGCTGATGTAATGCAATCTCCCTGTTTTGTTAAAATTGTGGAATAATTTATATAGGAGCAACTTCTGAATGTCATGCGGACCAACTTTCCATAAAGCAGAACAAGCTTTTACAGCATGTTGTTTAGGGCCATGTCTGGCTGAGTTTTGAGCATCTCCAAGGGTGGAGATGCCACAACCTCTCTGGACATCCAGTTTCAATGTTAGACTACCCAAACTGTGAATGTTTTTTTCCAAATATCTAATTCTATTTTTTTTTTTTATGTTACAACTACTGTACATTGTCTTTTGACCTCTCTCTGGGCAAATCTCTTTTAATCCAGGCTGTTAAATTTTCTTAACGCAGTAAATTAGCCCATCAAAGAGTAGAAGGATAAACAATTTACAAATTATATCTATTCAGAGGGCTGTTCCAAAACACACCCTTCAGTCCATAGTCAGTGGCCAAAACAACTGTATGGTCTGTAGGAGACCTTGTTTTACTATAATAGACCTCAGAGGGAATGGATATTTCTAGTTAAGGACTGTAGGATTGAAACCTAAAAATAATAGGTAACTGGTGGTTCTTCAGTGGTCAGGCAGCTATCGGTAGGCTGCTTGAAATGCAAAGGTGAATGTGGTGACCTCGTGAGCTGGATTTACAACTGCACCTGCAGATGGCCAGGGAATGCTGAGGAGCCACTTATTATAGAAGCTGAATAATGAATCCAGCTATCAACTCGTATACTGGTTCAATAAATAAAATTTTAACTACTTAGGGAGTGTTTCTCCTTGCTTTTTCTCTGCTTTGGGTTAAATATTTTCTCTTTCTTTCCCCAAGAAAAAGTAGTAGTTTTTCAGAAGGAAAAATGAAACGTGTTATAATAATGCCAGGATATTTCTCTTTAGAGATTATTTCAGAGAGTTTGCATCAAAACGTGAAATTAATCAGGAGGGAAGTTCTAAGGAGAACTTTCCCAATTCAAACCATCAGAAGCTGCCATATGGGCATGCACTGTGGAGCGTGCTAGGGGCCTCTTGCTAAAATCCTTGAGTATTTCAGTTGCACAGGGAAAGCTGCTGCCCCTTTGGGAAAAGTGTGCTAAAGGGTGTTTCAACTGCAAGGTAGCTGGGGGCTCCAGGCAGTCTGATTGCATTTCATGGGGGCAATAGCAGTATGGCTCAGCTGCATGGACCTTTTTAGTGCTTATGGAGCTGGAAGGGGATAGCTGCTTTTGGATTCTACAGTGCCTGACCTTTTGGGACATAATGAAAGATGATACATGCTTTTGCTGCTGTTATCCTGAGTTTTTTATCAGACTTAGAAGTGCACTGTTGCTGTGAGGTTTCTGCTTCCTCTCACCCTTTTCTCCCCATGCTTTTCCATATCAGTTGATCTCCATATCCCTGGAGAAATGAATGGTGGGGAGCCATGGATGACCTGGACTCCTCATCTGTGCCTTTTTGTGGGTGCAAAAGCATGTGTGTGTTCGGTGCAATGAACAAGTTTACGTTCAAGCTCCTCTTTTTTTCACGTGATTAAAACCACTTTGGGGTTACATGATAAAGACTGAACTGGTTCCTGAGGGCAGAGTCTGTTGCAGTTTGACCGCTTATCGAACATGAAGACCATGATTTAAGGTCACTAAGCAGTGAATAGCTTAGTTTTGCACCTTGGTTTTGGTCTTCTCATTTAGGAGTGAAAGTGAAATACTATCCCACTGATGTAAAAACCAAACCTCTAGCCACTTCAAGAAGTCTTTCTGGTCATGCAGCCTGCAGCCCAGAGTATGATGTAGCTGCAGTGGAGCTGAACCAATGCACTGGGAATGGCAGAGAACCTGGTCTTCTATCAGTACCACTGGTTATTCCTTTACCTCACCAGTAACTTGAAAATTAGAGTTTGCCAGATCTAAAGTTTCATTAAAACAAACACACACACAAAGTATGAGAATCCCTGTTTTCCTGGAGGATATGAACTCTTTAAGAAATACTGGTAACTCTTTCTTTCTTCACTCATTTGCTGCAACAATCTTGTGAATAGCTTGGGCTAGCATGAATTTTAGGAAGAAATGTTGAGTTCTGCATGCATTTGTGAAACTTATTCCTTGCTAATTTTTTGCTTATAATCATTGAGCTAATTTTATGCAGATCACTTTATTATTTCTGTTTTATTAATAAGAGAATGGGGAAGGAGATAGGAAAGAAGATCTATCTACAAAAAAACATTCATTTTATCAAAGTTTTCAGTCATTTTTCAGTCCATGTCTATTTTACTAAGAAGTTGAATAGGGCTTTAATATATCAAGAATGTAACCTAACAATAAGTAAATCAGAGCTATTGAATTGGCCATTTTTCTGTAGAACAAAAATATACCAAAATCTCCCAAACTACTATATATATGTGTGTGTGTGTGTGTGTCTTTCAACTACTACTTTTATTGAGTGAGAGGGCAATGAGTTAAGCACTCATTCATTCTGAGTTAAAGGGTTGGAGGCAGGAGGAGTTGTCATGTTCTCCTGGAAGCTTACCTGATGTGCTTGTAGGTGTATAGGCTGATCCCCATCCTCGTTGACACCCTCCACTTCTCCCCAAATACTTTAGATTTCCTAAAATCGCTAGGACTTTTTCTGTGGTTTTAGGACTTTACAGGAATGCTTGGCCCATACTCTGTGTTAGATTTAGCAACTGGAATGTTATGCTTTAAATGCCTGTTCCTAGGGGTTGAGCAGTTTGTTTACTGAGATGATATAAGTGATCCCAGTGGTTTTTATTGGCAGTGGAAGGCACACTGAATATTCAAAGCAAACAGAATTGATTTTAAAGAATACAAAAAGTAACTGCTATGAAACCTGTAAGGCCTGAGCGGTTTCCGAGCGGTCTTTCTTCTTTGTGATTTGCTTTTCAGGTGTAAACCTTTCTCTGTGTTTAAAGATATCTGATATACATCTTCTACTCTGATAAATCTAAAGAAAACTACTGTAAGTTTTTTCAGGAGAGCAAAGATGCTTCATCTAGTGTTATATTTAGGTTAGACACCTTTGCTTTTACAGTGGAAGAATAACAATTTACATTTATATTATCCTATTTCCTCCTGGGGCTTCTCATAAGCTTCCCTCTTATAACACAGGCCTTCTAGAAATCCCATATTCTCAAACTGAGAAGGCAGTAAGGAGATGAAATTTCAAATTGTTATTTATCTGCCTTAGGTAGAACATTAGAGCATATTCTGCTAGTGCACACTATTTTTTTATTTTTTTTTTAGAAAGCAAATAGGTAGTATGATTGTAGCCCATCATTTGGTTTGTTTTAAATGACAAAAGGAAATTAAGTATCTCAAAGCTGAACCTATGTGCATGCTAAATTTATTTTTGTAATATCACCATTGTTAACAATGCATTGGTCAGAAGCAAGTACTGTAAAGTCTGCAGGCTTGCATATATATAGTACTCATACACATGATAGGAATGTGTTCTTGTGGAGGGTAAGCCCCATATGTTTTCATTTAGATAGTTTTCAGTAAGCTTTTAAATCTTGTTAAAGACCTTGCTAAGCTTAGTTTTGAATGATCAGTTGGGAAACATCATATTTAAAACATTGCTCTATTAAATTCAAATCTTGTGTAGAGATCGAATCTGGCAATTATAAAGAAAGACATGGAGAGAAAAAGGAGTTCACATTCAAAATATATTCAAAACTCATTGTCCTTCTCGAAGCTGCGTGATTGAAGAAACACAATGTGGTATTCAGTGTATTCATATTGTGTCCTGTGATTCCAGAAGCATTGTAACCAATGAGTCTTTTCTTGAAAATTTTATCATCATATGGGTAAGCCTTGCTGTAGAAATTTATACTTGCCTAAGAATGTATTTAAATCGTACAACAATTAGGGATTAGTCTCGCAGTAAAACCCATACGAACTGAAGATACTCAGTGTATAAAACTCCTGATTGATTTTTAATACTCTGAGCCAATTCTGCAGGGTTTTCAGAACCTGAAAACCTGCAATGAAGCACTTTTAACCAAAAATTTAAATATCTCCATTCTGTTCTGTTCGCTTCTAATGATGGTGTTATCACTGTTTATTGAATGGAGTAACTGCTTAGTGAATGGAATAAGGAGAGGCACATCATAAGTGTATATATTCACAGCACCTCCCCAGATCAGCTATGACAGCTCCAAAAGCACCGTGTCCTCATTGTACATGGGAAGGCACTTCCACGTTCACTCTGATGTTCCAAGTAGACAATTTCTATTTTGTTGTTATGCCACTGTCCCTTTGTCACAAAGTCTGTCCAAAGAGGGCAAATGAGTATTGGGTACATGCTTTTCTTTTTGAGAAAACTTTCAGTTTGGAAGCTTCTTACAGGCAAAGAAGCTTCATTTTCCTACTCCAGTCATTACAGAAACTCATGGAGTTGTCCTCAAAGTTGTTAGGTACACTGCTTTCTTTATGCAGTTGACAGTAACTGTTAGTTTGGGATTTCTGAGGCTAGGATGGAGCATCTCTCTTAAGGAGGTAAGTTGAAAAACAGTGTGGATATGGTTTTTGCTAAGCATGATCAAGAGCATCTCTTTTAGGTTTTCTGCTGATTTGCCACTGTCTTCAGTGGTGTACACAGAGATGAGCTTCCTAATTCAGGTATTTAAGATAGTTGTCACAAGTTAGGCTGTGTGAAAGCTCTACTCTGTTAGTATTACCTAAGCTCTTTTCTCCACTGGACAAATCTTTAACCTTTCAGAAAGTAAGGCTTGAATTTTAACCTTTATGCACCTGCCCTTACGAACTGTCATTTCCATGAAGTTTTCACTCTTAGATAAATCTCACTGAACTAAGTACACAAGCAAAGAATCCGATTCCGCAGTTGGTTTCTGTAAGACAACCCCTGTCCTTCTGTATCTTGTACACTTTTGCACATTTCTCTTAATGAGGTCCCTGTGTATTTTATTTTATAACTTCAATCTTCCTGCTGGTCTTGCACAAAATAACATGTTCAGCAAGAGAAATAATGGGCTAATGGATAACTTAGCACTTTTTCACGATCTGCCCTGCTTCATTTGTAACTATTTAGTTGACCTGGTGTTTTATAAAACTTTTACATTCTTAACTTTGGATTAGAATCAAATTAAAACCCAGCGTGAAGTTACACCGCACAAAATGTCTTAACAGTCCCGTGTTTTTGGAGCTGGAGCTTTTAATGGATAAAACCATTTTTCATTTTCTTGAATGCCATTCTGGTCTAACCTGCACTCCAAAATGAAATGAGTTTAGCGGTCTGAGTCCTGTCCCTGGTGAACAATAGTCCACATTACAAAAACACCAAACCCGCACAAAGCTGTCGGTTTCTGCTCGGGAACACTCAGGCCCAGCCAGTGTGAAGGCAGAATTACCTCACACCCTAGGGAGTGATTTTTCTAGGTGAAGATTGAGGTCATTCTTGAGGCAATAGGGAAAAGCGGATCTTGTGAAACTGGTCTCTGCAGCAGCCAGCGAGGGCAACCCCTGGTACTGCTACTACAGGCTCTTTGTTCGCCTTGCTGACGAGGCTTTATAATGTGGGATCGCTCATTTAAGACCACCTGAGATGTGCATGTACCATTTGCTGATGTAGTAGAATATGCAAACAAAGCTTGCATTTTGAGGAGATGTTTTTAGCAGGTTATTTTTGGGGGAAGAATATGTTAATATAGGTGAATTCCTGGTTCTCCTACAATTGTTGTTTTGCCTTTTCTTAGAGGGCTGGGAAGGCACTGTAAATATTTGAAGGTGAATATGCTAATTCCTGTTCATTAGTGCATAACTGATTGTATGACCCATTCATTAAGATGTTTTCAGAAGAGTTACTCAAACAGTGAAGCTGAGAGGCCTTAAGTGACTCTTATCTTTATGGCAGACGAATTAAAACTAAACAAAACAAAAATGCTCAGCACTTCTTTAGTAGATCAGTGCATAGTTTTAGCTGTGTCATACTAGGTTAACATAGAAAGTATCAAGTTTCATTTTTTTTCTTTTGGTTAAAAAAAGAGAGTTAAATTTGTTTTCATACCAATAGCTATTTCAGATCAAAGCTATGTGAGAACATTTTTATTTTGGATAACAGTAATAAAATTTAGATTATTTCATACTTGTATTAAAATAACCATAAGTGCAAATGAAAAATAATTTAATTATTTTGATTTCATCTGCTGTGTAAATAAGCATCAAACCCCCAGTGATTACTGAGCAGAGAAAGCAGCTTAAGAAGAGAAGTGAATACTGGGCTATCTGTCTGAATCTTCAGAGAGCCTGAAAAAATACCTGGCAAGTGTAAAGTTTCCCATTGATTTCTCTGTGATAGCTCAGCCTGTTGGATGAGGGGCATTTACCATCTCCATCCGTAGCTGCCCTGTCAGTGAACACTGAAGAAGGGGGCATGGTAGGTTTGTACTCTGCTTTTGGTAGTGTCTCTCTAACCTGTGGACTGGATCATATAACAAGGCTGTAACATTGCCATTGCTGTAGAGCTTGTTTCAGGAAAGTCAATCATTTATCAGCCAGAGAGGTACACCTGAAGTAATTCTTCCTTTTGACGGGGCCACAGAGAAGATTGCTTTAAATGTCCATTCCCTTGTGTGGTTTCATTGTTTGTTTTTTTTTGATGATGGTATAAACAAGGATTTTTTCATAAATGTTCATGCTATCTTACATACTTTTGGCCAATTTTAACCAATTTCAAGTATGTAAAAGATATTAAGCCCAAGTGAATATTGTGCAAATTGGCAGCTGTGGAAATGACAGAGCACCTGATAACGTTCCCACTGTAGGGGAGGCTTACCCCTTACTTCACATGGGAAAATGATCCTGAGAGAGAGAGATCAGGGAACACCAGTCTTTTGATTCTGCTATTTATGGAGCTACTTGTTTATTCTTAGAAATCCTTCGAGGGTACTTCTGTAAACTGAGCATCTACTCTGTACAAAAGTGTCTAGATGGTTTGTGACAAGTGATGTATTGCTTTGTTTGGTTGTACATGATCACTGCATGTTCTGGTTCTCCTAGCATAATTGGTGTTTTTTTCTTTCTCTCCCCCAAGATTTCATTTGACCTAGCAGAATATACTGCTGACGTTGATGGAGTTGGCACTTTACGGCTCCTGGATGCTATTAAGACCTGTGGCCTTATCAACTCTGTGAAGTTCTACCAAGCCTCCACTAGTGAACTTTTTGGAAAAGTGCAAGAAATCCCGCAGAAGGAGACCACCCCTTTTTACCCAAGATCGCCTTATGGTAAGAGCTCGCTGATGCGTGTGTCAGTAGTGTCTGTCTGTCTGTTCTCCCTTCTCATGTCTCAGGGCTGAAGTCATTTGGGTGTGAGATTAGAATGACGATAGAGCTAAAGTGACTAGACATGTTGAGAGGCATACCTTTATGAATTACTATATAAAAAGTATTTGCTGCCATTGCCCGGGGGTTGGAAATTACCATCTCACTTCACAAGACTCTGTTCATTCAGATCAGAAGTTGAGAGCTCTTGTACGGAGAAGGGGGAAGGGTGGCTCTTCCCTCACAAAGGACTGTAAGATACCACTGAAGTGATAAGGTTTCATGTTTTTTGTTGCCTAAATGAAAAACTCCCAAGAGCTCGTTTCTTCCATCATGAACTTGCATTAAATTTGAAACACTTATTAAAGCAATGCGCATGGAAGACTTTGGTGATAAAATTTCAAATCAATTTGAGTGTTAAGGCACCAGATTTTCACTTTTATTTCTCCGAAGTCACTTCTTTTATTAGCAGAGGTCACCACAGTGGTGTATTTCACACGCTCTGGCTGTGTTAATTATATTGTAAAAGAAAAAGTGCTATGCTTGAATGTGCATAAGAAAACAAGTGAGAGAGCGCCCTAACACTTCCTGGCTGGTTCTGGGGCTGTGCAGAAAAGGAGTATTTTCCCCTTCAGCTGCTCTTTATTGGGCTGGATATTCTTTCCATATGAAATGTGACACATCTAGGGAATTAATCGAATTCTAGCGCACTCCGTTGCTGAAACATGGCCTTCACCCTGCATGGAAGAGAGATGCATATATGTGTCTGTGTCTGTCTGTATGTGTGTCTGAGCTGTGTACAAGTGGAGCAGATCTATGTAACGTCTCAAATTATTTTTGTAGGGGCAGCAAAACTGTATGCCTACTGGATTGTGGTGAACTTCCGAGAGGCCTACAATCTCTTTGCTGTGAATGGCATCCTCTTCAATCATGAAAGTCCCAGGAGAGGTTAGAAAATCCATGTAAAACTGTTCCTGTATTTGTGTGCATCTGACAGGAAAAATGAAACAATGCATCCACAGGTTTCATTTAAACTTGCCAAAATGCTGTGCTTGACGGTGTTTGGCTTGAGGTAGCCAGCAGACTGTGTTTAATGTAGCACTCATGTGGCAGTCTCAGAGTCTGCAGTATAACAGTTTTCGCCTTCAAGCACCATATTCCGTTTTGTAGCCCTCTGGCTCTGAAGGGAGGCTGAGGTGACTGATTTTGTGTATCAGTGCTCTCCAGAGCATTTAGGTGGGCAACTGCATAACAGATGCAATTTCAAGTGTGATTTGTACTCAAGATTTTTATTTGTATATAAACACCAAATTAAGGAACATAAAGAGTTGACCCTCTAAATTCATTAGAATAATGAGTACAGCCCAGTATATTTTGGAAACTTGTGGATTATTACCCTTACCTTCTGACAAGATGGCTTTCAACACATAGCTTTAAAATACCTTTCTTTTTAATCCTTAATAGCAACACATTTTAAACTCCACTTTATCATCCTTTTTCCTCTTTATGAACAATTAATACTGGTACTTAGTTTGTGAAAAAGTCCACAGTTGATTAAAAGTCCCTTATACAATGACAGCTTTCCTCCGCCCTTAAAATACCGTGACTTAAAAAACACTCTAAAATTAAACTTTAAATTAACACACACAACTGGATTTTCAGTGCAGAAGCCTTTTATTGTGGTCTGTTTTTAACTGAAAAATAAATTCAAACTTTACAGGAATGCAATTATGTAAATTATAGCCTGGCACAAAATATAATAATTTTACTCATACTTACAAATATAAAATAGACCATAATTGCAACTGTTTGGAAAAAAATATGGAAAAAAGACTCAATTTCAATAGGATTTAAATAGAGATTTGAGTCTTTGGGAGTCACAGCTGTAAAACCTTATAGTACACTGGGTAGGCAGCATTTACAGTAAGTGATGCATCAAATCTTCATTGGCAAAAGTTGGTGCAGCACTTCTCACTGGAGCAGATGTCAGTATGAGTTTAAAATTAAAAGAGAATCAAATTCACTAAATTGTTGCATTGAGAAACCCTAATACTTTGCTTTCTTTTAAACAGTTCACTGCAGTATATTCGTGGTGCACCATGTAAACTAATGTCCGAATTGCTGAGTTATAACGATGCAATAAAAACCACCTGAACAACATAAAAAGGGGGGGGAAATGCAATGGCAAATACTAACCTGGCATGATTTCTTGTCATATTAAAGAGCTATAGGATGAGATGGAAATTACAGGAGCATATATGATTTGTGCCATTTTGAAGGAGAAAAACTTCAGTTTTATTATTAAATTAATAAGTTTTTATTAAATTAAAATATTATTAAATTAATAAGTTTTTTTATTATTAAATTAATAAGTTTTATTATTAAATTAAATATTTCTCTTGTTAGGCTTGTATAAGTTGCTGCATATGAAGCTAAACAGGAAAACAAAGCTCTTCTTACATCATCTTTGAGCCATCAGTTAGTGCAAGGGAAATACACAAATAATATCTTTTATCTTTGAACCATGGTTTATCACTGCACCTGCATAATTCTTCACTGGTATGTTTCCCTTCAAATAACATGTAAAAGGTTTGAAAAATACAAGCATAACTACAACATGTAAGCCTGGTGCAATACAATGGGAAACTTGGAGGGAAAAAAAAAAAAAAAAAGTAGAACTGTTAGAAAATAGATTTTCTGCCTTACAGATTTATAGGGGAAACACTTTTTTTATTTGTTTGTTGAACCCATATTCTTCTAAGGGCAGTATAGGAAAAATCAAACAACACATCTTACTTCAGAATACTGATCCTTCTCTTTAGCTTTCACAATTTTAGTTTGGAAAGGATATCCAGTAGTTAATCTCACGTGTCCTGTATAATATAGGCAAGTCTGTGCAGAGTTCATAAGGGTAGAGAGTGCTTAAGTCTACTATAAGAGGTTTCATATTTTTGAAATTATGAAGACTGGAGAGAAGTGCTGGCCTTGAGAAGCTTGTTTGATTTTCTACTTTTATCTTGCTTTTATGCCATACAAGAAGAATACAGTATCAGGAGTAGCTCTTAAGATGTGACACTGTACTGCAAATCTGAATGCTTAAGCTCATTGTTTGGGCTTGCTTTTAAGTCCGGTGTTTCTTGTTCTGATATCCCCTGTGACTTAAAAAAATAAATAAAAAAAAAAAATCACCAGTGATAAATTCCAGATAGACTGAACCTGCTACTTGAGCCTTGCATCTTAAATTGGGAATAGTACACTGTTACCAAATTGCAGAAATACTTGGATCCATGCTCAAGAGATACATACATATGTAGCAACAGAGGACGTTATCTAAAATCTCATATGGAGTAGAATAAGTGGCAATGTAGTACTTCCCTTGCAAATTTTCTACTTAAGAAATGAGGGGCAGTAGGTATAACAACAGTCACTTTTTTTTTTTTTTTTTTTTTTTTTAACAAGTACATGTTTTTCTTCTCACACAAATCAACATTGCTGCACTGAAGTGAACAGGGTCATGTTGATTTGTTCTGGCTGAGCATAGTATTTCAAGTGATGGTCTGGTAACATCAGATGAGTGTAATCTGCTTATTTTGGGGAAAAGACCAGCATTGACAATACACCTTGCTAAAGCTGGTTTCTCGATTGCTGTTATCACTTTTTATTTGGGTATAACTCAATTGTTTCCTGATTTATGGCCATGCCAAGGGATAGTGGGATTTTCCATTTCTGAAGTTTATTGTCTAAACATTATCTGAAAAGCAAAATGCTCTCTACCAGTGCTAGTATGCTACAAGATGGTCTCGGTTTCCAAAATCAAGCATACGAATGAAACCCTAAAAAGGTCTTCCCAGAAAAATCAGGGAGGTGTACATTAGGATAGAGCTGAACCTCCCTGGTTCTCTTTTGCAGCCAGATGTCATAACCTACTGTAACAGGGTGTTTTTTCTATCGTACTTTAGAGAGCCAGCTCCAAAGTCATGACCTACCAGGCTCCAGTGGGCGATCTTGTACAGAAAGCTTGTACACACGCTGTCAGAAAGTTGGACACACGATATTGTGGGGGGTTTGTTTGTTTTTTTCAACAGCATTATGGAATACCAAATGGGGAAGCTGGTGCCCAGCAAGTTTCTATTGGTGGTTGAATGTGGCTCCCAGTATTACCAGTTTGGAAATATCTACCCTGTAGCAATATTGGAAAGGTATTTCAGTTCAGTGAGATGACGGTTTTGACAGTGGAAGAGTGAGGCAATTAGCAAGTCTAGTTTTCAGGAAAGCTGGGGCTCGATCCAAGCCTTTTTTACACCATTGGAAAGGTTCCTGTTCTTTTGTTGGGCTCTGGATCTCACTAATAACTTCTTTTTTTTTTTTTTTTTTTTTTTTTTCTGAGTAAGAAAGCAAACTACTTGTTGACAGTATCATTTGTTTCTTCCCACACAAGCTCTTACTCTTTTGCTCCTTGGTTCTGCGTAGAGTTTTCTCAGGTTTACAAGATGTGCCTTTGGATGTCTGAGATAACTCTCCAATTTGGTTAACCACTTCATTGCTTGCCTCATCTGATCTTTATCTGCCAAGATGTACAAACATGTACTGCATGTTTCCTGACACAATGCAACAGAAGTTTTGTTTTTTTGTTGTGTGTTGTGTTTTGTTTTTGTTTTTTTCTCTCCAAGTAATAAATACTTTGCCTCCACACATGACATCATTGTGTAGATCATTCAGTAGGGAATTTTTGTTTGTCTGATACCAGCTCTGGTAAAGCAGTTGTCATCAGACCATTGCTGTGTAGCCAGAGGGAAAGGGTACAACTGCTCATTTCTATGATCTCTTTCAGCCAGGAAGGAAATGGCTAGGTGTTAGATTGCAGGCTGAAGGTTGTCAAAGTACATGTAGCAAGATTAAAATGAAAAGAAATCATGATTGGAAGAGAATGGGGAGTGTTTCTTGCTTTTGTTGTGCAACTGGATCATGCTTTTGCCAGGAAGGAGGGGGTAAGGGGTTTCTTTGCTTGCTGTAAATGTGCTTGGATGTCTTGAATTCTCTTGTTATTACCTTTTTTTTTTTTTTTACAAGCTTTCAGTCTCCCTTTTGCCTCTATTTCATAGAGAGGGCAGTAGCAGATGGTGACATCTGCTACTGACTTTCACAAGAAATCCTTCCGAATCCTGACAGTAACAGCTGCTCTTCTGCATCTCCTATAAAGAGATGTAGCCAACATCTGTCAGATTTCCCTTTCTCAGTTCTGTGATTGAGGTGACTAATTTGCTGGTGTCCTTACAAATATTCTGTGCAAGAGGGACTTGTCAACCTAACACCACTGTAAGTACTAAGGGCCCGCTTTTTATAAGTTTAGAGAAAGATGCAAGTGTATAAAATCTATTTATCTTTCATTTACTATACAAACTTCTAAACCAAACAAGTACATCTGTATAGCAAAAGTCAGCAGAGCATTGCTTGTGCCTTGACGACTCCTTGCTAGATGAGAAGAATGCAAGCTGGCTGGTTATTGTCAGGGATCGTCTGCCTAGCATATTGAAAACTTGGTGTCAAGGTACCAAGGCCAATGTAAGAGGAGTTACTCAGACAGTTGTGTACTGCGTCGCAGCCAAGATCATTTCATGCTTTTTAGTTTGCGTGTTTCAACAGAGAAAGCATGCAGTGTCCTGAAGACATGCATTCTTACTGGCTTTTTCTCCCTGCTGTGAGACTGATCCTGCTAAGTGATCCATGCAGGTGTTTTCTTATCTACACATGCAGTCATACGTCAGTGGGGATAAATACAGGCATTAGGGTCTACTTGTACAGATGGATTTGTGGTAATATTGACCATGATAAGAGAAAATTGCCAGGTAATACCTCTCTGCTATTTTAGCTAGGTGCTTGTGTTTTCCTATGAAAAAGAACTGACCTTCCAGGATAAGTGAATGCAGTTAATTCTGATTTTGAACCTGATACTGACTGACTAGATAGTACTGATAGGGGCACATCACAGTATGCAGGGATCATTGTGGGTCTGTCTAATTTTTGTGTGGCTAATAAGTCATCTTCATCTTGAGTTCTAGGCAATCCTCATATATGAAGGCAATGTAATCAAACCAAAATATGAGCAGGCTTCCCTCTGTGAGCTTGGGTTTTGGAAGCAGTGCCAGACTTCTGATATGAGAAATGAAGGCTACGAACAGTCCTGCATGTGCTTGGCTTTGGGCATCCAGGTTGTCCAGGTCAGACCATGGAAATTGAAATAAGAACTAAACAATCATGTAAATGAACTGAATCAGGATAAATATATTTTTTTCTCAAGTGAGTCACTGATAAAGGAAGATGCTGTGTTGAGCTGGACATTTACTAAAATCTTTTTTATTAAGTCTTATGAACAGTAGTTTGTGGAAATCTTTCTGTTTTTTTGTTTGATTGTTTTTGTTTTATTATTATTATTATTATTTATTTATTTATTTTTCTTTTCCAATACTATAGTGTATCCCTGGTTCTATACTTCTCTATCTGATGTACTTTTCTGGGGTCTGTCACCAGTTTATCTAAATAGTTACGGATATAGCTCTTACAAAATCTAAGTAATTTCTTGCCTGTGGGTTTAGACTTTTGGAACAGCTGCATTCGCAACCCAGATCTCTCCTTAAGCAAATTATTATCTTATCAGATACATCTTCTTGTCATTAAATCATGTGCTCCCTTGTGGCTTATTCCATGTTGAGAAGAAAGTAGATTACACTTTTTGCTGTTTCCCGTGATTGATTTAACTTTTTTGTGTAATCACAAAACAAAAACAAAACAAAAAAAAAGCACCCTCTCAATCTAGAAAACCTTGCCATGT
The DNA here is from genome assembly GCF_965140915.1 of Aythya marila. Taxonomy (NCBI): domain Eukaryota; kingdom Metazoa; phylum Chordata; class Aves; order Anseriformes; family Anatidae; genus Aythya; species Aythya marila. Next base: position 80,848,332 of record NC_139043.1, read on the forward strand.
TTCATTTCTCAAGTTATATTAGCTGATAGCAGGGTTATTTTCTTAAACTGAGTGATTGTGGACTTTTTTTTTTCATCTAATGAAATACCAACTTGAAACAAAATGTGGAAGATATAGAAGTCAGCAATTGCAAATGGGGTGGTCAGAGTATGTACCTCATCTGTAGTGTTCTTGTGGCTTCATTAATGCACAAACTAGTAGCAAGGTTATTAATATGGATTACATGCCTGTTTCTCTGTTTTTCTTTTTTTCCAACAGTTTGCAAGTATTTATTGTAATTAAAACTGTTACCATATGTAAGTAGATGTTACCGTAACAGTGTATTTCACTGTGTTCTATCTCATCCCTATAGAATGATAGCTGCTAAAACACAGGGTTGTAGGTCACAGTTAACAGGTTTCCCTCAAAACCCTTCAGGGTTGTTCTTTGGTGTGGGAAAACAAGAGAAACAACAGAAAATATAGTACTGTGTTCCCTCTACTTTCTCATAACTTTTGCCATAGGACATGTGAGTTTGGGAACCACTGCTATAGAAATGCTGCACGATTTTTATTTTTGATGGAAATAATTTAATGACATTAAATGTGAGTAGATTACACATGTAATGAAAGAATTGGCCAGCTAAATAACTCAGACCTCCCAGTGACATCCTTTTTTTCTCATTCATATTAAAAACTTTCCTTAAGAGAGATTAAAAGTGTTTATTACATACATCAATATTAATCAATAGGCTGCTTGAGAAGATTTACAAGAAACTTAAAAAATAAAATGAAATAAAATAAAAATCCTGTGGTAATCCCAAGTCTAGGCAGGGTGAATCTGGAAAATTCAGAGCTCATTTTGGACTTAAAAGAAATCCAGATGAAATGGGAAAAGTATTAACCACACACAAACATTTTACTTTACCTTTCTTTTAAAATTTCTTGCAACATTTGATTTTAAGTACTAACACTCTTTGTGTTTGTTGTTTTAACACCTTTCTCTTTGCCACTCCACATCTTGCCCATATTCTCAGCTATCGGCAGGCATGTGTATATCCATTAGGGATACTTAAATTGTCTGGCAAGCTATGTATTCTCTTTTACATTGAGTTTCTTTTTGCTATAGACTGTAAAAAAGGATACAAGGTCTTTTGTTAGCTTTATTGCACTTTCTAAACATAAATGAAAATACTGCATGCCTTCAAAGATCAGGAACAGTCCTTATACCTCCCAAATTCTACATAATTCTTGAAAATGGAGTGAATTGAAAATAATTCCTGGATGTAAGCGTTTTGTTGATTAGGGATGGTACCAGTGATACACTTCATTTTACGAATTTATACTGAAGTGCCATTGAATCTTGAGCCAAGCCAATTGCGCAACCATAGTAGGCATTTGAGTTTGTAAATGCTCCTTCTGCTCTGCTTGGTTACATAAATTAGGTGTAAGCTATTGCATATATCTGTAATTGCAAAATAGGCCATTATGGCTAAATTTAACATGTTTTTTCAGTAGGAATATGTCTGTCTTTTCTCAAGTTTTTCCATTCACTTTGATATCCCCTAGGTGTATTGGTGTATTGTAGGAAAGGTGGGAGGTAACAGAGGTTTTCTGTCACTTGTTGGATTGGGAAATGGGATAGTCTAGTGCTGGGAGTGTGTTTTGCTGTCGTGTTCTATTGGAGTAGTCATTGAGGTATCATGGACAAAAGTCTGCCCTTTCTGAGAAACTAGAGAGCATGCTTATACCTTTCTGTTTAGCAGGAAGCTGTGTAGCTATGTTTCCTGGACTGTAATCCTGTTCAGGTATGATTTCCAGGTAGTGGTATGAATCACCCCATCCTGAGGAAGGTGAGGTTTTATTACTTAATTTAAATTAATTTAATCTCCTATTTTCCTCCTAAACATGCTCTAGTAGTGAATGCTTGAATCCTGAACACATCTGCTACAAAATTCAAAAGAAGTTAGAAGCAAAAATTGCTCTGACTTGTTGAAAATCAAATGGCTGTCATGCATCTGGAGTAGAAGGTGGCTCCATGGGTCTCCTTTGTAGCTGGTGTGTCCTCACAGAAATGCTAGTGAGAGTCTTTCTCTCGTCAGCTTGGCATGGCCTAGCACCGCAGTCTTGGTTCATGGCCTCCGCTTACGACACTCTACAAGCTTCCTTTTTCTAAAAAAGTTTTTATGTTCTCCTAGTCTCAAGTCCATTTCTTTAAATCTTACTCAGTGCATCTTCAGGTGAAGATGCTACTGTGACTGATTCTCTTAACTAGTAAAATGAGTAGGTAGTGCAAGTAATATGCATTTTTCTTTAAACCTGTTTGAATCCACGCACATACACAAAAAGGTGTAGCATAGCATATATTATTACAATTCTCCTAGTGTTAGGAGATTTAATGACAAGATTTTGTGTCCCCACAGACCATGCGGTATTTAATAAAAATATTTAAAGGAAGATTGGTGTAACAGTAACTCAGGCTGTGAACCTGAAAGTTTGATTTCATCTAACAATAACAGTAGGCAAATGCTACCTTTGCTGCCTAGTTCTACTTGTGCTTGTGTTACTAAAGAACTGGCAGCAGTTTTTGTCATGTCGTTGAATCCAAGATGAATTGCCAACATAGCGTAAGGAAGCTAACCAGTGAATAACAGGTCTTTATTAAATTTTTACTTGTCTCCTAATGGTGCTTTTCTTAAAAAAAAAATAAAAATCTTAAACTATACTTAAATGAAAAATAGTCTCTTTATTTTGAAATCATGGAATTAAGCAATTCTGGGTTTGAGTTCATTAGTGTGCTGCAGTTATTGCACAACTTTGGTCTACTTGCAAGTAAGTGAAGTGTCTGCTGTCACTTCAGTTCTACAGGTTCCTTGTGGGTTTGGTGGTGGGGTGACATCATCTGGTTTACCGTCACATTTATAGACAATGATAACCAGGCATCAACGCTCAACGGAGGAACCCACAGAGTCATCAGGGAACGTTCATTCATTTTTTCCAAAATTATCTATGTGTGTGAGTATGTGGATGATGCTTGCAAATGGTTGCCTGTACATGAAAGTCTGATGAAAGAATTTGTATGTTAAGTAGAATTTGCTGTAAAAGCAGAATAAGTAGAATAATAAAAAGAATAAAGTGTTCATTGTCCAGAGTGATCACGTACATGAGGATTCATTCAAGCTTTGTTGTTTTTACAAGTTAAAGTCAGGTGGTTTAATATTTAATACAAAAGATTTGGTATTGAAGAAAAAAATCTGAAAGACTTAACACATTTTAAAATATGCTTTTCCTCTAGAGTATTAAGGGAAAACATCAGCTTGGACACGGTTTATTTAATCTTTATTGTAAAAGTAGAAATAATTTGGAATATTGAATTTTTTCTTTAACTGAACTTTACTGGCTTGGCATAGTATATAGTGGTTGTGTTTTCCTGTTGAGGTGGTTTTGTTTGTTTGTTTGTTTTATCCTGATATCTTTTTTGGGTCTTGGTTATTGTAAAAGTTAGGGAACAGTTCCCCATCTAACCAAGTTATGAACAAATCCTTTTTTCAAAAAATCTGAGGCATTGCTCCATTATTCCATGCAAATTTAATTTAATTATAAAATTCTGAATCTAAACATACACTGTGTAAGAACTGTAAAAAAATCAGATTCACATTTGTAGATCAGATTTATGTTTTTTTAACATTTATGTGAATTTTCCTGCAATATGCCTTTCTGTCAAGAAAAGCTTTCATGACTATCTGCTTGTCTGTCTAGAGTACCAGATCTCTACCCTCAGGTTTTTTTGGCAGTCAAGAGTAAGTTTTTGTCATTTGATGGGCTGTCATTTTATTGAGTTTGCTGCTTCTTCACAGTAATCCAGGTAAAAATAAAGGTTTGTTTTCCAAATGCACCTGCCCCAGGAATCCGAAGTTTCTGTTTCTTGACAGTGTTTGAACCAGGCTCCTCTAAATCCAGTATTCCTCTGTGAAACTGCCATATCCCATGCTTTCCACAACACCTTCACTTCCAGTTTTTTTCTTTTTTTTCCCCATTATCCCATGCTTGAATTGGATTAAGACATTGCCTCTTGTTGCCATCAAGTGAATAATACTGGTCAGATTTTCAAACCTGCTATTTAATAACAAGCATTCAGATTTTTAAAAGGGCTTTGAGGTGTACATATTGAAAGGATGGGTGCTTTAAAGAGTCCTTGCAAGACAGAACCATGATGGTAAGAAATATTTTTCAGAGGACATGATAATTCCATGCTACTAAAAGCAGAACAAGTCAACTGTGTAATGATGAATGATTTAGGCAGTGGTTACCTGGAAGTGTTTGCTTAGCCTCATTTCCCTTTTACTCTAAAATAATGTTTGTGTGGAAAACTGCTAATTTTAATATATTTCATTTAAAAATGAAAGAAACATTGTGTTTCCTGAAGTGCAAGAACATGGACTTGTTATATTTGAAAAATACCAATAATTGAAAAAGAAGAAGAAGAAAAAAAAAAACACCAAAAAAAAGAAAAAAAAAGTAGAAGAGTGAAGAACAGGTTTGGTTCAGATCTGATTTGTATCTGACTTTGACTCAAGTCAGTTCAGTTTCTTCAGATCAATAATGATTGATATGTCTGTATCAGTTCAAGATGGAAAATGTAAAATTTTGAAATGTAAAGTACATATGATAAGGAAACTTCCTCTGGCAAATTTTCTGCTCAACAATTATTCTGATCTGTAATCAGAAGAATTTTGGTTTTGGTTCAGTTCTGAATTAGTTCAGCAAAGACTTCAGGTGATGGTGCAGGTTCACTTCCCATTTTAGAAAAAAATAGTTTTGAACAATTTTATATTTCAGTTTGGTTTGACTCTGAGGGAAACAAACAAAAAAAAACTTTTCCATACTTGGGCGCTACTTAGCTACATTGCACACTTCACTCTGCTTGGGTAAGCTGCTTTATTGGGCTGTAGTATACCTCCTGGCTGGCATGCAATAGTACAGTGCTGTAGTGTCTGACTAAAGAGCAAAATAGGGGGGGATGTGTTGGTTCGAGGGGATATATCTTACTGGGATTAAAATGTGGGAATAATCTGTAAAAGTTTTGGTATTAGGCTGAAGTGGTTTGAAGAATGTTTGTGTTTGTGTTTAAATCCACATGATGATGTGCCTATGAGAAGATCAGGGAAACATGGATGTTAAAAAAAAGAGGGATGATATAAAAATCTGAACCTCAAACCTGAATCTTGGACCTGCGTTTTTATAACCTTGTCATCATATAGACAGCATAAAGAGAATGCTTTGTGATGAATAAAATACTGTTTACTGAATTCCATTGAAACTCTTGAGAATAACTTAAGAATTTAACTTCGTTTTAGTAAGCTGATATGCCTATAGTGCTGGCTACTTTTAAATCCCTTTGCAAATATTTTTGTCGTGTTTAAGTTTATTATTCCTGTATAATTGCTCACAATTTGATTGTTTTTTTCTTTTTCAATAAATTAGGGCATTGTTGTTTTTTATTTGTTTTCTATTGGTGGGTGAGATGTCAGGGGACATGACTGGTTTCTTCAACAGCCTGTTAGGGGCTATGCAGAAACGTGACCAAGAAGCACTTTTTTCTGTCGTGTTACAATTTAACTATTTTAAAAGAAAAAAAAAGAGGATTAAATATTTAATATAATTTTATTCCTGTGTACTTCTAAAGGTGGTGTAAAACTGATTGGTGTTAGCTGATGTGGCACAGTTCAGCTTCATTAAGGATCTGCACGATCATGACACTCAGCAGCTCAGAAAGTTATATTGTAGAGAGCTTACACAGTGCCCTTTTCCAGAACAATGGCAGGGTCACTGTTAGTATTGTGCGGGGGCATAGGAAGAAGAGATTAACAGATGAGAGAGGGCAGAACCATGCTGCAGCACTGGCAAAAGGACACCGTTGCCCTTGCTGTCTGCAACCCCTTTTTGGAATCCCACTCAAAGACATCAGACTTGCATGTGAGTTCACAGCACTGAATGCAGTTATTCCAGGGCTCGGTCCTGAAAGACACGAAAAACTTTACATGTTCTAACAAAATATATAAGATTTCGTTTAAGAGTCGTCCGTATGACACCAGTGGGTATATTTCAGAGTACATTTGAAGTCTGAGATAAACCTGAAGTCTGGTGACACAAAGATGTTTGCAGTGACCTCTAAGTAATTCTATTAAGAAATGGGGCCTTCAAAATTTCAGTGTTAGACCAGTATCCTAAGTGATTTACAAGGTCAGGCTTTTATGTCCACACAGTCTAATGTGAAAACAAAAAGATGTGAAGCAAGGCCACCAGCTTGACGAAAGAAGTTTAACTATGAGGAATGCCTTTAAATATAACTAGGACACTTCAGCCATGGGGTAGGAGTTAAAATATGGGGTAGGAATTAAAAACATGACCAATCTGAAGTGGTTGGGAGAAGGTGGATGTGAAATGATGCTCCCTCTCATCAGTTCATTTGATAGTCCCTGGTTCTCATCTTGCCAAGTGACAGGTTCAAAGCAAATAAAGAATTTGACTTCACAGTGTGTTTGAGATGTTAACAATTTGTTGCCAAAGAATTTTGTAGGTGTCAAAAATTTTTATGGCTTTAAAAAGCAATTAAAGTTTGAGGAAATGTGACAAAAAACATACTCAAATCTTTAAAAACCAGAAGAGAATAGCAATAAAGGGTTTCTCAACAGAGGTTAGGGATTTTGTGTGTATATTTCTTAAGAATTTGGTGTTGCCAGTTTTTGAGAGAAGGTACCAGACATGGACTTTTGTCATCCTCGCTGAAGCTGTTTTTGTTGTGCTTGCATACATTTTTAAGAAAATGAAATCATGAGGTAAAATTTTATTCTTAATCATTTTTTGCTCCATTGTTTTAAATAATAGAGAACTTACACTTTCTTTTCTGATTTAGTGCCATCTGTCATATTTATTTTTTTAGCTATTTCTGTGTTACTAAAATTAGATTTTTATCCTAGTTTCCCCTTTGTTTGCCTGCCCCTTCCCTCCCTGCTTTAATAACTGGGAAATGTTCAATATTTGCCATGAAAATAAGTCCTTTATTTTCCAATCTTAATTGTATTTCCTCTTTACTTAAATCTTTGAAGGAGCAAGAACATAGTTTTCTAAGCAGGGTAAGAAGTCATTGTACTAACATTCCTCCTGAGAAAGGAGCAACAGTTGTGACCTAATTGTCACTGAGGATGCTGATGTCCTTTGGGTACGTGGCATCAAGAATCGTTAAGTAATTTAGGTTGGAAGGGACCTCTGAGTTTTTCTGGTTAAGCCCCCCCTACTCAAAGCAGGGTGAGCTTCAGAGTTGGTTGAATGAGGTTGCTCAGGTCCTTGTCTAGTCGAGTTTCAAGTAACTTCAAGGATGGGGATCCCCAGCCTGTTGTTCACCCATCCCATTCCAGTGCTTAGCCATCTTCACTATAGAAAATATAAGTTGTGTCATATCTGAAGAGGATTTCCTGTGTTGCAAGCTCCCTCAGTTGCCTGTAGCACAGATGTGCAATAGCTACCTCAGAGGAGACTGGCTCCATCTTCTCTACAGCCTCCTGTTAGGCACCTACAAGCAGCAGTCCTGGGCTCCTTAAGGGTGAACAAGTCTCACTCCTTCAGCATCTTCTGTGTGCCCTGTGCTCCAGCCCCTGACCATGCTGGTGGTCCTCCAGAGAGTCCCTCTCCAGTATTTTCAAATTTGTCTTGTAGTGGGTACACCCCAACTTGACCCTGTATTCCAGTGCTGGTGAGATGGGGTCTCACCGGTGTCAAAGAGGAGGAGGAGGAATCGCTTCCTTCCACCTGCTGGTGATGCTTTTGGATGCAGATGTGAAAACATGCCTGTCCTTAGCAGCCCTGCTGTTATCGCCTAGTTCTGCCCCTTACTGGCTCCATGGGCTTTAATGTAAACTTGTTGGTCATCAAGGAGGAAAGCCTCTGCTTCTTCAAGATTTGGGGAAAACTTTATGAGAAGATCATTTTCACTATTCCTCTAGATTTCTTCTGGGGGGGACACCATGATCAAATCTATTATTTGCCTGAGGCATGTGACATGAAACAACTATGCAGCTGATTAAATTTGAATTTAAAAAAGCTGTGGAAAAGATGGGGAATCTCTCTCTGATGGAATAATATGTATGGTCCAGAAAATCATAAATAGAACAGATTTTTTTTTTAGTAGATCCATCTTGTATCATAACAATTGCCAAAGTGTTTACTCACAGGCGCAAAATACTTAGAGAGTCTCCTTAATCTATGGTTATTGTTGCCCTCTCGTCTTGACCTTTGTTGAAGTGTTTTATAAACAATTTAAAGAATAAATGAAGTATTAGAAACAGTTATTATAGAGGAGGCAAAGTTATTTGCTTTCCTTGAGTGAAGGGATATAATTTATAAAGGACTGATTATACTAATCTGTTTTCTGGGTAGCCTGTAAGTTTACTTTACCATGGCAAGGGAGAATAACAGAGAAATTGTGTCATGGGAGCCAAGTAAGATATTGTAGCAGTAGGAAATCCAATTGCCTTGTTTTACAGCCATTTGTCTTGTCCGTCGTTTCTGTCAAGTGATCATTTGAATCAAAAGCATTTAAAGAGATTTTCTTCCTTTACAGTAATGAGAACAACAGAGACTTCAGTGCTGCAGGACATTCTTACTAGGTCTTTCCTTCTTTAACATGGCTACCTGCCAGCCCGTGTTGTTATTAAAAGTTGCTTCATTTAGTACATTTTATGAAGTGGCTCTGCCTGGCTTCTTGACTGTCACTGAGGCTATGAGTCAAGAAAGAGAGCAGGAGTGGAGCTCTGATTCACTGGAGCCCAGCAAAGAAGCAGTTTAAGCTGAGAATATTAATGGGAAGCTTTCTACTTCAAACATTTTCTTTTCAAGGTATGCATTCGTATCAAAAGAAAAACACTGCAAAAAGCAAGTTTGATCTCTTTGCCTTACCGATTTTAACAAATTGCTCCTGCCTTGCCTTTTGTTTACAAAGCTTAGTGCTAGCAAAACTCCCTTGTGACCCATGAAGGTTACACAGACGCGGAGCCTACTACCATGAGGTTGGGGTGGAGATTATTTGATTCCAGGTCTGAGAGAAAAGGGCCATTTCTAGGAGGGGAACGGCTTCAGGATGAGAAGTTCCCCTGGTAAGTCTGCAAGCCGTTCTCACCTCAGCTTTGCACTTCTGTCAAGCAGGGATGAAATGAGACTTACAGGTCCCGGAATCATCAAAACAACGGAGCCTGTTGGCTCCAACACAGCTGGAGCTGGGAAAGAGATGTCTGTTCCTCCTCTCTTATGTGGCTTTTTCTGTCTCTTTTCCGATCTCCCTGTGAGGCAGACAGAGTGGAGGCAGTAGAGCAGCAGGGAAGAAGAAAGGGTGACAGCGGCTGTCTATTCCAAGTCAGAGGACAATTTTGTAGTGTCCCTTTGCAATTAGAAGAACATTTGTCAACCCTGACATCTGCCAACCATAGCTCTGCAGCCCCGAGAGAAGCTTATCTTACTGAAGTGCTTTTGACTGTTTTCCCAAGCAGAGATGAGAGAAGGCACTGCCATTTCCAAAATCAGTATTCGAGTGAAGAAATAGGGCGGGATGTTGTTGTAGACACATACAGAATTACATCTTCATTTCTAGTGCTTCTGGCAGGAGCAGAGGGGATGGGGCAAGATACCTTAATAACATGCGGTTGGTGTCATCATTATTTGATTCTACCTCCCACAGGTATTCTGTATCCTACAGTAACTTTCCTGCAGGTCTAAGACTCTTTTAGAAATATTCCTTGGCAGTTTTGAGACACTACACTATTGCTTAGCAGTTTTGAGACGCTACTATTGAGACACTGAATATTCCCTAGCTTTTACAGTCATCATTTTGAAATAGTCAGTAAATTCCACGGGTAAGCATTAGGTACTTTGTCACCGAGAGGGTTGAGGCCCGTGTCCAGAAGTATGTGGTCAGGGGAAGCCAGTTTCTGAAAGCTGATTCTTTGCCTGCTTCATCCAGAGCATATGGGGGTGCTCTGGGGAACAAATGTAGATTTGGCTCTGGCTCAAGGGAGGTCCCTTGTCATGAGATGACATATGAGGGTTATGCATAGAAGTACCAGACCCTCACACTCCCATACTGTGCAGCATTTCACAGCCTGGAGATAAACAGACTGTAGCTGTTTTAAAATAACAGCTATGTTTTCTCTCTGTTTGCTGGGCTATTAAGCCTGAGTCATCTTCCAGGTCCATCTTTCCTGTAAGTAAGATATGATACTTTCTACCATATACCTCTTTTACCTGAAACGCTGGGCATTGTAAACGTTCTTTAAAAAAAAACCTTTCATGAATAATTGCCAAAAGGTGGTAGCTACAGTATCCCCAACAAATGCATGTTATGAATGGTCCTCTTTTTAAGCCCAGAATTCCTTTAAACATGCCTGTTGGGTTTTGAGTACCTGCAGTTAAATGGTGTTGCTTTTGGCAGGGCTTGGTGAGCAAATGAGGCATAATCTCTCTGATCTCAGTAGTCTGGTCAGCCAGCCATGACATTCTCAGTGTCTTTTCTTTCTACACCCTGTCTGAACAGAGCCATAGCCCAGGCAGCTCTCAGTGGGGTTGCCAAAGATTACCATGTGCAGTGAAGCAGCAGATGGCAGGACAGTGGAAAATATGCAGTCCCGATCCCTGGGTTCACGTGGGGTTCAGGGTTAAATTTCAGCAATTTCCCTCCCTGCTCCTCGAGGTCCCTCTATAAACTGCCCTTTGAGAGACAAACTTCTCTGTGTACACTTGGGAACTGTTTTAAAATTCATTTTTGTATAGTTTTGAAACTGGGTTCTAGACTGCAGCTGGAAATTTAAGAAGGCTGTTTCTGTGACCACATAAGTTAGTTTTTTTCACCATCCAAAGACATTTGTGTGAGCATAAGCAATGAGGTAAATATGAACACATCCTGAGGACTATGAAGGGGGAGAAGGGAATATTCCAAGCTTGCTTAGCTCAAAAATTGTGTAATGAGTGAAAAAGGGTGTTTCCACAAACTTAATTCAAACTTGTACCTGTGGGGTCTGATAAGGCTGTTATTTGCACTCCCCAGAAAAGATTAGTGTCTGCATTTATTTTTTGGTTGTTGTTAAGAATAAAACTGAGTGCTTGGTAACCAAGTCCACAGAGGAGTCTGATGCAGTGATTAAATGAGTACGCAGTGAAGTGCTGAGCACCCATTCAGAAACTAAGGTATAAATCATTTTTCCGTAGCAGCATTAATAGATCGAGCTGTGCATCCATAACTACTTTTTCTGCAGTTCTTTACTTTGCTGAGCTTCAGACTCTGTAGGACTCCTGCTTCATTCCTCACAAGACAGTAGTTTCTGCTCCCAGAGCAAATCCTGCACCTGAACAGGGCACAATCTTATTAGGAAAAAAAATATACAATATATAATTAATCCAGGGTTATTTTGTGAAACTGTATTATGGTGCATTCAAAAAGAACACTGACGCACATAGTGCTAGAATATTTAGTGCTAGAATTTACGGCTTTCTTCCTGAACATGCACAGAGTGTTTGTATGTGCATGTGAGCGTTTCAGAGAGCATGCACAGCTACCTATGGGGATGCTAAAATTATGTGAAAGGTCCCACTAAAAATACAAAGCCAGGAAATTCAGAATTGGGCTAACTTTCTGTCCTGGTTTCACCCCATTGTGCTTAAGTATTGTAGGCATCTCAGAACAGCAGGTGATCTGACTGCCTCTTCTGTTCCTAGAGGAAGTGTAAACTAACTTAAATGGGAAATATCACAAAAACAGGATAACAATGAATTTCAGGAGTCCACAAAGGAAGACGTGTTCTTAAAAATATTGGTATTAAAAGAGCAGTGAGAATAAAAAGCTGAACTTTGGAAAATGGACATTTTGTTTAGACACTCTTGTTATTTAATTGCTTTCCAAATGTTTTGTACAGCTGATTTCTGCTCTGTTTTCTGGTTTCTTATGCAAAATTATCATGGTAATTGGACGTGTTAATGGTGGAATATATAAGTTTGGGTTCCTGCTTCTAAACTTCAGTAATCTAATCTCAGTGAAATTGCACTTAGCAGAAATGCATCTCCTGCATTTACTTCCTCTTAGTAGGAAACTGGGTTCTCTATGTATATAGCTGCATATTTATCTTTAATTTAAGAATTAATTACACTAAAAATACATTATTCCCACATGGAAAGAATGTGCAAGAGTGGGATTCGATTTCAGTGACAAAGTCAGAAAAAGAGAATATTCATTGAAATGCACATGCGTTTTAAACAGCTGCTCTAATGGTACTGTTTTCCTACATTCAAGTAGCTTTCTCAGTTAAAAGGTGTCTTACTTATTCACCTCAGTGTCTTTTTCGATTAAAAATGAAAATTAATTTTATTCCTGGGATTTGTCCCAGAGTGGGGGTTCGCTTGCAACAATGGCTTTTATGCAACCTCCTGACGTATCTTCTCATGTGGGAGAGCTGCCCTTCTGCCTGGTCACGTTTTCCATTCAGGTTTTGGATGTGGAAGCTGTGAGCCCTTGCTTAACTCCACAGTCCCCTGAGAGTGATTGTGGCCTGCTCTGAAATACGGACAAAACTTTTTATGGTAAGTTTAGGCAACTGGCAGCAGCTGCAGCTAGGTGAAATGATGTTTTCATTGGCTCTCTGAATGCAGGAGGTCAATGCAGCTTGGCCAAACATGTCCAGGTTTCTCAGGAGCAGAAGGACCGTGCTGTTTTGTTGGCTTTCACTCTTCCTGATATCTCGTCAACTTGTCTCTGCACTTCCTTCCCACTCTCTTCTTACCCTGATAGGTTTTGGGGTTCCTTTAAGGTATAGGTGTTTTCTCTGCACAACTACTTTGAAGTGCATTTCAAGCAGGTTCGTTGTTAAAATCCTGCTTTTGAGGGGTGTTGCTTTGGTTTTGTCCAAGATCATCTCTTCCAGCGCTGTCCTGCTCTGGTGTTCTCAGCACACCACTTGTCCCTGTGCAGAAGCAGAGCTGAGGGAAACAGGGCAGCTGGGGCAGGCAGGGTGAGCTGAAAGCACTGAGAGTCATTCTGGCATTCCTGGCAACACATCTGTTGTGAGTCTGAAGGGGAATCTGTAGCTGGAACAACTCATCCTTGTAATGGTAATTGCAGACGAGCACGATTTATGCATTGAATTCTTGGGATCATCGATGGTGTTAGAGATGTACTTCTCGCTGCACCCTAGCTGAGTGTCCAATTATTCGTAACACAGAAAATGGAAGGAAATATAGTGTCTTGTATTTTATGTGTGCTGTTCAAGTGCTAGGAAAAAAAAATATTTCCTGTATTTGCCAGACCTTAGATTTCTTTCTCTCCTCCCCTCCAGCTCTCCGTAGTCCCTTGTTACTTCTGGGTGAGCTCTTTGCCCATGGCTCTTCACAGCTCCCTGCCAATACAGTTTGACAGTGTTTCAGGACCCCCTCTTGGCTGCTCCAGGACACCTGTACAAAGGGTGGTTTACAACAATTGAGACATATTTACTAAATAATGCATTAAGGGCTTTCTACAGGGTGCCTTGAGGACTACCACTGTCACAACGATATTCAGAAGAAAGCCCTAAGGAAAAAAAAAAAAGAAAAAAAAAAAAAAAGGTTGAGCAACAAAGCTTAAAAGGAGAGTATGTAGATTTTGGAATATCTCGAGTTTGTCTAACCCATCCAAGACTGTATATTAGTTTGTGTGGGAAGCAAAGCTTCAGATAAGTTATTTGTCTGTAGCTAGCCCATTTTTCTCTCTCCACAAAAATACATAAGCACTGACTCAGCAAAGTTATATGACACTGTGATTGGTTTTAAAGCTAGCTCTTATTACAATCTCTTTTATCTTTTGTAGAAGTACATGAAAGTTTTTATTTTTTATCCTTGACTTGAGGTGAAACGACACATTTTACACTTGGAAATTTGCACATTAAAAGCTGGCACTAATGTGTGTGTACAGAGAGAGACACAAGACCTGTGCAAAACCTTGATTATACAGTAACCCACCATAAGCTAATGTCCCAGCCACCTGGAGAGGCTGAGGGACCAACCAGACTTAGTCTCTCAAAGGTCAGAAGGTCCAAGAAACCGTATTAGTCAGTCATGTGTCACCAGGTAAGATTAAAAGCCTTGCCTGCTTCTTCTCAAGGGAGTGCTAGGGTAAAGGCTGAATGTCGCAGCTTGAGCCATTGAACAACACCTTTTTTGATGTGCTACTGGTTGCTGGGAGCATGGAGGAGGGGAAAGAGAGAAAGGAAGAGAAAGGGTGTTAAATTTAGAGGGCACAGATGTCCGAACTTTGGCTATTTAACAAGCTAAGTTAAAATCAGGTTTTTGTGCAAGCTGCCTTTGACTGCATGATATTCCTGTTTTGTACAAAGGCTGGATTTTCCTTTTGGTTGAAACCATTTCTAGCTATTGTAGACCCAGATCAGCAAAGAATTTGGTTAACTCCAATTGTTTACACACGCCTAAACAACATAATAGACCGTGCTGATGGGGAAGCACACTCATGCATGCCCATAGCACATACATGCAAGGGCTTGTCGAATTCTTAGACAGCTTAAATGAATGGGTTAATTCAAAAATATTAGCTGTACAATTTAAAAGATACATGTTAAATGAGTGAATAAATGAGAATGGCTAAATGCACTTACCTTTGTTTTAAGATGCAGTGCGTATGAACTGTGATTAAGAAATCAAAGTGAATAGTTTGGAGCAAAAGGTTAAGTTTTCTGTAAGCAAAACGCTGCTCTGTTTATGTAAGTGCCATTAGGAGCATAAACTTGGGAACAGAAATAACACTTTTACATATTGTTTTCAGTATTAATGTTTGGTTTTTCCTTTATAAGAATCTTTGATGCCTCACCTTTTCCTGTTCAGTGAACAGTTCCTGAGGGGAAAATATTTTAATTTAAGAAAAATTATATGGAGGAAATATACTAAAATAACACTTCTGTGCCCAGCTATTATTGCTGGTTTGTCACCATATCCTTTTAACAAGCCCATGTGATAGATCTGATGCATGTATTTAATCCCTGAATAAGGTCACTTTTAATGTGAAATCTAATAGCTTTGTGTTCCACATTACACATGCAAATTGACTGCTAATTAAATGTCATTTTTTCATAGTCACTGCAGAAAACTGCTGTGAAGTCATAGGAATAATCCTGTCATTGTTCTGTGCAGAGGTGGAAACATATATCTGTTTGTATGCAAAACAGTTGTGGAGACTTTAAAGCTCTGCTGACAGATCCCAGCATGGACGGTTGGCTGTACTAAATCACTGAGGAATGTAGCTTTTGCTGTGGGGAGACCTAGTGACAAACGTTATGCCTGACTCTCATCCTTTCATGGCCATCGGTACATCTCTTGCCCCATGTCCTTGCCCCTCTGTTACAGTGCCTGCTAGTTATCCCCTCCAGGCAGGCTTCACGCTATATTTCTGCCCTCTGGGAAAAAGGAAAGTCTTCTCTTCTTTCTGTGTTCCCTCCCAGTTTCTGTACTTTGTCCTTCCACGCAAGATAAATGACTCTTATTTTCTCCTCTGATTATGAAAACCATTAATTTCTGTTGCCTCCATGCCAAGTTCATATGACCCCCTGTTGCCCTCATCAGTCCAAATGTCCTGAGTGCGCTCTTGGGTTGGAAGAGCAGGGCCTCCCTGTGTGTTGCACTCCTGCTGCTGATGCTTCCTGCCTGGGCACACCTTTACCTTTCTGCCTCAGTCTCCCATTTTTTTAGATAATGGTAGGACATCTGCCATTGGGCAAGAAATTCCAGTTGAACAAGGATGGTGCAAATGGGAAGTAGGGTCAAACTCTCTTTCCTATATTAGCACATTTTATTTATGGCATTGGAAAGTTAAAAAATGTCTATCGATATATTAAAGAATGTCTTTGTTCCCAAATTTAATAGAATGAGTGCTACTTCATTTTCTGGAAATCACACATACTAAAGTAATACCAAATGAGAATCGCTTGATAAGGAGGAACAATATTGTTATTGTACAGTTGCTTTCAAAATGTGATCTGTGAATTTTATTGTTACATGATTATTCCCAGGAGGACAGATAAAGAATAACTTGTAAAAACAAGCCTATTATCAGTAACTTTTTTTCCTTATTTAGAGATCCTGTGTGTCCATTGAAAAATAGTTAGGGGTATGTATACTGAAAATGTGTGAAATATGCTACTTTTTATATATGTATTAAAAATCTGAGAAATGCACTATCATAAGAAGATATTACAATTTTAAAGGACAGAGAAGGAGATTAGAAAAGCTATGATGAAGCATATTTCCAGCTGTGCTATACAGGATTAAAATGTTGGGATTAAAGTTCTATATCTCATGTTTCAGGAAATAAAATGATTTATCACTCAGATCAGGAAGATGTTTCCCATGCAGTGCATGACTTTACAATGAGTTGCTTATGAATCATTTTGCCCTCATTTCATATATATTTCATTTTGCAAAAATCTGATTGCAGACTTTCTGGCAAGCTCATCCAAATGCAGCCAAGTTTGCTGTGTAGAATTAGTAGGATATTAGCTGGGAAGGAAAAAATCACCATCAACGTTGATGTTTCCTTTATTTCCAAACAGTGATTTTTAACTTAGTATAGTTTTTGTTGGGAGATGAACAATTTGCTATTGTAAATTGAGAGTGGATTGATAATTCAAATGCTTTAGTTTGTGTTTAACATCTACTAAGCAGCTGCTTTACTCTATCAGTTGTTTCAATTAAGATACAGTTGAAAATTCCATTTAAACCTCAAAACTAGAAGGTTAATTTAAAGATCTGTAATTTGATTTTTCGTCTGGTTTACATTAACATAACTCCATTGATTACAGAATAGTTTGTGCTGATTTTCATCAGTACAAACTAAAGGAGTCTCTGGACTTCTTTTCTGAGAAAAACTGGGTGCTGCTTTGCTTTTTAATTTAAGCTTGCCACAAAAAAAATAGAAAAGCTTCTAATAGAATGGAAATTATGAGCAGTGTGGATTTTCAGGCAATCAAAACATTTTAATGATCTCATTAAATGTATCATTTACAACATATATGCTAAAAGAAATATGTTCCTCTGGGTTAATAGAAGCACCAGGTACACAATGTGTTTGAACATGTTGGGCTCCCACTAGAGTCTATGCCAGAACTGTAGAAACTAGGAGAGGAAAAAAAAAATCCCCTTTTTCTTGTGCCAGCACTTTGGAGGCAGAAAACTTTAATATTTTTATGCAAAATGAAGAAAAAGATGTTATGGAAACTTGATAAACTGCGTCTCAGCTGATAAATATTGCTATTAAATGTTATTAGATTGTTATTGCATGACATGGATTAATTATGGATATTTCTTACACATGGTATAACCAGTGTTACACACAGCAGTCTTTCACAGACAGTAGTTTGTCATCTGTTGAATTTTGTATTAAGCTTTGAGAGATGGGAAAGTTATGGTTGTTGGAGAAACAAACAAAACAGCAACAGTTACTGTAACAGCAGCTCTTCAAGCTGATTCATCCATTTGCCTGCTTCTTGTAAACCTCTCAATCTTGAGGAAAACATCAGTTCCCTGATAAATACAGGAAGGGTGAAATTCCAGTGCTGATAAAGGGAATGAGGTGTACTGGTGCAGGGAGGTGGATTATTTTTTTTTTCTCTTGGGGCACCCAGCTTTGGAATTGTAGGTGCACCGAGATTGTGCTTCCTAAAGCATTGGTTTTAAATGTGTGCCCAGCTTTCAAAACTGTGACTTTGCCAGGTGTAATCAGCATCCATCTTAGAGGGATGAGCAAACCTGAGCCAGGTGGGTGACAGGCGTGAGCTGGAGAGCCCAAGCTATTGCATTATACCTCTACTATTTCTTCTCATTGCAGTATTGTTCTTATAATGGTTTGCTGACAGGGTATGTGTTTTACAGATCAGGTCTGCTTAATGAGGAATCCTTGCTTAGAATCATGCCTAGGATAAATAGAGTCTGTAAATCAGACCTTATGCTTCCTATTGGGATGCTAATGGTCTCAGAGGGAGGGCTTGGGTTTTGAAAACAAACCTCAGCTAATGCCCAAGGTTCTTGAAAAGCTGTTAATATCATGAAAACTCATGTTTAAGGCCTCTTTAAAACGTAAAATCTTGTAAGGCAGTCTTCAACTGAGGAACTGCCAAAATGTGAGGACATACCAAAGAGACCTTTGCCATGCCTGGCCAGACCTCTGCCGCAGCACTCCAGTAATTCCAGTGCTGTCAGTAGCAGTGTGACACAACACAATTTGGCCCATCATGGTTTGGGTATATTTTCTGCCTAGGTAACAAGGATAGCTGTGCAAGGCAACTTATCCCTAGTGAGGGAGCAGGCGTGACTCTTGTCTTGGTTACTGTAGGGTAGCAAATTCCCAGAGCAGTGCCAGCCTCACACACTTTGAGGACGTATTTGAGCAAGTCAAAATGCATCATGCATTTAATAGAGATGTGAAAGTTTATTCCTGCGAGGTGTGAGCAGTGAATACAAAGCCTCTCTGAACTGAGGAAGTGGTACAAAGCCAGGGGACAAACGTGGGACTCTGATCTCTCTCTTTATGGGACTCTGGTCTCTCTCTTCACCACCAGTAGAAGTTAGTTTTCTCACTAAGTGATGCTGGTAGCAGCATACGAATGTAGGCCTTACACAGCTGTACTATGTTACAGCTACGTTACAGCTGATATATCATCCAGAGCTGATGAAAATCAGACTGAAGGACAAAGTGATTGACACAGCAGCAGCTCTCTTGATCCTCTAAGTGGTACCAACTTGCCATTCTGTGGAGGAAAATGTTCATGTAGGTTCAACATTTCAGTTAAATCTTCAATACCTCCTGAGAAGGAAAATAACCATTTCAGTGTCTCAAAAGGTACTTTGTATTCAGTTATATAAGGATATCTGTAGAAATTCACACAGATCTTTTGATAGTCATTCCCGAGGATAGAGACATTACGTCTGCCAAGTTTCAGGCCAAAGCAAGATTTTATAGCCTGATTGCAAACCCCTACGAGAGGGCTTTATAATGGAAATGCTGACACAGCCTTAACTATTTTGTATGCCTCCAGTGGGCATCAGCTGAAGTTCTAGGCATGATGTTCATTTAGTGGCATGGGATCAAACATGAAGTGTAATAGGATATTTTAAGATACTGTGTTTGAAGAGAATCGGTATTTAAACTGTATTTATGAACCATAAAATTTAAATGTTTTTTGAAATGTGCCATTCGGTCCTTGATTGCAAGAAAAAATCACGTTTCAAAATGAACAGTAGTAGAGTTTTCTTCCACAGCTTTAATGCTAAAGCACTTCCAAGAACCCTTACTGGAACATTTCTGGAAAATAAGGGTTTTCATTTTTTCACTCTTGATGCTCTGTCTTAAATTCTGCATTTTGAGGTGTATCCTGATTTTGCTTGGAGAGGATCTTTAAGGATAGTTTCTCTCCATTTATCAGTGACTCTGTGAGAAGACCGCAGTTTTTAGTATTTGTTGCACGTGCTCTTTTTCCCTGCACAGCATCATTTTTACTTTTATACATTTCAAGTTGATTTCATAGTTCCCTCACACATTACCTAATATACTTCTTTTTTGTGTTCGGCAAGTGACTGCTCCAAAATGGAAGCTGATGTTCATTATTTGTGGAGGTTGACAGTAAAAAACTTGCTTTAATGCAGATGATGATTAGAACTCTCACTGCTTTTGCTGCAAATGGGAATGTAGCGTTGAAAGCTGATAGGTTTGCTTGTTACTTGGTTGCAGTCTGGAACATCAAGCCACATACTTTATCCAAGAAAAAAAAAAAAAAAAAAAAAAAGCTTTTCCCATTGTTTAATATTAATAATAACTGAAATTATTTCAGTGCAGAAGGTTAAGAAACTTCAGAGCTACTGTGAATCCGTTTGTGTAATAGGTTGAATCTATTTTAAATTGATTAGTAATAATCTGTATGAAGACCTTAAAACACTTTGATAACATAAAAAAAAAAAAATTGAGGAAAAAATCTTTGGAGAAGTGCCAGTTAGACTAACCAGAGAGGTTCTTTCACTGGTTGCTCTTCAGCCAGAATTCCACTCCTGCTGCAAGCTTGTCCAGCCAGGAAAATGGGAACTTTCTTTCAGGAATTTCAATAGCAGAATCGTAGTATTGGTCCTGTGGTTTACACTGGTTTATCTCTGGGATAATTATATTTCTCCTACTGAGTATGCAGAATGCAGCCAGAAAGAATGTCGGGCTTTTATCCTTCCAGATGACTCTCATTTGTCCAATTATTGAGAAACATTGATTTAAAAAAGACTCCCAGTAATATTTTTATTTATGAACTTGTGCAAATCACTCTATTTTGTAAACTTCCTTTTATATAAACACTGTTTCAGGGAATATGTTTTTTTTTATTTTCATCCTTTAAAAGAAAAGCGCAAAACGATGATTGATTCCAAATGCGTAATTATCAGAAGTCCAATTAGTTCAACAGTTGACAGAAAATTAAAATAGTATCTTAATCCTGTGATAAATTCTGAATTTATTAATTGCTTCATTGAATATGATGTTGACAGGTATACTCTTTTTTTTTTTTTTACATTTAGCAGGGTCAAATGATGAAAAATGCACTGTAATACTTTTAAGCAAATACTTATAAGCAAAACTTAGAGCCTGAAACACACACTTCACATTATTTAGTAATTTTGCAGCAGCTTGCATTTCTTTGACAGAAAACATTCAGATGCGTATTTCAAGAGCAGAGTTCCCATAAGGAAAAAAAAAATACACATGCATTGAATGCACAAGCTGCACTACTTGGGGCTTGTTAAGTTTGCTAAGAGCATTTTACAAGTGCAGTCATTTTCACTAACTTTTCTGCTTTCCATTTGGATGAGGTATCATCTGTCACCACTCAATCATATTTTTTAGCTATTAAAAAGGCATGTAATTTTAATTTTTGTGGCCCATTAGTGTGCAAATGCCATTGGGCTTGTTTAGCCTGCACTCATGGTCTAAATTTAAATCCTTCTGCTTTTGAGGAAACTGTTGACCATATTTTAGAAAAAGAGCAGTCATAATCCAAAATTCAGGTTATGAAAATAACTAAAAGCAAGTACAATTTAAAACAACTCTAGAGGGAGCAGAAATGGGTGCACAAACTTCCACTGAAATATAGTGAATGAATAAATAATAAAAAATATTATTAAAATAATAATAAAAATATTATACAGCCTTTGATAAAGGTAAAATCACAGTTTCATAATCTCATTGAAATCAGTGGATGAAGAACCTCAAATAACTGGAAAAGTAGAGCATGATTAACTGTTACAGTTTTTTGGATAGACTTACTTTTTTAATTAATAAACTAATATATTTAGAAGTATGCATTCCTTAAAATAAAATGGGAAAAAAAAGAAATGGCAACAAAAAAACATGAGGGTGGTCTAAGATGTCTGTCTTCTTTATGTAACCTTTTGCATTTTGTGTTTAAGAACTGACATTCCAAATGATTTTCTTTGGCTTTATGCCTGGACTGAACACTGAGGCAGCAAATTAGGAATGCTTAGAAGTCCCACAAAGAAAGATGTTTGCTGTGAAAGTGAAGCTAATGTGACACTTGCACTGGAAGCATCTTAGCCCACTCAAACGATAAATGATGGCATGGGTCTAGGCAGTATGAGGGGAATGAATGAAGACTGAAAGAAAATGCGATGGGCAGAGCAACAAGGTGTTTCTTGTGGCTAGTTTTTCAAAGTGCAATTATGCTGATGCTATCTTGTATTCCTGTTCCAGGAGCTAACTTCGTTACTCGAAAAATTAGCCGATCAGTGGCAAAGATTCACCTTGGACAGCTGGATTGTTTCAGCCTGGGTAATCTAGATGCTAAGAGAGACTGGGGCCATGCCAGGGACTACGTTGAGGTAAGCTGTGGGCCACATGCCTTGTTCTGAATCATCTTTGTGGTGGGGATAATGCTGTTACCTCAGTTCATGATCCATGGAGGGCTATCTCAGGATTTTTTTGCCTACAAAGGCCTGTTAACTTTGTGTAACTCTTGAGTTCAGTCTAGGGGGCTTAGTTACATAGCAGTCTACCCCAGGCATGACCTGAACAGAAAAATAAATCTTTGGGTTTACATTCCCGTACTGAATTCCTTGGGGGAGGGGACTGACTATAAACTGTATCTATTTTAGAGTATTTCTCCTATTGTTTTGACAATTTGTATAACCAATATTAAGATTGCAGCAAGATGCAATATGACCTGAAGTCAAAGATCCTGCAGGAGGTTGGTAGCCTTTTATTATAATGCGGCAAGAATGGTGTTTATATTAATGATCAAAGGTCTATCTCGTTATGAATTTTTTTAAAAAAATATCATGGCATACTAGTGATGTCAGTATTGCCGTGCATGTACCTGCATACCTGCATCTAGCATTTGAAATGTTTTTGTAGTCAGGAGTTGTTTCTAATTTTATTCTGTGCATCTGCTTAAGCAGACAAACAGACAATACCCCTGTATTGTATTACAAGGAGACATGAATGACCATGTAGGAAATATTGTCTTTTCCCCAGGAGACTTTTGTCCCCATTTTGGTGCTTAAAGATTTCCTGTGGTCATTAGACTATTTCTGTCTTTTAATAATTCCTTGCTGGGAAACCGGATCTGGCTTCAACATTCATTGATGTAGTTTAAAAAGACGATGACTGTTTGTTTTGTTTTTCTATTTTACAAAGTATGAAGTACTATAGAAGGAAGAAAATTCTGAGTTTTATCATAATTTGAGATTTAAAAGGTCAAGTAAAAGCTGAATTTCCAAAACTTGTTTATGGTCAAGAAGAAACAGCAAGAAAATGAAATGGCGATACCACAACATAAATTTTTGTTCTGTGTGATATTAAAAAAAAAACTAAGTAGCCATATTTCCTTTGCCTCAAAAGAAATATGTCAAATAAGCTAAGAAGGTGAGTTTCAGTAGCTGGCTGTAAACTTGGCTTTTGCTTCTGCACTGCATTTACATGTAAGATGGTACATATTGGTACTATATGTACCAAGAGAACCACAAATGTCCTGACTACATTTCCATGAAAATTGCTTTATATTTGTGGATTCAACAGTATTTGAAGTAGTTAATCCAGTAAACTATCCCAATCATCTTTTAATTGATAAAACTATAACTGAGTCCTCACAAAGTCATTTACCAAGGTTCAGCTGAAAGGAAGCTACAGATGAGCCAAACAAAATGATCAGTTGCAACCACATCATCATAACTTTCTAAAATGCATAGGATATTCCATAATCTATCTCAAACTACCGCATTTAAAGATGGCTTGCACCGGATCATAAATTGTGAGATGAAATCTAGTGACCTCGTTCATATGGGAAACTCAGAATATAACACTCTTGTGCGTAGTGGGTCAGACCCTTGTCTTGTGTCCAAAACTTTAAAAACAAAGAAAATAAGAACAAGTCTATTCAGAAAAATGACTAGCTTTCAAAGTCTTTGGCCTCCGTAAGGAATGTAGTTGTCCGAGGTCTACAACGCGAACACATGTTTGTTGTGTAAGTAGCATTCCAGACCTTTCAGTTAACATGTTTTGGGCCTGTCCCAAAACCTTCTGGAAAGAATTCCTCACTAAAATATAGTTCATCTTGAGTATTCCTCTTCCCAGAGAGATACCCCTTCGGATAATGGGAGAGTTATTATCAATTCTCTAATTCCCCAAATATCATGGAAATGTGCTTACAGACATCCTTCTAATGGCTAAAAAAGAGAGTAACTTTAAACTGGAAATAAACAATTATTTGAGGCTTTAATGGGCTGGAAAGTAGGGCTTAGAGATTTAACGTTGTTCAAATAAATACGTAGTATGTTAGAAAGCATGATCGTATTTACAAGCATTTGGGGAGCTTCCTTAAGCATATGGCTGAACACATAGGGATATATCTTATCCTCTCCATATGTATTTTTAAATCCCATTGATATTAATACAAGTAACACATGTGCATATAGACTGGACCATATACTGTCTTTCCTTTCTCTATATTTTCTTAGGTGGGATAATAATAAAACCATAAATACATTCCTTTTTGTTGTTTTATAAAACATGATGGGTCAGTTCCTGATCCCATGAAAGCTGATGACCAAACCCTCATTAACATCGTGCAGAGATCATATCCTGTATGTATTGGTGTGGAGAAGGTCCGGTGATTAAAAAGCAGAAGCAGAAGTTCGGAATTAAAAGTAGGTTCATATTAGGGGAGAAGCGTTGAGTTTGATTAGGTTTATGAACTGGTACTTAAACTGCCATATTTAGTAACTGAGAATCAGGTACAGTGGCATTGTGCTGCTGAATAAAAAATGGTGTTTTTTATAAAACACTCAAGAAAGGTTTCTGTTCAGCGTTTGAAAAAAGCAAAACACAACCGAGCAGACAGTGAACATTTGGGCAGCTTATTGGTTTTATCCTAAAATTCTGTTAGTAACTCCTAACATATCTGAAGAAATTGCTGCTGCCTCTTACTTCCCCTTTCTCCATTTTTACTTAAACGTGATCCAGCACAAGTCCCATGGGGTAGTGTTATAGATGACGATCAATGCCACTGAATTGGAAGAGGAAAAACAATGTATCAGCACTTAAGATATATGAATCTTCTGAGTGCTGTTTTGTTTGGTGAGGGTAATTTATACCTTTTATTTGTTGCAGAAAGTTCCAGTAAACCATCTGCTAGGTATTTTCAAATGCTAGTACAGCATCAAGCCTTAACAGTCTGACTCATTTCTATGGCATTTACAAAACACAAGGCATCATACTCTTTTCCTCAGATATTCACCTAGGAGTCTTTCATATAGGTGTAGGTTCTCACAAACATTTAACTTGGATCATTAAAAAAAAGTGCATTAATCCATCACTGATTGTTTGTGTTTTATCTCCTACATGCTAAGTACTGTAATTGCTAGGGTCCTGAAAGTATATCTGCAACTGCAACCCTAAGATGTTGTTGGGGAAGCAGTAGGTGCATTTATTTGCAAGATTGTAAGGGAATAGCCAAAAAATAGGACATAGCTACATTGGAAAGTGGTTTTGGGAGAAGAGCATGTCCGTCTTCATTAGAGTTCAACAGGTGAGGCCTTTTTTTCTTCAGTCTCCTCATTTTGTCATCTGCTGATGCTCAGGTTGTCATCCGCCATTGCACTGCCCACACCTCTACGTTGTCCAGCGAGCAGAAAAACTATGAAGAGAACTGCTGTCCCACTGCAGTTTTAGCTGGTTTTAGTTTTTGATCCCAACAAATCACCAGTATATTGGCATAGTATATGCTTATTAATTATTGCAGGATGTCATAGATGTAGCACTGATGAATACTATAGGTATATCTATCAATATATATTTCACAGAAGTATTTTCTAAAAGAAGGCAAAGGTAATAGTTTTAATAGCCTTTAAGCATTGGTACAGATCAGAAATGTTTTCTTTTTCCTTCAGTAGAAATTTGGCACTGTTTCAAGCAGTAATTAAAGAGGACTCGTAATTGGCTCATAATTGGCTCCAGTTCATTTACTTAGCGGTTTACTCAAATGCTTAAAATTAAGCATGGGCTTAAATTCATTGTGAAGTCAGGAACCATTTGATATTCCAAATACATGGCAATCAGCTTTCATTAATTTATATTTAAATCATTAAAAAAAGCATTCAGAGAATAGTTCATAAGTAAGGTGGTAAGTTATTTCTGTACAGTCCAACCAAGAACATTAAGTAAATGTTCAAACAGAGCCTTTCTATCCTATTTATATTTTTTATTGGTACTGGTGCTGGTTGGTACTTTTATTTATGATCAAAATGCACAAGACACTGCACAGTCGTTTTTAGTGCTTAAGCCATTTTGTGCATGTTCAGATTAAGACAGTAAAATCTAATCATCTGCACTGTGATGTCATCTGTGTTCAAATCTCCAATTTGCGTCAACTGGTTGCTCTTTCATGATCGTTGTTCTTCACTATTCTAATAAATAGAGGTCGACCCTTGGAGGCAGTTATTACTGTTTCTGTTGTAGGGAATTCCTTGTGTGTTTGTAAGTACAATTAAAGATAAAAGTTTAAGCATAAGAGTAAAGTAAAATTCTAAATCGTTTAAATAATTTTAAAATCTCCTTTGTTTTTCAGTGCTGGACTTTTCTGAGCATGAGGGATAAAGATTTTTGAGCCATCCAAGTAGTTAAGAGTATTTTCTGTGTGTCAAAATGAGAATGTTTTCTTTCCATCAGCTTGGTTGAGCTGGGATAATTAATAGCTCTATTAAGCCAAATCGATCTTAAAAAGATATCCAGTCTGCTCTGATTGATGTGACGATCCACTGCACTGATTATCTTATCACTGCCATCTAGGTGAAGTAATTGTGAGAGTGGGGCTTGTATGAACGTTTAGTAGAAAAGCTTGATAGATTGTGCTCCTTTGTCTGGAACAACTATTCAACATTCATAACATTCTTGACAGATACTTGCTGAAGCATCATCTTTTCTAGAGGTGTATGTATCAGAGACAATGACTATCCCAGCTTGTTTTTTTCCTGCCACTCTTTTAGTTCTCTGGGTCTAGTTATGAACTCGGTTGGCAAACTCAAGACTTGAAATATCTTCTCAAAGGCTATTGCTGAGCAGTACCAAAATGAACTGTCACAAATGATTAGCTGATAGTGGACTTCTCCTCTGTGTACATTTCTTCTCCATTGTCCCATGCAAATAGAGAAAGAGTTGATATTTAAATGATGATTCCATACCAGCAAAATGTAGATATAACTCTCAAACATCTTTCAGATTTTGCAAATATGGGCAAAGCCTCTCTTATGAAGAGAAAGTATGTTTTAGAACAACTGATAGTGATAGTTTTGCTTTTTTGGTGACAAATAAAGGCTTATATTTTGGTAACTAAGGATGCACAACAAAAGAGCGTATAATACATTTCTTTCAGCACATGTAGTTTAGATTTGACTTCTTGACTTGGAAATAGTTGCAATTCCCAGCAGACTAACGCACTATCAGCTTAATTTCAGTTATGTAGAGGATGTCTGCTCTACAGAAAAACAAAACCAAAACAAGTCCTTTATGGGTTTTGGTTATAAGCCTCCTGAAGTACTGATGTCTGTAAAAATAATGTGATTCTAAATAACTACAGCATAAGTGAGAAAATTCAAACATGCTTTACACACACACACAACTTATATGTATTTGTGTGAATGTGTGTTTCTGCGTATGGGTGATTTTGGAACCAGACAAATTCAAATCTCCATGTTAAAGGAAATTATTTTCAATTTCCACAAATGTATTTTGTATGATTGCTCATAAGAGCTTAAACAAGAAAGACCATAGTTTACTACAGTAGACGTGAATGGTCTCCATATTTAAAGAATAAAAATGAGGAGAGGGTTTTAATTACAGTACGTAGGTGTTCTGTCTAACACACGTCATATGGTGTTGATTTCCAGCAGCAGTGCCTACTGTAAGTGTTGCTGCTAGACCTTTTCCTTTCAGAAAACTATCCTGATCTGTTTCAGAACTCCAACACCATTTTCCCCTTTTTACTTTCTTGCGGCCATTCTTTATGTGAGGGGAATATAACTGTAAAAAGATTTTTTTTTCTTATTTACATAAATTTTCCTTTAACTTTCTTTTTCACCACTTTTGTGTTTGACCTATTAGTGTTTTTAGGCTTTACAAAGCCAAAAAAGAGCTTTCTTCAGCAAAACCATCTGGTTTAGTTTCCTGTGCCTCAACAATGATATGTGTATTATTATCAAGGCCACCCCTGTGGTTTTTCTAAGTGGTCTTGTTACAGTGGTGGTCTTACAATTCAATTGGAGTGATGGAAAGGTTAGACTAAGGCTTCTTTCAAGTATAAGGTTTCCAGATTGATAAATTATGTATTGTTGTCATATTTTTGAGGCTGACCTGTTATGCCATTGTTAGCTTGAGTGCAGCATCTCTTTAAGTAACACAACTAATGTAGTCCTCCTGACAAATTGTGCTTTTGCAGCACGTTCGTCTCTTAGACTACCAAATTCAGGCACTTTTCAGAGGTAACTTTAAATGCATGCTGTGCTACCATGATTTTAGTTTTCTGCTATGGCTGGCAATCTGTGGAAGAACAAGATTTCCTATTTTTGTGGCAGGACTGGAAGAAAAACGTATGGAGACTGGCAAAGAGACTATGTAATATACGGTATATATACTGTCATGGTGTTTACTCATTAGCAGTGGCAATATAACATTGGGATGAAAACAAAAAGTTCAAAAATGGGGTGTTCCACCTTCCAGACAGTCTCGTAGTGGTTTTCACTTGGGGCAGCTGTGGATGAGACTGTGGGAAAGAGGTGAATCTCACGAGGCAGGTGGGATTGCCTGGGCTGGGGAGCAAGGATACCAGGCAGCCTGCTTGAGGTTGTGGCTGCACCTGGAGGGAAACCACTGCCCCATCACTGGATGCAGCATGCTCGTGTGAAGTTGGTTTTCACAAACTTTAGCAGCAAAAGTCTCACAAGTCTCTCCTGAGTGTATGTAAATCATGGGTATTTTTTCCCCCTTTTTAATCTACATGAGGTTTATGAATTGGACAAGTTTGGGGCAAATTTCATGGAAATGTTCACATAAACATCCCTGGTCCTCTGCATGCAGAATTTCAAGTGCTTGCTGTAAAGCAAGGAAATCCTGAATTCATGGAAAAATAAATTATTGAGGTTTATGGGGGAGTTAATACAAATTAAACATATCCTTTAATCAGCTGAGTCACTTCAGCTGAGATTTTTCCTTTCTTTCTTTGCTCTTTCTCCTATCATGAGTGGGGAGGGGAAATTTATTTAAAAAAAAAAAAAAAAAAAAATCAACCAGGTGTGTCTACCTTTGAACTTTACTTTTTTAATTGATTCAGATGGTATTTGGCAACATTCTAAAGAACTGAAAGCATCATCTTTTACTGGGAAATGCTTGGCAACGTTAATAACAGGTACTGCTACCAGCCCCACCTATAATAATCCAGGTAGTTTCTCTTTATTAACTGATCTGCAATTTGCAGATTTATTTGAATCTTAGAGTAATGCACCACACTGAGAAAGCTATGTAGTGTAGTTGGTTTTAATTTTAATAGTGGGGAAAAAATCCCTTAAAACAGATCATTAAAATTTAATGAGGACATTTTTAAAACCCCATAATGGTTGAATTTACACTGGAAGTCAAAAATAGTTAATGGTGTTATGTCTGTGTGGTAACATCCTCGCTACACTATAATTGTTTTCATTTGAAATCAAGCCAGTAAAACATTGTGGGCAGTGCATTCCCAGAACCAAAGATTTCAGCCCTCCAATAATATCGGGTCATTCCACTGAAAGAAGAAATATTTCCGAGGATAAATTAAAACGTCAGGGCTCGCTTTTATTGTACTCTAGCTGTTAATATTCTGTATATTATTAAGAAGATGGTTGATTATCAGCATAGTGACTGCTCATTCCTTGTCTAGGTATGGAAAAAATAGGATTTTTATTTTTTTTTGTCGTTGTTTGACTGGGAAACATTCCCCAAACCCACAGGGTGCACTTAATATGCCACTTTTAGTTTTAGCAGAAACGCTTGAGTTTTAGCTGTAGGTGTTTTCGGATGAAGCCTTGACCTAACGACCAGCATTAATGGCCCAAAGATAGAGCAGCTGAACGCTCCCCTTGGCCTTCTGTGGCTGACATTAGGCTTTCCCCGGGGAGGGCTAACTTAGTTACCAGGTTAAGCATGCGAAGAAAGCTTATTGCTGTCATGTGCGTGACTCCTCTCTTCCTCTGAAAACCCATGCGATTTGTACAACAAAACCAATTGTTGGCTTCCTCGGGAATATGAAGAATGGCGCGTTTGCAAAGCAGATGAGCAGCCTTAGCATTTTCTTTTTCCCTGTCCCCAGTCAGCTCAGCAGTGTGGCTGGGATGGATTGCCTGCAGCCCTGGAAGAGGAGAATTAAGTAGACAGTGATCCCCAAAGTTGTCCTGGGCCCGCAGCTTACAGGAGAGCTGTGTATAAAACAGCTGGTGCTTCCCTCAAGTGCTCTCGGTGCTTCCTCCTTCCTGCACGTGGAGGCTCGCTGGTGCCGTGGAGCCCAGCAGCTGCCCCTTGCCAGAGGAACAACACCTGTGGCCAGCAAACTTGCTTGCCATTTCATTGCTTTTAGCAAAATCAGTGGTGTTCCTTAGCAATACCAAAGTTGGTGGGCTGGATATATGTTTTCTTCATTTTCTGCCATGCGGTGGGATTAAAGGATGCTGGTGCTGGATTTGAGGAAGCAAAATTTACGGGGGAACCCCATCAGCTGTATGAAATGTTACCCCTTTCTGCAAGGATAAATGTAGATAAATGCTGTTTTTGTTTGTTTGTTTGTTTGTTTATGTAGAGTTGAATGCACTTATCACATTTTCTTTTTTTTTTCTCAATCTTTTCTTTGTGCTTAAATGGCAGGGCAAATTCAATCATTTGACACCTCAAATAACCAGGACCTCCAATTGGGAACCTCTAATTAGTTACCTATAAGTAACATATCACAAACATGTAAGTGTCATGTCAGAGACTGCTGTGCCAGTGGTTGGCTATAGGAGCACTGAACAAACTTCTTGCTCCACTGACATTACTTACATGCATGCAGTTCTTCTATAAAAAGAACAGGCACTGTCATGGAAGATATGTTCACTCTCAAACTTTCCTCTTAATAGCAAGCTTTGTACTTTTTAGAAGCTGATCTTTCTAATGCAAGTTGTGTGTTATTTCTTCTTGATCTGCAAATGGGTTAGATTTTTTTTTTTAATACCAAAAGATGTGTCTTTTTTTTTCTTCCGTGCACACTTTACAGATTTCGTTAAGCCATGGCAATTGCATTAGTAGAGCATTAATTCTTCTGCCTTAACCTCTAACATGTGAGATGTACTCTACACTCTGTTTGTCCAGGCAACGTTAATGCTCTAATACCAAGCATGTTGCTTTTGACATAAGGAAAAGTTGTTACAAGTCATATAATCGTGCTGTGCTGTGTGTTATTTTGCAAAAAAAAGTAATGCATTGTGTTGCTAATGCTGTATTTTCTCCTTATGTAATACAGGCATATTTTCCACCTCACCATTAATTTGTTTTGCTGCACTTATTTCCAGACAAACCTTACTTTTCAGTATCTGGTGGCAATTTCTCTCTTCCTCTGAGGTGTTTTAAATTCAAGAAGCATAAGGCTTTTAATAGATCATATTCATGCTAATGGAGAAAAAATTGACAAGGGAAAAATATGCAAGTTCCCTTTTCATTTCATTGCCAATATCATTATTGATATCCAGGGCAGATGTATATTAAAAATACTACCAGTTGAAAACTGTTCATCTCTCCGGTTGTAAGTGAATCCCAGGTTGTTGGCAAGAGGCATGGGAGAGGGTGGTCATTATGTGACAAGTGTGCGTGCAGGTGTGACAGGTCTGTCTTCCAACAAGGGGAGGCTCAAAAAGTGCTGGGCACCGTGCCTTGTAACAGCATAATCCTCTGCTTGCTGGCAGCTGCCGAGAGCAGGTCGGGTTTTAATTCGGACCGCAGCTGGGAAACTGCCACTGCTCCTATCCATGTGCATTCCATGTATGCATTTGCAATGTTTTATTTTGGCCCACGATACCATGTAAACCTTTCCAGTGACTTCTGTGCCATAATGGTGGAGAGGGGCCTTCTGAATCGGTCGTGCTGGTAGCAGAAATCACCCTGATTTGCAAGGACAAGTCTGCCACGGGGCAGGCCTGGCCCTGCGCTCGTCCTGGGGTGCGAACATGGAGCATGGGGTTTGCCTTGTGAGACACTTTCCCAGACTCACTGCACTATCTGGTGTCTCATCTCCAGGAGAGTCTTTTTTTCTTTCTAAAGCAATTCAAGACTAGATGAGTATCGATTAAAAACCATTGTTGGTCAGAGGTTTGTGCAAGTTTTGATGGTATGAGCACATTTAACAAAATACTTCATGCAATGTATAGCATTTTAGTGGAATTTTACAAATGGAGGTTCTAAGAAAACATTTTCAAAACCAGGCTGTTGGATCCAGACAGTGAAAAAAGGTGAGAGCACACCCTTGAAGTGCTGGTTTGCCATGGGGGATCCGGGTTCACCAGGCATGAGTCTCACGAGGATTGTAGGCCTGTGTGTCCCTTCCCTGCCCTCCTGGCAAGCCCGAGGACCGAGTGTTCTGCAAGCTGACTGCTGGAACTGGTCTGGAATGAAATCTTGCGCTAATAATATGATTATTGACTTCCGTGGGATTGACTTCATGCGTCCCCACATTTATACGTGGGGAGGCGGAGGCTGGCAGAAGAGAAAGAGCCTCTGTGCCCGCACTGGGTTACTCAGTACACCTGTGATAGGGACAGCCAGTATTTGGTTCTAAAAGTGACCTCAGGAGACATTAAAATTCCATGTAATGTGTTACCAGTGTAAACAGGAAGCGCAATAAAGAGTTTTCACCTGGCCTGTTCTCTGCCAGTTTTCAGCCTCAAGTATGACAGAATGATGAAATTGGTGCGCAACTGCCCACTCCTTGTAATTAAGCAAATTATACTTTCCTCAAAGAAAGCTTTTTTGTTGCTGATTTTCATAAGGTCACATCTAAAGAAGGGCAGCGTAAAAACAACAGGCACATGTGTAAAAGTGTAGCTGGCTGAAGAACAAGTCTGAGTAAAAAGTCCAACCAAAAGTAAATTAAATTAATCATTGTTACCACATTCATTTTGGGGATGATTACAGAAAATAGTGTTAAATAATAATAGAATGACACGCATGTCATTTGCTTTTAAAATACACTATATGGTGGGGAAAGAAAAGCCTCAGTTACCTCGGTTGAATTTATTCATATGAGGTTTCTAAACAAATTGTGTAATGAAATTGCGTACTGACGATAGGCATTTAGTTGCACTGATTTGTAGCAGTCAGATCATTTAAATACAATGTGTCATAAATATTTCAAGCTGGGGAAAAAATCCAAATTCTGAAAACACTGTTTTAACAGTGTCTTGAATAGTTGTTTATGCTCTGTAGTTGCTTGTAAAACAGCTGACTCCAACCTAAGTTGATAGTTTTATTAGTAGTATCTTAAAGTGATCCTTTTTGCCTAGATGGGGGTTTTCACTGGGATGCTGGTTCATATAAAGTCTGTTTCACTGAAATAGTCCACTAACTCGTCACTACAAATTTTGGCTGTGTTAGTATTAGAAAGTACTTCTGGACCTTACAGTGTTATTACACTTTCTTGGAGGGAAGAATAACACAAACTTTTATACTTCATGAAGGCAGATAAAAGCTGGAAAATAAAACTGCCTGTAAACAGGAGTGTTCAAGCACAGGATGAAAACTTGCATCTGGAATCCCACCCAGAACCAGCTCTGCAGAAGCTAGAAGGAGCACTTGGCTGGCAGAGCAAAGGAAATTTACACTCAGGAGGAGCATAGCTGACACTTGTCTCAGGGGAAAATACAGGAGAAGGTTTAAGACCCTGTTGGTAAGCAAGCACTGCGGTCTTGTCACCTGCTCTTATACTCCCGTGGGGAAGAGGGAACCATCACCTGCTATTGGGCTTGATTCTGCCTGTGGAAGGAGGCCAGCATTCTCCAAAGTGGGACACACAATGAGAACACACAAAAAAACAGCAAATATTTACATTGTTTTGACAATTTATTTTCTTAAGAAGTCATGAGATGTGAGAGAAGGGTGTGTTCAGCAGAACGCTTTGACTTGAGAATTTCCTTTAACAGTAATTTGACTTCTGAAGCTCAAAGGGACTGGCTCTGCAGGAGATCCTTTAGTAACACGGGAATATTCTGCATTTCTGCAAAACTACTGATTTTGTGTTGGTCATGGAGAGCCAGCTCAGACATTCTCTGTGGTACTCACCCAGTAGGGGGAACAAGACAAAGAACACAAGTTCCCTGTGTAGCCCACCAGCAAAAACAGGCCTACCAGCTACCACTGTTAAAAAACAAAGGCATCTTTTTTTTTATAGATAATAAAACTAGCTGATGTGGCATGGATCAGGCTGAGAACACAAGGTAATTGCTTCTCAATTAGCAGAAGCTATGAGTAATGGTCAGCCAGACGGCCATCTCAATCCTACTGCTTACCTATGTGGTGGTAAAGGCCACAGCTGGCCCATGGCTTTCACTTGCACATGTATCTCACCAAGTACAGTAGACATTTCTACCAGATATCACAGTGAAATTTAAAAATGAGCACACAGACGTTGTAATGTTTTAATGTTTTTAAAGATGATGTACATATATATTTCCTCCTTATGTGTCATCTTCTGCTCTATAGCACTTGCAGGTGCCTTAGAGCAAGCCTGCATGCTGATGTTGCTGTTTTTTTCACCTTGTGTTGTGGAGAATGACAAGAGTGCATAGATTTGTCCCCCCTGGCTTTGCACGGGGACTGCAGAGGTAACATCCGAGGTGTTACTGAAATTTTAATAGGTGTGGGTGCCAAGTTTTTAACAAAAACATCCTTTTTGTTAGCAGTCCAGTAGGCAGTATAGCCTTACAGGTGTCAACAAATAAAAAGTGCCAGGCTTTGTTTAGGCTAAAAGAGTTTTGCTTTTCAGTTGCTGAAACCTCACCCTTTCCTTTCTTTTGCCATAAATTCTCTAGTTCACGCAGTTTGAAGGAAAAATAATAAAAACAGTTTCTGTTGGTAAAAAACAAGTACAAGGGAGGGAGAAATCAGACTATTTGAATTAGTAATTAAAAATACTTAAAGGAAAACAATAAAGTTACTTGTTTTCGTTAGAGTTTCTAAGTGATTGAGTTTATTTATCTGTGCACACAAGATTATTAACCAGAAGTATCTGCAGTAGTATTCAGAATAAGCTTGCCAAGTCATCTGTACAACAGAATTTGGATTAAAAAAAAACAAGAAAGTGAAGAGGGCCTGAGTAAGAGAGTAAGCTTGCCCATAGAAACATTAAACCTTTATACTTGGGCAGACTGGATTTGTTTTTCAGTAGCTTGTGTTGTTAAGATGTTTGTTGCTTTATTTAGATGAACAGTTTGGCTCTGGTTGCCTTTGTTCTCAGCACACAGAAGACTTGGCACATTGCATACTGTGCATGGTACAGTTAGAGAGGGAGACCTGCAAAAGGACATCCACCCGAGGCGGATTGGCAGACAATAGCAGAACATCCTTTTCACTGAAAGCAACTCATCAGGAAAGCATTGGTCCTGCCTCTCTGTATTTAGCTGAATGCAGATGAGAGGCATGATTAACACTAATGAGTGTCCGGGGATTTATTGTTTACTTAGAGATAAGGCATGGGCTTCCTTCGTTGGCACTTTCTGCCAAATAGTTTGATCCTAGTCCACTAAGCCTTTTATTATTTGTTGTTGCTTTTTTTGGTAGTGGTGGTTGTTGCTTTAAGTGATTTCTTCCACCAAAATCTTTTCATCACTTGAGCTTTTTTATTTTTATTGCAAATTGTCTGAGCTGTTTGTCATTTGGGCCGCAGAAGTCTGGAGGTCCTTTACATGCATCACATGTTTCTGCATCCAACAGTGCTTTTTCTGTTCAGTGCTTGCCCTCCTCCCCAAAGCTGAAATAAATCAAAGTAGGTTGAGACTCAGTCGCAATAAATCAAGACCTGTCCAGAACTGGAGCCTGCCCAGTCAAAATGTCATAGCTTGGCTTTCACTGAGGATTAATTAAAGGCCTGATATAAAGCCCAGATGTGCTTCAGGAGAGTAGCAAACTGCCTGGTGGTGGCTGCACTAAAAATCAAGTCTCCCCATGAATCTGCCCACCCA
The DNA here is from genome assembly GCF_965140915.1 of Aythya marila. Lineage (NCBI taxonomy): Eukaryota > Metazoa > Chordata > Aves > Anseriformes > Anatidae > Aythya > Aythya marila. The sequence goes on from NC_139043.1 coordinate 80,884,148, forward strand.
AGAATATGGAGGAGGATAAGGCTGAGGAAAGGGAAGAAGGGAGGGGAGGGAAGAAGTAAACTGAATCAAGCATGATTTTATAGCATCTATGTTGGCAGAAAACAAGACAAGCTCTATGCTAGAACACCTCTGAAAAAATACAAAGCAGACGTGTGTATATTTCTAACAGCAGTGAAGAACATAATTGTTAAAATGTTCAGCATTAATCGGGAGTGGGAGAAAACTAACACAGCGAGTGAACTTTTGCACTTTTTGTGTTTAAAATATATATATATGTGGCATGCCCAACGACTTGAATTTGCTCAATGCCTGTTTTACATTAAAGTCCTGAAAGTCATCTCAACTAAAATAATTTAGCTGAAGATTCCCAAAGCTCTGACAGAGACAGATATGAAAGTGTGCATGTATCTAAATTCAATATATTTATATGTAATGATATGAAATACCTTTAAATGACATGTTGCTCGCCTTACTGCCTTTGTAGAACCTTTTTTCAATAGTTAAATTAACAGCGTGCACAGATTAACTCCTTTTGAAAAAGTGGCAAGCACCGAGAGTGCTGCAACTTGGTTTTGACACCTGGTGTATGGGTACACTCACTCTCTTTTGCAGGCACAGAATTATGAGGTTTTTGCAAAAAGAAGTTTTCAAAATAACAGTATCTGTTTAGATCAAAATGAAATGCTTTCCTTGAAAAAGATTCATTCAATAATAATTGTCCTGTTTTCAGTTTCTTTGATTTTATTGTATGTAAGTTGTGAGTATGCATACATGCTCTGATGAGACGTGGTGTTAAAATTTCCTAAAACTGAATGCGTGGTTCTGGGATGGTGGGAGTGAGCTGCAGGGCTGTCCTGGCCTGTTCAGTCTGGGCCACTATTTACATGGCAGTCAGCTGTGATACTCTAGATATTCTTAGGCATGGGATGTTCCTATGTGTGTATATGTATATGCTTTTGTATTCATATGTATCTTTGTATAGCTTTTCAGTAAGTCCAATCTGTAAGTTTGTATGCTCAGAGTTGTATGCTCTTTGAGACATGATAGCCTGTCCAATCTCTCCTCTACCCAGAATAAATGAGAGCCATTTTACAAAGCTTGCAGAAAAGGAGGAGGTAAGGAGCTGGAGGAGAGTGGTAGATTAAGGCCTTATTTCTGTAAAACGTGAACCAAGAGTATACAGGTCTTTGTTAAGGACCCAAGGAGGATTGATGGAAGCTGAGGTGTGAGAGTAGTTCAATGGGAGTTTTCAAAGTCCTGGTGTCTCTGTGGCTTGTCCTTGTTGCACATGGTAGATGTGTATTTGTGCCAGCTTGGCAAAGTGGATTGTGACAAGCCCTGGCTAATATCAGATGGCTAGGAAGTAACAGGCATTGCTCTTTAGCAGTTTCTTCTATGCAGCAAGGGTAAAGCCTGTGATCCTGATACCTTTCCTCGTGAGGGTCAAGGTGTCTCAGAAACTTGCAACACTCATAGAGTCATATAATCATTAAGGTTGGAAAAGACCTCCAAGATCATCTGGTCCAACCATCCCCCTACCACCAATGTCACCCACTAAACCATGTCCCTAAGCACCACGTCCAACCTTTCCTTGCACACCCCCAGGGACGGTGACTCCACCACTTCCCTGGGCAACCCGTTCCAATGCCTGGCTGCTCTTTCTGAGAAGAAATGTCTTCTCATTTCCAACCTAAACTTCCCCTGGCGCAACTTGAGGCCGTTCCTTCTAGTCCTCTCACTAGTTATCTGGAAGAAGAGGCTGACCCGCAGCTCCCCACACCTTCCTTTCAGGTAGTTGTGAAGAGCAATGAGGTCTCCCCTGAGCCTCCTCTTCTAACTGAATAACCCCAGTTCCCTCAGCCGCTCCTCCCAGGACTTTTGTTCCAGGCCCTGAACCAGCTTCGTAGCCCTTCTCTGGACATGCTTCAGGGCCTCCATGTCCTTCTTGTAGTGAGGGGCCCAAAACTGAATGCAGTACTCGAGGCACAGCTTCAGCAGAGCAGAGTGCAGGGACACAATCACCTCCCTTGTCATAAAAGAAGCCCGCAAAGCATCCCAGGACGGAGCTCAAACCTGCGACCCCGGTGTGCAGTGAGGTGGGAGGCGAGTGGTGCAACCACTAGGGTACCACCAGCCCCTTACTTCGCCAAAAAGCAGCATATGTTAGGTTGCCTCACACATGGTCCTGTCTCCAAAGGAGCACTTCAACATTATTCTAGCCACCTGTAAGCTCCCTCCTTGCATCTCAGACTTTTGGCAGTTTCTTTGTGTTTTCTACACAGTCGTGGTAGTGAGATGTTCTCCCTTTCCTCCATCAGACTTCCCCAGCACTGTCTTCTTCACATCCTACTTTCAATAACATTTCCTTATTTTTAATTCTGGTTTCTCCTGTGCTCCTAGATGAATGTCTCTTCATATCTGCCATGTGTTTATCCTGTTCTAGATGACAGACTCTTCATGCATTTTATTGCTATTGCTCCTACTACTGCCACAAATAACAGGTGTTAAAAGACCATTTGTCCAGGAAAGACTTGTAACTGGCTTCTTCTCAGGTGCTGGAGAGTGCTGAAGAGAAGGTCCCTGTCACATTACAATGGTTGCTGGTGTCAGGGAGCAGCAGAAGTGGGGCTGCTCCATGAGGGGGATGAACGACCCCAGCACAGGCCATGCCCTCACCAGTCAGGGCACAGTCCTGCAGCATCTGTGCTGGATGGGTAGAACTAGGTGTGGGTAACAGGGTCCCATCAGCAGCCCCAGCCAAGTTGAGGTGATGAATCTAATCTGGGGTCCACTCATTCATGAGCAATAGGAGATGGGGCTGGAGGCAGTGCTGGAGACCTTCCAGCAGAACCAGTGAGTGAGCCAGGGCAGCAGGTGACAGCCCTGGGCCAAGGTAAACCTACAACACAGCTCAGACAAGGTCTGGGTGTCCAGGGCTGGATAGAATTGGAACTGTGGATAGAAAGAGCTCTGACAGGTGCAAGAAGGGAGAGAAGATGACTTCTTGGGGACCACTTGTGCAGAAATGGGAAGGAACCATCATTAGAGTAAATTTTTTTCAGTTAAATAATAATAAAATATAATTGGAGTTAGAACGGGAAGAGTCTGGAGTTTCTTTTTAATTAAAGTGGGGAGTTTACCTAGTTAACACCAAATTACAGTGTTTCTGTGCCCCAGAATATTGGGCAGTGGAGAATAAGCCCCATGCAAACGTTCCCCCTGGAGATGTGGAGCCTGTGCTCCTTGTGTGGCTGCAGTGTAACTTGCCTCTGGAAACAATAGGTGGCTTTCAGGCAGCTGGCCTGGCTAACTCGCCTCTTATAGAGGCTGCTGTACATGTTTGGGAATATGTAACTGTGCCGGGGAAAGCCTGGACCAGAGAGCACTGGGGGAGAGACACTTAGTGTTTGAGCAGGGACCTAGGTGTTGTGACACCAATACTGCAGAGCTTTGTGACAGCAAAGCATGTACAAGAAGCACCGCTGTGGTCCTTCTTTACGACTCTATCGTTTTCAGTCTATAATTTCCTATAAAAATTTCGCCATGGGTTTAAATTTAGCAAAGCCCATCAAAGTCTGGGAACTTCTTAACATTTTTGTTTGTAAGAAAATTTAACAAAGTTCAGCCTTTGAGCCAGGATTAGAAAACACTGAGAAGGCTGTGCTAAATTTAAAAACCTGCTTTAGTTTTAAATGTCTTTGCAAGCTGTTACTTCTGAATGTGAACTATGCCTTTGCTGTGTGTGTGTGTAAGGAAAAAAAAAAGATTTAAAAGGCTAAGTGGTTAAAATTTAACAATTAGCTACTGTACAGGCTCAGGAGCTTCCCCAGCTTTCCCTTCAACTCATGTTTTCTTTATCTCCTGGGTGGTCCCTAACATCTCTGTCAGTTCTTCTAAGACCCCCCCTCTTCTCCTCTTCTTTGCTCTCCCTGTAAAGGAGGCCCTCTCCCAGTCACCGTCCTTCCTGCTGGGAGCCCTCTGGGATCCATCCAGTGATGGTCTTTGTTTTATACTCGTGGAACCAAAGAGAGATGAGTGGTACAGAAGATAAAAAACATTTTTTTTTTTAGTGGGGGAAATAATGTTGAATCTTGATCCTCCTGAATCTGGGCCCAGATGAATAGCACAAGGAGTGCATCCTGGCTGTCAGGGATGCCGGGCGATTTTTCCTAGGCAGTAGTGGAAAAAAATGTTTCCTCTCTTCCTTTGAGAATCAACTATTCAGGTGATGCAAATCAGCGGTTCCCAATCAAAACAGCAGTATTATGCTAATTTATAATGGCTGGGTAGCTCTCTAGTGTAAGGTGTAATTCCACGGACACAAAACCATTAAGTTATGGGTGGACATTTTTCCTATGCTTTTTGGGTGGTAGAAAGTTTATTAGTCTGTACAGTGTACCTCTGGGCCAGGCTGAGAGCAGAGAGACAGGGAAGCACCATGTAGTGTGCAAGCAGATTGATATTAATGGTGGGTCTCTGAAAGCAACCAGAGCTTTGGATCAAGCTGTCTCTACTCTAGAGAGCTGCATCACTTAATTGGATTAATTACAGTAATAGAGTATTTCTTCCCTTCAGCTTGGAGGCAGTTAGGTTTGTGTGAAAGCGATGATAGCAGATCCTGTCCTGTGTGTATGCAGGCCAGACTCCTTGGGAGATGCATTATAGACTTTGTTCACCAAGGAAGCATTTTGCAGTGCTGGAAGAAGAAATAAATTCTCCTCAGTCTCTTTTCAGGGTCTTGATGACATCTTGCCCAGCAGTTCCTGTTGACTTGAAAAACTACTGAAAGATATTACCTGAATCATCTTGTCAGTTAGGATAGTAAGAATGCGATCTTTGGAAGGTGTAAGTAGTACCTATATTGTGGAAATTGTTCGGTGTAGTAAATCACACTCACCTAGAAATAACATGAGTCTCGACTCTGTCAGTTCAGTAACAGTTTATGGAGACTATTTTTATCTTTGCTTCAGAACTTTGCTGTGTAGAATTCATCAATTCATAAGCATCTTCAACATAACTTTCCCTTTCTTTCCCTTAACTTGAAATTAATGTACTTGAAAATCTCTAAGACTGTTTCCCAATTTGATTGGTATAGAACATGATACTGCTGTCAAATGCTTGTAACTGTGGTGTGATTAAGGAATTAACAACTTAAAGGACTTTAACATATCGTGTTCAGTCACCTGGCCTGTGATGCCTCTGAACTTTTCACTATGTAAGATGTTGTACTGTATTTTCTTAATGCAATTATGGAATAATCCTTGGTCCAGTTTCCTGGAACGATACAAATAGCCTTTTCTTCTCTCCATGTGTTCCTGGTTTACAGCCTAACTTGGAAGGGCACTGTGTTTGTGAACTTTTGTTTCTCTTCACACTGAGGTCCAATTCCAACATACTTCTTACTCAATTTTGTTTTGAAAATGTTTGTGCTCCATTGTCAACCCAATGTATGTTTTTGCTGAAATCTCGTCCTAGGGTTTTATCTAACAGAATACAGACTGGAAGGAATATTCATTTTATTAGATTAAAATATTAATAGTGTTGTGTTTATTTTCTCCATTTTTGTTTAATCTCTTCATCCAGGTAGAAGATTTCATGTATCCTCAATCTCAAATTACTTCCTTATTTGTTGAAGTTTGAACAAAACCAAACTTCTGCGTCAACCAGCCCATCTTCAAAGCAGTTCAGGCTGGATCAGATCTTTGTAGTTAGTTTCTATCTCCTGTTGAAGAAGACGGGGTAAATTTCTAGTTAAGAAAACTGATTCTGGCACCTCATAATTTTCTCTTCCATTGAAACAGATTAAACTGTGAAAGGGAAGGAACAGGAGAAGGGGATTGTCTGAAGGTATTTTTTGAACTTAAATTTGAACTTAAATGTAATTTAAAGTTTTTATATTTGAAAAGTATTACTTCCATGAAAGTACAAGGATTCTACTAATGTTTTTATGGGCTGGATATATTTTGAAAAAACAAAGTAATTGGAAAATGTTGGATCTGCTGTAACCACCATCTGCCCCTGCCTTAAAAAATGTGCATGGTTCCATACACACATTTTAAATGATCCATCATATATCATCACTTACTACAGTACTTCATTCATGTAGGTGTTAGTTTTTGTGTGCAAAAGGTCAAATCTTTTCAAGCTTAATTCTGAACGCCTGCGTTTTATAAAAACCTAACTTTTCTTTGAAGTTAGAATATATATTTTTAATATACTTATTCATCATTAGCTAGAGGGGAGAAGTAGAAAAAAACACCAGCACGTTCCTACTTCAGATCAAGTTGACAAAGGTCTTTTGGTTGATTGTTCGTAACTCTAACATTGGAATTCCATAGTATGGATGATACATATTAGTATTTGTAAAAATGAGGTTACTCTGCACTCTCAGAATGTTTCTGCCCTAAAGAAAAGACAGAGCACTTTCAACTTGAAAGTTGGAGGAAAAGCATAGTTAGTGAATTATTTGTCTTATATGCTATGTTTTAAAAAATTAATATAAGCCTGAAGTTTACACTTGGCATCTCTTGAGCTAATTCTTCATAAATCCCTTTAAAATGCACACTAGACCTGGAACATTTATTTAGGGCCAAAGAGTATCAGTGTAAAATTAGAAAAACAATGTCTTTGAGTTTTCTTGGCTTCTGGGAGCTGAGTGGGTGGTGAGGAGTCCCTTCCTTGTAATAATGTTTTTACAAATAGAAATTTTGCAACAGTTTAAGGAAGGTAACTGAGTTGGAAAAAGAAGAACATGTCAGTGATTTTCATTTGATTATAATTGCATTTTATTTTTGAAAAACTCTTTCAGAATAGAGAATTAATAAAGAAAATGATCATGGGTGAAATAATGAAATGTAGGGATTAGAAAAATATACAAGGAGATCTGTTAACTTTGTTTAGACTTAGTAACTGGGCTTTTTAAACGTGTTTCAGAAATTTTACACAGTGCTGCCTGTTCGTGTCATTATAATTAGGAGTCTCTTGGTATTTCCATTACAAGAGAATGTTTTCTTGACTTTTTTTTTTTTAACCTAACATTTAAAACAGGGGAAAAAAAAATCCCTGGGTCATTTTTTGATATGCAGCGTCTGAGCACAGGCATAAGGTTTTATACTGAATTTAATTTGTGTTCGTATTAGGTTTGCAATGTGCAATGCAGTTTTTCACCATGTTTGTTATTATTACAAGTGCTTATTGTTCAATATACAGTCAAGATCCTCTGCCGTGCCCAGATTTTGCTCATTTTTTTTTAAGGAGGTGGCACAACCATCATTCTGTTCTTGGCAGCAGTACCTTCGGGCTGGCTAAGGACTTCACCATCCTTCAGAATGAGCCCTTCAGGACTCATTCCAGTAGCTAGACGATAGGGGAAATCAGGCATGGCTTGCACACACCTCTGTCCCGGCCAGGCACCATGCCTCTTCCAGGAGCTGGTGAGGACAGTGATGCTGCTCAAGGGTCTCTGTGATGCTGGCAGGCTTCCCCGTTTCTGTTTTCAGATCAGCTTAGCAGTTTTTCTGCCAGATATGCAACACTGTGGAAGATGACCCCCATATATGCTTGTCATGTGGTAATTTTTTTATAAACTGATAAAAGTAGCTTGAGTTAAATACCAATTTACGGCTGGCACAGAAGGTCTGGTAGCTAGTCTGTCAATGAGCAACCAGATAGAGGTTCCTCACTGGATAAAAGCTAGGCAGGCAGGCCAAACTTTCTCCCTTGGAAAAGTAGCACGTCCCTTTCCAAAAACCAGAGGGGCAGGCCAAGCTGAGCATTTGTGCACTGCTCTTTGGGCCATGGCACACGTGCTGGTGGTACGCATTGCTGAGGGCCAAGCATATGGTTGTTGCAGTTTTGGAAAACTTTGCTTTTGGCTCAGGATACTATGAACTCCATTTCTTTTAGCTGGAATTTACTCAGGGGAAGGAAAATTGAAATTCACAACATGAAAACATTGAGGAACTTCAGCTGTGGTTAGCACAAGCTCCCAATGCTAATTTATACAGTCCTGCAAAAGAGCTCAACTGATTTCAGTTCCGCAGTGCCCACAACACATAATGTACGCTGAAAGCCTAATTGAAAGTAATGTGCAGTGGGTCCCTTTGGGCTCTCCACGTTGGGGTGTATTTGAAGTGGGCAGGGATTCTCTTAGGACTCCAGCCACAAATTCTGGATCACGATGGTGAGCTGAACGGGCCAAAAGCTTTGTCCCGATCTGTTTCCTTCTCATCTCAGGATCAGGATCTCCGGCCTTCAGGAGGCAACGTAAACTGCCTGCCTAACTCAGCATCCTCCTAGACAGCGGGGTTACCAGCTATACAAGAGACTACATCAGGGCATCCTCAGATACGCCAATGCCTGCCAGGAATTCTCCATTGTTCTAAGGAATTTGAATGAAAACATTGGAACTGAATTTGAGGCAGGGAAGAAGGTAACATTTAGAAGTATTTGTTGCCCACAAGAGCTGGGTAATAGTGACTGTAGGAGCCAGTCAATAGAGTAAATACAAGTTAGTGTCTAAGTCCCTTAGAAACTATCTTCTTTTTCCTTCCTGTCCACCATTAAAACCCAGGCAGTAATTTCATGTACAAAGAACGCATCTCCACTAAGAGGCAATGAAATTAAGATATTTCAAGTTTTACACATTCTTATTTACAGTGTGTTTTACACGTGCAGTAAGAGACAATTTATTTGATTAGATTTTTGCAGTCTGAAACCTGGAGTCATAACATCTATGAAGTTATACGTTCCTTTAAACATTTTAAGACCTGATGTGATCGTATGCAGAGAGACTGGCTGGCTGCTGATGGGACTCAGGATGCCTGCCACTCCATCAGCTCCCTGTGCCCCTAGCAAATCTTCAGCTGGTGTAGCTGGGAAGATGTCACTACACAGGCACAGAAAGTATATTGTTATTTTCAGATGTACTGTAGGTACCTCTGTTGTGACTGGCTTTGGAGGAACTGACTCTCCTGTGGCTAGAATTGGGGCTGGGAGAATGATGAATAATACCAAGGTCAAGATTACAGTGGAGTGATGGAAAATCTGATTTCTCCCATCATCGAGCTCATAATATTATGACTCATAGCTGGAAGGAGGTGGCGGGGGGAAGGTGGCACCTCTTGGCAAGAAGAGAGCAGAAATAGGCAAACCATCACCCCACCCTAAAAAGCACTCACACTTGGGAAAAAATGGCACAAAATACTGGTATCTCTGGAAGTTTCCCTCAACAAACGTGACTTAGTATATCTGGCCCCTAAGCATGTTTTTCAGTAAAGGTTTTGTATTTTTGAGATGCCGTGGGCACCAAAGGCAGTGCTGTGCAGATAAGGTGTCAGAAATGGACGAGCAAGGTTTCCTTGAAACATCTTTCTCGGTTTTTACACCTGTAACATGAGCACAGTGTGGATGCCTCACAGCTATATAGCTATAAAGCCAAGTTCACTAAGAACCATAGTTCAGCTGTACGGTGTCACATGAGTAGGTATTATTAAAGGTCTTATTAAAGGTATTTGTCAATATCTTTATTCTGGATGTACAGAGGAGTCTGTAGGACTTCAGAAAAAGTACTTGCCCTTGTCGTAGATATAAGAAATACAATATTGGTTGTGGTCCCGAGGGAAACTTTGTGACAACCAAGTGGCTTTTGTTGTGGATTTATCTATATCAGTGTAGTGGCTCCAGCTCTTCAGGAGCATGCAATTTGACTATTTCGTTGTGCAGTAAGGAAGGAAAAAAAAAAAAAAAAAAGGGGTGTGGGGGAAAAAAAAAAGGGGGGGGGGGGGGAACAAATCATTTCAAGGTAATTTGGGCTTCCACTTCTGCATTCAGCCACTTAAAAGTCCTCCATATAGTCATATAGCGTTTCTTTCATTGGAACAGGTCCTAGACTAGAGTGTGAGTAAAATATTTTTCTAAATAATTATGATATTAATATTTACAAGGTTAATCAGTAGTCTTTCCAAAACAGGCTACACTATGATTTCTTTTTATTTCAGCGGAGAGAATCTTGGCAACTAGGATGAAAGGGTATGTATGCTTTTTCTCTAGGTATCTGCTGATTAGTTAATTAAATATTTTCATCAGGCACAATGACCTCTGTATTTGGACTGCGTATTGGTTTACACTAGATTTCCCATAGCAGAGACTTAGTGCTGCATTGCCTTCAGGTTACAGAAATAAAGTCTGCCCCATCCATTGTCAGCCTGGTTTCTTATCAGGCTGAGTACTCATGAGCATCCTCTGAAATCTGTACCTTTGGCAGGGAAATGAAACTGAGCTGAGCTGGTCCTGCTAGCCCAAAGTTCCTGCTTTGTTAAAAGGTTCAGAGCAGGTCAGGTATTTTTCAGTATATTTTTAAAAGTGTGGTTGAGCTAATTTAATTTCTGTTCATTAATTCCTCCCCCCACGCCCCCCTTCAGAATAAACGGCCCTTCACACGAATCCAATTTAGCTTCAATATACCTTATTCACACTGCCTTTTATTGCAAGCCACAGTTCAGCCAGCTGTAAGATTGCCCAGCTGCCTCAGGTTTCCCAATTTAGCCCTGGAAATGATTTCAGCATGGCTGAAACTTTTCACTGGCCAATTTGGAAAGGGGATTCAACTTGTGAAAAATGTCCCAAAATGGCCACTGAAAGCAAAAGAAAACAAAACAACAAAAAACACATGCAAAGAAAGGTGGGGTGTAAGGATGTCTGCTTGGGGATTTTTTCCTAGGGCAAAAGGATGTATAGGGGTGAGGGAGCAGAAGTTGAAAATCAATTCGTAGCCTTGCACTTCTGCTACCCTCTGAGGGACTTCTCTTCTTGGCCTGGGCTTAATTGCAGCACTGATATAAACAAGGGGCTTAGTGTGAAACTCTGTACAGGCAGCTGGAGGTGAACTGGCAGTGAAGACCAGGATTGAGTTTAGTATGGAGGCAAAATAGCTTGGTTTTATCTGGGAGCAATAGCAGGAAGGAAAAAAAGGTTTGCAGCTGTGTGGTGAGAATGCATGTCTAATCAAAGAAGTCCAGGGCATCAAATGTTCATATTTACATGGCTAAGGGGAAAAAATAGTAACACTTCCATTTCTTAAATGCCGTTGAACTCGAAGCTGTGAGCAGAGGTCCTGCCATTAGATTTGAGCTGTATTTTACAGTGTCCATGTGTGTGCAGCTCAGCAAAGGGTTGATTAAGCATGGATTTATTGTTGCGCTTTTACAGAAAACCTTAGCATGTCTTGCAGTTTCTAGAGATGGACATGTTAATGAAAGCCCTTTGGCAAACCTAGAATTCCAAAATAGGCAATACGCAGAAAGTCTGGTCTTGCAGCTAGGAAGAAAAGTATGCGTATACACTGTGATTATGTAAATACTTTTTGATCCTGTGTACAGATCATCATAATTAGGGGGCAGAATGCAAGACTTACTTGCCCATGAAACACTTTGACCCACAGACCATCTCTGTATTTAAGATCAAGGGGGTCTTTCCTGATAGATCTGGTAGAATCCTATTTAAAAAAAAAATGTTGTTTTTTTTTTTTTTAGATGTGGTATTAGTTATAACCCATTTACAAACAACTTAGTGGAGGTAAGGAGAGGCATACATCTTTTGGGTCTCATGGAAGTCAAAAAGAAGCCGTCAGGAGGGAGTGGGAGAAAAGCACAGCTTTCCATACAAGCATCCTCAGATGCATTTGTAGGTTTTTAGGGGTGGAATTTTTTCCCCAACACTTTGCAAATCTTGGTGGGATTAGAAAGTTCTGAAAGGAAAATCTGGTCCATTGGATATTTTATGTAGGAACTGTTATTTGATTTTGAAAGGAAGGGAAATGCCTGCTAATGATGATTTAACTAACAGCTTCAAGTGTATGTCTGCATGCATCATTACCTTTACCACGTACATATTTTTGTCCTTCTCTGTCTTCTAAAGCTTAAGTTCCCCCTCAAATCTTGGATACCACCATTTTAGGAGGTATTCCATTAGACTCAAAAGAGTCTAAAAGTCCTGGCTGCACAAACTGAAGTTCATGGTCATAACAATTATGTGTTGGTATCTATATACAGGGAGGGAGGGGATTAAAAATATGACCACCTGGTAGTAGATGAGCATTTCCAGTGAAATGAATTTATACCTTTGCCTAACATTAAGAACATGCTTTTTTTTTTTTTTTTTTTTTTTTTTCTCAATCAAAAAAAAAAAGCCTTTTTAGAAGTATAGAACTTCATGGTAAAGGATGATGGTGGTGGCTTAAATTGCTATTTCTAAAATAAAGCAGGGCAAAAAATAAAATTCCTTTTCTGTCGTGTTTAGGTTTTAACAAATTAACCTGGGGATATGTGATATGTTACAGCAAGACAATCTTAAATATTTCTGGAGTTTTATTTCCTTGGAATTATGTATGGAACTATTATGTAGGCAAACAGTACTTACACTGGTTATTGCACCTAGGGAGAAGAGCCTCTGCTTGTTGTGTTGTGTGGATTTTCATTTTTATTATAGTGTGAAGGATTTTGATCATTTCCCCATTCAGTGAAAAAAATGTGATTTTGCAAAAATGTCTAATGCAGTGATCACAGAGTTGTTTTCCATGTAATCTCGATTATATGGACATCTAGTACATAGTTGCAAAAGTGCTGGGGCATCTGACACTCTGGAGCAGCTGACTCATGCTGGTTGTTAACTTCGGTGTCATCTCTGTGAAGCTGACCCACGCAGCTCCTCTGTGGGAATTGACGTCTTTAAAATTACTTGCAGATAGTCTGCACTTTTTCAGGGAGGGAGAAGCACTGTGGACAGGTTTTCAGAAGTGCTCATCATCCCGTTGTGTCCCCAGAAGTTGTAGAGATCTCATCACTCACCAGGCTCTCGGTGCAAGCTACCTACTACTGAAGTATGACTGCGTGTGGGAAGCAATGACTGATTGTGCAAATGCTTTAGATCACGAAATAGATTGTTTATTTTATGGGCTGCCCAGACCGAGATCAGAGCCCCAGTCCAGCAGGTACTCCTCAAGGAGATCGTGGCAAGCCCTGTCTGGAAGGGGTTTGCACTTTTACACAAGCCAGGCTGAGCAGCATGAACATCGTGAGGCTTTTAACTGGATGTGGGAAATGGGAGGGAGTGCAAAGACAGGAGGGTAAGAAAATCCGACGTGAAAAAGTAGAAAATGGCAGACATGGAATAAGGCTGCTGTGTAGATGCTGAGGGAGGAGTGGGAGGGGACCTCTGGAAACAGCTATTCATCATGGGGAAAGAATGTGAGAGCTGGTTTGCTGGTTGCTTTGCTTTTTTTTTTTGTTTTTCTTTTTTGTAAGAAGAAAAAATTTGGACACTGATGACGACATTGTTGTCCCAAGGTTCCTTTTTCAGCATGGGTCTTGCCAGCTCATTTTTTGGCTTTTTTCTCTCAGCAGCTTTTCTTCCTCATGTTCACATGGCCAAAGGAAATGAGGAGGCTGCTTTACCTGTGATGCTTCCGAAATGGGATCTCCAGTGAACTTGTCTCAGTTATACATTGTGTAATGTTTCATTGAATGTTAGTGATGTCTTGATGCAGAAACAAACCATTATGGGTTTTGTGTTTTTTTTTTCCTTTCTTCTTTTTTTTTTTTTTAACTCAAGATGGGTAGCTATACACTGCAAAACGTTATTCTATCCTCACACTGTCTCTTTCAGAATAAAATCATGTTCAGTTATGAACATTTTAAAATCTATCTGTAAAAGGAGGCTTCTTAACTGTGTTTCTTTTTTCTGAAAAAAAAAAAAGGTTAGAGTAAAGGTATAACTATATATTTTATTTAAGAATTACACGTTCTTGGCTTTAAATACTTTGCCACAGCCTTGTTTGCCTTTGAATGCTGTTTTAGTTTTGTTAATAAAAAAATACTTGTAATGCTTTTGCTCTTGAATGCCTTGTAGTTTCGATTGCAGATCCTTGAAACTGCTTGTGCCAAAAGGTGCTGAATGAATATACATATTTCAGAAATTCTATGCAGAATACTGCTGAAATGCCTTTCTTTCTTTCTTTCTTTCTTTCTTTCTTTCTTTCTTTCTTTCTTTCTTTCTTTCTAGATCTGCATTTTAAAAGTACATAAAGCTCTGGACTTCTATTCTATGTTTAAGCACACCACGATGAAAGAGAATTTGGGTTTTCTATTCCAGTTGTTGAGGTTTGTGTCTGTTTTCCCATTTGCCTTCTTTCTTCAAAGTTAGCTGTGATATGTGATGGGAAAATGGGGGAAGAGGAAATGCAAGGATCACCAAATTTTGTGGGCAAATGCCCTTTCCTATCTTCCTTATAGAACGTCAAAACACTGACTTCAAAGCAGTGCTATACTTTTTTTTTTCCCCTCTCCTTAGGCACACATACCCTTTTTTGTTATCTATGATGTATGGTTATGTTCTAGAAATGTTTTGGATAGTGAGTGGAGCCAAAGATTAATAAGAAAAGCAATTTACAAGTCTGTATACAGAATGTAAGTGATCATTTGATTTAATTTCTTAAGCATTAAGCAGATTTTCTTAAATATAATTGCTAACATAGATTAAGAAGATAACTATGAAAAAGCCAATTGGCATATTTGATGGGAAACCAATTCATACACTTTTTTATTCCAGAGAGAAAGAAGGATGTTGTGCTGGTAATTATTTATTAAAATCAAAGCCTGGTTCAGACTGTCACAACTAAATTTTACACAGACTGTTGAAGCATTCAAGTCTACTCTCTCACTTAAGAAATCAGGCAGTTACCTCTTCCACGGGAATGTTGTTCTCTGCTTTTTAGTTGAATGTGTTGATTGCATATTAAAATAAATACCATGAATTTGGGGGGGAGACGAGGAAGGAGAGAAAGGTAGCAATGACTCCTGAATAAGTACTTCTTGATTAAATTGAGCAAAGCTGGAAGTGTCTGACAAAATGCAAGTATTTTTCTCCTATTAGATCCAAGAAACTATTGACTTAATCTGAGGGTGATTAGATTTTTTTTTTTTCTGAAATTCCAGTTTTACAGTGATCTCTGTTTTTCTTTTTAAGATGTTATTTTCATGTGAATGTGTACCCAACTCATTTTTTTAATAATTTTTAATGCTTCTTGAAATATCTAGACTTCACATTGCAAAAATAATTCTATGCTGACAGTTCCTGTTTTATCTGCATAGTGCCATGTGATAGAACTATGTGATATGGATGAATCCAGTCTTTGCAGGCATTCACAGCTTGTTTGGAAGCTCCACTGAAATTAAATAAAATGCTGCTTTCGGAAAGATGCAGTAACTGTAATTTCAGGGTGTTTTTTCTTTTTTTTCATTTTCCATTGAACATCTCATTCACTGAGGTTATTGTTTTATTGATGGTCAGAAGTGAATCATATACTTGTAGAGACAGCAGGAAAGTGCACCTCTTCCTGACTTACAGGAACAAAATAGTTGAGGCATGAAGAGTTCTGTTGTCTGTACAGACATCCAGATTTGTGTTGTTTGTTTTTTTTAAGTCACTGTATGTCCATAGAAGTAGTGAAAATCCCTTTCCTGGGCTTGAAACAGATTGCATCTTGGAAACATGCATGCTGACTTTCAGTGGTCTTATGAAGGCATAGATGGAATATAGTTATTCACCTCTATTGAGAACATGAATTGAACAAACTTGTACAATTTATTTTTATTTTCAAAGAGACTAGTGCTGTAGAGCTTGAACACTTCCATTTTGGTATGTGGACTCAGTCTACCTATTGAAAAAGTGAGGACCATTCAGTTCAGGAAATCAAATTCCTTTACGGTATTTGAAGTTGAGCATTCAGGAGCTAAGGTGCCTAGAGTAATAGGCTGCTTTGGAAAATGCAGAGCTGATGTTTGCTTCTTTACCTTACTGCTTTTAAATAAAATTTAAAAAATAAGAGTAAAATTCCAGGCAGATGCTGGGCTTCTAACATGCAATGAAGGGGCTGATGTATCTGGCGACTTAATTGTTGGCTTCAGGATTTGCTCTTAAGGTTTCTTCAATTCTAGTGCTTCAGTGAGTGGCATAATTAATTGGGTCTAGCAGTGTGGTACGTAGCTAGAAAAAATGGATTTTGCTGATTTTTGAGGATATTTTGTGTTGGGCCTGAGATGTGCTCAGACCTCTTTCAGGTGTGGAGTTCTGTCTGATCTGGGTATGGAGGGGGCACTGGCTCATGAAATATATCAAACTGTGAAGGTATTAATATCTTCGGGCTCTTCAGGCACTCGTGCTGAGCTGCTGTATTTCAGCTGCAGTTGTCTGCCATGACTGGTCTGTAATGCTCTCCCTGCAGCTAATGCTTCATTTGGCCAGAAATTAGAATGGAGAGTTTGCGCTGCTGCGTAGGTCTTTCTTTGGGGTTGTGTCTTTCTTTTAGTTGCATTTTACTCATCACTGTTCAGCCTCGATAAGAAAGGAACAAAGTCCGTTGTGAAGAGCGTTAGGGGAATAATTTTATGGTCTCTACGGCATTGCTTTAGGATCCAGTCCAGCAAAGCGCTGGAGTCCTCCTGCAGCTGCTCTCTCTCCATAAAAAAGCAGTGTTTAAGAAAGCACAACAGGTTTTCTGTAAGGTCACTGTCATTTTTTATATTCTTTCTTTGTCTTTTGTATTTATTTATTTTTTTATGTACTTCCTAAAAATATCCTGATGTCAACTACAGAGTTTGTTGAAGTCCAGGTTTGGGGTTTTGTTTATAGCTTTTTTTTTTCCTTTTTTTTTTTTTTTTTTTTTTAACCTTCCTGTTTTTTATATCTTTTTGAATACGGGTTTAAATTAAAAATTGTAGCTCTTTACTGGGATGTGTGGACACATTAAGCTGATATATGTGCTAGATAAAGGTGTAGTTAAAAGTGCGGGAGGACTTCATTTTTCCTAGGGTAACTCTTCTTTTTTGTCTTTAAAATGAGAAGTAATTGCACTTATCTCTGTAGCATAAAGCTTATCTCCACCATAATTTAATTTTTGTCTGGTGTATTCTAATAAATTATAGACCCTTATTATTTTTCCAACACAGATGCCCGTCATGACATTTCTAGGTCAAATGACTTCAGATCTCAGACTGTTCTTTAAAAATTACTGTGCTGGTTCTACTTTACCCATTAGGTATCCAAAGCATCCTTTTAGCTTCTCGGAGGGGAGGTGCCAAATTATTTAAGTATTTAATGTTTTCATCATGCAGTTATGTTCGTTTTTCGTTGACATCGGCAAAGTTTCCCCACACTTCTCTGTTAGGTCAGTATTTTGAAAGTTAACATTTGGTGGGGAGTTTATGGATGAATGATAAAACCTTGCAGCCTGTAAAGATAAATCTTGAGTAGCTGCCAGTAGGTAAATGACTAACTTCAATTCAAGCAATTTAACAGCAATCAGTGTGAGGTCAAGTAACTCTGGACAGTGTAGTGTAATGTATCATCTTTTTTTCCTTTTCTTTCTTTACAAGTAAACCACTGCTGGCTTCTGCTCTCAGAAGTTAACTTTTTTTTTAGTACATTTCCTGTAGATTGTGTCCCTCAGAAGTCAAGTGAGGTACTGCCAGGATTCTGAGGGGACATCAACAAATGGAAATGACGCTAATGTGAACCAATGGATTATTTGCATTCCAGTGCTTAAGTTATCACTTAATAGTTATAGGCTCTGGTGGCAAGGCTGGGCTGTGTTATGTTAGACTCAGGAACAAATGCTAATATCTCCAATGTTTTCAAATTCCCAACCATATTTGGTAAATTGTGCTAGTGTCGACCCTTGGAGGCTGCCAAGAGTCCTGTTGGCAAAAATGCCACTTTGGTGAAGAAATAACTTCTACCACAGCTTTATTTGAAGGCTCTCCTCATTTAAAGGGGTATCATCTCTCTTTTCATGACTCAGGTTTTCTCTTTTTTTTTAATTAAATGCATTCAACTCCTTAATAATGGGTTTAACGTAAATTACTCTCATGTATTATATGCTTTTCCCTACTTTGAATGTTTTAATCCTTATATAATCCTTTCAGCAGTAAAGAATCCAGTTAATCTGCTCTGCAAACTGTTGTAAATTGTCGTACAAATCCTTCTGACCTGCATGTGTGTGCTGACACTCTGTAAGAACAGAGCAAAATTAAAAGTTCCTTTGCATTGCTGAGTGCAGCAGGTCTGACCCAGACGTTTGAAGGGACAAATTCCTGTACATTTAAATATAGGATACGCTGTACGAGCCCAGCCGTAGTTCAGTCCAGTTCTGTCTCTGACGGCCGCCAGCTCATCGCGCCTACCAAGAAAGGACGAGAAACTTGGAGCGGGCAGTTGTGGAATAAATGCGTCATGGGGGAAACTTCTTCATCTTTCGCTCTTTTAGAGTTGCATTTATGCCCTGAAGCATAAGGAGTCCAACCCAAGTTCTTGTGGATTTCTTTTAATTGTGTGTTTTTAAATACAGCTAGTGTTGATCAGGCATTATAAGGGGTATTGGCTGTTCTGTGTTTACACAAGTAACATACATTTAAAAAAATAAATATAGAACGTCTGGGTTTGAATAGTGTTGACATGATAGAGTAAAATAACCTAAATCCCTTTTCCTTTAAAAAATTTAAGGAATTGGGTTTCATGTGTACAAGCAGAACTGTAAATCCAGTGTTTAAGAAGATTTGAGAATGTAGTCCTGTGTTGCTGCACTTGCAGACATCAGGTGGAAAACTGCCATTCCTGTGGTTATTCCATGTCAACCCAGAGGTTTGGTTAAATGTATACAAGTCTTCAGGATTGGAAACCCAATGGAAATTATTTTTGAAAGGTCTTGAAATAACCCATTTCCTTTTTTACTTTGTTAAGAATTGAATCCCCACGCAAATGGTGTCTCAGACTCCTTGCTGCTGCTGCAGAGATTTTGCAAGAAAGTCACAACTCTCATCCCCTAAAAGATATCACGTGCCCTTGTTGGAGCCACTTGTTGGATCACTGCACAGGGAGTGATACCTTGATATTCACAGTGAGACCAAAAAGGTTACCATTAGCCTTCAAAGGGCCAATGCAATAGCAGCATACATGTGCTAAAAGAGAAAAGGAATGTTATATTATAGCAAAATGAATCCTGTGATTCTCTGGCAAATGGAAAATTTTCACATTTGTTTTCCAATAGTGTCCTGGTCAGTAGCTGAAGTTGCTTTCTTCAGGTTGGGGTACATTTCGGGGTGTTTGCTGTGTTTATGCTCTCCACCTGTCAGAGGACCTCCTTATTTTAAAACGCAAGCAAGGGTACGAAAAACTGTTCAAAAGAAAATTGAGTAACTCAGGACTTAGCCCAGTAGTTGTGCAGCTGGGAGAGTCTGCACATTGTGCCGCCAAACCATAAAGTCCCCTAGTAAATTTTTTTAAAGCAGTTCTTCCACTTAACCGCATTGCAAACAATCCTGCATTTCTGTGAGATTTTTACAGTTAAAGTTACAGTTAAAATAAATCAACACTGATTTGATTTCTTTATTTTTGTTTTGTCTTACACTTTCTTCCATGTACAGAACTGGAATATGCTTTGTGTGCTTTTGTGTACACACATACACATATACACTGCGGAGTCTTTCATTAAAAAAAGCAAGCAGGACAGCAAAGAAGCAAAACCAAAGGAGCTGATGCTGTTTTGCCTCCATTCCCACTAGAGTGCTCACTGTGCCATGCTAGCTGCTGATTCACTTTTCAGATCGTGAATGATGACTCTTGCCTTGTCCCTGCTGTGCCTGAGATGAAAGCAGATGCCCTTGATCATATGGTGTAATCTGAATCCTCAGATTTCAGTTTGACCTGGCAGGATTTCTTATGAAGACTGTCTATATTATACCCAGAGCTGTTAATGAGGAAAAAAAAAAAAAAACAACACGAACACCACAGAAGCATTGCATATGGGTTTGTGTTAGGTTTGTAAGTTTCTGTCACTGATATCAGTGTGTTATGACTTCAGACGGTCACTGCTGTAGCTAGGATGCTTCACCTCAGTAATTTTAAAATTCAGACTGTGTGCACTGAGTGCAGAGCCATGTTCAAAACCTGTGGAAGTTTCTTCAGCGACTTTTTGTGATGTTCTCTGCCATCTTTTCTCTGCCCATTAGAACATGAGATTACCGTGTACAGCCTTTCATTTCAGCACCAGCTCCTGGTAAGCATGGTTTCCTTCTCGTGACTGACAGCTGCCTTCAGCAAGAGTTGTGCTCACCAGAGAGATGCAGACCCTGCCCCATCTGGGCCATGTAAAGCAGGAAGCAAACTCCTGTTCAGCTGCTGCACATCTCACTGCTCTAATTTTGTCACCTGACTGGTTTCTGCACAGCATTTAGGCAGGAAAGCTGATGTTTTCTGTGGCTGACTGTCCTGAAATATTTGGAAGAAGGCAGTAGAGTAGCGCAACCATATCTGATGGCAGAAAGAAGGGAACGCAGCTCTATGATGCATCTAGCTAGAAGGTAGCTGACCCATTCAAACACGAGCCAGGGGGCTAACCAGAGGCTTTGTTTGGTCTAAATACTGTCTGTGTTGAGCAGAGTGACTAATATTTTGCCCTTTCAGTTTGCTGAATCGCTTTCTGTCACAGCAGTGCCAGAAGAAACACTGCCTACACCGTCCTGAGGATTTTCAGGTTCTCAGAATTCTCTCACAGGGGTAGGCTTTGACTAGATACTGTCCTTAACATCATTTAACAATGCTTTCCAAATAATTGTTGTGTCTTCTTACCCGATCTTCAAGGTATGCATGTTCTATATGCACATAACATCTTCCTATGATAGTTATCCACTGAACATGCCAGTCCAGTAATTTGAGACAGGCGGGCTAGGAAAAGCAGCAGAGTGGAAGGGAGATTGGTAGGCATTAGATAAAGACATTGCACTTCAGGAACATCTGGAGTGAAAAAATAGCTAAAGGGTTACTGAAAGATGCAGACTCAATTCGATCAGAATAATGCAGCTGGAAAGGAACAGATATGGTTGCATGAGGTGTTCGCAGTCAGGACTGGCCTTTTTTTTGTTGTTTTTAAATGTTCAAATGGAAATAGAAATAAAAGAAAGAGTGGAGTAGGGAAAGGAAGAAAGTCACTTCAACAAAAGGTCAGAAAGGATTTGTAAGATATAAGTAATAAAAATCTCATTGCATTCAAATAAAGACAACTGGTTTTGATAGGAGAAGAAAGGCAATAGACAGGCTACTCCTCAGGATCACGAGGAATAGCCTACTGACTAAATCCAGTGCTTCTCCTTGGACTACTGGCAAGGACAGACACCTTAATCACAAGGGAGAGGCCTTATTCTGTTCTCATTCATGTGCTCATTGGGAATTGTGACCTTATAATATCCTGACTGGTGGTTTGGAGTAGCTGAAGCTTATTTCAGAAGACCAGGACTCCAGTGAACTTAAGGAATAATTTTGTGTATTTTCAATTGTTTTCTGCTGCTAACTGTAAATCCTACGGTTTGGGCTATCATCTCTGAAAATTTGCCCCTTGCACCTTGGCTGAAAAGGCTTCAACCACAGTCTTGTTTTGTGGCAGCTTTTAATCTATGCATTACCTCTTAGTTCACAGGGTAATAGTTGGTTACTGGCTCCTACAGTTTCTAATAAATAGCTGTGGACACAATCAAACACCTGCAAAATAGAGGTGGCAAAATACAAAGTGTAAATTCAGAATAATGTAATCATCTATTTAAATTACCATTCCTTTCATCAAAGGCATGGTCATCTGCCCTTCCCCCAAAGCCCTGCTTTCTTCAGCTCACTTTTCTGTGAATAATTTTTAAGTTCTGCTTTCAAAGTATGAACAGCTCAAAAGCAAAGTTCAGAGATTAGTTTTGCCCACCTCTGAAATGTGTTTTGGATGCATTTGTCTAAGTTGTGGCTGTTTGTCAGAAAATAGGAGAGCCTGAAGGATTTCTGCACTAGTGAGTAGTATTCAAATAATATTTTGGCTGTTACTGAATAGGCACCATTGTACCATTAGTCCTTTTTTCCCCCAGATCAGACAAGGATCACAAAAGAAGGCTGTTTTGTTTTCCTTGATTACTCTGAGATTGGATGTTGGGAAAAAGCAGTCATGATGATTCAAGAAAAGGTGTTTAAAAATATGACTAAATTTTATGAGTCTCACTGGAAATAATTATCCTGATGAAAAGTACCTGTAAGGAGTATGAGGTTGCCCAAGATATTATGACCTGTTACATTCATGGTGGATTCCTTCACAGTGTTAAAATAAATTAATAAAAGTGAAGTGGATCCTGAAAATGAAGAGATTAAAAAAGCTCATGATTTAACCTAAAAAGAGTAAGTATCAATTTTCCAGGGTATACTTGAGTTTTGCTTTTAAACTTTCCCTTGAAACTAGAGAGACTTTGTTTTGCATTGGTTTTGTTTGTTTTCAATTATTTTAAAAAGAAAGCTAAGAAGCCTCTGCAGTCTTACATCACTGGGAGGAAGAGTTCTAAGGAAAGCACCAAAGATCGCAAGCAACAAAAATCACAGCTCTGTGTTTATGCTGCAGAACATGAAGTCTGTTTTCTGCCATCGGTGGCTTCTTGTCAAACGGCTGAACTTGTAACTGGTTAGTTTTAGAAATACCACTTTAAGAAAAACTCCCTGACCACTTCTCTTTTCTACTTAGCCATTCTTCTGCCTAATGTGAGCTGGAGTCTTCCCCGACCCCAACCTAGCTTGTCTAGAAATCCTTTCCCTTCAGAGGATAGCTGTTTTTATAAGTTAGAACAGCAGCATAAGTCATTCATAGACATCCACAATTTGATTGATGAGTTATTACATTAATGCAGTAAAATGATCTTTAGCACAGTGTTCGGATAGTTCTACTTTGCAGCTTCTGAAATGCTAAGCAGCATGGCATAAATGCATGGGAAGAAAAGCAAACCTTGACAAAGATGAAGTGATACCAGAAGAAAAAAAAAAAAAAAAAAAAAAAAAAAAGAGGGGGAAAAAAGGACAAGGTGCCCAAAGATTGATGAAACGTCAGGTTATTAAGGAACACAGTGAAAATCGGCAAAAAAAAAAAAAAAAAAAAAAGCCAGCAACAACAACAATGAATAACCATATTACTGGAAGATTGCTGTATGATTATATGAAGACCTTAATGTGTTGCCTTTTATTTCCCAAGCAACTGGAAAGTACCTATAAAACACTTTTAGAAAACACATTGTTATGCTACAGCGATTTATAATGGTATTCATGTCATTCAAACTCCACACCTTAAAATAATTTTGAACTCGAATTTCCCACATTTTAAAGCAATGTCTATATGCAAATTCAGGGTTGGAAATAGAAGCTTTTGCTTACAGATGAAACATTTGCACTTCTGTACTTGGTTTGTATTGATTTTACAGCAAAGAGGAGTCCAGCACTTTAGCACAGTGCACTAAATTAAGCTTTTCCATCGAAAGTCTGATGTTGTGTCAAAAGCACAAGTTAAATCTCGTGGATGATGTCACTGTGCAATTAAAGGCAGAGGTTAGCACTCCTCTGTGCAGGTACCTTCCCCTCAAGCTATCTGCAATAACAGAGTTGCTATAATACAGCTGTGGCTGCTGAGGAATGCTGAAGCACCGTCAGAGACTCGCTGCGTTTTAAAGAAGAATGTGTGTGGCAGAGAGAGGTTTAATTGCTCCTGCTACACATCTTCTGGTGTGGGGGAGCCTTTCCTTGGATGGCTCTGAGTGACTGCCTTCGACTTGTGAGTCTGACATCTGCTTTTTCACCCTCTTCTCCTCTCCTGAAATAGTGCAGTTGTGGCTGATTGTGGCAGCACGTTGTGTTTTCTCAGTGTCACCCATTCATTCCCATTGATTAATTCTGTCTTTCAGCAGGCAGAGCTATGCAATGCCCTCAGAGCTGCAGGTACAGCCGTGAGGATAATGGCTGGTCCTTAAGTAGGAGGTATTGCTCTCCTCATCTCTTTGACCTTAGCTTTATCGCCTGGCAGTTCTGCAAAGTAATGGTTTAATCATCCCTTCCCCGAGTTCCCTCTTCCACCACTCCTACCCTCCCCACTCCCCAGTATAGCGTATCGGCTAATAATCACCAGGTTTCTTAACCCAATGCTACCACGTTATTTTTTATTTCTGCTCTGATCATACACCGTCACTGTGTTCACTCGAATAGGAACGCCCAAGTGATCTTCACTTCTGCATTGGCCCATAATTGACAGAGGTACATAGATTGGGTACAGCTGGGAAGTTGTTTTTACCGAATGTCCCTGGAAATGTAGAAGAGGACTCATGAGGAGACAGGAATACACTTACTTTTCAATGGGGTGCAAAGAAGGAAATGCAAATAGCCCCCAGCTGCAGTATTTTGTTACAGAAAGCCAGGGGCTGAGTGCTAGAAGCTGGTCAGAACCCCAGAGCCTGGGGTCCAGTCCTGAACATTCCCAGACCCTGACTAAACTCAAACTGAGAAGTTTGGTTTTCTGTGAAGAATAGTCAGAATAACTTTTACAGAGAATAATCTAGAAGCAAACTGGAAAAGGATTCCAGTTTCCTTGTATGAGGGTCAGCTCATTTCCAGGTGCAACCAGCAGATTTTAGCTGTGGTATCACTGCCAACTAACAATCATACAGCTCTCCGAGCTTCTTGTAGGCCCGAAGACTTATCCACAGAGCAGCCTTGAACTGCACTTGCCCTGTTGAAATGTGATGCAAGTGCCTCGCTCTCCATACTTCCAGCGACGTGCAACTTGCAGGAGAAATGCAAACTGCAAACATGTAAACAGCTGTTGGGTGAAGGGGAGGAAGCCTCGTGTAACAGAATAGGCTGCCAAATTCATCGCTGCCATGTGTGCTGTGTAATGCTTGTCATCTCAAGTGAGTCATTAAGAGGTTCCCCCCTAATGGTACTTTGAAGTGCTGTGACAGCTTGAGAGCATCTATAAATTGCCACAAACAGCCCTCATACTGCGTTAGCTAATTGCTTGCTCTTTGACTTATTAGGAGTCACTGAGTTAAATAATTTGTCACATGTGTGGCTCATAATAAATAATGTGACTAGCCAGTTTGTGAGCTGTTTTGGTGATATATAGTGCCCTTTTTGAATGTTGTCACAAGCAGCTAACAAATATGACCCTCTGATTGTCAGAACTTTGTGAAAATAATAAGGCCTGATAGGGTAGCAGGTTTAAAACAAAATGCCTCCTGAGATATAATGGAAATTGTGTGCATTTCTTCCTTAAGTTTTCAATATGACATGATTATCATTTTACTTTCTTCTAGCCAATTAAAAGTGAGTAGAATTTTATAGCAGAATATCTTTATTTAGATTTATGTAGGAAGGACTGTGAAAGAAAAGGGGGTTGTTCTTTTCCCAGTCACTGAAAATGCCCTGCGTCCTCTGATGAAGTCTGCAGTATCCTCTCTACAGACTATGAGTAGCTTCTGAAATATGTTGGTTTTGTTCATTTGTTTGTTTTCTTGATAAATCTTACCACTTTCTCAGCAGCTTATCTAGATGTTTTTTTCTGAGCATCAGCCTCGGTCCTGATTGCTTGCTTCATACCCATGCCTTTTGGAAGCCATGCTGCTTAATTTGTGAGCACAAACATGGTACTATTGCAAGCAATTGTGCTCAAGTAATGTTAGAGATGCCCTTAGAAAGAATGTGGTAGAGCATTGACGTGTGTATTAACATGCTCTTGGCATCTTCAGTTAAATGGGAGTTTTGTCTGGCTTCTGCGTGGGAGGAGAGTCCCCAACATTTTGCCCAAGAAGCAAATGTGGTTTCTCTCACAGCTAAAGGGTGATTTCTTCCCAAGGGACAGGACTTGTCATGCACACTTGACTCCTGGTGTAGACTGGATCACTGGGCTATAAAACCTTCTTTTCCCACCATTGTGCCAAAAGAGGAGTGATGAGTGATGTTTAGTAAACCTTACCAGTTCCTTACAAGCCTGTTCCTGCAGTGACCCCTGCTATTGCATTCCTCTTACTTGAACTTTGAGGTGTTCGTGCTGTTAAACTGGTTCCCAGTTTGGCAGTCACTTTGTTTTTGGTCATGTTGATTCAGCAGAGCCCACTTGCATTTGTTTCATGTAGAATACTCCCCTTCAGCTGTCCCTGCAGAGCAGCTCAGAGGTCCCATAGCTCTTTCTGAAAGTCCACTTTCTCAAAGGTCACCAACAAAAGACCTCCAAGCTAGGGGCTTGCTTACAGTTTTGTATACTTTTTTCTTTTTTTTTTTTTTATCCTTTTGCCTCTCCCATCGTGTAGGTGTTTTCTGAGCGGTTTGGTGAGAAGTTCCTCAGATGTGTTGTTTCATCAAAAGAGAGGGCAAGTTGGTGATGGATTGTGCCTATCAGTTTTGGCAAGGATAAGGAATGGTGGTCAATGTATAAAAGGGGCCGATGTTTACCATCCTCAGGCTTAATTAATGAGGTGGTGGTTGTGCTACTTAGGCAGAGTTAGGTTGGAGCCTCTAGGGACTTGCACCTCTGTCTTTGGCATTCCCAGGGAGCCTCTGAGCCCACAGAGCTGCTGGCTATTTCACTTTGCCTTTTATCTCTTTCCCATGGAAAACTGGGAAAGGTGTTTTGTTTGTTTTGATGTGCAAGGCCTTGGAGAATTAATCTGAGAATTTTCTGTGGGATCCTTTCTGCCAGGCCAGGATTTTATCGAATTTTTTAGAGCTTTGAGTGCATACTGCTATTTTGAGATAAGGCTCCGAGCAGCCCTGATGACAACTAATGGGCACGTCTCTTCCAATGACAGCCTTAGTCATGTTTTTTTCCTTGGGAACTTACAAAGCTTGAATAAGAGATATATAAGCATGCCTTCTTCTCATTAAAGGCACTTCTAATCATCTCCACTCGAGCAAAGAAACTGAGGCTGCATTTTTAATTTTGCAGTGAACAGAATAACGAAAATATGTTTCTTCACATCATTAATGGACAGACTCATTATGTAGGAGTGAAATGCTAGGGCCCCTGAAGTCAGTGAGATCAGAATTTCTTCCTATGTGGCCTGGGTTTATTTCAGGCTTTGCTTTTATTTTATCTTCTTTTAGTTTGGCAAGAAGCCCACTTTCGAGCATTCCAAACTTGTTTATGTTTGTGAAAGAATTTTCCATAATTTCATTAGTTGAGCAAGTAAACAAATATAACCATAGTTAATATTCTAGCTCATTGATATTTGCAAAGCTCTATGTCCAAAGTCTGTAATTTTGACAAGAATCTCTCCATCCTTCTTCCATAGACTTTTGTGAGATCTACGGTAACATCTGGCTCTAAACAAGAGACATTTTAACCAAACCCTAACATTTCCAGGTTTCGTTATTATTCTCATTAGTTAGGAGTGTGTGTGCTTTCTTTGTTTTTCGTAAAGCGCTAGCACTGGAGTTGAGTGATTTCATGAAAATCCCAGTTGCCATGTGGAAAAAAAGGAGGGGAGAGCTGCTGGCACTCAGGGTTATCGAGCAACTCCTGAGAGCACAAAAATGAGAGGAAAAAGGGGGGAAAAAAAAGAAAAAAAAAAAAAGGAGGGGAGAACCTACAACCAAACAAAAAAGCATAATGTATATTCACTTTGTCAAATGACCAGGGTGGGCTAGAAAAGCTTAAAGCACTGATTTCTTTGAATGCTTGCTCTTACAAATATTAAAGTTCCCTTTAGGCTTTCCAGGAATATTATATTAGTAGCTTATTTACTAACTTCTAAAACCTTCTAGTTTATTAGAAAATGACTGATGTGTATCAGTTACTTCAATCTGCTGCTTTTTATGTGGCTCTTACCCCCCCACCCCCACCCTTCAGTTTAATATATCTGCATGCTTACATATTATCACTGGGATAACAGGCAATAAAAATGCCAGAAAGTCTAAAGGAGTGAAACAGAGAAGTCACAAACAGCTCCCAGCTGCTATAGACTTGACTTGTTCATAAGTTTGGCTTTTTTTTTTTTTTTTGGTGGTTCTCCCACCCCTCAGGACCGCACTCTTACCTCACTACAGTTTGGATGGCTGCAGTAATTAAGTGCCTGTTCAAATTACCTCTCTTGTGTGAAGAGTGATTTCTCCGTTTAAACCTCAGGATTGTACTTAATCCAGCGGAGCTGACTGCAGATGAGGCGAGATAGGAAGCATTTGCCCAGGGTGGAGAAGAGGAGTATACCTATTAATCCAGAGATCTGCATTTGCTTTAATGTGTTCTGTCATATTTGTTAGCTTAACAGGACTAGGTTAGTCCCTTCCTGCTCTCTGACTTGGGAAACTGTACCAAGTGCATTCTTAGGGAATTTAGCACAGGGTCGATTTGAGTGGCCTTTTGTGCTGTGTCCCCTTTTTATTAAACCTCAGCAGTTTGGTAGGTAGAGGCATGCTTATGGCACTCAATTAATACTAAATAACGTTTCAGTTCTGAACTACGTATTCTGCAGCTGAATTTTTTGTGCTTACACAAAACTTATAAATTTGACACTGGTTACCAGTCATACATCCTACCTTAAGACACACATGTAGATTTCATCTGTATGTCTTCAACAAAATACCTAAAAGTTTAATTTGCTACACTGTTTGCTAAAATAAAATGGCTTTCAGGCAGAAGAATTAAAATTAGAGATGTTCTTCAATAAAAAAAGCTCATATATTGCATCTGAGTGTATGCAAAATTCAAGATCTCAGGAAATCTTTGCATGTGCTTGTCCTGTTTACATCTGCCTCTAATCCACACCTAACAGTATGATGTTCTTCAGTGATAAGCTCACTAGAACTCATTCTTTATTTGGGCTTTTTCTTTTTTCACAGTCCTATTACTATGAGAGGCACAGGTAAAAGAAAAACAACAAGATCCTCTAATTCTGTGCAAGATATTTATATAAAGAAAATCTTTATTACAGTGTTGATGCAGACTAGCAGTTTACTTTATTGAAGAATAACAATAATGCTTCAGTTTTGCCCTTTAGTTGAAAAAGACTATACAAGAGTGGTAACAAGTTTCATTTTTTGCTAAAATAAACTACATTTCTCTGCTATTCTGTTTCTAAGTGGATGCATAGTACACTGCTCTTCTACAGTTGTGCTTTCTGCAAAGATGCACATTGCTGCATGACCAGAATACTTGAATAGCTGGATTATTCTAGATTAGTTATTCAATCAAGACGTTGGATTGACTTTGAAGTTGTTCTACTTTGAACTGCGTGTTGGACCAGATGACCTCAGTAGGTTCCCTTCTGTCTCAGTCTGTGATTCCGTGCACTGTAACACTGGTTTGAGACTTTGATCTGCATCACCTTTTCCTTGGATCCAGTTACTGATGTTCTCTGCAGTTCTGAGGGCACTGTGAAAGCCAGAAGTGGGTCAGGATTATTGTGATGTGCCATTCCTTTCTGCTTGCCTCCTTTTCTGCTCACTGCATTGTGGAAGGGATGGAATGATGCTTGCTCTTCTCAAAATTTGAAATAGGACGTAATTCTGCTACTTGCATTTTAATTTGCAATTTTGTGGCTTTGATTTAAGGTTTTTTAATTCTTACATATATTATTATGGCCCTGAGAAGGACCACTACACTCAGTTGCACACACTCTGCTACAAATGCATATCTACTTCACATGTATACAAAGTGTGCACTACTGCAAGGTGAGCTGCATTGTCTTAAAAACAAGAACAATTCTGTTTCTCTGAGCAAGCAGCCAGGACTGTTTTGTGACTGTGTACTGTTGCACACAGGAGTCAGATTAGGAATTTACAGTAATCCTTTAGCAAACCTGTTCTTTTTGAACATGAGTACTCACACATGCTGTCCTCTGAGTAGTTTAATGTGCCATCTGGAAAGTGCTAGACACTGCAAGATGTATACTGCTTCTGTGAGAGTCACTGTAGGGTGTTCAGCACCAGCAATTATATCCAAAAATAATTAAGAAACAAGCTTTGAAGATCTTTGCTACATGTGATTTGTCCTGGTCCTTTCCTGTTCTGCTAGGTGGTGAGTGGGCTGAGAGCACGTTGCTGGAGATTGCTCTGAATCCCATGCAGGGTTTATGGAGCTTTATGCCCTTACTAAATCAGGAGCAAGGTCAAGCCATGCAGCAGGTAGCAGCTTCAAAAAACAAAACAAAACCAAACAAACAAAAAACAGTACTGGCTGAAGCCTCCTTCTTTAAAGAGACTGGGAGTGCTACCAATGCAAAAGAGCCTGGCTCCAAGCATGGGTTAAATAGGCTGATGATTTGGTTCACTGAAGCATATGTTTTCAGTCTTGCATACGGGCTATTGATTTAAACTTGAGAACATCATTAGCTGCTGTTCTGATTTGGAGCTACAAATAGTAAAACCTCCTAAAACACATCTAAGGATGTGCTCCTTAGCAGCGGTTTAGTTCCAGCATGGCAAGCCTACTAGTTTACCGGCTTTCTAGGTTTAGTTGAGCACTATAACATCCCAAATGACACAATTAAAAAAATCTTTTACTGTTCAGATGCTTCTGATTATAAAGCTATGAACCTTATATGAAGCAAAGTTAATTGAATTGTATTTGATTACTTCAAATAAATGAAATTATATAATTAGCATAATTGGTGTGAATTCAGTAGACAGACATGATTCAGCTATTCCTATGGCTCATTATGACTGTAAAGACGATGCTTCCAACCTCCGTGGTACAGTGTGCCACAAGTTGACAGGCAGGAAAACATCTTTTAAAAGAACCTTACAGGAGGTACGGGTAGAGCTTCATTCAAAGTGCAACAGAATGCAAGTAGAGCTTCCTTATACATTAAAAAAAAAAAAAATCAACACAAATTCATTAAGCTGTTTATTAACTTGGTCAAACATATTTTTAAACTGGACAGATATTAAGGAAAAGACAGTCTGTCTCGATTTTCTTGAAAATAGTCCTTTCACTAGGGCTTCTTTTTAACCTCTTATTATTGCACTGTGTCTGGCCTTTTTATTTTGTGTATATTTTTGCATAAGGAAAAATTCAGCTATAAAGAGTTCTTCATTTATTTGTGTGTGTATATGTGTACCTATATATATATAATGTTTGTGTGTATAAACATACAAATTATATTTTTGTGTGTAGTTATATGTACAAAGGTATATACATAAAGTATATATATATATATATATATATATATATATATATATATATATATATATAAACACCTTGGTGCACTCCAGCCTAATACATTTTATTACAGGTTCAGCACGTCTAAATCATGCAAGCGTCATCACGTGTGCCTACTATAGAATAGCGATGGACCATAGCTGTCTCTGCCAACAGCCATAATTATAGGCCATACAAGTGACCTGGCTCTAAGTTGTCTTCAGTAATTCTTCCTACTGACCTACTGCTAGCATCTTTTACAAATGTGTGTAATGTTATTTATAGCAAAGCCTAAATGTGACATGGCTTAGGCTTCTTAAAACTGTACGTTTCAGTACTCTTAGGTAGCCCGCTACAGTAAAATCTTTGTTCCTCCCAGAATGCGTGCATGTGTACAGTACGTATTTATCTGGTCTGGAAAAAGCATTAATCTTTAATTACTGAATAAACATATTAAACAGGTGTGGAATAACTGCACTTTCAACTGCGCAGTGTTTACCCGCTAACGCGGTGGATCCGTCGGCTCCGCCGGTGGAGAGGTTTCACCTCACGGTGCCCAGGCCTGAGCGAAGGCGGGAGGGAGGCCACGCGAACGCCCCGAATCCCACATAAATCAGAAATTTCCAGTTATAAATTATGCTCCATCATAACATCCCGTTAGCGCAGCCAGCGAGCCGGGACTGGAGCGCTGGGTAGTTTATAGCGGAAAAATGGCTTTTCAATGGGGAGCACACCCTCGGACTCCTTCTCCTCCTCAGCGCGGGGCCTGTGGTGTGAGGAGATATAAAGCAGCATTTTTCTCGCTGCCGGGGGAAACAATGGAGGCTCTGTTAGCACCAGCCCAAACTTCTGTAGCCCCTGCCTCACAAGGTTGGAATGACTGCTGAAACCCAGGTTCAAAGCCCTTGGCCTCCAAGTGCTTTAATTTAGCACTATTTTTGCTTCTCTAGCCTCTGTTTTTTCTGCTTAAACCATCTAAGGTCTCCTTGTTTTGCAGGGAACTAAGCAGCTCCTTTTTATAATTAGATTAAAGATAATCAAATGAAGGCTTGGATATTTTTTAATGTCATTTAATCTTTTTTTCTTTTTTTTTTTTTTTAAACTTGTGCAAAATTGCTTTTTATCACTGTTGCCTAGCTTCTTGTAAATTTACACCTTTTTTTTTTTTTTTATAGCTGTATTTCAAGCTTCTGGTTTTTTTTTTGTTTTTTTTTTTTTTTAAATATCATTTGACAGGTATTTTTCAGCATTTTTATTTGATGCCATAAAATAAACCTTTACCAGGTGTTTTTAGGTACAATTCACAACACTTTCATTCTTTCGCTGTCAGTTTCCCAAAGCTGACCAGTATGAGAGTTACACAGAATCCAAAAAGAAGTAAGAAAAGATGCAAAGACATAGATGAAGTAGAAAAAAGAAAACAACAACAACAACAACAACAACAACAGATATTGAGTAAAAGGGTAGGGAGGTGCACAACACTGCAGCTAAAATATTGGCTGCATTTTAATAACAGTAACAACTAAGTGCTGGTGCAATTTGATTAGATTTTTAAAATCTAAAAACCTGATTCCCAAACGTAGATGTTACTCAGGTAGCAGCCACAATCTCAACCAATCTCAAAACTCTGTTAAAAACACCACTTAGCATTAAAGCTGTGAAGAATACAATAGTTGATCTCAAGTTCCTAAAAGAAAAATTGCTTCAAATCTTTGAAAATTTTTATAAAGTGTTTCAGATCTTTCCAGTTCCTCCATACTGCATGTGAACATATTTGAAGTAGGAGCTAAAAATGTGACTTAGTACCAAAGAGTCAGTTCAAAAATACGATGTTAGAACACAAAGACGCTGCATATGAATAACCACATTTAAAATAAAAAAATGGGGGAGAGGGAAGAGTGGGGTGAACGAAAGATCATCTGAATTTCCCACGTATAGGTATCTCTGTTCTCTTTGTCTAGTCAAACAACATTGTGCTGGAAAAGACAACAGGAGATTCTCTCTCTGGGTCTTGACAAGAATCTCTTTTACAGACAATACAGTGGAGGTAGAGATTAATTTTCCCGTTGATTAGATCAGTGGGTCCAGAGGTTCTGGTTTATAAATCCTCTTCTTATCTTAAAGGAGGTGCTAAAAATCCTAATATTTGCTCTTCCCCCTTTTTTTGTAATAAGATCATCACCAGTTTTTTGTTCTACTTTGTGACTTTAACTCATTTTATTTTTTTTACAGTTGTGATTGTGTAATGCATTATAATGTGTAGACGTTTTGCCTTTTTTTTTTCCTTCCTTATTGCAGTCTTGTGTTGTATCCCGGTTGAACTATAAGTAAGCTTTCAGAAGCAGACACCTTCAGATCTGGTACATACTAGATATTCTAAAAAAAAAAGTATAGTGAAGAGTTTATGTTTGTTGTTATTATTTAAACAGCACCACTTATATGTATTAAATAAAACAGCCGCCCAGTCCAATAATTCTCATTCCTGAGAATAGTTTTATGCTCAAGAACAGGGTTCATAATTCCAGTGGGACTGTGGGTGAAAATGCCTGAAGTAGAAATAGAGATTTGCAGGGCCAGATCCTGCAAATCTGTATGGTTTATTTTGAGTGTGTTACAGAGTATTATGTTTACTGCTTATAATACAACATCAGGTTTGTTTTCCCTCTTTGCTCTGAAGCCCTGTTAACCTTTTTCATACAAGACACCTGGTGCTGAATTTTGGTGTATGGGTGTGTCCAATGTCTCGTGATTGAGATTTCATGAGGCTCCCTGTGGTGAACAATACAGCAGTTAAAAGAAGAAATCTGAATGATCCCTGCCACAAATAAGTGTACTATGATCTGTCTTTTTTTTTTTTATAGTTGTGAAAAATATTCTGAATATGGGTTGTAAACATCAAAATTTACTCATTCCATTTTTTTTTAAATAGTGCTTTGTATAAACATACCTGTAAAAAGACACGAGTAAGGGCAAAGCTCATTCAGCGTGGTGATATGATTTCACTTTGTTTTTTGAGTTTCAAGTTGAGCACATTTTTCTTACAAGATTTGATTATTCCAAATGGATTTTTTTTATCATTATTACTGTGCTCTGAAAGGTATCTTTTTTCCTTTTGAGAACTCATCAGAATGTTGGACTCCTCCAAATATGACTCAATTCAGATGGTTTCATTATTGACTCACATATTCTTACGACCAGAAAAATCAGAGAGACATGGCAACATTTGGTCTGTGTTTTCAGACCTAAATATATCTCCTTAAAAACAAAATGCCTGCAATGACCATTTGAAATTCCTGATTGCAAAAACAGTTATCACAGCCTGTTTCTTTGACATTTAGTAAAGGTGAACTGCATTTTGACCAGTAATTTCATAAAGAAAGTGTCAAATTAAAGAACATGAACAGATGTTGAAGGTGTTTGCAAATCACAGTAGCCATTTATGTGAGGAGAGGTTGCAGTTGCGGCTTTTCCTGTGAAGGAGCCCATCAGGTTTTAATAGGGGATGCACGCATGTAAGAAACTATGTTTCACAGTGATAAGTGTACAAAAAAATGGGAGGGGGAAATGAGAAATTATTAGAACTAGAAAAAAAAAAAAAAAAGAGGGATTACTTTCCAGAATTTGTCGTGACAATATTATGCTAGAAATGGCAAGACACTGAAAGCAGGGGTGAGAATACAGTTTTCTAGCCTCTAAGGCTACTACTATGCATTTTCACAAATCAAAATAATGGCAATTCATCTGTATCTTAACATATTCTAAAATTCCAGAAAACTTATACAACTGTGACTTGAGGGAGAAATAAAGTGAATGCTATCTTAAAAGCTGGGTTAAGTATGCTTGATTTCTGAGATCACAAGGAATTTTTAGCCAGCTGGAGCCTTCAGGTTATTCAACAATTCTGAGTAGAAATATAGATGACTAATGAAATAAATAGTTGTCTTCCTCTTAATTTTTCATTTATAGGGCCAACAGTTTTTACATTTCCTGAGGCACTCTGCATATATTATTGAGGTAGTATGTTAAAATGATCTCGCCTCATTTATCCTCCCCCACAAAATAGTTGAGATGTAACTCTCCAAAGAAAACATCTGAAACATTTAATTTTACCTGTCACTTTTTTTCATTTTCCCTGTTAAGAGTAAAACACTAGGCTGTACGTTTCTAACGGAGGGTTTTCATGTGAAGGGTAGAATAAACAAAAGTATGATTTAACATCCAGAGACCAAAAAATGACTAATGGGCCACTCTAATTCATTTTCCAGGTCCTAGGTACACATAGTTGAAAGCTATAAAGGTAACAAAGGTTATCAAGACTTAGAGATAAGAATTAGAAGTTGTTAAGTTTAGTGTCTAAAATCAGTGTTTCCTCATTTTTCTTTCTACTGTGTGAAGTAGTAATTCCTTGGTTTTATGTTATTCACGCTGTCAAGTTAATACTACGTTGTGGTTTATCTTTTTCAAGGAATAGATATTTCTATTAATTAATTTGGTTCATCTAGGAGTATTTTGTGTTACTGTCTGTCTAGATACAGTTCATTATTTTGCGGAACTGTGTTTGAACGTGTTCTCTATTATATTGATGAATTTTGAAATCTGGAATAGGCAATTTTCTGGATTTTATTTTATTTTTTTTTGTAGATTGTATTGGTTTAATGTTGTGTACTAGTCTCTAGCAAAGTCCTGTCCACTTAGCTGCATTCAAATTGTAGATCACTCTGTTAGTTAATACCACTTTACGTTACAGCCACTGTGTTTCTGCTATAGGCAAATGCTACCCTATCAGAATCTATTCCAGTCAATTTTTCTGTTCAATGCATATTAGACATGCATCCTTAACAGATTGACTTGCCTTTACTTGGGGCTAATGTCAAGCAAGCAGAAATAGTGATCAAGCTCTGCTAATCACAAGTTAAAGTTAGGTTTACTAAGTCCCAAGTAGACTTGGGACTTAAGACCTTATACTGACTTCCCAATACCTCAAGGGGGGCCTACAGGAAATCTGGAGAGGGAGTCATATCAGGGAGTGTAGCGGTAGGACAAGGGGCTTTGAAAGTAAAAAAGGGCAGATTTAGATTAGGCATTAGGAAAAAATAAATTACTCAGAGGGTGGTGAGGCACTGGCACAGGTTTCCCAGAGAAGCTGTGGATGCCCCATCCCTGGAAGTGCTCAAGGCCAGGTTGGATGGGGCTTTGGGCAACCTGGCCTGGTGGGAGATGTCCCTGCCCATGGTGGGGGGTTTGGAACAAGATGATCTTTAAGGTCCCTTCCAACCCAAACCTGTCTATGATTCTGTGAAAATGATTTCATGGTTAAGATGAGCTAAGCTTTAAAATGCATTATGCACATTAAGTCCCTACTGAAATTGTTTGCCATATCTCTTCCTATTACTTTTTGCTATATAGTGAAGGAACCACTGAACTACACATTTCTTTTTTCACTCGCTAACACATTACAGTCATAGGAATACTGTCAAGTAAGACGGAGCTTGTTCAATGAATGGATGTACTTTCAATCATCAAATGCAACACTGTTTTCACTGGTTTGACTTACGGAGAGTGAATATTTCTTAAGATTTGTCTTTCATCTTGTCATCACTGTCTTTTTCCTCATCAGTTATTTTGTGAAGTCCTGATGCAACTCCTGTTGAAATCAGTTGGGAACTTTAGGCTGTATATTGAAAATTTTCTACTGCACCTTGCCTAAGGTGAAATAGGTTTAAAGTTTCCAAATGTAACTACAATTTATCCCCTGTGGAAAAATCCTACCTCTAGGAACAGATAGGCAGAGGAAAACAGTTTGGAAAAACATATTGACCTTTGCTGTATTTGTGTGCCTGGCTGTATATGGCCAAAAGAGTCTGCCACTTCCCTGGCCAAATGTAGTGAACACATCTTCAGCCAAACCAATGAGTTGTACTAGAGACTCAGTTGATTCATTCATGCTCTCCGTGCCTGTTTGTTTACCGTGTATAGGTTGGATTTGGGGTTACTTTTATTGTGGAGATGGTGGGATCCATCCCCACCATGGACCTCAGTAACTTCCTTTGTCATTCTTCGTAGCGATGTGCAGGGGTGGTGTAACACCAGGGAGATTGAGGAGGGCAGTATCGGTCAAACTAAAACCAGCCTAGGTTATTCATTACAGCTCAATACGTTCAGTGCTGACAAAGTAAGACTACTTAGTTGTTACTCATTGGAAAATGGAAAAAATGTCCATTGCTTTCTAAAGGACCTCGTCACTTTCTGCATGCTGCTTTTCACCCTCTGCCTGAATAAGTTGGGGCATAGCCAGCAAAATCCCCAAATTATAACAAGTTGCAACATGCAAGAGCTATTTACAACAGGCAAAAAATTTCCATAAATGATTTTGTTGTTTAGCTAAAGCCTGGGCATGCTACAGAGTTCTCATGTGTTTGTGTGCCTGCACAGTAGCCCTAGTAGGGATTTCAGTGTCTAGGGAATATTGTGCTTCATGTTTAAATTTTGTCCAATGTCTTTTGATCACAGTTTGGTTTCTGAACATTTTAAAGTTCCAACAGCGGCAGAAGACATGAAGATATTTTATCTGCGAAATAGTATGTGTCATCAAACTACGCAAATTATTTTTGGCTTTGCAAAGTTGATTAGAAGCAGCGCCTGTAATATTCTCCTTAGAGAGAACTGACTTCTCAACTTTGTTTTTTGCCTCAATCTACGCTCCGTAAGTTCGCAATCCACTGACCTCAATGCCTGCTTATGGATTGAGACTTTCTCTGATAGACATCGTTCATTTGTGGGTAAGGCATGGCTGAGTAAGAGCCTGCTTTCATCTTTACTTTTCTTATTGGTTTCTAGTTTGGAACAATGAGAATTTGCATCATTTTTGTGTGGTGTAGGGATTTTTGGTTTTGATTCATGGAAATAATGACTAGAGTTTGGGATAGCCACATCTTTTCTTCTGAGAGACAGTTTAAATCTAATTTAATGGACCAGTTTCTGTGCTTTTAGCTTTCCAAATGTGCAATTATCCCATTAGAACTCCACCAGAGTCAAGGCTAGTCAGAGAGCAACAATCTCATTTCAAGGGAGGGGAGAGGAGCTTTGGGACTTGTGTTCATTTTGATGCTGAACTCTTTCTCACACCCACTACAAATTCCAGCCTGAATATTTTCACTGAAACAGATACATTTCCATGAAATATTGCTGTTTAAAAGAAAAGGTATTCTAAAGAAAAAAAGCTTCTTCGAGTGTATTTTTTTTAATCTCCTCTATGTAGACTTTTATTAAGCAAAGACTGTAAGCTGAAATGGTTTCTGGACCGTAGGAATATATTTTTGTATGACTACAGCACTGAACAGTGTGTAAGTGGGAATGAAGGATTCCATTTCCAGCGATGCCGATTCACTTGAAACCCAGGGCGAAGGACGATGATCAGTCTTGCCAGAAGTTCTTCTCAATAATATCTGAGATCTATGGTATGTTTGTCACTATGTAAGCTTTGCTAGCCTTAAAAATGAATAAACGAATAGTAAATAAATATTTCACAGCCATCACGGAAGGCTTGCAATGTAAAGTCTCAGCACACTAAACTTTGCATTTTGAATTGCTAGCAGCCTTGAGCTAAACAAACTGGTCCATGTTAATCCTAATACAAATGTTATTCCCCTTTTTTACCTGTATACTTCTGATCAAGTCGGCATGGGTCTGGGACATATCCCCTGTGCACTAGTACCTGTTTGCTAATTGGAGTGAAAGTCCTACCTCAACTTCCAGACTGACGAACAGCTCTTGGCACTGATCATGGTGGTAGCTTTTCCTACTGCTAGTTTTCACTTGGAAAACAAGGCAAACTTGGAAGAGTTGCACTGTTTTGCCACCTTTTATTTTATCGTTCTTTCATTTCCTCCGATGTCATGGTACAACACTGTACTTAATGACAGGATGTTGTGTTGTGACTTGACATTGCCCAGCTCCTTCACTTCTCTGCCAACAACATTGCTGTGGAGCAGATTTGGTACCCAAAGAACAGGGCAGCTGATGGATTTTTATAACAAATATGTATATATTATGGGAATATTTTTATAGACTTATAATCCAATTGAGTTAAAGCACTAATAATGTATTTAAACTTGTTGTTTTTTTTTTTTTTTTTAAAGAAACATCTGGTTTTAATCAAGGTTCTTCTTGAATAACACAGCTATCTCTTTATAATGAAAAATGGCTATAGCATAGTGTAGCAAAATGAAGTGTTTCTTATACGCTTAAAGTATAGCAGTTGACCAGTAATCTAAAAAGCATCTCTTTTGAAGCTGGGTAGAAGCTGGTACATTCAGAAATGTATTATACAAATTCTGCACAAAAATGTATCGACAATCATGTTTTGTTATTGGGCAAAAGTAATACAAAATTTCAAAGCATAATGGGGAGCGCATTTTCCCATTCCTGCACTGTTGATAGCAGCTGTCTTGCTAGTTTGTACTTAGTCTTTTATTTTACTGAAGAGCCTGATTTGCTTAGAGACATTTCAGCCTGAAACAGTTTTTCCTTATTGTTCTTACTACACAGATTTATTTGTTATTATCCATCTTGAAATCCATTTTTAAGTAATTATTAAATTGACACCAATTTATCCTGGCTGAGGGTTCAAGAGAAGCCATTTCTGCCACCAGAGCTGAAAATAGCCTTAAAGAGTTCGTGATGCTGAGCTCTATGATGCAGTATCAATATCCACTTGCGATTTCCTAGGTGAGGTCTGTGTCTAGATGTCAGAATGGATCATGTGAAACTATGTCGGTCAATTAATCACTGCCAATGAGCCATGGCGTGCCAAAGCTCCATTTCATAACGGCCTCCTTGTTAAGTTCACAAAATCTAAATCCGCAAGCCAGACCTCCTCCTCTAAGACCTCCAATACAGGCTACAGAAATGTTTGCAGGGAAATACATTTACTGCAAGAAATGAATGTTGTAGGCTTATAGAGCTGAACTGGAGGGAGGGGGTGAAGGGGAGATGAAAAATGTGGGATTACCTTGATAACTAGTTGAGTGGAATTGATTATGCCGGGTAGATCTAGAAAAAGGCTTCTAACATGAATATAAAATCCATACTGAATAGTACATAAAGTGTAATTCAAAATAAGTTGGAATCTGAATTTTATGGATAATAGCAACGACTGCTCTAAGGCAGCAAGTGTCATTCAAGTTTAATTCTTCTCCTTCCTTATCTGTTTCTTCAGCCTGATCTTGACAGATGCAAGAAAAGTAGGGTAAGAGAGGTAAGGAAAATCAGAAGTGAATAGTAGCCTGACATGGTACAAAAATAAATTAAATTCCCGTGACAAGTAAGTCATTGTTACGGGGGGAGGGTGTGAGGGGGGAAGGGAGACCGTCTTTTACTTCACTGGCCCATTTAGGAAGTTTGGTCACTGGTATGAAGCCATACAGCTGCACACAATATAAAGTAAGTTTAACAGCATATTTGGTGAGTTTATAACTTCCCCAGGGCATTTTAACATTAAAAATAGTGATTGTTAACCTGGTCCATCTGAACTTAAATATGAGCTTACTTTGCAAGAAATGAGGGGTAACGTCTCAAGTACTTTTCTTTGTGTTTTATTATTGCTTAAGGGCTTACATTGCTTTATAGCTGCATTTTGTCTGTTTTTGCATTTTGTACTCAACAGGGATATTCAAATCCATGGTCTCAGTAAGGATGGCAATCCCAGTGCTGGATTAGAAATACCTTCTTTTATAGTTATGCACGAATATTCAAAAGTAACCAGACTATGATAAAACGGCAGTTGTGTATGACTTTGACGTTAGTAGTAAGTGCAATACATGTGTGGTATCTGGTGACTTTCACAAGAGGCAAAAACTCTTTTTAAAGCACTGGTGTCTCAGATTGGCAGCCAAAATAAGACCAAAAAGTATTGAAAGGCACGCGAGAAATCATTGTGTGCTGAAAAGAATTACCATTGCCTTCTAGGCTGAAGTAGACTGCAGGATATTAAAATGAGGTCCCATGTAGAAAAGCATATTCCTGAATGCTGGGCTGTCTTTCAACTTCGCAATGGGAAACACCCAAGTCTGCAAAGCCATGAGTCAGAATCAAAAAAAAAATCATTATAATGGCTCAAAGACAATTCATATCACTTAGGGTCATCGTCTTGTTGGTTCATAAGACTTTAGGGTTCATAGCATCAGGCATTTTTCTGCAAATAGGAAACCTCATTGATTGTTTATTTATGAAAATGAAGAGTCTTGTGCACTGGAATTGAGCTTTGAAAAAAAAATAAACCAGTTATTGCTAGAAATTGGGAGCATTGTGGAGGTGCAAGACCTGGCTGGACCCCCAAGTTGTATTGCATTCTTCTGTGTAGTGCTTGCAGAAAGGGGGCTTCTCCTTGCCAGCGTGGTCCCAATCAGTGCCCAGCGTGAGGTACTCCTGGTGCTGTTTCCAGGGTGCAGTCATTGCCTCCATTTCAGTTTTCTTGCTCTACCATTTCATCATGTTAAGAAGCAGATTTCTAAAATACATATTTATCTTTTTGGGCCATGACTAAATTCTCTCCTCCCGCTTTATCAGTTTCCGTTGCTCCTCTTTCAGATGGAAGCGAAATCACGCTGGAGTTCCTTGCATATATAATGTATGTATAAAATATATATATGTATATATATCTACATATATATCTATATATATACAGTTCAAAGCTGGTTTGAATGGGTAGTGCGTAATTAATCGAAGTAACAATCCTTGGTTTTGTTTTTGACTGGCTGTTATCAGCTGAGGATTGGGATGTCAGTTCCTAAAGCTGTCTGCTTAAAAAGAAGAAATATAAATTCCGCTCCATGTGCATGGTAAGAAAATAAAAATATACATTTATTGTATATGCACATCAGTATCTTGACTGTGTGCCATAAAACATGATTATAGTCCTAAACTTCAAGTAAAGCAGGATCAAATTTTGGATGACACTGCATTGCTTATAGATTCTTTTTGGGGAAAGATCCTGTAATGTTACAAGCGTAACAAACAACTCATCTGAAAAATGTTGCAGCATTGCTGGTATACGATAAGAATTATAATCTACATAATGACATTTGGTGCAAACAAAGAGTTTATTGAGTAACTTTTTAAGAATTGTTCTAATTATATGGAATACCCAAGCAATTTGAATTTAACTATGGAGTATTTTATTCTGTTTTCCTGATCACTGGTAGCTGAAATGAACATGGACAGAGCCTAGTGTTTTCTTGTATTTGACATAAACTGAAGAAGTTTAGGCAAACACTTGTCTTAACTGATGTATTTCCCTTGAAATAATTGGAACAACCTTTTTATTATTTATTCTTTTTTTTATTTATTTTATTTTGAAATCTCAAAATGCAACAGAATCCTGTTTTGGAAACAAACAATTAAACTGGTGGATCTGAAGGAAACGTTTGGCCTGGGCGGAAAAGGAAGGGGAGGAATGATGAGCGTTGAGCATTCAGATCAGCAACAGCCAGAGCCGTTTATCCTACTGCACCCTCTGGCATCTATCCAGGATTTACAGTCTCAGTGTGTATCTCTGCAGA
The DNA here is from genome assembly GCF_965140915.1 of Aythya marila. NCBI lineage: Eukaryota > Metazoa > Chordata > Aves > Anseriformes > Anatidae > Aythya > Aythya marila. Next base: position 80,926,727 of record NC_139043.1, read on the forward strand.
CCTAATGTAATTTGTTCTCAGTGCACAGGCAGCAGGGTGGATACAGAGGCAATGCACATGATGCTTTTCAGTGGTCAGGTGAGTTATAACAAAAATATGCACATGCACACAAGCATGAATGGCAGTGAACAGAACTGGCAATTCATCAATAATAAGTTAGTGTCCACACCTGAAGGAGGAAGCTGAAAATCTGACATGAAAATTAATGTGAATGTCAAACCTTTACCATACCTAACTACATGGATCTATCACAGGGGTGTTTTGAAGGAAAAATGCTGTGAAAGTTGGTGTGGAGAAGTCAGGCAAGACTACAATCCTCTCCCTAGTACTGGAGTCAGAGAAATACAGCCTTTGTGTTCCTAAGAAGCTTTCAAGCCTAAGAAATGCACACAGAGAGATGCACTGGGTTAAGTCCATGTTTTGCTGAGTCTCTGTGCTTAGTGTCTTAAAGAGATGCTCATCTACTTTTCTCATTCAGTCTGTCATCAATTCACATCTTAAGTGAGGCAGCATCCTTTTCCCTGGGCTTGGTGAATGTGATACACAAAACTGCTTACGTTTGCTCAGAACATTTCTGGGAAGATGTTTCCCTCACTTGCTGCTTTCAACATGTCACATGTGTCTTTGTTGGCTCATTTTCCTCTATCACATCAAGCCAGCGTTACTTGTCTTCACTTCACATGCCTTTCATGTCCTGTATTCACGCTATCTGTCATCTCTCATTCACTATCAGGTGGCCAACTCCTGCCTGCAGCCAGCTTCTGACACCTGTATTCAGCACCCACTTCCTTAATTTTCAGACCTTTTCAGACCTCCTTCTCCCATGCTACTGCTCAAGCCTGGGAGGAACCTGCTGTGAATACTCTCAGATTTATTTAATACTGTTCTTTAAATCTATGCCTAAAACCTTTGTTCTGTGATACCAAGAGCATCTTCTGAATGGTTATACATCTGATGTACTGCAAATGTTGCCTGTCGTGACAAACTTTTTTTTATGTCCTTTTTCCAGCATTGCTGTTTGAATGAAACGCTGTCTGTATCCATATCATCTCTCTGAGACCTTTTGTTTTATGTGTATGCTACTGCAATGTGAACTACTTTGGCAAAGGTAGTAGCAGCCTGCCCAGGCCGTTATTGTCATGCTACAATAATGCAATAAATAATTTGGGGGGTTGCATTGGGGTTCAGTCTAAATATCAAGAATGACTACAATTACTCCTATGTCTAATTAGCCTGTTGGATAATGAGTCTGTTGCCTCATTGACCGTTGCCTGATGCCAGCCCAAAGGTTCCTCATGAAACTGTCTGCATGTCAGCGCTGATTGCTGGACTCTCAGGATTGAGGAGCCTCATGTATTTGTCCCTAGTCAGACAGAAAAGATAGGAGAGACACATACTCAGGTGTGGAACTACTAACTAACTGTTAAAGCACTGGCCTGTGGAACACAGAGGATAAAGACTTGCACATTATTTACAGCATCCAGTCCAACTGGCAAGGCTCATCAGTTATTTCCTTATTTTCCCTCCCTGCTTTATGGAAAAACAGTGACTATCAATCCAGAAAGTGACTTAAAACATTGAATCAGACACCTGATCTGATTCATCCACTTGACTGTAGATGAAAGTTGGAGAGATGAAACTGAGGTGTTTTAACTTGGGAAGTATGAATAACCTTAGCACTGAGCATGGTATTTCCAAGTCAAGAGTATAGAGTAATAAATAGTGGGACATGCCATGATGGCTCTTGTGAACTTGTGCACTAGTTCATCCTCCACATTGCAGCATATTAGAGAGCAGGACCAGAAAGTCTGTGGAGGAGGGTTAATAGAGAACAAGAAAGTCGTGTCCACAACCCAAAAAAAAGTTTTGACTGTTGTGTCGGGATGGTGCATTCCCATTCCCATTGGTGTATTTAAAAAAGTGGAGTCAGAGGGTCATTCATGTTGAAAGGGACCTCAGGAGGTCTCAGCCCAACCTCAAGCTCAGGGCAGGGTCAGCACTGACTTCAGTCCCAGTTGCTGAGTGCTCTGTCCAGCTGAGAGGTTTTCACTCCAAGGACAGTGATTGCAAAACCCCCTTGGTTAACCTGTTCCACTGCTTGTCTTGCCTCATCATGATTTATTTTGCCAGCTCCAGCTGACCATCTTGGCAGCCCTTCACTGGACTTATTCCAGTTTTTCAACATCTTTATATTCCAGATTTTCAACATCTTTATTGTGCTGTTGGCCCCAAAACTGGACATAGCATTACAGATGCAGTACGATGAGTGCTGAGTAAAGGGGAATTGTCACTTCCTTTGATCTGTAGGACTCTTAAAATAGCCTAGGGTGTTGTTAGCCGTCAACACTGCCAGGGTGCAGTGCTGGCTAATGTTCAGCCTACTGGCTACCAGGACCCGGGGTCTGTTTCAGCAGAGTTGGCACCCATGCTCTACTTCAGCAGTTGATTAGCCTGTCCCATTAGCATCTGTCCTTGCTGAATTTCCTCCAGCCTGTCCAGATCCCTCTGATAGGCAAAACTTATAAATTACTGCCCCCAGCTTGGTGCTGTCTTCAAATTTGATGAGGGAGCACCCCACCTCTTCCTCCAGGCCACTGATAAAGATAATTATCAGTGGCATGGGTGTCATGCAGTGTTGGCTTATAGCCCTCTTTGTGAATTTTTAAAAGTTCTGTAAATTATGCATTTTAGAAAACCAGATCGTGGGAGACAAAAGGCAAAGTTGTACAGTAGGAACCCTTTGATCAAATAAGTTCACATTGCCACGAACTGTCCCAAGCCTGGACCTGACCTCACAATTTTCAAATCACACTGTGTGTCTGAATGTTGCAGAGGAGACAGAATTCCACTTTAAGCTGAAACCATCCTGCACCCTTAATTACAGTCTCATTATAGCTTACCCTTAATAGATATATTGACTTACATGTGTGTTGTTAAGTTTTCCTGAAAGAATGTGTCTTAATGGCTGGAACCCTCTGTGCTGAGTTTCTAAATGGAGTGAGCTTTTCCAGCAGTTACTGACCTCTGAAACAGGGTTTCTATCATGAAAATGCTGACATAACCTTTAACTGTAGAGCCATGAACAGCTTTGTTATATTACTTGTTCCTAGCTTATGTCCTTGCTCTGGGAACAGTGGTGGCATTGTCTGCTGCTAATCGTGTTAAGGGGTCAGGGAGAATTGGCACTTGATATCAGAAGGGAAAAATAATTTAAAATTAAAAATTCACCTTACGTGAGTCATAGAAACTTGGAGGATTTTTAAATGAATGGCTTTAGTTGGATCTATGTATATGATACTCTAATTTTTGTACTCTGTAGATATATCAGATTGATAAAGAATATTTACTACATCTAATATATTTTGAGTATTTTAAGCCCCCTTACATTTATAAATCTGGCTGGTAGATCTAATCGCCTTTTTTATGTGTTGTTTTTCCTCAGTACTCCATGTAAAGAGAAACCAAAGCCTCACACAGCGTTTCCAGCTCTCCTGATTTTAGTGTGAGTCTTGTAATATCTAGTGTTTTATTAAAGCCCCAGCTCCTGGAACTAGACGATTACCTCGAGATCTCAGCTTTTTGCTTTGTAGCCCTTGAGATTTCTCAGAAAAGACCAAAAATCTGAACGTTAAAAGATCAAAAGCAACAGGCAAGCAAAAAGAACATAGAAACTGCAGTTTTGAATGTTTTTATGACTTTTGCAGAGGACTTGTTTTTTAAAGCCTTGTGGTGGCAATACTTTGAATACAATCAATTTGAATAAAACTGCTTGGAATGGAAATTGCCTCCAGCACTTCAGTTGTTAGTGCTGTCGCCTAGAGGTGTTCAAAGCAGAGTCCTATGCCTAATTATTCCTGAGTTTTACACTCCGAGATGGATAGGAATCCTGCTTCGGGATTTATCTACTCTAGATTGTCCCAACCTAAAACCTTAGATCAGAATCATCTTGAAAGTTCAGACCATGACCCAAGTTTTGTTTTTTGTTAATTTATTTCAAAAAAACATTTAAGGGTAATTTGTAAAATCCTTATAGTAGGGGAAAATGGAGGAAAATAGCTAAAAAGGTGTTTTTGGTGGTGTTTTTATTGTTTTTATTTTTAGTATGATCCTTTAAGGATTATGAGGAGAACAGAAGAAAGTGGTGCCACCAGTGGTCATCTACTACAGATAAAGTAGCACAGCAGCTGACACTGCCTTGCCATTAGCATTGCAATAAGTTCTAGGAGGAGTCAGAAAGATCCATAACACTCTCCTGTAAAGGCTTCTGTTGAGCAGACGGTCAATATTTTCTTTCCAGAGGTGCTAATTTCCAGAGATAAAGAGCTGATTGCTCCTCGTGAGAAATGCAAAGGAGCTTGCAAAAGCTATTAGGGGTAGAAAATTAACAAACATGGGAAGCAAATGGCTGATAAGTAGATGAGTTTCAGCCAATTAACTTTTTACCAAACAAAACCTTCAGTAGTTCCCATCTATTCCAGCTGTTGTGTGTTTGGTGTCAAGCTCAGTGTAACTTAATTTTGGCCCCTGGGAGGGCAGGAGGAACTTTGTCAGCTTTGCAGCAGTTATCTTTTTGAGGATGAATTAACCACGCAGAAAGGGTCAGCTGTTTTATTGGGATGGGAAGACAGGTAGGTAGAAGTAGTCTTTAATGTATGACCCTACGAGGCTTCCAAGGAGTTAAGAAGAGGGTTATGCCTTCCATGTGTTTCACAGTCCCTGCACTTTCTTTCTGTCTGTAGCCATACAGTTCTAATATATTCTGAAGTCTTGTGTAACCTGATCACTGGATGAGATGATATTCTTAATGACATCAATAGCCAGCTACTGAAAAGGTTTGCCATCATAAAAGTGCTTCTTTCTGGTTTTGCTCAATAAATACATTAATCATAATTCAGTAGGGAGAAAAAGCCAATCAATTACAGTAAAACCATCTGCCCCTTATTTCTTTTGTTCAAAGAAGACATAAACTTGAAGTTCCTTTAATTTTTTCCATGATATGTGTTTCTCTGCTTTCCTTTTCTAGTTTCTCTAATTTGCATGAATGAGACTTTGATTGATTGAAACCCCCTAGTAAATCTCAAAGTCCTTAACCACTTACTGCTTGCTTGATATAGCATTTGCTGTTGTTTATAGTCTGCTATCCATGGGATTGGTTTTCGGTGTAATAAAGTACTAAAAATCTCATAGAGTTGGATCAACTTGGGTGTTCTGCGGTTAGCATGGTGGTTGTTATGCCTAATTCCCACAGCAGAGCGGGGGAATTAGGGGGAGCATCATAAAGAACAAAAGTTAGTGGATTGCCAGCTGAGTAAAGCCCTCACTGTGAACAGGTTTGGGTAATAGCAATATTTCTAAAGGGGAGGGTAATGACACTTAAGTGAGGTTGGTCTTAGTAAGCAGTTGCAGGTCTGGATCCAATAATGTATCATTTACTGCGTCTGGAATAGATCGCTTGAATAAATTAAGTGAACTCTTACCCTGCTGTGAGCTTTCTTGCTGTGTGCTCTGTGCTTATTAGCCTCCTAGCCCCTAGTTTGACCCTGTTCCTTTCTTAAATTAATGCATCTCCAATTCCCTAATCTAGACGTTTCTTTTTTTTTTTTCTTTCTTAATCTCATGTTTCTTTGTTTCCACCCAACTTGAGGAAATAGCTGAGGAGTTTTCAACTGTTTACCCAGAGGCAAAATTAACAGGTGCATTCGGGGTTATTGTAAGGCTCATCAGATGCACTGGGGGCTTGGCTCGGCTCCAACTCTGATAAACAAAACAGTATTGTAAATTAATTGAAAACTGACCAAGATGAAAGTATCACTTGACACATAGGCATAGTACTGACTTTTTTTTTTTTTTTTTGATTTTTATAATCACAGAGGGACAATAAAAAGGGGGCATTTCACCATGTCGGGATCCAACTCCCAGTAGTGAAGACAGAAAACATTAGTGACTTTCCATCCAGATTTGATAGAGGGGTGCTACTAAAAAAAAAAAAAAAAAAAAAAAAAAAGCATTTAGAGATTTTCATTATCAGCCTAGCTGACAATACAACACTCAGGGAAGACATTTCAGCTTTAGAGAGGTTCCTCCATTATTTAAAATGGACAACAGTCTCAACACAGGAATATTCTTAGCGTTGTATATACTGATTTTTGACAGACATTCTTCATATATGATACAGTTGAAAGGATATAAAAGTGCATTTCCTGCCACTTGCCTGTTTTGGAAGAATTTAGCAAGACAACAACGCATAGAGAAGATGGAAGGGTTAAGAAAAAATGCATTATAATATGTGCTATGGCTTCATCCAGAGATCACTTACAGGAGATTCTAGCCAGCTCCACTTTATATTCAGAGGCTTTGCAGTAGGGACAAAAGCTCTTTAAGATTCAGCTTCCTCATTGTGAAAACTAAACCTCATATTTTTTGGAGAGTGCTGTCTCCCTCCAAGCACTTCTAGCACTAAAGACAAAAGGCCTTGAAACGTTCTTTGTTGAAGGGAGTTTTGCAATCACGCATGTGTCACAATATGTGAAGGCAGCCTAGTTTATAAAATACCAGGAAGTTCATGATGAGCCGTTTAGTGACCTTGTAATAATCTGTCATTTCAGTTAGATTCTGTGGCATCAGATCATTTTAGTAGTCATTTAGAAAACTGAAATCAGTAAGACCAGAAAATAATACCTGGTCTGTTTGGCAGATAAGGATATGTTGGAAGATGCAAGAATTTGGGGCAATTTCCTTATGATGTCTTGGAGACAACAAATTTTGCGAAGAATTATAAAATGCTCGGCATGTAACAGCAGCACCAATTCCCAAAACTGTTTTTCCTTGCTAGTGTTTGTTGACTGGCTTTTAGTTTTGCAGGGGGAAATGGGTAGGATTGCACTCTGGTATCTAGAGCTCTGGATTCATTTGCAGTGTGGAAAATGGAACAGGACTGGAACACCAAGATGATGGTGATGCCTCTGTGGTGAAATGCTGAGTGGTGCAATATGCTGTATTTAGCATGCAGCCTTGATCCCCACACTTGCACTCTGCCCGGTGGTCTCTTCCACAAGGCAGTTAGGTGTTCCAGATGTCAGAGTGGGTTTCTAAAACTAATCATTAGAAGAAGTGGTTGTGGACATTGTCCCCTGACCTTTCCTACTACCTTGAATACATTGAGTGAATTCAGAGCCTACACAGGGAGAACGCACATTTCATAAGACAAACAACACACCAGAGCAGCTGAGGACACCTCTCCTCCTCCCCATTTCTCTATTTGGGCTAATCCTTGCAGGTCTGAGCTGATTTTGAGACCCGTGTTTCCCTGCAGGATCCTGTGGCAACACAGGTTGCGCTGAAACTTGAGGGAGAACGAGGTGTTTTAGGTTGGCTGAAGATGAACAGGACATGTCCTCACTCATGATTTCTCCACTCCTTATACCGCCGTTGACGGGTTTCTCACGTAACATCTTTTCTGTGGCCTTGTTTCCTCTAAGTTTTGCACCTCTAATAAAACTTCCATTGGTTTAACTCCTATTTAGACTGTTCAGAGATAATGTGAGGGGCCTACAACATTCCTACTAAAAGAAGAGGAAAAGAAAAAGACTACGCAAAGAAGGGCTTCCTCTGCTCAAATTCTGTCGTTTAGGTGGTGAGCATGATCAGAGAAGACCAGACTTGATTAACTCATTAAGATAGGCGAGCAATGACAGAGAGGTCCAGGTGTATTTATGAAGGCTGGAACAATATTTTTCCTTACAGATCAGGTCAGACTGGAGGGAAGGATGTGGTATTCTTCCAATGGCACAGATTTTCAGAGTGCTGGCATAAGAGACTGTTTTTCTCTTCAAGTTACTAATTCTGCAGTTTTTACAACACAGCTGCACGTTTCCACCAGGTTTGCAGACCTTGGTTTGCTGTTAATGCTCTTGTTCTTAATGAAGTTTGATGGATCAGTGTGTTTCTCTTGGCATCCTTGTGTCACTAAAGGTGCTGTGTAGGACTGTGATTGTTTCAGAGTTGGCTTCATCTTTGAGATAAGCATGAAGAGGTAAGAGCCTCTCAATTGTCCATCTCCTAAACGCTAGAATGAAATCCTATTCAAAGAGTATCTCTGTTGGAGACCCCGTGACTTCGTTCGTGCTTTTGATCACCATGAAGTAATTCATTTAGATGTCAGAAAGGTTAATTAATATATCACTGAAATTAACATGGACACTTTTCTGTTGCAGAGCTATTGCTCTGTGTACTATCCAGACTCAGGCCTTGCTATAATGTTTACTTTTGCTCTCAGTCAAGAATTTCTTCCATCTGTAAAGAACAAAACATAGTATGGTTTACATTTTTATAATTGAAGTTTGAATGCACAGCTATAGCTATGAGGGTTTAGGAACATTATTTACAAAAATTTATGGACAAACTGATATGTATTTGAGAGTTTTGTTGTTGTTGTTGTTGTTTTGTTTTGTTTTTTAACTCATCAATATATTTCTCTCATACACTGGAGATTTACTTAGGTTACACCTATTTATGAAGTATCTTATGCTAAAAATGCAAAACGCTTTGCAGAACTGGTGAATTTTACCTGTGTTAGAAGCAAGGGTAAGGTGAAACAAGGTAAATCAAAGTAGTGCTTAAGTATTGCAATGGCTTAGGCCATGTGAGCATTCTCCTCTAGGTAATAAGTCATGCTGAGTAAAATTGAGGGTAATGGTTATTTTTTTTCAGGCTCAGATCCGCTGCATGTCATTAGGTTTTCTTCCTCAAACTTCTGCATAATTCTCTTGCAGAACAATACTGGGATGGAGACTGTTCACCGAACAGCTAAGCTATCTCTGAAACATCTGTGGTTTAGCACATTGAGAGCCACTATAATCTTGGCAAATGAAAGTCATGTACTCTGGGAGCTATCCTTCTGCAAGAAGGTTGCCAATAATTCATTCTCCTACAGTCATTAATAAGACTACACCCACATTGGGGGAAGGAAAAGAAACATTGGAACATGTTTTTGAATATGAACAGTTCAATACATAAATTTATATAGAGAATTCAGAAACTGCAGGACAAACAGAGTATACTTCATCAGAATCTGTATTCCTGCATCTGAAGCATCTCTTAGACTTCCAGAAAAACATCATCACATTGTAAATTATTCTGAGAAGTGTAAAATACACTTCAGAAAATTCATGTAGCTCAGATAGTTTCAAGAGAACCAACAGGAACAAGCAGCAAGGAGGATATAAGAAAGAATGCTTGAATAGCAAGTATGACTGGATCCATGTGGATTTGATGAGTTTGCAAGGTCAATGACTGCCTCAATTATTCTATAATTCCCTGATCATTATATGAGCTGGATGGTATTTTTTTGGTTAAAAGAGATGAGTGCCATGTATTAGATATCTTAATTTTCAGCTTCTTATAGGGCTGTTTCTCTAAAAAGAGAAGTTCTATACCAGCACAAAAAAAAAAGATTTTAGCTAGTTTTCTCGATGGTTTTTAGTTTGCTCAATACTTGAATATAGAAGTGTGTTATGTATTCACTTTAGGCGTACACCTTTTCTACTCTCCCACACAGATAGTAATCTCATATGTATCAGTGCCCACTATTCATTTTAGAAACTGGGGATAAAGGATTAAATTCCTTCCTCTTTCCTTCCCTTTGTAACTCACACTTATAAACATGTATTGGATTGACAAACACAATATGAATTAGGATGCTTTGGGTTGGGTTTTTTGTTTGTTTTTTTTGTTGATATCTCAAGAGAGAAGGATGTATTTTTAGTTAAAATCAGAGAAGTCTAAAAGAAGTAAGTTCATTAGTTTGACGTTGGTTTTTCCCATAGATACAAGGAGTGTCATTCACATGGTGAATTCTTGTACACTGAAAAGAAAATGAAGTGTAACAAAAGCTTTTTGTTTTGGGGGGGGGGGGGAAGTTGTGAAGTACACCTTGCAATTTTAGTTAGAATGAACCTTGTCTTAACAGTGAAGTTACCCTGTAGCAGCAAAAAGAGAGGACAGATTGACTTAAGCCATGCTACACTACTCTAGTGGCATGCCAAATTTGCTATTTTTTCTTTCTGTTGGTTTTGTTAGCCCACCTGCCATTGAGGTGGAATAAAGTAATTGCTTGAGGACTTCCCTGAGTATTTTTCTCTAGTATTTTCATGGTTTTGTCTGAGGCTCCGTCCTATGACTTCTTGCTCTGAGTGAGGCATATGTTAGCATTTGCAGCAAGTCCAGTTCACAGTGAAGAATTTGATCCTATAAATGCTTGTAATTTCTTAACTATGTACATGGAACCTGCATGTCCTTTTCTACTTCACAAACTATAGAATGCAGGATCAAATCCCAGAACAATACCTTAAAATACCTCTGAAAAGACATACAGTGTACATTTTGTTAGTTGAGAGTCCTAATACTTCCTTGTGCATGGTAAAAACATGATATTAAATAAATTAGACTTTCTTTGAAGCCAAAGGAAGAAATAAAAATAATGCTAAATCGGTAGAGTAAGAGTCATTTTGTTCTATAGCTTTTTAGTTTTTACTCTGGATTTCAGAAATAGCTTGAGGGAGGAATGAATAATCGCTCTCAACAGAGAATCTCTGAGTTTGAATTCTGTGGTACATTCCAGTGATGTTGAATAATCATTTTTGTTTTCCTTTTGTGCGTGTGTGTGCGCATGCATGTGTGTGTTTGAAGGCCACGAGGCATTTCATTTACCTATTAGCAGTGAGCATTGTGTATTTATTTATGAGACAAGTGAAAAATTAGATTAAAATGTTTTTGATTTAGGAGATGCTCTCTTTAGAAGTGCATATTACTTGTATGCATTATCTAAACTAGCACGCTTTTTTAAATACATTGTACAGAGTGCAAATTACTTTACAACATTCTTTTTAAATTAAACCCTTTTGGAAGTAAGATAGCTACATTGAAATAATTACTTAACTTGCAAACTTCTGAATATGTGTTTTGTGGAGTGGTTTCTTTTTTGTGGGGAAAGCAACAGGGTTTGATTGTACTCTCTTTTGAGCCAACGTGCTGATCAGCTATGGTAAAGGAATATTGTGAAGCTCATCCATCTGCTGAGTGCTACTTGTAAATCATTTTGTGTGTCAGTGGCTCTGCTCCTACCAAGACTTGTATATATGCTTAATGCTGTGCTGTGTGAGCGTTTCCCTCGAGGTAATAACTCACACTGAGTAAAATGAAGGGTAATGGTAAATCTTTTCAGACTCAGATCCTGTTTGTGAAGCTATGTATGTGCATGTACATACCTGAACACTGCAAACTGCCATGTGTTATGCCTTAAAAATCCCTGTTTACTCTTCAGCAGTATTTCCCTGTGCTGTTGGGTAGGTTCTTCAAATTTAGATTGGGCTATGGCAGCACTGGTAGTAGAGGAATAAGTCTGTGTGTCTTAAACAAGGTTGCCTGCTTCTAAAGAAGGAAGATTGTAGATTACCTAGGAACCAACTGTTCATCTTGGCTAAAGCAAAGGTCATGTTGTACTCTCAAAAACCTTTTTGGGGAAGCACAACATACCATGCCATTGTGTAGGATTTTACTGTACCAAATTTTCTCTCTCCAGCCCTGCACAGAACCTGAAGGTTTCAGGGGCCACAGAAAGGCCCTAGGTGTCTCCTCAAAATGCTGCTCCCAAACCTGGAGTCCTTGCAGGCAGACTTTGACTCTAGGAGGATGCATATTACTCCTGCCTGCATGGGAAGCTTTTTGAGGGCCATCAGCTGCCTCTTCCCCGTAGGCTACAGAGAGGCATCTGGAGGAGTTAATGCAACTTAAAGAAGCATTGACTCTGTGAAGCTATTTGTGTTGTTTGAAGTATGGCTACTCCCTGGTACTGTCATCTTCTCACCCATGGGAACTTGACCTCACGGAAGAGCTTGTGTGGGCTCGGCATCATCACTTAAGCATGTCAGAGATTGTTGTTCTTCACCCTGCACTCTACTCTTGTTACCGGAGAGGAACGCTGAGCCCATAATCGGTAACAGAAATCTTGTTTGATGCTCCTGTTAATAAATGTTGCACACAACTGAGTTTATTGTCCCTCTGATACAAGTCATCCTCTAATGCAGTAAAAGTGCAGTTAGCAGATGCTGACCGTATCTCAATTCAGTTCAACGGTATATATTTTTTTTATTTTTAGAGTGGAAATTAAATATTCCCTTTTCATTGGGAAGGAGAAGATGTATCTGATTTAGAATGACTGGAGTAGTAAGTCATGGGCAGGATGATGGATCTGAGATATACTTGAAGGGATAATTGTACACAACCAGTAAAGCTGGTAAATATTTAAGGGTCATGGGTTAAATGTCAGAGCCACAGTACTTGAGCTCAACTCCATAAAGTATCAAGAATGACTGGTAATTAAATCCAGGGTATATTTCACCAAAGGGAAATAAATTTGACAGCTAACAACCAATACTGGATTACCACCTCTCAGAGGTTAGGGATCATGCTAGTAATTGTAGGTGGTTTACAGTTGTTAACATAATAGTAATAGGTAGAATGATTGCTTACTCATAGACATCACAATACCAACCAAAGCTAAATCTTCTGTGTGTTAAAGAGAAAAAGAGCCCACTAATCATTAGAGTGACTTCATTTTACTTCACTCAGCATTTTACTGTTTAAAATAAACATCCTTAGGCTGTTACTGCTTGAACCTCAAAAGCGAATGTAATCATGATACACTCTCCTCACCTCTTTCTTGCCGCTGAATGTCATGTAAAAGTGGCTTTGTAATATCTTTTTCCATGTTGCATTATATCTAGAAAGCAACAGAACATAGATGTGTCTGCATCTAATGATTGTGACAAACTTCTTTCCCTGACCCTACTCCCAAGCAGATTTTTATAACTGAATGATCTTCTCTTAGTAAGTGCTGCTTGTTAATCTGCTAATAACTTATTGAACATGCTTTAGCCAAAATTTTCCATATACATATAAAACCATGATTAATAATTAGCAAAATTTTCACATACTGGTAACTGATGCATTTCATTCTTGTTAGTGAAGTGAAATATATCTAATTTAGATTTATTAATTAGAAAGATTCCTGTTTCGCATTTTAGGTGTTGAATTTGGACACCAGTTTTTTCCTCGGCAGGATTCACTGATCATTAACTGGATTCTATTTGTCTGCAGAACAAGGTGTTTAGCACAAGATGTGGCTGGAACAAAGATTCAGTTGCAAGATTTGAGTGCAGAGGTGGGAACTTTGCTCTGTTCCAATATTAAATAAAGTTTTGAATTGTTTAATTGAGTGGTATGGTAGCTTCACAAAACTGCTTCACATCCTGTCTTCAGCAAGTGATTTCTGTAGTTAAGAAGCATTATTTTGAGAAGTTTTAAAGAGCAACTTCTCTGCTCCTGCCTGCTATCCCATTCATTTCAGACAATTTGGTGGTTTAAGTCACCAAAGGTTTGTTGTAATCACGTTCAACTTGCATAGGATAATTTGGCTGGAAATGCAAATGCCTTTTCACATGTACAGCAAATGTGATTTTTTTAATGAGCATCAAGCAGGATTTATTAATTTGGGGTTTGAAAGAAAGAACATAAACTAAGCTGAATTTGTGTGATCGTGAGAAATTGTCATGAATAAATAAGTGCACAGGTACCTATGTCTAGTGTTTTGCAAATAGGCATAGGCTGTTCATGTGCCAGGTAACAGTGATGGCAGAGATAGGGGGGGTGACCCAAAAGCATCCCAGCTTACAAGACAGAAGGGTGCAGTTGGTCTTTCTGCTGATCCTGCTCCTTCTGGCAGCTTGCACTGCATGCAGGTGGACAGCTCTGGCTCGGGCTGGGCTAATTTAACTGGAGTGGTAGTGCTGTATGTGAACGGTAACGTAAGCGGCAGAAAAGACAAAGCAACTTACTGTCAGCATGAATAAGTTTAACTAAATCCCAGCGTGCTTGCAGGTCTCTCTACAGTTTTTGGCAGAATCCTCCCGCTTAGTGCAATAAAGAGGACACAGTTCGTACTTTCAGGCTATCGCTTGCCTCGGAGTCCCAGAGGTAAAACTCTGAGGAAAAACAACCTTGACTCAAGTGTGTAAAATGAGGTGATTCGTAACAAACTTGAGAAGCGTTATTTATTTGTTTAGGGGCTTTTTGTTAGTTTTGAGGGTTCTTGGGTTTTTTAATCCTTTCCTGTATCGGCACGCTTCCTGCTGGGACAGGACGTTCCCTCAGGTTCCTCGGGGGAAGAGCAGGGTTGCACGAGTGGCCTCCAAGTGGCAGCTACCTGTGGTTGACATCAGTGCTGCCCTTGCTCCCCTCTTCTCTTCCTCCGTGTTTCTCTCACTCCCCCTGCCCCCCTTTTTCCCCTGTGAGGCCGTGGGCAGTCATAATGCATGGCACGGCCCCTGGTTTGTCTTTCAGGTCCTCCTGTTTCCTCCTTGTGAGGCCCAGAGTTTCCAGCGTCTGCGGCGGTTTCGGGTCTTCCTTTCAGAAAGGCAAAAGCCGCTGTGGAGATCCTGTCCAGACCTGTGGGAAAGTGTAGCAAAGCAATAGCTATTAATACTGTTCCTTTCCCACTCCTTCTGAGAGGAACTCCCAACAGGAAGGTTTCGGCGGTCTGCACAACTTAGCGGCTTCGCTTTAACTCTTTGGCTCCTACATCATTAGGCTGCCTCAACAAAGCCGCCTCATTTTTTGCCAAACGTTCATTGTCTCTCAAAATAATTGCTAGCAGAGGTTTGCCATTAAGAGTCTTTACAAGAGCATTTTCCCACTTCTCCCCAGGGGGATGTTAGTAGTGCCTGATTCAGAGATTATTGATGTCGACTTCAGTATTTGGAAATACATCTGACTGTCATCAAGGTTAATAAAACTGCTTTTAAAGGGTAGCATCAGCAGGTTAGTTTGGCTTACCAGTAAATGGTCACAATGTGTGAAGGAGTTTGCAGGCTAACCTTTTTGGACTGTGGTTTACTCTGTTCCTCGGGGGTCTGCTCTCCCTCAGCCTTCATGTTGAACTCGAGTGAGATATTGCAAGGGCAGAACAGGGCTTCTCGTGGCTCCGCGGTGATAGCTAGCAGCCTGTCCAGGTTTTTTGGCCCGTAAGATAGATATCTGCCTCTTCTGGCCTGTCTTATAGGAGCTATCAATTAAAAAATGTGGAGGAAATGTATATATTTATCACTGCAACATAGGTTAAGCCACTAAAAAAAGGTGGTTTATTTTAAATACATTTCAAAGTCCTGGCTATTCATGACACAATTGTTGAAACAGTAACACTGCAAGTTTTCTTTAGGGCTATGTGCTACAGTTTTTGCTCTGTGTTTTTGCTGGTTTTCCCCTCTTGGAAATAAAAGTAGTGTAGTCAGTTTCGCTTTTGTTTCCAGTCCGATTCTAATCAAGGTCATCCTCGTTTTTGTGGCAGGGTACCATATTACCACATTTTCACCTTAACATGAAAAGAAAATACTTCAGCTGTGAAACTGCAACGCTCAGCTAGGTTTTTGTTTCTTATCTCCTTATAACATTTATGCTTCTTTTTCAGACGTTTTAAAAACTACTCTCTAGTGTTGTGGAAAAATCAGTTTTGGAACGTCATTGTCAATGAAGTTCTTGGTAAAATATCTTTCAGTGGCACAGTCTCAGTGACCATTGCACAAACAGTGAGAAGTAATAAGCGTAATGATAGCCACATTCCTGGCATTTTTAATTTAGAGTGGATTGACCCTTTTTAAAAATGTAAGGAAAGCTATAGGACTGTAGCAGTGTCACATACAGTGTTATGATTAGAGCATCCCAAAAACAAAACTGCAAATTGTACTGTGCTTTTTGTAATTCTGATGGTGTGTTTAAGTTACTTCATTCTTCCACAATCCCTTCCTTTAAATCTCCCAACAAAAATTAAAAAAAGCTGCCTAAAAACATGTACCTAAAATGCACATCTTAAAATGCTGCTTCTCTTTTTTATTAAAAAAGAACAAAAGGCACACATACACATTCTTTTTGGAAAACTACATTATGTAAGAAAATAAATGCTACTTAAGAGGAAATGTAACAGATGAAGTATAAAGAGTTTTACTTCCTGTATTTTGATTTTTAACCTTTCCCAAACTTTCTCTATTGTAAAGTTAAAACAAAGTCTTATCAGCAAGTGCCATATAGCAGCAGCTGGATAGCATTAGAGCCCTCTGCACAAGCTATTCTTCTTCATTACCTTTTTCATGACAGCTTTTACTTTGCACAGAAAATGTTACTTTGTATTGGAGATTTATGTAATTCAGGTGTCTTCCATTCTGAATTGAAGCATGGCCGCAGTGGAAATGAGTGGTTTACAAGTAGAGTCAATAGAAATTTATGGGAGAAAAAGATAAAATTTACAAAGTTCAGTGGAAAAACATGAGCTTATACGAGGATGTTAATGACTACCCTTTCTCTTCCCCCACCTCAAGTCATCCTGCCTCCCATGTGGGGGCATTTCACATCAGTGAAAGCAGAACATTATTTTGGTTGTTTTGGCAAGGGTGTTCAATGGCAAATCTGCTTCTGGTTTCTATGTGCGTTTAAGCTAAATAATCTGATGGGTGCATTCCTGATAGAGCAAAAACGGCACACACTCTTGTTAATTACCTGATAAAGTAATGTGGTCAATCTCTAACTCCTGATGTTTATTTTTAAAATCTCTAATTTATTTTAACAGCAATTTAAATTTGGAGCCAGCAGAGTGGTCTGCTACTAGTACAGCACTCAGCCTGGGAGGAGTCAAATTGCATCTTGGACTTGTTCCTCTAAGACTGCCCTAAAGATCATGAGAGTGCTGGAAAAGTGTTACCTCTTATTCCCTAGAGCAAAAAGGCTCTAGGTTTTTGTTATGGTTTCCAGTGACTAGATTGGCTTAGGATCTCTCTGATTAAATATTTTATCACAGAGGGGGGAAAAAAAAAAAAAAATGTTGAAATCAAATATTTGCAGAAGCATACCAATTTCAGTAAAATTACTGAGAAATGCATGTTCAGCTCTAGGACAGAGAAGACAGACCTGTCTCACAATAACTACAAGGCCAGAAGCCTTGTAGTAGCCTTGGAGGTTAAAAACACAGGTTCAAGCCATCATTTCTTCTATCATTACTGCCCAGTTTAGACTAATGACCTTCAAGTTCAATCCCACATTACAGCAGAACATTTTACCTTATCACTGGGTACTCTAAAATGGATATTTACAGATCTCTTCAGGGGAATTTTTTTTGCAAGCAGTGATTCGACAGTGGTCTCCCACATGCCACCTAAAACTTTTGGTGTCTGCTCTGTAGAGCCATATGCCTGTTGGCCTAGAAATATGAAAATATTTATACAAAGGTGTCACAGCTCCAACAAAAAAGATGCATGGGGACCACCTGAAAATAGCCACTCAGATGTTTAAAATATGCATCTGAAGTGCTATGTTTCAAGCCCCCACCGTGTTTCCATTGGACTAGGGATTTGAGGCAGGGGTAAGCGCTCTCTGCTTGTTGAGCCACAAGTGGTTACGGGATAGGTCTCTCCTGGAACAGCTGTTTTGTTTTGTCTTCCCTCGTTTAACTTCAAAAGGCTTGGGTTCACACCGGTGTAAAGTGGGAAAGTTGCAAACCTTGTGAAAAGGTTATGAGGAGCAAGATAGTGATTTCCCACCCAGATCTGCCCGTAACCTTCCGGCTGTTTTGAAAGGGCATTCCCTTACTGTAGCTGTGCTCTCAGGAAGACCTTTTTGCAGAACACAGAGGTATTGATGTTAGTCAAAGAGGCTCAGAACAGTAGTGATGTTTTAAGGGGAAAACCTTCCTGGCAGTGAACTTCTTTATACTCCCCTGTTTCCACGCAAGTATTAAGTTAGCTGATTAAGGGAACAGAGCAGAGGAAGCCTACGGTTGGTGTTTCTCATTTGAATGTGTGTTTAGGCCAGTTTCCTAAGGCAACAAAGCTTAGGCAGTCACACTTCTTCTGTGCCTTCCACTTCCCTGGGGGTTTTTGAACCTGCTAGACAATATCAAATAGGGGTCTCACAGGTAATTAATTTTCTCGAAGTCTGAAAATCAGTGTCTGGGGAAGGGAGAGGGACTGAAATGAATGTCCCTCTGAGGGAATGGCGAGTACAATTTTGCTGTTGTCCATTCTGTTTAACTGGAGTTGCCTGGTTGGATGGCATACGCGGATGCACTTGCCTGTCTCTAGCATAGGCTCTGTCTTACCTGGAGAGGTGCTATAGGGAATATAAGAAGAACAGGAGCAGCTGAGAGCTTCTGTAGGTGCCCAGACAATACCAGACAGAGCAGTTGTATTTCCTGTGATTACATTCTTTTGAGGATGGCAAAAAAAAGACCTTTTTTGAAGACACATCCACCAGCTAGAGCTCTTTTGTGTCTCCTCTCATATCTACACCTGTGCTTTTCATTCCTCATTGTTGAGTCTGGGGTAATGCTCTAACTCAAGCAGGATGATTGACAGCTGTCTGTATCTGCCAGTGCTGTCACTTCGTAATCCAGAGAGCCTATGCTTCCAGCTCTGTGCGCCTGCAAACAATAAACTGTCACCATTATAGCGTAATTACTTTTATTTTTTAACATGCTTTAAAATATGTAATAGCATTTGTATAGCTCATAAACTTAAAATACATAATACTGTCATCATGTAGGGGCCAGATGATCAGTACTGCATTAACTTTGCTTTTTTTCCACACTACCATTTTTACATTTGAAAACTTTTCTCAACAGATGGAGCATATGTTATGGTCTGATGGCTGCCAAACTCCAGCTGCAAATTTCTTGAGGCCAAGACCCTCTTCTAAAACCCTTTGTCATTTCAACCTCAGACACATATTCAAGGACAGTTCTCCAATCTTTAAAGGTCTTCAGGGACAAAACGCAGAAAGTTAGGAAAGAGCAATCAGACCCAAAAAGAGACTGTGAAGTCTGAAAATGTTTCGGTGCATGTCCGTCTTGTTCTTATTTGAAAAATAATTATGTAATTTTAGAATTGCTTGTTTCCTTCTGTCAGGATGTCAATCCTGCAATCCATAACACTTCAATCTCTCTATTTGGATTGTCTGTATTTTGTTAAGTTTCCTATTTATCACAGACCTTCCTTGCATACCACTCCTTTTTGTTGTTTCAGGGTTCTTAATTCCTCTGTAGAAGTGGAATGGAGAGCCTGGCAACTGAGTTTGGGTCCTTACCATTGCTGGGAACAGGTTTGGGACTTTGGGACAGCAGATGCCCTAAACTGCCCAAAGTAGCACTAAGTTTCAACAGTTGTTGAGCTAGGACTCTGAATCTATACTCATCAGCCAGGTTTTTGTGCTCTGCCCTGCTATCTCTTCCTGGTCCTGGCACAACAGCTGAGAAGGTTGGGAAGTTCTTACTAAAGACATTAACTTGAAATAGGAAGGAAATGCAAAGAGTCAGAGAGACAGTTTGTTCTAAACTGAGAGGTAGGAACAAGAATCAGTGCACAGAAAGACATTTAGCTTCCAAACCATTCTTCTGGAAACCTGCATCAGCCCTATGCTTGAACAAAGACCAGCAGAGTGACCGATGTGAAGTGCCAATGCTTTCCTAGCCAGAGGGAAAACAGAGAGAGATGAACCAAAACAGTCAGCAAAAGTTTTCTGTGCAAGTCAGTTTATATATACATTAAAGAAACATCAGACCAGGGATATATCAGGTTAAAATTCCAGCTGGTCTACAGATGGAGCAAGGATTAGAGAAATGTGCCATCACAGAGGATTACAAGGAAATGTTGAGAGTAATTAGTATGAAAATACTGAACTTTCAACAGTGTATTAACTATTCATAGGCACTGCCATGGTGGCTCAAACCAGAATTTCATCTTGCTAAACACCCTGTCACTGTGATTGGCCAATAATAAAAGCTTGGGAAAAGCATATAGAAACAAGGGGGGATTACAAGTGATCCTTTCCAGCTTCCACAATGAATAAGGTGTTCAACACCTGTGAATTTTTCAGGGCCTGATTTTGTTTCAGCACTTACGTATGGAATTATATTTCTAAATATCTGTGAGATTACTTGAAAACATTGACATAATTGTTTGTAGCCAAGATCTTGGAAGATTATCTGACTGGGTCAGATAAGATATTCTATTTCTCTGAGTGATACGGCAGTAGAGCTGAAAGTAGATGTAGTACACAACTTGGAGAACATTTGGAGAACAACAATTGCTGAATATGAGCTATTCTTTTTTTTTGAACAGTAATAAGCACCATAGAGCACCCTAAGCTCTTCTGCTGCTCAGTGAACCAAAGAAAGGTATGATTCAATCCCAACTCTCCCCAGTCCTACATTGCCTCAAAACCAGTATTTTCTTGTCAATAAAACATTCCTGCTTCTACTAATGTGTTCAAAGTAGAATCTCAGCATGCTTTAGTATTCGGATTTTGTAAGTGGGTGGGAGTTACATGTAGGTCTGGCTTCACATTAAATTTCTGTTAGATTTGGGCAAGACAGAAGCTTGTTTGAAATTTGGAATTGCTTGGACAGCAGAAGTAAGAAGTAATCCTGAATTTGTAGCTGGAGAAGTGAGCATGTTGAGGGCACAGGAAAAGCTTTTTTTCCATTTGTGGTTCTCCTATTTTTCTGTGAAAATTTAGTGCTTTAAATGTGTAATTTGTCATTTTGTGATGACTTCTTCTGATTTTCAGATGTCACTAAATGACTTAATTCCTGAGTTAATCAAATATGTATGTGGAATATTAATGCGTTGCTATTGGCTCATCAGGTCTTGTCAGGCAGATATATTTCTGCTTTGACCCATTAAATTTTGCGTAGTACTGTTGGAGGTCCTACCTTTATTAGTACATTTGAAAACTTAATCAGACAAGTAATGCTAATTAACAGATATTTGTAGAGAGTTAATGTATCCGCACAGCTATACTTCCATATTTATAAAAAACAAAATAGATTATTTTTTCTCAGAAGTCTGTATATTTACACAGGGTTTGGTGGTTTGCTTATTCCCCCAAGGAGACATGCAGCAGATGCTACCATGTTTGTTTCATTCCATCTTTTTTGTTATATTCCTTTAATAATTAAAAGATCATTCATGGATAGCAGTTTGCAGCATACTTTTCCGATTTAAGTCTTTTGGATTCCTTCTTAAGAGTACAGGTCAACAAAAATACATGTGAGTGCATGGGTAACTTTCATAAAGCAGGTGTGTCAGGAGCATAATCATTTCTGCTTTCATTTCAAGAAATTTACAGTTTAATTACAACACTCTCAGCTCTCTTGGGGGGGGGAGGAGAAAAAACTTGAGAAAAGACAAAAAAGGCTTTGTAATCCTGTGCTGTGTTCAGGGTTTAGATCTCACCTTGTAAAAGTTTTTATTGCAGCCTCCTCCTCCACTTGTGCCATGAAACAGTGAATCACTCCTCCTTGTCTCTAAGTACAACTGCAGCTCTCATGTTTTATCCTGACACCTCCTAGATGAGCTTTCCATACCAGGGAAAGGGAGGACATTTGATGCTTCTAATATTATTCTGACGCCTCCCCTTCTCTGAGGAGTCAACCTTGCTGGCTGCGTTGGCTGTGAATCCCAGCATGAGACCCCATTCAGGGTGATTAATGTATGCGGGGGCTCAAACCACCCCTCGGCTCCTTCCAGTGCATTCATTTTCGTGGCATAACGTTTCGTGTGTTCAGCTGTAGGATGACCTGGGCAGAGGCCCAGTGGCGCCGATAATTTTCCGTCCTTTGTACGAGTATCCAGAGAAACTAGTCCAAACCAACTGCTGGTGGCCTCCCTCATTGCTGCTAATGATCTTCAGTAGCTGAAGACTTCCTTCCTTGTGTGGTCGTAACACCTTGATGTGTGAATGTGCAAGCTTGATCCTGGCTGTGAAGGCCAAAAATGCTAACTCTTCTTCCTTAGAAAATGATAACTTCTCTCATCTTTTGGTTTTACTTGGTTTGTTGTTTTTTTTTTTACCCACATATAATGTTTTTCCAAATTATTTTTTTCTCAGGAGCTCATCAAATGGTTTATTACAGAAGCTATTCAGCAGGTTTTACATTAGCTTTCCCTTTGGTGCTCTACTGTGTTTGACTTTGGCTAAATACAAAAATCTAATTTAGCAAAGTCCTTTTTTTCCCCCTCCTTCCTTTTAGTACTTATGTGACAGCCAATACTACAGTTAAAACATTGTCTTTTAATAACCTGCTTGTTTTAAGAAAATATACTGACTTTCAGTTGAACAAGAACATTTCTGTAATAACATAATAGTCAGCTCAAATAATGTGGACACAATTGTGCCCATAGGATGAGATACATTACTGAGAGAGATTTCCCCTGTTACTTTGCATGTGGCTGTTTCAGATTACCTTAACAACAGGGCAATGCACACAATAAGAAATGCACAATAAGAAGGTATCTTATCCAAAGCAAATAATGGCTGCATGCTCCTCAGAAGCTGCAAAAGAGGCAAATGTATAATGATGTGTAGGACAAAACATGAGGGAATAGCTTGTAACCTAAACGATCAGCTAAGTTTAGACAAGGATTGTATTTAACGATAAGCATTTCTGAAGCACCCTTGTACAGATGAAAGCCACAGAAAAGGTTTTGATCATGTTTTAACATTTCTTCCTACTTCCCTGGTCTGTAGAAGGTAGGTGCAAAGAGTAAGTCTTGGATCTCCAGCTAGCTGATTTGTGGAAGCTTGAAGAAAAGCCAGGCCTGAACGTCTCCATGAAGTTCACAGTTTGTCTTGAAAACTCATGATGTAGCATCCTTCCCAAGAAGCACCTGAGAGCTGCCTCCTTGAATTTAGGCAGGTGAGGCCTGTGCGGTTTTTGGCAGTAGAGCCCGGGTTGTGCCAGGGGACGCGATGCCCTCGTTGAACAGCCAGAAAGCCTTCATGGTGTCCACAGCTATCTCTGGTCCCTTTACCCCAGTGTGGTTTCAATCCCTGCAGGGAACTATTAAAGTTTTTGAGATGATCGCTCTGAGGTGATGAGATCAATGACAAGTCCCTTGGTTTCCTAACCCCATGAGGAGGTAGAGAGAAAAACTGAGACGGTATCAGAAAACACAATATATATCATGAACACAAACTTATTCCCAAATGTGAGAGAAAGGGTGCCTTAGGTTTCCTGCTTTCCATCGCTGCTATATCCTCTTTTCATCTTAGTAAAGATGGACTCTTCTTTGCCTGAAAGCAGCTCTAAAGGTGGCTGATGTTATACATAAAATAATTTCTCAGGATTTTTTTCCTAGGTCAAGCCCAGGCAGCTTCAATGGAAAACTGAAAGGTGTTGCTCTATTTCCAACCGGGTATTTGCACATAGTTCTGAATTCAGCGTACTTCAGAATCCCTCAGTCTCTCTGAAGTTTCATAGGGTTACCTCAAATCAAACTACAGACGTTGAACATTCCCAGGAAAGCAAAAAACTGCCTGCATTTCTCTTTCCCAAGGAGAAGCTCCCCTGAGTTAAAATCTGTGGCCCAGAGAGCCCATGGGAGCACTCTGCATGCAGGCCTTTCATGTAGAGCCAGATGCTCGCAGCCCTTTAGCAAGCAAGTGGCCTTTGATTTCACTAGGAATATTGTGACTTGACGTGATCAGCTCCAGAGAGCACAACTCGTATTTAGGAAATAGAAGTAGATACGCCATAAAATACCGCAAAAAGTCTTGTGCTGAAAATTAGTTTAAACTGTTTACTACTGGGAGGTGGGAGGGGGAATAGCAGATATGGTATCAGATGCAGAGTCCTCGTCTCTGATACCAGTAAAGCTTTTTCTTGCTCCCGTTTATAGGATTAGAACTGAAACTTCATTGTCTTTTTTTTTTCTTTTTTTTTTTTTTAATTTTCTCTTCAAGGATGATGAAGGTAATATACAGAGTGCATCACATCCCTACACTGGATTTAGATATTCAAAAAGTAAAGTAAAAGATTAAAAAATAGGCAAATATATACAGTTTGAAATGCAAGAAGACACAAGTATTAACTTCTTACCTATTAAACCTTTCTGTCTTGAAAAGACGGGCTTTTGCAGACTTCCTGCAAATTTTGAAAAACTACAGGAAACTTTATAGAGATTTTATGTGTCTGTGAGGACAAGCCTGTTATTTGGAGCAACAAAAATAGGCCAATGTGCTCAGCTTTGAGATGGCACATCCTAGTGAATCAAGGTTTTGTCTCCTAATTTATAGAAATTCCAATTAATAAATGTGTTTACAGTAACTTTTTAATGTTATTCTCTGTACCTTGATGCACCAAACTTGCAAACATTTATACATGTGAAGTCGTTCAGGCTGGAGTTCTTGGGATTATTCATAGTCATCAAAGTATTATCTGCCCTTTGCTGACATTTTCTAACAGCATTTTGTATGCTGTTTTATATTCTCATCCTTATATCTTTGTCTTTACAATATTTTAAAATATTTCAGCTACTTCTATTGTAGGCTCCTCCCTTAGAAAATGTGTGTAAGAAAAATATTTTTTTTTTCCTTTGTGTTTTTTTACTTACAGGTAAAATGGGATCCTCTTCCCAAACTGAATTTGCAACTCTGAGCCAGTAAAGATTTGAACCCAATGATATATGACAGACAAAGTTATAAAGTCATTTTTAAATATGTTTTTTCCACTTTTCAGTAATTTAAGTATTTTAATTAAAAGCTTTCAAAAACTGGCACACTGCTAGTAGCATGTAATTTAGTAAACATTTGCATATAAAGAAGTGTTCTTTAATTAAGTGCTTTAAGAATAAATTAACAGTTGTGTTTCTTAAGAAAATAAAGACATAAAAATGTTCCTGCATATGACTGTAATACAGCAGATCCAAGTGATGAATAGTTAAAGGTGCATATGATTAAAAGACAAAGCAATAAAACATTTCCAGAAACGTGCAATTTTATCACTGCCAGAAATGTAGAAGTTTCTTTTTTCTGAATTCCGTTAGTAGCTAGAAATACTCTGTCTGTTTCAGCTTCAGTAGGCAGTTTTCCCTTACATCCATATTACTATAGGGGTTTTGAGTGCCTTAGTGAGTTTTAAACTCTTGTGATGAATGAAATATGGAATCAGACTGTTCAGTTCCTTAGAAGCTAATGGCTGGCGTTGTTGTTGTTGTATCAATTAAAAAGAACAAGCAAGGAAGAAGTAGATTTTGGAACAGTCTGTTTTATGGTAGTTCTTGCAGCCGAACAGAAATCTGAGAACAAGACTTGAAGGAAAACAAAGAGCTTTACAGTATTTTTTTTTCTTTTCAGGAAAACACACAGAAGCTAATTTTAGCTTCTTGATCAAATTGACCCAGTCTTTAACCCTGGCAAACGTTACCACAACACACTTCCAATAGACAATAGTTTGCATACCAGCATCGCACTGGAAACAGATGTGCTTGCAGGACTGGCTTTTTTGGGAGCCTCTCTGAGAATTCCACTACAGTGAAAGCCTGAGAGTGCTTTCTTCCTAATTGGGTTATAAAACTGGGTCTTCTTTCAAACCCAGACTGTGATCTTTTCAGCGTCGCTTGTGCTCTTTAAAAAATTATTATGTCACAGCTATGTTTTGACCAGACTTTCAAAATATCATTCACTCGGAGAAAAGTTGCTGGCACGAAGCTTGATTATTATCTTGGAAAAAAAAAAAAAATTGTTAACAGCTGGGCTATTCATGGGCAATGGTTGCACAGTTTATATATCAAAATGTTTGGAATGTGAACAATTACCTCTTTTACTTTCTTACAAAGTCTCTTATAGTTTATAAAGTCTGGGTTTTGTTGTTTGTTATCAAAAATATGTAGTTCATTCCCGGCTGCATCTTCTCTGTGCCCCCCTCTTCTCCCCCTACTGCCCCATCCATTTTCCTAGCCTGATCATTGAAGTTTCCATTACAGCTGCTGCTACCAACCTCATCACAGTCATCTCTTATATACTGCATTGTCACAGTAGGTAAATTTTGCTTCTACTGGGGGCAACGGAATATTGGTGGTCCCCTGAGATACGTATTTTTGAACAACAAGGCTTAGAAGGGATTCTCCTATTCAGATTTTTTATTCTTCTGTAAATTATGACCTTATTAATTTTCAAAGTATTTAGTATAGATTTTTTTTTTCCTGCAAAGCCTGAATAATCCTTAAACTGTAGGACACATAGTTGAGAGATGGGCTGCATCTTGGACATGCAGATAATGTTTTTGAGATCACTATTCTTGTCAATAGTTTTTGTTTGTTTGTTTGTTTGTTTGTTTTTTTCCCTAAGTAGTATTGGTAACCCATTCCTGGACCAGGATTTAATTATTTAAACTGCTAAACACTGCAAAAGTATAAACTCACTCCAGAAAGTTTACAAGTTTACAAGTAAAAATATAAGTAGATGCAGACAGGCAGTGGAAGGAGGACAAAGGGGCATAACAGTAGTTACAGGACTACCATCAACAGTATTTGCAACATCTCTGCAAAGAATAGTAATAAGGCAGGTTTTTAGATGGTTACTAAAAGCACTCTTCATCCACTGAGACCTATGTGGAAGGAAATAAAGGTTCATAATTTCGTAAGGTTGAATAATTTCAATAAAGGTTCAATAATTTAGTCTGAACAGACTTTCTTCTTCCATTGCTTGTTGATAAAATGAAGATCGAGAGTCTTGCATTTTTATTTGTACAACCTCTGTGCCTATGTCTGCCCCAGCTCAAGCAGAGTATTTAAAATTTAAATTCTTAAATAACAGGTACTTTTTCTTCCTAATTCTATTGAATATTGTGTAGAATAGTATATATATATATATATATATATGAATATTTCTTTTATTTTTAAAGTCATTAATATCTACTACAAGTATTAATGGATCATGTGACATGAGAGAATTAAGGCTGGGCTTTGGCGCGCTAAGTGAGGATTTTCTCTTCCACTTTTACTTTTGTTAATATTAACAGACCAAGAAAAATACATATATTGAATTTAGCTATTAATTCAATATGAACCCAGTTTGCAAATAAATTTGAAGGAATTAAAATTGCATGTTTGCGTTATGCATAGAATATTTGCTAGAAGTAACTGATGAATCTCTACCTTGGGTGTTGATGGTGCAACTCATAACCAGTAAGGCTGCACAGGATACAATACCTGGAGCGGAGGCGGTCAGAGAACGCTTTCTTAGGCAAAGATACATTTTGTGAAAAGCAAGACAATTTGGACCACTTTGATCAGCTGACAGTGTGTTTTCCTTCTCTCTCTCATATGTTAATTTAGCCTGCTATTTGCCTGTGAAGTTATATCCTTGTCTGTATTTGAGAATTAGTCTGTCTTACAGGACAGGAAAAAGTGGCATTGAGTGTAAGCAGTATTTAAAAGATAACATTGATCCAGCATTGCACTGATTGAAATCCAAAAATGTGCACAAACTTCAGAGGTTATCACATTTAGGAAAGCACTGTAGAAAAATCACTTAATGCAGGAAAGCCCTGAGAACTGGCAGAAATGAAATGTTAAATCTAAACAGACAAATGATGTTATTTGTCAATACGTCTTTGTTCATCTCTGCAGTAAAGGGTGGCTGCAGTTTATCACTAAATTTGATCAGAAGTTAATTTGCGTTCCAAGGTATACCTATTTCTGTTTTTAGCTTTAAGGGAAAGAATGCTAGATATAGGCATTTAGTCATCCCCTGTCCTTCCAGCATTTCTTTAAAAGTCAGTCAGGCTTGCATCAGAGAATTGGCATGTTAGTGTTGTCTTACGTTTGGAATGCGTGATAGCGACATTTTTATTCAGCCTATTAAGGGTACATTGGTGAGCGTGAAGGCAGATTCTGACTTGGAGTCAGACGCCCTGAGAAGGGGGAAGTGTTTGGTATGCTGCCTTTCTTCCAGCTTTACTGCAGGCATTCCTTTAAACTTCTTTACTTGTGCCTTCTCTACAGCCTGATGTATGTTCATGCAAGCATTTGTTACCTTCACAGTAAACATCTTCCACAGTGTCTGTCTAGGACAAATGTCCTTCATCACTCGGTGCCAGGCTTGAACCTCTGGCTTGCTGTAAAAGGCTGGAAGCATCCCCTGGCCGGGCAAGTAATCTCCTTCAGACACAAAGCTGACAGCACAGCTGAGAAGGAATGTCAATGAGGTGTGCCTGCTGGTGCTATTGGTAAATGCTGGCTCAGAGGGCCTTAATCCCAAAGCAAGCAGAAAAATTTATGCAGTTTGCCCCACTACAAGTAAAGTGCCTGCAGTCAACTTCCATTTGTAATTATTGTGTTTGTTCTAGATGTTTCAATTACAGGTGTCAGGAGTAAACTTCTCTCTGAAGCTTGTTGCCTATTTCAGGGAGTTCATTCTGTACTCAAGGAGCGTTATCCAAATGCAGCTATTTTATGTTGAATTCAGAAGTGAAATATCTTGTGAAATATTTAATTACTGTAACTTTGGAAATGAAATGACAAAAATGATTGCTTTAAGGAAGGACATGAAAATTAGCAACTTATATTTTCATCCCTGGCAAGTGCAATGGCAGCTTGGCTCAGGTGACTGGAATAACAAGTCATTATCCTAGGTAGGGGAGTCTTCCTTTTGTAAAGCTGTGCAGTGTATTTTGTGGTGAAAGAGGAGAAAACATATCTTTATTTCTTAAGCTGCTTTGGCTCAAAGTATTAAGTATTGCAAACAAGCAGATTGTTCAGACCATCCCTCTTTGAAGAAATCCAGACCCATTTGAACTAAGCAGAGAAGTGTATTCCAGATGATTGATTTAGGAAACTGGCTTGGATCTTAATTATAACTATTAATATTATCATTACTACTTGTCAAGGAAATACTGAAAAGAATGTGTGAACCCTTAATGGATAATGAACTTTTAAGTCATATTTTTGATCCAAGTAGCAGCACAATTGCACCAGAAGAGTAACTTTCGCTAGGAATGGCTGACGTGTAGTCATTGTGACAACAAATAGCTCATGGTTTCTGCGGCACTGAGCATCCTTGTGGCTGTGTTGCTAAACCCTGAAGCTTTCGTATGGTGGTCTCTTGGCCATCTTGGTCATCTGATTCACAAGGCTTGGCTGGCTCAGAGGCCCAGGTAGCCAGCTTCTGCATTTGCAGCGGTGTAGATCAGGGCAAATGCAGGTGAAGGCAGTCTGTGTGCTTCTAATTTGGGGGCAATGCAGAGTTTACTCATTTCTCATGGGGTAGCTTACCCGCTTTCTATTTACAACAACATCTGGGCTTGTACTTAAATGCCTGTCTGAAGACTTGCTTGAATCGGAGCCAGGGCAGGTCATGCTGGAACGGATTTCTCACGTGAACAATACTATTTATTTATTTATTTATTTATTTCCATTAATTGCAATTTCTCACTACGGTTCTGAAATTTGCACTGCAACTTGTATAAGTAAGGGTCCGGAAATAACACTGAATATTTTTGTGTTTAGAGAAGATACCTGTTGGCAGAGTAATTCTTTAGAAGGAAGTACCAGCTACGTCTGCTGTGAGTTTAGATAGGCTAAGATCAATCCCAGCTTGTTAAGTAAGGTACAGGAAATTAAAAATAAATAAATAAAAATTGTAACAAGCATGAATAGTGCTGATTTTCCAGTATTTTCTGTCCTGATGGTATAAAAGTTTTCCCATTAGACTGCCAAAATAACTTACCAGTTAAATGCTTGCCTGATTTCATTTGAAAATTTTTACATTAACATATGAAAATGAGCTGAGTTTAATGTTGCTAAAGAAAAACAATGAAATTTGCTATTTGTGGAGACTTTTTATCCATATAAGCATGGGGAAAAATTGCAAGAACAAGGTAAATTTTTCTAGTTAATAGGTCTTTAAGTCAAATATTAAATAAAAAAAAAATATATATATATATATATATAAAAGCTGTATTTCTGGCCATCTTACTTCATGAAAAAAGGCAAACGGTGCATTCTTTTCTTTTTTTTTTTTTTCTTCTCTGAGAGGAAAACATGGCAACTGTTGGACTTGAGGATACTTCTGGGCTCTGATCCTCCAGACAGTGAATTCAAAGGATAATATGACTCATGTGACATTATTCCTGAGCATAAAATTACTCACATATGAAAGTAATGGAATGTGTTTGAAGTTTTGGGCCAAGGTTTTGGTCACTCAGCAGGTGGTTAACTTGTAACCTGGAAAATCTTTGTTGGTGGTGGATGTTTGGACAAGGGAATAATTATTAAAGATAGTAGAAAGGCCTGCACATCGGATGAAGCGGCCAGTGACTTAGCAGTGGTGTGCACGGGGAGGGAAAGGTGCTCTGCATAACCAAACAGTGCCAGACACTCAAAGGAAAGGACCATGATGACTTCCTTGTGCCACAGCATGCTCTTTTCTGCAAGTATGCCCGTGAGCTTGCTGGCACCATTTGCTAGGTTAAGTCCTGCTTAAATGAAAAATAACCTGGCACCGCATATGCCTTTTATGTCTCTTTTGTAAATCTCACCACTGCAAGGGAGTTATGAGGTGATTTCTGCTCGTTTGGAGTGAACAAGGCTCGTTGGGGATGAAATCATCCCCATCGGTTTCAACTGGAAGCGTGAGCAAGTCTGTCATTTAGTAAAGGGTGTGAATCCTTCTGGTCTGGACTCTCTACCTTGCCTCAGTGGCAGGTGAGGCTGGCGGTGGCACCTTCCTCCCCTGCTCTCTGGCCCCAGGTCTCACCTTCTAATGCAGCCAGAGCAGCAGGAACCGACCTGAATCCACACTGCTGGTGTCAGGACAAAGCTCGCCCTCGCCAGAGCAGAGTCATAGGTAACAGAGCGCTGATGCAGCACATCTCTTCAAGTCTGTGCCTCCCTCCTCTGGTCCACGCACCAGCTGTTTCATTTAGGTCTTTGCTTTAGGCACGGGGCGAATGAACTCCTGTTTTAGAAACAATTTAAGTAGAAGCAGATTTGGGCATAAATCTTCTCTTGAAATATTTGCTTTAATATCAGCTGAATTTCTGCCAAGTGATGAATATTAGTGTTCTACTAAATGTACATGCAAACAGCTTGAGTACATGCGTAGACATTCCTACATCTCTGTTTCAGGCTGTGGGGAAGTATCTCCAAAGCAGTCCTGCTCATTTGTTATTCTAAGATTTCATTCCATAACACACCTTTTAGGAATTTGGATTCGAGGAGTTTGGCTGTGCTTCTCCTGTGTCTCTTTCCATCCTGTGAGCTTTTCTGCCAGAGCATTTTCTGAGACAGAAGTCTGGAAGAAAAAGTCTGGAAGTTAAAAAAAATAAAAAATAAAATAAAAAATAAAAAAAATAAATAAAAAACAGCAGTTTGAGAGCAGTGCAAGGTGTAGTGTGAGCGGTGACCAAGTAAGCACATACACCTGCAGCCCTTAAAATTAGGTGCTCATATTCTGATGTCTTTGTGCCTTCTCACGTGTTAAGGGATGATTGGGGGTCCACCTAATATAACGCCAGCACACAAGGTACTCTTACGCCCATGCAGCACTTCACAAGAGAGTCGTGCCAGTGCCAATGTGGAGCCATTCCAGCAAAGCGTTTAAGCACAAGAGCAGTCCACTGAGTTCAAAGGACCTATGGGAGACCTTAAAGAGAAGGGCAAGCAGAAATGCTTTGCTGGGCCCTAAGCAGGTGGAGGGGGACGATGTTGCTAAACAGGTTTAGAGCTGCACAACTCACACTGCAGCAGTGGTCTTGCTTAAAATAGTGTAAGACCTCGTGGAAATTTAGAAAAAGGCTCCTTGAGCCAGCCATCGGAGCTTCCTGCCCTCGGTGGAGACAGCTGCGTTTGATTGATGGGTGCCCCCCCTTCCCTTCTCACCACGTATGCACGGCAAGGGTGTGAGATTTCCCCAGTTATTCTTGCTCTGAGGTTGAAGCAGATGTGCTGCCTTGCTTCCTTCAAAGAGAAAAATGTCCATTTCTTTGCTCTGAAAAAATTCAATTGCTGGGACAACAGGTCCTCTAATTCTTCTTGCAATTTATCATCTGTCTGTTCCTCTGACTGCATGGCCTGTGGCCTGCAAAGGGAAAGTGATGACAAGGCCAGCTGGCAGTAAGCACTCATTGCAGTTTAGCCCAGGTGGCCACAGTGCTTAATGGACAAGTCAGCTCACAAGATGCATTGCTGGTGGTGAGGACTTCTGATTTCATTTTTGCCTGCTCAGTCAGCTTTAGACTTCAGCTAATTGTCTGGTTAATGCAGTTTTCTGCTCTGTCGTAAGACCTTTTGCCAAAAAGCGAATTAACATGAAGAAGAGGAAATGTGGGGTGCCTCCAGAAAGCCAAAGCTGTTGGCTCCTCGTACGAAATTGTGACGAGCAGACATTAGCTGAAGCTGGATACAGCTCCCTCCCTGCTGAACAGTGGATTGGGCCGTGAATCTGAGGAATCAAGCATCCTTCTCAACAGGACACACGTGTCTCGGAGGGGCTGGCTTCAGTCTTCACACAGATGCGTGAGCCCTCTTTTCCAGGCTACTACTACCAGATGTCTTCTGATAGCTATAGGAAATGCAAACTCCCAGTCAGTACTTGGTGATTTTTTTCCCCTGGTTTAGTTCTCCCTCCTGAGAAATCCAGAAGCTTAAGTTTTGAAAGGAAATGGATAAATAAAAGAGAAACTGAACTTAATTGGTTTGCTGTCCTTCAGATTTTCCTCTACTACAAAAAATTAACAAACAGAAAAATATTTCTTCAGCAGAGATAAACCTGCTCTTTGGCCTCCTCAAGCTCAAATAAGAGTTTGTTTTGATAAACTGATTGATGGAGCAAATTCTGCATTCAGTACTTCTCACCTTTATCCTGCCACTGTGTCCATGCAGACTGATCCATGGGCCCACAGGGACTCCTGTTGTGAGGATTCCACCTTTGCAGATGTCACCAGAAGGAGAAGGAGATCTTCATTGCTTTTTAAAATCAATTAGAAGCAGCTGTGAGAAGAATTAATCATTTTCTCCCTCAAAATGACAATAACCAACAGTACCAGGTTAAGAAGAAAATCACATTTTTAAACACTTCTATTAATGTAAGGCAGCCTTAGTACTTCCAAAATAGTTCTAATATGCAAATATTCTGGCATATTTCTAAACTTGAAAAACTTGCTGGGGAATTGGAAATGGAAAATCTGTTGTCTGAAACAGTGTTCTAGGTGTTTCATCCTTTAAAGCTTGGTGGCAATCCTTTACGCAAGAGCTTTCCCGAACAGACAAGCATATTTGAAAAAGAATGGGTGGGGGAAGTAAATGCAGGTTGACAGTGTAGACAGATTATTCAATCAAAGAGAGGACAAAATGGGTTGGATGAATAAAATTAGTGGTTCTTTCTCACTGGGCTCCATATCTTTAACCAGAGAACTAGTTACAAATCTTTGTGTTATCTCTGCCCGGTAAAGCACTGTGCACGGAGACTGACTTCACTGGTAGACAGCTGATTCCTCAGAGGAAAGCTTAATGCAGTGGTGTCTAGACCAGTGATATGTTATGACTCATGCATGCACAGCCTATAACCAATTCCACGCTGTCTTCCTGAGTCTGCAAATTGCCTGAAGCTATAGCTCAAAAAGACCTATATATATATGTGTGTGTGTGTGTCTTTCATATGGGATTTGTTATACAACTGCTGATTTTTGTAATCATTTATTATTTATTCTATTCCAATTATTTTAGATGATGGGAGATGGTTAATGAGGGCGAAGCTATCCGGAAAGCAGAGGAAGAAGTAGAAAGATAATAGGGCGGAAAAGCCTTGACAAAGGCTTGGCAAAGAATGAAGTTGAGAATTAAAAGGGAAAAAGATCTTGGTGGGAGCAGTGATGGAAGTAGACTGAAGGTGGTACATATCCAGATCAACATAATTTTAAAATTTTAAAAGCATAATTTAAAAAAAAAAAAAAAGGTGACCATGCTGATGGAAATACTTTTATATTTCTGGCCTAGACCATTCCCCAACATTTAAACAAACAAACAAACAAAAAATCCTTCAGAAAATAATTGTCAGTGAAGTCCTTGGTAGGACAATCAGCAAGTTAGCATTCTTCCAAAAGGATAATAGGACTCAGCTATGTAGAGCAATAAAATGGCATCAAGCATTCAGGTTTACGTCAGAGCGTAATGTGGGTTCTGCCATAGCTGGAGAGAAAAGGAGCAAGCTAATAAAAGCAATGTGCATTTGCATACAAGGGAAACCAAGCCACCGAACTGACTGGTGGAGCAGCCAGGCCACACTCCCAAGGGAACAGCAGCTTAACCAACAGCTGTTTGCTCAAACAGCAAACATGTGGAATCTTCTGGTGATGGATTTATTCAAATCCAGGTGGCCAGAAGCCAGTAATATGAAAAGGGAACAGGGTAAAAAAATATATTTATAGCTATTTACTGGCCCAGTAGATTACAATTCTCATGAATGAGAGAGATGTCAGTTAGCAAGCTCTACAAGGTCCTGATTTTTCAAGGTCTTACAGTGACAGGACACAATTCCTTCAGACATGGAAAAAATGTTAGTTGACTAGGAGGTGGCAAAATTCATTCTTCAGAAATGCCCTTGACTCATGCTGCTGCCCTTGACTCAGCTGGGATTCATGACATCCGTGGAAGCATAGGAAATATCCCAGCTCACACCAGATCTTTGGCCAATTTTTTTTTTCCTTAGAATAAATCTATCGTACTTTCTCCATGAACTCCCTTGTCAGATAATCTCCAGCTTTCTAAACTTCTCTAGATAACTGTTGTAGCTCACCGGGAATTCAAATGCTT
The DNA here is from genome assembly GCF_965140915.1 of Aythya marila. Classification (NCBI taxonomy): domain Eukaryota; kingdom Metazoa; phylum Chordata; class Aves; order Anseriformes; family Anatidae; genus Aythya; species Aythya marila. Next base: position 80,961,415 of record NC_139043.1, read on the forward strand.
GTGTGTCTACTTTTAAGGTGAGGCAAAGCTGATTTAGTTCCCCAACCACGTGCGTATGGGCAAGAATGGTGGTTGATATTTGACTATTAAATCTTCTCTGTTTCTTTTTATGTTGAGGTAATACTTTGGAGCCTGTCTCCTAGAACAGGACCTCTGGTCTATAGGTACAACATGCACACAGCAGGATAAACTGTTCTCAAAAGATTAGATCTAAGAGACAACAGATGGAAACGGCAGCCAACAAAGAGTACATGGTAACATTGGAACAGAACTGCTCAAATCCAAACAGACTGGCCATATCCCATTTTCATAGTTTGGAGTCCCACTATGCAAATTTATAAGCAATAAAAGTCTCCTGAGAAGGGCTCCCATTTATTCTGCCATAAAGTTGGTTTATTCTCAATTAAGAGGATAGAAAAATGACCACTGGAGAGTTCAGAGAGTTTTAACGAGGGCCTTCAGAACTAGGTAAAAGCTGTATTTCATGAAGCAAACCAACATTTAATGACTCTTCATTTCAGACAGACCACTTTGAGCTCTGCGTTAACTCGTGGTTTCCATCTGTTTGATGTATCTCTCTGTTGTCTCTTTCCTGAGATTGTAAAGTCCCAGAGGAAGAAGCTGCATTTTTAGTTGTGTGTTTGCACAGTGCTAAAAGCAGATTGGGATTCCTTTGTGTTAGGCACTACACAAAAAAATGTAGGAAGAGAGTGGATTTTGTCTCAAAGGACCTTCAATCTGTTATAGACAGGCCAGATAAAGGATGAAAGAGGGAATAGTTAGAAAAATACCAAAGGTCAAATCATGGCAGGGCTACACGTCTCAGTCTGGTATACTGCCACTGGACTACATTGCTGCTGTGATTGGCCTGGGAGCACTTTTCCTGCACTATGTTAATTTATTGAGGGAAATGTTAACTGTTATGAAGCATCTTGCCCTTATTTGTGAAGAGAAAGTATAATTGTTTGAAACCTTGCAGGTGACGTATAGTTTGTGAGGAAGATGTAGTACTGAAGTAGTTCAAGACCTAGAAGAAGGCTTTTGTGTAAAAATATTAGGTGGATTTTCTTTTTTTCCAAACTATATTGTTTGGCATGGTAAATTCTAGAGCTTCTCCCTAAAAACCTTACCTTGCTTCATTCCTGTACCACCACTACAGCTGTGATAACGTTAGTCAATGAAGGCTTTTGTTGTGAAGGTGGTTGTCACAACATCTTCCAATCTTCTACCATGGCTTTTGTCCAAAGAATTGGCACATTTCTCAGTAGAGAGATGTTTATTAGATACTGAATGAAGCAGCAGAATGTAACCCCCAAGATGTTCAGGTGCTTGTTCATTGCATAGCACTGGGGATGTGGAATCATTTGTCCAGGACATGCAAGATTCAGCCCAAGCAAAGACAGCTTTGAAGCAGTCCAGACAGAGCAGACAAAACCTCTTTTTTGAATGTCTCCATGAGAAGCATGGAACACAGTGTGGTTCCTGCTCTGGGCATCTTTGCATTTCACTAAGCCAATTTACTATCTAGTGAGAACCAACCAAACCAGCCTCAGTGCTTGATACTGCAAGCCACTGAGGCAGAATCCCAGTCCTGTTGAACTTCATGGATATAAATAACCCTACCAACGGACCTCTGGCCAGGTATGAGAGAATGACCACAGGCTGAGGACTTTTTCTTGGGAGCTGAGAGGATGCTAGCCTGTGTAAAGCACACAGAATTTCACAAGATTACATCCAATGATGTAGCAGAACTGGTGTGCGGTATCCTCTGGATATTAATGTCACTCTAAGAGAATGAAATATGCAGTGAAGGAAAAGCCTCTCTGCTTGAGTTCCAAATGCTAAAAGGAAATGCTGTGAAGAATTTTGCAAGTCTGTATTGGGCAGTTTCAATGTATTTTTTTCATATGCTGATGAAGTATGTAAATGCATAATACAAAAGCATCATTATGTGTGTCTTTAAGAAAAAAAAATAAATTAGTTTATTTAAAAAGAAATAAGGAATTTGTTTAATTTTCTGGGAACATTTTCCAGTGAAACATTTATCTTCCCTATGGTCCAGTAAAATTATTGTAGAGCTGCCAAAACTCATCTTGAAAAGTAAATAGAAAATCCTGCAACTTTGGCTCATCTAAATGAGAATAGCTATTCTATAATGCTTTTCCAGGTTTAATTAATCTTACTTTGGACATTAAAGTTACTTGAAATGGAATCGATTTTAAGATTTTTATGTACTACCAGGCACAGTTAACTTATCTGTCTTCAGCAGAGAGGTCTATTAGTGTTTTTTCCATCAGCGTAAACCACTTTTTGCTGTAGTTAATCCTTATCCGTCTATCTTTATGATTTCAGTATTGTTTCATGTAGTCCCACACTTTGCCCGAACTCTTAATTTACACATTTGGCTTGGCTGGGTCCCTTTCACCCTGCCTACAAATTTATCCCATGTCATCTCCTCATAGCAATTTATAACCTCTATAAAATGTCATGTAGAGTCACTTTTTATGTTTCTGAGTAATGGTTAGAAAGAATTGCACAGGGAATCAAAAATCTAATGAGTTGTACATTATTTTACTATTTATAACCAGAGAGCAGCCATTGACAATATTTGGCAATTTTACAGCTAAGAGCCCGGACTATTGTGCTTTTGAATGTAATTTATTAAGCAAATAAAACTCTTATTGGTAGCGGGCCCTGTTAAACCTGTGGCACCGCATGAGTTCCAGGCCCATACAGCTGTGGACGTTTCACAGTACCTGCATACATCTTGCGTGTCTGGACACTAATATTTTACACTTACTTCATAGTTTTATTTATTCAATTGCTTTTATGCTCTTGATTGGGCTGTAAGCAGCCATTTATAGCAGAAACCTTGGGTGGGGAGGGAGGGGGCAGCACAAGAAATAAAATGCATTTATTCTGGGAAGATTTAAATCCCTGTTTTATGAGGCATGGTATTTAGTAAGTCCAGGCAGTGGAGAAAATGTCCGAAATCTTAGTGGTTTACACTGGCCTAAAAATAATCTCAGAAAATGGCACTGAGGGGAGAGAAAAAAAAAAAAAAAAAAAAAAGAGAGAGGGAGAAAAGAAAAAGACCAGTGCAAAATCACCCTGCAATAAGAGAGAATAAATTCAGGCCTGTTCCAGAACTGCCTGTGGAAGCTTAATTCTTTTCTCTCCCTGACTAAATTCTCCTAATGAAGTTGTTTGACTCACTAGAAGGAAGCCTTGTAACACTGTAGGGAATTAATATAATCTCATTGCATGAATCCGCAGTTATGTGTAGGTAAATAAGTTTGGCTTTATTTCTCTCTCAGTGATTTGTATCTAACAGGAAAAGCTTTTCTGTTTGTTATTTTTTAATGCTTAAATGATTGTGGTTCTTGTTGCCCTCCTGACACATAAATCAGGATTATTTCCCCTTCAATTAGTGAGATTACACCAGTATAAAATGAGCGTAACCAAGGCCCACCTGTATCATACATGTTAAAGAGGAGCAAGAGCAAAGGCTGTTCTGTTATTCATGTGGCTAACGTGCTTGCCATTGATTAGATCTTGCTATTTGCATAATGCCTTAACCAATTAAAAGAACAAGGTGATGCGGTGCTTGCATAAACGTTTGCTCTGGGAATTAAAAGCAGTTATTAAAAACCTTATCTCCTCAACGTCTGCCTTAATCTGCAGTAATTTAACAGAGGCCGAGGGGCGACAAAGTAGGGGATATCGGAACAGCGTGGCCTGTGTTCATCTGTGTTAAAATGGATGCTTTGCATTGCTATGCACTGCTGGCTGTTGTTTAGCATCGATCACCTTTTGGTTCTCCAGGGGCTGGCCCTGTGTTGGAGAAACAGCGGAGGGGCTGGCATAGGCCTTACTGTTTGTTGTGGGTTGTTTCCCTGCTTTTTTTCTGTCACCTACAATGGCCAGTTGTCTGTGAGCTCGTCCACATTCTGGAACCAGATTTTGGAATACTTTTTGTCGTCGTTACTGCTTTTAGCAGTATGCGCTTCAGCGTGCAGCTCTGCCCAGAGGCCGCACGGCCTTGGAAACACCCTGTGAGGGACTACGAGTTTGTAATGCCATGCTCCCTCCTTTTGTGGCAGCTTTTGCCTTTACAGTCCTTTCTGCCTCATCCCCACACACGCCCCTGAGAAGGAAAGAGTGCCTTAACCTGGTTCAGAAGGCACCAGTGGGTTGAAGAGTCTGTGAGAATGAGCAAGCCTTCTTCCCACATTAGTATTAACCAGGATATCCTGTTCCTTGATCACTGCCTCAAGGATGAGGGACTTTTTATGTACGGTATACCTTGGTTCGTAGCTGTGAGAAAAGAAGAGGCTTCATCCATTTTAGGAATCTTGAAGGGGGTGGCCATGGCAGGGGGGAGGACAAGTTAATAGGAAACAGATTTAGAAAAATATTGTATCTGTCCTTCTGGGTGAATAAATCAGCGACCGAAACAGCTTGATAGCTGTAACCATAACCTACAATGCTCCACAGAAATAAATATTCCCTTTAGGTCACTGTCTACATACCGTATCGTATCTGTGCACTTGGCAAGAAGTTCCTGCAGCACACAGCAAACAGTTGTGAGAGTGCAGACGGGACGGCACGGCACAGCTCGGTGTTTTGAGCAAAAATAATTGGGAAAGTATCATTGCTGGATATTAGTAACGCATCACTTAGGTTTCACTGTGCCGTGTTTGTATGCTGTGTGCCTGGGATATAATTTGATTGCCTGTGCAAACATACAGTTAAGCCCTACCTGAAAGATCAGGTAGCTGTGCTTTCTTCACTAGCATGAGTAATTTTATACGTGGATCAATTCTCTTCTCAGCTACGTTTGTTTCACTATTTACACCCACATAAACAGCAGGAGAAGCTAGCTGTTCTGATGTCCTCCACATTGCTAGCTTGAATTATTATTATTTATTTTTTTTCTACACCCAAAGTCATTCTCTCATCTCTGGGAAATATTTTCAAATTCACTTGAAAACAAAGCTGGCAAAGGTCTCTGGATTTTTTTTTAATTGACTAGTTCCTGCATTTTTTCGATCCTACCCTGTAAAACAAAATACCTATGCTTTGCATTTCACACCTAGCAAGCTGCTTTTCTTCTTCATTAACTTCTTCCCCTGCCAACCCCCTCCACATATCTGAAGTGTGGCAGCCACTGTAGTACCGAACAACTGTGTTACCTTCAAGTTCTCATTTTTACTGACGCAAGAGTGCTAGAGAGGGGGAGTGTTGCCCATCGCCTCTGCAGTGTTTCTCTAATTATTGAACTAGTATCTCTAGGGTCTAGTAAAGCTTTGCACTATTAGTTAGTAATAAAGTAACCAAACTACTTTTTTTTTTTTTTTTTTTTTGCCTTCTTTGGTACCTTCTGGCCTTCCTAAAGGGAGCCCCCACCTACTGCAGTAAATTGTAGCTGTAGCCTTGATAATACAGTGCTTGGACAATAAGGTCTCCAGGGGTGCTTACTGAAAGAGATTAAACTGTAATTAAACTGCCCTATGAGTAAGAAGGAAAGGGGAAAAAAAAGATTTGTGGTTTTCATAAAGCAGAGAAAAATACATTCACTGGTGTTTACAGCCCAGAGCCTTTTTTCCTTTTGCCGTCTTGACTACAAAACAATCTTATTTTTAGCTGAGCAGGGTTTGCAGCAGTGCCATATCAATCCCACAATCCTCCTCCTTGAAATAATTGCGCCTGGTTAGTCCCCAGTCAGCACTAACTGACTGCAAAGCAGGAAAGAAGCATTTAACACACATGCATGGAAGTGGATGAAATTTACCATAAAAGTATGAATTTATGTAAGCGGTTTGCAATTCTGCATATATACATGTTTTTAAATGGGGCCTTAATTGACCACACAGCTATATAATATCCTTTTGTTTAGGCTTAAAGTTTTGTTGGGTGGGTTTAGGGGACATTTGTTTTTTGTTTTTTGGTTTTTTTTTGGGGGGGTGGGGGGGTTGGTTAACCCCTCCTCTTATCAGCTCAGCTATTAAATATTGTGGCTTTCCAGCTATCAGTCTCCGATCAGCACAGTTAGTGCATTTTACCTTCCAAGGAAGTGCACTTTGAGCCAGCTGGAGCACGAAAAATGTAGGAGCTGGAGAAAGTCATAATTGAAACAGGCGACTGCTCCAGTACAGACAGGAAATAAAAGGAAGACGGGGCCCTTCAATGGATTAAATTAGATGTTTCAAATTCAGACAGTATCAGGAAAAAGAAGACTTATGCTAGAAAAAAAAGGTAACAGTAAGTTCATTCAGCTGAACACCCAGCCCTCCCTTCTCCCCCCCTCCTTAACATGTGTTTTTGCTGGAATCTTGCTCTGATGCTCTGAAGGGTAGAAACTACACAGACCCCTCTGCTTGCCAAACAACAGAGTAGCAGGTCCCTGTACTGATGTTATGCTATCCGTATTTTCTGCCCCTTCAGACAGTCTTAGGGTATTCTCTTTCTGTAAATTAAGCATGAAATTACATTGGACTGAGGAAACAAGATTTCAGCTGCTTGGTAGTTAGAAAGAAAAGTATGCTGCACCTAAAGCAAAAATTTTAAATGTATGCATTTCCTGTGCATTAGTTTGAGATATGCCAATTACACCTCTTTATACCTAGTCTATGCTTGCATCCATCGATTATAATGTGAATTTCTTGCATTCAGGCTAGTTTCTTCTTGCTGTGCAGCCACCATCTAGTGTTGCAGACTTGCATGGTTTATTATGCCTGCAGAGATTTCTCCTTAGTCATTTGCGTGTGAATATATACAGTACGTGATGACAAACTGTGAAGACTTCTGTTCACTCAGAGTTTAAAATGGACATATTATTCCTGAGTGAGCTCCACACGTGAGCTTTGTGGCCATTCCAAGCAAGCGCCACCAAAAATCCAGTGCGGTTCTATGCCATCAAGCAGTCAGTGAATCTGTGACTTACATTTTTTGTATGTAGCTGGTTTTCTTTGATTTTTACCATTCACTAGCAAATTACTTGAGCTAATATTTGTACTCTTCATCCTTGATTTAAGATATTTCAAGCTTTGGAAGCATCTAGAAAAACTTCAGGCAATGACTTAACATTAGAGCTGGACAAGATTTTTTAAAATCAAAATGTAATTTTCTTTTTGATGAAAAAGCACTTTTCAGATAATAATCGAAAAGATGGCTTGCATATCAACAACTGAAGTTATTCCTTGGCAGACTAAAATCTTTACATTTTAAAACATGAAGCAAAACACCCACCAAGGTGGGCCAGCATCTGTTACAGTCTGACCAACGGGATACATCTTGCTGTGCACCTTCAAGCTTCCCAAACTTGGCACTTTGGGAAAAATGAAATCTTTGACTCAGAACAATTAGGGTTTACAAAGTGTATAAATTACATCAGGAATGCCTCTAATCACTCATTTACCTTTTAAAATGCCTCAAGGGTTTTGGATTAGAAGAGAACCATCGCAAAGATTAAGAAGTATCTTATAAAGGAATGGATATAGAGAAATGTATTTTTTCCCAGCGTTTGGGGTTTTTTTCTTCATCATAAAAAACAGTTTTGCGGCATGTGGCCTGTAAACAGAAAGCTTTTTCTTGGAACAGGACTTTCAAAAAGTGAAACAGGTACATGGAAGCCTGATAAGAAAGCTGGAGGAGTAGAAGAGAGAAACTAGACGAGCCATGAGATGAAGTAAACTCCCTAGCTGTGCTATGTTTCTGTGTGGACTTTGGTTCTCACCAAATTTCTAGAGTTGATCCAAGGTAAAGAACTGATTTGAAATACTTTCTTAATTTGAGCTATGTAGATTGTTCCCTCTTTCTGTCTTTTGTCAGCTTACATGCACGCTACCCTTTGTATACCCACACAAGAGCTAATTAGATCCCAGAAGAATCAAAGGATGAGGAGGTAACATTTGGTAGAATGATATTGTGCATTCTTACAGGATCAGGTGAGGAGGTGTTAGAAAAATCTGAGTCGAAGAAATTATTTGGAATGAGGGAACAGTTGGCTAAATAAAGGTGTATCTGCACCTCAGTTTGCAAATGCCTTTGTCTGTCTTCTAGATTCCTAAAGTATTATCATTTCTCAGGGTTTTGGGGTAACCTTATCAATGTTTTTACAGCACTACAGCACAATTTTTGTGAGGAGTCTCTCATTGCAACTGGTTTTGTAGTTTGCCCAAATGTGAGGCAGGAAGGAAACAGATGAGTAACAAAAAGGTGTGTAACTAGACAGGACTAAAACTCACTTGTTAAGCTTAGGAGTTCTGGAAAGTTGCCTAGACATGGAGTAAAACCAGAATGTTTGGTTGAATTCTTGCTGCTGAACACTGGGGACAAACAATATTTAAAGTTAGATGGCTTGGGTTCTTTTTTTTTTATATGTAAACAAAAATACGTAATATACATAATGTATATATATGTATGAGATAGATGGGAGATGAAAAAGGCCTTTTTTTCAGCTTTATTTTACCTAGATGTGATTCCATATACATGCATGTTTGTGTAATTATGTAATTCAAGAGATTTCTGTGTTACACATTTCCCTATCCAGCCATCTCTTATTTATCTCAAAAATATAGGACATCACACCATCTGCTTTTGCTGCTAAAATTGATCTCAGGAAGCATCCCTAAAATTGGGCTTGAAAACATGTGACTGTGCTAAAGGATACCCCATGTTATGAAGATGCCTAAATAATCCTTGTTTACATTTTTGAACAGCAGTCATCCAGTGGAAGTATTTTCAAAATAGGTACTTCAGGAGACATTTCTGGTGCTTCAGTTCAAAACTGGCTCTTTGCAGGAAAAGTGTATGGTGCCAGAAAGTAGGCTTCTGGGAAATTATTATGGCAGAACCTGTGGGGGAAAAAAAAATGACATTTTCTCTTGATATTGTGAGCAAAACAGTTTTGTGGAGTGAGAGCCATGCCTGTGTGCTGTGAGATGTAGGAGACGTTTTCAGGGCTCTGCCAAGGCCCAGGGCACAGCAATAGATATGTTTCTTCAGGCCCTTGGGTCTCTGAAGAGAACCTCAGAACAAAACCACGCCGAAGCCAGGATTCCCGAAGACTTAGGGAGCACTTGTAGCTTTGTGTGGGCATAGCTAAACTGGCTTCTTGGTAGGTCTTTGAGGAAGTGAAATGCTGCCTCTGAGGCAGCCCTGGTTTCAGCCACAGAGTATTTCCTTGAAGAGGCAGAACCTCAGTAGCTGTGTAGGTGTGAGAGCGGGGAATCAATACAAACATTTTCGTCTGGGAGTTGTTAATTGTGCTGTAAGCTAGTGGCATTTAAGTACTGTGCCAACAAGAATATTTGCAGGTGTAGACACGGGGTGCATCGTGATTAGCACGGTCTCCAAGTCAATGGTAGGTCTAACGCCTGAATTCGGAGCTGCGTCCCCACTAGGAGGAGGAATGCAAGCAAAACAGCAGGCCTGGTCAAAGCAGCGCCTGGTGGGTGCTTCCATTTGGGCCTGCAGATCATTCATCTGGAGAAATTCTCAGGCTCATCGCTTACTGATAGGTGAGAGGTGTGACCTTCTGCGCTGTTGACAGACGGCTGACTGCAATGTGGTGATAAGGCCTTGTGATCGACGAGATGTGCAGCACCAGTCTACCAACAAGGAAAAGATCTGGGTATAGCTCACAAAGCTGCGGAACTGAACATGCTTAAGCACTGACAACATCCTCCATTTGTCCAATAGTCCTGCTACCTCTGAAAAATAAATTTGAGTTCAGTCTGGTTTCAATGCTAACTTCCTTAAAAGATTAATCTGAGGTCACTCAACTAAGGGTGTTACTGGGATCCTGCTCTTTTTTTTCTTTTTTTTTTTTTTTTCTTTTCCCCTCAATTCCCCGGTGTTCTACATTACTTTATAGTCAGGAATGTGAACTTTAAAAAGTAGTTAAAAATTAGTAGGTTTTTTTCAGTCAAGCATAAGGCACGTTTGCGCCTCACAGGTACTGCTCCCATTTACATCACTTTAAATAATTTTTCTGCCACAGTCAGCGTAAAAGTTTTTTGCCAGATTCACAGAAACGAGAATTTGAGCCCACAGCTTGCATAGACATTTGTGCAATTCCCTAATAGTTTCTTATACGCCTACAGCGGAAGAATGAATCAAGAATTAATTAGCACATCAGGAGATTCTCACCCTAGCTTCCTGTCTTTCTTTTGTATTACATTATTATCCCTGCCTTCCAAATTGGTGTTCCAAGGCATGTAACAATATGCAGCTTTCGCCTGCAGAGGTTGGTAGGAAATACTCTTTGAGTTACTGTCTTGCATTTTTTGTTTGATTTCGGAGGTTTGGTGCCAAAATGTCAACAATTGCACAGCTTCAGGAAGAAACACAACTAGAGTTGGTTGTTGTTTGGTGGTGGTTGTTTTTTTTTTGTCTGTCTTTTTTTTTTCCTTGCCTGCCTTCCTTTCTTTCTTTCTTTCTTTCTTTCTTTCTTTCTTTCTTTCTTTCTTTCTATTTTGTAACTTGTACCTGATGTCATAATTTGCCCAAAGCATGCAGAAAGGTACATAGATCTTTGTGAACCTTTTGGCAAACTTGGCATGAAATTCGTATTTGTAGAGAAGCTGAAATCCAGAGAATATTTGTAAGTTCACTGTGAAAAGTTCTCACCTCTCTGTGGGCATGTTGGCTGCAGCGGATGCCAGCTGGATTGCCTGTTCTTCAGCCTCCTCTTCACAGGCACTTACAGAGCCAGTTTGGGGAGATGTTCAGCAGCACATGTAGGAGCAAGGAGCTGGTAGTCAGTGGAAACCAGGCACCTGCTTGCCCTTTTACCTTAGAAAACTTCCCTCATAAATTTTGAGTCACGGTGAAGACCTGGAAGGGAGAACTATTAAGTTGAGTGAGCTTGGGTGGAAAAAAGGCACAAAGCATCCATAACTGGGCAGAGCAAAAGCATATTCTCATGCCTCAGCTTGCTAACACAAGGAAAAACTGTTTGGGGAAAACACCAGTCCTGGATACAGAACGCATTACCAGAAAATACCCAAGGCATTTCAGCTGCTCCCTGGTAAATGCCTCTATGTATTTTGTTTTGTTTTGTTGTATTTTATTATTTTATTTTATTTTATTTTATTTTATTTTATTTTATTTTATTTTATTTATTTTATTTTATTTCTCTTATGCACTATAACATTTTCTGCACATGTGCTGCTGCCAAGGTGCCATTGACATGCCGTGAAGCCATGCCCTCATTTACCCTCAGAGTAATTTGTTCCCGTGTCTCCCTTCCTACGTACTGGACTTCACCAGTCTGGGCATAGCTCCTCTCAGATCTCTTGCTCAGCTCTGGTGGGTTGTGTCCTCCAAGAAACAAGTATTGCAGTAAAGTTCTGCTTCCAGCTCAGTGGCATCTCTCATAGCACCTGGTCTTCTTCTGGTATGAAGTTCTTCTTGACCAGCACACCAGCTTTGTGTCAAGGGAACGGTGCTCCTAGAGTTGTCATTTTTTTCTATGGTGTATAAATAGCATTTTCTGACTGCTCGTCATCTGATGACCTTTTGTGAAATGTCAGGCCAGTTTTGTTTCTGCAGCAGCTCCCATTCCTTACATCCTTCTCGCTGGACTTCCCCATGCATCTGAAAGGTCGTCCTACTATTTCTCTTCTCTTCCCATAACGTGCTCTCTAACATAGCCATACCCTTTTAAACCTGGCTGTGCTTCCTCTGGTCCAGTGGCATTGCAGCTGTGCTTTTTGTGGTCCTTTGTTATGCATTCCTGTGTACAAAACAATTCTCAGTGCTTTAAAGAGTTGGGATAGTAACAATATTGATAATCTGCCTCAAAAATGAGGAGAAAAGGAGCTGTGGCAGACTGCATTCTCAAGGGTAGAGTAGGTAAAAGGCACAGAGAAGCCTCAAACTGAGACTGAAGGGCCACCTTGTTTAAAAGGCAAACAAACAAACACAAAACACCCCCCCAAAAAAGGCTATATAGTGAAATAGAGTTCTCTACTACTCGAAATGATTGCTACTCTCCTTCTGAGCTGGAGTGATTATTCAGGATCTGGTTACGGTCTGCTTAAACTCAGCAGTGTTTAAATCAAGGTGATATTTAGTTTCTGTGAGCCAGAGTCTCCTTTCAGACTGATAACCATCTAAAGTAACCACAGATTTACACCTAGGTAAAGCAGTGTGTTCTGGGGGGCAATTTTGGACTTACACCACTCTAAGTGCGAAAAGAATGTGGCAATAAACGACAACAATAAAAATGCTTTATTAAGCTGATATGAGTGCACTAAAGTCATAATAAGCACATCTATTTACATTAGCATCCATTAAAACGTAGCACACACATTATCTAATAAAAAATGAAGTTTAATGCGGATGCCAGGCTGCAACATTGTTGAACTCTTGAATTTTATCAGCTCAGTGAAATAGGTCCCATTTTAAAGAGCTCTGCCTCCCATGTCTTGAGTGGTAAGCAGGAACTACTAACAAGTTATCTCTCCTCATTTTCCTGTTCTAAGTTGTACTAAGAAATGCTCGGTATGTACAGAGGTTGTGATAGCAAGACCCAGAGTCTCGCTATGATACATTGGCATGGAAGACCAAATCATGCCTATCACAAGTCAACCTTGCAATTTCTCCTCCTCATTATTTATTACAACACGAACACACTGGCAGTGCTTGAATAATCATGATGAAACTACAGGAATGAGTCAGGTGATTGGGATTTGGAATTTAGATGTTGCCCCAGATGATTTGACTTCAGAAGTGCTCTACCAGGCTCGAAGTTACTCTTCCATTTCCAGTACGTGAATTTTACCAAAGTTCTCACTTAGTATAATCACTATTTTATATCATTGCACAGTAATAACTGTCTAATATACTGTAAATTATTATAGCTCTCTTCCTCTAATTTGTTTGCTAAGAGGAAACAGGCCATTTTTATGAGAGAGAAATGAAGCGGCATTTCTCAGAAAGCAAAGCATGCAGATGACCATCTTATTATTAGAAAAAAGGAAACATCAAAAGATGTGAGCCGTTTGTTTAATCATCCCAAGCTACCGTGGTCACCCTTTCAGCGAGCCTCCTTCAGTTTTCCCACCCCTTCCCTCCACGTCTCCTTTGTACAGTCTGCAGTTGTTCACCATACAGACCCTGAGAAAAATGCAAAGAGTATTGTGCCCCATCCTGGCAAAAATGTCTGTGTGTCCCCCAGCGTGGAGATGCTGAGAGCATCGAGTGGGGGCTGCTCCCAAGTCAAAGCAGAGCTGCCTTGGAAATAACTCCAGGGGCAGGAGGGCTGCAGCTGTAGCTTATCTCAGGTTGTGGCTGAGAAACATGAATTTGGAACAGCACCTGGATTTTTTTTTAATTTTATTTTTTTGTATTTCTACAAATAGCTGGACTCTTTTTTTTTTTTTCTTTTTTTTTTGCCTGGTTCATTCACCCCTGCATGTCCAGTGTGCTTCACTTTGCATGTCCCCGACGACTCTCCGGGTCTGGATTTCTTTGTGACCACATGGGACCTAGTCACATATGCACTCACCTCCAGCCCAGGCTGTCACATTCTTTCTTGACTACTTATGTGTGCAAAGTCTAGTGTTTTAAAAAGTCTGCCATTTGTACATGTGTTTTTTTTAAACGCTTACGCTGTAATGATTTTAAAGCTTTTGCTTTTTAGAGAGTAAATCTGGCACTGTGAACGATTATTAAAAGTAGTTTCAGCTTGTGTTACAGATACTTGATGTAGGTCTCCAGAGAAAGGCTTACAGACTCTATGAGTAATAATTAAGTTTTCCTTTAAGAACATTGCAAAGAGATTAAAAATGTTCAAGCCTAAAACCACTGCATACTGCTTTAATACACGGTGTTGTCCATATAATTGTATAGATAAAATTAAGGGTTGTTTTTATTTATTTTATACTTTTATTTTGTTCTGAAATAGGCACTCCCTAATAGTCAATATTCCCTTTCAAAAATGGTTTTATCACAGCTAAGCATTTAATAGAATAGGTTTTACAAAACCTCCATTTAAACTGGGAGGAAAGTATCTCCTCATTTCTCCAGTTTTAAAAATTTTATTTTGAACCATCCAAGAGTACAAAAATCTGTTAGAGAGGAGACAGAGTGATGGAGAGACAGCAACACAAGTTTGGAAGCATTTCCATGAAAAATATCAGAATAAATTATTTATTACTTTTTTTAGAGGGGGACAAAGTAAGTAACAATTTTTTGCTAATTAACCAGCAAGTAAACTGTTTCTTTTGCCACACTCCAATTCATAGGGTCTGAACTACACTTCTCCTCCTTTTCCTCCTCCCCATGCAGGGAAATACTTGTTTGTGCTGTGGAACCACCACCACCTGCTGCAGTAAGAGTTATGGAGCAGCTGCACTGAGCAGGATTTTCTTGGTGTAAAATTGCTGGAGAAAGACAAAAGTTGAGGGCCATTAGTATTTTTCTAAGGATCGGACCCTTAAGACAAATGCAAGAAATTTTACATAAAAAATTGGAATAACTGAAATACAGGAAAAAAAAAAAAAAAAAAAAAAAAGTGCCATTGCTGCATTAAAGCAACACAGAAACTTGCTGTGTAGTGAAGCCCCAGGATCAGTACCATACCCTGTACAGGGTTAAATAAAATTAGGTGTTTTTTTCCGTAAATCTAAAGGTTGTTCATTCACACAGCTCACACGTTATAATCAAATGGGAGCCCAGGAAAAATGGTCCACGGGATCTATTCTGACTTTAGTTTGTCTGTAACTCCCGGTGAGGTGGATGGAAGTCAGGATCACACCGTGGCAGGAGAATAGAAGCCCTTGTGTTCTGAGATGGACTTATCACATGGTTAGCAGCTGGAATTTATGTGAAGTCTTATTAAATAAAACAGCAGTAACCAGTCACCTCCTGCTGCAATATAGTTGAAGGTACAGTACCTGAATGTTTTCAGAAGCACTTGACCTCTCTGTTTCTTTAGCATCTCTGTATTTTCTCTTGCTTGCACTTGACAGTTTTGGACGTCATAGTAAAGTTTTATTATTGTTTTTATTACAATTTAGGATCATGGTAATTTAAGGGTTCGAGTTATATGATTGCAAGTTCATTAAAAGAAGATTAAGACATGCCCAGAGAACCTCTATTAAACGTTAGTGTTTAATGTTAGTTTTTATTTTATTAAGTTGATTTTTATGCACATATACATTTGTTTATATACATTTGAATTTAAACATGTATGTGTGTGTATATTTCTTTTTTTTTTTTTTCCCTAAACAATATCTTGAGATGGTAGGTAGAACATCTGGAATAATTGTGTAGAACAGAAGTGTGAATGGAAACAATACTGTATTTACATAATAGCACAGGATATTTCATTAAAACAATTCCGGTAATATTTATAGTTGGCAAATTACAACACTTAAAGATCTGATCTCCATATGGGAGCACTTAGACCTTTGAAATATTATATTGTTTTTAATTGTCTCTCATTCAGTGAAGGGATTATAATTTTGAGGGTGGTGGGTCACAGTGCACCAAGCCACTACACTGCCAACAGAGAAATCCGTGGATTATTGATGTATCCCCTGGTAATGGTAATTTTGGTGTTTTATAAAGTTTATCCCTCCTTCATTGCCCTTACAGGATTTCAAACACACACACTCTTCTTTTTTGTTTGCGCTGAGACACCTTGCAGAGGTGTGAGCTGTGGAGTGAAGTAGGCTTCTTGTGAAACCTGGGGACTTCTCCAGAAGGATGTCTCAAAGCTCAGGTTATTTAAAACAACTGGAAAGCAAGGTGGTAATTAATACTGTCAACCTGATCTGGAACATGATATGAAAAAGAAAAGGGGGAAGAAAAAGGGGGAAAAAAAGACTGGCACATCAGACAGTCCATGTAGTGTCATTTGCTTGCATGGAGTTTGTCTGCAACGTGTTTCCTGTGGCTCCCAGCAGGTCAAGGCACTGATGGGGAGGGCAGGTCCTCTCAGGCAGGCAAATGACAAAATCAGCATTTTCGTGTGTGCATACGAATGCACAGCAACTGCGAAAAGCTGATTCACCTGCATAAGTGTGCCTTGAACTTACTCACAGTGATCAAGTCAGCAGGAGAGGATAAGTTATATTGAGTGAATGACAAGCGATGAAAGAGCAGAGTGGCACAAAATACTGGTTTCTTGCTCCTGGCTTCTTCTGGCTTTATCTCAGTGTCTGCTATGAAGTGAGTGGATTAAAAGCCCATTGGAAGAGTATGTCACATCACAGTAAAAGGCTGGTGAAATTGCTAGACAGGATGCCCAACCCACGTCCCTGGAGGAGCCCGTTGACGATCTCACACTCTCCCTCTCATTCTCTCTAACTTTTAGAATAAATGCGGCCAAGCCTCTGCTGATTATGCTGAGGAAAGCCAAAGAAAGGCTCAGAAGGCAATTTGCGCTTTACCTCATGTTGTCGGATTTCAGGGCAGTGGAGTTGGGGAAAGTGTATTGTTCGTACCCTGTGCTCTGCTCCCAGCAGGCAGCTCCGATAAGCTGTGCCTGCCCCTAAGAGAATGTTATCTAAACAGCAAGCAGTTTATTTCTCTGTAAATAAGGAAAGGGACTGATACAGACCTGCTGAAGTAAATGACTATTGTTAAAATAGATGTTTTTTTCTCTTTAGGGGAAAAGTAGGCATCCCCTTTCTGGCATCGCAGAATAAGCGCTGCAGGAAGTTTAAGTTAGCATGTCACTACCCACCAGTGGGTCTGCTCCTGCTTCACATGCCTGGGTAACTCGTACCTTCTGTTTTCAAATTTCCTGTCCAGTTCAGATTTTTCAATAAGTGACTGCATACTAACCCCATCTCTCATGTCACAGTCTTCTACTTATTTCAGAAGCCCTTTAAAGGGACTGTTGTGAAAAAGAAAGAAGGCAGCAGCCCTTAGTTTTTCTCAGTGAAAATCTAAGTCCGTGCGTCAGAGGTTTTTTCTATTGCTCTCACTGTTTCCTTCAGTGGGAATTAACTTTGTCCCCTGTCGGAGATTTTCTCAGCATTCACATGGCATATCCAAGCCAGGGGTAGGTTGCCATTTTTTTTTTTAAGCTCTGTGAATATTAACCTCATGAAGAACAGCAGGAAAGATGACTTCATTATAATCTGTATATTAAAAACTTGAAAGTCTCAAGTGCTCACTTAAACTGCTAATTAATCTTTCTCCTTGCAAGCCACCCTTTAATCAGAGTTTAGCTATTGACGTAAGTATATTTGGTTCTTTCTCTGAAATGTGACATTTCACTCTCCTTCCTTCCTCTTCTCCCAGTCACCATAGCCCCCAAACCTATAAGATGCCACAAAATAACTTGACAGAAAACTTGGCTTCAGATGTTCCCTTCTGCATGTCCGATTCACATTTCTTCTCCTGACTTCTTTAAACCTCAAAGCAAACCCTCCTTTCACAGCTGCATTTGTGTATCCTGGCTTCTGGGTTCCCTGTTCACGTAAGGGTCATGGGAGGCAGACAGGGAAGAAGCTCTCTAGGGCATATGTGCTGTAAGGTTTTAAGGATCAGAATGAGAAGGGAAACCTATTGTGTCACGTGAACTAATGCCAAATGTTAAACTGTCGTGCCAAAGTTAAGCTGGGATGCTGTTCCGGATGTGTTTCTCTGTTCCCATGTCTGGTTTTTGTATGATGAAACATTGGAGAGGTGTCAGGGTGCCTGTGTTGTTTGTGATGATGATGATGGCTGAGAAGTCTTGTGGTGAGGGTTAAGAATCATCTGAGTCAGGCATGCATCTTTTTCCTGTGTAGTTATGGTAGTAGTTTAGCACAAAAACAGCATATAAATGGTTCATCAGAAAAAAAAGAAAAAAAAAAGAGAAAGGAAGAAATTGTGGAGTGTTGACATACTGTCTAAAAACAAACTGAATGCTGCTTTGTCTTCAATCCTTTTTCATTTTTAATAAATACAGCATGTTTTTAGTTTAGGAATCAGCTTCTAAGTTTGTTTTTAATCACACAGGCTGTGAAGCTTCAGTTTTGTGTTCAGTAACATAGCTACAGCCTGCAAAATTATTCTTTCCAGGAAAAAAAAATCAAAGACAAATGGTACAGGAAAAAAACATCATGTTTTTCAATGATGTTGTATGTATAAGAAAATGAGAAATTTTCTGAGCAGCTCTAAACACCTTGTTCTAGGTGGTTCCTTGCAATAAGTTCACTTTTGACTTTAGGTACTTACCATCCAAATTATTGTAAAGTCTTTTTTGACGTCTAAGCTTTAATATCCTCCCCTTTTTTTTCTTTTTTTCTTTTTTTTTTTTTTTTCACTTACTGCAATGTAAATGGTAATGAGAACACAAATTAAAAAGAAAAAAGAAAAAAAAGAAAAAAGAAAAAGAAAAACCTCCTGGCACCATGACAGTTGGTATTAAACGAAGCCCAACAGCATTAAAATAATTATTGGGAAAGAATTCTCCCAGTCTGCTACCTAAGGCAAAAGCCCCTTTTACCTTTCCATTGTCTGCAAAATCTCCTTCAGAGCTGCATTAAGCAATTCACAGCATACTCAGCAAACACTCAAATATGAGGCTATTTTAAGTTGACATCTGGTGACTTAAATCCCCATGAGTGATTTTTAGAATTTTGCCAGCTTACAGAGTAGACTTATCAACTTCTTCACTGATAAAGATCTGTTTGATTGTTGTTTATTCCCATCTTTCAAGCTATGGGAGTTAGTTGGAGATGGGATAACGTTAGGAATTGGTTTCTATTATGCAGAATGTCTCCATTTTCCTGCTGGCTTTCAGCACTTGGTCTGTCTCAGTTGTATTGGCTGTTTCTGCAGATGTGTTTGCTATTCCAAAGTTACCTATTCGAGCTGGATTTTGTATACAGCAGATCATGTTCCTCTTCCATTCTTAATTAAACAGCAGATATTTTTCTCCATTTAAAACACTCGAGGGTTCATTTTCTTCCTTACTCATCCACACACCCTGAATTCCCAGGTTTCTGGTTCACCACTACTCCAGATTTTCTTCCCCTTACTCTACAGAGATTTCTTTTCCACAGTCTCCGTTGAATCTCTTTAAAGACCCCTTCAGGTGTTTGTTTTTTGATAGACCGCTAAAAGATTTACAGTGATTTGGAACTGTCTGCATGAGATTTGCTCCTCTGGAAGGGATCTTCTGGTCCTCTGTAGAGAAGCAGCCACGGGCTCTTGGGGCAGAGCTTGCTTGACACGGCCTGTGCTGTGCAGGCAGGCAGGCATTGACCAGCAGCTCCTTGCCAACATCCACGCCATGCAGAGGAGCTGTAGGAACCAACACCAGCCAAAAAAGCCAACGCTCAGAGGTAGCTCCTCTGGGCCCTTGCTGAAGATGCCTGCAGCATGAGGAGCATCCCTCTTGAGTTGTACGGATAGGAGCTAAGGTTGTAAGGAGGCAGAATCTAACATTGAGGAAAAAAAAAAATAGTACTACCAGATGTTACATTTGTCCCTGAGAGAACCAGCCAAGTCCAGGGTTTTACGAGCTTCTTGCACACCGCGTTTCTCCAGGACAGTAGTTGCCTTTTCAGAACAGGCAGTGAGGTAGGATGGCCATGGTAAAGGCAGCTGCACCGTGTCAGAGCACCGCCAACTCTCACCCTTTGCAAAATCCCTGCTCACCTCTTCTGTACGTGAGGTATTTGTCTCACTGGTACAGGAATGTTCAGTTCGCAGTTTTTTGTGTGTGTACTAACAAATCAGTTGCCCTCATACCTAGTTTTTCTATTCATTCAGCAGTGGCATTTCTTTTAAGAGATCTGTGTAGTCTTAACTGTCACTTTCCACGTCTTACCTGGTGGATGTTACTCACTCGTCGTGCACAGACCTGGTCTTGAAGGCTCGATTATGTTGTACAAGCAGCCTCAGAACAAGAATCCTCTGTGGGACTTGTATAGAATGAAACTGCATGGTACTTTCCGGAGGGCTCTGTGCTGTTTTACAGTAGTAATCAGTTCCTGTAATTTATGAGAATTCAGGCCCATGTTTAACAGTTAGCACAGCTTATGCAAATTTGAAATGTCCAGCATCTCTCATCACAGCTGGGCTTAGGAACAAGCTTTGCTTGGGGATGCTTTGCCAAGACAGCAGTGTGGATCCCTCGTGTGTAGGGGGCCCTGCCTTCCGTTTTTGGGCCTCCACAAAACTTGCACTGGATCTCTGTGCTAGAAACCTTTGTGCATCCCTCTCAGAGTGCCAGCACCCAAATGTGGGACAGAGAGAGAAAATACATTTGCATGGGAACTGAAAACACTGTGGGATTTATTCCTTTAAGTCTGTGTCTCTTTCTCTAAGCTCAGCTTGTAGAAGTTTTTTAGGTGGCTCTTTTTTTTTTTTTTTTTTTTTTTTCCCTTGCCATGAAGGGTTTTCAATAGCAAAAGCACAGAGGTAGCAAATTTTCAAGGAAGATGAATAGCTTTGAGACTGAAAGGAGGGCCATTCCTGAAATGTGGAACATTTGAGAGGTATGCTCCCTGCAGAAGTTAAATGCAGTGGAAAAGAAAATACATCATATTTGGAGTAAGAGCTAATTTATCCCCACACTGGAAGAGATCCCAATAATCTTTTAAGCACTGAAGACTTCAATGAGTTTAAGAGATCTCTCATCGCAGGCGGATGGTCTTTTGTCATATAGGAGGATCGTGAAGGTTTTGGCAGCTGCAGGAAAAGGATGCCTCCTCTTTCTCTCTGTTGGCCTGCACACAGTGATTCATCTTGTCTGAGGGAAAGCAAAACCAAAGCAGTAGGGTTCTAGTCAGAAATTAGTCACTGTGAGACACCGTTCAATCAGTGGCCCAGGGTTGGGATTTTTTTGTTTTGTTTTCTTACCCGAAGTCATGTGACTTACTCTCCTTCCTTGTTGTTCCTGCCTTGGGTGCTTCTGGTGGGACACTTGGGTTCTTAATAGCTTGGTTTGGTTTAAGCCTTCACCTTGCAGCTGAGGGGGTTTCGTTGTGGATTTGAAGCTCCTGATCAGCATCAAGGCTGCTCTTCCCGTAGCTGGCGATAGCGCAGAAGAGGTAGCACCGTTCCCATCAAAACAGTTGCAGATGAGAACCAACCATGAACTCCTCCTGTGGTTTGGTCGTTCACCTTTCCCTGGCTTGCATAATGAATACAAATAAATAGGAACACTGCGGTATGCCAGTAGAAGAAAAGAAAAAGAGTGTACTACTGCATTTATAATCATTACAGATGGAACTCTTTACAGTGGTAGATTCGTGCTAAAATATGAGGTTACTATCTTTGCCAGATACCACCTTCCCCACAGCAGCTAGATGAACATTAATCTCCCAAATAAGTAATGATCTGTATACACTGTGCTAGCCAAACCGGGTGCTAGCCCTTAGCAGTACACTTGTACAGCGTTCTGGTCCCCTTGAAGGTGTTGTGGTTTCATATTTTCATTTCCTTAGCAGCCTGTTGTGTTCTAACATATTCTCTTGATGACAGGGATCCAGACATGCCTTATTCCTTCTCTTTACAAGATCCATGTTCACAAAGAGACTGCAGAGAAAGAGCCAGCAAACTCCTCACATTCTGCTCTCAGAGAGAGTGGGGAGAGGCTTTTATTTAGTTTTGTGTTTGTTTTTTTTTTTTTGTAGAAGATTCCCTGAATCCTTGTCATCTCACTTAAGTGAAAGATCTTCTAGTAACATTTTTTGCTGTGGCATACTTTTGATGTGAATATTAATTTCCAGATCACCTTAGCAGTGCTCCACTGTTAATGGAGAAGGATTTCTTAGTGCTCATTCGTCTGATAGTGCATGAAGATGGACCTTTCATACGATATGGAAACTTTTTTGGCACATCCGAGGTGGACTTTGTAGGTGTTGGGACATTAGCTGTCTGCCTCTGGGGAGGACAATTCCTAAGCATATTGCTCCTTCAAAGCATTGTAGATGTTGATGTGCTTTCATGCAGTGACTAGTGACTGACCTCTTGTTGGACTGTGAACCTGAAGAAGGAACAGTTGTGCTTTCCTCTTAAAAATGCCTTTTCCGAACCCAAACCATATCCTGTCATTATGTGTTTAGAGGAGGAAGGAAAGGTATCATTCTTTTGCTGGGCATAAGAAGTAGCATGAAACCAAAGTGAGGAATGAGCCTGCCAATTATCACACCACCCAAAAGAAACGCAGAGCAAAGTAACTGAGCTAGCCACATGTGCACAAAATTCAAGAGGTTTTATGGGCAAAATGCAGTTCTTTAAAAATTCTCTGAACCACGGTGCCCCTCCACAGTAGTGGCTTGATTGGTGTTTCTCCTGTGCTTGGAATTAGAAACACAAATGTCAAGGCTGGTTTTCTTTATTTGTGTAGCAATGGAGGAAAGTTCACTCCAGAGACAGAAGAAAGAACGAGTCTGGAACATGAGGCACAGACAAGGGCTATAATGGAAATTAATTGGGTAGCATGTTAAATAATATTACTTTAATCCTGCAGCTTTGGGCAGTTGAGCTGAATTTCTATTTTATGGCATGTTTTACAAACTAAAATATTTTAGGGCTTGGAAACTGCTCAGCTTTAGTAGTTTAGCTCAGGAAATATGCTTCCCTGCTATCAAACGTCGCAGTCTGTACTCTGCATTATTAGCCATGGCATGGTGCGTGCAGACAGTTCTCCTCGTTTGCTATCTCTGCTGAACCTTTCACATCAGCTCATTTATCTTTCAGGTGTTATAATAATTGACCCTCAATCAGTATTCCATTATCCTAAACAGGCAATTATCCACATTGTCACTTTTGCATTTGCTCTTTTGACCCAGAGGTCACGGAGGCCTAGTGTAACTGAATCCAACAAAATTATTCCCTTACCTGTCATATAAATAGTCATCCTAGCAAAATGAGACCCATGGGGGCTTTTGCTGAGGTGTTGAGAAGGCCAGTCTAACTCAATCCTTTATTCTACTCTTTAAGGAATGCAGTACTGTTTTGGCACTCTATCAAAATAAAACAAAGTTTCATTTTTTAGCCTTCTTTTTTTTTTTCTTCTTCTTCTTCTTCTCTCTCTCTCTCTTTTTTTTTTCTTTTTTTTTTTTAAGTGAGCACCCCTGCGCTTACAAACGCTTCTTTGTGGCCTACTTTATTGAAATTTCCATTCAGCTCTTCCATCTGTTAGCTGTGTTTACCACTATTCCTGGGGAAAGAATTCTGCATTTCACCTTCATTTGGGGGTGTAAGGTCATAAAACTGTCTGGATTATTTCAGCTATATTTATACCTAAGTTAATATTACTTCTTTAACAGGTTTAAAGCTTTTAATTCCCTAGTTCATTATTCACGGTGAGTGAACTGAAGTGAACGAAGTTTTTGTTTTACGAAGAGGAAAACTTTCGGTATTCAGAAACTGGTCTGCAAATGTGAATTGTAACCACTTCACCTCAGCTCCCCAGTTCCGATTAGGCTCGTGTTTCACACCCTCTCTCTGCCGCTCATGGCCACCAAATGTTTTATTTCACTAGCTTCTGTGACTAGTTATGTGGACACACACTAGGGTTACCTTTACAGAAGCGATTTTGTGTCCCGTCTTGGTAAAGCTGGCAGAGAGGCAGGGTGCATTGACGTGAAGAGCATGCATGCAGCTCACCTCATTTATAGGGCTTTGTTGGATTGGTGCCTGGCCATCTCAGAGCCTTTGGTACACCAGTGAAGGGGTGATAATTCCTGTCTCATTGGTAGAAAACTACATTTGAGAGAGATGGAGTGACCTTCCTGAGGTTGCAGGGGGCAAAGGAGGGAAGTGAGCCTTGGTTAAGCAGCATACGGTGCAAGGTATGAACCAAGTGCACCGTGGTTCCCTCCAGCTGCTCTGTTTGTACGCACACATTCTGAAATCCAAGGTAGGCAAACTGGAAAGGGAGAGGAGAGAAAAGAGTTTTGCTCTGATGCAGGCCTTGTGTTTACATCTAGCTGCCGAGTCCCAGCCTCTCTCCCTGTTCCATCTGTTCTGGTTTGCTAGGAGGAGATAGTCAGCACCTTGAAATGTTGGCCTGGCACTACTCCAGCGAGAAACTGGGAGTTGAAGTGAGAACACAAATGCAATTTATTTTTCTTTGTTGAAATGTGCGTATTTTCCCAGTGGCAACACGACTCAATAGTTGAAATAATGTTATTGAGAGTAGAGAGTGGAGTCCCAGTGTGAATACTCTGCACACAGGCCCTCAAGTTTAAGCCAGCAAATGTCTGGGTAATATTTAACTTGCTTTTTCCTAAAAAAAAAAAAAAAAAAAAAAAAAAAAAAAAAAAAAAAAGTGAGGATATTTTGGGACTTTCTTTTCATACTGGTATAGGAAAACAATTGCTCTTGCACTCTTGCATCTGTTATTGTATTGCCTGGTAGAAACACATATTTTCTGCTTAGTCACTTGGGCTTCTCATTTTTGTAACATCCTTTCCCAACACCTTCAGTGTTAGAGGCAATGCTTTATTTCCCATTAGATCCAAAAGCCTGATCCAGGCATAAGAGGACAAGACTTGCCTACCCTCTACAGTGTCTACAGACCACAAGAATGTACAAGTGGCTGAGACGTTATCAGTGTTGTGGGAAACACAATGATGCCTCTACAGTTGTTTTTTTTGTTTAAAAAGACCCAAGAAAACAGTGGATGTCTGTATCATACCTGCTGTATATCAAACTCCATATTTATCCTAAGAAGGAGTTATCTGAAATTTAACCCACACTTAGTTTCTCAGATAATTAGCAGCAGCTTAAAACTATATTAAAAATAAATAAATAAATAAAAATAATAATATTAAAAAAAGACTTTTACCAAGAAAACTTGTTTAAAAAAAATAAAGAAGAAAAAGAAGAAATGACAAAACAATGATCAGGAGAGTATCTCAGAGGCAAAAATATTTCAAGGTGAAAAGTAAGCCAAATTATTAGGAGGCTCAGCCAAAAATCTTTAAGCAATTAAGTAACTTGTATAGAAACATGCTGCTTCTGCATGTTCTTCTGTCTGAAGCAGGCTTTGTTAGAATGACGCTGCTGGCTTTTTGGAAACAGCAAGTTCGAGTTTGTTGTGGCACTTGTTGACATCAATACTGCAGTTTGCTGAGTCTCAAGCAAAAAGCCACCATGGGGGGAAACAATTGGCCCCTCTTCTCCTCCCCATCTGCTCACACTGGCAGCAATAAGGTGAGGGGGAATTGAGCTGGCCTTTGAGTGGCTGGTTTTATGCCAGAAATTGCATTTGCTGGATTCGCAGAGTATTTTAACTTGCAGTGAGACCCTCGCAGTGACAGCTGACGCCTAGCAAAGCTCTGTCGTTTCTGGATGCTCACTGTTGGAAGGCAGCAGGCAAGCCCTGAAGAATCCTTTCAGGATTTCCTTCAGCGTAGAGCTGGACCTACAACCCAGCTCGTCAGCCAGAAAGCCTAGCGCTGTTCCCAGTCTTCTCCATATTAATGCATTAATGTCAGCAATGTCCTCAGCACACGATTATCGGTTCAGTCACTCAATCACTGTCTGTGTCTATCTGAGAGCATAGAGTCTCAACCCGACTGGAACTATTCTGAATGACAGGAATCAAATAGTATAATATATAATATAATTATTATTGCAATTATCTTTTTATTATTACAATTATAATATAATAATTGATATAATAAACAGTATAATAAATAATGCTGGGCTAGAGCTCTGATAACATGCACAGGAGTTCGTCTTTAGGAAAAAAGAAATTGAGTCAATTCTACATATGCAGAAGCAAGCATTAGTGTAATTTTTCTTTCATTGTAACGCACATTTTGAAGGGTTAGTAAAAATGCATGTGACAATATGGCCTTGGAAACAGACCTGTATGCTGGGGTCTACAAGTGCTGGAGTTTCACTGTGACTGCAGCCGTGAACCATTGACTATCTCTGAATGAGTTCTTTTGCTTTCCATTCTCTTACTTTCTTCATCAATGAAACAATAATAGATACTTCATTTTCTTGTGCTATTTTGGGATGTACTGGTAAAAACATTGCAGAAGTAGAGGGCAGTTTTGTATTGCTTATTACAGCTAGACATGAATATGAACTTATATTGAAAGAGGTGATAATACCAGAAATGTTGGCTAGGGGAACCAAGACTGTCCCCTGTGTTTGGATACCAAATTGGTGAACGCATGAAGACTGAAGTAGCTCTCCACAATACTTATGACAGTCTATCTCTAACTTAAATACTTTACCTATCATAATATATTCAGTCTGTTGTTTGTTTTTTTAAATGACACATGCTACCAAGATGTAGTCACTTCTTATTTCATACAAGAATATACCAAGCTAGTGAAGTTACGCTCTGCATATGCTAGTGTAGTGGAATGAAAGAGACAGGCATTTTATTTTATTTTATTTTTATTTTATTTTATTTTATTTTATTTTATTTTATTTTATTTTATTTTATTTTATTTTATTTTATTTTATTTTATTTTAATGTATTTTATTTTATTTTAATGTATTTTATTGTATTTTAATGTATTTTATTGTATTTTATTTTAATGTATTTTAAGTTTTCCACTTTATATGTGTAAAGCCATCTACATTCACACAGTTATACAGTGGGAACAAAAAACCTGTATATGCACCCCACACACAGTATACAAATTGTGCAGCTCCATTCGCACCCTTACTGGGGGCTCACAATGTCTCACTATCCACTGCAATAGCACAGCAACTGATTTTGTAGTACGTCATCTTACAAAGCACGAGAGCTTTGAGCATCTGTGAAGTCATGGGATGCATAATTTAGCTGAGACTTTCATCCCACCCTTCCTCTCTCTTTCTCTGACTTAGCCGATTTTTTGTGTTTGGTATCAACTTGCCCATGTGTCCTTTAGGCTTACAGACAACCAGCAGGATAGTGTGTAATGAAACACAGAAGCAGGGCAGGAGTGCAGGTTACGTTCAGTAATGTGTGAGTAGCAAAGCCAGAAACTGAGATAAAACCATGTATCTCTTTGTTATAAATGCAGAGTAGTATGCACATATTACAATTAAAAAAAAAAAAAAAAAAAAGGCACAATAAACCAAAACGCTGCTGTGTGCACACACAGCTCTCCCCTTGGGGAGAGGATGAGAGAGAATGAAGAAACCACAAATGAGGGAGGTTAGTCATGTTGCTTAATGAACTACTGGAAGCTTTTCAGATACTATGGTGATGAGGGAAATGTGCATACAACAGTAGAATGTTCCTCAGCTGATACTATCTAGGAGTTCAAAAGAAGAAGAAACACAGTAAAGCATCTCTCTGGTATATTATTAAAAGGAATCTTGAGTTTTCCTGCTTGACAGATATTTCTTGTTTTAGGTTACACTTCTACTTCCATTATTTAAACCCAAGATAACAAAGTAATAATTGCTACTGACTAGTTAACAAAATGGATTTATGCAAATCAATTGTTTTATGGTAGAGGCAGCTTGTTAATGATATACCTCTGGCAATTAAGTCCTCATAAATGACACTACTCCTTATTTATCTGTTCTCGGTTTTGTGATTTTATTTCTGTAATTTCCTACTGTTTTGTACAACAAACAGTCAGTCATCTCATGTTGTGAGTGCTTGACTGGAAGGAAAATATGCATTTTTGTTTTCGGATACTAAAGCAGAAAATTGCTATATTTACTCCTCAATGTAATATAGCTTTTTTGTGTGTGTGTGTTTTCTGTCAAGCTGACTAAACTAATGGGAATAATGTGTGTCATCTCAGAAGTCATTTTTTTGCAACTTGCTATTTTTTACACTCTTCTGTTGATTAGATTGCCCGTAAGGCTGCTTCAGTAGTACCAGCCCTCTGAAATCTCAATGAAGCCTCTTTTGCATCTAAATTTAGCATATCTCTGCAGGGTCCCTTGTTATATAAAGAGTAGCAGGAAATTCTGATGAAAATCTTCCTTGCTGAGAACAAAAGTTCATGATCGGTAAGGTAACTGGATGTCAATACTGGAGACATGTTCTTCTGGAAGAGCCCAATGAGTGTCACTGGAGTATCATGTCAGTAAATCCTCCTTTCTTCTTTAAAGCCACTCTGAAATTTTGGAAAAGTTTTGATATCCAGACTTTGCTATTGCAACAGCTTGGTGTTTTACATCGATACATGTAATTAAAGATATGTATGAATCACGTTTCCTGTTATGAAAAAATGTGGAAACTAGATGAAGTGTGAGCTGAAATTTAAGGCATGACAGTAGTATTACACAAGACTATCAATAGAGAGTGAAATACATGCGATGTAGTCAGAACTGCAGAGAGGACAGGGCCAAGTGTGGCTACGGGAGTGGATGGCGCATTGGGGAACTACACACAGTGGATCCTGTGTACTCGAATGCCTGAGATATGCAACTCAGTTAGCTCAGATAATTCAGAGTCCCTTGGTGCCTTGTCATCACTCAAATCAAGGCAGGTTCCTTGAATATTCCATCTCTTACTTTGAAGAGTGAGTTAGTGAATTTATGTGAGATCATCAACTATTTTATGAAGCTAAGCTTGAGGCTAATCCAAGAGGCAAGAATTTCTGTTAGTACAATCTGCCCTATTTGTGGTTCATCTTTGTCTTTGCAGTCCCACTCTCCCAATGCCAAGTAGCCAATTATTTAACCCAGGTACTACTTGACTGGGAGCTGCTCCCTTTCTTCTCACAAAAAGTATGGTGAGATCTCTCATGATTTCCCAGAGAGAGGGGCTGAGCTTTAGGTCTCATCCAGAATGCTGTACCTCTGGTGGCATGCTCTTTCAAGCCTGACACTCTGCAGGAACCCTCACCTATATGGTGGCCCAGCAGAAACCTGGCAAAGGTTGTTGTGCTTCATAAATTGTTTTTGTTATTGCTAAACTCATTCTTTTGATTTTCAAATCATTCCTGTAACATCAATTTAAGTTACCTACATGACTTGTATTATGTCTGAGACCTACTTATGCTAACATAATATGTCTTTTAAGTGTGTTTTAAAAGTGGGGTTAAGTGTAATGTCAGCAATTAATTTCAAACAGTCAATGTCTCTTACCAAAAAAAAAAGGAAGAAGTCAGGTTCAGGGGATTTTTTTTTTATTTTATTCATTCTGTAACCCATGTCTAGCTACTTTTACCAGAGAAAAAACGTGGTGTGTGATCCTTTTTCCCTTTCATTCTCCTGCTCAGAAATATATCCCAATTTAAACATTAGCAAAATCAAACATTAACATGGGAGTTAATGTTTTAAAATAATGACCTCCTGCCGGAAGCCTGTTGGTCCTGACATGCTGCCAACTACAAAATCTAAATGAAGTTAGAAACCAGAAGAAAATAAACTTATTCTATTTTCATTCTCCACTAACATCTTTTGCACTATCTGAAAACTTGATCACTGTATTTTATGGTACTGAGTTCGTCTTTCAGTAATGGATCGCAGGTGCCACATTTCTGCTAAACAATATTTAGGCTGCTTAGTTTTATTGTTTGGTTTAATTTCTTGAGTGAGTGATTTCACCAGGTCATCAAAGTTTCTAATTCCTGTTCTTGCAAATAACAGTGAAGGGAATTGAGACCACTCAGTATGAACCTTGGAGAGATGGTAGGTTTTACAAATCCATGTAAAAGAGAAGTTAGTACCAAACCATTTAAAATATTTTCATGCATCTATGAAGACACTGTCCAGAAATGCACAACAAGTAATTGCAGTGATAACTTCCTGGGAATTGAAGAGTCACTCTTTATTTTCATAACAGCATTGTAGATTGAAGTTCCTGTCGTCATCGTATAGAATATAGTATATAAAAGTGAATTAGAGGGCTTGTGATAAAACAAGCTTGGGAATTAGCAGCAGATAATTCCAAGCTACTCAGTATCCAAGAGTCTGACCACCCCATAGACATAAATGATGACCCTGAGCACAATTTTTAAAAAAGAGCAGATGATATTTGGCCTTTGGAGCAGAACTTGGACAGCCTATAGTAAGTACATCAGTGGTACACATAGCACAGCAGTGGGTTGTTTTATTCCAGAGAACACTTTATAATGATGTAAGAGGTAATAAGCAGGATTATGAATGCAACTGGGAGACATTACTCTGAATTTTAATTTTGGGTTTACTTGGCCTTTGGCACATGATTTCATTTCCCATAGACAATCTAAACTCACCATAAAGACTGTCATGGGACCTGGATGCATTCACTAATGTAGGGTGTGGCAATTTCCTGTCTGTCTGATTTGAAATTACAATTAGTATCTTGTTCTTCTATGGAGATTGCTTCACTGGTCATTCTTTTTAAAAGAAAATTGTTAAGAAGACCTGATACAGTATGTATTTAGTAAAATTGGCACCAAAACATTTGAAGTATATCCATAGGTCCGTAAAGACAGTGTCCCAAAATGTCACAAGTAACTGCATAAGAAGCACAATATTACGATCTACAACAGTCTTTCTCTCTGTTCTCCCAGGACTAATTCACAAGGAAAAGAGTTTGCTTTTTGTAGTTTGAATAGCTAGTTATCAGACTTGATACAAATGTGAGATTTTTTACATTGGAGATGGATAATATAAAATAGAGGTAAAAGCATTTTGTATCATATTTATGGGTGATGTTGTAGGCTTTAAATACCTAATGCATACAGAGCATGTAAAAATACAAAATAGTATTTCATATTAAGATGGTAATCGGAATAGGCTCTCAGGTTTTCATTCAGTGCTTCCTGTTTCAAAGCACTATACTTCACAGGCCTCAGTTCAGGAAAGAACTTCAGTCTGGATGTAAATCTTAATAAAATCAACAGATTTAAACCCCTCCAAGCAACAAGCATGTACTTAAGTCTTTTGCTTAATTGTGGTGGAGTAAGATATGTTGAAAAATAAGCACATGCACAGCTACTTTGATGAGCTGGAGATTTATCTTGGAGCATCAAACCTACTATGGAAAATTCATAAAGCGAGGATTGCCTCCTAATTATTATGCTCATTTCAGCAAGTGCTGTAATCATAAGAACAAATTTACATAGTATTTACCAAGAGGCAAGAACATCTGTATACTTTTACTGGCATGGAGTTGTAAACTGAATGCACACAGACAACATCTGAAGAAAAATACTTCTGATCCTAGTTGTGAAATTGTTATGTAGGGATGATGGCATAATGATTTTCATAGGACCAATATAACTTACTGCTCCAAACAGCTATAAATGCTTTATGTTCACAGTGTTGATGTATGGTATTATATAGTGTCTAATTGTAAAAAAAAATTCAAAGGGATTTTGGTAGATACCACAAACTGATATAAAACAAAAGATCTACCAGCTGTATGTTGCCATGAGGACTGGACATAATATCAGATGTTTCTTTGTGTCTAACCGCCTGCTCAATAGCCCACGGGAATCTGGGCGGATTAGCAAGTGTTTGTGCTGCGCTGCATCCTTCCTCTTCCTCAGTGGCATTCCCAGATCAGAACGATGACTGAAGACATGTTTAGAAAGGGCTATGTTGGGATTGCACCAGGAAAGAAGGGGTCCATTTAGAGACTTGCAGATACGGACATTTTTTACTTCAATTAAGAGATGAAATGCCTTAGCACACATACAAAGAATTTATGTTCCAGTTCAGTAGCTATGCCTGCTGGTGAGATCAGGGCTGATCCAAGGCAAGTGCCTTGATGACAGCTTATTTGGGACTTTGGCAGATATTTATTCTCTCCTCGTGGTTGAAGAATGTTGTAGGCTCCTGTTGTCCAGCAGAGTAGTCATGGTCAGAGCCACAAGTGCAAGCTGTAGGACTGTCTTGTCACTGAGGGCTTTCTGTTCATCTGGGGTGAGGTGGGGATGGGGTACAAGGGAAATAGGCTCTCTGAACCCATTTTGTTGGAGAGTGCTAGGAAAGGAAAAATAGTTTGAACCGTCTACATTGTATTGCTTACCTGTTCCCATGTCCTTGATCAAACTAACTTCTATGTGTCAGCGTACTTAGAAAAACACTGAACTGGGTGCCCCCTTCATGTTGTATTTGGGGCTACACCGTTGATGTCCAGTTCTGCCTTGAATTAGGATGAGCAAAGGGATGCTGTCAGCAGACAGCAGACCTGGGCATGAACTGCAGTGCTAAACCAGCAGCATGTTTCCCAGTTTAACCCTTGCTCCTGGCAGGAAGCAATTTGCTGTTGTTGTGGCCCTCCGGCCTAGCTGCCAGACCATTCTCTTTGGGACACCAGAACAGCTTTATCCAGCTGACTGGAAGGGCCAAAGGGTTTCCTTGCCAGCATCCCCTGCACTGGCCTTGGTAGGATGGGAGCAGCTGTCGGGAAACTCTCACAAAGCCTCAAACTGCTGCTCAGGTAGATTGAGCAAACCTCTGCCTGTCTCTTTGTAATAATTATGTGTTAGTTGTTACACAGGCCAACAGCGTTTAAAATGAAACAAATTAAAAATACAGACTATGTTCATATGTAATAAATTTCTCACTAAAGCTGGCAAGTCCAAACTTCACTTTTTTTGAAGACAAGCAAGCCATTTGCTCTATAACACATGGTTGGGTCTCTGGTATCTAATGAGCTGCAAACCCCACGTGAGGTTTCCCGTGAGCTATGAGCGTTTGTAATATTCCATGCATTTGGAGCACTGTTCCTGGGTTCATCCTCTGGTACCTGGTGAACCTTCAGGCTTGGCCTTTCCCTCAGTGGTCTGATCTCTGCCCGTGACACCTCCTACAACTACCCGAAAGGAGGTTGTGTGGAGCTGGGGGTTGGCCTCTTCTTGCAGAAAACTAGTGAGAGGACAACAGGGAATGGGCTCAAGTTGTGCCAGGGGAGGTTCAGGTTGGAAATTAGGAGACATTTCTTCTCAGAGAGAGCAGTCAGGCTTTGGAACGGGTTGCTCAGGGAAGTGGTGAAGTCACCGTCCCTGGGGGTGTTCAAGGAAAGGTTGGACATGGTGCTTAGGGACGTGGTTTAGTGGATGACATCGGTGATTGGGGAACTGTTGGTCCAAATCAGCTCAGGGTCTTTTCCAACTTTAATGTTTCTGTGATTCTATTTCAACAAGACTTGTAGTCGTTTCATATTTTTGCTGTTGTGTTTCTCTCAAGTTTTGATTGAAATGGGCCAGTATGTAAGCAGGAGTAATTGTACACACAAACATGTGCAGGTAAAGTGCGTAAGCTTTGTTCCAGAAGTAAACATGACTGAAAGTCTAGTGAGATGTGTCTATTTTACACCTAATATGTAAAAGGAGAGGAAAAGTTTTCTGTTGCAGACTTGGTTGACTGAACAGTAGAGGTGACTCAGGGAAGTTCATGGTTTGAAGTTATTTATCCTCTTGTTTTCAAAATTGTCGTGCTCAAATGGCATGGAAAGTGTTAAATCTGACCTGGATAATAAACCAATAGATTACTTTTACCTTACAGAATGAGTTTTTGATTACAACATACAGTCTTAAGTGTGACTTGTGAGCTGGTTTATTTCTAGCAGCTACTATTTTGATTTCCACATTAGCGCTATTGGGATGTCCCTAAACAGGACAGATTAACCTTTGTAAATTTACTGATTAACAACAGGAGTTTTCCATAATACATTTTCAGTTGTTGAGCTCTATGTTTTCCGTATATATCATTTAACAAGATTACTATAAAATTCTTGAGTCGTACAATTGTTAAACACAGGCTTCCTTTTGAAGATGTACAATGCATGCCTGTAATGTAGGGCTACATGATTATTATTATTGCTATTATTACTACTACCCCTACTAATACTAAGAATTTTCCATTTAGTCCATATTTTAATTTACTGAATAAGTTGTTCGTTCTGTGTTTTTTATCAAGACTTTTACACAGTTAGGGTGTCTGTATTTCTTTGTCACTGATGCAGACAATGGACTTGACTCTGCTTTCTGTTACAGTAGTGCAAATCTTAAGTAATTGAATTGCCAATGTAACAGTGCCAATGAAAGAGCAAATTTAGGTCTGATGCATGGTTGCCAATGACCTTAAGAATTAGCTTACTCGCTTCTAAGTGATTCCATTCATAAATGATGTGTCATTTTAGCGACCGTAATTGCGTTCTGAAACAATGTTTTCTGTTGTTTTTCTAGGGATTTCCCAAAGTTGGGAGGAGTGTTTTGTTTTTGTTTAAGAAAATGAAGCACAGTTTTAAAGCTGGGTCAGATGCCAGAAAACGTTCTCCTGTTCTCCTCCCCCTCCCTCTTCTTTTGCCTTTTGCTTTGAGCCCCATATCAGCTCTCTTATTTAGCTGCAGAGCCTGAACTTCCTCATTAAGGGTCTGATTTTGCAGAAGCTCCTGGCCTTGCCTCTGGCCAGAGCACTTCAGTTCACCAGTAATCCCATTTGGTATACACCCTGTGTTTCAAAGTATTTGCAAACCCAAGGCCTGTGCTTGACTCTACTAGACGTTTTGGATGGGGTTAAAAAAAAAAAAAAAAAAAAGAGGCAGAAGAACAGGCACTCTTAGTGCTGAGTTACACATGCAAGTTATTGTGGCTTAGCAAACTGCCATGTGCAGATGAGCCAGAATAACTGATTCTCTGTGTGCTCTTAACCCATCACAAGTACAAGATAAAATGCTTTCACTACAGCTCTCCAACAGGGTTTTTACATGATACTTTTTACACTGACTTTACAATAGACAAACCAAAAAAACCTAACTGACCTGCTGTCATGATTCGGTGCCATGTGGTGTCTCCGTGTGGTGTTGGTAAAACAAGCACATCTATTTCACCCACATATATCTGCATGAGACCCCTAAATTTAAATGTGTGTGTAATCCATTCAGGATCAGGTTGTCAGCTGTGTTCTCATGTCCCTGATGTTCTCACATCTTTAATCTTAAAAAATAAAAATTCCTCTCGGATGTCTGGTTAGTTTGCTTCCTATTCTTTTAATGACTTTTTTTCTCCAAAGTAGAGGGAATAAGCTTTTGCTGAACTCCATTCTGATAATTGGTTAGAAGAGTTTCAGAGCTACCTTTAGAACTAGTACTAGGAAAGTCAGCATTTTCCTTCTGTGTGATATTTTTCTCTATGCATGAGATATAGGTTTGTTCCACATCTGCCAAGTTTAATTTTTTTAGAAGGTTAAATATTTTTTATAAGTTTAAATTCAAAGAGCAAGAATGTTAATATGCCAAAAAACAAAGTGTTTCATAAGGTTGAAGCAATACATAAATCATATCTTAAACAGAGTTATATCTTACTTGCTCAATACAGCAATTATGTTGTTTTGATTTTGTGTGGACAACTGGAAACTTTAACTTGGCAACTTTTCTATCCATTCTAATAACAAGCTGACTCCTGAGGTTTCTGAAAGTCGACTCTTCCTCCTCGATTTGTATGGTTTGGGGGTAGAGGGTGTAAAAAGAGAGAGACAGAGAGAGAGAGAACTGGCTTAAGGGCTTCTTCCAGCGGTAGGTACTACAGTCCATAAGCAATTCTTCTGCTGAGCTGGCAGCTGCTTCCATAAGTTCAGAGAGGTCACCATGCTTTCTTTCCTGTTGCTCCTCCAGGCATTGAATTGCTGGGGGAGCTGGAAAAAAGGCATCTTCCTTTCTTGTCCTGCAACAAAATCCTTTCTCACTATGTGGGTTTGTTCTGGTAAGGCATATAAAAGCTTGGGTATTGTGAAAACAATTCAAGTTTATGTTGTACCTTTACCCAGAAATATCTGAAAGCTTATTAAGGACTAATTGACATATCTGGATATGTAATGACATATGAGGATGGATACATAGTGTCATATGTGTCCTTTCATGCTGTATTTGAAAATTCAAGGAATTTCTTCACCACTGACTTTCTGCTTTCTCAGGAGACAAAACAGATCATTTGGTAAATACTTCAAAATACCGTTGTTCATCATTTAGGATGATAAAGATTATTGTATCCAGTTAAGATTCAGGGAGGAGAAGCTAGTTTTTTCATGAAGCAGAAAAAAAGGTGAACTTCCCTTAGAATAAAACAAAAGAAAGAAAATTCAGTGCTGATTGTAATACCTGACTGTTATTCACCATGGGCGTTGTATTGTTTTTCACATCAGCCTACTACACTGTGTCTGTCCATGGGTCCAGGAAAATCAGCCTGAACTAAA
The DNA here is from genome assembly GCF_965140915.1 of Aythya marila. Lineage (NCBI taxonomy): Eukaryota > Metazoa > Chordata > Aves > Anseriformes > Anatidae > Aythya > Aythya marila. The sequence goes on from NC_139043.1 coordinate 80,997,439, forward strand.
TTGTAATCAGTTCAGTTACATTAAACATGAATGCAGGCTTGTATTCAAGACTGAAGTGTACTGAATTTAGGTAGGTAAAAGGTAGGACTCTTATTCTGACAAAGGATGCGTGAGTTTAATGCAGTTACAAGTAGAGTTGTTGAGATCACACCTTTAGTTTATTTGAATTAATTTTCCTATTTGCACCTTTCCAGGAAGCCCTGCAATAAAGACGAGTCTTTATCTGAAAATGTAGGTCTTCCTCCTTGTGGTTCTCATTCAAATATTTGAAGTTAGCTTGATTATTTTTTGGACACAAATATGAATTATTGTCTCTTGTTTTGGCATTAAAGAGAGGCAAGAATCTTATTTAGCCATGTTCGTCTGCCAGCTTATCATATAGTTCACATGCATGTTTTTTCCTAATTATTCACTTACCAGACTATAGCAGCTCTGAACTGTTTATATATAAAGTCTGGTGTTTGAAAGAAAGTAACTTATATTTAAAATTTCCTTCTCTTTTTTTTTTTTTTAAGTACATAAACTTTTTAAAGTACATAAACTCACATGCAGTGCCAAATGTGCCCTTCCAGTATATAATAATAGGGATCTAATTGCACTAGTTTCCCGAGGGGCATAAAAGTAGAAAAGCAGAGCCTGTATGGAAAACACCCTTTTTTCCCCTTTGGCCGTGACAGGCTCCTGCACTAGGAATGAAATTCCATCCTCACAGAAGTCTATGGCAAAGATTTGAGTGACTCCAGGGAGCTAGGATTTGGGCCCACATGCCTGATTTCAGGGTATGATTTCAGTGACAAAATAGGCTTTAGGGAGGGGTAAGGAGTATTCACTGAGGAAGGAAGAGCTGATTTTCATGCATTTTCTCCAGTCTTGGTCCCATGCAGAAATAACTCCCTCCTTTGGTCTACCTAATCTTCTTTCTGAGGAAGACTAGAAAAAGTACCTACTGCACAGATACCCAGCTCTTCTGGAAAAGCTCAGTGCAGAAGATTGTGTTGATTTTTTGACTGTGCATGTACAAACTCTCCTCCACAAAGCAGCAGAGGTTCTTTGAAAGGAGACAATTATGACAAGAGTAAGAAATCTAGGAGAGCCTGTTGGTGCCCCAAGATCTGTTGACTTGAAATCATGTTTCCCAACAGACTGTTGCCCTCAGAGTGTAGCTAAGAGGCCATGCTAATATTTCCTTCCTGAAGGGAGAGCACATTGGGTTGTCCTTAACATGAACTGCATGAACTTTTGTGCCTTTTCTTCTTGCCTTCTCAGAGGCAGAAGTATTTGTCCCAAAATATCCAAAACATGCTGTTATGCTGTATTGACTTATAAACAGCATTTAATAAAGTACAATTTCACTTTTTAAGTTCAGGTTTATATGAATAATATGGTTTTCATTAATATTGCACTGTTAGGTGGTCTCAGTTTATGACTACTAATACATTTAATAATACTTTGAAGTGTGAATTTCTGAGTCTCACCAACCCAGCTTTTCCAAAAGATCTGGCTCAGGCAACAAGTTTTCTCTGTGCATTTTTATTTCATCTTCTGTTTCCCCAGAGTCAGCTGTTATAACCTCAGCCTGAACAAAAAGGTTCTCATTCACTCCACATCCTGTTTGTATACAAAGCACCAAACCCTTGTTTCAGAGGTATTTGCTGTGGTATTTGCTACAAGTCTATCACTGGTGGAAGATGAGGTGGGATATTGCTGGCTGTTGAGCTACCTTTGTGTCCTACCCTGCCCTTGGGTTGCCTTGGAAACATGCTATGGCAAAAGGGTATGCAGACGTCAGTGCTCACTCTCACTCTAAATCTTCTTTTTCTTTCTATGTCCTGAGGTAGCTTTTTTCCTTCCTCCTCTGAGGGAACCTAAACAAAACTTTGTGTACAGAAGTCTGAAAAAATGCAAGTCTGGAACTGGGTAGTGTTTGCTTTGCTAATAAGTACTAAACCTATATGCGTATATGTATGAATTATAATTCTGTTGCATGCTAGAGTTCATTTTTCCTGATTAAAAAAACGCGCATACAGACTGAAGTACATCAGTGTTTATCTTTTACCATTTACTTAGTGCCCTACGTAGTAACACATCAACAGGCAAAACAGCTACTAATCAAACCTTTTAGAGCCGCCAAACCCACTTTTTGTCTTTAGTATGAAACTAAGATTTGGTCAACTGAGGTCAAGTTGTGCACTTAACACAGCTTCCATTATAGTCGGTGAACTCTGTAACAGAGAGTAAAGTCAAAATATAAACAGAGAGCATTTCTGCAGCAGCTCTGGGCTGGGATTAACTTGGATCACCTAGTCTTCTGCTTTTAATGAAATTCTCTCCCTTGTATTTTCTTGTTTGGAAGAGAGTCCAAAGTTATCTCATGCTAATTTAGTTAGGCAGTGCCCTCCAGGGATGTCACAGGCCTCTGTGACCTCTCCAGAGAGACTCAGTAAAGGGATGAGGAGAATTAAACATTCCTGAGAAATTGCAAAGCAGCAGCCCCCAGAGATTTCGCATAGAAACGAGCTCCAGACTAGCTGCCAGAGACCCAAGTCACCTTTTCAGCACTTCCTTGACATGTCTCCGCCAGTCCCATCTGGCTTGATTCAGGGGGTCAGCGTGGGGACTGAGGAGAGGTGGCAGCTCCAAAGAGCAGGGTTTGAGGGAGGTCCAACTGCGGCGGTCCTGGGCTTTAGATGTGCCCATGGGATGTGCAGCTAGATGGTTTTATTTCCTTCTCTCCCCGTCTCTTCAAGTTCTTCTGTCTTTTTCTTTGTGCTGGAAAGGGGAGGAATGCTAAGTGACGAGGTTTAATAAGAAGTTTAGTAATTGCTTCACCATTTGATGCAACGGTTCATTTCGTGCCTGGGTTTACAGCCACCACTTGGGCCTGGTCCTGAAAGTACTGTGATGTCAGAGAGCTCCTTACGTTGCTATGTACTGTGGGCCCCATTTTTTCCTCTTCTGCATCTACAGTCAGGCTGTAGAAATCCATGAAATGATTCTCATGTGAAGTCAGAAACGGACACGGTTGGCAGGACGAAGCTCATTTCTATGGGAAAAGATTCAAAGAGTTTATTTTCAGGATTCCATCAATTATTGGGCAAAAGGGAAAAAAATGTTAAATTTGCTGAAGGTTAGGCAAGAGAGAAAAAGACAATAAACCACTGTAACTTGCTTATTAGTATCTTGATCTCCTGAGTAGTTATCTCACTTATCTCTTGCATCACAATGGAAATGTGCAGTATCTCAAGAAATGGCTATTTCATTGAGTTTTGGAATGTGTAATCTAATAATCATTTCCATGCTTTCTCATCCTTAGGTTTCCTTGCTCCTTTTTTTCAGTTTCTTATTAGTCCAGAGCTAGCCAGTATTATGAAAGGATGTTTGGATTCCAACCTTTAGAAGGAAAAAATAAAAGTTGTTGTTGTTTTGTTTTGTTTATTATGAACTGTGGATATAGGCATCTAATTCTATAACAAATAATGCAGTTCTTTGTAAAATTCCTGTGCTACCTTCAACTGACTTACAGCACTCTGGTCACAGAAATATCATCACACTAACCTCACAGGCAGCAAAATTTAGGAGGTGAGATTAAATACTTTAGTCGGAGCCATAAGAACTAATCATTGTCACTGCTGAGGTTAGGTTGTCACTAGAGATGGTGTCTTGCTCATCATTTGCTTTGACCAAACTTGAACTAACAGGCTGGACCCATACACTTAGAATATAGCTTGTGGTGCAGCTATTAAATACGTATATATATTCGGAGTAGAAAATAGTGTTCATTTTCTGCTCCAGCCTGAAATATGTTTCAACAGTTATGTTATAAATCTCTGAGAAGAGAGAAAAAAAAAAAAAAAAAGAAAAAAAAAAAGCAAAGGGAGACTTGCCCATGGAAACAGGCACATAACGGATGATAATGTCGTTGTGGTGATAAATCTGTTGCGTTCTGTAATGATTCATGCATGTGCCACTGTTATTTGCCCAAGAACAGACTTCTGGCCCTTGCCAAGTAATGCTTGTGGGAATGTTGTTTCTGGTGTCTGGCCTGCGGAGGTTATTCCAGCCTTAACGGCAGCATACCTAGCGAGGAGTCTCCTTCACATCCATTGAGGAGGGAGGGCCCTTACTCTGTCTGGATGCGATATGAGTGATGACTTCTGACGTGCCTCTAGCACAGATTTATTGCAAGCAAAAGCTGAAGTGGGATAATGCTACTGGGGTATTCTGTAATAATATGGTAAAACACTTGTCAGCACTTCATCTCAGGCAGTGAAAGTCAATTGTATATGCTACACAGAGACAGATAAAAAACATAAGTATACTTAAAACTTCATATGGTTTGCATTTTTAGTAACAGCTCTCCTGACTCTCATATAAGACAGGTTTTAATTTTGTTTTGGGTAAGTGGATGTGCTTACAGTCTCACACCCACAATTCCATGGCTTTAAATAGAATCGCTCCCAGGGTGCATGAAAGAACACATGCTGTTATGTGGAGGATTTATCCAGGATGCCAGGACTGTATTTATTGCTGGGAACAAACTGAATAAAATTTTCTATTCCATTTTGACACTGGCCCGCGGAGAGCAGCCATATCTCCAGTTTTAACACAGACCCTTTCCGCTGCCTGACTTAGGATTCGGTGTGATTAACAGCCGCTGCAGAAGCAGCAATTACTGCTAATGGTGGAATTAGAATGACCAGAATAAGCCAAGGGAAGGTCAATGCGAAGTGCCCTGCGAATGTATTTTGAGCATGCTCGAATAAAAACTTCCTGTTGTCTTTCCACATCTGCGCTGCACAGCCAGACTTCTAAAATACATTCCTTGGTTTCTAGGATCATTTTACCATTGACTTTTTCTAGCTGAAATTCCCATGCCCCAGTTGAGATGGCACCGACCATGTGCCAGTATTCAAGCCCTTGCAGTGAGAAATTTGGTCCTCGTGAGAGCAGCGGTAACAGTACCACCATGGCCACAAATCTGCAAAGCGCCTTTCTCTGTCCTAGGGGTTGGGTTAAAACCACCAGACTTTTTGTATAAGCTGCTGAATCACATGGTGGCGAGCTTGGGTACTGTTGGCCTAAAACTGAACTTGTGACATGAGGTAAAAATAAAAAGAAAGAAAAGAAGTCTCTCTGTATTGCATTACCATATCCCTGAGGCATCAAGGTTGTGCTCTTGACTCTGTATTCAACCAGGAGAATTTAGCATCAAATTCCATAATGTTGTCACCTGAAATGTTCTGTTAAAGAAAAACTCCACGAAATCGGGAGTGAGATTACTTTAGCATCTTGACACTTTTTGAGGTTTATTTAGTGCTTTTCATAGTTAATAAAACACTGTTGCATGTATATTTTTACCACTGCCTCATGTTTAATGATGACTTAAATATGAAAAATTTCTACTTCCAACTCTGGTGGACTGAAAACTGGAGTAAAATCAGAAGGTAGAAAATTTCAGTGATGTGTTAAAGGCAGCACCCTCTTTATTTACATGGATTATTCAGACAATGACAACTCATTTTATAAGAACCCACTGAATAGCAAGCTTTTTCCTCAGCATGAGTAAATTAGCATTTCAAGTTAACCATTGTAGAGTGTTATTCAGGAGTGTAACATCATTAGGATACTGGGTCTGAGGAGAAAACGCCTTACTGTTCAAAAGCATTAAATGAGAGTTCTGGAAATTGGGAGGAAATGTAAGTTATAAAATAGAAACCAGGTTAGTAATTTCTGTTATTAACTCTTTCACTCTATCTCCCTTTCTTTTTTTTTTTTTTTTTTTCCTTTTTTTAAATCTCACTAGTTTTGCTTTGTTACTTATGCTGCCATAAAGACTTGTTCTCCTTCCCTCCCAATTATACCCTCAAATATGTGTAAACATTGTGAAGTACCAATTTATTACCTCTAAACCTATCTGGCCATGCTCTGGCAGTTCCCTGCGGCTCTAAGCACTTCTCCACCGTAATTCAAGTGGTTTCACCCACGCCAGGGCCCTGCTCTGATAGACACCATGCAGATCCCTGCAGGCCTCCAAGCCTCAAGGAGAGAGGCCAGCGAGGGAGGGAAGGAAATGGAGGTTGGGAGAGAGAAAGTCATTGCCCGAATTGTGCTACAGATCAACAGCATTTTCAGGTGTGTTGAGATCAGTAGCACTCAGATCCACAGATGGTGCTGCTCCTCTGGCCTCCACCAAAGGAAGCACATCAGCTTATGCCTGAAGGTGTCTGAGCAATCCAAAAAAGCAACAGGGGACAAACAGGTGTCACAAGCATGGGCTGGGGGTCTTTTCATAGTCCAGTGTTGCCCTGTAAGCATTCTGTGATCGATATCTACACGGTGATCATTATTTTGGGGCTGATCATTTGGCTACAGTAAACATGCTGGTGCTTGACTTGAAAGCCTCGTCTGTTTTCTTGTGGTTGGATCGTGGCCCCAACCAGTCCTCCTTGGCACAGATCCCTAAGACTTCTCTACCCTCACCGCAACCTGGGTACAACCCTTTACTTTAGTGGTGAGTAATCCTGTCAAATGGGAGTCTGCTCCTTTGTGAAGAGGTATTTTGTCTTTCATTCAGATAAAAATAGCAGGGAAAATTAATTCTGGAAGGAAAAAAGGGAAGGGGAACTGGGTCAAATATCTTTGAGAATTGTCTGCTAGGTGGAGCCTGGGAAATGTGTACTTGTTCTATAGTTTTGTCTAGGTAATGCAAACTTGAGTACTTAAAACTCACATGTACTTTCTGTAATTTAAATTTATCTAATTTTTCTCTCTTCAATTTTGAATTTCTTTCTTTTTTAATTAGATAGAAATTAAAGCACCCATTTTCTAGCAATTGTGACAATATCCTCCCAAAGTAAAACGAAAGAAACCGAGCATATATGCATCCTTTCTGTATCTTTTCATTTAAATTACTTTGTGTCATGCATGTCACTTTCAATTTAACCATTTGAAGAATAAACAAACCATTGTGGACCTAAAAAATCTGTTCAAAATTTTTTGGCAGGAAAAGAAGACTATATTAATTTTCATTGTTGGTGAGGTTTCCCAACGCGCAGCTTTACTGTTTCTTTTTGCCTCCAGCTAACAACTAAAGATCGGCTATAAAACTGTATACAAATGCTTCCATGTATTGAAAGAACAATATTTTGACACTGAGTGACACAAGAAAAAAAAATAGCAGTAATTTAGTTTTTGATAACACAGTAAGAACTTTTGTTCAACTGCTCACCTGAGGTACCTATGAGAAACATTGTGTTGTGCTAACAGGGAAGGGCGACCTTTAAAGTTTATCTGGATTATAATTCTTCTGGTCTTTATTAATAAAACTGCCTACTAAAGTTTCATGAGTCCTCACTGGGATCTGTAAAACAATTGAGCTATCTGCTTACAAGAGAAAAGTTAGACAGTATTTCCTAGTATTTCCTACAGATGTGAGGGCTTTTGTTTCAGAAGACATTGATATTGTTTTCATTCAAGATGCTCCACAAAGATTATCAGGTGTTTTATTATTTTAGTAACTTTATAATTGTTGGATTATTATCTTTAAATATATCAACCATACCCTTTTAACTTGAAAGAAAAAAAGTCAAGGAATGGCGCACAGTTCAGCTCCGAACAAGTTCATAAAGCCAAACCATATAATTTGACTATATCAGCAAGTGTGCTTCAGATGGCTTCTGGGGCAATTTATCAATTGCGACTTCAAAAGTCTGTGAGAAAGTTTATAAAACGAGTTGCAATGTATTATCTCTGTGACTATAGCCTAGGAGACTTCTAACGTATATATCAGTAAAAGAGACTTCTGTTGTTTGTTTACTGTCTTGGGATTCTTAAAGTAAATTTCTCATTGTTTTTGATCAGCTGAGGTGTTTTTACTCTTATAGGAAAATGAGTTCATCTTGAGTCCGTTCTCATTTTATACCTTTTAGTCAGTGATGTAACTGTCTATGGTTTCCAAACATCTCTTTTCTGAATGGAAGCAGCTGCCATGTCATAAGCACTCAATGTCTCCTCTTCATGAGTAAAAAGGACAACACTAAAGGAAAGCTTTGTACACAAACATTGGAGTCCTTATGTTCAGCATTACACTGTTAAGGAAGAAGCATATCAAAATGTATTTATCCTGATGTGATCTGATAGATACTTAAATGGTGTTCAGAGGGGCTTTTTCATGAATGGAGGTTCCCTGAGCAGCAGATCTTGCATTGATGCTGTGATTATTGACAATCTGAGCAGAATGATTACTCTTCAGGAAAAGGAAGAGGCATGTATCCCACACCTCTTGGTCAGTATTTCTCTTGCTGTGGGTTTTTGGAGAGGGCTGAGGTTATGAAAAGCATCACCCTTGTTGCAATGATGGGCATTGACCTTTCTTCTTTCAAATGCAAACTGTTAACAGTGTAGTAAGGTTCTTATTGGGTGTGCACCTTTATTTTGTGATTAACTGAACGAAAAGGGTTGTATTTCAGGAAAAGGAGCATAGGAATACATTGATTATGCATGCTCCCATATTCCTGCTGTCACTGGCTTCTTGAGACTATCAGCATGCCTGGCAGCACATCCCTGTGGTTTTCTTTGGCAGGAGTCTCCCTGCCGTGCTTGCCTTATAACATTGTCAGAAACAAGTACTAAAGCAATAGTCATTACTTAGACTGAACTCCCATTGCGGTAGGGAGCATGGGATCATGCCCAATGGTTTTGGGCTGGCTTTCAGGCAGAAGCTTTTTCCTTTACTCTGATCAGAACACTTTTTTTTTTTTTTTTTGCTGCTGCACTTGAGCTTCGTTAGTGTTTTTCAGCCATGCATGCCATTCCCCTATTGTGTAGCAAATATGTGTAAGGATATTCTTTGCAGTCTGTTGTGTACTATGTGTACGTATCACCGTCTCTTTATATAATCTCCTTATATAACACGCTCTCATGCCTACTGGGTACACCCAGTACACACCTACGCTTTTAACAGTTGCAGAAGTCAATCAGATACGGGTGACTCAGCCAGTGTAGCACCACTTCTTCCTTCCCTGCCCCTCCAAAAGTAAATAAATAGATAAACCTGAAGTCAGCTAGGGTTCAGAGACCTGAGTCGCTGTCCCCAGTCTCACTTCTCTAAGGCGCAGTCCTCAATAGTGGTCATTTTTGTAGCAGCGTGAGAAACCACAGCCAGTCAGCTGGGTTGTGTCAGGAGGAGCCGGGCGATGGCATCTGGAACTGCTTCTCATCCAGGCAGGCAGGAAGCATGTGGGCACGACATCTCCCCACGTCGCACAGCGCGGAAGATGCCGAGCAGCCCCGCTCCATGCCAGTGCAATTGAGCTGGGACAATGCAGCGAGGGAGGTGATAAAATAGCCTTGTCTTTTGTGGCGCAAAGGGAGTAGTCCCTCATGATGCATGCAGGAACAGCAGTCATGCCAGGCCTTTGTGCTTGCCATATGGGGAGAAGGTTCTCCTTGCTGCCACGTCCGTGTAAAGGCTCATCATGCTTTGGCCCAAACTGCTCAATTCTCCTTCTCAGTGGTGACCCCAGCAGGATAGCTAGGTTTGGGATCACTAGAGAGTACCATGTCCAACCCACTGAATTCCTCTGCCCACTTCTAGACAATAGAGTATGGAATACTGTAAAGAGAGAATTTCTATAAATGGTGATAATGTACTCTTGGGTCTCTCTGGGTGGTAATGTTTTCTGACTTAGTCAGAAATTGCTCCCTAATTGTTGACAGCCTTGAGGTAACCCATGCCCTCTGCAAGTGATAAGTAAGTAGAGCTAGACATTCACCAGTCGCTGCTCCTTTGTCTCTGCAGCACACGGACAATGCACCCTGCATCAGGCTGCGACTATCTGTTCCGTCTCCTAAAGTAAACGTTACTGATTTGGTTTAATTTTGTGTGTGTCTGTGTGTGTGTGTGTGTGTGTGAAATACACAGGAAGTCTCTCTGCATAGTACTTAGAAGTACGTATGAAATTTTTTTTTGACATTATAGGACTTGGAAAAAATGCTCAGTAGCAGTGTGAGGCAATAGTAATCGTACCAACAGGAATATTTTCCATTTATCACATTGTGAGTCTCCAAATGTGTATCACATTCAGTCATATCTGTTTTGGGTCTGGCATCAGATGAGACATAAGAAAAAGCTTTACTCATTCTCTTGAAAATTCAACTTTTATTTCTAGAGCAGAAATCATCGGTTGTGCTTTAAAACCTCAGAAAGTTGGATTCATATTTGTTTTTTCTCTTAAATACAGATATCTGATTACTGATCCCATTTTAACAATATACAGTATTAGAGTGGACAGTGAAGGAAAAGTATCAAATAGAGTTAAACATAACCTCAGCTATCGAGTCTTTGTTATCCATGGATGACAGCCCAGTTAATAAATGTTTTCTCACTGCGATGCTGGACTGGAAGTTAATGGTGAAACACAGCTTCAACATACTCCAGATGCTCAAGACAAGCAGACACATCACAACCATAATGGCAGTGGCATGCACAGAATGTATCTATAGGGGGTCTGTATTAGTCCACATTGGGTTTTCCCCTTTTCTAGCCCAGGTGCAAATGCTGTGTAAGCTAAGAAATTTGGGCAGGGAAAAGACTGGTTCGTGTTTTGGATACGTTGCTTGAAAATGGTGCTTAATGCTGGCAGGGGTTTATATACAGAAGAGGGAAAGATGAAAGAGGAAAGATTTTGGCAGAAGCTGTAGTTCAGGCATGCAGAATAGATATCCTAGTCCACATAATCATAAAAGTGTGTCCGCTTGCTAGACTTGCTACGTATCTCTCTCCAGTTGGGTTTCTGTCTTTAAATGTAAATGACATAGTATTGCCTTTAGACTTTGTGAGTCACTAGACTAGAGCCAAAAAGAGTTCAAATATGAAAAATATGTTTTGTTACATTTGCCATTAAAGGAGCAGTGTTATTTTAAGAGAGATGAAGACTGAATTGTTTCCATAGTACTTTTCTCCTCCTTTTCAGCATTTGCTCGCGTTTTGTTAACAGGATCAAGCTAAAAATTAGGGAGCGGGTGGCAGGAGTAATTTCTTGGCTTGCTGTCAGCCCATCCACAACAGCCTTTACAGAGAAGGATAGGAAAATCCATGATTCTCCATTGCACTGCAAGAATTCCTGAAATATGTACGACCTGATGACGGTTAAAAGATAGCCCAGCCGAAGCTGGGCAATGTTTTTATCCCAGTTCAGCCATGTCATGGGTCATGTGGTTCAGCATGTGAACAGGAAGGTGAGAATGGGTGAACTTTTGCCTCAGTCGTGCAGTCCATCAGAGAATAAATGGACCAAATCACTCCGCAGCTGTATCAGGAGGTGAACGGCTGAATACCTCTCACACAGAGGCCTTTGTGTTCTGGACATGATCTAGCATTATGATGGGACGCACTAGGCTGGGGCTCTGTAGCAATTACTAACCCATTATCACGCTAGAACATGAGATCATTTATCTTCTAATTCAGAGTGTCACCTGTTCTTCATTTACCAGTCAATAACCATTAATTACTTTCAGTGGAAATTTAAACAAAGCTTTTCCCCTCTGTTAAAACCAGTAAGCCATTCAGTAATGACAAATAAACCTGGAGCTGTATCTCCCCCTTTCCTCTCGTTCTCAGCCTGGAGTCTGGTACAATATGAACTCTTGGAGGAAATGCCTAGGAATTGATAGGTCAAGGGCCTTTATTAGTCTGAATGGGGGGGGAAGCACATTCCTGGCACTTACTGTAGGGAAAGCGTGTAGCTACCGCGTGCACATAGTTTTCACATTGGTTCCACAGGCTCTACCTGTGGAAATGAAGATCCGAATGTGGAGTGTGGTCAAAAATTTTCTATCCTCTGGCTTGCCTTTGCATTCTTTTACGGGCTGTTCGTGCAGACCCATTCAAAGCGAGAGCATTTGGTCACCTTTCTCAAAGCAAAACAGAACTATCGCTTACATTGTTTGTAATTTTAAGCATGTTGATTTTGTTCATACCTGATTTGATTGAGATAATTGTAAGTTCCAACAATTGTGAATGCCAGAAAAAATAAAAGAACCAGCAGCAATAGATTCTCAAGTAATCATTAATCTAAACATTCTTTCCTGGTAGGAGTTGAAGCAAAAATTGCTTTTAGCAACTGTATCTGCACTGTTTGGCTGTTGCTAAGCTGGTCCTCTAGAAATTTACTGTAGTTAAAGTTGTATTTCTAGAACAGTGATTGCTTGCTCTTTGAAATGGTAGACAGGAGTCGGTACATCCAAACATGTAAAACCTGTTGGGGCCAATTGTTAAAAGCTGTTTTCTGTTAGTATTTTGTAGCTGTCACCTTCAATGCAATACATGTTTTAAAGTAAAGAAGGATGACGTTACAACACTTTTATATTAATAGACAAAATCAGTGTAGAAATATTTGAAATAATCACTGGATTGTAGAAAGTCTCAGCATAAGAGCCTGCACTAAGATTATGTCAATGAGTCCCAATATTGAGGTGTTTAAAAGTGGAAGGATGACAAAAAATATCATAAGTCTGATCCTGATTTTACTTAGGCATATTAATACTGCTTTACAGAAGTGCATAGTGGATAGCAGATCCTTGTGCTAATATAGCATATTAGGTTAACCTACGTGGCATCTGAGGCAGGGGTATTTTTACCAATAAATGAGGTTTGGTCATTACATCTCTGCCAGCTGTGCTGCGTGCAATTCCAACAAAAACGGGGGCAGACCTCGGATTCATTAGATACAGCAAATATCCACTAAAGTCAGGAGGAGAACCACTATAATTGTTGACTGACTGACTGGTTGTCTAATCCTGGAAATCCTTTTTCACTCAAATAGTGCCTTTGCATGTGAGGAGGCTTCTTGTTTTCAGGGCTGCTTAATGTAAAATGGTCTGTGAAATAAGGGATTAGGTTAGGAGAACCAGAACTATCAATTACTTATTTAAAATTTTACCTTCCCATGAGGTTGTTACCACTGAGAATCCTGCAAGTTTGTCCAGTCATGAAGAAACAGGCTTTGGCAATTTACCGCGACCTCTCAAATCAGCAGGGAAATGCCAATGTTCCAAGAAAGCTAATACAAGAGATACGAGTTAAGACATCTCCTCCCCACAAGAGGAGTTTCATCAGCCAGTTGGATATTTCTGCGTCATTGGCTAGGATGTTCAACCCTGGAAAGGAAAAATAAAGTTGCTGCCATTGTCCTGCCCAGCAGGTCGTATCCCTAAAGCACAATTAATGTCAAGGACTTACACAGCAGTTGCCCAAAACCCAGCTTGCCATGCACGTTCAAGAAGCAAAAAGGTTCAAAAGGAACATGTTAATAAAATCTTGTCAAAACTTTGGAAGATGCATAAAATAATAACCAGGAAGAAAAATGACTTGCAAATAGAACCATTTAAGCAGAATGCATTGCCTTGCTATGCTGGACACTGATTTATTAAGAAGGGGGGTGGGGGGAACTGAGTATTTCAGGTGGTATGTACCAAGAGAAACTGAGCTGTCCCAAAGCTTTTATTAATCTGATTTGCAGAGTATCCACTACCATCAAGGGACCTACTAAAGTTGTTTTCTTTAAGGCTGATGTGAAAAGGTCAATGCAAATAGTGCTGTGGATTACACTGTGAGAAGATGACAGTCCTTTTTACCATATGGAGAGAAAGTTGAATTATTTTGTTTTCCTTTTCTGGTTATTTATTAAATGAGGATCATACTGTACAGGTATTCCCTTTTCCTTTCTAAAGGAAATTAAGTGTTTACATCATTTTGATTGATCTAAAGTAATAATTATTCTGTCCACCTATAGCTCCTAGGCAGTATTCTAGTGGCTAGAGCAGTGTCTTAGGCAGCATAAAACTGAAACGTACCTGCCGTGATACCTCAAACAAGTCACACGTGTCTTTGTGCACCTCTATTTTCATCTGCTTTCCTGCTTTCTTGTTGATTTAGCTGGTCACCTAAATAATGGTGCTCATCTGTCCCTGTGTTTGTGGGGAGGGACTCTGAAAGATACTGCTGTGGGAAGTTAGCGTGCCCCCCCGAAATGCAAAAATGTTGGTAGTCTCATCAAGTTGTGCTTCAAAACCTGTTGTGATCTTTGTCACTGCTGCCCAAATGGTTCTCTGAAAGAGAAATGTTAATGGGTGTCGCACTTTTCTACCAGTATTTTCTGTGTTCTTGTGTCAAAAGAAAAAGTTTCTGCTGCAGTGTTGTAATACGTAATATTCAGTGCATATTCAGCAGGAAAAAAAAAAAAAAAAAGATAAATTTGGTCAAATACACCATTAACTATTCTTAGTTATGTTTAAATTACGTGTTCATAATTAAAATCCCTATTTAGCCAAGACAAACATGACAGAAGAAAGAACCAAAAGGACCTATATTTTCATGATTTAGTGTTTGCCATCATTCTATGACAAACAGACAATAGTGCTCTGGATGGAAACGTTACAAAATGCTGTTTACTTTCCCGTATCTATGTCAATTCATGCAGTGTTTAAGTAAGTGAATCCATGCTTTTGAGGGCTAAACCAAGTCTCAGTGTTCAAAAGTAAACATATTGAAGTCTCCCCTGCAGAAATCCCTGCTGTGAAACAAATTGAATATCAAATACAGCATTGTTTTCCATAATAAGCAATAATTGAACTCTTGTCAAAGTTGCACTGAACTGGTTAATAGCCACCATGTTAGGAAAGTGCTAACTTCCCTAGCTAGGGGTGTGTGTGTATGTGTTATCTCCAAATCTAAAATGCAGCAATATAATATCATGTACCAGAGAGGCCACTTACATATGCACTGAATCTGACTTTGTTTGTCTTCCCGCAGGCCATGTGGCTGATGCTGCAAACGGATGAGCCAGAGGACTTTGTCATAGCCACTGGGGAGGTCCACAGCGTCCGTGAATTTGTGGAGAAGTCATTTAAGCACATTGGGAAAACCATTGTGTAAGTATGAATGTGAGACAGTAGCCACAGGTTGAACACTTCTAGCCTTTTGCATTTGCTGTGTTACAGAGCACTGTTTCTCTGTACTCCTCTTTTTTTTTTTTTCCCTCACTTTCTGTTCTGTAGCGTGAGGGTTTCAGGACATAAATGACTGCCACAGTGAATATATCCAGTACCTAAGGGAAAGTTGTAGGAGGGTACATCTTCATTTTTGATTCCAAAACTTCATTTGCTGTTCTCCCATCTTGGAGGCAGATGCCTGTTCAAAGATGTTAGTAACAGGGTGCTTTTCATTACCCTACTGCAAATGGGGTTTTCTGCCCAATTCTGCATTTTGTGCCCCCAGATCCCAGATATCCCCACAGTTCTGCTCCCATCCTCTGCGGTCTCAAGAAATGACACCTGCCAACCCTGTTCTTTCCACATGACAGCCCATCAGCCATTCCACAAGGATTATGTAGCAACTCACCCTGCGTTCCTGCTAGCTCTTCTCCTACCAAGCCATAAAAATGTTGAGCAGTGGGTGCAGAATGTTTACAATGCATATTCCACATAGTTTGATTGAAAATACAGAATTCCTTCTCAAGGCCATATAATAAAACCAGGATGGCTTGGTGAGCGCTTTCCGTAATTTATATTTTTATTGTTTATTATTTTTTCAATTTCCCTCCTTCTGTATCTTCTCTGGGCCCCATGCATCAACATACCGATCTCAGCTGGAAAAGGGAGAGGAAAGCCACAGGCTCTTCCATGACGCTAGCGCCAGGGCTGTTCCTCAGGCCATCAAAGTCACTTGTGCAGCTGGTGAACTTTTGACAGGGCCAATAAGTTTTACTTGGGAACAAAAACTTGACAAATTCAATAAATATGCAGAAGTGCACAGATATATACAATATTATTTGAACAGCCAGTGGGTGGCTGGGGAGGTAATAACATTTTCTCCTCAATGAGTTTTTAGTCTGGTTTCAATTTTTGGCATCAACTTCCAGAAAAAAAAATGATAGCGGGAAAGAGAGACTATATAAATAGAATTTCTAGCCCAAATGCTCAATTTTGGGAATAAGTTTCTCTCCATATTTTTAACATCTCTTCACTGTGAGATGTCCCTTTATGATCACTCATTCTCCCATATGCCTTAACAGTAGTGAGGTAGGACAGGGCAAAAGGGAGGGAGCAGGAGCTCTAGTATGCTTTCCCTTTCTTCTTTTTCCCCTTTTTCTATACTTTTGCTTCTCATGTTTATAATCTAATTCTTCCTAATAAGCATTGAAATTGATATGTTGCAGATTCACTTGTTCCATATAAATAAGAATTCTTGTGATATCAAGAACTTTTTTCCCTATCCAGTGTTATTTGCAAAAGGAAGAATGCATATTTGGTGGTGGTGGTTTGTGTTTTTTTTGTTGTTGTTGTTGTTGTTTGTTTTTTTGTTTGTTTGTTTGTTTGTTTTTGTTTTTGTTTTTATTACATAAAATTAGAAACCAAGATGTATCGGTCAGTGTCTAGCTGAATGCCTTTTTTTGCAGATGTTCTCATCACTGCAGTTTCTTTTGACATCAATACATTTAACTGTTAGCTCAAAATTAAGCTCCCTGCTCTGGTATTAGCCAAAGAAATCTCAGGGTGTCCCAAGGCTTACAAATCAACATGTACTTTTCAGAGAGTAAATTAAACTCTTGAGAAAAACAGAAGAAAAGAACAACAATTACCCAAATGCAAGTGAAAGTATTTATGAATAGCTTTGGTTATAGACAGGAACCTAAACGCTTATTTTAGATTTAGTTGGTCCAAATACACATTTTTTTTTGTCTCTTTTAAATTTTTTTTTACTCATATATGTTTTCATGTGGTGGACTGTGTATCATTCATGGTGGTGATTAGTGCATTCAGTGTTTGTACTGAATCAATCACTCTTAAGTTTCACTCTGGGGGAAACTTTAGAGTATTACTCCAGCTGATGAGGTAGGGCAGGTATTCTGTGTGTGCAAAGGCATATTCACATTTTTTTTAATTAAAAAAAAAAGTAATTTTCAAAAATTGTATAGGAATTTGCATGACATCTAGTGTCATGGATTTTTAGGAGCCTGAGTCTCCAAACCACTTTAGAAACAGGGCTTAGGCTGGTAATCATCATGGTTCTTTTGAAAATTTTCTTCACTGTGAATATGTTATTAACTTCTTAAGCCATTTATGGGTGTTGTGTAAATAGCTGTACATATTTGTACAGCTGAGGTGACACTTCAGGCTGTTTATTTCCCCTGCTCCTTCGATGGGAGTAGTGTCACAACTGACCTACTACCATCCTACAGCCATCGGTCATCTTTCAAGTTGTGTTAGATGTAGAGCATTTTTAAGGATTTGGAAAGTTTCGTTAAGAACCTCCATAATTTTTGTAGATGTCGGCCTGGCCCATGCTTTACACACTCCTTACCCTCACTGTCTTCTTGGCTGGGCAGCTGGTAACCTTTCACATTCCTTGAAATCCCCAAGGGCTTTCTACTCCCACCTCCTCCCATTTGGATATATCTTCTTCAGGGAGTAACCTGGCAGCAAAATCCTCCCCTTTAGTGTTGTGGGACCCCACTGGCGAGTCCCATTGATTTGTTTCTTTACAATTTATGACGAGGCACCTAAGGACATTGCACCAGAGTTGCTAAATGAGTTCATGCAAGAATGGCTGCTTTCCTTCTGTCTCCCATCCTGAAAGTTTGGATGTGATCTCTTGGGGTTGTTGCTTTTTTTGCAAGCGTTAGGAACTTTTGTAATCCCAAAAATTTATCTGGGAAATTTCCAGCAGTTTTTTCCACTTTTGTAAGTGATGGCACAGCTTCCCAGTATGGCAGTACAGTACACCTTTCAAAATCAACAGAATGATGGAGAAAATGCCCAGAAAAGATGTAGGGGCAAGCAGCAATTGACAGAGCTCATCACACACCTGCAAACACTGGGCACATGTGCAGGGACTTACCAACCCTACTTTGTGCTTTAGCAGGAAATGTCGCAAATGTAACAGCATCTTAGCTGTCACATCTTGATATTGCAATAGAAAATGGGAAGAAAAGCAATCCTGACTGCCCCACCAACCAAGTAAAAATATATTTTTTAAAGTTTTTTTTTTTTTTTTCTTCCAAACAATTCACATTAACTTCTACAGCTGAACTTCCAGGGCAGCCTAAAAAGTCTTTCCAAAAAGATAACATAATACTCTGTCAAAGCTAGTCATTAGCACGTCAGGACTATATCTTCTTGCCAAAATGAAAGACAGAGAAACTTTACTACATTTTTGTAAGTAATGAAACGTACAGCTGCAATAAGACTGACTGATTCCCCTCTGAAATTGACTGTGAAATGTACACAGAGGTTTCTGTACACTGTACGTTTTTACCCTCTAACACTTCTTTTTCGAGGGAGAAATTTGAAATTATATTTATATAATCCTCTGAATCATTCAAATCCAGCCCTTTGTACTAACAGGAAAGCCTCAGAGCTACAAATATTTTCCCCCTGTAAGGATTACACTTTTTTTTTCTTTTACTTTCCCTGCTACTTATTACTAATTAAGTAGTACTTGGGGGAAACACTTCCCGCCTATAATTTGAACTACAGCAGGGTAAACGAAACAGGCAAACGCTTGTCTTGACTAATTTTCTGTCATTAATCTTATTAAATTAGAACAGGATTGCGAAGATAGCCCGAAACCACTACAGCACTCAGAGTTCTTCGCAGAGTGCTACAGAGACTGCTGTCTGCAATGTCAAAAAAAAAAAAAAAAAAAAAAAAAAAAGTTCTAGCATTGGAAAGATTTATTGTGTTTTTTATTAAAATAAAAATACATGCACATTTGTTACAGAAATATTCATTGCTTCCAGGATCAGAATTAATTTGGGGAAAAGTGAATATTTTACTCCAGTCTTTTGGCTGTACACACAAATTTTATCTTAACTAGCATGCATGTTGGTCTTCAAAAAAAAAAAAAAAGGAACCCCAAAAAGGAGAAGTTTGCAGATAAGTTGTGAGGTCTAATGGGGTGAACTACTGGCAGAACTGGAGCAGTGGCCTCTTCGGTGACTGTGAATGTTGATCTTAGCGAGAAGTTTTTGTTTCATTTTTTCTTTCTTCCTTGAGATGGAAGTCGGGGTCACAGACACACGTGAGATTTGAAGGACTTCTGTAAGAAAGTAAAGCCAACAATGTGTTGGTAACGGTGCTGCTGGGAGGTGAAAGAGGAGCCATCAAAAGTCATCATCTAAACAGCTGCTGTCCTCAGGTCTGGCTTTTGCCCACCAAACATTGCTGTCTGGCAGTGCTGTGTGTTGTATTTAACAGCTCAGGAAAATCAGAAGCATTCAAATGAGGAAGAAGGGAAGAGAATCTCATAAGTAAATTAGAGATATTTGGACAAGTGAGTGACATAAGGAGCCAGCCAGGCCAGTGAAGAATGCACAAGGCAAAGCCCTCACTTGGGACTGTACCCCTTTTTACACTCTTCTTATTGTAGACTATCTGTTTTGGGGAGGCATTTAACCTGATTCAGACAGAGAATTAACTCTCAACATCTGAGATTACTTTTTTACGTTCTTATTGATTTAAGCTTTTATCTTTGGCAGATCTAATAACTGTTTCAGAACTCAAGTTGGAAGACTGTAACAATTTAATATCTGATTTTGTACGTTGTGAAGTATGAGAGTTTCTCCTATATGAAGGCAGGTTGAAAATTAAATATGATGTTTCATATTCCATATTTTTCCCCCACGTGGGATGAAATTAGTTCTCACAAATGCAGTTTGGAAAAATATCTGATTTCAGGTCAGCTGTAATGTTTTGTTTCTGTTCAAAAGTCCTATTAAAGAAAGAATAATGTAAAAATATTTTTAATGCCATTCCAAAAGGAAAAACATTCTGAAAATTTCAAAGCTTCATTTCTAGATCTTATTAATAGATTTTTCTTGCAAATTGACAGTAATGTAACTTATTTGAAACTAAAACTTTTCTTTCCAGAGCATTTTGATTTTCACAGAAGCATTAATTTCTTGGAGAAAAAAAAATCTTGTGAACAAAAATCTTGTTAAAAAGGGAGCATTATCAGCTGCTTTCCAGCAAAGGGGGAAGAACTTGAAAAGATTTCCAACACACTGGAAAAAAAAAAAAAAGGCCACGTAGCAAGTATTCTTTCCCAAAGATTCAAAATCTGGGGATTCACAATTTGGGTTTTTGAAACTTGAGCTTGGCAATGCTGGGAACTTAATACCAATGTTTTAACCGTGTTCCTTGAGCAAACAGCCACTGAGGACCAGAATCGTAAGAGCACAAGAGCAAATGTTTAAGTACATGCCTGCATGGTAGCATACTTGTTCTTAGATCTAAGCACAAGGTATCAGTTAAGCAGTCTCTGTGCCCTTCAATGCTTTGTTGCATCAGAGCTTGAGTTGGTAGCAAAGGAACTTCCAGAGAGTCATATTGAAAATTTCTCTACAAGCGATTACTTGCAAGAGACATCAGTGGTCTGTTGTATGGTGTCAGTTTTGCTGTTTATAAAGCAACAGGACAGATGGACTGCTCTGTAATCATGTGTGTTGGCCTTCAGTTCACAAATATGCAAAGCCCACACAAATAGTATTGACATTAGCTGTGGAGAATGAGCAAAGCTTTCCTAAGAAGTCACTTTTAAGTAATTTATTGTTTGGTTTCAAATGTGAAAATATTTTATATTGGCATATATTTGATTTTTAAGGTGTGATAGTTGTGTTTTTTTGTTTGTTTGTTTGTTTTCCCATATAAAGGCTGGGAGTCTTTAGCTGCTAATGATTCTGAATACTTTGTGAAATGTTCTTAGTTGTGCCACTCTGTAAAGATTGTGACAGGATGAAATGCACACGCCAGTTGCATCTCTGTGCTTTTTGAAAGGTTTCATTTGCAGTTGATTTTGTGGCCACTTCATCAAAAATGCACACACTTTGCCTTGTTTGCTATTCAGTCCTAGCCATTTGGACCTTTTGGTCCTTTGCAGTGCTATTCCTGCCACCCACTGATTAACCTGGCTCCCCTGGGTCACTCCCTGCCCTCCTCACATCCCACCGAATGCCCCAGCTCTTTGTCCTCAGAAAGTCCTCTGTCGCTGTTGATGTTTTTATAGCTTGAAGCTTGCTGTCTTACGGGATAGTTGTAGGAAATGGAAAATAATTGACATCTCCCAGAGTCAAAGAGGAAAAGAAGCATTCATCACAGCTAGTAATAAGTATTAAAACAGTAGTAATTTGCGGATATAAAACTAGCTTTGAATTAAATGCAGTCCATTCCTCTAGAGAGTGTAGAAGTTCTTGAGGTGAAGAACCTTTTACACAAGTGAATTTGTGCATGCACTTGAAATATGAACTTCTTAGTTCTATGGAAATATGAACTTCATAGTTCTATGGCACTGCTTTTCGTCCTAAGCAATCCCAGGGCACCCGTCTCCAACAGTGAGGTGCTCACTGTAGCAGCGTGGATGTAGACGGCATCAAGCTCCCTTGGCAGTAGCAGGGAGAATGGTCTCATGCATCCTCCACTGGGTACAGAGCAGTCAGGCATGTGGTCAATGCCATCAGCTTTGAGAGCAAACCCATCCTTTGCTTCAGTGAGAGCGTGCAGCTCCCCAGCATGGGGCAGGTGATGTAGAGGCGAATTACCTGCAGGCTCCAGGACCAACCTTCGGTCAAAAGCCTACACTATGCCATTCTCCTTGAATTTAGCCCAGTCCCAATTAGTCAAAATTTCTTTAGCCAGGGTCCCGTTACATTTTCCCCAAGGTATACAAAGCTCTTTTCTTGCCCACTTGGGCCCTAGGGAGCAGAAAACCCACTAGTCCTTGTGGCTGGAGCTATCTAAAACCACAACAATGTGAGGATTCCCCATGCCTCTTCGACCACGCTCGTGCTTCAGGATAGTCTGGCATTACATTCTCCAGTAAACAATTCTGATTGCAGTTTGACTACAAATTAAGGGGTTTGTTGGTGCTTTTGGTGGGATTTTTTCCCCTTCTTTGTTGTTAAAAGAAGAGGGGAGAGGGAGTTGGTTAGCTAATTGGATGCCTTGCTCCTGGTGTCGGGTTGGCCCCAGCACAATCCCTTTTATCAGCAGTATGGTGTCCCCAGCTGGGAGCGCAGAGGTGCCAGGAATAATTAAAAGTGCTGCTATCAAGTTCTACTGTGTTCACAATGAGAATTACTTTTTTCCTTGTGAACTTTTCACATTGCCGGGCTGAGCAGAACGGGTGGAGCTTTCTTCTTAAGTTATTTCTATTGTTATATAACTTCGATGGTGACATTAAGTGAGTCTTTACTGGCTGGGTCGAGCCTTCTGGAGACTGTTGGGTGTTAAATGGGGTTCTCTGCTCAGTGACCTCCAACAACAACTGACGTCTCCTGATCTAAGCACTTCCTGTTGTTTTACTGGTGACGGTTAGTTTTCTATTAAGCTCATTTGAGTCCTGCACATTTTTACCCTCTGCCCTTTAAAGGGAGGGACTAATGTTAGTTTTGGCTTCTGAATGGAAACTTTACAGTGCAGGCTTCAAACAGAGCAACTGTGAAAGAGAAAGGAAGAAAATTTAAGTTATAAATCATCTTTAGCATCATGTCATGACTATCTACAGCTGACTTCATCATGGCTATTATCTGTTGGAAATTATTTCAATGTGAAGTGTTCCCAGTATCAAGCATCCTACAGGCTTTGCTAGTCATCCAAAAGTCATGAGTTTTGCTTAAAAAAGAACATGGGATTTAAAAACTAGTAATAATACATATTTGGTACTTCCTTCTGCTTTTTGGTGTTTTAACCTTCATGGGTACACAGAGGTCACATTTTCAAATTTTCCTCCATAGCCCTTGGGGCTAGAAACCCAAAAATGAAGGCTGAAATTGTCAAAGAATTAAATTCTTCTGAAAGCCTGGGGGGGAGGGCAGGGGAGCAAAGAAAAATCAAATCTGTGGCAAAATCCCAAGAACTGGCGGTACAATTAGTAAGTGGGAGGCAAGGGGCAGTTTTCTTTCATTGCTGATGACTGAGGCTAAATAGTCTAAATCACAGCGCTGATTTAAATTACATAGATTTTACTTGAACAGAAAAAAGTAAAGGATTTCATCACCGTGTTTTTGTGCCAAGCTGGTTCAGAGCCCCATGATATACTTAGAAGCAAAAAGCAAGGAGCGGATAGGGTTTCAATCATAACTCTGGATTTTGTACGTTCGGTGAATTAGTTTTGAGACATCAATGTATGTTCCCAAACGTTTCATCCGAAACATTTGTTTTGAGAGGGAGCATTGTCCTCAGGCTTCCTGGCTGCAGTCTGCCCCTTGCAAAGGCAGAGCCACTCACCCATCAAACTGTGCCTGTTCAGCTGCCATACTCAGCCCAAAAATTTTGACCAGGACAGATGCTAAGCAAGTAGTCCAGGGCAGAACCAGATCACATAAATTACAGCAAATTGCAGGCTGTTCAACACATATGAAACTAATTTAGACAAAGGAGCTGACTGTAAGCTCGCAGGTAGTGAGTATTGTTTACAGTCCATGTATGTGAAGTGCCATGTCAAGCTAGGACTGAAAATTCAAGAACTGTTTTTGTTTTGTTTTTCCTGGTTAAGCACAAATTAGATTATGCAGCTTAATGCTATTCAAACAGAGCTTCACTTCCATAAAATTAACAGATTAAAGTGTTCCTGAAACTATTGGCTAAAATACAAGAATTAAAAATATTTTAAGAACCATTTTAAACAACTTTGACCCAATCCACAAACGAAAAGGTTCACTGTCATATTTATTTGAAGATACATGAAACATTCTGAAATCGGGATGTTTTATTTTCCCCTCACATTATGTGTTTAATTTGGAAGTCCTGTATTTTAGACCTTCCACTGAATCAAAAACCAAAACAAAGAGACTTCAAAAGCCATTGTTGCTCCATTCAAGTCTGAACTCTGCCTTTGTTCCTATAGCTAATGAGTTTATACTGTCCTGCAGGGAGAATTGACACCAGCCTCAAGTAAATGAAAGCAGGCCAAATGTTGGTAAGATCAGAGCACTAAAGTAATTATGGGTTGATTAAATGTTTATCTTCTTTACAGGTGGGAAGGGAAGAATGAAAATGAAGTAGGGCGATGCAAAGAGACTGGCAAGATTCATGTGACAGTCAATCACAAGTACTACAGGCCAACTGAAGTGGTAAGAAAATGCCCTCTCTTAGCTTTGCAAATGAATAATCCAATCACTCAGCCAATAAATTGCTGCATTTGGCTAGCAGTCTGTGAAAACGGCTTAATTGCACTCCTGCTGCCAGCTTTTAGAGCTCTAAATTAGCCTGCTTGATGGCCCCTTTGCAGCCAGCTACCTGGGAACTAGCAAACAGCACTGCCCAGGAGGAGCGGGTCTGTCTGCCCTGCTGGGGAGATGCTGCTGTGCCTCGTCACCCTCTCTGAATTGCAGAGGGGAGGCTTGGAGGAGTGAAATGTCACCCTGTGGGTAACAAAGTGAAGTATAAAACAACTTATGATGCCTTCTGGTCCTGAATTGGTTCGTGGTCATCTTTTCTCCAGATGCAAGAAGGAAAAGTAGAGGAAGATGGGCACTAATAGGCTTGATTTTTGAAGTCCTCCTTCTGTGTCTTTGTAGCAGTGTTTCAGTTCCATTCAGTGAGTATCGCCTGTTCAGCTTAGATTTTTGCAACGGGGAGCATCACAAAATGCCCATTTTAGAAGTGCAAGCATGCTTGTGGATTTTGTTTTCTCAGGCGTTTTGTGAGATCTCATTTAGAAAATGCTCATTTGCAGAGCGTGTCTTCGCTCCCAGGAGTGAAGTCTGGCAGACGCTCGCACTGCTGGCAGGCCAGGCCTCTAACCCTGTGCTCAAATCATCTAGTGAGCATGCTAGGAGACAAAAAAAGCAATGCTCCCAAGTCAGGCAGGATGGTGGCAGTGCACGGAGATGGCACAGGATGGAGCCTGGTTTCTGGACACGGGGAACAATAGGCCTTATTGTGCGGAGTGAGAGAGGGTGTGCCCAGGAGAGGATGTTCTCCTCTCCTGGGGAGGGTGACACCAGCCCCGCTGGCTGCTGACACAGCATCAGCTGTCAGTCAGCTCGTTCAGAAGTGCTGGCTTCAGCTTCCCGATATGAGCAAGGTGTGACGAGCACATTTGTCTTGACACAGGTTGCAGGGCGTGAGTGGGGAGCTGCGTGTGTGTAAGCGAACATCGGTTCTAAAGTGGAAGTTCAGAGGGGAATAAGAGGCTTTCGTGGTATGCGAAAAAGGGCTGGGCCCGTGTACCAGAATCAAATGCTAGGAAGTCATTAAGAGATGTCCGTCATTCTATGCTTTGGTAAGGTGTCAGGATGATAAGGAGGACACAGAGACAAAAGGACTTGCCAAACAGGAAAAGGACACTTGACCCAACAAGTCTGCGCTTTGTGAGACCCGCTTTCCTGCTTTGTCATACTCCTTACTAATGAGTACATATTCCTCAGCATCCACTGGTTGCCCTCGCTAGAGCTTCACCTTATTTGTGTGCCCAGACATTTTCTGCTGAAATAGTTTTGTCCACCATCTTCTCTTCATCTTTATTGGTCTATTTTGGGAACACGATTTCTGGATTTTAAATTCAGCTCATGACATGCTTGTCCATTTTGGGACGGTGTGTAAACAGAAGTTCTTCAGGAATGCTCATGCAATTGATGTTGAGTCTACACATGAAAACAGTGATGTATCAAATACAGAGCACAATGTGCCTTTCAAATAGCACTGCAGATAGAGATCAGTAGAGATCTTTATCTGAAATTATCTGGTCTGCCCTAGACAACCTATTTTTCCCTTGGGCTCTCTTCCGCTGCCCCCATCTTGCCTTGCATTTAACATGCTCCTTACTCGGTTCCCATGGAATCCAGGAAGGCTGTGAAAGCTGCTTGAGCACAAGCAGGGGTCGAAGCACCAAATGGGAATCACATTTGTGAGATTCCAAAAGGCCAGACCAAAACCTAATCCATTGCCAGAAAGCGAGGAAAAGCAATGAGAGAACTGAAATAGACTGACGGCGCGTGTCCCCTCCTGCTACCCTCACCAAGATCGCTGAGGGCAAGGACGCCTCAGGTTGACATTTTTGCAAGAGGCTTAGCCAGATCGGTTAATGGGAATTCTGCTGTTGAATCCTAGCTGACACACAAAATCCAGTGCTCAGATTCTCATGTCTTACTTGGAAATGTTTCTGTCTGTCTCTCTAAAATTTAACACGGTATTCTGAAAAGTGAAAATAAATAACATTTAATCTTGTATACAGTCAGTTCTGACAGTGCCAATACATTCATTTGAAAACACATTTGTTTTCTTCAGTCAGTGATCCCTGGGGTCAAGGCCTCCCATTGAAAAGCTTAGCCGTACTGAAGAAGAAACCTTGAAATGTGAGACTGTCTTCTGGTCAAACTAAGTAGACTCTTTGAATGCCTCGACTCTAAATCTCTTCACTCTGCTTTTTGACTGCTTTGGGGCCCCCTGATATTTACTGGCCTTGGGAATTGTTCCTGCTAATGCTTCTAATGCCTGTCTTTCTCCTTCAATTCTTGTGCCTTGCTAACGACAAACCTATTGCTATCATTTCTTTTGGCTAGTATCCTCTCAGTATCCTTTTTGACCCTTCTTTTAAATTGTGTTTGGAGACTGTAACCTGCTGTATGGTTTGGAGAAAAATGATTACTTCTGCCTTTCTTAAAATCAGCAATTTTCACAAGAGCTCCATCACAAGCTTGCTTTTTATACTGAAATTGATACAGCAATAAAGATGCTTTCATGCATTTTGCAGTCTTTTTTAGCACATGGCTGGTAAGGGTGTATGTTACATTCATTTGCTGCTCTAGGTATGAAAAGATAAGTTTCCACTGCAGTTTACTCACCTGTAGAATTTAGAAATGATCTCACTAGTCTTTTCAATTATTGCTACAATCAGAATGCAGGTAGGCAACTTAGTCTATCCTTGGATTTGAATAATCCACTTGACTTAAAAAATATATATATTTTAAAAATTCAAAACACGATTCTGTGAGCCAGCTCATTCAGTTGGAAACAAGCAACCCTGCAGCAGAGGATATTGGAACCATCACATCTCTCAGACCCTGAAGTGGGGTAATTTTTATAGAATTTGGTCCTGTCTTTAATTTTCTTATCTTTCAGCAAGATATTAACTCACTGTCATTTCTTGCAATATATTTACATATATTAGAAAAAATGGAATAATCCTAAAATTAACAACAGAACAATGGTATCTGAAGAAATCAAGTGAGATAGTCAAGCAGGTATTTCCCTCCAAGAGTTCCACAATCATTGCTTCTAATCAAGTTAAATATGTTTAAGTGTTTGAGTAAAATTGCTTCTAGTATTTTTGCATGGCAAATATTAAGCTAACAGTTCTTGGTGTTTCCATCATTTAATTGTGCTTTCTCACAACAATGAAAATCAACCTCAGGTCTCATTGGTCTGACCCGTCACCAGAGAACTTAAGATGTGTATTTTTCAGTTAAGAATTTAATAAATTCTATCTTAATATTTCTTTTAAAGAAAAAAAGAATGAAGGGGAGAAACATTTCAACCATGTGGAAGTGTTGTGTATGTTACAGGGAATCCTTCTGGTTCATCCCACCTGTTTCTGTAGGTGTCCCACAGCTTTTTTAGATTAGGAGCTGCAGGTTGAATTCATGCATTGCATTTGTTATGGACTGGCATGGCTGTAACTCTGAGGATGTACATAGATCAATGCAAATTTCCTTCCCTCATGCAAGCCCTAGAACCTCTGTCACAATGTGATGCTAATGTTTAAGCACACATAAGGCCTCTTATTATTCTTCTTCAAAGAAAAAAGGGTATGCTAACTTCTTCTTTTTGTTATATGCCTTAAGCAGTTAAGCATTTTTCTCCCTGTACTTTCTAGCACTGATATAAATGAAACTCCATGCCATAGTTAGCAGAAAAATTCACAGCAGCACAGTGTCCAAGGATACTTTGTCCTCCTGGAATTATTTCTCTCAAGCTGCTCTAACTTCTAAGAAGTTCCATATCCCTCTGCACCAGCTTGGTTACTTTTCAAAGGATTGCTTGTCGAATCTAAATATCTACAGAAATATATGAAAAAAGAAATTTTCCAGGTTTTCTACATGTTGCTTACACTAAACTTTACATCTTTACTTAACTACATGTGGCCTCAGTTGCCCTTTTTCTTCTTTGGAATTAAGCAGGACGGCTTTAAATTTCAGTCTCTTCAGATGTTTTTTAAAAATTCAGCTCTATGTTTCCCATGTTTCATAGGATTCCAGTAAAAAATTCCTTGGGGCATATCACATTCTCCCAAAGTCAGCTTTCTTAAAGTCAAAAACATTTGTGAACTCCTCTAAGTGTTCCTGCCATAAAGACCATTTAGACTCTAATGAAACCATGGTCACAAAACCCTGACTGCCTTGTGCTTCCACTTCAGTTTCCATGCAAGCTTCATTTCCCACTCTTAAGTTTGGAGCAGCCTGTGCTTGTAAACTGTTTAGATGTCTGTATGAGGAAACACGTGCTTCCCTTCCTTAAGGATCTTTATGCTCATCAATGTCAACGTGCGACCTGTATTAATAGTCACGAAAATGAAATGAGAGCATTCAAGGAAGAATAATCTTCAGATAGTTTTCCTGTCTATTTTCCTCACTGGCAGCCAGGTGAAGAAGTTGCATGTTGTCATAACTCTGGCAGTCTTCTCCTGTCTTTTTGTTTTGTTTTGTTTTTTATTTTATTTTATTTTATTTCTTGTTTTGAAAACACATGTCAACATCTGAAAACTACTGCTTTGGTAAATGATTGCCTCTGTTGTCCTTAATTCTCCTCCAAGCTGGCTTTGCTGCTGTGTCAGCCAAAATATTTATATCATTCCTTACTTAAGACTCCACATTATCTCTGCATTCCTTTGCCACCCTCTTCCTTTTCTTTGTCTCTCCTGCTAGTAAAACCTGCAGTAGATTTTTTTCATTTTAGTTACAGGCCTTACGTATCAGGCGTTTCAGAAGCATCTCTGAAAACATACATGTCAAATTCAGCCAAGTAAAATAATGATCAATAATAACTTGTCACTGTGTGCCATCCACAAGGCACTGAGCACTTTAAGCGTTTCTCTATGAGCATGTGGAAGAGGTAAAAAGCAATATCAGCACGTTTCAGCTCATGAAACACGTGTATGGCAGAGCAGAGGGACTGTGCTGCGTGAGGGAGGCCGTGAGGTGGTAGAGGTAGGAGGAGGAGGGCTGAGGGCACTGCGCTCTGTGCAGGAGCCACTGTTCCTCCACAGGTAGCACTCTGCTTTTTTTGTCTCATCCTGACTTCGCTTGCGTTAGCAGTTCCTTGAAAGATAGGAAGATCATTTTTACTCACAGGTTTTCCCCTCTCAGGTTTGAGGTCATTAAACCTGAGAATCTTCAGCAGGTTCATGTCTAGCGTGTCTCCCTGTCCTGTTTAATCCTCCTCACAGGCTTGGCGGGAGCCCTAGCTTACCTCCTTTTTTATGGGAGCAGCTACCTAATACGTACCCCTCCAACACTCCCACACACATTTCTGACTTTTCGCTTCATAACTAGCTCATTACATCAGTATTAGACAGCCGCATCCAGTAAAGGAATCCCTCTGGACACTGCTGTTTGCAGTCCTCATATGCTGTGCTTTACTCAGTTGCTTCTCTTTGCGTCATCCTGCTCCTCCTCTGCTGTGCCTCCAACAAAATATGTCTCTGGCAACTTCTGCAACTGGCTCTGTTCCCCTTCTTCCTTCACCACCTCTTTCCCTGCTGTCATTCCTGAGGTTTTGAAGCCAGCCATGTGTCATCTGTGACCTTCACATCTTCACTGATCTTCCTGAGAACATCAGCCTGTCTCTCTGAGCCTGCTCTCTGATCCCCTAATACCACAACTATCCGACAAGAGTAGCCAGAGGAAGAGGATGTCCCAGCCTCCTGGGGTGTAAGTTGGAGTGACTTTGCACCCTGACTGTTGCACCATATGTTCATATGTTACAAGATCCGTAGTTTTTTTATTCAGTAATGTTAGACTGGCTGAAGAAATCTATGACTAACTTTGGGCAAAGCTATTTTCCACTGGGGGTAGGTAAAGAGATTGCAAGCCCACTGAAAAGCTCATGTAAAGATAAAGCTGTCATCCAAGCAGAAGGGTTGGTGGTTTTAATTCATTGCTCATTTTTCTAAATGATGCTGACACGTAGCAATTAGTGGCAATCTTAGATGTGACAGATCCAGGCTCAACTCCTGAAAACAGATTTTTAAATTAAACTTAGGTGACTGGAGGATTAAGACTGAGGGAGAGGTGAATGAGGACAGAAGGCTGTTTAGCTCCGTAATTAGGCCCTGATTCAGCCAAGCATCCAAGCAAGTGCTTCACTTCAAGGGCATGAATACTTAATAGGGACAGTTTCCATACTCGGAGCTATGGACATGCTTACGTGCATTGCTGCATCATAATGTGAAGTAAAGCAATTCATCTGTGATGGATGGGAACTAGATGGTCAGCCCAAACTCTTGTGGGAACTCAGGAGGTGCCAGCTGACTATTCTTGTTTGCATGCTCAGAATGTGTGCTCACATGTATGTGAGCACAGTATGCAGGAGAGGAGATGCTGAAATACAGTTTCTTTACCCAGGTTGTCCTAGGATGGTTTTGCAGGCAAAAAGCGATTAGACCAAGTTCATGCAGTCTTTAGTTTTCATCAGCTGCTCCTGCAGTGACATTTCCTGTCCGTAATTCTTCTCCGCCTTCCTGGTGGTAAGAAGTCTTACTGCCACCTCTTCACTTATTCATGTTTATTCATGCACAGAAAGCCTTTCTTTATCTCACCTCTTATCCCTCTGCCTCCCCCTTCTCTTGGCTTGCCATTTGGCCTCCTCCCGCCTGTTATCTCTGTCTGTTGTCTCGCCTTGTTTTCTTATCACCGCCTGTCCCACACAAACACTCCCTGTGCTTCAGCAGCTGTGGTGGGAAATGCAAAGCCCCTGCAGGGAGGTCACAAGGGTGGGAGAAAGCCTGGAATGGGCTAAAGCCACAACCGAAGTCCAGGCACAGGCAGCACCAAAGACACATTCATCACAACTGCCAAGCATTGCTTCCCATCAAGGGTTCCCACTACCTACAGCCTTTTACCTACAGCCCTTCCCCATTTCCTTCATGAGATCAGGTGTTCAAAAGAGCTGAACTATGGTTCAGACCACATTTTGGAGTGCCTAGTGACTTGGGTGAGACTGGAGACCTGGTGGAGCACTCAGCGTGAAGCTGTTCCCACCAGGGCTTTCCAAAGACCTCGTTGTCAGAGGTAGTGGAGGTCACTTACTGACCTGATTGCTTATTTGCGTTCAAAAGTGTGAGCATTTCTGAAAATCTGTCTCCCTTTTGGAGCCTGTTTCTTTTATTTTACAGTAGGATTTTAAAAGCAAAAGTCAAGCAGTATGTTAATAATACTGTTCATTGTGACTGTGGTTCCCACCATGTTATAACCTCTTAAGTATGCTGTGCCAACACAACATTTGCTATGGTTTTAGAGTGGCAGCACAGAACCATAAAATACATGATTTATATGACAATAAAAGTCGCTTTTGAATACTGAGGATATGAGACAGAGGTGAGGTTTTCTTCAGCAAATCTGGATTAAACTCCTCTCTTGCTAATTTCTCCAGCATTTTCAAGAGCTTGCCTGACTTCTACTGTATTTTATTTTATGGGTGAGTGGGTGCATAAAGGAAGAGGCTGTTAGTGTGTTTCATCTGAGGAACCAGAAGATGGTTTTAGTGCTGTTTTAAAAGCAGCTTCTGCTGGGTTTGGGTCAGCAGATGTCTTGACATCAGCCTTTTCAATATTGAGTCAGTGGCTGTCTGGGGGTGCAGCTGTCCCTAGACTGGATATGCTGTGACAACTAATATTCCTGTTTGAAGGATGGTACTTCAAGCTACCAATTCTCAAAATCACATCCCTCCTCCTACATGTCTAAGTGTTACTTTCTTGTTGTTGATGTTGTTATCAGAGTGAGTTCAGTTGTCCCTCTGAGGGACACCTCAGAGCAGTGAGAAAGGGCCATATGGACAAAGCCGAGGAGAAATACATAAACACGCAGCCAGTTCTGAGGAAGGAGGAGGGTTTGGGGGTTGGTCTCCAAGAGCTTTCATTTTGTGTTTTTCAAGTTTTTCACAGTCCAGAAATGACAGTAGGTTTCTTTCGCTTTCTTGTTCTGTTTCTTTAGTTATTAAAAGTTTATTCCTCTAAAAAGTGTGGAAAGTTTTGACTTTACGTTGGAGATGGAGAAATATTCAAGAAGCATTCTGCTCAGAAGGAAAAAAAAAAAAAAAAAAAAAAAGAGAGAGAGAGAGACAGAGGGAGACCAAAAGACCAAAACTGCTTTTTCATTTTTTCTAATGAAAGCCTAATTTGCAAGAGGGAGTACCTTTTTGGTGGTACTCAGGCTTGCTTTCAGATTGATCATAGAGGTCCTCTGTCTCCCCAAAAAAAATCCACAAGAAGTTTTTTTTTCAGACTCATATCTTTATCCTTCACTATTAGCAATTTCTTTTGAAGAGGCAAATGGTTGAAAGGAAGTGGAGGTTTGGAACTGGTCGTTTGCAAAATAAACAAACCGTCACTCTTCCCTTCTTCCACTTTTAGAGTCATAATTTGTAAATTAACAAATTTGTGATGGAGGTAAAATGAGGTGGGACCTTTGTTATTGTTGCCACCCTGTGATGATGATGCCAATTAGTGTTTAACCACCTTCCATATCTTCATGTCTCATCTTTGTGTTCCACTATAAGCCTGTAGTGATGATACTTGCCTTATCAAAACTTTAAGCATTTTATTTATTATTTAGTATCCTTAATACTTCTCTAGTGTTGCAGGAGAGCTTCTGTGGCTGAGTTGCAGGAGAAACTGAGCCTTGTCGGTCTAAGCAACTTTTTAAAAGTTTGTTGTTGTATAAAACCACAGAAAATGATCTTTGTGGCACAAGCATCAATAGTACTTATCATGAACCAGGAAATGGATCTTTGTGCCCATCTTGGAAGCTCCCCAAACTGTCTGATGTCCCAGCTGGATGGGTGAAAGGGGAGACAGTATTTATCTGCAAGGCAGGAGAGACTTAAACATTAAAGAGCTTTATGCCTAGGATCAGCTGGAATTTTTGCTCATTCCTCACATATAGAGTCTGAGCTCACCAAAGCAGACAATATAAAAAATATTAACAGGATTCAAGAAGACATTAGTAATAGATTAAGAGTGTAGGCCTCCCTTGAAAGACTTTTTTTCTTGATTTTATTTTTTCCCTTTCAGCCTGGAAAGTCTGAAGGTGAGTAGGTGAAGTCAATTTTAATAATTCACAGACAATAATACATCTATTCCTCACTTGACAGAGCTAGTGTTTAAACTATTAGCATTGCCTGGCATGACATAAAACAGGATCAGTCACTCATCCCTTTGAAACATCTAACCTGGCTTGATTTAAATGTCTTCCTTCCAGCCTTGCCAGTGCATTTTAATAGTCTTGGTAGAGCTCTCAGCTGACTTGTGACTTCAGACTTTATCTGCTGGGCTGTGGTTAGGAATGGAGTATGACAGCACCATTCCTCCTCAGCTCTTTCTGTATGCAATGACACAGAAACCTCAGTGCTGCAGATAGCCATTGAAATTCAAAACAGACCACTTGACTGCTGAACAGAAATGTCTTTTTAAATCAGATTTTCTTTTTGGAACATTGTTCTGTAATTTTGGAAAACTCTTTTTTTTTTTTTTTTTTTTTTTATTCCTCCAGACTGCTGAACCGGTACTACTCTGCAGTCATGCTTCGTATCGAATAGCTGTAAGGGGAAAGGTGGATTAACAATAATGAAAACAAAAAATGTGTTTTAAAATAGGACGCCTGCCTGGTTTTTTTTACAGTAATCTGTGACAAGTTCATGTTTATAATTCACTACATCTGTTACTGAGTTAGTGCTTTGCAGACCTTACTTTTACAAATTTCCAGATTGGGTGACTAGGAGTTGAATTGCTTTTGTTTTTATTTTTTCTTCTGATTGACCCATAAAATACTACACTTCCACCTTCTGATTTAGAAAGCAAAAACATATATATTAAAGCTTCTTTACAATAACAAAGACTTCTGACTAAAGCAATTGGCTCCCACTGTAGTTTTCCCTTAGATAACAGTTGTAAATTCCCAAACCTCTAATCTTTGGCAGCATTTCCCCCTTGATCCTAGTTTCTGTTTCCATGTGTTGGGAGAGATTAAAAAGTTAGTTGTGAAGGTGAAATTGGAAACAGAAGAAATGTGAGGTTTTAGGAAAAGCGCAGGTGAGTGATATGACCAAGTTTGTTCTGTGCACTGTTTTCTTAACTAGGAAACAAAGCCTACCAGGGCCTTTTCTTATACTGCAGTGTCACCACTGATCACATGTTGTGACATTCACTCCTTACTCTAAACAATTCTTCTGTAGTGCTAATCCTATATGGTTACCACAGTCTTTTATCCCTCACGTAGTTGGCTTAAAGGGCTTGCAGATGAGTACCCAAGGTAATATTTAGGTGTTTTTCCTGACCTTTCTTTCTCTGTCTCCTCCCCAAGGCGCTTATTGGTATTATCTCTGCATTTCACGTATTTGTCAGAGGCCTTCTGCAAGGCTTCTAAGCTTCAAATAAAAAACAAAATTAGTCTTGACTGAAGAAGTGAATCCAGAAGAGCCAGACAGCTCTGGCACTGTAAACAGAAAGTTGGCATGATTAGAATCTGACTAGCCCTAAAGGTAAGCCACCCACTTGTATAATAACTCAATAGCTGTGTGCCGCAGTGAATGCAAGAGAAAGGTGGACATGGGAGTGAGAACAGAAATACAGGAAAGCACATCATTCACTACAGTGGAGATTCACAGCAATGAAGACTTATGTGCACTTGAAGAACAGCCAAAGGGAGTTGGTGATGGATGATAGGCAGTTTGCGTGCCAGAATACTCACAAGAAGTATTCTTATTTTTGTCTTCTAGTATTAGTGACCACAATTAGTTCTACTTTGGCTTAGCTGCTGGATGGAGTTTTTTAAAAAAAGACTTAATTAAGTTCTTAAATGTGGCTTTGTGAAGGATTTCCTACTCCAGACTAATGCCTGGAACAATAATCTTTGATACTCTTGATAGCAGAGCTTGCTATGACTGAGAATAGTCTGGATGCAGGCATCTACATCCAGCAGCCACTTCAGCTAGCGATTTGCTTGCAGAAGAAGCAGGTGTTGAGGCATGACTGCTAGGAGGGAACTTCTGGGAGAAACCATCCGTGTGCACAACTGTGAGAGGTGGCAGCTGATGTGCTCGCAGTGGTTTTTGTCAGGATCAGCATTTATGTACCAGAATTCATCAAATGGGTATTTCATACCTTGACATACAGACAACTGACTGGAAAGTTTTGCGATAGCACTAGGAGAACACAGCTGCCATTCATATATCTGGGTATAAGTTATCACAGCTTTGAGCTGGGAGGGATGTGATGAAGTGGTTGGAGTCACCGTTGCTTTTGTCAGGGTCTGTCAAGGCTTGTCCCATCTGTGGCGGTAAGAGGAAAGGGTTTGCTGAAGGAGTATGCCCTGTGGTCAGAGAAGTTTAATCAACAACTAATTTTCCACGCACCAATGAATGCCAGTGACTGCTGGAGACAGAAGCTAAATATGTTAGAAGTAAATGCATCCTCGATTTGTGTGTCAGCTTTTCCCTTGTTGCTGACTGCTTTTTTTTTTTTTTTTTTTTTTTCTGTAAAGCCTGAGGAAGTTGGGTTGTCCCTCAGGCCTCCCAGTGATGTTTTTTTAATTGCCAAGAACTCAGCTTGACTCTGCTTGCAGTTGCCTATGAGCAGAACTTAACAAGACATAGTACAGCCAGTGTGCCCTCAAACATTTGGTGATGTGAAGACTTTCTCAAGGGTCATGTGTAGCCTAGCAAGGACAGTTCAAGACACTGGCATGCTCCAGCAAATGTATCATACCTGTGTCTCTTTTCCAAAAGCCTTGAGAATGTTGTTGAAACAGGGTAATGAACTTTTTATCAAGTTCTTATACAGGAAAATGTTAATTTTGGATCAGGATTCTGAGTGAATGAATATCCAGTTATTTATTTTTTTTCCCTTTATTTTGTTTCCCTTTCATTCATTGTTATCACCTGGCTAAATTTTGATCTTCTCAAAATCAGTACCGTCTAAACATTTATGGAGATCTCTGCAGAGCAGCACCTTGAAAAGAGACATTCTGTTGCTATAAATTATTTTATTGTGGGCCGTAGATCTATTAGAGAGATGGAAAAGGAAAGGGAGGTTTAGACTTTTCTGTAAGGATACCAATTTGAATTGTAATACGAATGGGAAGAGATGACTTGACAATGCACTGGTGGAGGTAAACAGACTCATTTCTGTGGAAGGGGTGTTGACAAGCAGTGATTTTTGGGAAGCCTCCAGACAGAGTCCAGACACTGACTTTGGGGATTTAGGCAATATAAAAATGATTATTAAGAAAAAAAAAAAAAAAAAGACATTTACATCATCTGTGCCTATCTTTTTTTCTTTTTCTTTTTTTTTTTTTTCACAGACTTTTGTTCTATTAAACATTTCCAGAAACACTTGTACAGTTAAGCCTAGCACTGTGAAAAGAACTAATATAGTTTTTTTGATAGACTCTTCCTGTGTTGCTTTTGTTTCTTCAAATTGAATGTGTTTCAGCTGCAAGTTTACATTTAGGCTGCTTAAAAAAATAAAAAATAAAAAAAAAAAGAATATATAAGGCCTTGAGCATGATAAAACTATAGAATTCACATAGACGTGAACTAAAATGATTGCTTTGAATATTGTGGTGGTAAGTGACCTTGCACATTCACATGGCCTTAAGCATAGATATAGAGATGGCTTCCTCCAAAGCTAAGTTCCAGGCATGCTGACAAAATCATTTGCTCATGTCCCAAATATTGTCTGTTCTCATCCCCCTAATTCATTGTAGTTTGGCCTAATAAGGTGATGATGTATTAGAGAGGGGGGCTTACAAGTGTGTTCTACTGTTTTGCTGCTTCTTTTTTACCTCCTATACAAAGCATCCCATTGATTGCTGATTCAAAGCAAGCAGATTCCTCACTATGTACCCTCAGATCCCTCCTGAAAATTCTTCTCTTTGATGCCCACAGAAATAATTATCCTACTGATACGCTGTGACTTACTGTGTGTTGTGATGACCACTTTTGTTTTATGGTGCTGTCTCCTCTTACTACCCTATATCTCGATTAATTTTGTCCCCCATTTCACATATTGAGGGTATGCTGAGTAAGGGAAGCAAGCAGGGTAAATTAGCTCATCTGAAACCTTGTTTTTGTCACAGTAGCAGTAAGGCTTCATGTTGCTGGCTAATTGAGCCATATGCAGCATGACCTCAGATTATGAGTTTTTGTGCAGAAAAAGTCATTTTTGTCCACATTTGCAGCAGTTAGAGCAGGAAGATCCTTACTGATGGCAGAGGTTTTTAGAGACAAACTGTAATAATCACTGTGATTTCTCTGCTTAGTTGAGAGGAATGTCTGCAGGAACCTGCTTATTACGCCTACTAAGGTTCAGACCCATAAATGCAGACTTCCATCTTCATGAAAAGCTGAAGTAAGCAAACCTGATTCATTGGCTGGGTAACAGGACAGCTTTTGAGAGTTCTTAGACCCAAAGAGCTCATGGTCTTACTGGAAATTCCTTGGATACCATCTTTAAACGTTTTGCAGTATTTTTATTAGTACTTTCCACTCCTTGGTGGATCAATGGAAGCCTGTTCTGAAATTTTAAGCCCCTCTTTCTTTGCATTAGAGTTTCAAATTAATGGTCTGCAACTGTAAACTCACATATTTGCACTGACACATTTTTTTTGAGGTCTCGTGTGCCTGCAGTTTAAGGAAGATCCAAAGAAAATGAAAGTATCTGACATGGGGCCATGATCTCCTATTGCTATCAGCTCATTAGACAAATTTTACAAATATAATCAGGAAAAAAAAATGCAATAGTGGCTTGTTGGCTATATCATACAAGTGTTATACTGGTAACTGTGTTGCTATAAATGTCAAAACAGTGCACATTTTTGGCAGTTGCAAAGAATCTTCAGAAGTGTTCCTGGAGGCGTACTTTAAAAGGTGTATTTTATATTCAAAACAACAAAAGTATTGTAGGATATAAATGTTGTTTCATCTAGCCCTTATAAGAGTTTTATGGCATCTGTTTTTTTCTCTTTCAGAAAGATGCAGCTGGTATCTAATAGATAGAAATAGATCTGTCCCATCCATTTTCCATTAAAAAAAAAAGAAAAAAAAAAAAGAAAAAGAGTTAGGGGTCAAATAGTTTAATGTTACAGATTTAGTGCGTCCCCTGAGGTGTGTTATCTACACTTTCTGATGCTAAAGAATCAGAAAGTTTTGTGTGGAGAGTTTGGGAACGCATTTCATTTATACTGTGACCTGGTTCTACGTACCATCTCTACATTAAAATGTGTCTTACAGTGGAAGGTTGTTACTACCTGAGTACGCTCACGTATCAGCTTAATTCTGCTACTGGTGCATGTCATGTGGGCAGCGTAGAGGTTTTTTGCAGGGCTAAGGCTTGTCTCCTGTCCTCTTTCCTTTCACCATGTGCTTGTGCACAGCGTGAGTATACATCTCTATTGACATACATTGTCTTGATATTGATTTCTTTCCCTAGCTGTCCACTTTAACTGCCTGTACTGTGATCTTCTAATCATCACTTTCCTGTATGACCATTAGTCATTCCAATATTTTCCTTCTTCTTTCGCCACAGTTGCCCGTTATCCCTTAGTTCTGCTTTTTGAAACGTAGTCCTTGCATTTTTACACAGGTTTGGGTGCGTTGCTTGCTTGCTTTTAAAGAAATCTAGGACCCTTACCCCAGAACTCAAATTCCCCAAATCCAGCATTGCTCAATTCTTCCCTGACTAGTCCTTGTTCTTTCCCTGTTTCTGCCTGCCCCACTGATGAGTCTGCTGGAGTGAGTCCCACTGATCCCCAGCACCAACCGCTGCTTTCTGCTTTTGCTGCCCAACTAGCTGAACACACAAGTTTCTTAGTCTTTTAGTAGAAACAAAACTATGGGTCTTATTCTAGAAAATGCCTTTAAAAAGGACCCTCAAGAATCCCAACTCTTGCTCACCGAGAATAAAAGCAAAAAAAAACTCAGCCTGGAAGTATTCTACATACAAAAAGGAAGGAGGGTGTCCAATATTTTTTGCCTTTTTTTTTTTTTCTTTTATTTTTTTTTTCCCCCCAGATATTGATAAGTGAAACAGAATTTCATTTGGTGTTCATTCTTGATAAGATGCATGTGCCGCACGCATACATGTGCTTTCTCTCTCTTTCTTCTCTGTTTAAATCCCATTTAAACAGTGCTCAGATACTGCTGGGAGTTGTAATCCATGTGCAGCTCTGTCAGGAGGCAAACACCAGCTGGAGGGACGGCTCTGCAGGACGCTTTGCAACCAGTTGGGTTGCTGAGGAGTTATAAAAGGGGGAAAGCAGTTCACGAGGACTCAGCCAATGCCTTTTGGAAAGCATTTGTTACACTCTCTTATGAGCTACAAAATCTGTGTCTTGTACAGTTTCTTAAGCGTAGTGAGGGGCAAGATTGCGAAACACAAAATGACAGAACTTCACAGCCAAATTGGTACTTTCTCAGATTTGTTTGACAGTTTATTGCATACAGCTTCAGAGTAGGCTGAGAGCACCTATAAAAAACTGCTGTTTAGTGCATAGATGGAAATTCAAAATAATTTGTTCTTTATTGAAGTATTTTTCCCCTGCCAGAATCACCAGCAATGTGAGCATTTCTTGTTAGCTCTCTCTTTCTGATACGTCTTTCCATTACCCATCTCTAAAGTCCTTGTCTGGCTATATTTCCAGAAGGGTATCTGAAGCAGCACAGATGTTTGGAAGTTTACCATTCTTCTAATTAAACAGTGTATTAAGATGCATTTATAGCTTTGCCAATTCAGAGGTCTAGGTTAACATACTTGTACTCCAGTACTAATTGAGTAGTTGCCCAGAGCATTATCCTAACACTTCTGTAAAACAAAGTGCTAGGGACTGTTAGCATATAAAACCATAGAATTTTATAGAAGAATCTTAATAGGAAGCACTATTAAAAATAAATACCTGTTTTTGTGAGTATTGGTCATTATTGGTTAATGAGTGGAATGCTAAAAAGATGCTAAGCAGTTACAGCTTCAGCAACAGAGAAGATAAATGACAATAGATAATTTTATGTAGTGAATATATCATAGTTACTACTTTCTTCCTGCACTGGATTCCTTGGTGTTCTGCTCAAAAATAACAAAGTAATGGGGAACTGTGTTATAGCAGAACAGATCTAGGGAATGTTTGATGATGCTCTGAGTTACAGCCTAGCTACAAGGGTCTTTGGGCTTTGGTATCTTTGAATTAAGTATACCCCATTATTTCCCCTTCCTGCTTGTAGCCATTCGCCAAAGGAAGCGAGCTCAAAGGTTAGTGAAATGAGAGTCTTGAGAACTGTTGTTAATGGAAAATGGGAAGAGGCAGCCTTACTGATAGTGTATGTCCTCTTAGGAAACTGCATTGAACTGACACAATTGTAAGCTGTGGGATGTGAAACAAATCTTCTTCACATTCAAATACAAAACAAATGGGGCCGTTGGTTCTTGAGATGAAGTTGATTTTAATGTCAGTGAAATGGATGGGTTACAGTACAGCATACAGTGACCAAAGTGGACAAGTATGGAAATGATCGCCGTCCAGCCGAGACTGAAATGGTGGGCACGGCCTTCAGGGGAACCCCGGCCACACTTGCGTGGTGTGTGTTTGCAACAGGAATCCTACTGCTGGAAAGTGAATGCTCTCAGCAGAAGGCTTCAGACCCTGCAGTCAGGGTTGTCAGTGGGGTGACTGTGAGACAGAGGGGAATGGGAATTACAGCCTGCTTTCTTTTATTAAGGCAAGTTCCAAAAACTGCCCGCACACGCTGTCCTGTCCTGTCAATTTGTAAACCTTTGCCACTGTCTTTCCCTCTGCTTTTTTTCTAATGAAATGCTGTAATTAGAATGCTTATGAGTATCACTGTACAGCTACTCTGAAGCGTTGGTATAAAGAAAAAAAAAAAAAAGAGAGAGAGAGTTTATAAAACTCTTCCCCTCTGTCTGACTACAACAGTGTTATAGCCTCAGTGCTATTCAGATTCTTTCACTTACTTGTGTGAGCAACTGAAAGTCCACTTTGATGCAAAACAGTAAATCATTCCACATTTAATTCGCTCCCAAGCTCAGTCCCACATGAAGAGCTGGCAGTAATCATCGTAATATTAGAGTTGATGCTTAGAGGGACACTGGGCCACGTAGCTGCGGACAGATCCCCAGGATCTTGAGTGCTGCTTCAGGGGGGATTTATGAGCTAGGCATCCCCTCCGAGGTTACTCGCAGAGGAAGCAAGGGGGCGGCTGGTGTCTTGGCCCTTAGGGTTGCAATGCTTGCCAGCAAAGCTGGAGCACTCTGAAAAGGTCTGCAGTTCAGCAGGGTTGTGGTATAAATACTCCCCTGCAGCTAGGATTGGTGGAAAGACAGAGACACAGAGGGAAGGCTTGCTTTAGCTGTAAATCTTCATCCTTGGGAAAATAAGTATTTTATTTCACCAGTCTTACCCTACTCAGAGGCTCGTGATATAAACATGTCAGAAGTGACCTTGGTTTTCCAAATCAGTTAATACCGACTGCTGGCACTGTAGACATGATAAAGGAAAGCAGTAGATTTACTGCAAGTAACCTTACCCAAGCATGACTGTCTTCAGAAGTGGCTAAGGTGGCCACTAAGTGTTTTCTGTTGATCACCTTATTCAATTTCCCTTGCATAAAATGCTGCTGTTTTATTTAGGGGTGCGATGAGCTGAGAATAGTAAATCCTGCTTACGTGACATGGAAAAGTACAAGTACAAATGACATGCAAAAGTACAAGTACAAATGCATCTGTGACAATTCTGACCTTGGGCTGGAGAAATGTGACATCTGTGCAAACAAGAAGACGAGAGACATTGTACATCTTCAGAGTTAAATGGACTGAAGTTTTTCAGTGTCCCAGTTACTTACATTTTGAGGTGAAAAGGAATATTATTTCTCCAAAATCAAAATGTTCCTTGGGAAAGCAAAACAATAATTATTGCTTCAGCCAGATTTTCAAAGCAAGAAGCTTTTAGTGACTTCAGAGTTCTCCATGTTTCCAGTCCTAACCTCACAATCTAGGATTTAGGACTGGTGTAACAACACATACATTATGCTTGGCTTTTTAAACTTTTTTTTTTTTTTTTTAATTTATTATGTTCTTTGCAACCTTGGAAGCATTTTAATTCTTACTTTACATTTGTGCGTTTACAGCTATCTCTGTGTGCGATGCAAACACTGTCTGTAAAATAAGCATGTAAAACACCTCCCTGCAATTAAGAAAGGAGGTGGTTTCCTCAGTGGAAATAATCTGCATTGGCCGTAGCAAGAGCTGCAATTCAATTCAAGCATCTCATTTAACACTTCAAATTGTCTTTGCATATATGGGCAAGAGTCCAACAGCATTAGGAAATCCTTGGTGGATAGTAATCTGGAACACAAAAAGCAGCAGTCATACTTCAACACAATTGATAGCCTCTACTTACTAGCAGTCTTCAGGCTAAATTATCATGGAGATGCAATTAACTGTCTTTACAGAGAGGGTGGGTCCTTCCGGATGTAGGAGAAGAGGTCACAGATGGGGCAGTGTGGCTGTGTGGTTAAGCGTAATTTGACTTGCTCAGAAAGAGGTCCAGACCCTGGGATCTTAGCCTTGACACACTGTGAAGTCAGGCTGTAAGAAATGCCATACACCAGCAGCCCACCATGTCTGCCACCAGACGCAACCCATCCAGACTGCAGATTCAGGCTATTTTTTTCTTTCCCCTTATGTTTTGTGTCGAGCAAGTGGCTTTGATTGCATCCCTGAGTCGCCCTGAGGAAAGGAACACAATCAAGTGGGTAGTCTTGAGTCTTTTTGACCCTATGCAGGAGAGATGGATTATAATCTTTGCTCCATGTATTTGTTCTGCTGAATTCCCTCTATGGGTCCTGAGTATTTTATTATGCATTTCATGGGCCTCCTAAGCTTGACCTCAAGCTAAAAGCTCCAAAGTGCAGTGGAGTTTCATTATCAAAGCTGTGATTAGTGCCATGTCCAAAATGTGAAATAATCAAGTTAATAATTTGTTTGTTTACTTTATCCCAGGACAAAGCAAATAGAGGGTGTCATTTCTTGCTGAGAAAACACACTTTCTTGGCACAGCTTCACATTGATGTTTCCAGCAGAATCTTCTCTCTTTTGAGTCTGTCTAGTGTAGGAAGACTAGTGTTGGCTTCCTAGTTCAGTTCAAGATTTGACAATGCCCAAGGGAAGGGATGCGTCAGTTTTAAGGAATCCCCCACACCCCACAAAACTTGGAAATTTTACATTTATAACATCATGTCTGCCTTGAGGAGGCAAAACGTTGTTATCAGGATTAGCCTTTAGCTGTTTTTTGTATTATTTTGTATTATTTTGTCTTTTCAGAAGACTGCATTTGACTAAAGTCTGCCCAACTACCACTCTGTGTAAATTCTCAGTATTATGTGGACAGAAGCATTTATATATCATCGTAGCCATAAATACGCAAGGTGCAATGACGCTTTGAAGAGGTCTGAGAGCTGAAACTTTAGCTGATTTGTTGTACCTTCCTTGATTTTTGTTGTTTTTCAGTGCAGTTTTAAAGGCAGGTATAAGGATTTGGGATACAGTTTTATTTTCACAACCTATTCAGAGTTTCTTTTCCTGGAGAATGTCCATAGGCTGAGAGGGATTCATGAACCATGTTGTGAAACACGTCATCTCAGTTGCACCGATGTTAGTGTCACTTGGTTTTATTGGATGGGCTCTCCTTGCAAGAGTTTAGACATCAATTTCTTCCATATTTATTAATATATTATTTCCCTTATTATTTGCTGCAGGGGAATCAGACTAGTGTATTTGGGATCCGAAGTAGCTGTGTGATGACAGAGATTGACATAGCTGCAGAGACTTTTACTTTCCATCCTTTCTGAAGCAGGTTCTGAGCACGGCAATCAGTCTGTCCCTGATTCACTTCACCCGTTATGTCCCAGGAGTACCTTCCTTCAGTCCTGGCCTGCAGAGATGAATGCCGAGCTGTATGCTCCCGATGCATGCTCTGATTTTTCCTTGGACTAGGCGTTCCCAAGAAAAAGGCAGTCCAAGGAGTGACACAAAGTCCCAAGTGGGACTGACATGGAGTCTC
This sequence comes from Aythya marila, assembly GCF_965140915.1. Lineage (NCBI taxonomy): Eukaryota > Metazoa > Chordata > Aves > Anseriformes > Anatidae > Aythya > Aythya marila. The sequence continues at coordinate 81,041,778 of NC_139043.1, forward strand.
AGTGAAGGTGCAGTGCTCATATTCTGCAGAGATGAGGTTCTCACAATGCTGGGTTGAGGACCAAGAAGAACTTGCAGAAGTGGAAGATTCAACAAAAATCTTCCCTGGTGTCAAGAGAAAAAAGAACAGAGAGCAATAGGGTTTGTGTTTGTTTGGGTTAAAAGGAAGAGCTGGAATAGCTTTAACTCCACTCTTGTCCTTCAATAGCCATTGTAGAGTACGTGATACAGGCAATAGAGACTTGCAGAGGTTAAAAGTGTTTTTGAGGGCAAGGAGGAGAGCAGTATTGCTATTATTTGATTCTAGAGAAACATATTCTCAGCATCCCTAGATGTAGAAAATTCCTTGAAAAATCCCAGTAGATTAATATTTTCCTGTCTGGTGAATCTGGCACAAAAACTAAGATCTGGGAATTAGGATCAGTTTTAAAATTTTACAGATCATGAGAAATCAAACCATAGGAATGTGACTAATTCATTTCATGAGGTGTTCATCTCTGCACTGCCAGGAGAATAACTGCTATATTTAACTAAGCAACAGCTCTTCAGCCAAAAACAGCGGATAGCCCCAACTCATTAGTTAGCTAAGCTTCATTTCTCACTCCCACTCCCTTCCATCATATCTCTGGTGGCGCAAAGCCCGTTGTAAAATTGAAAGTTGCCTCTCATATGGATTAGCTGTGCACACTAAAGGAGCAGCATTAAATGCCTGTCACACATTCTGCTTTTGTCACTAAGATTTATTAAAAGGGCAGACTATTTCCATCACTGCTAGCCGTTGCTGCTTTTATCCATTAATTTAATTAATATTCAGATATTAATTTTAATTAATTCCCTTAATTGTGCTAATGTCAGATTTCCAGTTTTCAGACTGAAACAAGTTAATCAAGTCACCATTGTAAAATGACAGTGTTTGAGAGGTATCCATCCACATTTTCAGCCTTGAGTGACATGCTGTGCAGGGGTCAGCATGAACCTCAGCAACCAATGTTAAGGCTATCCTCTATTTGAATTGTGGTGTGCTGATAAATTCGGATGTGACTGAGGCAGACTGTGAGGGTTGTGTTTAATGCACCTCCAGCCTTTGGAAGGTACAACCAAACCAGCCTGCCCGAGTGCCCTTTTTGCCACAGATCTTCCACATATGTGTGCCATTCATTTCTCCCATACCTTTACCAGGATTTTAAATACAATGTGGCCTTTATACTGGAAGAACTGCAGGGATTGAAAGGGGCAAGGTGGCTCAGAACTGCGATTTACAGCTAAAACACTCCTCTCCTCAGTACTGTGTGCAGCTTGTGGTGGTAACATAAACAAACTGGATAACCATGTGCAGCGAAGTTTTGCCATAGTAGTTCACCTGTGTAGAATAATGGAGAAAAGCTGTTGTATAACAAGGTAGAAGAAAACAGATCCAGCCAGTGGATAGAAGGAAGGCATACAGCTAAATAAAAACATCATACGATGGGTGAGCAATTGGCTAACGGGCAGGGCCCAAAGGGTTATGGTAAATGGAGCTGCGTCAGGCTGGCGGGCGGTCACCAGTGGGGTCCCTCAAGGCTCCATTTTAGGGCCGGTACTGTTCAATATTTTTATAAACGATCTGGATGTAGGAATAGAGGGTATTTTGAGCAAGTTTGCTGATGACACCAAACTTGGAGGAGTTGTGGACTCAAATGAGGGCGTAAAGGCCTTACAGAGGGATCTGGACAGGTTGGAGAGCTGGGCGATCACCAACCGCATGAAGTTCAATAAGAGCAAGTGCCGGGTCCTGCACCTGGGACGGGGAAACCCTGGCTGCATGTACAGACTGGGCGATGAGACGCTGGAGAGCAGCCTAGAAGAGAGGGATCTGGGGGTCGTGGTAGACAGCAAGTTGAATATGAGCCAGCAGTGTGCCCTGGCAGCCAGGAGGGCCAATCGTATCCTGGGGTGCATCAAGCACGGCATCGCTAGTAGGTCAAGGGAGGTGATTGTCCCGCTCTACTCTGCGCTGGTGCGGCCTCACCTCGAGTACTGTGTGCAGTTCTGGGCACCACAGTATAAAAAGGACATGAAACTGTTGGAAAGTGTCCAGAGGAGGGCTACGAAGATGGTGAAAGGCCTTGAGGGGAAGACGTACGAGGAACGGCTGAGGTCACTGGGCCTGTTCAGCCTGGAGAAGAGGAGGCTGAGGGGAGACCTCATCACAGTCTACAACTTCCTCGTAAGGGGGTGTCGAGAGGCAGGAGACCTTTTCTCCATTAACACTAGTGACAGGACCTGCGGGAACGGGGTTAAGCTGAGGCAGGGGAAATTTAGGCTGGACGTCAGGAGGGGGATCTTCACAGAGAGGGTGATTGCACACTGGAACAGGCTCCCCAGGGAAGTGGTCACTGCACCGAGCCTGTCTGAATTTAAGAAGAGATTGGACTGTGAACTTAGGCACATGGTCTGAACTTTTGGGTAGACCTGTGCGGTGTCAAGAGTTGGACTTGATGATCCTTAAGGGTCCCTTCCAACTCAGGATATTCTATGATTCTATGATTCTATGATCAATCACTGCTGGTGCTCATCACTGAAGTTCATGTTAGTCAAGGAGCTGCCTGAGGTTACACCCTCAGAAAGTCTGTCCCCAAATGCTGTGAGGAAGTAATCTGCATCAGGCCAAGTTCAGATTTCAGAGGGCCGCAGAAACAAGGTCACAGACATAAAAATTCTGTTGAAAATACGAAGGGGCAGCAGTTTTTGGAATCAGGGATTTTCACGGGTGGCGAGGATCGGTGTGAACACACAGGTTTCACTCCCAGATATGGCAGCAGCCTCATGTCTTGGTGCTTAAGCCAACACACATCCATTGAAGTGAGCATACTGTTCCAGGATGAAATAGGTGCTTGGGTAGATCGATGTCTCACTGAGCAGCTGGACTCAGGGCCACATCTCGAGAAACTGGAAGCACAGTGACCAGTTTCTGAGAAGAAGCTGTTCTGAAAGATTGATAGATCTGGGCTTTGGGTATACCAGTGCATTTGATGCCGTTCAGTTCACATGCTCTCAGATTATGTGTCTACCTCCTACTGAAATTATTATGCATGGGTAGGTATTTGACCTAAAAAAAAAAAAAAAAAAAAAAAAAAGCCATTTTTTCACAGAAGTGCTTCATGTGCTATTTACCCCTGAGGAATCCTAGTTACATTGCACATTGCAAAGTCAGAGGAACCTCAGCTGTTTTATAGACTTGTGTTGCATTTGTTCATACTAAAGAACATTTTTTCACCATAACCTCTTCATTCTGTCATCAGTACCTTTCCATGATATTGTGTGTGTGTGTGTGTGTGTGTGTCCTTCACAGCTTTTCTACATTTGCTGGTCCTAGCAGAGAATTACTCTTGGTATATGAAGTTTCTCTTTCCAACAGGTTTGCTCGCATGGTTTCTTTGGCTCACTTCTTGATAAGTCTTAGAATTTGAGGCACTTAAAGGCTTTAACTTCCCTGCTTCCAACTTGTTTGTATCCACCTAAAACAGGACGTGATCAAACTCCACCTACTTCTCACTTTTCTGACTCACTGGTATATATTTACACATGAGTTTTTTGGTAGATTTAAAATAACAGCTTTTATTTACGTACATCCCGTCCTTCCCTTTTTCTGTGCCAAAATGATGCAATAGTAAGAATTGGCAGTTTTAGCATTTCCCTTGTATGAAGGCTTCTGGTTTGTTTGTGTCTTCTAAGCACCAGCATACATGCATTGTATGGATCCATTTAGTTTTCAGGTGAAACTAATTTGCTCTGGTAATCAGCAGATGTCACACAAATCTGAAGTACAACCCCTTCACAGCTGACAACTATACATGCATGACTGCATATGTGCATGTATTTTTATACAGGCACCCTGCTAATGAATTCACATTTCCTAGCAAGGGCGTTTTTTTACAGGAGCTTTATTATTGCTTTACCATGCACTAGGTAAGGGCTGATAGTGTCCCACTGACTCTTCTACTGGTCTCAGTCTACTAAAGTGTTTTTTTATGATCTGCAGAATTTTATCACTTTCTTTTTAATTTGCCCTTGCTAAATGTGTCTGACCAAACCAATTTAAACTTAAAGTGGATCATCAGGTGAACCACATTTACCAATACGATCGTCCCCTCAGGGAAATTTGGTAAATATCGCAATGCCTCAAGAAGTGGTTACAAGCAAAGCACCACACAACATCTTCAGGGTCTGTCCTGCGTACTTCAGACACAGCTGATGGGGCATCCCAAAAAATGCAGTCTGTTGCTTTGGCTGCCATAGGTCTGTGAGCCTTTTGGGCTTTATGACAGTCTCAGTACAGCTCACACGAGGCAGAGGAAGGAACAGTACTAGCAAGAGTGGCCAGGATCGGCCAGGTGGGAGCCACAGCGCTGCAACAGGAGCTGAGCCCAGTGTCCTCTGTGGGAGGGAGCCAGAGATTTCAGAGAGTGTTTGTGTCCATCTAGTTGCAGAGGAGGCAGGGGGCAGCTGCTGAAGTCCAATTCTGTATCTGCTTGGGCTCAAATTTACTAGTATTTTCCCACCCGGGGACTATTTCCTCTCTGCAAAAAGATTTCTTACATATCATATTTATAAATGTGTATAAACACAATATGTGTATCAGCAGAGAGAGAGAGATATAAACGTATACATATGTGTGTGTGCCTATATATGTAAATATATGTATGTATAATACACACAAAACTTAAGTATACATTAACCAAGATAAGCTGTGTTTGCCAGTGCTTTAATCTCAGTGGGAGACTGTTATTGCTGGAGTCAGACTCTTGAGCACCAGCTGAGGATAGGAAACGAGATTCTGGCATGCAGGGTGTGGGAGGAATATCTCTTTGTCTACCCCCCTTATTTTGTTTCAGAGTACATACACAAATAACATTCACATGTGGCCGTGAGTGATGTAATGCATGCAACTGACTCCAGAAGAAGCTTTTCTTGTGAGCATGTATCATTTTATACTACTAGTAAATAATACCTTGCCACTCCACAAGGTAATAGAGGTCGTTTCAGAATGCAAAGTGCTTTTTCTGTGGGAAGCTGGAAATCTATTTTCATTTCTGTCACCTATCTCTATATATAGAAAGAGCCTAGGTTTGTATACGTATGTCTGCATATGTACATACAGAGGGAGATACACGAGACAGATTTCTTCTGGCTTGCCAGACCTTTATGTTTGAATCTGGTTTTGTTGCCTTTACCTTTTACTTAGAATAGCAGGAATCCTGTGGCACACAGATGCTTGTGTGTGTAGCTGGATTGCCAGGTTCATTCTGTAATTTGCTGTATCAGGAGTCTGCGGCTGCAAGGAACCCAAAGCACTCGAAAGCCAGTTTCCTTGTAAACATGCTTGTGCTCCGGCACAGTCCCCACAGCATAGACCCATGTCCAGTTGTTTAAATTAAATACCACAGAGGCAAAATTTGCCTGAATTGCCTGTGTACTGGGTGGGAGGCGCAATAATAGGAAAATGACAAGTTTCTTCTGGCCCCAAGGGGAACACAGAGCCAGTGTTTGGAAAGTAATCAAAAAAACTGCAGCATCTGTTATTAAAATCTGTATAAAGTCATACAAGGTTTGTACACATTGGTTCAAGAAACAATAGTTCAAATTTTCTCTGGCTCATGGAGGGTCACTGGGAGAAGGCTCTATATGAAGTGCAACTGTACTGAAGACAACACTTACATCAGTGTGAAACGGGGCATGTAAATCAAATTCAGAGCCAGCATGAAAACCCTCTTAGCAAAGGCGGTTTTAACACACATGGAAGGTATTAGCACAGTCCCTCCCCAGATAGCACAGATAGTGTCAGAAAAAAAAACTGGCTTTCCTGGATCAAGTATAGATTGCCAGGGCTTAAATTGCATGATAATGAGCCTGTATTGCTGCTATTTATTTTAAGTACTGGCAATATATTTGGCACCACACAAGGCAAAAGTAAAGAATGTCTTCATCCTAAAGAACTTACAGTATGAAAGCAGACAAAGGTAACATGACATATGAAGGGACATACAGGAAGTATTGTAGTCAAACGTAAATTACTTTCCTTTACAGTAAAATTACACTCTGTGTGAATAAGTTCTCTGTGGCCCCAGATAGATTTCAGCTCCCAATAATCTAATGCTGTAATACGTTCTAATTGGTTTCAAAATACAAATGCAATATTTTATCTTTAAAAGAGAAAAAATACTTGGAAGGGCTGGATGTCAAATACAAACTTAAAAGACTGCCTCGCTCAGACTCACCAACCTAAAGAGAAAAAAAATCACCCAATGCATTCTCTTTATTTCTTTTTTTTTTTTTTTTTTTTTTTCCCAGCAATTCAAATAAAAATCCTTTATTATCTTTACTTTCCAAGTAATTAAATGACTATAAAAAGTACTGGAAACCATAAGACCCCAAGGACCCTCATGACTTGTACAGTTTGCTGCTGGAAAGCAGCTTGCACTTGGATTTTGCTCTCCTTCCCTTGCAACATACCCTTTCTAATTGCTGCAGGTGGAGTTAGAGCTGGTCTTTAACACACAGCCAGCCTTGTTCTTTCAATTTGGAATGAAATGTGAAAATTAAAGGTAGCTTTACAGGGCTCTGTGAACTTCAGTCTCAGGTCAGTGGAAACCCTACCATTATCTTCAGTGGGCACAGGAAGAGATCTTTAATGCTAAACACATTATTTTGGGGTTATCAGTGTATGTGCCTCAAGTTGAGATGTATGTGCCTCAACCTGAGACAGTTGTTTGAAGAGAAGTGATGGTGGCAAGAGAGGATCTGTGAAGCACTGCTTGTTTGTTTGCTACTCTGGAAGACAGGGTGCATGAACAGTGTACGTCTCTGGGCTCGGCCAGGAGCCAAATCTAGTGGGCTGTTCCTGAGAATCACACCCTGGTGTCAATTATCTGTATATAAAGGATAGTTGTGGGCAAGAGCTGTGCTTTTGTACTATTTTGTTGACTTAGCTTTCAACCCTGCACAGGAATGTTCTCTATCCAGAAAAAATAAATCCCATGTCTTTTTGCCAGAATCTGTTTTTTGGTTGACTAACTGGCATCCTGACTCATTTGTGATGGGGCAAGGGTGTAGGTTCGAAGAAGGTTTACTGAAGAAGTTGTATTATCTTAAAGCAGATCTATGCAATGAAATATTTCAGCATTACTCTGCATTTTTATAGAATTTCGGCCTAAGCCAAGTTTCAAATGGGTTTTCATGGAAGTGTTTTCAGTATTTTTGTGGCGATGGGATTGGCAACATTTGTTGAATCTGAAGTGTGTTATATGGGATTAAATTAACACTCAAGACAGGAAAGCCACCTGATACCAAGCTGGAAGGAAAGACTCACAGTTCAAAGTGGTCTTGACCATTGCAGAAATGCTCTGACATGAATAGGGTATGATTGAATGAGAACACATGCGAGCGCTTAAGTAAAGAGTAGTTTACTTAAGGAAGAGATATCAAATCAATCAGGATAGGATGAAAAACAAGCTAAAAAGCCATTTCCCAGAAAAGGGTTTACGAATGTCATAGGGGATTGCCATCTAAAAACTTATCAGTGTTGTAGCACTGTTGTGGAAAAGCAGATGTCCTATGAGATATGATGAACAGGATCACTGTGTCTCAAACTTGTCAAGTGATCCTCCACTTGGTGCTGGCAAGGCGTCCAACAGGAAGATGGAGTCTGGTTTTGCACACCACATTGCAGACGAACATAGGCTGATTGAATCAGGGAAAATCTGCAAAAATTACTGAAAATTTAGAAAGAAAAAAAAACTTTAAAGAAAGTTAGGGGTTACTGGTTTGGTTAGTACAGAGAGGAAGCATGATAAAAGTCTTTGAACAGGTAGGATACTATAATGAGGAAGTGTGTAGGCTATTCTCTAGGTTCACTGTGAATGGGACAAAAACACCAGCTTAAATCACCACAGAAAATGATTTACTTAAATATGAAAATATGTTTCCCTCTGCAAGCTTGCCTGGCAAATTAAGGGAACCCAGTTCTCCCATGTCTTGTGTTATGATGTTGTAACTGCTCAACTGTAGCACAAAAACTGAATATTATCTCTTGTGGCCTCAGGAATTGCTTTGTGCTGGTTTCAAGTTGGTCATCATGTGCTCAAGGTGTGTGTAAGCCGCAGGCATGAGGCCTTTGTGTTTAGGTACCTCCCTATCTTAAATGATGATGGAGTTTCATTGTGAGTTAGCCACATTCCAGCCCACAGAAATGCAACCATGCACATGTCCGCCCACGTTGGCCTGGCTGAATCTAGGACACTGGAAAATTGACATCCTGAATCATTGTTTGAGTTATTATTGCCAACAAGAAATAGTCTGAATCTTGTCTTCAACAGAGGCAGCAAAGTACCCAAACAATGAGGTAATCATAAAACCATAGAGTTACTTAATCAATAATGTTACACTTCTGAATTGCCAGTGAGAGGTAATCAGAAACTGAGGTACTAGTGATCTGGTTATACTGCAAGGCAGAGTCACGAAGAATAATGTATTTGTGCACAAGCTGTTAATTTTGTGCTTCTTTTTATATAAGGAAGAGTTGGATCAACAACTCCTGTTTTTGAAGTGTTTTGTGTTACCATAGTATGTTATTTTTCCCATAATATGATCCAGATGTATATTAAGTAAATTACTGAGATATTGCTAGAACTTTAGGGGAAATGTATTTATAGCTATCATGAGAACAAGTAATCTATTTTGGAAAACCAAAATCTGTTCCCCAAACATGACAAACTGTAGGCCAGTTAAGGTGAACTATTTCCACCCATTCCTCCCCACTTTTTTTTTTTTTTTCTCCCCTAACAGTGATAGAATATGAATTAAGAGCACAAAGCTCTTAGGCACTTTAGATTAAAGCTAAAACATAGTAATGATAGCTTGATGATTGAATGACGTCTGCCAAACTTCCTCGGGGACTTCAATAATATGAGGGTAATAGATCATTAGAAGTGTTGAACACTGTGTCTGACATGTTTAAATTTATGTATCACATTCCTCTAAAATAATAACTAGTAAAAGGTTAAAAGCTTTGGAGGGATGTGGGATATACATGCTAAACCACAGAATAGGTGATAGTTTGAACTGGTGGTGCCAGTTAAGTAGCTCAAGATTACCAACTAGCATATTTTAAATATGTTAAAGGGGAACGTAATTATAACAACATTAACTATGTTTTCTTTATTTTTTATTTGTATTTTTTGAATATGTAAGTGGTTTATGTGAATTTATCTCAGTTAGGAACTGATATGAGCCAGGATTGTGAGCAGAAATGGGAATGGTAGATGCTAGTGGATAGTAACCCATGAACTATTGTAAATCCATCATTTTGGATCATGTCCTTATAGACCTTTGTAGTAAGAAAATGTATAATAACTTGGTTAGTTTATGACAGCTAAAAGATTGTCAATAGTCTTAGCATTGGATACTAAGAATATTACAGTTCATCCTCTGATGTTTAAAGGAAAAGACACCTCAAAGGGAAATGTAGCTTTGTTTCCAACAGGATGACCACCTTGCCTGCTGTTTTAAGTGCAGCAGGTCTCTGCAGAAACAGTGCCAACTGCTGTAAGGGAATCCTGAGTTAAACAGGAGCATCTCTTGATGAAAATACAGAAGGGTAGTTCTTGCATTTTTCCCTCACTGAACTGGGAAAGTCAATAATGAAGTTATTGAATGGGTTGTGGAGCAAAGATTAAAAATGCCAAGTAAAAGAGCTCTGTAAAATAACTGAGTTGACATGTATATCATATCTTATGAAAAAGTGCATAAATATACAACCATGTTGGGCTGTTGATGTTTCTAATGAACTGCTTTAAAATGCATTTCATGCTTGACACACAAAGCAGCTAGTGGACTCAGTAAGACCACTACAGCCAAAGAGAAGAAGCATAATTGCAATAATTCACACTAATGAGAAAGTCGGTCAGGTGCACTGTTGCTCATGCCCTTGCGTTGTGTATTCATGTACCATTAATGCTGTAACAGATTATGTCCATGTGGTTTCACGTTGCTGGTCCAAGGAGCTGGCTGTGTTTCTGACAGACTGATGGTAGGTGGGCCCTGATCTCTTTGGCCCTGAAGAATCCTTTTCTTCTTCTCCCCAAACTCATCAAATCTCCTCTTTCCTTCTTGTGACAGGCCTGCCACCCGCTCTCTCTCTGTGATACCCTTGATGGTTGATATATGGCATAGCTCAGCCACAGTCATGACACTGCCATATATCTGAAACTGGGATGGAATGACATCAGGCCAGACTGGCTGGCCTTTGCCGTGGGTGTTTTCTGGGAATATCATTTGCTTTGGACTTCCAGCTTGCAAGCAAAGCTCAAAAGCCTTTGGGAATCCCAGCATTTCTACTCTCCATAGAATAGAAGGGTGGATATTACCTAGACTTGTGCTCGTATTTCACATGAACTATGTGGTATGAATCCTCCTCAGGTTACTTTTTGGCCGTGGAACTCCATAGTACTAATAGATGTACATGTATGTGATGCCGTACATCACTCCAAAAAATGTATCAAAACTTTGAGTTTGGTTTCTGTGAGACTGTTTTCATAGTGCAGTATCATGTAACTTCATTTAACATCTAAGTATCATAAAGTACATGTGGCTTAGGTTTCTTTTTTTATGTAACTTTGGTTATAGCATAGTCATTATATTGGAAAATTATACTGAGAGACAGAGGACAGAGAAATAATAATGGCTTTGGAAAAGTAAGGATTTCAGGAAATACTGCTGACATAGTTGCTACTACTCTTATTAACTAACTTCAGTGTGACTAGGACTGGGACCTTGAGATTAATTAGAACTATTCATATTTATACAAATGTCTGTTAGTTTGCTCAATGATGATTAGAGTGGGATTTTTATTTAAAAGGGAATCTTAACCTATGTCTCTTCATACTGAAGTCTTTTTTTCCCCTTTTTCCTTCTTTTTATATGTACAAATTTATGACAGAAGCAAATGATGGCCTGTTTCTCCTTCCTTGTCCTCACGTTGATCTTTACACCGTGGGTGGGAGGCGTGCCCAGCATTGGTAGCAGCCGGCCATCTGACTGTGTAAACGTGGCCCTGGAGCTGGGAGCGGCGGGCGGCTGCATACCTCGGGGTAGCTCTCTGGCAGGAGGCCTCCTCCTGCTTCACGCGGACATGTCAGGACAGCAACTTGAAATGCTTTGTGGAAATATAAAATGAAATGAAAAGCTGCTCCCATGGCTTTTCAAACGCTGCAGCATAGATGTCTCCAAAAGGTGGTACTAAGAATTACCCCAGCACCACTGAAGTTGGGCAAGGGGTGCAGGCATATTCCCTTGGCAGCTGTGTAGATATTCCAGAGCTTCGCATCCTACACAGCAGAAAAAATAGTATCTCATTAGGACTACTACCTTAATGAAAGTCAACAGTGAAGTTAGAAGGCCACATAGAAGAAGGGAGGTGTATTTTCTAATTCCTGAATGTTTTATCAAAGATTCTGTGGCATGCAACAGCGGTAGAAGGTTTACCGTAATTTTGAAAGAAAGCCTGTCTGTACCTAACACAGTGGAACAATGAGTTATGAGGTAATATTGTTAACATAATCTCTGTCAGAACAATGATTGTTTGAGTTATCCATGGCAAAAGATGAACCTCTCCAGAGACAACCATGGGAATTGTTAAATTCTCCTTTATTTCCTTCACATAAGGAGGTCACCAAAGTCAATAGTTCATTGCACAAACAAAGGGAGCAGAATTTGTCTTTTGTTGAGGAAACTCAAAACTAAAAATGAGAGTCTCGTATTCTTGAATAACAGGGGCCTTCTTGATGAAGTATGAAGTCCTTGTTTTACTTTTTTTTTTTTTAATTTATTTTATTTCTAAGAAACATGGCCAATTAACTGCAAGGAGACACATTCCTTTTTCTTTCTTTCTTTCTTTTTTTTTTAATTGAACATAAAGCTGCTGTGTATTTCTCTAAAATTTCCCCTTTTCTTCCTTCTGAGCTGAGAGATACAAAGTCATTCCAACCTTTGGGTTCAGTAATCAACATGAAGCATCATCTCTGAGAATGAAATCACTGGATAGAGGAGTAGATGTTTTTGTTCTCAAATGAAAGGAGAGATTCTCAATAATATTCATCATGTTTAATGTTTATTAAATGAGAGTTGAGTTAATTAAAAATGTAATTCTTTTGCAAATCTCCATCACAGAGCATATCTGCTGACTTAAAGATATCCTGATAAATATTTGCATTTAGAAACCTCATATGAATTTGAGGCATGGATAGTGAAATGTCAGATCAATGAAATTTTTAGTGTATGTTGGTAGCTGGCAAGAGGGAAAATCATTTACATACTTCTTGACTAATGAGAAGTAGTTATATTTGTGTTTTGTTTCAGACAGCTCTCTGAAAATTCAATGAATAACAAAAGCTTCCCATGGCATTAAAAAAAAAAAAAAAAAGAACAGTGCTGTATAAGAATTGAGATGAGATCCCATTTTGGAACTAGTATGTGAGATAGTGAATAAGATGAAAAGGCTGTGGAAGCGGTTACAGTATACATGAAGGAAAGCTACTTTGACAGTGGAGATTCTATTGCACAGATCAGGTGCTTGCTCCAGAAGAAGAGCAAATGATGTGCTTTTTGCTTCATTTATGTATTCTTCATATGCCACAGAATATTGTAGTCATACCTGCTTTCTTTTGAAGTTTTGAGGTATTGTCATGACAGCAATTGTGCATTGCTTGAGAATCTTACTAAGACCCTATCTAATGTATGTTTTACTTTGGTGTCTGATTAATCCTAGGATATGCCATTAGGTTAATTTTGGTGTTGTTTTTGTAGTTTCTCACTTTGAGGAGTTAGGTTCCAGCTCTAAGACATGCCATGAAAGTGCCTGTTTTTCTCTCCTATGTAGCTTTGTGAGTGTTCTCTTACTCTCTGACTCCAAAGTGATTGTTTCAGGAGACCTAATCCAGAGGAATCTCCATCTCTTACTTATTCTACACTGGCCTCTTTATGTGTCAAAGAAAGACGTTGATAAACATTGTACACCCTTGAGTATGCATGTGCATAGAGAGAGGATGAAAAAGGTCTTCCTATTTAAATGCCCCTTATGCTTTTGAAATCGATAGGACTCAAAATACTTTTGGACTGTCTGCCTTCACAGGGATGAATTTCATCCATGGAGGACTCTTAGCAACTCAGGAGTTAAATGCTGTGCTTTCCCAGAGAGTAGAATTTCCTCCTCCCTCAAGTCTAATTGAAGGGTTTGTATCTATGATCTACTCTGAACAGATTTTGCATTCACTGCACCCAATGTAATATGTCAGATTAAAGACTAATTGATATTAATTGTCAGTTTGACAGGTATTTACGTAATACACCTGTGATTTGTCCATGCTGCAACATCAAAGAACAATGTAGTCCATTGTCAGTCTTGTTGGTGGTTTTTTTTGTTTTTTTTTTTTTCCCGTCTGGAAGACCAATTCATTGTTCAAGAGCAAATACGAGGTATCTTTCAGCAGGTTTGAATTGGCATGTTTCCTGCCCAATTATCATCTGACTAACAATAGAACCTATGCTGATTTTGTAATGGCAATTCCAAAATGATCAGGAATCACTTTGAAGCACGTATTTTCTTATAAGCAAGTTCCAAACCCTCATCATCCTGCTATGAAACGGTCCTGTTACATTTTGTAGCACATGGGATCTGATTCACCTTTGCAATATACTCTTTTATCTCAATGTAACCCCCATTGACTTAATTACACTGGCATAAAGACAGTGGTTTGTGGGTGAATCACACCCACAAACAAGTCCACCGTGAAAATACGGGAGTTGTCCCTTTGTCTTTAAGGAGGTTTCTCAGATGGACTACTCACCAGAATGGGGTGACTCTGCTAGACAGTGTCAGCTATGCTTTGCTATTTTTAGCAACTTGAAAGAAAACAGCGATGTATTCACCCAACCATATCTCACAGTGCAAAAAGAAGATATACATCAGAAGTCTATATGCATAGAAAGTACTAGAAATGGGAAAATACAAAGTAGGAATCTGATCTAGTTGATAAGGCAGGGCATGGTCTTTCAGTGAAAGACAGTATTGAATGTAATTCTGACATCAGTTTTGGCCAACGTGCAGCCTATGCAGTGTACTGGCACCTGTAGAAGCGATGAGGAAGAGAGACAGTCTGAATGGTAGCTTAGGGCCACGCTAAAATACGATGGAGAGCATGCAAAAATTAATGTACTTTAACCATCTCAGCACTAGGATAAACTACAGTCCCTGTACTGCAGAGGATACTAGATATGAGGCTTCAGAAAGATTTGGGATTTTGGCATTCTTGAAGCTGCAGGGGCTGCAGCATGAATTCAGCAGAAGAGTGCAGCAGAGAGTATGAATTAACCAGCCCTGGGATCTCTGAGGGGTGTTGGGAGGCCCGGGTTTCCTCTGAGACATGTAACATGATGCCCCATACCCCAAGCTATGTCTAGCAGGCAGGATTTAACCTTTAACTGGCATGATTTCAGCTCTATCAACAAAAGATCTCGGTCTTCTGCCACAAACAAACAACTCTAAATTATCTGGTCTGAATAATTGAACGGGGTTTTGTTTGTTTGTTTATTTCAATTACTGTTTGTGGTAGCAGTGGGTGTAAATGAAATCTTGCCACTGCTTTCTGCCTTCTATCAGATTTGTAGCATTGTATGTCTCTGAGCCTTTGTTTTACATGTCATTATTCATCATATTTATCCACTACTTCTTGAGTCTCCCTTTATTTTTCATTCCTTAGTAGCTAGTGTATCCCTAAGAACACTGTTGTTTTCTTCAAATCATCTTTTTCATATCTTCTGTGAGAGCATTATTTTTTCTCCTAGCATTTCCTTTATTAGTTAATTCTATTTCTTATTTTTAAAAATCTTTTATATTCCTCTGAATGATTTTTTTGCAGGCAATGTCTTCTCCAGTTTTCTTATTTCAGCATAGTGGCCTCTAACACTATTGGCATATCAGTGGTGCCTGGTTTTTTGGTCTCAAGATGTCCTTTGTTTAGATGTCCTCTGATTTTCTTGAAGCGTTACTTTTACCTGTACTGTTGTGACGACAACTGTCTTTTATTTTAAATGTCATTGCTACCATGTGAGAATCATTATAATTAAGTGTCATGTGAGCTCTGCTTTTCTTCATGCAAAAAATATTATAATAAATGTCATCTGAGCCTGGATCTTCTTCAATTTAGCTTGCCATGCAACTTTTCTGGGGTTTACTGTTAGGTCCAATGGCATCAGTGTCAGATACTTGTTCATTTGCTTTGCCCTCTCACTTTACATAAACAAGTGATTGCTGTATATTTTTAATTCCAGCATTACTTCTGTGAGCACACGCCTACTAGAATGCCCTCTGCTCCGTGCTCTTGTGCATGTTTTATTTACGCTGCAAGGCCAACACACTGTTCCCAGTTCTGCTTGTTGTTGCACAGATGCAGATGCCCTCCTTCCGCCTCCTTCCTCGTTCCTAAGTAATGAATGCAGCCCTCGTTTACATAGGTAACAACTGAGCTTTGAGCCTCTGTTCCACTTTCCATTCTTAATTTGGTTTCTGTGACCTAGTATTCGTGCCACGGTTAGCCATCACCTCATGGCTCTAGAGCTAAGCAGCACAGCATGGTCCAGCTCGACTCGCGGGCATTTTCCCAGTGTTCAGTATAGCTGCTGAGGTTTTATTTTGAATGTCATTTCACTGGTACCATGAGGCAGCCAAGCCAGCTGCCTGTAAAACACCTGCCCAGATGATGCCTGTGGTACAAAAATGCTTCCTTGACCCTGCCTCGTCCAAGGCTGCCACTGTGTGCCTGTGTCCACCTGAGAAGATGGACTATTTATTTAACTATTGGTGCAGCATGTGTGTGTCCACCTGAGAAGGCAAACCAAGTCTGTTAAACACTGTTTCATCAGCTCTTGTTGGCTGAAAGTGTGAATATGCCTTGTTTAAGATGAGTGTCCAGGCTGTTTACTTTGGGTTTTGAACTACAGCCAGATTATATTTCTAAGGAGGTAAGGAGGTTGCTATTGCTTTTTAAAGATGTAACCCCCTATCTTTGTTCATCAGCTCAAAGGTATTTCCTAATCATTGTCTGTGTCTGGCAAAAGAACAGCAAGTAAAATAGGAGCTTTGTATTTCACCCGGTCTTGGTAAACATGTATATTAAAATGCAACATCCTTTTATTTGAACAATATTCATAAGAGAAAATATTAATTATTATTAATGTTAGAATGTTATTATTTTGCTTTATGCCTTAGGAGATGGCAGTCTCTGCGGTAGCATTAATTAATATGTAGCTTGGGTGTGTAGGCAGAAAGCAAATCATCTCCTAGCAGATTATTCAGCATTAGCATGTAGTCTTCCATCTCCTACTGCACTTTCAAAGCGATTCTCATCCACTGTACTGCAACCTTGAACTAACATTATGTTAACAAATTTATAACTTGGAAATTATTCTGCTGACATCAGTGGTGTTACACCATGCAAAACCTGTTTAAAATTAGATCCACGGTATTTTCATTTTTTAAATTTTAAAATGCTGTGTTATAAGTAGTATTCGCACGCTTCAGTAATTGATGGTTTGGAACTACTTTTCTTTTTCATGTTCTAAAATTAAAGTTTCTAAAGGCTTTTTTGTCTGTTTTCGCCTCTCTCCTCTCTGTGATTGCTCCCTCAGGCAAAATCACTGATATCCTATCTTTTCCTTGCAATCAGTCAGTTATATTATGAACCAAAAGAATGAATTGTATGCTAGTTCATTCTTGAATATGGATTATTTTCAATGTGATGAGCATGCAGGAATCTCCCAGTTTAAAAAAGAGAATCTGCCTGCCTGTCAATCTGTCTAGGCACACATAGTATTATAAACTATAAAAAAATACGGAAACCACACACAAGTTGAAGAACATTATTAAGGTAAAAGCCACTTATCTATGAGCTAGGTAATGCAGACATTGCAGGACATTAATTTGGCCTGATTGCTTTGTCTAGGCAATGTGCAGAGCCTGTGAGATGTCTGAGGGAGGTTGGACTGTCCAGAAATTTTAGTTTTATCAGGTCCTGTTGGGTCTCTGTGGGGCACGTGCAGATCAATGCATTTCTTTTTTTCCAAAGGCACATAAGTTGGCTAGACTTGGGTGAACTTTCACAGGGATGGCAGAACACATACACCTGGCAAAGCTGCCAAATCCCTGCTTTATTTTGAGTCCCGGCTGCAAAATATGGGAGAGTTAGGGCTTTCTAAACATTCCTCAGCTTTCATCTGGCAGCAGCTGAGGCCTTATGGAGAAATACAGCCCCAAGGGAAGTGCCTGGGGGCCCTGGGACAGAGCCATACGCGGGTCCCATTGTTCTTCTGCTCCATCCAGGCTGGTACGAAAAGGGGCCAGGGGGCAAGAGGGACATTTCCGACGCAGGTCGTGGGACACAGCTTTTCTCCCAGTGCCCTGGGAGCGAGAGACCAAGGAGGTATGGATGGGCATGTGTCTTCCAGTGGGTGGCCTTGGCCAGAGGCTGGATGAGGCCTTGCAGCCCTGTGATGGGAGACAGTAACCAGTGACCAACAAGGCAGTGTTAGGTGGCCTGTGAAAGGGGGCACAGTGTCTTTGCTAGTGTCTTCACACCAAATTTTTCTGTCATGTTAGAGGGATGAACACAGTTTATTTTCTTGCTGTTTCTTTTTTTTGTTGTTGTTAATTATTCCTGAATATGTCATCTTTGTGCATTCCAAAAATAAGGCGAGCCCACCTCCAGCCCAAAATGAGCACGCGTTTTTCTTGTAAGAGGGGCTTCGTAGTAATTTGCTGAGTGACACACCAGTTGTACTGTCCTTATGAGCCTCGCACCAACCGCTGCTGCTTACAAAGGAGCCCATGTCAGATACTTAGCAAGAGCCGATGGCCCGGAGTCATCTCAGAAGTGTGCGTTCCTTGGGAGGAGAGCCTCGTGGAAACGAGTGAGCTCGTCTAAAGTTTCCCAGAGCCCCGCGGCCGTGCTGTGACAGTCAGGCTGTCGAGCAAAGTCAGCCTTGGGAGTGCGGGAGAGATGAGGAGGAAGTGGGAAGGGGGAGAGGGGAGGCAGCAGGGGGGCTCGAATAACAACCGCTGGTGGAAATCCAACCCACACAGGTTGTGTGTGTAGCCGGTGTGAAGATACATTTTTTTTAATTGTATGAGTAACACCTCAGGCAGTGGTGTGACCTGTGGATGACTTCTTCATTTGGAGCTATGGAATGCAGAATAAAGAAGGGGAGGAGAAAAAAGCTGTGGAGGAGACACAGATAAAATGATCATCTGTGACTAGTTCAGCTGTCCTGTAGAGAAACTTTCATTCCTTCCAATTAAAAGGGAAATTTCCTTATTTGGCGTATCTTTAGTAAGTTATTTCCAAGTTTTGCATCGCATTGGATCCTTCTTATCATGATTTCAGATTGTTCTGAACATTCAAGTATGCCGAGCTTTTACTGTAAACTCTTCAAGAAGAGTTTTCTTTCTTGTTTTTTGCTGCTCATTTTGCATCTTCCAGAACAACAGACCTCGAGCCTATGACAGCTAGTCATTTGCCCGTTGTTTCAGGTGTTCCCGGTAATGGTAGTCCTCTCTCTTCAGTTTCTAAATGTTACTTCTGTTTTGTAGCAGTAAAGAATCACAATTGTCCTGGGATTTCTTTTTACAGAGAACTGACTTGACTTTAATAACCTTTTTTTACTTATATCTGATAACGGGATGACCAATGTGTTGTCCTGACTGTTTGCCAAAGTCAAGCAGAATCTAATGGTGCTAGCTTTTAACTCTTAAACTACTGCTCTCATAAGCTCACAGCCTTCTTTGCAGTCACTTCTGATGAAAGACAGCCACCTACAACAAATCTTAGTGATGTCAGATTTTTACTCCTACTCCTACTATATGTCATGGCATCACTGAAAAAAAAAATAATTTCTCATTTTTTTATCAATACAAAGAACTTGAAACAATCCCAAAGACAAGGGAGCATAGATTATTCTGATCATAAGCCAAGTTCATAATTTTGAAGGCTTACATTTGATAGCTAGCCAACCCTTTTTATATGGCCTGCAAAGGTCTGTCCCAGTTTTGTTTTTTCATGCATAAAGATATTGTGTTGCAGGGAAGGTAACCTGCCATTGTGCCACCCTTTGAAAGATCCTGCACTATTCTCTGTAAGTTAGAGAGATTCATTTGATCAAGTCCTAATGACTCTCCCAAGATAACATTCCCTGAAGAAGTTAGGGAATTCCCTAAAATAAGATGTGTTTGCAACATTACACACAGCAAAATTACTTTTGTGGGATGTAGAACCGTGAATGAGGGAAATATTTTTGCTGTCATTCTACTAGGATTGCTGCACCTTGGTCCCTCCATGACATCAACATCAGAACTCCTGCCTGGAGAAGAAAATAGGAAATACAGAGTGCTTACATTTTTCCAGTGAAAATAATTTCTTCCCCAAAAGACCACTTTGGTCTTCCCCATTAGAAAATGTAAACACTTCTTTATAGTTTGAGTATAACCACACTTTAAACAGCTGCTGCCTCTCACCTGTGCTGCAGCTCTATTTCTGCAGTGAAAGAAGCACTCTCTTCACAGACTGCACATCAATTGCAATTGTTAAGTGTTTTGGGATCCTTTGGGATGAAAAGTATGATATAAATTTAAGATATTAAATCATTAAGAGGAATAAGAACATTACCAGATGCTGATGCTCATGTAATGACCATGCTGCTAACAGCAAGTCAGAGCTGGAAGAATCCTTAACTGGTGCAGGTATATCATGAAACCCTTTTCACTAATTGCACATTAAAAGTCATGAGGATGTTTAATCCCATCAAATCCAAATGTGTAGCAGTCTAGAACCTGCCTGATCTTATAGTTAGGAATTTTCTTCTATTCTCCCACCATACTGGTGCTTTTGGCAAACTTATATTCATCTGGTCTTATACCATTCACTGGTCTTCACTTAAATAGTTCTTTCCTTGGGTGATGTAACTTCTTCTTCCAAGTGATTATATAGCATGTAGTCATATTGTCTCTCAAGTTTTAGTATGGTTGACTAAACAAACAAAATTCTTTCCTGTGTTTTTATAAGAACACATCTCCTTGACCATCCTTATAAGTTTTCTCTGTATCTGCTCCAGTTCCAGTTTGTTTTCTTTCAACAGCACTACCAAGAGTATACACAGTCTTTGAAGAAGACGTATCAGTATATCTCATATGCTAGCAGTAATACTTCCCATCTTTAGCTGGAAACGCCTTACGCTATGCATGTTAAGATTTTGTTTCCCTTCATGGTTGCATCACACTGATGATTCAGTCACCTGTGATGAACTGGTACCTCCAGGTTTTTATTTACATGAGTTATTTCCAAATACAGTGAGCCTTTTGTTTCTAGTCTCTATATAAATTACCTCAAGCTTTTTCCTCCTGATTTTCAATTCCTTTTTATGACAGCAGCCTGCATATTGAGCCAGTTCTTTCTTCCTGATAACCAGAGCCACCCCTGTACTGATATTTCTCAAATTTAGCCCTTACCAAATTTCTTCAGCTTGTTTGTAGCATTTCTGACTTAATAGAAAGTGCCTGTAATGATTCTTGAGACTGATAATGATAGACCCCACCAGTAATCTCATGCCTGCCTAAGACTTCCCCTTTTGTGACCTGTTGTCAACACCCTTTATACATTTTATTATCACTCTGCTGTACCTCATTGTCTCCAGCTCAGCTGTTACTGTAGTTCTTGTAAGGATTAATTGTTGTGCCTTATCATGTCACTGCTAGACCACTCTTCATAGTAAATGTAGTGTGAAAGTTAGCTCAGATGTTTCCACATTGTGCTGCAAGCTTTGTGACAGAAGTATCTTGTGTAGTGATAAGGCATGGCTATGTAAATCAGCTTCAAAAAATTTGGATGGAAAAGCTGATAGTTTTTCATATTTTTCCCCTTCTCTCTGGATGGATATTTATAGTCAGGGTCACTGGGTCTGTTCAGTCTCATCTGATCCCAAAAGGAAAGAAACTAACAGAGATGCTTTCTGCAAGGCAAGCTATTTGTGCAAGTCTTCTTTTAACATTGGTTTTAGTTTTCATAATTTAGACATGTGCTTTACTTACATGCTGAAAAGGATTCTGCTTTAATTTGAATCACGGCAGAACTCAGTATCAAGTTCTAGATTACTTACTTCTTCTGTATTGTGTAAAATTATGCACCAGATTTTTTTTGCTATTACTCGTGTTTTCTTCCCACACTGGAATACCGGCATTTGTTTAATTTAACAGAAGTAAGATGGTGTTGCTGCTAAGTGTAACTGGGATAGCAACTCAGGTAAATTAGATCTTGAAAAAAAATCTCCACCAATATTTAAGTAGCTATAGTTTTTGGCTGGGTTGTTTTTTTGTGTGTGTGTGTTTTTTTTTTTTTGTTTCTTTCTTTCTTATATCCATGTTCTTGCTTTGTTAGATTTCAAAAGAGTAAAACAAGTTGGTATTTTCTGTTATTTTTATGTGCTTTATGTTTCCGTGCTCTGAGTCATGTACTGCATGAATATCCTTAAGTCTGAAATCATTACATTTTGCTTAATGCACTTCCTCTTTGTACTTCTAGCAGCAGCTCTGTTGGCTGGCCTGTTAATGATAGCATAACCAACATAGGGCACGAAGCTTCTGTTCTAAAGTGAGGGCCTCTCAATGCAGAGAAGTTGTGGATGCCCCATCAGTGAAAGTGTTCGAGGTCAGATTGGATGGGGCTTTGAGCAATCTGGTCTAGTGGAAGGGGTTCCTGCCCATGACAGGGAGATCAGACTAGGTCATTGTTCAGGTCCCTTCCAACCCGAACTGTTTTATTCTATGATTCTGTGACTCTATGATTTCTTTAATTTTTCTTGTTTTCTAATTCTGGGCCAGAGATTTGATCTTACAGAGTATTGACTACTTCTGCTAGAATTAGCAAGAATACTCGTTTGCTTAACTTCTAGTGTGGTTTTCTGCATCAGAGCATTTGCAACCTGGCAAGGTGAAGATCAAGATCCTGCTGCTTTACCTCCCATTGTTTTACCAATATCTGTAGTACCAAACTGGTATTTTATCATTCTATAGGAGACAATGCAGCTTCCTAAAGCATGATACCACTTTTATTCTTATGCTTATAGTTAATAAGTATGTCCCTCTTTCTTCAGGCTAGCCAAGGCTTGTTGGCCATATGCTATACCATATGCTCATGTGCTGCTACACAGTAACTTTTGATAGGATTAACTGAATTATTCTGAATATGAAAGAGACCAAGCTTTATTAAAAATATATCTGAAATGGCAGGGTAAAGATGCTCTGTGTTTTATGGGAAATCTCATATGAGTTTTATAGCCGACAGGGCTTTGAGTCATGGAGTGCTGGAGTTCTTTTTACTTAGCAGTGAATTAAGTTGGGGAGATTTTTTCTTTATTTTGTCTTTTAACTCTAAATCTCGGTATTTGGGAGCAACTGTGTGAAACAAACACAAATCTGTTGCATTTTTAAAAACTATTTTCATTCTGTTTCCAACTCCTCTTGTGCTGACATTCTACAAACTGGTTTTCTAAAAGGACTGTCACCATCAATTTTGCTTTTTTAAAGGACTTTAATTCTTTCAGCATGTTCATATGGTTTTATAAAGCCCCAGATACATGGCAAATCCCCTTGGTGTTGTAAGACAAGATTGCTGTTAAAAAATGTTTAGGCTTAGTCAGCTTCTTCTCACTACTGAAGTCATGAGGGACTCTGGGAAATGGTGTTTATACTAAGCTTAAATTGATAGGGCAAGTTTAATGCAATCGGGTCAAAGGTACAACTGCTTAGCTAGTCTCATCAACCACTCGGGTTTCAGCATCAGTTTATAAGAAAAAGCCTGTAATGATAACATCTGGCTGCTAGCGCATGGGCTACATTCTCTGTGCAGTGATTGAATGTAATTTAATGGTGGGGAGGAGCAAACTGAAGGGCAGCTTCGTTCCTGAATTATGATCCCAGATAGATAAGGTACAACTGCCAGACTTTGATCACCCCTGTTATCAATTCACTTGATGAAGAGCCTTTCTCCAGCAGAACCGGGATAGAGACGTCTTCCTCAAATGAAGGAGTGCACTCTATTACAAGGGTTTGGGGGCCGGGGGGAGGATGTCAGGTCCAGAATAGAGCTGCATGATTTCCTAGCGTGTACTTGTGAAGCTGAGTGGTGGTCAGGTACTGTTATCAGTGAGTAACACGTGACCTGGGATATCATCGAGGAAATGTGCTAGACAGAATAGTGAATTATGCTGCTCTTCGAGTGTGAGAAAGCATAATGTTTAATCATACATTTCTTGTCTTGTACCATCCAGGTTGGTGTGTGGCAAGCTACATTTTCAAGACTACTGCCAGGCAGGCCCCAAAATATACCCTTGTTAGGAGACAGTAGGTGCCCAAGATGCCCTGAGGGATTTTAGTCATGGGCAAGCCTGGTCTGTTGATCTCAAATCAGGCCTGAAGAAGGGCTTATGCATTCAGAATATGTCTGGTTTTGCCATCCAAATCAGACTGTCAGCAGAAAGGTGTTGCCTTTCTGTTGTTTGTGTTATGCAGAATTTCCCATCGTATCATTTTGATTTATTTTCCCAGAAAGTTTCTAGATTTTGGCCCACACTGGCCGAAATGTTCTGTGTTAGATGTCTGCACCAGCTCAAGAATTTGGGAAATTTCAGCCAAAATCATTTCCAGTAATTGTTAATCTGTAATGTCCTGCTTTGGAGGGGGGTGGGGAGGCCAAGTTTGGCAGTGCTGTGGCTTATATGTCATTGACATGCATTGTTTTATTTTCCTGTGCATGTTTTTCATAACTGCATGTTACGAAATTTCAAAAGAAATCACAGTTTATATACTCTTAGCAAAAAGTCTTTAATTTTGCCAGGTAAAACCTCGGAATGTTTAATTCCTCTTGAATGCATTCAGTCTTCTGAGGATGCTAAATGAGATGTGTTATTTCTGATGATCAAGTATGCTCCCTCCAACCAACAAACACTGTCAGGTTGAGTTCAAGTGATAAGACAAGCTCAGTTGATCTAAGACAAGGAGTTCTGATGTTAGATGGAACAATTGATACAGAAGATCAGCACCATCTCTTTTCCCAAGTGCATTGCCTACACTGAAGAAACACAGACCTTAAAGCCTAGTAGGATGGTGATTATCTGACCTACGTGTTTACAGAAAAGGTCCCGTGAAAATTTTCTTTGCTTGCATACAAAATGGAGTAGCAGGTTCACAATTGCATGTCAAAAAAGGAGTATACTCTCCTTTGTCTCTAAGAACACATATGGGTGGATTCTCTGTGAGTAACAACATTAAGAAGATCCATAAAAGTCAATATGGGACACAGATGTTAAATATACCCGGGACACTTTACATGTCTCAATCACATATGGCACAAGCTTTACTCTGGTTGTGGGTGTACATTCTTACATTTTTTCTGTAAAGTAGCACATGCACGTGGACTGTTTCCATGTTTGTGTAAGGATGTTCTTTATGATGTATGTATGTTGGTTTTGCTGCTATTCAATGTGTGTGCAGTAAGGGATGCCTTTCATTTCTGTCAAATGGAAATAGGGTAGTTCAGGGTAGTTCTTGCCAGTCAGCAGATCTCTGTGCTTTTGAGACTTTCATGAAGTAAGAAACTTCAGCATACACGCTAGGTTGGTACAGTTTACCAGTGCTTTCGAGGAACCAAAACCCAGGTAAGACTGGACAATTTGCCCACAGATCAATGTCACGACAGACTGGTGGGACCCAACTCCAGGCTCTGCTGTCTAATCAGAAGGTAGCGTAGTCCTGCTCCTGGTCTGAGGCACACCTCGTTGTAAGATCAGCTCTTATGCTTAACAGTGGGTAGCATTTCAAACTCTTTTGTCTTGATGAGGATATGTTGCTGTGCATAATTATAAATCATGTAGTAAAACAGTTTCTAATGGCACAGAATGCAGTTAGCCAAAGCTCAGCTCACAGTTTTTCCACAGCTTTGAATTGTCTCAGTAGTTTTCGGTACTTAGCTTAGCACGTGTCATGTGTTGTCTCAGGCAGATGGGATACCTACTTGAAGCAGTAGTGATCATTTCATCATACTTCTAAATGTCTAAATTTCTTTTGAACATACTAGAAAAGCTAAAATGCCGACTGTTACAACAATGAATCATACTTTGTAAGGGAGTGTTTTTATATATAATATATAAAATCCAACTGTATATGCATAGGGAGGGTGAATATTTACACATCACATGTGTAAGATATAAATGATCCCGATGAACATGACTGAAGTAAATTATGTTAATGCTCCAGTTAGAACTATTTCTGCATTAGTTTCAAAATGTTTTTATTATACTGTAGTTTCAATGTCAGGAAGATGAAGGAATCTGGGCTTTTAACTGCAACCTCCACACTGCCGTGTGACTCTATGGGGGATGTTCAAAATTAAACATTTGGTTTAAGCATTAAACACCAAAGTTTTCTTTTTAATTCCTAAGCCTGTATGAAAGTAGATAGGGAAACGGTTTACAATACTTCCTACTGGGGACTTCCACACTGACAATGTCAGAAATGACATCGCTTTTCTGCTATTTGCTTTTTTATTGAGATTTAAAAGAAAGATGCTTTGGCCCCACCCCCAAGTTAGTTGACTTAATCAAGAGAAGTCACCATCCTTGCCCAAATCTTGCCAGTCCTGAAGGATGTGGAAGTATTCATCACTAGAGGGAGTCATTGCGTATTCAGTTACCCTTCTCCTTAGCTTGTGATGGATGGTTTTACAACTGGTCCAGTGGTGGATGGTCCCATTCAACTATCAGCAGGAAGGATGGTCTAACCCAATCTGGCAGCTCTGAGTATGGAGACCCTATTGACACTTTTCTTATGTCTGTGCTTCCCTGGTGACCAAACAAGGCGAGAAGGCAGCCTTCATGTTCGCTCTGCCTCCACTGGGTTTAGGCCTTGTGTTGAAGGCTTTGCAGCTGGGAGAGGCAGTAGCTAGCATGTGGTCTTCCTATAGAAGGGTGATGGGATAAAAGCCAAAGTGAGAGGAGAAATCTCAGTGGACAAGGGAAAGTGAAGAAACCCTTCAGAGAAATGGGAAAGGGAAGAATGGGCATAAGTCTGCAAGTACCGGTAGGAGTAATGAAATAGATAGCAAAAGAAAGGCATATAAGGGAAAGAGGGTAGAAAGAAGGTGATTTGCAGGGGAATATGGCAAGTGGAAAAAAGCTGTGCAATGTATGAAACAAAAAAAGGCAAGGGAAAATGAGGAGAGATCACAAAATTTTAAAAGGAAGATAAATGAAGATATTAGGGAAAGGAATAAGAACGTTTTTAAGAATATCTGTGTCATTGAAATAGAATGCTACATTAATCAAAAATGTTCAGTATCCATTAGCGAGAGCTGAAGTGCCAGACTTACACTGATTTTTATATAGCAAACTGAGGAATGCACTAACTGAGGACAAAATGGAGTTTGGAGGACCAGCTTGAAAACAGATGGACGAAAGATACAATACGGGAAATAAGCCATCTAGGTTTCATCTTGTTTAAAGTAGACTCTGCCTGCCACTGGATGGAGTAGCCAAGTATACCCAGCAATGGCTAGGTAGAAAACAAAATCTACAAGGGTTGCTTAATACAGCTTTATGTCCCCCTCAGTCCAAGCTCGGCGTGTTGACTAAGGCTGCTCTAAAGCACAGCTCTTTCCAAAGTGGCATGAGGTGCACCAGAGGTTGACGGATGCTTTTTCTCTTTGGGCCAAGCCCCTGCATACCCTTCCCTGGTCTCCAGGCTCTTGGAGAGGTACCGCTACTCTAGGACACTCCTCTCATTTTCACCTACTTGAGCATACTGCAGCCTGCACCCTCTGTATTTAGTCTGCTGGAGTGTTTCCGTGCATGTAAATTATATGGGAAATGTCAAAAA
Organism: Aythya marila; assembly: GCF_965140915.1. Lineage (NCBI taxonomy): Eukaryota > Metazoa > Chordata > Aves > Anseriformes > Anatidae > Aythya > Aythya marila. The sequence goes on from NC_139043.1 coordinate 81,068,781, forward strand.
GCATGTGGATTTGGTACGGGCCTATTCATATTTTTAAATAGAATGTAATTTGCTATTGGCAAATTAATCTCACTTATCCTAGTTTTATTTGTTTAAACCACGTGAGTAGAGTTATTCATGTGCAAAGAAGTTGGCAAATGCTGCCAAATCCGCTAATACATCTGGCTGCTGAGCATAGCTTTTGGAAATGGAGTTATTTGCCATCCTCATTCTGTAGTATGCTAATTTCCATGACAACCCACTGTGATATCAGAGAACTGTATGGCTTTTCTTGGAGAAAAACAAACAGAAATTTTTAGCCTACCATATCACATTGGGACTACCAGCATGCTATACTGAGCAAGACAGATTTGCAGGACTTGGAGCTTTTTGTCAGTGGTGGAAGTAGTCCCACTAACCTGTTTCACAATATAGTTAAAATCCAATTCCAGGTCCTTCTATTTATCTTTTCTTTTCTTTTTTTTTTTTTTTTTTCAATTTTCACTCAGGAGAAAATATTGACACAGCTCCAGCTCTTTTGTGCCTATGTGCATGTGGCTGCAATAAATATACAAATCTTAATCATACTTAAGGGCTCCAAGTTTAGGGGATCCCACATGCTGCAGGTGACACTAAAGTGGCTGCAGCATTTTGATGAATTTCTCTAGAATATCATAGCAGTGCTGTCTTCACAAGATTGCTGTGGGCTGCCCTTAACAGTTTGCCAGAAGCCCCATGGCTGTATCAAATTTACATGAAATGGAGCGTATTGCCACCCTTGGCATTACCGCAAAGGTGTGTCCTAAAAACCATGCAGGTCCCAACATGTGATGAGCCATCTTAATCCAAGCAGACAGGCCAGGAGCTGTGTGTTTTCTGCAGCCCATGTACCTGTCTGCCTGCGAGTGTGACAGCAAGCCTCATTCCAGCTGCGCTATTTGTATGCTAAGCAAACAGGTAAAACAAAGCAACAGTGCAGCCAGTGTAATTATCTTTTATCTCACAAGAGTTCAAAAGGAGGGCTTTCCCACTGCAACTCTATTTTCATAGCTGTCTGCTCCAGAACCATTTTGGCTGGTGGTGTTTTATGTGGAAAATTAAAGGGGGAAGGACTGTCATAACTTCCTAATGACATCTTGGGGTTATTTTATATGCTAAGTCATTCATATCTTTTACAATTTAAAAGCATGCTGACGTCATACACATAATAGTCATACAAGACTGCCCGCATGTTTGCAAATAAATGTTAGAATTCATGGTTATCATTTTTTCTCATGCTAAAGAAGGCTAAATGATTCACATCCATTTTCTTCAAGCACTTTTTCTGTAAACGGAAATGCCTCCATCTCCTGAATGTTAATAGGCAAAAGTCTGCAGACAACTATATTTTGCAAGCTTTTATTTATTAACAAATGACAATTGGAGAAAAATAAAAGTCATTGTTATGCAAAATCAATATCTATCAACTGTACACACTTTCAGATAATAAGTAACATTTCAACTCTGCCTAGGGTCTGTTTTATGAAGAACAGTATTGAACTAATTACAACTTCAGGTCAATAACGTATCTTTTCTTGGTACCACTTAATCAGTATTGCCTGCTGTCTTTTGCTGTTGTGATACTACGGCTCTTTGGCTTGTTGATATACTCTAAGTATATGCATTTCACACACTCCAATGGCTTTGTATCACCATAGCATATTTCATTAGCTAATGAAGACAGAAGCCAGGCAATTTATTTTCATTATGTATGCAGTTAATGTTCAGTCAACCTGAAAAGTGAAACAGAAATATGCTAAAACATGCTTGTATCATTTTATTACTTTGATTATATCTCTGTGCATGTCTGTATCCTCATGTGACTCTGATTGAGGGTGTATTTCTTCTTTCTCTCATGTAAATGTACCTGTAGTCTGCTAAACGGAAGACCTGTTGATCTGTGATTTATTTTTATTTTTTTAATCTGACAAGAAATTATATCAATATAAACTATTTTAAGGACTTTTAAAAGCTAATCTGTGTCACAAAGTGTCTTTACATGTAATTTTGAATCAGTTTTAGGGAAGCAAGTTGGTACAGTGATTAACTGCTAAAGCTCATGAAACTGTAAGATCAGACTACAATTTATCTGAAACACCTGGAAGTCCTACAGTCGTATTCTCATATCTGAAATCACACCAGCACCTAGACCTGTTGTGGTCATGCTGTTCAGCTCCAGATCTGCAGCACGCCATGTCAGACCCACCTGGCTGTGTGAGGGTGACAAAGCAAAATCCACTTGTCTTGTATGTGCTTGACTTTGGAGAAAGATGTAAAGAGGCGTGTCTTACAAGCAAGTCATGTCAGCAAAACAAAGCTGGGTCCTCACATTCTTAAAAGCCTAATTTTAAAATCACACTTAAACAGACATCTTAGCATTTACTTTTATTAGGTGTACTTGTGGTGTTTGATGAAACATTTATTCCCTGTCCATGACTGGTTGTGTCATGTCTTGCTGTATCAGATAACAATGCTATTCACAGCAACAGGGGCTTCATGCTGTGTGCCTCTCCAAGGATTTAGCAGTGGACACCCACGATGAAGCTGCAGTTTTCTCTCCAGACCATGTGCAATATTCCATTAGCATAGTAGGTGTTCTTTGTAATGATTTCAGCAAATGCAAGGTGCGGTCAGAATCGTCCTTGCACCAGCATGGAGAACGCAATCCCCAGTTGCTAGCAGATGAAATACGACTCTCTTAATCAAAGAGATCCACTGCACATCTATTTCAAATCTGACATATAATTTAAAGCTGTGCATCTGCTGTTTGTGACCACAGTGCCATTTGGCATGTTTGGGTTTCAACACAATAAAACGGCTTCAATCGAAAGGGAAGTGTTTCTTTTCCACTTCACATGGAAGCAGTGATGCCATGGATATCCTTCAGCCTAGTAGAAAACAGGCCCGATTTATCTAAAACAACTCAAGATAAAATACAGCCAGTTGGCATCGCATGTCATATCTTCCCAAGCACAATAAGTTTTAAAGAGAATAGGCCAGATTCCTTCCTCGTGTAGCTCCATAGAAACCCGCTGGTTTGGTTCGGCAGATAGCCAAATATAAACACTGTTACAGAAAAGGTTCGTTTGGAATCAAACGTGGAAAACTTTGGAGTTAGGAAGATATCTGAAAATATTTGCTCAGTGGAATTAAGACATTTAAAATACTTGGCTAGATTCGCCTTCGGGTTTATACTAGTTCCAGTGTAAACCTTGCGGTAGATCAGAGCCACAGATACCCAGATGGTGCAAGTGACAAAGGGGAAAAGGGACCATAGTCCAGTTTGCTTCAGAGATCTGCCTGAAGATGACCCCCAAAGCTGGGCACACTCACTAGGAAGATGAAGAGACTGTGGGGTGAGCCTTTCCTTCAGGAGATGCCACCTTTTGGAAAACGCATGGACCTTGACTGAGAATTAAAGCTTCAGTGATCAGAGCCTCCAGCTTCCATCTACTAGTAATTCCTCCCTGAAAATAGGTTTCCTTAAAGGTTTTGGGTGTCTATTTTATTCCAGTTCATATTTGAATGATGCAATGGCAGGAGACACCCTAGGGTGTTACCATACTTTGAGAGGTGACTTCAAGGCCAGCAACACTCCCTGCATGCAACACTATCTTGCAGCATTGTCTCATACCTTTGTTCTCTATTGCTTAAATATTTGGAGGGGCCTGTCATGCTTTGTCATTGCACTTCAGCCTTCTGGAGAGCGTGGAAGGCAGATTTCTAGTGCTGAGTGGAATAGTTCAGAACTTGACAGCGTTTCAAAAAATTTTCACCCGTGATTTGTCCAGACCAAGGCATTTAGCGGGACGTACTAAAAGCTCCGCACACTTTTCGTAACCAATTATGTTGTACCTCCCCATAATGTATGATTTATTTGGATTCGTCGCTGGTTCAAACTGCATTTTAGGAACTCAGGGAAGCAGATGCTAATTTTTAGACCAATATAAACCACTAGGAGCTCTCTTAAAGGAAGAGCTGCCAAAAATTATGATCAGGTTCCTATGGTTCTTGGCATAGAGAAAGCTGCTCAGATTTGGTTCCCATTAGTTATTTAGCATTTTAGTACTTTTGTTGCTTCTGTTGCTTCATTCAACTAATTGCCAGGATCTTGAAAACTTATTCCATGGGGACAAATACTATATTATTTTTTTCAAGCACTGTTAAATCAGTGGGAGTTAATTGTACGCAATGCTATAATAGCAGTTGAAGTAATGTGATATTATGTTTATGCCTCTGTTAAAAATATGCCAGTGGCCAAGCTATGTCAAAATGATACCGTGATTCTTCAGTCACCAGTGAGAAAGTAATCATAGGCTCCAATTTGTTTGAGCATTGTTCCCACACACACACTCCCCCACTCATCAGTGCTACTTATTAAACGCTGCCTTCTTTTTGGCTGCCAGCAGTGAAAAGTAGAAATGCCTCCTCACATGGGTGCCCATTTCAAACACTTCCTTGGCCTAAGTATTTCAGATGTTTGCAGATCCTTTTTTGTAAACTCTATCAGTCATAATGCATAAGGACAGCAACAATCTTGGTGATAGCCAAAGCATGCTTTTTCAGGTCTAGGCCTTAACAAAAGTGTAGTAAGCTATAAAAATGCACACTGACCTTTCAGTATCATGAATAATAGCAAGCCAGCTGTGAAGCAGAGGGGTCAGCAGCCATATATTCATTACCTTTGACTTCAAACTGCTTTGCAGAGATGTATCACCAAGCCTCTCACTCAGCTCTTCGCTGCTGTGCAACATCTACACTAAAATTTTAAATTTCCATTATATAAATTTTAACAGAAACCAGTGTTCTCTTACAACAGGGTTGAAATCCCTGAGACCTGGCATAAGAATGGATTTTTCTCCGAGGTTCAGAGTAACCCCTGAGTCATGCAGCAGATGGATCCAGTTAGCTCCAATTAAAATATGAGGAGAACATTGGGCTGGCTTGGCAGACAGATACTGCTGCAGGGGTGGGAAGAGAGCCTTCAAGGAGAAAGAGTAGGAGTAAACCCCAGCACAGAATCTCATCGTACTGAAATGTATGTTTTGTTATTGAAACTAACCATCGTGGAAAAAAGATTTTGAATTTTGTGCTAAGAGAAACATGAGTGGCCCTCCCCAGCTGCAGGTATCAGGTAATTTCCTGATTTAAAAAAGATACAAATCTATTTCCATTTGCTTGGGGATTGTTAGAGAGTACCCCCACTTACATAATGCATTTCTTGATCTTGTACGTTTAGATCTGTTTTTCAGAGGTTAACTTTACAAATATGAATTTTTTAATGGAAATGTTTCTTAACTTGAAATAGCAATGCCTCATCCACAGGACAAAATAGCAGCCCTATTAGATAACCTGAAGATTTTAGACACACAGAAGGAACATTTGCATGCATTTTACTTATTTTCTGTGGTTACAGGTGAGATATTCGTTGCTTTTTTTTTTTTTTTTTTTTTCAAAACAGGGGAAGGAAGTTGTTTCACTTGTTTTCTCTATTTTATTCTGCAGTTTAGGCCCTACTTTATCCCCCTAGTGTGTTTGTTTCCATCTAACAAGTACTTTATAGCATGATCTAGGTCTTGATGATGGGGATAGTGTTTACACACAATCAAGCAGGTGTTAAAGCTCCTTTCATCACACTAATGACACATAAGCATCTAAAGGATCTTCAGTGAGAACACCTATCTAGCAACAAGGAGCCATCCCATTTGTTTTGTAAGTGCAGTCCCTATTCCTGCATATTTTATTTTTATGGATCCAAACCACAGCACCTCATCATTTCATTTTTGTTTCTCTTCCTCTGTGCTGTTCCCCAATATCTGTACAAGGGCAAGATGCCAAAGAAAAAGGCTCAGCACCTTTATTTCCATTTCTTGCTCCTCAGCATAAAATAGTTTGGTGATTTAGCAGACACATAGGCACAAATGACTTTGCAGACAAGAAATCTGCCACCTAGGAGTACCCTTAGGAGCTGGCTGTATTTACCAGAATCATTAGAAAAGACAAAATACATTTGTGCAACTGAGCAAAATGCAGTGGGAGTTTGGTGCTCAGCCAAGGGTGCATGAGATCACCAGCCTCATCGATGGCCAGCCTGGACCCCCATCAGCCTGGGCAGAAGGAAGGTTTTAGGTGCAGGCTACGCAGTTCTTCTCAGCTGCCAGCTGGGAGGAAGGGTGAGATTTGGGGTGAAGGCCTGGTCAGACTGCCGTAACTGCAGTGGGGGAGGTCTGGATGTAAAATAAGATACTTAAGGGTCTGTTCCCATGGTGCATTAAGAAAGTGGGAGCTTGACACGACCTGATGAATTTGAGCTGGCAAAACACATTTCTTTATAACTCTCCTACCCCAGGCTGGTCCACTCATAATTTTCTGAAGTAATTGTTGTTTATACTGAAGTCTTCCATGTTTGGTCTTTCTCCAAAGGAAAATTTCATTGTCAGGTTTTAGCAGAAACCCTGCTGCTGCTGCTTCTCCTTGGGTGGGCACATGTAGGGAAGAAGGACCTTTATAAAACATCTGAATTTTATCATCCAGTTAAAAAAAAAAAAAAAAAATCTGAAGTCTGGTGCTTGGAATGAATGAAAGCCTTCACTAGTACCAAGCACAATTGAGCTTTTCCAGGGCAATGTGAGGTATATATTGCTTTAACCCATTTCATCAAGGTCAAGAATGAAGTAACTCAATGTCCTGGCTGGTTACAGAAATTCTGTTCCTCCACACAGAACTGATTTGAATATTGAGCTATGGTTCAGTGTTGTTGATTTCAACATGTGATGGATCAACCCCACAATTTAGGAGCAACCTCAATTGTCCAGAGAACTTGCAAGCCCTCCTGGCAGAGTTGTGCAAGAGCAGAGGGTTAGTTTGTTTTGCTTTGTTTAATGGGGTTGTAACCTTGCCAAGCAAAGAGGCAAACTACACATCAATAAGCATGACTTTTTTGAATTGTAGGGCTCTGCTGAGATCACAACAATCTTCAAGAACAGATCTCTTTAAAATTTTCTTTGGGTAATGTGTCTTTTTGGGGTGTTGAATTACAACATAGCTCATATTTCCATTATATAGTCTTAGATAAATCAGGAATTTGACTTGAGGCTTGCTCTGCAACTTTGGAAAAAAAAAAATCACCTTTTTGCCTGCCTTTAGGAGGACAAGAATTAGAAATGGCCTGACAACAAATACTATGCAAAGATAAGAAATTACTGTTGTTACTACAGAAAGATGGAACTATATGAGTTACTACAAATACTTATTTTTATTGCTATTATTATTGAATTAGTAGTTGTGGAGATCTGTAACGTTAGAGGAAATAGAGGACTGAAAAGGAAGAGGAAGGTGTCAGACAATTAAGCATCCTTATGGCCCAGTCCAAGAAAAATATTCAATAAAGTCATATTGGTGGTGGTATGGTAATCTTCCTGGTAGCAAAACTGGAGGTAATTCTGCTATCATTTCTCATTCTTATTAGTATCTACTATTGCATAAATAGCAATCCAAAAGTGCCCTGAGTCAGTTCATACCCAAAGCAAACATGAGTATCCTTCTTGAAAGCATTCCAGATGTAACCAGGGTCGTAAAACAAAATAGAAAGTTGATGGTTTTATTGTGATGCACGTTACAGTCAAGTAGTTATCTGATGGATCATCTGCTTTTTATGATCTGTGATGAGAAATATAGCTGTCATATGAGGAATAGATTTCTCATCATAAAACTTACCTCTGTAATTTCAGCACCTGAATAAGTGCTGCCTCAGGTGCTGATTGTGCTAGTAAACACTGTCTGAAGAGTGATTTCCCCATCTGTTTCTCCTCCTTCCATTCAAATGTGAAGTTTGGCAACAAGTGTTTTTCTGCAGTTTCCTTTCCTTCAGCAGCTGCTGCTCTTAGAGATCTCATGAGGAGGCTGCCATTGGGTAGCTGGTGATGCAGGAGTTCAGCTGGGGAAAGAGAAGGCTTTGAAAGGTATGTAGGTCGGTATTTCTGTAGATAGCAGGTAAAGCAATCTCTCTTCGGGAAGTTGCCACTCTGGTGGAGCAAAGTATCTCAAGTCACTGCTGCCATTGGAAGGGGCAGAATTCAAGCACATCACAATAATGCGGCTTTCCAGTGTAATTAGTGAGAGAGGAGCTCCTAGCTTGTATAGATTTTGTATCTCTGCCTTGGTTAGGCTCTTAACTCGGCATCTCGGTTAGAATTCTAAAATTACAGCTTTCAAAGCCCTAGTGCCATATTTATATACACCGTTTTCTTCATGGGAGAATATAAGGTACGCATTTGAGGGCAGAGATCAAAACATTAGGTCCCCAGAAAGCTGCAGTGGTTTCACCACTGTCCGTAAGATTTCTTCTGTATAAATTGCTTGGATGTTAAAAGCAAGGAAACCTCCTCACCTAATGTGATGATTGAACCACGGGAACAAATTTTCCTCTCGGATTTGTGTTGCGGACCCCCTATGTTTGGGAGAGGTTATACATTCAGAGTGCTGACAGACACTATTACACGTTGAGCTTTATTCACCCTGGTTCTGCTGGCCACCAAAAGCTCTGTGCGTCTCTGAATCCCTCCGCCTTTGGCGCTTCTGCTGGTGAGACTCCCAGCTGGGGTGCGGTTTAGCTAAAATGGGTGCTTTTCACCAAAATAATAAATTATGCCTATACTACTGTCTGAAGAGTGTGGATCTGGAGCCAATTTAGTGAGCATAAGTTACAATTGACTTTGGAAGTAATAACTTACACTTTGAGCTTCCTTAGATGTATAGCCAAGGAGCTGTCTGACTGCAAGTGTTTTTACACATCTTTCAGCTAAATTAGAAATCCAAGTGCAAAACTTAATGCTCAGAGATATCTTGGAGATCTGTGACCGTCCCAGAAAGACTTGGGTCCATAAACCAGCCAGAGGGTCTCCTGCTTTCATATACATTCTTCCCCACATGTGGCATATTGGTAAATAGTAAAAGGAGTTTATTATAGCTGAATTAATGAATCTGAGGATAATTTGCCCCCAGTTCTGGCAAGCAAACTATGCTGGAAAGCTTGAGAGTGGAAGGAGCCAACTTAACTGAACACCTTCTCCAGAGATGGGACCAGAGATTGAAGTATATATATTCATGTGTGAGAAAGGTAGAAAAGCCTTAGGAGAGAAGAAAACAGGGTTTTCAGTGGGCTGGGGAGTGGGAAGGCAAGGGTAAAGCCTTCAAGGCTGGAGAAGAAAGCAATGGTGAGAAAGGAAAAAGGTGTAGTAGAAAAAAATCAAAGGGAAGATTTAAAGAGTCACGAACTGCAGATGCTGAGAATATCAAGGAATACAGTCCAAGGAGGAATGAAGCTTTGTAGGCCTCTCATGTTATATGTTCATGCTGAGAAAGAAGAGCTTAATCCAAACCTTGACGTAAAGGAGAGAACCTGCTGTTGTGTTTAGTGATCTTTACATTAAGCTAGTGAAAACAAGAGTGAATAATGGAAGTATTATGAAGAACAGGAAAAAGGGCAGGTTTAGACTGCTAAATTCATTTCTTGCTATTATCGAATTTGTGAGTTTATCCTGTCAGGATGGTACCAGCAGTGATGATGGACATTACAAAGCTTGGGTGTATATAGCCCACTCAGCCACTGCTTGGCCAGGATCCTGTTGATTTCAGTGAGAGTTTACCTGAGAACATGGAAGTGCCTCCTCACCAGAAATAGAAATCCCAAGCCATGGTGTTCTGCTAGATAGCTTCAGCAGGTGTATTGAACTGCTGGCATGCTTTTAGTACGCCTATCGTACATCTTTAGTACATCTCTGACACAGTAAGCTCAACACTTTTTATCTTAAATATAGAAAGTGAAACATTAGATTTATGGGATAAGAGCTTTATTTCAGAGAGGTGCTGAAGCTTGCGTGAAAACACAGAGCTTAAGGCACTCACCTGAGCAAAAATTACCCAATGAGAACAAGAACCACCTCTAAATGTGCTTTTAATATGTGGATTTGAATGTATTAAACATTAGGTATGATGTTGCTCTTATTTTTCTTCTTATGTAGACAGGCACGAGTCTTCCCTACATTGTATTCATTATACTTTGTCTAATTCATTTCCATGCAAAACAGACCAAGTAAGGGTAAATTGAGTTGGTTGCACCTTTTGGTTAGATACATAAGTAACTATTCAGGATGCAAAGCAGCTGAAAATTATGCCCTTACCTAATATTTGCATGCCTGCTGAAGGCATGAAGGACGTGAAGGATAACACATTTCACACAGATCCTACAGAATAACAATTGCAGATGGCAAATGCCCCGTTAACTTGTGTAGCTGGTCGTTTTCCTGTGCAATTACAAGAATCCCATGCTTAGTTCCAGTAAAAATGTGTACAAAAAAAGGTTGCAGCAAGATGGTTAAGATTTTTAATAGCATAGTCCAACCTCTCAGTCTTCTCTGCTGTGTGGTTTTATGCAGTTTTTGTAACAGAACTGAGGTAGGCATGAGCTGGTTGTTGACTATTCTAGCCAAAGCAGGCATACATGCACATGGACTGGTGGGGCTGCAGGACTGCAGAATTTTTGCACTGACCTGCATATGGTTTAAAAACCGAATTTGATGAAGTGAACTAATGTGCCAGAAGTGCAATACTGCACCCATTGACCAGCTGTAGCACGTGGTCTGAGTAAGCAACAAGCAGCTTCTGAAATTTTGCGTTTACAGTACACACATCTAGAATTAGCAATGTCATAGGGAAGAGTGAATCTTTGCCATAGGCGATTAAAAATCAGGCTGCAGTACTTCAGAGAATACTTAATTGGTGTTTCTCTGTTTTGCATATCGCTTTTCTCATCAGTTCTAATACCTTTTTTTTTTTTCTTCCTCTATAAACTTCTTTGCCTTAAAGGACTCGTGAAGGAAATAATTAAAAGGTACACAGAGGAAAACTGTCTGAGCAGGAGGGGCAGAAATCCAAGGTGGTTTAGGGAGGTGCCCCAAACACTCTTTTGGATTATTATTAATTTTTTTCTTACTATTATTTTATGATGTTGCTTATGTTTAATTACTCGTGTTTTCCTAACCCGTGTGACAGGCATAATTTGAAAAGCAATAGTAATGATCAAGCTGAGGAAGTGCCAGCTGCTGCCTACGTGCTCAAGCAAGCATAGAGCAGGCAGTGTCAGGAGATGGTGCCGTCTCTTGATTAGATCTGAACTTCTTTTTCATGTTGATGAAAATGATCCTGACTGTTATTATTTAAATACAAATGATGCCAAAAGGTGCTAGAAAAAGTCAGAGCTCTCTCTGTTCGCTGCCTGCAAGGAATAGTAAGTTCATGGGACTTTGCTGCAGTATACTCTATTAAAACGTGTAATGTTTAGTATAAAAAGGTACAGTTGGTTTATTTGGGTCTTCTTAGTGGAAACTGCTAGGCAGCCCATCTAGATCAGTATCATCCTTCTTTTATATCAGTGAACAATGTCAGTCTTTACATTTTCAAAACAAACCTCGAGGCCACAGAAATAAATAGCTTTCCTGCCAAACACTGTGTGCCAGGGTATTGCAAGTCTCATTTAGAATCCATAGTATCATTTTGGTTTGGGATTTTCTGGTTACTAAAGCTTGCGGTTGTTTCCTGTTTCAGTTGCATGGTAAAGCAGCAAGATGCTGGAGGCAACACTGCTGAACAGGATGTCATCAGAATGTGAAGTCTTTTTGGGTAGTTCTAATAGTACACAGAGAACACGTTATTAATTTGTGTAAATCTTGGTAATAGTTTGTAAAGTGTTGAGCATCTGCCGTGATATGTTTGAAGGCTTTCATACTTCTTTTTCAAAAATTGCATTGGATGATGCATTTCTAAAAGGTTTTTGATGGCCTGATGTCTTTTGGAGTGAAAATGGAATCAGGAAAAATGGAAAAAATACTGCTGTAGGCTGTGGCACCAGTGTGCTGCAGGGTCCTGCCTTGCAAGTCAGAGTGAATCCTTGAATGACAGTGAAGTAAAATGAATTTTTGTTTATTCTCTGTTGCCAAACTTTGCAGTCCTGTCATGAATATTATATTACCCTTTTTTTTGTTTGTTTTCATAGAACAGGAAGTTCTGGTGTCCCATGATTGCACAGAGATCTCAGCTTTTTGACATGTTAAGTTTTTGCTCTGATGTAGTATGTGAAGAGAAAATCTTTTGGAAAGCTATTTCTATTTAGTCTTTAGAGCACAGAAGGCAAGTAAACCAGTAAACTCTTGAGTCCTGTTACACCCAGGTCAGTAATAGACCTGGGTGTAACAGGACTCCTGGGTGTAATAGGCCTCCAAGGTGTTGGGTCAGGTCCCCAAATCTTAATGCCTCCCAGCTTTGTAAAGGGGGAGGTAGCAGTGTTTTCTCGCCATTGTAATGTCATTACGATTGTTTAATTGTATAAAATCTGCATCTTTCTTCTCTGCAGGTCCTTCATAGTCATTGTAGTGCTGCTGTAAAACAGTTCTATTTTGTCTTAATGGTATTATGTCCACTTGAAGTCTTGCTCAGGTTACAAGTGGAGTGAAGCTGCCAAGATGTTTATCTGGCTTTCTTCAGCTGCTTTTAAGATTCTCAATAGGTACATGACAATTCTGTCATTCCTGGCTTTATATATCCATATATATTGCCTGTTATGTTGGAATATATCAAAGTAAACCCAGCCCCAAGGTTTATCTTAACCTACGCTGAGAAAGAGCTGTGTGCTGCAGAAGAATTCTAACAGAATATTCAAGGAGGCAGAGTTTGACTTTGATAGATTTTCAGAGAAAGGACTGCCATTTTTGTGTTTGTGCAGCGTATAATGGGACCCTTACCTGGTGTCCCTGTGCTGCCAAAACGTGAATGAAAAATAGGATTGCTTGTCTGAGGTACAGCTCTGTCTTTCGTATTGAAAGTTGGCAATAGACTATTACTGTGTGAATGGTCTCAAGAGACGCTTTCCTTGTAAGGGAATCAAGTGATGGATGAGGCATCTCACATTTTAAACATTACACAGGTGAAAGCACTGGAGTATTCCAGGCCCATGCCCATTGCTGTGTGTCTCTGAGTAGTCTGCTTGTTCTTTAGCAGTGGAACTAACGGGCATTTGGCAAGTAGGGCAGGACCACTAGAAAATGTTAAGTTTTTCCCTTCTGTAATGCTCTCTCATATTTGATTGCTGCAGGGCGAAATAATGAAGAATTTTTTGGTAACAGATCAAAAATTCCTTTCTTGTTTAATTGAAGGTGTTTAAGCTAAGAAGGTCATTGAGAGGACAGATTTAAAGAAGTGGTATTTGCATTTAGTGATGCTTTGGAAAGAAACAGAGCATATTATGCATGCTTTTCAAGTGTATATGGTGAATGCACTGCCAAATCTGTGTAAGTTTATAGGCAACTACTGTGAACTGCAATAGCAATAAACGAATCTGCTTTTTTACCCCTTCTGAAGCTGTCACTGTAAGCTTTAGGAGATCTTTGTGCTTTTTAAAACTTATTTCAACAAAGTTTCTGCTCTGTCAGCAAGCGTCTGCTGTGCTAGTGGTGATATAAATTGTCTTCCAAATCCTGCAGTCTCACTGGGAGGTGATGTATCTTGAGAGTGAAGGAGAGGTGGTGAAGTAAAGCCAGGTTTAAGAAGATGTTTGTGTGGAACAGGAGAATAATCCTCAAAAGAGAAATGGGAGGAGATTGAATGAGAAAAGTTGTAAGAGACACCGAATTAGGATAGAATATCATTCTAAAATGAGAGGAGAAAAATGGGATTTTGCAGAAATATAAAGTAGCCCAAAATGTGAAAGATTTAAAGAACAAGGAAAATGAGAGAAATTAAATGGCCAAGGAAAGGGAAGGACAAAAGAGAACAAAAATGCTTGGCTTATCTCTAAAAGAAGAAAAAAAAATATCTGTATTTATTTTATTTATTTCTTGGAAGATTTTGAGATAGGTTGAATGTTTGTTTTGAGAGAAAGTCAAAGATAGAATAGGAAAAAGTATGATTTTTTTTTCTAGGCTTTCGTGTGCAGGAAATGTAATAGGAAGTTATTTTTATTAACCAAGATCAGAGAACATGCAACAACAAACTACAAAGAATGTTGTGGAAAAGCTGGTTATTTTTCAAGTCAGACCAGAAGAACCTGTGGCCATTGACCAGTAGGAGCCTAAGGCTCAGATTATTAAGCAGCAAGATCAGTGAGCTGAATGACTACTGGAGACTATGCACCCACTGACTTATATTACAGACAAAAAAAAATCCTGACCACCAAGTAGCTGATGGTTGTAGCCATTCATTAATCACTTGATGGTCTGTTTTGTCTATGTAATCAACACAAAAAGTGGACTTGTTTGATTTTATTTGTGTGAGACCAATTGATTTTATGAAGATACATCCCTCGTTGGAGTCGAGCAGGATTTTTCCAACAAGATAGTCAGGTGACACTGGCCACTATGGAGCCAGAACTGTGAGAGCCTTGTATAGACAGAGGCAAGTGTCTTTGGCAAAGTGTTTTGGGGTTTGTCAGGTGCAGTGTACCCCCTCACTTCAGCATCACCATGATGCTGAGTGTCTTGGGAGGGCTTTGCTACGTTCAGGTTTTGATTTTCAGGTGAATTTTCAAAAGCTGTGAGATGCTATGCTGATACTCAGCCTGCACCCCTAACATACCTGTAAGGGACTGTGAGACGGGGCAGTGGGGAACACAGCATCTGTATTTGCAGCAATAGTGTATTTTGCATCTGTTAAGGAAATATTCACCTGGCTACTTTGCTTGGACTTACCAGTGGCCAGAAATACATTTGTTTATGGACGGGAAGTGCATAAGCCTTTTAATGGGTAAAGAGCGAGCTTGAAGCATTAAATGTGACCTGCTGTGTTGTGCGCCAGTACCTGCAAAGGGTTATTCTTTGTAGTGTCCTACTTGGACTCAGGCACTAAAGCTTTCATCAAAGTAAATCTGATTATTTTGCACATGGTTTTCCTGAAAGGATGTTATGATTTTCTAGATGTTTGGTGGCTGGTGATAAATTAGGCTTTTATGATGTCATGTGAAAGGCCACCGCTTGGACTTCCTTCTCCATCAAGCACACTGGAGAATACATTTGGGACATACTCTGAATCAGAAATTATCCTACCTTGTTTTATTTTAACCCTTTTGTGGGTCATTGCTTGCTTTGTAACTAGAGGTGCTTGAGCAAAGATAGCTTCACTTTTGCAGACAGGAGCCCCGTGGTATCCTGTCTCTTTCCTTGGGTAACAAAGCCTTGGCTCATGAGTTGCCTTTAAACCTTTCAAGGCTTAAATTCTTCCCATATATCGTGTCTTCAAACGGGTTTTCAAATCTGGTGGGTGTTTTAGTGAGAAATTGGAATGTGGTGAGGGGTGGTGGGAAGGTGATGTGCCCCATAAATTAGGTCAGGTTTATGACCATGCAGAGGGAGGCTGTTTCTAGAAAAACAACCAGCAGTAAAGGGCAGTGTGTTGCTGCTTTGCCCAGAGAAGTGACAGCTGCCTTCTTCATCCCTCTTACTGCAAGGGAGGGAGTGTTTACAGCCGGTTTTCAAACAGTGAGAAATGACTAACCATTCTCCACGCTAACTCTGTTGTCCTCGTTAATCCATACTGGGGAGGAAGACAGGAAGTGACAGGTATCCATCCCCTCTCTGTCCTTTTCACCTATAGCCTTACCACAGGCAGCAGGGTGACAGAGGTTCAAACATCAATACAACATGCCAGGGAGGGAGTGTCATCTCTCCTGCCCACCCTGAGTCACAGCCAAGCCTTGAGAGTGGTGAGATGAGCACTGAACATAGGTCAAAGAAAGCAACTGGAAATTAGAGGTGGGTTAGAGTTTTCTGATGACATGCTCTTTAGATGAAAGATGACCTTTTGAGGAAATTAATATTATTATTTGGGGAAAAAAATAATGGCACACCCTTCCAACATTCTTAACATTACAATTTTAATGTTAACAAAGGCCTTGATTTTTTCAGAGATATGAATGTTCTTAGGGTTCGTAAAATCACTAATTTGTCATCTGCAAGATAGAGAAATTCATCCTATGCAGTAGTGATATCCTGCTAATCATAAACCTGCATTCACTAAATTGCTGCTTAATGCTCTAAAGGTACATAGATAAATATCTAGAGGTAGAATAGAAGTCTGCTGTCCTAATGTTTATTGGTTTGTTGCTTATCTTTTGGTATCCAGCTGGCAGTGATCACTAAACCTACTAACAACATATCCGATGTAATTTGTTATAAACGAAGTATTTTTTACTGGAAGCAGAGGAGAGACTAAGCAGCCTTGCAGCATGAATCTGTGGGGTTATCAGTCTTCCTGTTCATCTTGACATGCCTGTCAGTGAAGACAGCTAACCCTAGGGGCCATATTCCATTTCCAGTCAGAAAGGCAGCCGTTACTGCACAATAAACCCAGATGAAGTCTAACAGCTACACAGAGTGATTTCCTGATGTTTGCAGAAAATGCAAAAGTAGGGAGTGATGAGAAAAACAGAGTTGATTAATGAAACTGTGAGAGTTGCATTCATTAATTTGAAAAGGTACCGTGCTTTGGCTTAAACAATAAGAATTGTGTGTAGCAATAAAACCATGTGTGATGAAGGCATGATTATTTTACTCTTCCTCCCAAAAGCATTGTTGGAGTAGAGAACAGGCCGCAGTGAAGCAAGAGGCACCACACTGCAGTTAAACAGTGAACAAAATCAAGGCTCAGAGGTACCAGGAAGAGAAGGAAGCCGTTCTTTTCCTATGCTGCAGCTGATCTCTACCCTCACAGGGTCTTATTTTTACTGATAGGAAGGTCGTGGACTGACGTTCTCTCTGGCCAGTCAGCCTGAAGAAACATGCTTGTATGCAACTTCACCAACACCTCTGCTGGGAAGAGAAAATGTGCAAATGTTTCTAAGCCATGTTGTGCAAAATGCCAGTTATTCGGACAGCTCTTTATCCGTAGGTTAGTCGAAAGCAGTTTGCAGCAGCAGGGTTTTCTCTGCTCTGGGGGAGCACCCCCTGACCTGCCCCATGGGGCTGGTCCTGAAAAACACCCAGAGCCTGGCTTGAGGGATGCCATGGAGCTGCTGATCCCCAGCCGAGCGAGCTCTGCTCTTGATTCAAAGAGAGTTAAATTCAGCACTGGCTTGTGGGGGATATCAGTCTGTAATTCGGGAGGAATTTTATCTGGCTCAAGGGACAGCACTGGCCGAGACGCTTTCTCAGGCTTCACTTGGCAAATGGATAGGCTTGAAGGAGGACTCGGCCCTGCTCGGGTTTTGGCCGTGCAGCTCCGCACCGAGGCGGCGAGGCCCGCACGTGCTCTCCGCGGGCCGCCTGCCGCGGCCCCACGGCCATCAAAGCCACCAGGCCCTGGCCACGACGCCTCAGCCCCAGGGCCAGCTTGGCTCCATGCGACGCCTTATCAGTGGCCACGGCCCCGGCAGAGCCCAAGCTGGTGGAGCCGAGCGGGGCGTTGCTGCCGGCCGCCTCCCGGCCCCGCCGAGGGACGATGCCGCCGGTTCCCCGCTTCCTGAGCAGGCCAGACGGCTTGCTGTTTTCTTCTCGTCTCTTATCGCCCCCCTGTCATTGCCAGAGAGGTCTGGCTTTGCCGCTGCAGTTCGTGCTGATAGGCAGCACTGAAGTGGAAAAGGCGCGGGAGGGAGGGGAGGAAGGGGGCGTAGAGGAGGAGGAGGAGGGAGACATCTCCACCGCCGTTCTTATTGCCCTAATGTTTATTGCCGCTCCGAGCTCATTTGCCTTAACCCTTTGGAAGCGGGTCCCATTAAAGATCATCAAACGATGATAAGATAAAGCTGCTGCTCTAACACCTGTGATTCCTGGTGGAAAAGCAAGGACTGTGCCCGGGTTTTGTTGGCCGTGCTGCTTGTGGTGGCTCCTTATGCGGGCGTGCAGAGGGTCCCGAGGTAAGACCTTACCCCGAAGGTGCCCGGTGCTTGCAGCCTGCTGAGGTCCCTCAGAAGTGCAGGTGCTCAGCGCCTCGCAGTGTCAGCCTGGTCCTCTGGTTTTTCTTCTCCCCTCCCTTCCCCCTCGACACGGTTTTATTAAAAACCGGGGCTTTCTGAATAGGGAGGGGATTTGCACATGAAAACACGCTGGGGAGAAAGCATGCCTCTTATTTTAAGTGACATTTTGTTATATGTGAGTTTCAACCTATTGGTTGCTTTTGCCTTTTGCCTTTTCCTGTGGTTCTTTGCAAACAATACTGTCTTTCTGTTAAAGACTGCTGACCCAAGAGTGGAAAGCAGTCTGTTCATGCTGCATTAAAACAAATTTAGATCAGAAACCAAATTCACTGGCATTCCTCTATTCCCCTGGTACCCTGACTGCTCCACAACTTTGCTTTTCTAAGAACAGAGGAAAGAAAAAATGAAAACGGAGCGACACATTATGGCTCTTCTGAAATTCCTGAAGATGTTTACTGTGTTCCTCGTTAGACTCGGGCTTTGCTCATCGATGTGTTTTATCTCCAGTCTCCTCATATTTACTGCGGTGATAGGAGTCACTTGCTTTATAATTACACTGTTTTTTCCTGTTACTATAGATATTATACCAAACACTGCACTTCGCAAAGAAATCGAGCCAGTGCTCTCTGCGCTTGCAGAGTAGGGCCCGCAGCCCAGCAGACACAGTGCTTGTTTCTGGGACTCCTCCTGGGTTTCGGTGCTTGCTCAGCTGAGCCCCGCATCGGATTTTGCACCAGCGAGATGCACATTTACAGGCTCTACAGCTCCCATCTAGTGAGGTCTTGCTACTTTTCCTGAGTGCACTGGGAATAGCTCGGCTGAAGTCGCAGCAACTGCTCTCCAGCTTTGCATCTGCATTGGGACACAGTGTCCTGGGGCCTGGTGGCAAGGACGGGTGGACGCTGGGGGACAGGGGATAAGGGTGACAGCAACAGAGCTGCGTAGGGAGCAGGGCATGCAGTCTCTTGTTGGCAGTGAACGCTGCAGCAAGGCTGTTTCCTGAGCAAGGAGCTGCAGCAAATACCCAAGAATACATATTGACGTTGTTACTGAGGTGTGCTATTGCAGCCCTCATTAAAATTTCCTACCAAAAATGCTCCAAAAGGTGCTTGAAAGAGGGTACTGATCAAATAAAGCTTGATATATGAATTATTGAGATATAATGGTGGAAATGCAACGCTGTAAGCTAATGTCTGATTAAATAGCTATGTTTATTAATTTTTCTGTTAGCAGGACAAGTTAAAGTTTAAAGGCAAGGGTCATAAGAAAGAGACAAGGAAAATAAAAGACAGACGGGGTTTGCAGGAGACTTTGGCCCCTAGACTCTTGAAATCCTTCTTGACAAAACTCCTTGAGCAAGAGTGCAAGACTAAACACGTAAGCCAGAGCCTCCGCTGAGCTGGGTCTGCGCTCCTTACTTGTGGGAGCTCTGCTGTAACAAATCATCTTCCAAGCAGTCTTGCTGATTGTGAATGTAACCCTGGCCACTTTTCAGATGCAGTAAAACTGTTGTGTGCTTAGATCAAGTCTGTTTATTTTTAGAGGTAAAGCCTTGTCTCTGCCGCAGCGAATGGAGCTGGGCACGATTCCATCGCAGGTGTTTTACTGAGGACTTGGTCTGCGTTTTATTCTGGTGTAACAGCGAGCAAAGTCTGGCTCTCGGTGCTGGCTAAAACGAAGGACTATTTTAAAGGCAATCAGCTGAGCTGTGGTAATTAAGGAAACCTTGGATTTCTTTCAGGCCACATTATCTCCTTTTTCTCACATTGTCTTGAGGCTTTACATTTTCAGTTAAAGTTAATTGAATGAGACAGTGATGCATTGCACAGTGAAACCAGATCAATCACTGCACGAGTCAAAATAGAAGTAGTGATGACACTCAGAACAAGAGCTTGGGAAATGTGATATTTACATTAAAATATTCTACATTTTTGTCTCAGGGCTTCAAAACCTAATTTTAAAATGCCCTATCACATTGTGTAACAAATTTCTCCCTGCTTACCTGCATGTATTTGTGTCTGTGCATTTGGACAATGAAACTGAATCGTCATAAAATCAGATTTAATAATAACGGGGTATTTTCTACACAGTTAATCAGCCTAACTTACAGAAAAGGTAGAAGAGAAGATAAAATCATGTTGAACAATCTGATTCTTTTCTCTGAGAGACAGTTATAGTGACAGTGGAGTGGATATAAAACCGTAGGAGAGTTTATTGTCATATTCATTGGCAACAGAGAATTTGACTGCTGTCTTTTCCAACTTCCTTCCCTTTAAATATTTACCTGGATGTTTTTCCCAACTCTCAGCTTCCAGGCAAAATTCATCGTTAGTATTCACTTATGTTAACTGTATTTGCATGGAAAATAAGGGATTGTTCCTCCTGAAATCGTTCACTAAGAGCAAAGACTTAATTTTATGTTTGTGACCTGAGTATAATAAAAACAACAGAAAGCCTTAATCAGTGTTTTCAGGTTTGCAAACTCCCAGCACAGTATCTAAATCCTTCATGAAGTCAAAGGGCTTTGTTTTCCTATCAGTACATAAAGCACAATGCTAAGGAAAAAGAAGTTGTCCTGCAGGGATACCAAACACGAAGTGGTGCCGTTTCATCAGGTGCCGTTCCCTCGGACGCAGGGATCCCTGGCAGCCTGGATTCAGCAGCAGCCAGCTGTCTTTCAGGAACAGCCCCCACCCCCCAGAAATCCAGATTTTCTCCAGCAGAAGCTTACCTCTTCTTTCTTTGCGCTCTGATCTGGTTGTACCTCCAGAAACTGAAGCCCTGACACTGAAGAACCAATGCACTTTACGGATCAGCATGCCAGAGGTTTTCTGATGTGTGTATTTCTTTTTTTTTTTTTTTTCCTTTTTTCTTTTTTTTGGAAGCCTGACAGATGCATCTCTGGTTTCAGTGAAAGACTTGAATAATATAAACAAGCAGTCATTCTGTTCCAAGAGGAGCTTTTTTTAATATTTTATTGTAATTACCTTATTGTTTTCATATTATGAGCTACTTGTAGAAAAATACAGGAAACATGACTGCAATACAATCCTTTAATCAGGAATAGCTTTGTTCCAGTCTTCATTTCCATTCAGTGCTGAAACTTTGCCTCAAAAGAATACAACTCAACCTTGAATTTAGATGAAATACAGTGTTAATACTGTGGTATTATACAGCATTTTATCTCTGCACTTAGTAACTTCCATAAGAGAACCTTTTAAAAAGTGCATAGGGGTTATTTTGTCCGTAACGCTATTTTCAAGTGAATCTTACTACGAAGCAGTGTTTCCCAAAAGTACATAAACTTCTGCAGGAGAGCCACTTAAAAATCTTTTAACCTGAGTCAGATGGGGAATTTGTATTACCATATATATTAAATCTGGTATCTTTTTTTTTTTCTTTTACTCACAAATTATGCCAGAATGCATTTTACTGTATCACTCTTAAAGCATGTGAATTTTTTAAGGAAGAACTACAAAAAAAAAAAAAAACATTTTTAATACAGAAATGGATTTAATACACTAGTTGTTTGTGTTATCTCTGTGTATAATCCAGCACTGCAAATAACTTTATTACTGATTTGAAATCTCCCCCCAACCTGATTTGCCCCATTCAGCAGCTGAGTGTTTATGTTTTTGAACGAAGGGCTGGAATTAGGTAAAGCCTTTTTTTATTTTTTTTTTTTGATACTGTTTTAACAAAAAGCATTTGTCCAAGAAAGCTAAAAGACTGCTCCCAAGCTGTTTGAAAGCAGAATGCAGCTATGTACAGCGGGCAACGCAGCACTTCATTCAACGCAGCTCCTGGTCCACTTCTCAGATGGGAAACCAGCATCCTAGATAGGCTCAGTTTTCAAGAATGTTTTTGGTATGGAGATGGTGGACGTAAAATTATTGCTTACACAGCATTTCTAAAAGTGAAGCTAAGTTTTATGATAGGGCTTTTATGTCTTAAAATGAGGCGGTATTAAAACACAACTTCTAGCTAATGGCTTGAATTAGAACTGAATAAAAGGCAATTGTTTTTTATGCTGAAATTTATTTTAAGAGGGATTTCCTTGTTTCCAGGCACGTACACACACACAGATTTAATGTGAATTTAAGCGAACTCCAGATAAAAAGGCATGCCTCCATGAGTACCTCAGGGCCCGATCCAAATTTTATCAAAGTTAGTGGGAGCCTTTCCCATTTCAACTCAGAATTTGCAATCCATATTCACACGACCCTCAGGGGGATCCCTCAGGCTGATGCGGTTTTGCATGCCTTGCCCTCAAATGTCTGCTGCAGTTTCTAAAAACCCATTACAGGGCTGCAGTAGGAAATCATTTAGTCTAATTTAAGGAAATCGCGGCGTTTTTATTTTCACATCATTTTGTTCCGACCCATCCGTTTACTCTTTTCTGAAGGCGCACTGAAATGTTTTCGGCATAAAGGCTGAAGTATTACAAATGCTGCCTGGAACAGCCTCAGCAGACGTGTTTGTTCCACATCCCCTTCTGCAGTGCAATATTTCCTTTGGTGGATTTCCTCTGCTGCTGGAAGCGAGCTGTCTAGCTTTCTGCAGCACAATTACGAAGAAGAATTTCCTACGTTTTACTGCACAGGATGAGGTGATGTTGGAAGTTAGCACGACCTGAACCGCACACGCACAAAAGATAGCGTCTGAAAAATGGAGGCAGCAGCAGCAGCAGCAGCAGCGCGGTGAAAAACCTGCAGCCACAAAGTGCTCGTCAGCCCCGCCGCCAGTCAGAGGGCGAGGAGGGAGAAGCACGGCCCGGGGATCTTTTAGGAAACCCCGCCGTGCTACCAGCGTCAAGTTGAAGGCAAGAGCAGGATTTGGCCTTAGCTCTGTTGTCCTGTAACAAAGCTTGTGTTGTTTTACTCTAGACACAGGCCAATACATTTTTAGTGTTTACTACTCCGGAGAAGTGAAGTGAAGAGAGGTGACATTTTATTAAACTGTCACATACAATTGCAAAAGCTAACTGTTAAACCAAAGTACTTGGGTTGTTTCTCAGGAAGATTCGGTCAGTTCCTTTGTTCCTTCAGAGATGCAGAAAAAGGAGTTGTTTTCCTTGCTTAATTTTGTTATTTTTGATGACTACTTGCGGGATTGTTTTGGTGTGGTAGCACTTTTAAGAATAATTAAACAGCGAGGTGGATATGAACAAGCTCTTGGTCTCTGTAACAGTTTCAAGATAATTTACTTTAATTTATGAGAGATTTAGACTATTCTTTCCATGTGGATGCTCAAAGCACTGAAGAAAAAAGATGCAGGCGTTCAAAAGCTGGCTGTTTACTGCCATTGCGTGTGGTTACCCATATTAACAACAGTCTTTCAGCATCGTCTGTCTGTGATCACATTTTTATTTGGAAGAGATTAGTTGTCATATTTGTTCTGTGATTTACGTTATTTAAAGAAGGGGGAGGGGGGGGAGAGGGAGAATTTGGAACAGCTCGTTCAATAGCATGACTAAGAAACACGACAACTTATTACAAAACGTTCACCACCGCAAGGCAGTGAGGCTGGAGCTCAAACCCCGCACACGCAAAAACAAAAGAGTAACTCTTTTGCTCCAAAACAGCCTGGTGAAAGGATGCTGCCTCCTGGTGATTTATAGGCATATGAGCTTCCACTAAAATTGCATCTTAAATATTTTGTCCTCGGAAGGTGGCCGGGCCCGAGAGCCCTTCCAGCCGTGCTCAGCTGGCGGGGATGCGCGTGTGGGCACGGCCGTGCCACACCTTGCCTGATGCCCACCAACCACTGAGCATGATCTGCAAAGGTTTCCCTCATTCTGGAAGCTTTTGCTCGAATTTCATTCCTTGGGACAGGTTATGGCAAAGGGGGGGCTTTGGGCTGGGAACGAGCACCACAGAGGTCAGCCCCGCACAGCGCCAGACAGGGAAGGGGAACGGTTCTCGCAGTGTTTTTCTCTTCTTTTCCACAGGATTTTCTTCAAGGGGATTGTACCAAAGCCAAGCAAAAGCTGAACTGGAAGCCCAGAGTCACATTCGATGTGAGTGGTGTGCTTTGTACCTACCCAGGGGTTCGTGTCCTCCAAGAGCAATCCACTGGGGGGGGGGGGAGTTTTGCTTGGGCACACCTAGAAGCCGCGCTGTCGGTGGCCACCCCGGGCTGTTGTTCTTGCTTGGAAGACAGCAGCCACCACAGCAGCGCAGGGCATCCCCCGTGACTCTGCTAACCTGCCCTGGAAAGGGCCCAGCAGGCGTCAGCATTTTAGGAAGGAGTGCGTGCCTCGCGCTGAGGTGCCAGCATGGCAGCACAGGCCGCGACTTGACCCAGCGAGTTTCGGGAGACCCGGCACTCCCGCGGTGCAGCAGGGCAAGCATGCGAGCAAACGTGCTCCTTATCCCCTCCTCATCCTGCCGCGGGGACCCTCACCCACTTTTCTTCCTCCTTGCAGGAGCTCGTGAGGGAGATGGTGGACGCCGACGTGGAGCTCATGAGGAACAACCCCAACGCCTGAGCCCTGCCGGGACCCGTGCTGGGGGCGCACCCCACGGCCAGCACAGCCACCCACACACACCACCGGGGCCAGGGTGGGTGGCCACCCCCCTCAAGGTGGCCTTATTGCTGGCCTGCCTGTGCGTAAAAGCCCGGTTTTGTCCCCCCTCCACCCTCCTGGTGCCTCTGGCCCCACGAATCATCCCAGGGCAGCCCTGCTCCTCCGCACAGGCTGCCTCTGGCACCCGCTGTTAACCAGGGTGGATCCCCCCAGCACTGTACCTGGAGGAGCCACCGGCTGGCAAGCCCACTGATTTCCTTTTTTTAATTAAAACGCGCCTTTTTATTACCTAGGACCTCCAGCACCTTTTTAGTACCTTCTCCCATTTTGAATGACAGAAATACACAAAAGCATCCCCTGCACTGCCCCCCAGCAACAACAGCAGCGACCCTCTGGCGCTAGCATGCGCCCACCATCCCTCTGGCCCTGGCTTCCCCTAGTCTTCCTCTGCTGAACATTCCTTGTTTTTCTTTCCTGCAGCTCACCTCCACCCCAGCGGCCCATTTCCACCACTTGAACTCTGTAAAAAGTTTGGATAACTTGATCTAACTTGCAGTGAAATTGCCTTTTGACCATGCCGAATTAATTCCTAATTGCTGGAATCGCTTTCAAACCAGTCAGAGGGGGCTTGTAAGCATTTTTCAGATCTTCATTTCAGGGTGTGAGTGAGTCACAGAAAGCCTTTTTGTCCAGCACCTTCCTGACCCTGGGGTCTGGGTTTTTCTTTTTTTTTTTTCCCTTTTTTTTTTCCCATCAGTATTTCCCCATTCCCCTTCATCCTCTTCCCGCTTACTATAATTAAACCTCGGATGGGAGCTCAAATGATCTCAAAAGATGGCTTAAGAAATAAAAACAAAATAAATAAAAAAGCTTTAAAAAAATATTAGAAACTTCAAGGTGAGTAAATATTTTTGCACTTTTCGTGCCAAGGTACCCGGGTTATCCAGAGGTCGTCGAGCCCATACATTTCCCGTTGGTTTCGGATCTTCCACCCACCAATTACTCCCATCGTTTTAGCTTTATGCCTCGAAAATGAGCGAAGCCGCTGCCTCGCCGGGCACAGCTGAGCAGAGAGAGAGCCCTTTTTTAGAGAGGGCGAGAGGGGGGAGACGCAGGCTCTCCGAGCGCGTCGCTTTGGGAAGGGGGGCCCCTCTCCGACAAGGAAGGGGCGAGGGCAGAGTTTCGTGATGGACGCGGAGCTGGGGAGGGGACGGGGCTGGGGAGCAGGCTGCGAGGAAGCGGGCTGCCGCGGAGAGAGGGCTCTTTGTGCGCCGTCGCCAGAGGTGCGGTGGAAAATGTGCGAGCTGGCCGCAGACGGGCACGGCGGAGCGCTGCGGGGCTGGGCAGCCGCAGCAACCCCTTCCTTCTGTTCCTCGGGGCTGGCCCGGCAGGGTTTGGGGCGAAAAAGCAGGGAAAAGGGAAACGCAGAGCCCCGTCCATCCGCTTCCTACAGGTGCACCGAGTTTGCGCTCTGGGGCTGAGCTGTGCAAACCCTGCGGGGGTGCTCCCTGCGGTAGGACGCAACTTGGTTGCTGTTGATTTTTTTTTTTTAATACCCCCACTCCATGGCACACGTAATTAAAAAAAAATAATAATAATTTTTCAAAAAAAGCATTAAAAAAGCATAAAGCGCTTTTCTCACCTTTTTTTTTTTGTTATTTTTGTACAGCTGGGAAGTATTTAGTGCTTGCAGTGATTGCCCGGCCGCTTGCCGCTACCACTGAGCACCAGTTCGCGCATCTCTGCGGAGGACTGGGAACCTTTCCGCAAGCCGCCGGCTTCCCTTCGACCTCAATGGGTTGGTTTTTTTTTGTTGTTTGTTTGTTTTTGTTTTTTTTTTTTTGCCTTGGCACCTCCAGCCGTGGAGCGTTCAAGAGAAGCATTTTTGATCTCCCTTTTCGGTCTCCGTGTTGGAGGACGAAAGAGGAAGGGGCTGGGGAGGCAAAATCAGTTCTAGAGCAAGCGGTCCCTCCGTGGCGACTTTGTGTTGGGTGCCTTTGTGCTTCTTTCGTTAAAAAAAAAAAAATAATAATAATAATAACCGCTCCTGATGCCGACGGGGACAAACAGCGCAGAGTCCCGCTGCTTTTTTTAAATTTGGGAAAGAGGCGAACTGCTTTTCGGTTCCCCCCTCATCACACACTTTCCTGCGGGATTTTCAGTTCTGCCCACAGCACTGCCCTTCGCAACGAGCACGGAATCGCGTCTTCAAAACGAAATAAAAAATAAAATACATAAATGAGAAGCCACGCGGCGATTTAAGCGGGTGGTGTCCACCCGTGCCATTACCACACTGCTCTCAGGCTCAAGTTCCTTAATTACAATGCGGGTGTCAGGCGTTTTGTGCGCGCAGGTACAGTAAAAAAGCTCATTCCCTCCCTGCTCGTGCTACGTTTGGCCGCCTGCTCCGGGGTCATTACGGCTCCGTTAATTAAAGAGGGCAGCAGCCAACGCAGCCCGGGCCCAGGGGGGGCTCATACCGGCTGCCTGCAGGGGAAAAACGAAGGTTTTTTTGGGGGGGGGAGCTGCACCCGGGGCCGGCGGATAAAGAGGAGCCCGGGTCGCCCCTCGACGGCTCGGACGGTGAAGTGGGGGGCGAGGGGAGTCCCCCCAAGGCGGCTGTCGGGGCCGCGCTCCCCGCGTCTCTTGGTGACCCCCCTTCACCCCCGGTGCTTCGCCGGCGGAGCGTCGCCTGCAGACACAACAAAGCCGGAGCAGCGCCGGAGCAGGCAGAGCTCCAACGTTTTGACGGGTGGAAGAAAAACATCAACAGATACCTCGCAATTAGCCGGCGATGGGGGGCTAGGGGAGGCGGGCGGGGGAGAGGTCGCTTCGCAGCGGCGGACGCTAATTGCAACCTTTGCTTTGCTAATGAGCTCGCCCCGCTCCGTGTCTCCCCCCCCCCTCCCCTCCGGAGGTTTTTTTTTGGGGGGGAGGGGGCGTGGGGAGCAAGCCGTCACTTTTGTGCGAGCAGCAATTCGGCTCTGAATCCATCCCGTGGCCGGGAGGCCAGGCTGCAGGCACTGGCCGGGAGCGCTCCCGTTCCCAAACCGGGGCTGCGGGCGCGCCCCCTGCCCCTGCACGGCCCCCTCGGGCAGAGGGAGCGATGCCATCGGGGCCGGGAACCCTCCCGGTGCCCCACACCCTACAAACGCAGCGCCGGAGACCCCCGCCGAAACCCCAAGGCAGCGCCACTGGATCCGCAGCGGGCGCCCGGCACTGTTTAAACAATCCTCTTTCTGCTTCGGACGGTATTATCAGGACTTTGGCATTATCGGTCAATGGAAAACATTCTTCTTTTCCTTATTTCAAATATTTATTTAAATATATATATTAAACTCGGCCGCTCAAATGTTCTGGCAAGTAAATAAATTCCAGGAACGGGGGCGAGGGGATTGCTATGGCGTTTCTTCTAAACGGAGCACTTGTGCTCCGAGGGCGATATGACCTGTTTATTCATCGATTCCTAATACCTAAATATCCCGAGTGTAATAATTTGCGTCTTTTTTTTTTTTTTTCCCCTTTCCAACGGAGGAAATTCAGCTATTTTAAGAGTTAATGGCTCTAAACGCGTTGGTTTTCCTGCATCCTCCCCAGAGGTGACGGGGGCTGGAAAAGGAGGGGGGATTCCAGTTTGGGGGTTTCGCTGCTGTTGTTTTCGTTCTGCCCAGAGCAGCCCGAAGCCGCTGACCCGAGCGGGGGGCCGTGCTCCGAGCAGCGAGCCCCCTGACACCTAGAGGTCAGGTGAAAGTCCCCAGCAGGTAAGCCGCGGGCCGCCCGGCGCGCTCGCTCCCCGCCCCACAAATTGTTCCCTTCTGCCCACCCAAGTCGCTTCAAGCTGTGTTTATTTAGGGGGCAACACAAAAATTGCCGACCACCCAATTCCCGCTCAAGACAGAGACCTCTCGCCGGTAGCCGGGGCCGCATTCCCCTCCTCACATCCTCACTCCACCACCCCCCCCCTCCACAAATTTCACCCTCTCCGGGGCTCCGCTTTCCAAATCTCCGCACGCCACCGGGGGAGACCCGGGCAAGCCGTCAAGGGAAGGGGAAGCGTCGGGCTCAAGCCCTTTTGGGACACCCCCCCAAGAAAAACAGGGGTCCCATCCACCATCCTGCAGCCCCCAGGAGCTGCCCTGTGCCCCGGGGGGGGGCGCAGCGCCGCGGCGGGCAGTGCCCGGGGTGCGAGGCTGCAGCCCGGCCCCGCAGAGTCGCCCGGAGCCACCCCCCCCCCGCCGGCACGGCTATTGTTTCGTTCAATTAGGCTCCGCTTGATAAAAAACAATCGCTCGTTAACCCTCGCCCTCCTCCCTGCCGGCTGGTGTGTTGTGAATGGCGACATCGTCTCCCTTGACCCCCGTCTCCTTTTTCTGTCTTTCTGTCCCCTGAAAAATGATTCCGCGAGCTCTGATTGAATTTTATTCCTTCCTGACCTGGCCCGTTTTTATTGCATGGACACCATCAATCTTGACCTAACGCGACGTTTGTTTATTACTTTGGAAAGAAGCGAATGGCTTTATGAGCCCCGGAGTAATTAAAGCAGGAGGGCCGCATTCACCGCGGCACCGCACCACCTTTGGGGCGGACTCACGACGCAGACGGGGAGGCGAGGGAGAAGGGGGAAAAAAAAATAGGAAAAAACATAAAGAAAAGGGAAAGGCCGACGGGATGCCGGCGGTTCCCAACTCATGGGCATCCCACGGCCCACTTCATGCTCGAGTTCCTCCCGCTAAGCGGGCGCGCAGTGCCTCTTGCGCAGCTCACCGCGCAAATTTGCGCTCGGCGCTGCCCCGCACGCCACCTGCGCCCCCGCGCAGCCCCAGCTCGGCCTCGGCACCCCGTTCGCCCGCTGCGCTGCTCGCGGCCCTCCCAAAATCCCGCGCATCCCAAGGCGACCGAACCATCCGGCCAACGCCGAGGCGGGCAAGTGGGGGGCAAACGGCCCAAGGTTTCAATGGCTTTACGACGGCGTTAATTGGAAGCTAATGTTCAATTAGCGGTCACTCCTACGGCAGAGGACGGGGCCGCGTTGCGCCGAGGCGCGCAGGAGCGCTCCTCTCTCGTTGCGCGCGTCCCGGCGCTCCGGGCTTCTGCCTACGCAATCCAGAGGACGTCATAACCACGGTGAGCTGGTTGTGACCTCAGACTCATCCTCGTGTGGGCGCCCAGACGTGCTCAGCCCCCCGCGGCCCCTCGCATCAGCGCCTGCCCCGGCCTGCGCGGTGGCAGCGCGCAAGCGAAGCCCCCCGGCGCGCAATTTCCAGCTCGCCCCGCTCCGGCTGCGCCGTGTTTTGGGGGGCAGAGGACTGCGCGCTGCCGCGGTGCAGCCGGCTGGGCGATGCGGTGCGACGCCAGGGCTGCCGAGCGGTACAAAGTTGGGCCGGGCTATGAAAATAGACCCGGGTGAACTTTGAGGCTCTTTCCCCGAACTTCGCGACTTTCAGAAAGGGCCCCGGCTACGGTGAAAGGCTCGTTTGCAGCCGTTCCCTGAAGGTCTCCGTCCACGACACAAACAGCCTTCCCGCAAACTAGCGTGTGGAGGTAGGGAAGGGTTCAAAACGTCCTCTTTGCATGCACTTCCCCGCTATTTTTGGTTATGACCTTTCAGGAACAAACCCCGAGCTGTCAGTCACTTCTAGAAAAACTTTTTGCATAGGAAATTTAGGCGGAGGGGCGAACACTGCCCTTCTGCCGGGAAGAATTTCACACTCCACTTTTCCCTCGGTTTCGGGGGCAGATGAGCAAACACGAGTTAGAAACCACCAGAACGGAACGGCCCCTCAAAGAATAATTTTTAAAAATATGCTGCGCCTTTTTTTTTTTTTCTTTTTTTTTTTTTTTTTTCCTTTCCCCCGCGGACGGCGAGCAAGGCGAAAGCTCTGACATCCAACCTCGAGCCACAGACACGCCGCGAAGCTGCGCGCTGACCTGGCACCCAAGGGCGCCGCTCCGCAGGCAGGGCCGGGGCCTCGCAGCCGCACCGTCCCGCCGCCGCCGGCCGCACGTCCCTCGCACCGCCGCGGAGCTCTGCTGGGAGACAACCAGAGATCAGGAGGGACCCTCCGCCTTGCCCCCTGCTCGCCATCCATCATCATCGTCACCACAAAAAAATAATAGTAATAACAGCTAGGGAAATAATAATAATAATAATAATAATAATAATAATAATAATAATAATAATAATAATAATAATAATAATAATAATAATAATACAACCTGCGTGTGATCTCCGCAGGACAGACCCCCCTCCCCAGCCCCCAAAATGTTTCTCGGCCTCCCCGCTTCCAGCCTCCTTCGCCTGCCCTCCGGGCCTCCGCCGCCCGACGGGGAGCGCAAGTTGCGCGGCCGCGGCACTTGTTCGGGAGCTTCACCCCTTCCTCCCCATTTCTCTCCCCTCCACACACACAGACATCCCCCCGGACGAGCCGAGCTGACTCCTGTTTTCCCTGCTCTTTTATTTTCCCCGCATCACCCCACCGCTGGAAAAAAAAAATACTTAAAAAAATAAATAAATAAATACGAAATCCCAAAGAGACCGGCGTCCAACAAGAAAAAAAAAAGAAAACTAGGCAAACAGCACATGCAGTCGCCGCTCTGCCCTCTCATTTCTTTAATTTTCAGCCCGGTTTTCGATACCGGGAGGGGAGGAGGCGGGCACGGCGTTTCCACGCAGCCCCCCCCCCGCCGCCGCCGCCTCCGGGGCTCTGCTTGTCCCGGGGAAAAGAAGCGAAAACGGGAGGCGGCCAAAGGCCCCAGCCACCCTGGGCCGGCAGCGGTGCGAGGGGAGCTGGGACCCCCCCAGGACCCCGCAGCCGACCCGCTCGGCCCCGCTTCGCCCCCGCTTCGGCCCCAGAATAACCGGGCGGCGGGGCGCTGCGCTTTGTCGGACCCGATTCAACCAGCAAACGGCTATAAAGAAGGCCGAGAAACTCTTCAGCAAGAGCCAAATAATTAAAAAAAAAAAAAAAAAAAAAAATATCTATAATAAAATAAAAGGAGCGAGGTATTTCCACAAACGCGTTTCAAGCCAGCTTTATGCAGCGAGCCCCCGGTTCGGCCGCTCTGCTTAAGGGGTTTTCTAACAGCGGATTATCGCTTTGGAGAGGAAGAGCAGCTCAAAAGCAAGGTAATAAGGTTTAACTGTAAATACCTTCGTATTTATTTACAGTGTAACCCTTAACAATGCAGCGGCAATTACTGCTAAGTGTTGCCTTTAGATAAGAGGCACTGATAGGAAACTGTATTATCTTGAAAGCAAACTTTAGGCCTTAAATATCTCTAATCAAATAATCTTCTTCCCAGGTCTGACTGACAAGGCAGATTCTTTTTAAGTTAATGAATTTATTGCGTTTTTGGTGGTTATTTACAAAAGGGGGAGGTGATCCCCCATCGCCCGTAGGTTCGTAATTGCAAATTGTCCAGAAGGTGAGATTCTCGGTCTGACAAGCAGCACTCATCTGCTCCCCTGGTAACATTTTTTTTTTTTTTTTCTACAGGTTTAAGAAAAAGGAGGGAGGGGAGAGGCTAGAGAGGAAAAAAAAAAAAAAAAAAGACTATATAAGAAAAATTCTGCCACACCAACTCTTTCTAAAACAATCTCGGGCAGAGCAATTAGGGCACTCCCAACAGAGCAGAGCGGCAATGTCCCTAAAGGACAGGAGTAAGAGCTACAGAGGTGTAAGGCTAGAGCGCAGAGGCACCCTTTTAATCCAACTTCTTCATCATTATTTTTTTCCTGACATAAAAGAGGACTTTAAAATATATTTCTACATTACAGAAGCGGCTTCACGGGTGTGATGGCGCGCGTTGCCACCAGTTCTACAAAGTAGGCTTACATTATATTTACGAATATCCGTGTTACAGGATAGCTGCCATCCAAAATACACCGTGGAGCTCAGAAACACATGCGACGCGTATATGAAGCCGTGAATAAATAGGCAGTCCTTTTTCCAATACGGCTCCGTATGGAAACCCCAGATATAAACGCGTATGCCCTGCACCCACAGCGATCGCCAGCCCGATGTATGCTCGCAGCCACACACGGGCGCCCACTCGGCGTTGGCGCTTCCCATAGCTTTACAACACGGGCACCTTATTTAAAAAGCCGTGAGCTTGTCCTGCCGCTGCGCACGGCCAAATGTTTCCAGGTCTTGCCCATTAATTGCTAAGAAAACGTGTTTGTTTATTTGCCAACTCAGAGCTGCCATGGGAAAGTATTTTTTTTTTTTTTTTTTTTTCCTAGCGGATAAGGCGAGCTGACTAAGTGGAACATATTGCAGAAGAGACCGAAAAGGGATTTTTTTTTCGACCTGGCAGATCCTAAATGGACTCTGGAATTTGCGCGGAGGGGAACGAGCTGTTCCATCGGCAAAGTTAGTTAGGAAATCCCTTTCCCCTCTCTCTGCCTCGCTCTGAACGAAAGTATTAAAATATACAGACGTGTGGAGGAGCATTCCAACTGAATGGTAATTTATTAATAAACAAACAATGCAATACCTTCAGAATATTTTCAACAAAAAAAAAAAAAAAAGAAAAAATATTGATAGAATAAGATTAATACAGTTTCCCTTTTTTTATATATAGTGAAAAAAAAAATCAGCGTTTCAGTCAATTTTCAGGGAAGGGGGGAAACACTTTCTGGCGTTTGGTCCGCAACATCCAACTACAAATTAAAAATAAATTACTAT
This sequence comes from Aythya marila, assembly GCF_965140915.1. Taxonomy (NCBI): domain Eukaryota; kingdom Metazoa; phylum Chordata; class Aves; order Anseriformes; family Anatidae; genus Aythya; species Aythya marila. The sequence goes on from NC_139043.1 coordinate 81,101,971, forward strand.
GTCGCAATTTACATTTTAAAACAAGTCCTTGTAAAAGAGGAGGGTCCGGGACGGGGGAGAAAGGGGAGAAGCCGGTACTCTACGCTGGGTTTTTCGCCCCCTTTAAACACAGGGCCTGGCGATACCTTAAGGGCCGGGGCGCACGGGGTGGGAGGGTGAGGTCGGAGGGAGTATTTCTCAAAAGCAAGGAGGAAAAAAACAACAACAACAGAAAAAAAAAAAAAAAAACTTACGTGTTATCGGAGTAACACTGTCCTTTAACAAAACCAAGACATGCTTTGGAGCTGTCTCTGTACAAAGGCTTTTCGCCCGCGCTCTCCTCTCCCTCGGGGCGGCCGCGGGGACCCCCGAGCGGCGTCGGAGGGGGTGAGGGGTGGGTGGGCGTCGGGGCCGGAGGGGGGGGGGCGCTCAGAACTTGCCGCAGTCGTAGACGAAGGCCCCGGAGGTGCGGTAGAGGGGCTGGCTGCCGGGGAAGGCCATCTGACAGCTGCCTCCCCCCGCCCCGCCGCCGCCTCCTCCGCCGCCACCGCCGCCGCCGCCGCCGCCCGGGCCTCCGCCGCTGCCTCCTCCTCCGGGCGAGGCGCTGAGGCCGAGGCGCGGCGCCTCGAAGACCTCCCTGGGGGCGGCGGCGAAGCCTTGCTGCGCCCCCCCGTAGCCCGGCGCGCCCGCCAGCGGGCCCAGCTCCCCCGCCGCCGCCACCGCCGCCGCCGCCGCCGCCGCCGCCGCCGCCTGGTTGAGGTACCAGGAGGCCAGGCGGCCCTGGTGCGGGTGCGGGTGCGGGTGCTGCCCCTCCTGGTGGCCGCCCGCCGCGCCGCCCAGCCCGCCGTGCCCCAGCGCCCCCCCGCCGCCCCCTCCTCCTCCTCCGCCACCTCCTCCGCCGCCGCTGCCCCCCGCTCCGCCGCCCCCCGACGGCAGCGCGTAGTCGGGCAGCGGCTCCTCGGCGGGGCTGGCGGCGGCGGCGGCGGGGGGGGGCAGGTGGCCGGGGGTCCGCTCGGCGCCGCCCGCCGCCGCGTACAGGCTCATGGCTTGCATGTTGCAGTGGTAGGTGGCCGCCGAGGCGGCGGGCTGGCCGCAGGGCGAGCTGTAGACGGAGCTGTGGCCCGGCGAGTAGCCGCCGAGGGACAGGGCCGGGGGGATGCCGCTGCGGGGGGCGGCGGCGGCGGCGGCGGGGGGCAGCAGGCCGGAGCCCAGCTCGGCCGCCCCCTGCGGGGAGCCGCGCAGCGAGGTCATGATGTTGTCCACGCTGAAGCCCGGCCCGTGGTGGTGGTGGTGGTGGTGGGGAGGCGGCGGCGGCGGCGGCGGGGGCGGCGGCGGCGGCGGCTCGGGGGCTTCGAGGCTGAGCGAGCGGGCGGAGGGGAGGGCGCTGCGGGGGCTGCCGCCGCTCGACAGGCTGCTGCTGCTGTCGGGGCTCTCGATTTTGGGCACGGCGCCCAGCGGCGGAGCGGCGCCGGGGGGGGAGCCGGCGTGCGGCGGCGAGGCCGTGCCGTTCTCCGTCTTGATGTCCTGGATGCGGACGGGGGGCGGCGGCGGCGGCGGCGGGGCGCTGCCCCCCCCGGCGGGGCCGCCCTCGGGCTCGACGGCGGCGGCCGAGGCTGCGGCGGGCGGCGGCGGGCGCGGCGGCGGCGGGGCATGGTCCTTGAGGTGCAGGCGGTCCTTGTCCTCCTTGTCCTTGACGGCGTCCTTCTTCTTGAAGCGGCGGCGGCGGCGGAGGAAGCTGCCGTTCTCGAACATGTTGTAGGAGTCCGGGTCGAGGGTCCAGTAGGAGCCCTTGCCGGGCTTCTTGTCGTCGCGGGGCACCTTGACGAAGCACTCGTTGAGGGAGAGGTTGTGGCGGATGCTGTTCTGCCAGCCCTGCTTGTTGTCCCGGTAGAAAGGGAACCGCTCCATGATGAACTGGTAGATCCCGTTCAAGGTGATCTTCTTATCGGGCGCGTTCTGGATGGCCATGGTGATGAGGGCGATGTAGCTGTAGGGCGGCTTCACCATATCCTTGGGCTGCGGCGGCGGCGTGTAGGGCCCGTAGGCTCGGGCCATGCCGCCCGGGTACTGCTCGTGGGCCGGGTGCGAGTACATGCTCATCGGGGCCGGCATGGCCGCGTAGCCCCCGCCGGCCGCCGCGGCGGCGGCTCGGTAGTAGCTCTGCTCGCCGCCGAGGTACGGCACCACTCCCAGGGAGTTGGGGCTGGACACGGAGTAGCGAGCCTGCATGTCCCCCCGGCAGCTTTCGCCCTGCCTCCCCGCCGGCCCGAGCAGCTCGGCCCTTTCCCCTCCACCCCTCCGCCGCTCCGCCGACCGAGCCGCACCGGGCAGCCCCCGGCGGAGCGCGGGGAAACGGGGCACGGAGCCCGACGGCGGCGCCGGGAGGCTCCGCTCCGTCCTCGGCCGCCAAAGCCCACCGGCCCCGGGGGGGGGAGGAGGGGAAAGTCAGAGCCGGGGGGGGAAGCAGAGCCCGGGCCGGGGGGGGAGGCCGAAAGCGTTTTCTCGCAAGAAACCGGCGGAGGGCGAAAAAAGGAATCGCAGCGGAGAAAGCAGCTTCCCAACGCAGAAAGAGTAGTAAGGAAATAAAACCTTCGCGAAGAGGCTCCCACGCTCCCGGTTCCTCGCTCCACGGGGATCTGCAACAAGTTGTCTGCAAAGGAGGGACAAAAGTAGAGGGATGTGTTTTGTTGGCTTTTTTTTTTTTTTTTTTTTTTTTTTCTTAAGCGAGCGGCAGCAGCGGCAAAAAATCCACCTTCCCGGTCTCCCAGTGCAAACTCGCCCTCTCTCTCTCCCTCGCTCGTTTTTCAGTCTCTTTTTCAGTCGCAGGCTGCTTTGCGAAGCATCGGAAAAACTCCTGAACTTTTGAGCATCCGTCACCGCGGCGAGAACTTTTTTACGCACTTACAGTTTTCTCTTTTTTTTTTTTTCCCTCTCTCTCTCCCCTCTCTCGCTCTCTCTCCTGTTTTTTTTTTTTCTTTTCCTCCTTTTGCAGGCGGCCTGGCTCCGCCCCGCCGAGCTCGGCCGGCCAATGAGAGCCGGGAGACACCCGGGGCTCTGAATGAGGAGGGAAAAAAAAAAAGAAAAAAAAAAAAAAAAAAAGCGAGCTTAAAAAAAAAAAGAGAGAGAGAGAGGAAAAAAAAAAAAAAAAAAGACGGGGAAAAAAAAATCCCTGCAGCAGCAGCCCTGGGAGTCGCAGCTCTCGGGGACCGGCCACACACGCTCGCCGGCACACGCGGATCTCCGGGGCACGCGTGGACCCCCCTCGGTCCTGCGCGCGTTTTGCGCGCCCACCCCCACGCCCCCCACCCGCGCAACCCGCCCCGGGCGCACGCAGGACGTGCGCGCATCCACATAGCCCCATATTTAAGCAGTGCACATACACATGGACGTGCTCCCCTGGAGCGCTTCCCACCCACGCGTGCACCCCACTCGCCGCCGCGCGTGTTCCTCCCCTACTTTTATTTTATTTTATTTTATTTTATTTTATTTTATTTTATTTTATTTTATTTTATTTTATTTTATTTTATTTTATTTTATTTTTTCATTTTCACTTTTTCATTTACTTTTCCCATTTTTTTTTTCATTTATTTTTAATTTCTCTTTCATTTTCTTTTCTTTTCTTTTTTTTTTTTTTTTTTTCATTTTACTCTTATTTTTTTCCCCCTTCGGACTCGTTCGCCTCCTCTCCCCGCTCCCTCCCGCCGGGCTCTCTCCACCCTTTCCCTCCCGGGGCCGCGGGCAGGCTCCACGCCGCTGCTCCGGCTCTCTCGCTGTTCTCCGAGGGAGGCTCAGCCTCACCTCCCGCGGCATCGGGGACGGTGGAGGAAAGTGCGAGGGGGTTGTGCGGGTGCGGGCGATCGGATGCCCCTGCCCCAGCCCCAGCCCTGCCTCCAGCCGGCCGCCTGCCTGCCCCTGACGTTCCCGAAGGGATCGCATTCCTCCAGCTGACCAGCTCCTGCCGAGTCCTCCCTCCACAGCTCCCTTTTATTACTCAGCCATGAAGGGCTTTCCTCTGACGGCCCGCAAAGAAAGCGCCCGCTGCCTCTGCTGTTTATAAACATGAGCGCCTTGCTTTGTGCCGGGTCTTTAGCTCGCTTGTGCAGGTAAATCTCTGCAGACCTTAGGGGATGCGGCGGAGCGAGCGGCTTCTTTATTTACTGAACGGAGCCGCAGACAGCGCTCTTTTGTTCCTAATCTCTTTCAGAGTGGACTCCGTGGCATATCAGGTGTGTCAAAAGCGAAAAAAAAAAAAAAACAACAAAAAAATAATAGGTACAATAAAAGGGATGCTCCTGAAATTGTTTGGCCGGATCTGCCGTAAAGACTTGATTTCTGCGGTTGTTGCCTTTGTTTAAATGTCTAAAAGCGTATTTGGGCTGTCACGAGATGTTTAGAATAACACTTTAACGGGAGCTCAGAGGGAGCGGAGATTGAGGGCTCGGTGATTTATTTTTTAACATTCCCTTTTCGGTTTCTATTGCCTCTCAGCGAAGATTTAATTTTTGAGCTTTAAACACGAGGCGAATCGTAGATAGACGTGCCTGCCCAGCGGCGTGTTTCACCAGTTCTTCGGATATCTGAAATCCAAGCCGGTACTCTTCCTTACCTCCCAGCCTGTACCTCTGCAGCTTCATTAGCGTTAATAATAGATCAGTTAAAGGCAACGAGCTGAAATCTATTTTAAGGGGTGGAATTTGTACGGGAAAGACGTGCCCGCGTGTGTGTGTGTGTGACTGGGAGACGAATTGCCTACCCTGAGCTTGTGACACCACCGATACGTGAAAAGCCCCTTTTGGCTCCCCTGATTTCTCCCCCCCTCCTTTCCCCGCTTTTTACTGTGATCGATTGCTTTGGGGAGTGCGTCTGGGGAGCGTGCTAGAGGTGCATCGTTTGCTAGGTGGTGTTTCCACAGGTCCGTCCTTTGCTCCCAAACACAAACCCGTTGGTTATTCAGTATAGACGTATCTATTTTTAAACGAGATGCAAGTAATGCGAAGGAGGTAATTTATACAGCCCCGTATCTGCTCCTTTTCATATTCAAGCATAACGGGTCTCCTTTTGGTAATAAATGTCAGTCCTTTAATGGTGAATACATTATCCCGTTTAGCCTGTTGTATTTCATCGTCTGGAATCTTTCACCTGCTCCTGCCTAATTACACGTTTTCCCCTTTCCTCCCACCGCTGCAGAATTATTAAATGTGCGAGCACCGGACTGCACGTCGATCCCAACACTTTGTGTTTCCAAAAACTCTTTCTCGCTTTGCTGAAAAGCAAGAAAAAAAAAACAAAAAAAAAACGGGGCACTTCAGCACGTTTCCATGCAGCCCAGGTCATCCGGTTTTCCCACGGCGTTACCTGCAGCCAGAAACACTTTCCACCCGCTCCCCGCTCGCTGCCCCGGAGGCGCAGCAGCCGGCCCCTCGCTGCCTTTGCCGTTTTGTCAGGACGGTGCTCACAGCAGCGGGGCTGCCCTCCCGAGCACGCTGCAGTAAGGGCGAGAAGTTTCAGCGCAGGGCAGGGGAGGGGAGGAAGGGTGGGGGGCATTAATCCGGCGCGGGTTTGCATCTGATGCGTTTTGCAACAGCCCCTCCGATTCCCTAATTGCGACCTGACGCAACGCCTGGTGTGTGTTAAGTTGCGTCCCTTACAGCAGCAGGACCCTGCTTTCTCTCCTGGAGGCACAAAAGTCACCATTGTGAGGGTTGTGATTGTGTGTGTGTGTGTGTGTTGGGGGGAAAACAGCCGGGGCTGGGGAGGCTGAGGGCTCACTTTTCCCACTGCCTCCTTGGGCTGCCACCCAGAAAGAGCCTTCAGCTTTTGGGTTTCACCCCCCTGCCTGCTCTCCGGCGCTGGGTTTGGGCAGTGCCCTGGCTTTGTCGCACTCGTCGGGGCCTCTACACGGGCGAGGGGCGCGGAACTGGAGCGGAACCGGAGCGGAGCCGGAGCGGAGCCGGAGCCCCGACGGCAGCGGCGGGCCGGGAGAGCTCCGGCAGCGCTCCGGGGCTTGGCTCGTGTGTGGTCATCCGCAGCCTTATTTATGGGGATGTCAGAAAGAGAGATGACATCGGGGCGGTAGGCGGAGGGGCTGCCGTCTGACCTGGGCAAAACCTAGGTGGACCCACGCTGCTCGCTGGGGGTTGTCCTCTCCTCTGCTCTTTTCTCCCAGACCTGGAGGTGAGCTGCTTGCCAGCCTCGGGCTGTTTATGTTTAGACGTAGTCAGAGCTTCGTTTCTCTCTCCTTCTTTTGGCTCCAACATCACAGCAGCATCCCTGTGACTCCTGAAACCAGCCGCCCAGCTCTTTGCAGCTCAGGATGCAGCTTTCCACGTTCCTGCAACAGCGGGCGACACCGCAGGAGAAAACCGCTTAACAAACATCCTTTCGGGGGGCAGGAGACGGTAACAAATCCCTGCCTCACCGGCTGAAAATCCACCCGAAGCCGAAGCCCCCTCTCCGTTTGCAGCCGCTGGCCACCGCTGACAGCCCCCCCCTGCCCTGCAGGAGCACCTCTGCCCCCTCAGCCCCAGCAATTCAGGCGGGCTCTAAACACAAGGGCTGTTCGCTGCCACTCGGTTAAGCAAACAGGCGTGATTGTTGTTTTGTTAACGTGGGTTAGCAATTTCATAAATAAGCCCGGGTAGTCTTCCAGTCCAGGCTTCTATCTTAAGGCGTAAATAACACAACCCAATACGAAATCGAGCTCTCTGTCCCTTTGGCATCTCCTAGGTTCTCGTTCCTGAACGACAAATAAAGTGCCCTTCGCAGCAAATGCGGCGGCGGTCACGGGCTAAGTGTGGTTCCCAAGCGAAATGCCTTAATGTCACCTTTTGGTATCTAAAAGCGAATTTTGCATTCAATTTACAAGGGAGAACCGAGACCACAAATAGGCTGGAGCCCGCGAGATTCCTCTTCCCACGATAATTATCGCGGTCATACCTATAATTCGTCCCTGTGACACAGGCTGCGTCGCAGAGATGTCACGGCGCCGGGAATAAAAACAAAAACCAGGCTGTGGGAAACTGCTCGTGTTGTTGCTGCAGTTCAGGTAGAGCGGTGCCACACAAGCAAACACAGGCAGAGAAAAAGGAGAAAAAGCCCACAGCAGAGCAAAACCCCTTTAATTTGGCAGATTCTCTAGCTCTGCCATCTCACAGTGAAATACCAACATATGGGGGGCTTGGAGGGGGGTTAAAACTCTCTCCAAAAACGACAAGAAGATAACCAGACATGATTTTTTTTTCCCTTTTACTTTCCAAGGTCCCTTGTCCCTTTTGTGTTCCTTTTCCTCCCTTATTTCCTTCCTTTCCCTGGGAGGGGCAGCGAGGGTGGAGGGGGGCCGAATCCATCGGATTCTCTGCAACCGTGTAAATGAAAACACGCAGGGGGCAACGGCGCTGGGAGCGCGAACCTCTTGCAGCCCGCTCCTGCTCCATCCCCACCTATTGCCTCGGCGAGCCGGGAGGAGAGAGACTTATTTGTACGAAGGCTTTATTTACATTAGAATGAAGCGACAGCTCCTACTCGGGGAAGCGATAAGCACTTGGCAAGTCATTAGGCAGCAGATAGCGATCAGCCCCTTGATACACCACATTCCCCACGCCCTGCGCGCTCCTTTCAGAGCGCTGGGGGCTTTTTTTTCGGGAGGGCGCGCAGCCCCCCGGGCCCTGGGGATGAAAAGGGAGATGGATGCGAAGGGCGAGCAGCCCTTTACCATCCCCAGCTCTTGCGAGGGGGCGCCGGAGCCCGGGGGACCGCGCAGCACCCGCGCAACACCCGCGCAACACCCGCGCAGCGCCCGCACCCGCTGCCGGCGGCCACCTGCGCGGCGCCGAGCGCTGCGCGGGTCTCGGGCGCCCCCTCCCGGCCTTTGCGCGCCTCTGCTGCGCCGCTCCGCGCCCCCCCGCGGGACCTGCGCACCTGCCGGCCGCGCAAATGCTGCTCCCGCTGCTGCAAAGGGATCCCCCCCCTCTCCCGGCCCCCCTCCCTGCTCGAAGCGGAGCCGAGGTGAGCGCCAGCGCGATGCCAGCTCTGCCGGGGCCGTGATTTCTCGCGCTCTGCCAAGGAATGTCTTTATGGGTTGCCAGGCTGGCCCGTAAAAGTTGCGAGCGAAAAAAAGTGTCGGTTTCCAGGAAAAGTGGGTCTGTTTTTTAACCTCCCCCTCGCTGTTTAATTACTGGCGTGCTCGGCCTCCGAAGAACAGCTTCGTAAAAGTGTCTGCTGAATCCAGAGGCAGAAGCATTTTTTCCGCCTTTTGTACGGCTGGAGAGATGTGTAAATACACACAGGGTCACACATACACGCGTAGCTAGATGCACGCATGGCTTTCACAGTTTTACGAGGCATTTATGTATGTTAAGTACAATCGCACCAAAGAACCAGCCTCCTTTAAGGCTCCTACGAGCTATGGTAATGCAGGTCATAAAACTTCGGGATCTGCATATGCACTGTTAACGAAGCCACAAACGCTCTCGTTGCACAGTTACTTGCGCACTGCTAGGAGTAGCCCATTAAAGTTGTTTACACGCAGAAAACAATGGCTCACTCTGCAAACACTACGGTATAATAATCATAAGAGGTGAAGGAATCATTAAAGAGCGGAGCACTCAAGATGTGTCTGCTGTTTTCCATGAAATGCAGGGAACGCACCAAAGAGAGGGATTTTTAAACGGTGCTTGCATAATGAGCACAGGCAACTTGCAGCTGCAGGGGTCCCCAGGCAAGACCAGCTTTCTGGTAGGGCTCTGTCCTCAAAACTAAGCAGCGTGGTGCTTAAAGGTACGAGCAGCCCCTGAGCAGCCCCCGAGTATGCCAGCTCCATCTGCAGTTTCCAATCTGCTTGCTCTCTGTTTTTTCCCTGCCTCCACCAGGCCACATGCGGTACCTTTCCCGCACATCTACAAACAGGCCGGTAGGCATGGTTTGAAACAGAAAATTTGCACCGAAGTGGAAAAGAGTTTTGGCAGTGTTTACTATGATGTCCCTTCAGAGCTCTTTGTTCTCAAAGACCAACTGAATGCAAAGCTTTCACAGACACGTTTCCGTCATCCCTGTTTGCCCAGGTGACATGAGCCCCCTTCACGCAACCACAGGGCACTGGCCCTGTGGCTCAGGCTTGCTGCCTGCCCTGCTGCACGGCTCCTGCCCTGATTTCTGCCCTGGCGAGGCTGGCTGGCCAACCAGGCTTGGTGGTGTGGTTCATGTTTGTGTGCAAGGATGGCACCCGCCAGGCCAAACAAGGTCAAGTCCCCTGTTTTGCAAAATAGAAGAGGTTGCAAGCCTATATCTGGTGCCTGACGACTGCTTGAGAGGTGCTGCACTTGTTAAAAACAAATATGGGTCTTCTAAGATGGTGTGGCATGGAGAAAAAGACAGTTGAGGGATTACTTTAAAAAAAAAAAAAAAGTTTTTTGTTTAACTCAATAACCCCTAAAGTGGAGCCAGGCTTACATTTAAAAACAATTACATGTGAATAACTGTGGGGTAGAAGTGTGGTTGGTTGGGCAGATAGGCAGATACAACTTTCTTTTAACAAACTCTTTTTTCCTCTTGGTCTTGCGGCTGCTGCAAACAGCAAGTCACGGGCAGCATACTTGTGGTAGGACGCTCTGCTTGGTGGCCTTTCCCCCAGGCTCACCAGGTAGTAGACAACAGCATTTCCCTGCTCAGCCAAGCCTCCGGAGCGCTGCAACCTGCACCCTGCATGACGGGGAGGCCCATGGAGGCAGAGGGAGGCTGTGCATGGGATGGAGGCCGAAGCTACTGTAACCGTCCCTGTGGCAAGAACACCCACAGTAACAGGTAATTTGCCCCTCCCACACCAACTAACAGCCAGAAGCAAAAAATGTTGAAGTAACTTACATCATCGTTTGCCTGTGTCATTACTAAGGAGGAACTGAAAGCTGTTTTATGAGGAGCAGACAGACAAGACTAGCTTGAGCTTGAGACATAAAAAACCCAAACCACTAAGATACCTGAAGGCATCCCAATTAAGTGATATTACCATCCCGATCAAGATGCAGTCATTGTTAGTAAGCATCCCTGATCTTTAAGCGAGATATTCCAATTAGGCAGATTTCCTGATTAGGTGCACTTAAATTAAGGGGGGAGAACTGCGTGGAGGAAATGTGTATGGCTTCCATATGGGCCAGCGTTGGAGGGGGACTTTGTCACCTGCCACAGGACTTAGGTAGTGCTTGGACTGCTAAACCACAAAGGTCAGAGGTGCCTTTTTGCTCGGGGACGAGTGACCACCTAACCTTGTAGGCATCCAAGGTTGGTAGATGCCTCCGTCTCTTCCCGGTGTGCTCCCCAGGCACCAGTCGCTCTGCTGCTGGGCATGCCCACAACCGCCTGAGTCAGAGCATCTTGGCACCTGTTTTCAGCCTAAATCCCACGGGGATCCAAAAAGTAGGCAGAGTGGCGTCTAAGTACCTGCAGGGGCTGATCCAATAGATAACGGCTTGGGCTTTGGGATAGGTTTGAAAGGAAGGTCCTTATCAGCTCTGCACCTTGTGTCTCTGTTTTTTAGAGGTCTCAACTCTGGTCAAACCCTTGATTTTGAATGGAGGGACCCCAGGTGACATGTTTTGGCAGTAGCACATAGCTTTTCATTCCATTGCCTCTCCTCTTGTTGCTTAGGCCTTGAGCTTGAAGGGCTAAAGCACAGGTTGGGGAGGAAAAAATGTGGACAGCTAGCCTTCCAGACACTGGTTCTTTTGAAAGCCCTGAGCTGAACCTGCCAAGTGAGCTGAGTGAAGAAGGAGAGAAGGGCATTAAGTTTAAGCCCAGCTGTGCTGTCCTCCTTATCTTCCACCGTGGGCACAGATGCATCCAAAACAGCTCCTCTGGTTAGGAGAGCTGGGTGAAAGGAGGTGGCAATGGACAGGGATGGCCTCACTGACCCATGGGGAGAGCTTTGTGTTTCTCCACGCATCTCTTTCTCTCCAGAGGCTGGGCTCCTCTGGCATCTCCACACTGAATAAGGCAAGGAATGTGAGCCCTCCACCACACCTCTAGCTTTCAACATCTGCTGAGCCTGTTTGTCTATTATTATTATTTTTTTTTCCCCTATGACTTCTGAGATTGTAATCTTGGCAGGGTAGGTAGGGACTGCCTCCTGTTCTGCATTTGTACACCATCTAGCTCCTGATTGTGCCCAGGATCTTGAGCTGATCTGCTAGTAATGAATGAGCATAGTTATCTTGGGGGCCAAACTTTAAGGATTCATCTGAAACCAATGGGACTGGGAATAAAATATGACATTTCCTTTTGAAGAGAAGGGCTTATGGTAACCACTTGATTAAAATGATTGCTCTCTGCAGGGATGAATGCAGAAGTTGTCTTCAGTGCTGTTCATCAGGGATTTGCATACGATGAATAGTACACCGTGTCCCTCTTTCTTTTAAATTTAGGGGATGGCAGCAGCCATCTAAACCTCTTTGAAGAAAAAGATGACACTGAGTTTTCTTGCTGACCTGCAGCAAAGGTGTGCTCTTGAGGTGTGCCTGTTTTTCAATTTGCCTACCCATATACATTTTGAATGTGGTTGTTTCATGCAGTTACTTCATTTCAGAGGTCCTCTGCGCGTGTGTCATCCTGACCTTGCATGGCTATGTGGCATGCAGTAAATCAGCCCAGAAATCCATGTTTGAATCCCTTCTTTTTCATTTTTCTTTTAATATTCTGCTTTTCCTTTCAAACGAGGCCATATCCTTAAGCCACTAAGCTGAATTGCATCAGCTGTGGCTCTGGCTTGGAGAAATTAAAGGCAAGCACCTGTGCCAGCTCAGCATCACCATGGTGAATGAATGTGTGGAAGAAGTTAAACTGCTGGAGAGTGAGCAAGACTTGAGCCTTGGTGATGCTGCAGGACTTGGTGTATGTATGTTACATGCCAGGTAGCACCTTGGGGTGGTAGTAGGGCAAGTGGCCGTTTTGGGCAGCTCTGGTGTTAAGACTGGTTCCTTGTTCTGTTCAGGTTGAAGACTGTCCACCGTAAAGTGTAGTGTACAATGGTAGAATAGGGTTATTTTTGTGTGTGTGTTTTTTTGTTTGTTTTGTTTAGTGTGCAGAACTAAGTATACTCATTAAGTCTTCAAAATAATGTTATCTCTTTCAGTACATTTCCCATTGAAGTGAATGGAAATGTTCCCATTGACTTCAAAACACAACTTCCTCCACCTCCTCCTTCTTAAAAGACTTAATCAAGCATGTTTAGTAGAAACCTATGAGAGCTGTCTAATGACTGGCTCACTTTGCCCAGGGAAAAATGTAACCATAAACTGAAACATGATGCTGAAAACTAAGTTTAGTAGAAAGTGTTTAGTCTAGTGCTAGATGAATGATGGAAGCATGTATTTGTGAATAATTTATTTGACAATTGCTGGTGGGGGAAAATGACTAAGTTCTCTGCTCATTTTTCTTTGCCTATCTACGAAACTGGCTGAACAATGCGCAAACAAATAGCTAATATTTATTCAGGAGCAAAAAGGTCAGCTTTTGTCAAAAGCATTTCTAGCAGAGGCTTGGACTAGCACCAGATCAGCTCAATTTTCTTGTGTTCTCTGCATAGTAAACAAAGGAAGTTGTTCTATTCGGTACTAAATCCACTGTGAATATGCATCTTACCAGCAATATTCATTCCCTATTGCAAATCCCACGTTGTGAAGACTGCAAATACTGGAGCTCAGCCCTTGTGCCCATGGACAAACTATTGAGACTTTAGAAACCTGGATGAGCTTCATTTATAGCACTTATAAGTGGGATGTACCCAACTTCATCCCCTCAGAGGAGTTGTGTGCAGCACTGTAGATGGCACTTAGGTCCAAGACTGAACCAGGAGAAGCTACACTACTGAAGAAAAGGTGTGCTTTGTGATCAGGAAGGCTGCCATCTCCATATGTGATGATGCAAACTGTTTCTGATTGCCAGACAGAAGCTGCTTATTAATTATTTTTCCTCTTGGTGAAAGAGGAAATACAGGCAGACAGTGGAGTCTCTGAAGAGCTGGCTTTATTAGCTTGACCTGACAGCAGTGCAGAATTGTTTTGCTTGGGGACAAAATCTACACTTTGCCTTGCAATTTAGCGAGCTTGTCTGCATCACCTCCTACACTTCCTCCTACAACCTTTCCCTTCTCCTGTGACGCACCCAAGCTTCTCTCTTGCCAGTCCTTCATCCCTTGCCACCTTTGCAACTCCTCCCAGGCCACCAAGTGAGCTGAAAAATGTTGTAAAATTAAGATATGGTTTTTAGTGTTTTTCTGTGCTCCTCACCCCTTTTTGGGGAAAAAAAAAATAGTACAGAGATCTTTTTACACGAATCACTGAAGATACAAAAGCATGACTAATGTCAGTGATCCCAAATTCAGTACTACTGCTGTCAGTAGGCTTCAGATCAGGCAAGGACTTCTGAGGGGCTGTCTTCACATAGGTGCTTGTTTCATGTATGTATTTTCTATTCAGGTAGGAATAGCCCACCTTTTCTGTGGCTTCACCTCTTCAGGACTGCCTGTGTGCATGTGGCTGTGTCTGGCAGTGGAGGAAATGGGTGGCAGCAACACTTCATGGGGCATGGGGGCCTACCTGCAGTAAGGCTCAAATTGCTCAGGGTTGTGGCAGGACAAGGGAGGGAGGCTGAGATGTGGCGACAGCAGGTCGTATGATGTCTTGTCAGCCTCAGCTTAAGCCTGGCTGTACGTGCTGTGTCACAGAGCCCAGAGGTGCACAGAAATGTTCTTAACTCTCGCCCACAACCTAAAGCGGCCGCTCACGGCTCTGTCCTCAGACGTGACCCAAATCCGGCACGGCCACGTCTGTGCTTGGCTACAGAAAGTCAGCTGGGTGCCAGCCCAGCTCCTGGCATGATCTGGAGCAGTTTCAAGGCAGTAATGAGGAACAGAGATGTGGACTTCAGGATCTGGTGCTTGTGGGGCTGCTTGTATGCTGCTTGTCTGAGCTGAGCGTATTTCCTTCAGCCCATTTCTTAAAGGATTGAGCCCTGTTGAGCTGCTGGGAGTCACTGCTGCCCCTCCTGCAGCCAGAGGCAGCTCGGAGTAATCAGCACGTACAGGAATAAGCTCTGACGGAGGAAGCCCGGTAAGAGCTCAGTTTAATTTCACTGTGGTATGCAGCACTCCAAGAAAACTCCCAGACTCGGTCTTTTTCCTTCAAGCACAACCCCTTATCAAGGTCCTTGGCAGCGATTCACTTACAGAAAGGAGCAGCTGTCATGGCATTCCCACATACAAACATGGAAAAACAACCCCTCCCTACTACCAGTGCAGCAATGTTATGTAGTAAGAATAATTACAATATTTAACACTTGTATCTGCACTTTCAATCTTCAAAGCACTTAACAAGCACTAGCTACAGGTAATTGTAGCTGCAGAGTGATGGGGCTGTTTGCAGAAAGGGGAGAATCGTGTGTGCCACTGCTCTAGTGTCCTGCTCAGGGTCCCTGCCCAGAGAGAGCAGGGTGATAAAGGCTCAGTGACAGGGACCCATTTGGACGCCAGGAATACTTTATTTTTCCTACCACTGACTGTTGCCCTCCTGCCAAAGGTTACTGACCCTCTTGGGTCTGCTGGTGGAGTTGCTCACATTGGGGTTTCCCATCCTGTTCCAGTCCTGATGGGCTGGGTTAGGAAAGACTTATATTAAAAGCCATGCTAGCTGACCAGGCTCATTTCCTCTGGGGTAGAGGAGGGCGAGTGGTTCATCAGGCAGACCAGGGAAAGTGGTAACTTCTGGCGGATGGGTAGGGAAGAAGGTGACTGTGGAGAGGCTTGCAGGAGGCTGGCAGCTGTGGCAGCTGGCACAGGAGGTATGTGTCTGAGAAAGAGAGACGAGCCCATGCTGGTTCCTCCTCCTCTGAGTTTGTCTCTCAGTCCTAAGGAACTTGGCATGGACAGCCTTATTGTAAAAGGCATTATTTGTTTCCTTCTTGTCACATTCATGTAGCTCTTGGCTCACTCTGGAAGGCTAGAAGGGGTAGCAGAGAAACTGATGCTGCTTTCAATGTTGTCGGGTTTTGTTTTTTTTCACCTATGGTCTTGGTGAGGAGGAAGGACCTAAGTCAGCCCTTCAGCCCTACTGCTCTTATGGCCATCTGTTACTGTACCAGTCTGCAGAACTGGCCATTTACTCTTGCACTATTGCCTTCTCTCCTATTTTGCTTCCTTACCCAGTCTGCTCATCTGAAACTGTTCAGGCAAAGCGTCTGCTCTTGCTTAGAGTAAGGCAGGTAAGATTGAAGAGTGTGAAATGTGTTGTTTGAGAGCACCTTGCATTCACAGGCAAAAAACCTTTGTATTTATGAACATAAACTGTTCCCAGGTGAATAAATAATGTCTGTGGTGGATGAGATGATCTTGAGAGGTCCCTGGTCCCTTCCAGCCTCAGTGATTCTGTGTACTAACCATACTGTTTAGGTAACTTTGAGGCCCGTATACCCTGCAATTTGATTTTAAACAAAACAAATCCAAATCTAACTCCTGGAACCCTTGTTTTCACTGGAAATCCCACTCTTATCTGTGCAGTATGAGTAACTGTCCTTCCTGCCGTTTAAGAGGAAAACTAAGGTACTACATATTGTAAGGCAATAACAATGCATTAAGAGGAATTGGTTAATTCAAAGGGGTTAGCTCGGGTTTTGCTTTTATTTTAACTGTTCATGCACATTATCATTTTTCCCCTTGAGGATTGTTTTGGGGAATAAAAGATTGTGAAACTCTGAGCTAGTTCTCTCTTGTGCTGCAGCTTCATTATTATGTACATAACTCCAGAAAATAGAGCCTTTGCTTCATGAAAATATGCCCCATAACAGAGTTGTTTCTGTCCCTTTGATTAGTGGAGTTTAGTCATGTCATTCTTCCAGATTTCATTATTATGAATTGGATGACACTTTTCTTTTAAGAAGCTCCACTCCTGAGATGAATGGATGAGATAAGAATCTTGCTCTTTTCTTAAAATTAAAAAAAAAAAAAAGAGAAAAAGGAAAGGGGGGGGGGCGGGGGGGGAGGGGAACAAAAAACCTAAATGGGTTCTAGACCTTCTAGTTACAGAGGAAAGCTCAATTCTGAACTTCCCATAGAAATGAAGAAAAAAGCTCAGGAAAGAAACATGAGCGCAAACCAAACTCTGACTCTTAACCTTGTGACTCCTGAGTTCCTCCTCTTTTTTGAGGCCTCATGTGTAGCAATTGGCAGTGCTGTGTGAGGGGTCAGCTCCCCGCACCAGCTGCTTCCATGTGGGCAATGCCCAGGGAGAAGGAGCAAAGCTCTGCTCTCCTCGAAGCTGGGTAACTGAGCTGCTGCTGGTGGAGCTCCGTGAGACCAGGAAAAAAACCTGAAATCCTCTCCCTTCCTCACGCAGTTCCAATTAAGTGCAATCAATTGCTCAATCAATCTTTTGCTCTTAATAAAGTCAGTTATCTTTTCCTTCTAATTCCCCTCCAGGTTTTTGAACAATTGTTCAGACAGACACAACAAGCAGCTTTTGTAAAGGAAGAGTGTAGGCGTTTCCTTTGGCTGTTTTCACTTTCTGCCTATTATGATGATATGCTCCGCACCCTCCCTGAATCCTAATCATATACAATGAGTGTTTTAGGAGTCCATTTTTTTTCATCCAACTGGCACGGATTGAGTACCCTAATTTGATAGCAAAATCACGCCAAAATATTTGGGAAGGGGAGGGGGGGAGGAGAATAGACATTTTGTCATCTTTGTGTTGCTGATGAGTCAGAGCATTTAAACTAAGGAAAGGTTTAAGAAAGGGAAGGGAAATGCTCCATGGCCTTATCTACTCCAGCATTAATTTGGGTAGAAGGTAGGAGTGGAGGAAGTCTGAGTAAATTTGTTCCTTGTTCAAGTTGCCTGTAGATGGTTAATGTTGTTTGCGAGCTGAAGGGAGATGAATTACCTTGCTGCCCACTGCTGTGCACTTGTGACAGAGAGGAAGAGTTGCCATGCATGCTTGCCTTGGTTTTGTGCGTGAAAGCCAGGCGTGCTTGATGCACCGATGTAAAAACCATCAGCACTGGCTTCATCTGTACTGCCATAACTACCCTGCATTGCTGGGTGGGAGAATATAGCATATTTGTACCTGAATAAACCCGCCCATGGTGGGGATAGTTCTGCCTAGCTCTGCTGCCTTAAAAGCAAACTGTCCTTACCTGACATGGTCATGCAACTGCTCAGATTATACGTGGGTCAGGCAACGTCTAGAAGCAGTTCTGGCTGCTCCCATCCAAAGTGGATGAGATTATTAGATTAAGCTGACACCATATAATTTAAGGGGAAAAAAGTAAAGAGAAGAAGAAGAAAAAAAAGTACAGTCAAGATTGGTGCGAGTGACCTGAATGAGAAGAGGCAAGAGGGTGTGGTGCTGCAGAAGGTGCCAAGAGCACAGTCCTTACTTAAACTTTACCTAAGCTTGCCTGTGTGTTGATTTTAATGCAGGGACAGTCAAGTCAGGCCTCTACATTTAAAGGAAAAGAGAGGGGAAATGTCAAGAGAGTGGAGTTACCTCACTGTGAAATGAAAACAAACCAAGTTAGTGGGAAACTCGGTGTCCTAGGGGGGCTGGTGGAAATCACGTTACATAAGGGTGCACTTGCACTGCAACAGCTCCTGCCTGTGTCAACAAACTCAAGCTAGCCTTATGCTTCCATGCAGTCCTGCTCCATTTACATTGCTGTCTGGCCCCAAGGATGCTGATTTGGAGCTAGCTCAGCTGGGCCTGTCCTGGTTGCAGTGGTGCAGACGTGCCCTGGGAAGTTTAAAAATGAGTAAAACCCAGACAATACGCTGAAGGTGATAACATGATAATGAGAGGGAAGTGCTACCCTACCTGAAGGGCTATTTTCAACTCTGTTTTTGAGGCTAGATATGCCGGGAGGTGAGGGAAAAATTTGCTTGTTTATTATCCACCCAGTTCTCCCCATGGTCACAGGCCCCAGCTGAAGGCAAGTCCCCCAGCGTAGCTTGAAGGAAGGCTGCTCTAAAGGATCCCAAATGGCAGTGGCTCCGAGGCGAGGTGCTATTATGGCAGCGGAGACCTGTTGGGTATTGAGATTTCTCATGAATGCCCCTCCGCTTGGCTTTAGGGATGGAGAAGCTGTGCAGGAGCTGCTCCACTGGTTGCAAGCCAAGAGGCTATCTCCTCGCACTGGGGTGATCCTCCCTTGGCTGGGTCTCCTGGCCTCGGGGCTGTTTGCATTGTGAGGATGGCACAAAGCAGCCTTACTTCAGGGAAGGATTGGGGCCCATGCCTTATCTCGCTTTGATTATATTAAATAATCTATCTGTCTGCCACGTTATTTACATAACTCTTATTTAAATAGTTTTACATCAGACACACTGAATCATGAGACTGAAAGTCTAGACGATGCTTGCTAGGCTCAGCCTGCCTTTAACCCCCCTGCTTTGCCATTTTTCTTGTCCCTCCCTTCAGGATTGCCCTGCTCAGTGCTTGGTCTGGCAGGGCAGAAGTGTCTGGTGGTCCTGGGATTTAAGAGTGAACAAAGTTAACTAGTTGGGGTGAGAGGAGAAATAGGGGAGGACAAGAAGGAGGCTTGGAGGCCTGTCTGAGTTGCTTGTCTGGTTTTACTAGGTCAGCTTTGAGCGAGGCTGCAGGGCAAATGGCTTTGAACAGACAAACTTATGAAAGGACTTCACCCCCTGAGCTTGCCTTTCGGCAGGCAATGCCTTGGAAAGCTGCTACAGGAGATATTTCATGTGGGGATGAGCAGAAGGAGGACGTATAGGGTTACCTCATGCTCAGGGGGCTTATAGGTGAGGGTGAAACTCAGGATTTGGGAGGGAGCTGATGGAGTAAAAACGCCACTAGCCATTTGAGGGGAAAAAAAGCCAAGAAAACCCATTCATTTCCCCAGCTTCTCCCAAGTGCCTTATGCGCCCCTAATAATCGAAAAGAGCCTTGTGTCGCCGTGCTCTTGACAAGTTCATCCCCCTCTCCACCGCCCCGCCGCATGCAGGTTTGCATGCAGCCGATGCGCGCTCCCCGCGGCACCGTGCGCGCCGCCGCCTCCCGGCGCGGGTGGAGCAGCAGCGGCACCCGGCGGCTGGTGGGGGCAAGGCGCCAGAAACCCACCTTATTATCATTATTGCTGTTATTCTTATCGTTGTTATTATTATCAGAAGCATTATCATCATCATTATCATCGCCGTCATCGCATTTATTTGTTTATTTTCAAGTCAATCCTTGGCCTGGGGTCTCTGGAAGGCTGTACGATTTGTTAGGTCACCAGTTTGGGGTCCCACAGCAGCCAGGTGAGGTGGAAAAGGATTGTGCACGCTCCTAAATCAAAGAGCAGCCGGATGTACTCACCCCTAAATCGAAGAGCATGGGGATGCGTGGTGTGCGTTGCATTTGCACGTGAGCCCCAAAGTGTTTGGCGAAGGTCAGTGTTTTTATCCTTAGTTTACAGGTTGGGGAAGCAAGGCACGAGGGAGTATGGCTGGTACTTTAACAAACAGCATCTGCCCTAAAGCCTTGCTTCTGGGTGCTGAGTGTGGCTGCAGTTTTCCAGGGCAGTTGAGCAGTTAGCTGGGATTGGTAAGGATTTAGAGCACATGTGGATCCAGCATGGCAGGATGCAGGTCTGTAAGACCATATAGATAAATAATCTCCACAATAACAGCAATAGCATGTATGGGTGTAATGCAATACCAGACACCTTGAAAACCAGACCTAGCCTCTCAAGGTGAGCTCTCAAAGCACTGACACCTTTGAGATGCACAGATGTTTCTGCAAAAGACCTAGGGGCTAAGCTCAGAATAACTCAGTGGGGTTAAATCGCGCCAGTGTGCCTGTCGGTAGCAAAAGTCCTATAAATTTCTAAAAGGATGGCCCAGGTTTGCTGTCTCCTTCTGTAAGTGCCAAGCTGTGCTGCTTCCTTTCAGCAACTGCTGTTGTGAAAGAGGAACTTGCTGTTCTGCAAGGGCAGTTTCCCAACAGGGAGGCTCAAAGGGTGGAATTGTTATTTTGGAGACTGGGGAATTACACACACGCTATAGGCGCACACACATACACACAGACTCCCCCGCCCCGAATTTCTGTGAAGGAAAGTTGTAAGTTCAAAAGTGAGGATCAGAGCAACTGAGGTGATTCTGCCTCGAAACGTCAGGCCGTGATTGACACCTCTGGGCTGATTCAACATCCAGGCATGGCACGAGGTGTGTTGAAGTTATTTTAAGGTGCTGTGGCCTGCCTTAGGGTATCGCAAAATTCTGACACCCTGCCAGATAGATTTGACTCCCTGGGGGAGGGGGCGATCTGCTGATAGCCACACCTTCCCGATTGGCTGCCTGGGTGCAATTATATATATATATATAAAAAGTCTTTATTGACAGAGAAAAATGAATAATTTGTACTGGAGGAACACATGGGTCATTGTTCCTCTTCTGTTGTGTGACTCATCCGGATCAAGCTGTTGGTTTAGTATACCTACTAAGGCAGCAATGTGGGAAAGCCAACATGTAAGTGCTTCTTTTGTTTCCTAAAAAACAATTGCTGGGTGCCTTTCGATATTTTTCAAAATTTTTTTTTTTTTCAGCCTGCCATGTTTTGGAATGAGAAGAGCACAGGCACTTTCTTGGCAAATCTTCCATAACCTCTTCTGTTCCACCCTGAGACAGTGCACTCTTTTTGGGGCTTGCAACAGAAGTGCTTTACACCTCTGAAGAGAGGGGAAACCTTACTGCCTGCCTGAAGCTGAGCATAACATCGTGCTGGTCAGCATTACATCAGGTTCTGAATACATCCCTGAGGTCCAGACCCCGAGTGTGACCTGCCCTGACCTGGTGTATTGGTGCTCAGCAGTGATCTTCCTGGGCTAGTGGTGGGATATGAGCTTTGCCCCGGGCACCCCCTTCCCTCCTTCTTGGGCTTTTCTGCCCACAGCCCTTCTGCCATCCAGGTGGCCACGGCATTAAGGCTCAGTGCAGGTGGGAGCTGTGTGGGTGCAGATCCACTCCAGCTGCTCTTTTCTGCCCACCCACCCATTGCACAAGGCAGCAGCCCCAAGCAGGGACTTTGCAAGCGTGCTTCGCCTCCCCCAGCTCCCCCCTCGCACAGCTGCCTGTGTCCTGTCCCTTTGGCACAGCCAAATTGTCCCATGTGCTGTGCATCTGGAGAGCGCCCTGCCCGCAAAGGAAGGATGACAGTCATCCCTCAGTGCAGGAACACTTTGGAGAGCTTTTTCTCTCTCTCTCCTCACTCTCCTCTTTTTTTTTTTTTAAAAAAAAAAAAAAAAAAAAAAAATTAAGGTGGCTGACTTGTCTCCTACATTCTTTCAGATGATGTATTAATCAGAAGCAGGCTAATATGCAAATCTATATACTACCCCCAATTAGAGAGAGGAAAAAAAAAGGGACTTCAGAGAACGCACTTATCTCAATGCTGCTTGGGTAGCTGAAGCAGCTGCAAGAGAGCTAATAGCAGGGTTGAAACCAGACTTGCCAGCAATTTCATTCTTGGCCAGACAGTCAATTTTTTCATGCTTTTGTCTGGCTGCCTCTCTGTAGGGCTGCACAAGGAGAGCAGTTTTACTTTCTTTCGTTATTATATGTATATTTTTCTGCTGAATTCATCTATGACTGCCATAATAACTCAGTGGCACTCTGTTTCCAAGGAAGCTCGAGTGACTGAATAATGAAGATGAATCGGGATTCCAGAAAGAGAGAAAATCCTTCTTTTCCATGCAGCCCAAACCCAGTAACCTGCTTTTGCCAACCTGTCCCTACGAAATAAAAAAGAGGCATTCATTTGTACCTCCTCGTTTTCCTCTGTGTACGGTGAAGGGATTTTTTGTTGCCTTCTGTCACCCTCGTGTGTGCTCTCTGAGCAGCCTGTGCCCCCTTCCACTGCAGGCAGCAGGCAGAGCAGTTATTTTTAATAGGAACTCGTTTCACATACCTATGCGTTGCTTTGTAGCAGAGGTCACACTCTCTGGACTTCGATTCGGCTGGGATCCTCCTCTGGACAAAGGTGATGTGTCTTAGAGCGTCTTTGGCTTGGCAGGAACACTTATTAAAATACCACAAGTTCAGACAATGCTGGTTACGAGGAGCACACAGCGCGCTGTATGTGGGAGGACTGGCGCAGAGTTTCCAGTGAAAATGAAGTGACTTAGAAAACTCTTCTTCACCCTGGCACATCCCAGGGAGTGTATTTGGTGTCTGTGTGTCTGAGGGAGCCTGCTCGGTGCGCGGTGTGTGTTTGTACATGTCTCACTGAAAATCTTGGGAATCGCTTAGCTCCTCGCTAGCACACAGCACAGGTTTCAAAGCGTCCCAAAGAGTATTCTTCTGTGTCCAATGAAAGCCTGCCTCGGATTTTAAGCATAGCAGGGGCCAGGGTTTCAGCTGCTGTAAATCAATAGACTTCCAGGGAAGCTGGTGGGGCTACGCCAACTGGGGAAGGCTGAAAGCTCGGCCCCGCATTGCTCCCGATGCCCTGCCTCGGTGGCTCAGGCCGCATGGGCAGAAGGCCCCGCGCAGTGACAGCCTGTGAAGCTGCAGCACACTGCCCGCAGTGAGGCACCTGGCTAATGCAATGAGGTTTCATCAGCTGTCCGGGCAATGTGAGGATGCCAGTGTTGCAAGATGGTCTCAAGCTGTTGCCACAAGCTATTTTGTGTCTCTTGGAGGCCACCTCTTAGACCTCCTTGTCAGCCGTGAACAAGGAGTCCTCTGCTTAGTCCCTCTTTCTTTGGCCTCCGTGCGTTTTGCAGAGAGGAGAATGTTCCCCCCCCCCCGTGGATTTTCTTGTTTGCTCGGTGCTACCTTTGAGCTCCAGAGAAGCTCGGGGACTTTTTGTGATCCTGGCAGTAGGTCCCAAGCAGCCGATGGGAGGCTTGAGGAAGAACAGCCTCTGAAGGTGGAGGTCAATGGCTTCAGAAGATCAAAGCCACTTTGCACCAGCCAGCTCTCAAGTCCGGCCCTTTTTCAGTAATCCCCTGGGACTTGACTTCGTGGCTGAACCTCTTCAGCTATTGCCCTGTCTGTGTTGTCATCTTTGAACTCACTGTTCAAATGATAGTTCAAAGTGTACGTCCAATTTGTTTTGAGGTAAAAAACAGCAGAAGTAAAAGAAAAAGAGGAAATAATTTTCAGCTTAAAAAAACAAACAAACAGAAAAACCAACCCACTAATGACATAAGATTGCTTTTTAACTTCATAGCCACTTGTAGGTTATCCTGCAACTGGCTCAAGTCTCTTCATATTGTACCTAGTGAAAAGTTAATGGAGCCATACTCATTTGTATCAGCTGACCCAGTGCCTTGCCATTTGTTTCTCCTGTTTTTGACCCACGAAACCCAAAGTGGGTTGGGATCTGACAGCCTGAAAAAGCACACTTGACTTGTCGAGGCATTTTTTCTGCTGATGGTGCTTGGCTGACAAAGTTAGAGCACTCTGCAGCTCACTGGCACACCTGCCTGTCTGCTGTCCCCTGTATCTGAAATCTAAAAAGACTTTGTGGGGGCAGAAGACCCATGCCAAGGATTTAGGAAGGTCCAACCCTACCACAGTGAGCCATGACTTCGGTTTAGTCTAGTTCTTCATCTGTGCTCTGGTGCTTGGGTTTTGATAATACTTCCCACTCTTTTGAGAGGAATGCGAGGTCAAATGTAGTCATATTTGTGAAATGCTCAGAAGTCAGGGTGGATAGACTGTAGTTATAAAGAATTGTCTGCTTTTGGTGGTGTCTTAAGTCTTTGGGTGATTTTTTACCCTCAGTTAAGTGTCCAGTAGCGAGGTACCTGCTCACTGCCACTTTTGCCAGCAGCAAGCAGACAAACCCAAATCTTTCAGTCTGGGCAGTGATCTCACTGATGCCTTGTTAGTCTGAAATACATGTGAATATGACTCTGTTTCAGATACCAAGTTGTCTTTCAGCACCACAAGGTGTTTCATCTTCAACAGGGCTGGAGGATTTTACTGACCAGGAGTACTGTGGGATTTCCCTTTATCCATGTACTCTGGTTATACTGGAGGTAGCAGTGGATAAGGGTGAGAGAATGGGGTCCTGGCACCACAGTTCCTTTCCTCTCCTTTCTGCGTCCTCCCACAGGTGGCACAAAGGTGCAGGAGGTGGCTCTGTCTTGAGTGTGGACTTGGAGAAGGGATCTCTGGAGATCCCTTCCAGCTGAAGTTGCTCCCTGACTTAGATCTTTTTTTTTTTTTCTACTTGATCTTTGACTGTGAAAATCAAACGCTGAGGATAAATCAGAGTTTGTGTTTGGAGATGGCCAGTAACAATACACTTTTGTTTGTTTGTTTTCCCCCCCGAAGATATAACTGGAGGGAATGTACCTAATGCAGTCTGCTTTGTTTTTTAGTGTCCACCTTTGACACAAAGCAAGCCCGCTTTATTCCTTGCTTGGCATATGTTCTAAAGCTGTTGCTCTGTTTTTTATAACTAGGATGCTCTGCAAAGAGTGGCATCTGTTGAAGATGTTGCTATTTTCAACTGCGGTTTGCTATTCACCTTCTGAAGGTCCCTCTCACTCTCCTGGAAGATTTACATAAGCATTTTAGTCAAAATGGATTAGCTCTGCAATTTAAACCATTTTAGAGACTTTGGTGCAATGTGCTAAGGATGGCTGAGGAATTCCTAGAGCTGAGAGGACAATAACTGCTGGCAGTGATGTGTAGGTAAGGGGACTGGAGACTGTACTCTTTGTGGATAGCACAGCTGGAAATGGGTATTCAGCCAGAATGGTTGGTAAAGTCAGACATAGTTATGGACCTACTGTTCCTCCTGTGGTACAAGTTTTATGCTGGCAGACAATCTAACATTGAAAGAATCACTCCTGATTTACAATAAAGTGAGGAGAATCAGAGCAGCCATCCTTATCTGCCATATATTTTATTCTACATGTAACTCTATAGGCCTCAGAGGGAAGACTTTTGCCCTTAAAATGTATATCCAAAGCTGCATTCAAGAGTAGTATCCTTCTAAACTTTGATGTGGACTGGGAAGCATATTCTGAATGTTATTTGCCAAAGCATGTTATTATAAATAATATGTTTATACTGAGAGGTACCTGTGGGTGAAGCACTCTTGAAGAATTCAGAAATAACATTAGGACCAAAGTGATTGCCCTGAAGAAGGTATTCAGGTGTACTTTCCTACCTATCACGAGCTGACTGGATAAAGATAAATACGCTGATCTGGCTCAGCTTGCCGTGGGGAGATCAAGTGGGAAGGAAATATCCAGCACGTACCTTTCCACCTTCCTACACAAAGGATGCAATCTGATCCCTTTTTAGCTGTGTGGTTGCCACATTCTGGGACGCTGTTGTATCATTACTCACATGGGAAAAAGACAGATGCTGAGGCTGAGCCTGTACTAGTAAATCCAAGCATGCCTGGCAGCCTTTCTTGGCCCTGGAACATGATTGTCTATGCTAGTAAACTGCGAGCACATTCTCTGGCGTGAGCATGGCCCTTTGCAACTGACACTTGCTCTGAACAATTTTTTGGCCTGTTCTGGCAACTGGAGTGTGTCAGGGACCGTACCCAGTGGGCAGTTTGCTTGCTGCCACCTCGTTTAGGAGACTAGTTCACTAGCAAACTGTGTCCTGCCAGCTGGCCTGGATGCATGTTCCTGATGCAATAATGGCCAAGTTTACTGGTATAGATACGAACTGAACTGAAACCCAGAGTGTGTCATACTGAAATTCAGTATGGTGCATGCTAGCTATGTGGATATGTCAGTAAAAATTCTGGGCTTTCATGCTGTTAGCTTGGAGGAGAGGGAGGTAGGACATGGGGGTCAAATTCTACCATGCTGGGTCTTGGGAACTCACTAATAAGGGGTAGATAGAGGTGCCCAAATCTCCACTGTGTTCAGTTGGCATTTGCTGACCTAAGATTCTTGTAAATGCTGCCTGATTCATGGAATGATGAGAAGGAAAACCACAAAGGGAATGAGTTTTCCATGTGCTCAGTCCTAGAGGTGTTCCTATATGCAATGGCAGAGCTGGAGTATTTTCCTCATGATACCAAGTTGGAGGCTTGACTGCTCCATGACTATTGAAGCACCTTGGGACAGGCTCTTTAGAACACTCACCTGATGAAACTGAGCTCAAGACTTCTGTCCAAAATCTGCTGAGGCATTTGTATCATGCGTTCACCCTCATGGCTGCGCTCAGGTTTTGACATATTTTTTTATACATTCATCATCTAGTCAGAGTTGCATTGCTATTTTTTATGGTACAGAGTATCTTTGGGGCAGGAAGATAAAGAACACTGTAGTATTGAGAGCTGTGCTGTTTCCCAGGTGGTGCTCAGTTCAGGATGAAGTGAATGCCTGGGACAAGGATCTGAGCACGTTTTGGAGGAAAAGAGGCATTGTCGTTTCTTTTGTCTTGTGGCCACAAAGAGCAGAAGGGGTAAGACTAAGGTGTCCACAGGGGGTTGTGCTGGGGCAGGGAATCTGTGAAAGGCTGCAGGAAGAGCAAAGTGAGCTCTTCCTCCAAGAGGAAGGGGAGTGAGCTTGGGACAGGAGCCACTATGGTGTCCACACCATGGTATGTCATCCTTAACCAAGCACCACCTGCAATAGAGGACAAGAAAGCCAGGCTGAGTACAAGGAATGAGCTATGAGCTGGTAGTGGGGAGACAGAAATGAGCAATAGGCTGCAACCAGGGTAAGAACAAGGCTGTGTGTGCAATTTATGGTTCAGACAATTCATCTGAAGTCTGTCTGCTGACCTTCAAGCTGGGTATGGGACAGGGTCCATTTCCTGTGCATGCCAAAGAGTGATGTGCTGGGTTTACCCCAGCTGGGCAGTGACTCACAACAGCTGCAGGTCTCTGGGACCTTGCAACAGCTCACAGTGTTGAGGAAAGCTTTTCCTGCAGGGAGTACTGATCCTGCATCCGGCACCTACGCAGCACAGTCTGTAATTCTTATGGACTCTTCTGTACTAACACTCCTGAGCTATCTTGTCTTGCATAACTGCTCCTTCTTTTCTAGCTCTCTCATCTTCTTTTGCACATGTTTTGTCATTTCACATGTAGACAAATCTGGGTTGCAATAAGCTATACTTTACATATGGCACTTAAGACAGAGCTGCGCAGGTGATCTGTGATCATTAAGTAGCTGAATTTCACTCTTCTCATTGGGTTATGGGGGCAAACTGCACATGCAGCAGTTGTTTGAGTTTTTCCATCATCTCTGTTGTTTTCCTCTTTGGTGGTATGTCTTTTCTTCTGCTGAGATCTCCATGCCTCTACTAATTTATACAGCATTTAAAATACTGTGTAAAGAATGGATAATCCAATTGGGGGTCCAATATATTACCATTGTTCTTCTGTGCAAAGTATCTTCCATGGTATCACTGGGTTATCCAGATGTGATAAGAAGCCAGTCTGCTTGCTGACATATTGTAATTATAAATTTGCAACATTTAAATAATGCTTGTCTAATTCTCAAATCCTCATAAACTGATTTACATTTTCCCTGTAAACTTCTAGTTTTCCCTCCCCTTCCCCAGTCTTGGTGTCAAATGTGAACATAATTAATGTTTTTTTCTACTTCTGCTTCTAGATAACTGCTGAAAATGTTAAACAAACCAGAGCTCTGGCAGGACCCTGCTAGACGCTTCATCCAAACATATCATCTTACAACTCTGATAAAAGGATCTGCTGGATTTTCTTTTGGCTGAGATAATACATTTGTATTCATTGCAACTGATGTTAATGTGAGTAGAAAGCACCGAGATCTACATTAGATAGATAAGTTGTTAAAGTGAGGTTATTTTGGAGAAGGAACAGTATGAAAAATGGAGAGCCAGGAACAATTTGCATTGAGCGTGGACTTTATTTCATGCTGGGTGGTGCTAACACAGTATGTGTTTGCAAGTTATTGAGTAACAGACAGTAGGAACTGTTGGGCTGTGAAGACTCTTGTATTGTCCTATTTATTGGGAGAGGGCTGGAGAGAATTGCTCTGAGACATCTCCTTCTGGCTCTCTGGTACATGCAGAAGAAAAAGGGGAACGAGAAGAACAATAGATGTGCCCCCACCCCCACCCCAATTTCTATATGGGCTTTTATTTGGGGTTTCTTTTTGACCCTCCCAAACATCTTCAATTGGCATATTTTCCACTGCCATTTAAAAAATACTGCTTTGTAATAATAAGACTCGTAAAAAGAATAAACAAGACAATAAAATATATATTAAGCAGATAAATCTGACAGATTAAAAAAGCAAGGCAGTGCCCGCGCCCTGTCTTCGCCTCGTAGTTCAAAGCCGCCGCCAAGTGCCTCAGCATGTGGCTTGAGTGGAAGTCACGAAGAACACAGGCTGCTTGGCAGGGCTTCCACTGCAGAGAGACTCATCTCAAAAAGGATTGTAAGCTTGGCCCTCAAACACGGCTTTCTCCTTGTGGGTCTCCCTGTGTTTTGCCTGCTGGCAGGCAAGCTGCCTTTCGTTAGTGCCTCCATTCCCGTCTAATTGTGTCCCTTGTTTTGGGCCCACTCCAAGGCCAATGGGGAGACTTTCGCTGGCTTCAGTCAGCTTTTGGAGCAGGCTCTTTGAAGGGAAGGGCTGGCAAAAAGGCTGCGTGGAGAGCTATGAAGTGCTCATGCATGTTCTCTCTGAGCTTAATGGCGCACTGCTGTCTCTGAAGTGTTGCATGCATGAGTATAGGGAAAAAAAAAAAAAGAGAAATAAGTGCTAAGCCAGGAGAAAGAGGGCAGGGGAACCTGATCCTGCATGAACTGGAGTGCAGCTGCATAGCCTTGAGCATTAATGTGCATAGTAGCAAAAGTGAGGCCCAAAAGGGGAACGCTTAACTAAGTGCCTCGCC
Organism: Aythya marila; assembly: GCF_965140915.1. Lineage (NCBI taxonomy): Eukaryota > Metazoa > Chordata > Aves > Anseriformes > Anatidae > Aythya > Aythya marila. Next base: position 81,130,796 of record NC_139043.1, read on the forward strand.
AGCACTACGAGATGCCTGAACGCATGTCTCTTCAGACGTGCCTGCTGCGAGCCTGGGTGGGAGCATTAAGGGATCCTGAGATTTAATGCGTTGTGGTGAAAAGGACCAAAGGACCAATGAGTTTGTCTTGCACCTGCATGCAGTCCCTGCTGGGACTGGCATGAAGACATTCTCAGCACGTGTAATGCTGCGTGGCTGTGGCTTTTTGTGGATTGGTGGGTATTTTCTTGGATAGCAAACTTGGTGTTTCATGACTGGGAGGAGGGTGATAACCTGAATTACACTAAATAAAAATGTAGATAAAGAGAGAATAGGACAAGCTAAAGTCAAATTAGGTGCTAGAAAAAATCTTCCGCTGTACCATCAGCAGTGAATGTGGCCAGCCAGTGAATATTGTGGAATGAGTTTTGGTGAACTCTAACGTTTTGCACCTTTTCAGAGTAGGAAGAGCAGCTACATACAGATGTAGAAAGAGAATGATGAAACACATCAGGAGGTGGGACCCCTACTTAAACAGGCTCATGTTGTATCTGGATGTGCCAGGGTTGAGCATGGGGTACATCCCCATTAGTTGCTGCCTCCCAGTAAGGAGCAGCTCTCTGACAATATTAACCAGAGCCTCAGTAAAGGACCCAGGAGCAGAAATTTCAAAGAGCATGGCACATCTGAGGGGTAAAAGAAATTTGCCTATGGACAGAACCTAAACTGGAGTTTTCCCGTTCTGGGTTCAAGAAATCCAGCTGGGATGCTTGAAGACAGCTGTTGTGGATGGCAGGAAGAGCAAACTTCCTTTCCCCAGACCCAGGGCTCACATGGTCCTTAGCCCAAGGGTATAATGAAAGCTGGAGAAACTGCACTGACAAATGTGATGATGTGGAAGGTTTCCCTGACTAAGAGACTTTTGACTGTGAAGGAGCTCCACGGGGAACCCTGAGTTAGGCTCCACAGAAAACGAGAGGAAAATCAAGAAAATATGGAAAAGGAGAGGTAAAGAATTAACTAAAGATAACATTTAGAAAAGGGAGGAAAATTGCAGGTATTAAGTTAAGGGGAAGAAATACAAATTAAGGCCTGGGAAGGAAAGAACCCAGAATTAATGGTTGCTCTCAGGTGCTGCTGTTTTATTTAATTTCTAGCCATTTTCAGTCAATTTATTTAAGGATGAACTGGTTGTCTAGTAAAAAATGTACAGCTTTTTGTGACAGTTTTTTGATACTAACCTACGTTTGGAATTTAAATTAAGAGACAAGCATGTTTTGTTGGCTGTCTTATTTGGATGCTTATATTTGACACATTCCTTCAGGCATTGTTTTGTCAGTGGTCATTAGGGTAATGTTTTCATGAAGTGTGTGTGTGTGTGAGCCGGGGAAGAGGAGAAAGTGCAGCTTTTCCCAAATGGAGGTCGTGACCTTCAAGCTTAGTGGGTCAAAGTTGAGAATTTAAAAAAAAAAAATAAAAAAATTTTAATTTCCTTTCTTCCATAGGATGGTGACTGAATGAAAGTGCGACAGGTACACATTCTACTAACTGGCCTTGATTTCCTGTTTTTGGGAGATTATTATTATTATTTTACCATTAATGCTGAAATAAAAATTGTGAATATTGATAGCTCATTACAGCCCAGGTAATGAGGCAAGGATATTCTTCTCAATGCGAAGAGCCTTTATAGGGCAAACAGGCCACTGACACATCCCTCTGAGCTGCTGCTGTGTCCCTGATAGCCCAGTGCCAACCATATTACCACATCCTTGGTGTGCAGCACAGATGTCTCCATGCTCGCTAGGATGGTCAACTGCTTTCCAGTGAGATAGAGTCCCCCCAGCTTGAGCAGAGGAAGAACCTCTTGGAGCTCTGGTGGTTACAAGGGCATTAGGGGCTTCCCAAACCCCAGGAGAGATACACACACATCTGTGAGCCCATCTATCAGCCAGAGGGCAGTTGCCTTATGTGCCCAGCCATTACCTTCCCATTGCTACTTGTTCCAGAAATTTCCAAAGGTTTTAACAAATACAGATTTCATAGTGCTTGAAGTGAGGATTGAATCAAAGTTCTGGGTGCTGGACATTAAAACTGTTGTTGCTTGGATTGCCTAATTAAGGATTTATTTGCTTATTTCTGGCACATTAATAAGCTCGTGGGAGAAAGCTAGCACAATCTTTTAGCCAGGGAGAAGTGATGTGGTGGTTGTTTGTTTGTTCAGAAGTATGTATGTGGCTTCCAAGAAAGCCAGCAGGGCTGCACATGTGTATCTGCAGGGAAGAATTCCCACCTCCTATGTAAAACGCATCCTTATTATTATATATTCACTGGGGAGGCAATCCACTGGTCTCTCTCCATCAAAATGCTTTGTGCTAATCCGGTGGGGAACATTCTGATGAGCAGCAGGTGATTTAAACCTCTTGTGGTATCAGTTGAAAAATGGTGGTTATTCAAACCTGGCAGTAGTCCACACTGGATGCTGGTACAGGGCATGAGCATCTGGCTTCTGTAATAAATCTGAAAGGCCCACACAATAGGATGGATGTGACTGGGCATTGGGTCCCATGGCCAAACCTGCAGGTCTAAAGAGCCCTTTTCTGGGCTAGATAATGTGGAAATTGGGTGCAGTGGGTCTGCACCCCTTCACAAGTACATCGAGGAAATTCATACCTCCTTGTGCAAATATATAACTACGTTAGACAGATTCACAAGTGGCTATGTCATTCACTTTGGGAGGGAGGTGCAGAAGTTTTGCCTAAACATTTCTTTTTCTTTTCCTCCAGTATGGATCTGTGTAACTGATACAAACCTCAATGACACCTTGAGTAAGTTTTGAGCAATCACACCTTACTTTGTGTTGCAATGGCCTGGAAGCATTGTATTGCTGTGACTCAGCAGAAGGCAGAGGACCTTTTTGCTCAGGTAACATCCACCTGAGGTGTGATATCTTTATTATCTGCTCTTGACAGTTCTGTTGAAATCAGTGAAGTGTATTCTTTCAGTTTGAGTAGCTTGTTTAAACTGTTCTTTTTGTTTAAGCTAATTTATGCTAATTTGAAGTAGCCCTATTTCTACCCAAAGTAACACGCATTTTCCACAGGTTTGATGAAAATGCTTTATGATATCAGACTGTAAGTCAAATTAAAAAACCATGGCAGCAAATACGCACAAACCCAGCAACGACAGTGCCTTGCCTTTCATATCATAATAAAAACATACTCATATTTAAAAAACAATACAAAGCAAATGCCAAAACGCTACAATAAAATGGAAAGCTTCAGGATACAGTGATCTGAAAAACAACTCATGATGCCTCCAAGATTAAATACTTTTATTTCTTTAAATATAAAGGAGAATGAAAATGCTGTATAGCCTTGAGATTATAAATAGCAATCGCAGAAAATTACGACGTATGTGCATTTGTTGGTGTTGACTCAGAGAGGTCTTTTGGCTCTTCAATGGCTCACAGCTGGAAAATGTTTAGAGATAGGGAGCCTTGTTAGCCTGTTATTAGTTTCTCCTATCATGTCTCATGGGTAACATCAAAAATACAATGTGGCTTTATTCCCCTTTGTCACTCCATTAGATTTCCATTTAAACTCCCGTTCTGCCATGAACACTTAAACAGAACCTTGATTTGCATCTTCTCCTGTACTGTAGTAAAAGCCATAAGAAACATTACAAAAATATGAACGGAGGTCTGAATTATGACCACTTTTAGATGATTCAATTAGCTACTAATAGGTGTTCACAGTGGTATGTTGTAATGGGAAGTCAGGTTGTAGTTAATGGTTACCATAAGCTAGGACGGTGTTAAAAACAGCCATCCTGTTTAGCTCAGCCACACAATCAGAGCTCTGTCTTTAGAAGTTAGTGTGGTATACTGAATAGGCAGGAACCTGGGCTTTAGCTGGTAATTTTATTACTTTTCCTCTAGTGCTCAGTCAATATGAATAGGAATGGCTATATAGAACTGTGCAAAGAAGAGCCCTATTAACCCCCAACAATCCTCCTGAGGAATTTTGCATCCCTGTAGGGTGCTTGTTACTGCAATTATGTTTTCCATTATGGATTTTCTCTGGAATGTGCAATCCATGTACAAAAATCAGATAGCTGTGAGTATGACTTAGTTCATCACCAACATGAAGAATGAGCCCATTGATGGTTTAGGATTTTAAAACACAGGTAGCCACAGTAGAAAGTTAAAAGAAATGGAAGAGACTTGTCATCTGATCTTTCCATCTATGTTACATTTCAAAGATAATTTCATGATTCTGTCCAAACTCGTGCTACTGTGTTACAGAATGTTCTTAGTCAGGATATTAAGTGACATCTGATTATGAAAGAAAAGGATAATACATGAAAAACATACAGTGCACAGACAAGCCAAATATACAGTGGTATTAACCATTGCAGGCACATTTACGTATCAGCATGTGCAAGCACAGCGGGGGTGTGTCTTGCAATATGTCTGGTATGTGGATCTGCTGATCCTGCTAATCAATATTTATTTTTTATATTACAACAGCATCTAGAGACCTTAATTAAGGCCCCACTGAACATATTGCTGTATGCATGTGGCAAAAGATAGGCATTGCCCCGAAGAGCTTCCAGTCTATCCAGGTGGCATAAACGAACAGGGCATGTGGACAGGGGCACAAGTTAAAACCCAGCCAAGGAGTTGCAGGGCTGAAAGCAACTCTTCAGCACCAAGCAAAGTAGCTGAGCTCCACAGATGCTGCACAAAAAGAGCAAGGCACATAAGACAAGGCATGACAGTAGCTAACATGCTAAGCACAGGGCTGTGCCAGCTAGCTTGTAGGAAGTGAGGGAGGTTTAGTCCTTAGACCTTCCCCCTTTACTAGGCAGGGTTCAGAATACAGAGGGCTTTTCTGGAGACAAATACCACACCTCTCTCCCTAGATGTCATCCCCACCCCCTGCCCAGGCTGGGGGGCTGCTGAGTGCTAACCCTGCCACTGCACAAGAACCTCTGAACTTGCATCTCTCAAACAAGCATCTGGCAGTGAGAGGGCTTCTTCTGGAGATGAAAAGAAGTGGGGCTGTCTCTCAGCCCAGCTAGTGCCTTTCACCCAGGACTGTGTTGTGGGGAAGACTTTGAAAACAGGGTCTGGAAGCTCCCCATCCTGCCCCAACTGTGCTCCTTCTCCCTTCAGACACCCTTCCTCCCCCATGTCCCCTTACTGGAGAATGGTCCTTGGGGCAGCCTAGGGAAGGAAAATTGGTGGAGGGCTTTACAAACTGGAAAACATGAATATTGAAATAAAAAGTTAGTGAGTGAATCCGCCAGAGGCAAAGGAGAAAGGCTGAGCAACGTACCTAAGAGGCAACTTAATAGGGAGGGGCTAGGCCTAATTAATCTTTGGGATGAGGAGGTGGGTCAAGCGACAAGTGTACTGCTGAGCATGCCTCAGGCTGAGCCTCTCTTTCAACACCTGCTTTATTAATGCTCTGAAAGCAGTGGCACTGTGAATGGGGAAAGACGGGGTTTGGGGGTGTGGTGGAGCTCTTCTGACTCTCTTCCTTCCTTGAGCAAAGATGTCTCATGCAGGTAGACCATGGTAGTTCTTCTGCTTAAGAGGCAAGGACGGGGTTTCATTTGTTCTGTTTTAGGCCATAAAGTAACCTCCAGAATGTGACTGAGTTAGGTGAGAGAGCTGCTAAAACAATGGAAGACTTAATAGGAGTAAAGAGACAAAACCTCTTGAGCTGTGCTTTGCAGTTATGATACTCAAAGCAGGCAGATAGGTTATATTACTAATTTTAAGATGGTGAGGCTCTACCACAAAGTAATCTGAGCCAGGTCTGTTTGCTTCCACTGGAAAGAAAAGGTTTGAAATGCATTCTGTTACAAAAGTGCTGACCCTTCTGTAAGGTGCCGTTACAAGTCTATCACAGCTGCAAACTTAGCCCTTATTTCTAGGGCCTGACAGTTCTGCTGACTCTGCTTGGCTGGTCAGCATTTTGGGCTGAAACAAGCCATGTGTATGTAGACTTGCTTGCTTTCTGATTAAAACGGGAAGTTGGTCTTGAATATGTTGTATCTCCTCAGGCCATTTGAGTGGCAGGTAGAAATAACAGATGTAAAACTTAAACAGCAGCTGGTAGCCACTGGCTCAAATCAACTGTGAAAGCTTTCACCCTCATAAAGAAATGGGAGCAGGGGGAAGATCGTTCTGCTCACTGATCTTGCCATTAGACTGTTTCTTTCTAATTTTATTTTAATGTGGGAATTCAAGGTCTTGTTGCTTCATTTTAATGTCACTTAGCATGACTTAGGTCTTAGCGATTTGGAAGTGCTGCTGTAACTTGTAGGTTTGGCCAAAATACAGGGCACTCTGGAAGGATTTCATGAAAACTTTTAGAAGTATTCAGAACAAAACCTAAGGGGGTAGTTTAGTTCTGTGAACATTGAGAGAACCACTTACAGCTCAGCAAGATCCACAACTTGTTTCATGAGGGATGGTAAGAAAAAATAGAGAAGGTCCAGAGGAATGTTATGAAGACAACTGAAAGACTGAAAAGAAACAAACAAACAACAAAACAAAACAAACAACAACAACAAAAAACACACCTCAAGATAGCAAAAGATGTGAGGGGAATTCCACTTCTTTTTCCTTCAAACAAGCTGTTTGTCACAGTCTAAAGATACTTAAAGAGGATCTGTAACGCAGTATAAGGGGTTGTGTAGTTCAGTAGACATAGGTGTATTGGTATGTGTTAGCCAGGAGCTGAAGCTACACAGCTTCAGACTGAAACCCAGGTGTACTTTTTTTAACAGCGAGGGTAATTAACCATTGGAACAACTTACTAAGAACTGTGGTAGATTTTCCATGATTGCGTATTTATTGTGGTTGTTGTTCAACCACAACTATTGTACTTGAAGTATGAATTACCTAGCATAATCTTACAGTCCACGTTGTTCTAGATGTCAGACACAAAGATATCAGTAAGTTCCCCTGGCCTTAACATTGAAACATTTGTGCTAGGATGGGGAAGTTTATTTTCTCCATCCTAGCACAACAGCCACAGGCACTGACATGATTGCTGATGATATTATGGAAAGGGAAGTCTGAGTCTCTAGGCACGCCAGTTCAAATCCAAACAGGCTAAACCAAGACGGAGAGTGGACTGTACCGAGCATGGTGTTGAAACATAGGCTGCATTTAATAATCCTATTCCTGGATGGGTGTGCCACCTGCAAACTGGAGCTGGGTAATCTGGATCTCAGAAGAGACTCTTTGGTCCTTGGAGAATGGGTTTGGAGTGAAGTCCTCAGAACTGAAGTTGGCTTCACATTGTTTGTCCTGTTTCAGTGCTGCTGAAGTGCTGCTTGACTGCTGATAGGAAGGATGGGATAAAGATGATCTTGATTAAAAAATAATAAAATCATGTTTGGTCCTAACCCATTTGGACTTGGTAGCAGAGACAGGAACATCCTTGAAGGAGAACCTTTAGAGCTTCTGACAGCCTTTGAGAAGACTAGAGGGAGACTTGAGGCTGTGGCCCTCGTGCTACCATCTCATTTTACATATACAAGTACCTTCAGGGAGGTGATGTTTGAAAGGATAAATAGCACAAAGTCTTCAAAAGTAAAGCGGCAGAAAGATTGTGTCTTACAGCTCAAATAAGCCTGTGAAGCCAAAAACCTCCAATCCACTAGGGCATAGTACAAGCAGCTTCTGATGTTTTCCTTCAGTCCACCACAGCGTGAAGAGAGAAAGGTTGTGCCCAAGTGAGTACTGCCTGTAAAATTACGCTCATGCCAGCCTATATGAGGTAGTGATGGTGGGCGATGCCTTTATCTGTCAGGCTCCCCCGCCTTTTAAGACATCTTGCTCTTAGTGGCAGTCTCGGCATGCTGTAGGGCTGCAGTAACGAAGTGGAGGTTTTTCCTCAGTAAACCAAAGCAAACAAACCCACACATACACGTGGTCAGCACACTGGCTGCCAGGGCTTGAGGGAGAGACCAGCAGACAGTCCGCATGCTGAAGGCTCCCTCCTTTATTCCTCTGTGTTACGTGGAGCCAGGGTCTTAGGGAAGAGTGGGAAAGATCTTCCTAAGGCCATGAGAGGGTAAATGACCAGCTTCTTTACTGGAATTTCTGTGGGTGAATTCTGAAGGATTTTTGTATCTTGGGGTTTGTATCAGAAGTGAGACAGCTGGAAAAGAAATTGGAGTAAAAATATTCTAATCAAAATAGTTGTGCTCCTGAGGATGTTAAATCTTCTTGTAATCATTTATGAAATCAAAGACTGACTTCCTCTCTAAGTGGAAACTTGCTTCCAGCAGATGGGAGTGGGAAACAGGGGACTGAACCTGATTTAAAAGAGATCACTATTAAACGTCATTCTCCAGAAGAGAGACCCACTGAAAATAAAGAGATTTATGTGTGAGATTTAAAGTGTCCATGGTGTAGGAAGACTACACCAGAAGGAAAGTTTTCTTGATAATTACACTGGGAATACAAGAAGGAAAGCCTAATTCCTGTGCCGTAAGGGAGGCACGGGTTGACAAGTAGAGGAGAAATGCAGGGATCTGCGTACAATTATTTATTAAGGAGTCCCATCTAGGTGTGTAGGACTGTGTGTAATGGAGCACAAGAGAAACATGTGGAGATGTTGAGTACAAATTCCCAGTGCCTACAGGGAGGTAGAGAGGAAGACTGATCATGTGCGATTAGACACTGAATGCTGGCTCTCAGGAAACAGGGGGTCAGTTCCTGCCTTGGCTGCAGACTTCCTGGGGCTAGACATTTAATATCTTTGGTCCTGGTTTCCCATCTGTAAAATGGGAATAACACTTCTTTAGGCCTTATTTGTTTGAGAAGACAGGTCTCCCTTCCACTATGTGTGCATGCAGTGCCTAGGATAATGGGGACCCCAACTCTCCTACCTGCTTGGTGGTATGCTGATACCATTGTGAAAAAGAGGAGGGATAGGCTGGGAAGAAAGCTTGGTTATCGAGAAAGTCTTTTCCATCAGCAAGGCAGAGGGCTGTGTCTCACGACAAGGAGAAGTATGGAAGATGAAGGAAGTTGAAGATAGGGAGGAGATAAAAGGATGAGATGAGGAAGTGGCTGAAACTGAAGGCTGGATTTTCTGAGCTCACCAAAGGTTTGTTTTGAGGGAGATTATGAGAATCTGAAGCCAGCACTTGCAGATTAACCTCTGCAATAGCTGTATTGTCACAATTCTTGTGAAGCCTGGGTCACTTACTCAATACTAGCATTAACTGGGCTGGGATCTCACACTATGGGATGCAAGAAAGGTGTGCAGGTGGTGCTGTCCATTAGGAAGGGGCTTGGGTTTTGGTTCAGTGTGGTTGTCCTGCCATGACTCTTCCCCCCACGTGACCCTTGTTGTCACTCACAGTAGTGCTTCAGAGCACCAGGATGATGAGGCAGAGTGAAGCGCACAAGGTGCCTGGGATGAGTGACTCTTTCTAACCACATGCAGACCAGAGAAGACTTGTCCTGGTCAGGCATCTTGCACTGTTTCCAGATTAGGTTTGATCTATGTCGTTGCGGAGTTGGCAGACTCAAAGGGGAGTTACGTGATACGCCTGTGTGGAAAGATTGGCGAGGGAGGGATGGAAAGGAAGAGAATTAACAATAGCATTGTTCCTGGCGTGTCTGGACCATGGTTCTAACAGCGTAGGCTTCTCTTGATGCTTGTGGAGGGACAGGACTGTCTGAGAGTCTCACATCATCTGCACAGTCCTAAAAAGTGAGCAACCTGCTTCATTCTCTTCTTCAGACTAGAATCTGAGAAAGCTCAGCCTACTGTGGCTCTGCCCGTGTGTATTTTTTTTTTTTTCTGGCATAGAAGAGAGACCAGTGCCCATTCAAGGGATATTTGCAATTGTTGTTTCTAATTTGTCTAAAAACACATGTATCAAAGGTTCTTCCAGATCTCAATTTGAAATCAAATACACATTTTGCTTGGAGAAAAAAAAATCTTAGGAAAAATAAAAGAGAGAGAGAAAATTTATTGCTTGTATATTCCAGGAGTAGCTTTTTCACCCCCTTTCACCCCCACTCCCCCACCCCAAAGACCTGCCTAGTTATGAGTTTGAGAGTCTCAGGGCTTGTCTACACAGGGAAATTTATCGGCCTAATTATGCCACTATAATTAGACTGATAAATTTGCCTGTGTATACAAGCCTTAATTTTAAAAGCTCCATTGTCTCCGAACGCAAGCCTAGTGAGCAGTTGTATTTTAGGCCCCTGAACTGTGCTTGCCAGCTGTGGGCTGACTGCCTAAGTCTTTGACCGAGTTTCCTGATTTCAAAGCAGTGGGGTTCTTTGGATACTAAAAGTCTGTATTAAATTAAACAGGAAGGTATCAAAGGAGTCATATTTTGCTGAAGCGACTTGCAGTTTCTTGTGAAATGTATCGACGGGGGTATGTAGGTCACCACTGCCTCCTGCTTGGTGGAATGTTAAACCTGCTCGCATCCGTGTCGCTGGTCCCTGGGTTATTTGTGCAACCAGGACCCTTAGCACAGAGTCCCCTTTAAGTAAAAGGTGGAGAATTTGTGGATTTGAGGGTGAATACCCAGGTATTCGGTCTTCCTATGGCATAGGTGCACAGCAGAGGTGATTTCTAGTCATGGAGATACAGGCAGCATGTGCATTTTTGTTTTTAATGTGTGATTGTCTTTGTGCATAACCAGAGTCATTGGACCAGAGGTAGACAAACTCCTCCTGTGAGTTTTTAAGAAGAAAAAATGTATGTAATTGTGAAGATAGTTAGCTCTTTCTCGCTGTGGTTACATAAAAAAACGTCTTGGTTTACATACACAATGAGCTTGACAGATGTGAAACCGGGTATTTACAAAGCAAACACACAGTATGGTCTTATGGCTCAGGCGTGATTGCTTCTCCATAGCCATTTAAGAAAATAAAAACTCAGATGAGTTAGACTGCACTACAAAATGAACTGCCTGAAATAACAGCTTTGCCTTTCCCCAAAATAGGCATTGTCCAAAAAAAAAGGGTCAAGTTAGCTTGTGTGTGCAGAGGTGTTTTGCTAGTGGTTGCTTTGTGAAGGTTTGCACTTCCCTGGGAGAGACATGGGAGAGAGCTCCTCAGGAGCATGGATGGATGGCAGAATAAACAAGGTCCTAGAAAGTGATGAGTGTTTAAAATTATCCTGAGAAAAATGGAGAGGAAGAGCCTGCCAGCAAAGGCCTAATCTGAAAATGAGCCTGAATATGAGAGTGGCAATCTACACACTTGTGTTCAATTTCCATTGTGGGTACTGTTGGGGTGTATTGGTGTGCAGACCGAGTTGGTTGCTGAGAAAATAGGTGTTGATGCCTTGGCTCAATGCAATGCTTGCGCAGAGCTCTGTATCTTCAGTTTGGAGAACTTGTTCTGTCTGCTCCATCTTCTTCCTGCTGGAGATGTCTCCTGAATTCCTGGGGACAGATCTGGATTTAACAGCTAGTCACAAAAACACTTTGCATTTCTAAGCCCATTTAACCTGCTTTTCTTCGTATTTTAGGAAAGCTCTGGGGACTGGTCATAGTGCAGAGAGAACACAATTTTGGGAAGAGTGAGGGGTGCACCTCTTAGTTTCATCTTGTGTCTCCTCCAAATAACAGCAGCCAGGCACACGTTGGCTCTCCTTCCCTTTTGCAAGAGTAGGTGTTTTCACATTTTCCAGTGCTGAACAGTGTGGGGTGTCCCTGGAAATGAAAAGTGTCAGCCTGACCTTGCTTTTCCTGTGCCAGTGCTTCAGTTCTCCTTCAAAGCACAGCTCGCCATGTGTAGACCTGGGAGATGTGCTTTGGGGCTGAATTTCTGAAGCTCCACGTGTCGCTTTGCTGGTGCTAATGCTGGAAAGGAGCAGTCAGGCTCCATTTTGTTCATAAAACACGGTGCAGATTGCCCACCAGTCATGCACAGACATGATTTATCATGGAATCAAGCAGCTCCATGAGCTGCAGACCCAGTGAAACCTGGTTTCCTGTGTATTTGTGTCTTTAGGGTATACTCCTGTCTCACGAGAGCCAAGCTGATCCTGCTACCTTTCATGCAGTCACCTTGCCAATTTCCTCTATTCAGATGTCTGTTTTCACAGAGCCTGTGGGAACTTTGTGTCCCAGCATCATTTGCCCCTCTGTCAAACTTGGTTGAAATTGGAAAACAGGTTGAAAAATTATAGGGAGTCACAGACGCACATGCCTTAAACATCCAGCGCGTGCATGATTCATCCCATTAATTTTTATACGTGGTGCTGAAAGATCTCATAGAAGTGCAGATCCAAATAGTTCCCAAATGCCCCAGTGAGCATGGAAGGACAAGTGGAAGATGCGAAAAAACACGTTGCTGTGGCAAGCAGGCACAGGAGGGCTGCTGGGGGCGTCTGCCAGGCTGGAGCTGGGTGCTGTGGGCTGTATGGCCCCGTGCATCAGGCACGGGATGGAGCTGGTGAGCAGTCACTGGAGGGGGCCCTTGGCAGGCAGGCGGATAGGGCATGGTGTGAAATCCGCTCACCCTCTCCATGAGGGATGCCGACTTTCAGGGAAAGAGGCTTGTCTGCTTGTGGGAGCAAACACTTGCTTTTTGGAGTCCCATTCATCTTCCCAGCATGGGAAACCATTTCGTAAAGGAGAGAGGTTGCCTAATCACGCTCTGGCGTTTTCCTTTGTCCGCTTATCTGACATTTCCTAGCCATTGATGGATAAGTAAAATCTTCCCGTCGTGACGCTGTGAAATCCTACGTACGCAGGCTGGTATGCAGAGCTGACACAACACGAGCTTGCCGTGCTGGGGCGATGTTAATGTGCCTTAATGACAGAAAGCTCCAGCAGCAAGGTGCAGCACAACCTTTTCCACCCATGAAGGTGCTGAATGGAAGTCTAAAGAATTCTCACTGCCATCTAGATCTTCTTTCTCATCTCTTACACACTGATAGTTAAATAAGATCCTGTTAATGACCTTTTGTTAAAACATTTTTATTACAGTCTTCCTTGTCTTCTCTCTCTCTCTTTCTTTCTTTCTTTCTTTCTTTCTTTCTTTCTTTCTTTCTTTCTTTCTTTCTTTCTTTCTTTCTTTCTTTCTTTCTTTCTTTCTTTCTTTCTTTCTTTCTTTCTTTCTTTCTTTCTTTCTTTCTTTCTTTCTTTCTTTCTTTCTTTCTTTCTTTCTTTCTTTCTTTCTTTCTTTCTTTCTTTCTTTCTTTCTTTTCCCATTTAAAACTGTATCTGACTGTGGTCTGTGTGAAGTTGTATAAAATAAGAGTTCTGTAAGGACTGAAGTTTATCTTGTTTACCAACTTCTTATAAACCTAACATATTTAATTATAATTAAGCTTTTTTTTTTTTTTTTTTTTTTTTTTTTTTTTAATCACATTTGTGGAGGAAAAAAAAAGGAAAGGCATGTTTCCAGGTAGAGTAGCAGAATATTTAATATGTATTTGTTCCATAAAACTTTGCTGTGAAATAGAATCACCTCTCAAGGCATTTAGTTAATTGTTGTTGTTTAGCATCCATATTCCTGCACCAGGTAGGTGCCCCAAAGGAGTTGGGCTTCTTTTGTGCTAAGTGCAATACAGATACACAGTGAGAGGCAGATCGAGACACAAACACATTACAGCGTAAGTATCATGTTAGTAATTGGGCATCCATTCTCTGTAATTTTAAAAGCACCTCATCTTATGGTGTTGTGATGGGTTCAGGGACGACCCTTCCCCAGGTAATTCCAGAAGTAAAATGAGAGTTTAGGTGTGTTGGTATTTTACTGGAGAAGTGATTCAAAGCTGTAAGTTAGAGCACCCCAGTAGCATTTCTGTCCCCTTCTGTGTCGGTGCAATGTAGAGTTTTATCCTTCCTCTAGATGCAGTAGCATCTAAGGGTGCTTGCTCTTTGAAAATTGCAGGGGAAAATTAAAGTTTCTGCATTCAGACTGCGTAGTGGTCAAGACTATTCACATTGTTGGGTGAAGAAATTAATTTTGCGAATCTTTTATGTATGGTAACTTATAAACTAGGATCTCATTTTTGATGGTACTTTTTTGCAATGTACTTTTTGCAGTATTAAAAATCATAGGGCATCCCGGGGATTTTACTAAACTTTCTCAAACACTAAGTCCCATGAAAAATTTAATGGATTGTGTGATCTTGTATTTGATAGCATGTCCTGGGACTTTTATAAAGATCTCTACAGCAGTCTAATCATTTAAACTCAATTTCAATAATGTTATATATTTACTTTTCCAAGTGAAATGTGCTGTTCCCTATAAAGTCTCTGTAACAATTTACATCTGTTAATTTGAACTAGTTTAAAGTTACAGTTTTACTCTGATCAGATGATTTTCTAATAATGTGATTATTTCTTAATAATTGCATTTGAAAGACAATTTGAAACAACTAAAACATTGTTCTTAGTAGTCTTCTGGAAAAAGTAATTATAACAAAAAATGGTACATGTACTTTATTGTCTTACACTGTAAAACCTTGCTATTTTTTGCTGCTTTTCCAGTAGTTTGTAGTTGATAGTGTTCCCATCTGAACATTTGCACCCAGCTTCTTCATTATGGACTTTTTTTTTTTTTTTTTTTTTTTTTTAATTTTAATTTATTTTTATTTTGCCTTTATCAACATGGCTTTTCACAGCAGCCAATGTGTCACATAACTTCTCTTATGAGCCTCCTGAAGTCCTGGGGGTCAGCCTGCAAAGTGAAAAATGCAGAGATCTAGGAATGGCTCAGCCAGCTGAAAGTTACGGGAAGGGAAAGGCTCCAGTTTCACTGAAGGAAAAAAAAAAAAAAAAAAAAGAGAAGAAGAAGAATGGCTCCTTTCAAAGCAGACGGAGGCAGTCTGGCTGAGAGTCAGGGAGGTTTAAAAATCCAAGAGGTCCAATAACTGAAAATCTGTATAGATTCAAAGCAATATTTTAAATACCGCACAAGTGCAGATAAAAAAAAAAAGAAAAAAAGAAAAAAAAGTGATGGTTTTTCCGTCCTCCTGGTGCACATAGCCAACCACATACCAAAACTAGTCACTATTTCTTCCCCACAAACCCTGAGTGCATGTGGCTAAGGCCAGTCCATGTTGTCAAAGGATGTGGGTGAAGACCTCCTGTTGGAATAACTCTTCTTATCACTTTTCAGTGGTATGATGGCAGATTGTTCCCAACCAAAAACCCACAAGAAGGTCCTCTTATTATTTTGGTGAAATATGAGTGTTGCTGTTGTCCTAGTAGTGGTGCTGAGCTGGTGATCCAGCAGCGATGCTGCCATTCGCATCTCAGGTGGTGTTACTTCTGCTGATGAGGCTCCAGTTCATGATGCCCATTTCACAACAACAACAAAAAAAAAGACACACAAAGCAAGAGCCATCGGTTCTGGAGAACCTGGTTGTGGGTTTATACTGAGAAGCTGCCTCTCCTTCTCCTCCCTCTCCCTCCTTCTCCTTGGGTCTCTTTTTCCCTGTCTGTTTGCCTTCCTTTCTCTCCTTTTACTGCTCCTATTCACTGTTCCAGCTTCTCCCCGTAGTTCCAGACAGGCTCCAAAGTCTTGTATGAAAACACGGGGAGAGGGCAAATGATCAGTGAATAAAGCACTGAGGACTTACCTCTTAGAGCCTGTTATACTGTCAGCTCAAAGTTAAAGCGCAATAAATCTGGCGGTCTCACGTTGGTCCCCTGTGTGCTGCAGTCCACCTCATAAAACTACTACATAATTAAGTACAGTGCAGCACAATTGGCAGTCTCTGCTCAGCGAAGGCCCAGCAGCGAGCATATAAACCTGCTGCCGGTCCCCAAAGATGGATGCTTGAGGTGATGGGGAGGTGGGGGAAGGTGCTGCCTGCCAGCGCAGCCCCCCTGCCTTCCTGTGAGGAGGGGGCAGCTCAGCCTTCCCACCGCTGGTACGGCACCTGAGTGTGAGTATTTAAGCAGGGGAGAGGAGAGTAGGCAGCAAAGGTGATGCTGTGGGGGGAGCAAGAGCAGCTGTGCAAAGGTGGCCACAAGGGAGTCAAGGCAGCACCTGCTGCAGAGGCTGGGGCAGCCTGCGGGAGCAGGATGGGGGAGAAATGGGCAGCCCAGAGGAAAAGGAGGCAGACTGGCAACAGGTCTCCATCCTGCATCTTCTTTTGCTTCCTTGGTTGCCTTTCCTGACATCAGGCTGTGAATGTTCTGAATGTCAAATTCTGCTAAGAAAGCAGTTTTCCTGCTCTGTAGGGATGTTGCCTAGATGTAGATGTACGGATGAGATGTATACTGCCCAGACTGCCTGATGCCCCCCTCATGCTCTGCACCTTGGGTATCTAAAGCTTGTGCTGCTCTGTGGAAAGGCAGGGAGCTGCAAAATCTCTCCATTTATGGAATTAGCACCCAGCTTTTTAACAGCAGGACACTTGTGACTGCGCAGGGCAGAGATGTGTGTTGCTTATGGTAGTGAGCTAAACCTCTTTTTAAGAAATGAAAAAGAAAAAAAAAAAAAAAAAGAAGGGGAAAAAGGAAAGAGAAGTGTTTAATCACCAGTTAGGCAGCCAGCTCCAGCAGCAAGACTGGCCCTATCCTGCTGGTGCCCTCTAGTGCTTTGCTCCCCAGCTGCAGGAATGATTTTCGAGCTGTAACTGCACATTTTGGGTCAGCAGAGGCTTGGGAGGAAATCCCCCAGTACAAATAATCCTCAGTTTTCATTTGTGTTCGTGGTACTGCTGGTTTTTCTCTCTGGCATTTTTGCGGCCTGCTGCATGCAGATGTGTACTTTGCCCAGGTCTGTGCACATGTGGTGTTTCTGCTGTTTTGGGGAAGGACTGGTTTTATTTTATGCACTTGCACTGTGTGTGACTGGCTGGTCCTGTTATACCCCATGCCACAGCTGAACAGTATTTTCCAGGCTATAAGCTGAGCTGCCAGTTCTCTCTGCCTCCCTACAAAAAGAAGGTTTAAGGTTAGCTTGTCTGCTCTGTGGAAAGCTGCTTGTCACAGTGCCGTCTGTTGGTGTCCCATTAATGTACCCTTTTGGAGAGAAGGTGCCCTACATACAGACCTCATCTGTGTGTGCAGCTGAAATCAAGGAGATTTCTTGTCCTCATGCAATCAGCATGCAATACCTCTAGAAAGTCCTGGAATATCTCTGAGAGCCTTAAATTCCACATGGACAAAATTCCCAGATGAAAAAAAGGGGGATGTGTTTGGGTAAATCCAAGAACATACCTAAATAGTAATATCTGGAGGCTCTACAACTTATTTCTTTATTTTTTATTTTTATTTTTTAGAAGTCCCCTCCATGAAAGTCCTCATTTCTTATGGAAGGTCTCATTATCCCAGTGGAGATGGTGTACCCCAGCCAGCTGCAGGCAGAAGAGAGCATGCATGGATGCTGTTTCTCAGAGAAATCTGCTAGGAGAGGTAAGACGAACGTGTGAAGAAAGATGATACTAAGGTTACATATTTTGGGGATGAGAAATGAAGGCTCAAAACCCTTTGAAGAGAATTTTCCATGATTACTTATGGCACAAAAATTTGTCTAAAGAATCTTGTCCATGAAATTGGCACATGAGGTGGGATTTGTTCTTGCTTCTCTTAGTTATGATGTTGCTTTTAGCCTGTTTCATTTGTAGATGTCCAAACTCTCTACGAAACTAATTTCAACATAACTAGCCCTGTTTTTTTTTTTCTTGTTTATTTTTTTTATTTTTTATATATATATTTTTTCATGAAATAAAAGTATGGATAGACCTGAAACACTTCAGAGAACTTGATCTGTAAATTCTCAGCCCTGTGATGTGAAATGAATGATTTCAGATCTCCATGCAGACTTCATGGGTGGACCTTATTTCAGTAGATGGAACTGACTTACACCCCAAATATAAAAAGCCCTAATGCCGAGAGGTGCAAGATCTGCACAGAGAGCCAGACCCCAAATGTATGCCAGAATAACAGACAGAAGCTAGGCCATTAGCCTTTTGGTTCTTTCAAGCAGTTTTATTCCTCCAGTTTTTAAAGAAGAAGCAGAAGTTAATGAACTGTTTTTTCCAGAAAGCAAACTTTTTGGTCAAAGTCACTTTGGGTATTTGGGGAAAAGTATTTTGAATGATCCAGTGGTGGATTTCAGCTGTAAAGCTCTCTGAAGTTGTCTTCTGCCAGTTTGTCTGCCAGAAGACAAGTTGCCCAGGTGGTGCTGTGGACAGACTGCCATTCTTTATTTGTAACACCCACCTCTGCTATTATTACTGTCATGAGTTGTGACTGGTGGTTCTTGTCTCTTCTTGCAAACTTTTTTTTTTTTTTTTTTTTTTTTTTTTTTTGTGAGCTGGAACACAGCTTCTAGTTCTGCTTTGAGTGAGCAGTGGGAGCAAAGGGGCTGGATGGTGTTGGACGCCAGCAGCCCGTGCTCCTTCAGGGTACCACTGACACCACCACAGGTATGAAGTGACAATACTTTTCGAGACTGTGGGGCTCGTTTTGCCCAGCAGGAGGTGCCAGAATGGAAGTACTTTACTGCCAGAGTCCTGGATTTGGTTGGCTGAAAGCAAATGCAGGTGGGGAAGTAAGAGTTTTTCCAGATTGCCCTGAGACAGCATGAAGCCTGATTATGGCTAGCAAGATCACATCACAGTATCAGAGTAGAAGTTTTTCTCTGCCAAATTACGATAGACTCATGGAGTTCTTGGGTGACATATTCAAACTTGGGCTGCTGAAGCAAAGTTACCTGCTATCTGAAGCCACAGCACTTGAAATTTAGGGCTGGAGCTAAGGCTCGTTCTGCTGGCTTCAGGCCCCTTGGGTAGCAAAGAGTAATTTTAGTTCGTGTCAAAGAAAATGAATGACTCTTTGCCCTGCAGAGGTGACAGCTTTGGGGTTTTCTGCACTGCCCCTCTGCCATGTCGCAGAGGGCCTTGCTGTGGGAAAGGACTTATAGCAGAGGGTGCCCCAGGAAATCGGGGGCCAGGTACCCCTTGGCCCCAGGAAACCCTTGCTGCTGGTGTGGGCTGAGCAATAGGCTGTTCTGTTTTGTGTCAGAAGACTGCCATGGCAGCCACAATAAAAGTATACACACGTATGTCTGTACGGAGCAACCCAGCCCTTGGTGTCCATCAGGATTTACGCTTCATCTGTGTTATGGATTAAGGTAAAAAAATCAGGCTAAACCATAACATATATTAACTGTATGTCCGGGCACTTTAATCTGGGGAGAAAGTTCCTTGTTCTGGGTAGTGCAATCTTCTCTGAGAGTGAATTCCTGAGCTGTTACTCCTGAATAAAACCCTGTGGAGAAGTGCCCTGGAGATAATCAGTTGCAGCTCTCCTGTCACTCATGGGACTGAGAGTCTGTTGTGGATGGATGGAGCTGACTCCACCAGCTTGTAGTTGCCTGTATTAATCACATGTTGGGCCAGAGTATGAGAGCACTGCCTGTAATGGGTCTAAAATGTTACTGGGTGTAGAGCTGAGTTTTTCTGTGATCCAGACCTATTGAAGTTTGACTCTACACAACAACTCAGATACCCATTCACTTCTCCTGCAGCCATTTTATTCCTACTTTTTATAATAATTCCAGGATTTTCTGGAAAATGCCTCCAAAATGGTGGTAATGTCCCACCGAGACAAACAAGAGCCCACTCATTGGAGCGAGATACAGAAGAGGTGAGTATTCTTTTAAAAGCAGGTTTAAAGCCATTCTCCCCCAGCTCCCATTCCCATTCCTCTTGGACAGATGTCCATCTGGCTACCCAATGCATCACAGCCTTTCTTGGCCACAGCAGGAGGTACCCGGGGAGGCTGGGCAGCGCTTGCTGGTGGGGAACCTGCTGTCCGCAAGCCAGTGGTGGAGCCTGACACCTCTGCAGCCATAAAAGCTGGGAATTTTAACCCACAGCCAAGGATTACAGACCCCAGCAGCCAGGCATCGGCAGGACGCCACCTTAATGTTGCCATGCTGGGCACTGGGGTTTTAATGCCTAACTGTGAATTTCCTACCTCGTCTTTCTGCATGCACACACACACTTTTTCTTTTTTGGAGGGGCTCTCTTGCTACATTAGCTTTCTTGCAATGCGTTTTTTGTTGTGTGAATACTGCCGCCCTGTCAGCTCGGCACCGAAATGCCATAAATCTGGTGGTCTCGTGCCTGTCCCCTGTGTACTGCAGTCCACCTCATAAAACTGCTACTTAATTAAGTACGGCGTGGTACAATTGGCAGTCTCTGCTCAGCAGCCAAGGCTCAGGTCTGAGCACACACATGTACGCCTGTCGGGCTTGTGCCGAGAGGTGTGGCGAGGGACCTGCTGCTGTTGGAGTGGGGAGGCGTTTCCAAGTAGAGGTGGCTGAGAAAACTCTTTAAAAGTGTAGAAAATGTCTTATAAATTGTTAAAAGCCTACCCCTCTAATCACAGGCCAGGGTTTCTAGGCCAGCTGGGGAGAGGACACCTTTCTTTGAATAAAAGACTTAATATACTCAGAAATGCTTAAGAATTAATTATGATTGATTTGGGAAATGAAAATGAAAGAATGTTAATAAATTGTTAGTACTCAGTGAAAGCAATACCTTAAGGTTACCCAGAGGCCTTGCTTCCATCTATGTCACTCAGGATAAGTAAGAGATCGTTAAATTTTCCATTTTAATTGACCATAGAGCCAATATCTGAAGGAACTTTATAGGCTTTAGTGCATTGTTCCTCCTGCTGATCTTATTCTTTCCTTTCTGTTTGTAAGGATGCAAACTGAGTGGTGGAGAAGTTATGTAGCAAGTCATGGGTACAACTTCATTCTCTTGACTCCTAATGACTCTCTAAACTAGAAAAATGCCTTTATTGATGGCCCATAAATTATAAGCACTTTAATTAGAGCATTGACCCTCACCTCCTTTTAACACATTTTACCTTCCATCTCAGTAGTGTAGCCATTGCTGTGATGCCAGGGCTCTCTCTTGTGTTGGCTTATAACAAATCTCTGCAGTCTCTTTTGTAGGCAGAGCCACACTTGCTGCCTCCATGCTCTCCCCATGAGTCAGCCTGGATCCATCCACACACCACTCAGGACAGGCAGGCAGCACACATGCAAGCCCAGCGTAGATTGGGTTGGAGCTTGCAGAATTTGGCTGGCTAGAAACAGTGTTGGAGAGGGTATAGGTCTTTGTGAGTGGCCCTGTTGACTGGGTTCGTGAGCTGGCAAGCGTTGGCATTGACTTCATATGGATATTTAGAAACCCCGCATTTGGAGACCAAATTTGGATCTGCTCCTTTTGACTGAGCACAACCATTATTGCAGTTAAAACATTGCTACTATTAAAATAATAAGCTCTGAATAGTTATAATATTGACTTGTTCTTTCCTTGTTAGTGACGCACGATGACTGAATAACTGATGAAATGTGATGCTCACCACAAGCTTTATTTTTCAGACCCCAAAGTTCCACATCTCCTCAGTCACGAATGCTGTATTGCCAGGGCATGGGCTGTGCCCATCCTGGTAGGCTCAGAGCTGTGGTGGGTTGTGAAAATCAAGAGCAAACAGCGAGGAAAGACAAGTCTTGTCAGTCTGGAGAACGAGTTGGTTGAACTACCAAGCCCCGGATGTATGGCAGCGGAAGCAACATTGGAATTGTGTCTTGCTGTGAGTTCAGCTTCTTTTCCAGACCCTTTTCCGTTCACATGAAAGCCCTTCAGACTCAATGGGGATTTTGCTCTAACAATAACAACAGACTTATTCCCAAAGTCACTGGCATGGGAATTTTATTTAGTAACAGCTTTATTCTTTGTGAGGTCTCCAAGGAAGGCAATTGTTTTCTTCTGTCTGATGTTGGAGATGGAGATCTAGGGACAGGTGGTGGATTTCCTTCGCCTTCTGGTCTTGGTGGTTGAGGGAAAGATCAAGGCCATTATTTTCCTTTCACTCTAGTGTCAGTGCAAATGCATCCAGAGCTTACTGAGTACACAAAAATTATTAGTTTTCAGTGTTTGTTCAAATGGATGCTATTCAAAACAATCTGTACCAGCAAAAGCAAATAATACCCAGTATGGATATTCTATAAAACCAAAGGAAAAAGAAGAAATCCTCTAATTCACAGAACATGGTTTTGCACATTGTCTGAAAGCTATTATAATTTTACAGTTATTTACGCATAATAAATCTAGAGTTGGAAGAGAAACTCAAGGCCAGCAAGGTATTTGCCATCAGACTAGAGTGCACAGCAGCTCAAGGCAGTTGCTCAGAGCTGTTCACGTTCCCCTTGTGCTGCACTGCACTGGTGCAACGCCAGCGAGAGCACCTTTCCCTCAGATGTTGGAGGAGTGGGGAGGAACAAGGAACAAGTAGCACGTCTGCCAGCACTAAAGAGGTAAACCGACACCGGAACTCAGCCTTTCTGTAAAATAACTCTTGCTAATATCATCATGTGTTACAGAGATTGAAAATCAGATTAAGGTAATTGAGAGTAGTCAGGCAGCATAGCAGTGTGTGCAAAGAGTTTAGTAAAAAAAAGTTGTAAGGAAAATAGGGTTGTTAGGGTTTGGTTTGCCTTTCCATTAGAAAGGAAAAATGAAACTAAAAGGTGGTTTTATGCTATACTCTCCTGTGGGTGTAAGTATACAGGAAACGACCCAGCTGATTAGGCCAGATGGCAAGGATGAAAACCGGTGTGCAGACACTGCAGAGCAAATACTGGAATTATGAAAATGGTGATGCTGTATTTTGCCACATAACACGCATCCTTCTCAGCTGGACCCCAGCCACCTTGTGCCAGTTACTGTGACGCTGACGAGATGCCAGCACCCCATGCAAGCCAAAAGCCATGGGGCAGGCGTGGGTGCGATGGTTCCTGGGATGAGCAGTCACTCAGGCCTGATCATGCAGGGGGAGGCGCAGAGCCCAGGAGGTGGCTGGTGATGCTCTGCCAGCCAGTTCTGGGCTCTGGGATGGTCACACAAGGAAAATGCCTGTGCTACCTCCTGCGGGCGGTGGCTGAGGGTTTGGCTGGGTTTCAGTGGCGAAGCACTGACATTTGCTGGAAAATATGCTTCTAAATGTGAGACGTTCTCCTAAACTTTCTTCTGGCTTAAGATTTCTGCTGCTTCCAGAAACACTGTTTCTGCCTCAAAAAGGCCTAGCAAATGCTTTGTGAATAGCTCAGATGACAGAATATCATCATTGTTTTCTTTCCCTTCAGTATTGGGCCCTATCATGTGAGGAACTCTGCCAGCATAGAGGTAGGCAGCATCCTTCCCTTGCAATTTGGTTACAAAAATTGGTATCTAATTATGTGGGCCCGGCGTGCCCCATCAGTCTCCGATTTGGCCAAGCTCCCAATGGATGCCTGCCCTAGGTTGGCTGCTCCCACGCGCCCGCCAGTGTGGGTGGATAAATGACTCAGATAAAATTTGACTGACTGGTAGAAACCTGGTCTGGGGGTAATTCAAGACAGGGACTTGGGGGAGTCTGTTGTGTTATCAAACCTGGGCAGATATGGCAAACAGCTTTGTGAGAGTGCTCTTTCACCAGCTTGCTAATATCCTGGCCAGAATTCAGTACTCACTGATCTCATAGTTTCTTACCTGAGATTAATCTTTATTTTGGAAAAAGTCTGTGAAAAAGAAGGTATCTCTTTGTAGCGCTGTATAGGAAAAAAATAATTTAACCTCAGGAGCTAGATCCTCTACTGGCAGATGTCAGCATGAGTCCATTGTCCTAAATCATTATTATTATGACCTGGTATGTCTGAGATATGAAACAAGATTTTGTTGTTAAATGGAAAATGTTGAAGTCAGTGGCAGAAGTCTTGTTGAAAAAAAAAAAAGTCACAACAAAAAAACCCAAAACACATGTTCCAATTTACAGGTCAGTTGATATCCTCCCCCGAGGCTGCCTTAATTTCTACTTTGGGCATGTCAATAAATCAATGCCACAAGCCATCAGTGAGGCAGTATCCAGCAAAGCAGCTGCCATATGAACACCACGCTCAGAATCCAAGTATGTATATAGCCAAAAATCTCTCAGTACGTTTTCTTACTTCATTAGTTTCTGTTTTGCATAAAAATAGCTGTCATTTCTGCAATGAATAATCATGTCTGCCTTGAGATAGATATGTCTACGTGATAAGTTTGTTAAATCATAATGAGAGGAAATAAGTTCCTGTGTGGAACCTTTAATGCAATTCTGTTATGGTACTTTTTCTTGTTAATAGATGTCCTTTAAGCACTATTTTTTGTGCTTGTTATACGTAGGTGAAGAAGCAGTTGATAAAACAACAACATCGTTTAAAAAAAAAAAAAAGTGATGACTTTATGCTTACACATCCCAGGATAATATCACAGCTATGATTAATAGAGGGTTGTAACACAAATAAGACTATGGAGACTTTCTGCCTCATGCTGTGTACATTTTTCACTGCTGTGCAGTGGCTATAAAATGCTCTCTTATGGGATCCTTAAGGTTTGATTTTCCTCTACTTTGGGTTATGAGATGAATGCACTTGAGCAGGTGAATTCAAGTCATTACCATGTCTGGACTCCTGCTGTCCATTCAATCTGCAGCATTGCAAATGACTGCACGATCTGCAAGGCCAGGAGAGCTGTGACTTGGTTATGCTGGAAAGAAGGGATCTGGGAAAGGATGTTCTCCCAGTGCACCCCAAAGTGCACCCTGAAACCTTGCTCCAAGAAGATAAAAATGTCAGGAAGACAGGAAGATGGGTGACAAAAGCATCAGAATTTCTTCAGCCTTCAAAGACCAGCACAATACCTTCTCAGATCTCTGAAAACATCTGTAACTTTTGAAATCCGAAGTGGTCAGGATCAAAAAAGGTATTATGGGTACTGACTGCCTGAAACCTATCATGCTGGACACTTCCTGCAGAGGTTAAACTAAACAAGTAGTTCCCGGAGCAGAGGAACTAACACCACCCGGTTTCCTCCAACCTGTCTCACAAGATCTCTTCCTCCTCTGGATTCTCTGTCTCAGACAGAAAAAGCACATGGTAAGGCTTGTATCTTAGGGGAGACATAAAGAACAACAAATGATTTCTCTTCCTGGTCACCAAGGTGCAAAAAATAAATCTTGATGTATCGGAGACTGCGACCCTCTCTGTCAAATCTGGCTGAGACGAGTAATGAGAGTTGCCAGTGGGGAACAGAAAGAGACAAACGCAGCATGACTGTTTAGACCTTGTTTCCTTAGGAAACTGGGCTCAAAACAAACTGCACAAATCTGGTATATTTATAGTGAAAGAGGTGGGGGGCTTTCCTTTCCAGAGGAAATGGACTGCTTTCCTGGGCCTGATCCTCACATTACTGGAAACTACTTCAGTTCACACTGACTGCAGATCCTGTCCTGCTCTTCCCGATCCAGGAACCTGTATTAGTTCTGGAAGAAGTTAGCAGTGCCTGTAGCACCACCAGAAGATACCTCAGGTGCTCCAGAGTAACATTTATTTCTGTATTAATACTATGCCTAAGGTATGTATAGGATATTTATGATGTATACAAGAGTCAGTCAACTGAGCTGAAAATCAGGGAAAGAGAAAGGATCATACTGAAGACAAGTTACCTCAGCTCCAGTTCTATCCCATGCTACAACTTAGCAGACAGACTACACTGCCAAGTACAAATTCGTACCTTTTTGGTGGCATGGTGGTAGCTCCCTGCAAGAGTGTTTGGTTCTCCTTGGTGGGAGGAAATGTAGGAAGAGGAGGGCAAGATTGAGGCAAATTCAACCCAAAGTCCCTCTGAGAAAGCAGAGACCAGGCAGACTGTTTCTCCTCTCAGATGTGAAGTTTCCTCCCCAGGGGGAAGGAAGAATTGGGCGAGCTAAAAGAGGCAGTATTGTTAAGCAAGGTAAAACACTTGGAAATCTAGAATTTTTCTGCTCTACCACAAACTTTCCAATCTCTACGTACCGCAGATGCAGCCCAACCTCTCAGGAAGCCAAGACATGTAGATACTGGGATACTGAACACCAAAGACACCTATTAAATCTAGTCTCTGACAATGCAACATTGTTCCCAATTTTAAATTTGTTGGAGTTCCTTTGTATTTTGGGTTCTTGTTTTTAGAATTGGCTGTGGACAGGTTTTCTGCTTTGTACTCAAAATACCCAAACTGGGCTTAAGTTACTAGTTAAACATTATGAAGTGTCTTTTAAAGACCTGTAAAGTACAGAGTTACTTGTTATATAGCAAGGCTTTTGTTATTTGGCCTTTCATCCAGAAGTTTTTGAAAAGCCAAGAACAAAATGTCTTTCCTCATTGATACCCTGATCTTATGTCTACTGATCACAAATGCAGATTAGAGTAAAACTCTCCGCTCTAGCTGGTACTGGGTGTTTCTTGACAGCCCCCTATAGCCAAATACCTAATAGCCTTTTTTTTTTTTTTCCTTCTTTTTTCCAGGAGGTGATTCCAAGACTAAAACAAAGCATAGTTTTCAGAGATATTTCTGAATTCAGAGATATTTGTCAGCCTGATTCCTCTATTACTTCTCCAAGAATTCTCACAGCCATACTTTTCTGGCCCTTGTGTGGGGCTGTATGTGAGATAATCTTACCTGATCATTTCAGTTAATTCTAAAACGATCCTGAAGCAAGCTTAACCATAAAACAAAACAAAAAAATTTCTCACAGTTTGCTCTTGCATCTTTGCACTGACTCATATAGCATGTGCAGGCCTGTCTCTGTGTTTAAAGGTAGCCAATACTGTCCAATCACAGTTTTATGCCCAGAACCAATATACTTCCTTAACAATAATTTTTGAGATTTTCTCCACGAGTCTTGTCCAGTATTTGCTGACTTGAGCCATCAACAGCACAAATGTATTGTGGTGTTCAGTGAATGTCTAAGGTGTTAACCCATCATGGGCTCACTATGTATAGTAGCAGACTACAGCAGAGGAGCTCTTTGTGGTTGAGAGCAAAAGTTAATAGAAGGTGTATCTTCCTCTTCTTTTGGTACTCATTGTTCTTCCTGACACCGACTTTTTGTTGCTTTTCATTAGGATCCATTTAAGAATTAGCAGCCTGATTGCCTTTCTTCGTATAATGTCACGTACGTTATGGCTCAGTGGTGAGGCATGCTGTCTTTCAACAGAAGTGCTAACACATTCTGGGAATGGTGTCATGGAGCTAATTGGACAACTTGCTTTCAGTTGTACTGGATTTTTTAAAGTCAGGTCTGAACACATCTCAGTACAACTCTATAATCAGGATTAAAAGCAAAGGCCTCATCCTTTTCTGGCTTCTACTGGACTAAGTGAAGACAGCATTTGGAGTCAGTGTAGCTGTATGAGTGCAAGTGGATTGTAAGACTCAGTACTTTGAGATTTGTATCAAAGGTGTTTTTAATAGCCTGCAGTTTTCTTGGCATGAACTGCTTTCATGACTCAAGACATACATGGTGGGCTGAATTTATGCTGTGTGCAGTTTCATTCAGGTGGGATTTAATGCGAAACTTGTAAATGTTCACATGCGTATGTACTGGCCTATGCTGTGTAACTGCCACCAGAGCCACATACAGGAATTTCTCTGAATCAAGGTGCTATCTAAGAGTATTAGTGTTGGCAAGGCCAAATACAGAAGCCTTGTACAGTCACTTGTGCAACACATGGCTGGAAACATGCCCTCCACAGCACATCCAGCCTCTTCCATTAAATCCATGTCTGAGTGAGGATGTGATGTACTGCAGTGACCATTAGTGCAGACACGTGTGTGTATCTGTACTCAGACTGGGAGTGGGAATAACAACATGTAGACGATAAAGATGGAGTTTCATTCACAGACAATGGATTTGGAGTCCTTCAATAAAACAGAACACCATGGATAAAAAGGGTATTTAGGAAGTTTCTGTGTATACGGTATTTGTGCTTTTGTCGCTGACTTACTTCCAATAAGATAAATAACAAGGAAATTACAGCATTTTTATAACCAGTACGGTGAAATAGTATTTAAAGAACCTTTTATTTCAACATCAAAGCATACATAAAAGAATAATCCATTCCCAATGGAATAACAAGACAAGACAGGACACTTGCTGTCTTTTAAAGCAAGAGGTTTTTCTTGCCAAGAACCTGAAGAAAGTAGATCTGCTTAAAATGACAAACTGATGCTTTTTGGCCTGTTAGCAAACTAATGCCCTCAATATGAAGAAGAGTCAAATCCTTATTTCTAAAAAGGATAAAGATGAGTGAGGTAAATCACATGGGAAAGGACTAGAAATGCGTAAAGGAATACCAGCATTCAACCAAAGAGGAAACCATAGCAATTTAGGAGCCTGGAATAATTTTCCTCATTAAATCAGCTCCAAATCCCACTGCAATCAGTGCAGAGGGATCCTTCTATTCCTTTCTCCTTCCTGTCCACCACCACTGTTGCATTAAAGTGGGGGCTTTGGGAGGTCTGTACAAGTGTCTTGCAGGCAGCCTGTTGGTGCCAGCAGATTGTGCAGGGTCTCTTTGCACCCACCTCATGTCTGAAGTGGCTTTGGAAGAGTCTCGGATGTAAGGGACAGAGGAAAGTCTGGTCTGGGGGGCTGCCTGTAAATTGGAGAGCGTGGACGTGGACTGGAGGAGTGAGACTTGCATGCTGTGTGCCTTGCAGCCAGGCCGCTGTCTCAAAGGGCCTTTCCTGCAGCAGCTGGCACGTGCAGAATGTCAGCCCCTGCGCTCCTGCGTGCGCATGTGGGCTTCCATCACGGCCCCGGCGCTTTGAACAGCCACTTTGTAGACAAGCAGGGAAGAGGTAAATTGAGTGCTTGGGAGGGGGAAGGAGGGTGGGGAGGAAGGAAAAGAAATGTGAGAAAGCCTTAGATGTAGTCCAAGCGTCCATCTGGTGGGTCCTTCTGATGTTCCCTTGCCGAAGCCCTCCCACTGAGCATGTCTCAGAAGGATCCCTCCTTTCTTTCTCTCCTGCCAAAAACTGAGTCAGAGGCGGGTTTTGTTAGAAAAGGGGTCATGAAAGCTTTGTTCAGCCTGCCCCCATAGGGTGTGCGTTTGTTTAGGAGGATACTGAGGCTGTCCGAGAGCTGGTGGTTTGTATTCACACAAAGCTGAGCAGCTTCAGCCTGACTGGGACACCAGCGCCTCTGACACTCATCCAGAAGGTGCCATGCCAGAAAAAGCCCAGGATTGCCCCAAACCCTAAGTGGACTGATGCATCAGGGAGGGTTTTTGTTGCTGATTAGTGTCACCAGTCATATTTCAGGTTGCTCTTTTATTCTGACTTACCCAGGGAGCGGGGGAAGTGCCTACTGTGGACACAGCAGTCAGGCCTCTGACCCACTGCTGCTCCAGGGGAAGAAAAGGCCTCGCAGCGTGCCCACCCATGTCTCAACAGAGCTGGCTGGGGTGGGGAATTCAGGTTTCAGCCCTGCACCTCTTCCTCCTGCTTCCCTAGGGCTCTCTGGAGCCTGCATTTGCAGCTGTGCTGCTCCTGGTCATGTAGGTGGGTTTTGCAAGGTTTTACAAGTGATTTGAGTGGCTGTCCTTTTTGACCTTTAAAATTTAAAGGGTTTTTTTTTGTTTTGTTTTGTTTTGTTTTGTTTTGTTTTGTTTTCTCCAGGGGTGGCGGGGATTACCTTTTGCAGGTGTACATTGGATGGGGTTTTTAGTATTTGACACACAGAGGGAAGAATACATGGTGTAACTGACTTCTAAGGGGACATAGTACAAAAGATAAAAGAAAGAGAAATACCAGAATGAAAGCAACTGATTTCCATAAGACTTTCATGGAAGTTTGGGTCATTTAATAGTCAAATATGGGAATAAGAAATAAAGGAATAAGAACGGAAATTTGCTATTCTACTTGTTTTAACAAATACACACAAAGAAAAAAAGTTTATTTTTTTTCCATTTTACTTTCAGTTCAGAACTCTTAGGTTCAAATTAAATTTAAACAGATGTGCACCAGCTATTTAGTTTCAAACTCTTGAAGAAAGACCACGTCTGCATTTCCACTGATATAAAGTGACACTCAACCACTATAAAATGAAAGCCATTGTATGATGGAGCTATTTATCTTGCTCATTTAAGATAGAGAAACATTTTAAATGAAAATGTAAACAGGCCATTAAGCCTCACTGAAGGAGGATGCCAAAAAGGTTACTTTTAAAAACATACGCTTGAAATCAGAAAACAGAAAATGAAAAATGAAGCATCGTAGCAGTTAGGACCTCATCCTGGATGGGAGGCAAAATGCAACGCCAGGATGAAGGGAGATACAATAGGATTTCAAGAGAGTCTTGTGTCCAGTAGTTATTTTAAAGACTTGAAAGAAAATACATGGAATTTTATACTATTGAATTGCTGCTGGGAGGTTTCTTTTATTAATACAGTGCTCAGTTTGCTTCTCAGTGAGGGTCTGGACTCAGAAAAGAAACACATGCTCTTTCCTGCGAGTGATGGGAACACAGGGACAGCTCCTCTGCGCTGCTGTAAGTCAAGAATCTCCAGTGATGTCTGTGGAATTAAGCCAGTTTGTATGAGCTGAAGATCTGGCCTAGGGTTTCCAGCCAACTGAATGGCTGCATTTGGGATCCTTTTTTTTTTTTTTTCTTTTCTTTTTCCAGTGCCTAGCAGTGTGCTTGGGTAACTTTGGTGGGCCCTTAGGACACACAGCTTCTGCCACAGCTCAGGTCCAAAGTGGGGCTGGGTGCTGCTGCTGTGCACAGAAAGAGGAGTGGGAAGGGGCTGCATGCGTGCAACAGTGCAACCAACCATTCCACATATACACATATCTTTCCTTCCTTTAGACATTTTCCAACCTTGCTTTGAACTCTTCTAGGCCTGAACGACTTCCTTGTCTCTCTTTTAACCATGGCATTCCTGCTTCCTCATTATGCCTTCCCTTTAAAGGGAACAGGAACATTTCTAAATGGCTAAGTGAAGTTATTAATTGAGACCTTTCTCTTTCCACTGATCTAAATTGTCTTCTTTATCTCCTTAGTGCTCCAACAGGAATAGCCTCCTTACTGTCCCCTCTGCCAACACTTGAAGCCTTTCTCTGGTCATTTCTTGCTCCAGCTATCACATCTCAGTCTTTAGGCTTGGCCCATTTTGCTCCCAGTCCCTCAGTCTGCTCCAAATCCCTCTGGCAAGCTTGCCACCTCGTGCCATTCATTCCCTGTCTCCCTGGCTCTGTGCTGTCTTCATCTCTTGTTCATGGAGTTATGGAGTTCAAACACCTCTGGAGGTGTTTGAACTCCATAAGCCCTTCACATTTCATACCTTACCTAAAATAGTGCTTTTATTTCTGCTCTGTTCCTTCCTGCCCTTGGTGATCTGCCGTGACTGCTCCTTTTGTCTGCTTCTCCCACTCCTGCCTAGGGGCCCCTTTCCATGCTGCCGTCTGATTAATGTGTGTCAGTGCCCTCCATTTCCTTCTCCAAATCACTTCTTGAAAGCCCACCTATTCCATGAAATGTAACCACCTGAAAGTTACCTCTTTGGGTCTGGCAAGAAGCAATTCCATCTTATTTGATGGCGTGAAGCCATCAAAACCATTACAACCATTGCTTTCATGCTTGATATGATCACTGATCCCTCTTCTGCTGCAATACCAAGCCCTTGCAGTACTGATTTTCACCTGTGCCATATACACCTTCCAAGCCATTGGGAAACAGAAGAAAAATGTCTTGATGGCTTCTCCATTCCCCTAATTTCCTGGGCTTACAGGGGGAGGAGTGGCTGTGGCTGGGTCACTGAGCCTGCTCTGTGCCTTGTAGGCCATCACCCCAACTGCTATCATCTCTTCCCATCCTCTACTTCTCTTCTGGGCGTGCTAGCTGCACTCCATGGTGGACGAGTTTAAAGGGTGTGAAGTCTTTCCACCACGGAGGCTGTGTGCCAAACAGGCATTTCCCTGTTGCGGAGGAATTCCCAGATGGACCAAGATGGGGACTGGGTCTTTGGGCCAAGGTATGGCTTTTGATTTTTGCTAAGTATTGTGTTTCTCTAAGGGCAACAGGCAAAGTCTCAGTGTTTTATAAACACTGTTAACTCTAATAACTCAGTAATAATAATGCTTTTCTGAATGACTTTATTTTTATGGGTGTAATTATGTTGCACATATTTAATAAATTTAATTTAAAGACATCTCTTTGCAAAACTCCTCAAATTAAGTTGCAATTATCCCTTTTCCTATGCAACGGATTATGAGTGTACATTGGATCTAGTCTTATTTTTTTTTCTTCTCTCTGATCCAGCCAAAGTTTTATAAGCAGTATTTTATTTATATTAAAGCTGTGTCTCATTGATATTATGGGCACTTCAACCTGACAGTGTTTGGGGGTATTTATTTTGGCTGTTGCATCATCACATATTTAGACGAGAGGAAATAGCTATGTGCCTTCTAAATTGCTAACACTAAGGGGAGCACTTAATCTTTAGAATATCTTAACTATAAATCCAACATCAACACGTATGTCAGAAAACACACAAATTCTTTGTGCCTAAATATTCAAGGATCATGATTAATGTTTAATGCAAAACACACACTAAGTGCATGGAAATGGAATGCCAGTTGCTTTAGGTCCCATTAAAGAACTTCAGAACCTACATTTAATGATATTCTTGAAATATCCTCTATATACCTCCTGAGAAATTTGTGATTCGTTACTGCTTGCTTGCTGTAAGCCTCCTAGTGTCAAGCACTGTGCCTTTTCTTCCAGTTTCTGGGCTGTGAGTCAAAATTGCCCCCGAGACAGTGAACATGGGGAGGGAGACCGCAAGTAAAAAGAAAGGATTGTGCCTTGCCTACGGCTCATGCCTAGCTGAATCAATGAAGGGGATGCAAGGGGGGGTACACAAGTGGCAGGAAAAATGGACCACTATCCTGACCCTTAGATGTGGTAAAAGGTAAGTCAGGGACTTATGGATCCTAATTCATCAGCCTCTTCTTCCTGCAGCTCCCAAGGCCCCCTCAGAAAGGGTGCTCCTTACTGGTTCCTGTGCCTTATAAAGAGCTGAGACTGCATGGGCAGCCCCATTGTGCTGCCAAGAGGCTGGCCTTGAGGCAACCTGTAGCTCACCTCTGCCCTAGGATTATAGCAATGATGGCTCTTGGACTACAGAAGTTACTAGGTGACATTGCTTTCCCCTGAACAAAGGGTGTTTTGCAAATGATGCTTCAGCAGCTCTTAGAGCTGTACCTTTTTGCATCCAGGAGTATGGCAGTGATTAGTCCTTGAACATGGATGTGCTCCTTAGATTTACTTGTGTTTTGCAATCTTCATTTTCTTCAGGTATCATGCATATGTAATATTCTCTAATATGTACTGTGTACCGAAGGAGAAGTTCTCATCTCATTCCTAAATGCATTTTACTGGGACTGTATGTAACACCTCTTCAAAGAAAATTGTCCTAATTTTACTGCATTTTCCCCTATACCTCTTATTGACTTGGTAAAACAAAAGTTGCGTCTTCTTATAAAAATGAGGAATTGTGAGTGTTTGGAGTCTTATTACATACCTATTTTAAAATATGCAGTTTCCATGTGGTTTATTTAACTATTTAGCAGTGCAAGATGAAGACTTATATCATTAGCGAAATGCCCAGAGGTTTCAATGAGATGTGAGTTTAGAAGTCTTTGCTGCCCAAGCAGCACTCAGAGACATGTTGTCTCTTCTGAGTGAAGCAGCATTTGTCAGCATCCTGTGGCCATCAACACTGTAACAGGTGTGGGGATGTTTATTCTGTATGAAAATATCTCAGGTTTTTTGGCTTTGTTTTGTTTTGTTATTGTTGTTATTTTGGCTCCTGAGATAACCTCACTGGAGTATCCTATGGATAAGCAGTTGAACATTTTTACTGAGGAGGATATACCTGCCATGCTATATGAGCAAATATGTACAGTGCATTGCTTAGGCTGTAACTTTAGTTGTTGATAAATTGGGGAAGGTCTTAACTATGAAGCTGCTAATAGATATGGCAGTTCCACACTTCTGTTACCTCTGCAGTGCTCTTTTATAATTCACTATTTCAGGGAAGCTGCATTTTTAGTCCCCTTTAAATTATGGTAGAATTCATGGGCATTTTTGTGGGGATGCTATAGGCAGACCAAGAATAAAGAATCAAAAGGAACTGGAGGAAACTGTCACCGAATGTCTCTTTAACTGAGGTCAGAAACTCTACGAACATCTTTCCTGGGTTTGGAAGGGAGAGGGCAGTGATGAAACGCAGGCACTATCCTGTTGCAAGCATAAAACTTATGTTCCCTGTCTTTGTCTTTCAGTGCAGTATGCCTACTATTATCCATGATTCACAAAGTGCAAAATCTTTCCTGACCTTGCAAGGAGAATGCTGTGGTTTGTGCGAGAACTATGGAAAGTGAATTAAGAAAATCAGAATTAATTTTGGAAAGGGATGGTGAATATCACCATAAATTAGGACGTTCAGCTACCTGTTTTTACTGTTGCAATTTAAAGACTGATTGCTGTCTTGGTTCAAAACATTTACCTTGGCAAAAGAGAGTTAATGCTTCAGTTTTCTGCTTTATTGGCAAATGTCTTGCAGTTACCACTGCCTACTGTTGGTAAGTATTATACTGGAAAACAAGCAGAAACATTTTGCTCAAGTGTAGCTGTTGCAGCTACAATTTATTTTGATTGTTGTGCACATGTGGACTATTCAAGGAGGAGAGCTGATTTTGGATCCTACCACCACATTATGACTTACTAATGTTATAATTTAGGAACACCAGCGATAGCAACAGTCTTTCTCTCACTCCTCTTGTAGTTTTAGATACTTTCTTGCTTGCTTCCTTGCTTTTTTTTTTTTTTGCTTTTTTTTTTTTTCTTCTTGTTTGTTTGTTTGTTTTTGAGTTATTTGAGTCTCTTTTTTAGTTTTCTTTTTATGATGGAGGCTTGCAATGGTTCAGTTCTACTCCTGAATACTGCCGTGTGCAGTTTTCTGCAGTGTGAGCCATTCTAGGTCCCATGATGAGAAATAATTCATGGAGCATTTAAATTGTTCATCGACCACAGGCATGTGATGAAGAGTGACTTGAGTGAGAAGGTCCCATCTGGGCTGCTGAGCTACACTGGCTGCATGGTCCTGCTCCAGCATTCAGAGCGGCAGGAAGCCCAGCCACTGTGCAGACAGATGAGAAAAAGGTAAGTCAGGCACCTACAGTGAGTTTGCTTCAGCTGACAAATAAATCCAAACTGTTTCTCTCAGTAAGTATTGGGCTAAATAAAGACTGCTGGAATTTAACTTTATTTGAAAAACATGAGACAAAGCAAAGTGTGAAATAATGGTTTCCCATTCCTTCACTTTGCCATCACATAGTTTGTATAGCCTGGGCAGAGATGTCCAATTTAGAGGAAAGGTTGCATTGCTGGTAATGAGTATACACCTCTTACATCTTTTGGCTGTGGTCCTTCAGTATGTCTTGTGTGTCATGGGACTTGATTGTTATGGAGACTCTGCTGCTCCTGTGGGGAAGGACACATGTTTCAATTCAATGTGATCAATACTGCAGAGATTTTCAGTAGACGGGTGCTACTTTAAATAAACAAGCACATGTCTTATATAACATTTACAGAGCCTTTCCTGTTCCCAAGCCTATACAATCACAGTATGAGAACAGGCATGTCTGTGCTCCCTTGCAATTTCCCTTAGAGCTTCTTTTGTCATGGTGCTCGGATTAAACTTAACCAGAGAACCTTAGAAAAAACCTAGAAGACCTTCTTTCAAAACACAGCAGCTTAGCATTACATCTATCCTAAACTATTAGAAACAGTGCTAGCAGTGTGCTTAGTGACAGACTCTTCGTTGACCAAACAAAAGAGCTGTAGTGGGTAGGCAGACTGGATGGGCTACCGGGTATTTGTCTTTATCATTACGCTGTGTTAAAACTGACAAAATGCTTAACCAAACTGGCAAAATTAATACTTTTCCCACTCTAAAATGTGCTGTTGTTGCAGGTTTTTCTGGGCGGTACTGATAAATACAGTTTTTGAGTTAATTTCTCTAGTGTGAGTGTAAATGTTTGGTCTTGGGAAGAGATGCTGTGTGGTTAGCGGGTTTTGCTGTTCAGAATTATGTGGAAAGGCAGCAGTCCAAAGTGGACTATGTAAGTAAAGGAGAGTTTGCTGCTTGCCTGGGTCTCTGATTAGAGGAAGCCCTTGAGGCAGAAATTCTTTGACATTCCTGAAAGAATAATTTACTCACACATTCTATGACCTATGCTGTGCCAAGACTGGCATGGATGGGTAAATAAAATATTTTATGTTTTGAGGCTAGTTAGGTGCAGTATCACTTTCTCTTCTTCTTCTTTTTTTTCTCTCTTTTCTCTCTCTCTCTCTCTTTTTTTTTTTTTTTTCCTCCAGGAAATCAAATGGTGCTGCCATTCAGTGCCAGAACAGGGCTATCATATGACAGAAGATGTGCACTATCAATTGCATCATTATTGCTTGATGTATAGTGTGTATCTCACAGAACAGAACCTAGCTAGTATGCTAGTCTGATTTCATTATTCCCATCTGATTTTCAGGCCTCAGCATATTCATGCCCTTTTTTTCAGTGGAGGCAGGAGTTGATATTCTAGCCCAGTACAAACAAAGTTGCTCTCACTGAACCACAGCATGCCATATCACCATCTGGAGCGCATTTCTGAGAGAGCAATCAGTGCTGTTGTCTATCACTTTTCTCTACCAGCAGCTGTTTCCTGCCAAGCTCCTTCCCTCCAGCTCTCCACTGCTGCCTGCTCAGTTGGGTCCTCCTAGGCCATACAGGCCACGAGCAGCCACCCTGGGACAGCTGTGTAGCACACAGATAGTTCACTACACAGAGCTGAGCTGTGTATCTGCTCCTGACTTTACCTGGACCCCTGTCACCTGGATTCCAACTTTACTGTATTAAGACTGTAAAATTATTCATGGAAATACACTATTAGTATTCCATGATTTAGTTTTCCCTTGGGAATTCTGCAGGGGAAAAAAATGGTGATAATCCCTGGTTTGTTAGCACCTAGATGGGTAGCTAATGTCTACATAGCTTATGTTTCCTTATGACTTAGAGCACTAGTGTTGAAAAGTACAGGCTGGGAATGTATCTGTAATTTACATCACCTCCACCCTCAGAAAAATGTTCAGTAGAGATATCCTATTCAAAATGCTAAAATTTTTGAAAAAAAAAAATTAAAAGAATCACCATTCCACTTATTTCTGATAAAGTACTAAACAGTTTTACCTGTTACACAGAAGTCTCCATTAAAAGTCATGGTAAAATGAATACTGAAAAGCTTAGTTCTTATACATGCTATGACCATAAGATGGAGATATTGGGCTACAAAAGAAACTAGGTACTTCATTGCCTTACCGTTTTGGTTACTGTGGGCTTATTTGAAGAAAACAATTACGATTATTATTAGCTAAAATTAGTGTTGTGGTAGGGATTAGAGACCAGCCAAACCAGGATGTCAGAGTGCTAGAAATATGAAATTTTGGTTTCAAGTGCAGTGTTAAATGTGAAAATGTGAGCTGCTATTGTAATATTTTCAACAGTGGATTAGGGTGGTCCTTTGTTTCACAAAAATTGTTGAAACATCATACTTCTAAATAGCAGAAGGCACCCTCCTTTCTGATGAGTAGGAAATTATAATATAGCTCTCAAATGCAGTAAAAATATCTTATGGATAACATGATCCATACATACTGTATAACATATATTTATTTTCTAATCATTAAGTACATCATCAAAGTCCAAGGTCTAATCAACAATTCACTCTCTGCTAGAGGCCC
Organism: Aythya marila; assembly: GCF_965140915.1. Classification (NCBI taxonomy): domain Eukaryota; kingdom Metazoa; phylum Chordata; class Aves; order Anseriformes; family Anatidae; genus Aythya; species Aythya marila. Next base: position 81,168,470 of record NC_139043.1, read on the forward strand.
CAGGTCTGCAATAACAGAGGAGGAGAATTGCCTATGGCACTGAAGGGGAGGGAGGGAGGCTCAGTAGGGTAAACTGTAGGAGAGGGGTTTCAGCCAGCCACTCTCAAGGTGGATCTCCAACAGGCAACCTTTGCCAACCTCTGGCTCATCATTTTATTGATGAGTGTATGATTTCACCTTGAAAAACATCTTAAAAATTGTTCCTTCTTACTCAGTTGATCCACTTTTCTCTGTGGGTTGTCATGTCTGTAGTTCCCTTCTCAAGCTGTCCCCACTAATGAGGCTGAAAAGCAAGCTGAACCCAGTTCTTAGGCATGTGTCCCCCTCAGAAGTGTTTGGAAAGTTTAAACCAGCTGTACTTGGGATGAACTCAGTGCAAGTAGTAGTTGTGCAGAAGCAGAAATGGGAACTTAATTTTTTGATCGGGGAAATGTTCAGTTATTAGCTGTTTGTTAATGGGAGACAGTGATGATTAGATAAAAGGGAGGTTTCTTAAAAGTGAAGATAATTACTTGAAAGATAACTTAACCAAGGGTGTAGTGGATTTCCCATCCCCCCAAATTTACACCCCAGTCCAGACATCCATCTAAAACCGAAGCTTAGTTCAGTTAGCATTTCTGAGTTTGGTGTATGAGGAAGCTGTGAATGAAATTCTGTGGCATGAGATCCAACAAAATGATCTCAAAGGCCACAAAATCACAGAACAGATGAGGTTGGAGGGCAGCTCTGGAGACTGTCAGGACCAAACCCCTGCTCAAAGCATGGTCAGCTACAGCAGATTCCTCAGGGCAATGTTGGGTGTTGAATACCTCTGAGGAAAGAGACTCCACAACTTCTATGGGCAACCTGTGCTAGTGTCTGACCGCCCTCACAGTAAAAAGTGTGCGTGTGTATTGTTCTTGTGCTAAATAGATTTTCTTTTGTTTCATTTTGTGCCTGTTTCCTCTTGTCCTGTCACTGGACACCACTGAAGATGGTCTGGCTCCATCTTCCTTACTCCTTCCCTTCAGGTATTTATACTCATTGGTAAGCTTCCCCCCTGAGCCTTCTTTATTCCAGGTTGAGCAGACCCACCCCTCTCAGCCTCTCCTCTTATAAGAGATGCTCCAGTCCCTTCAACATAGTCCAGTATGCCCACATCACTCTGGTACTGGGGATCCCAGATCTGAGCCCACCACTCCCCATGTATCTCACTAGCACTGAGTAGAGGGGAAAGATTATATCCCTCAACCTACTGGTAACACTCTTCCTAGAGAAGCCCAGGACGCTGTTGGCCATCACTGATGTGAGGGGGCATTGATAGCTCATGGGCACACTGGCATCCACCCAATCTCCTTTCTGCAAAGCTGCTTTCCAGCTGGTCAGCACCCAGCCTGCATTGGTGCATGGGGTGCATTCCTCTCCACATGCAGGACTTCGAATTTCCCTTCCATGACGGTCTTTTTGGTCCATCTCTCCAGCTTGTTGAAGTGCCTCTGAAAGGCAACACAGCTCAGAATGGCATATCAGCTGCTAACCCCAGCTTTATATCATCTGCAGCCTTGCTGAGGGTGTACTCTATCCCATCGTCAAGGTTATTAATGAAGATGTTTACCACTATTGGACCCAGTATTGACCTCTGGGGCACACCATTAGCGACTGGCCTCCAGCTGGACTTTGTGTTGCTGATTACAACCCTTTGAGCCTGGCAGCTCAGCCAGTTTTCACTCTATCTCACTGTCCACTTATCTAGCTTGTACTTCATCAGTTTGTCAATGAGGATGTTATGGGAGATGGTGCCGAAAGCCTTAATAAAGAAAAGATAAACAAAATCCACTGCCCTCCCTGCATCCATTGAGCTAGTCACTTTGTTGTAGAAGGCCATCAGTTTGGTCAAGCATGATTTCCCCTTCATAAACCCATTCTGACTACTCTCAATCACCTTCTTGTCCTTAATGTGTTTGGAAATGATTTACGGGATAATTTGCTCCATTACATTCCCAGGGATTGAGATGAGACTGACCAGTAGTTCCCTGCACTGTCCTTTTTGCTCCTTTTGAAGTTAGCAGTGATACTCTTCTTTTTGCAGTCCTTAGGAATGCCCTCCAGCTGCCACAACCTTTCAGAAATTACCAAGAGTGGCCTCACAATAATGTCAACCAACTTCCTTAGCTCTCGTGGGTATATGTCATCAGGGCCCATAGTTTTGTGTAGGCCTGATTTGCTTAAATATTCCCTACTCAGATCTTTCTTCACCAAGGGTAAGTCTTTCTTGCTCCAGACTTCCCCATTGGTCTCAGGAACCTGGGACTGCTGAGGCAAAAGCGGTATTCAGTACCTTGGTCTTTTACATGTCTTTTGTCACCAGGTCCACTGCCCTGCCCAGCTCTGGGGCCACATTTTCCTTAGACTTCCTTTTTCTGCTCGTGTACTTGTAGAAGACCTTTGTTCTTCACATCCCTCAACAGATTCAACTCCAGGTGGGCTTTGGCTTTCCTTACCCCATCCCTTCACACTAGAACAGTGTCAGTGCGTTCTTCCCGGGTCACCTGGCCCTGCTTCCACTTATTTAACACTTCCTTTCTATGTTTACATTTAGTCAGGATCTCCTTGTTCATCCCTGAAGGGCTCCTGTTGCCTTTGCTTGATTTCCAGCTTGTTGGAATGGGCCACTCTTGAGCTTTGAGGAGGTGATCCTTGAAAATCAAACAGTTGTTCTGGACCCCCTCTCTCTCCAGGACCTTATTGTGTTGGCTTTTTCCAAACAGATCCCCCTCTTGGGGGAGATCTGTCTGCTCTCCTGAGGTCCAAGGTTGTGACACTACATTTTGCCTTGTTCCCTTCTCTCAGGACCCTGAACAATATCATCTCGTGATCACTGGAGCGTAAGCTGTCCCCAGCCTTCACATCAGTTCTGATCAGGTCAGTTCTTTGTTGCTTGCAAGTAACCGGTCCAGCAAAGCACCTCCCTTCATTGGCCCTTGATCACCTGTGTCAAGAGGTCATTTCTGACCTTAACAATTCGTGACTCCATAGGCATGCAAATTTGGTTTTCAGAGTTCCATTTTTATTTGGATGCCACCAAATGGTGATAGGGAAACACAGAGTTTTACTTCTACGTTCATTTTTTTTTTTTTTCTGGCTAGAACCACAATTTGTCAGCAGCATTAAAATTTTATTCCCTCTTCTGTGTTAATAGCAGAAACTAGCCAAGGAACTAACTGCATGTGATTATGATTTTAAAGAGAAATTCTCTTGAGGAAGGTCATTTGTTTGCGACAGACTGGAGGGATATTGAATTTAATAGGACCAGCGTGTATGCGTGAAGTTCAGAATAAAATGTTTTTATGAGAAGGCCAAATGGTATAATATTTTTATGTGACTGCTTCTGTAAGTGTAAACTTAAAACTAAATTAGGAGTTATCTAAAAGAATTTTGTTACTTTTGATATAACAGAGGAAGTTGGGGGAATGCAGTTCAATGAAATTTGTAGAATATAACATGTAAGAAAAATATTGGTCTGCTTGGTGTGTGCTTGGTGTGTGCTTAGTGTAGCAAGGTATAGGCAGACAAATATTCACATTTCCTAGGTGAGGTAGGTGCCAAAAATGCAAGCACAGTGTCCCTAGACTCTGTATGGAGTCAGTGGGGAAAGACAGGATACCCCCTGGGGAATCCAAATCTATTTGCTCTGGAAAACTGAGTCATGTCACTCAATTTCCTGCATGTGTGTGTGATCACCCAGATTCAGTACAAGCCCCTTTAATCTTCAGCCCTTTCTTCTTGTGATCTGACTTCCATAAAAAAGTAACCTGGGCAGGGAGGAGCAATAGCCTGTTCCAGCAGATGGCCAAACTGGATGCTTGGGGCACTGGGAACATAGGGTCCCCCAAGAACCTGAGTGTGGCTCCTGATGTGAAATTCCTTCAAGCACCCCCCTCTCCTTACACAGACTCTCCAAAGCTGTGCAAGTTTGGCAGCACAAATGTCCAAACAGGTACAGTACCATACAATGGTCTACGGGAGCTTTGTTCTGCAAATCATGGGGCTTACTTCTGCCTGTCGATATGGAAGTAGGTGTCTAGCTGCAGTTACTCCTTTTTTTTTTTTTTTTTCTTTTTTTCTTTTTTTTTTTTTTCCCTTCTGTCTGAAGATAAACAGTGCTATTGACATTGGAAATTACTCTTGCCAAAGAGATTTTGAACTTCAGGCAGGCAAGCTGGGGAGTAGTGGTATAAGCAACCCATCTGGAGTTATATGATAGATGGGCAGCACCGCCAGGAAAAGCACCCGGGTGCCCTGACACTGGGCCCATGCTGCCTCCCCTCTTCAGCCACTGCACTCCTTAAGGTATTTTATTGCTTATGTCTTTCAGGACATGTGAAAAAGGCTTAAAATACACAAGACAAATTATCCAACGTAATTCTCTGGAAAATGTTGTGTATCTTAAATGCAGCCAAAGTGCAGAGTGTATGCCAGTTGTAACAGTAATCACTCATTTTCTGTTTTGACCTAGCTGAGAAATTACAGACTTGGAAAGCAGTAATTTGAATGTAAGAATCTTTGTCGTTTCAAAGGTTTTATTTTATTTTTTAAATTTTATTTTATTTTTTTTCCCTTCTGAGAGCAGCATGTACTGTGTGAGCTGTTTCTCCATTTGTTCAGAACACGTTCTACTTATCTGACCCTGCTCCCCAAAAGTAGTTAATTTATTGGAAATACATAATTATATCTCACTTCCTGTGCCATAATTCTTCCTATCAGCTATTCACTGACAAAGCAGAAGTGGAACTGGTAAGGGTTAAATATCAGAAGATCAGTGAACAGCAGAAGAATTTCTCACTGTTTCCAGGTCAAGTATTCATAGGTTGTTTTGTTTTGAGCTGTGGCTTCTAGACTTGGATCATGTCAACATACAGAGCAGGGCTGACACTGAGACATCCATTTAATAAATATTTACTTTTATATGTGTGTGTGAGTGTGTGTGCGTGTATGCTTGCATGTGTAAGTGTGTTCACCATGCTCTCATCCAATATCCATCCTTAGTGGATGGATACATCCCACTCTTTCAAAAGTGTCTTGCCCACAAAATAAATCCAGTACACATATTTACCAGAAACAATACCCTGGAACGCATTTGTGGTTGTAGAGTGCATTTCATAGTATCCAGCTCTAAACTTTCTATTTTTAACAGTAAGGTAGCTGCATCTCTCAACTGTTGGCACAATGAACTGAAATAGAAAAAAATGCTCTTTGCACCACAGTCTCCACCAATACAGTAAGTTGTGTTAAAAATAGTTCCTTACATTTATTGTCTCCTTAGGAATTATTAAACAAACAAACAAACAAAAAACACTTGAAAGGTTTTCATCCTTTGTTTCAAAAAGCTTGTAGTAATGTAAGCTAAAAAGAAAAGCTGAGAATTTTTTACAACGTGTACAAAAACTATGGATACCTCAGTATGCAATGATCAAAATGACACAAAAAAGTATAGGCAATAAAAGACAGTTATTTTCATATGAACAAGAAAAATTAATGGTGAGACTTACGTACATATGTTGGGACAGTGTGTTTGTAGCAATGATAGTGTTCAATAGCCTTTGTAAATAACACTTCTTTGAAATAATCTTGTTTCTGAAAATCTGGCCAAATCACTTCAGAATTTTAAGTTAATTTGTCATGCTTATGGTATTTGTATGTTCATTGAATTTCCTGGATCAGACTGTAATATCCTTTTATTTAGTTATTGCAAAATTTAATCTATTGCTCATTGTATTGATAGTCACATTCTAAATTTGAACTCGAGGGTCCAAATGTGAGTATTGAAGTCAGGAAGTGATCTTGCATGTTTTGCAAGGCACAGCTCTTTATAACATGAATTGTTGCTTTGAACAAGCCATTTTTCTTCTATGCACATTTGTCTGCCACTACGTATCCTTGCCTTTTAATCAGAGCTATATCTCATCTCCTCCCAAGCCACATCCATGGCAGCCAGGCCACAAGGTGTATGGCAATGGAAAATCTGGAGCAACCTGTAACGAGCTGTTTTAACTTCATAGAACTAAACGAGGAAGGTTTCTCTTTCTGCGTTATGGTCTCTTGGGTAACTATTTTGTACCACTCTTGCAATAAAGCTGATTGAATCTGATTCTCAGATTCAGCATGTAATTCATCTAACAGCCATTCACTGCTTTGTATATGACAAAACAATAGAATTTTCATCTTGATTATGATCCCTTAATCTAAAACAACCGGCCATAATGGACGCTAACATTTAAATCTATCCAAACCAGAAAAATGACTCTTCAAAACGTTCATTACTTAGAGAGTTATGATTTTGCTGCAATCATGTGAAGCTGGCAGACTGTTTATAAAGAAAAGTTTCACCTGAATTACTATAGTTAAAATCCTTTCCTCCAGGGAAATGTGACCTAGAGAAATGTTTCATATTATCCCAGGAAAAAGAGCCATGCTGAAAAGATTAGAAAACATCCCATGCACACATGCACACATATGCTTACATGCACGCACACTCTCCCACCCCTAGCAGTACTGCGGGTAGCAGAAGGAACAGTGCACTTTCACAGACTCCTGCCTTGTGCTCAAAGGAAATGCAGCAGACATTTAAATATTTCCAAACCAAACAAGACATCCTGAAGGATTCTCCTCCTGTGGCCTCATTATCTGCTTGCATCTGTGTTTTGAAAAATCAAAAGCAAGGCTGGAGCAGGCAGAGCTACGCTAGACAGGAGCATGAAGGGGAAATGGAGAAGAATGGAGAAAAAGGTTAATAACATAACTCAGACTGTCCTCATTTGTTGGAGCTAAATATATATATACATATACACATATATATATAAAACTAGAATGAGCATTAAAACAAAGCATCCTTCTTTTTTAAGTTTTCCCTTGGAACTGTACAACTTTTAAATTGGAAGGCTGAAGCTGAAAGACAATGACAAGATCTGTTTGTAAGTACTCAATCACCCCTCTAGAGTTGAGGGAACAATTCTTCCCTGAAGTTGCACCTATGCATTTGCTTTCCAATAGGAGAACTCTGGGGCTCAGCTGTTCTGCCTATATGAACCCCAGAAGCCCAGCAAGGCCCAAGGCTGATGTGATGAGCAAGCCATTGACATGAGTAATGGACTGATTCAGACAAGACTTTTTTTCACTGAGTGCCAAATGTCATTCAACCCCCATCCAAGTCTGAGGAGAACCTTCCAAAGGGTGTTCCTTGCATCATCTACTTTTACAGTGCCTCCACAGTTTGCCTATTTCCACCACTGCCACGAAGCTGTGATGTTGGGACTGGGTGCTTGCAGAGGGAGGGAAGAGAGGGCAGGCATGAGAGAGGCATTTCAGATATGGCTGAGAGTGAGGTGGAGAAAGAAAGAGAGAGAAGAATGAAGTAAAAGAGATGAAAAAGGAGAAAAAGAGGACAAGAATAGCATTCCTGTTCCTCATTCCAGCCATCTTCAGAAATTATACTCCCACTGGTTATATGTTCCTTTTTTTTTTTTTTCACCTTGAGAATGTGGTCATTCTGTAAATAAACTATTTTTATTTTTAAACATAAACAGCATCTCTTACTGTGACATGTCTGTAGGCTTTTGCCTTAGCAAAACCTTGAGCAGCTCTTAGTGACATAATGTCATGGTCTTCCTTCATAGATGTGCATGTATGAGTCAGTCAAGGTAGACTTTTTGGCTGCCTGTATTAAAACTGAACACAGTAAAAGCCCCAGGTACCAGGTTTGGTGTAGTTTTATGTCATAAATCACCTCCCATCCTGCATCTGAATCACCCCGCTGAAAAGACGAGGGCTGCTTCAGGCATGCCAGGCAACAGGCAGAGCAGAGCTAGGGAGAAAGGCATGCAAGTGGCCATGGGCACTAAGACTCAGCTCACCTGGGCTGGAGGGAACACGAGTGGAAAAAGTTGGCCTGGCCCACTGGAAAGCAGACAAGGAGTCAGCCTGAGGGCAGAAGCTGGCTCCTTGCTCTGTGGCCATCCCTTCTGCAACAGCAGCCAAGCCTGGTGGCTCTACTCCAAGCTGCCTACTCCAAGCCATTGGTCTCCTCCAAACTCATCGGCTGGGTACCCCAAGGTTTTCCTCATCCCCAAAACCCTGTGAGTGATCTGTAACAAGCAACCTCCAAGTTTAAGGCAACAGGCTTCTGGCCCCAGAGCTGGTGTATCTTGCTGATGCAGCACACGATTCCCATAGCAAAGGTGTCTTTGGTGTCCTAAATGAAAGCAGAGGTCTGTCTTGCTCTGACCACCCCTCTATGCCACTGCTTGTGCTGCTGATAGCTGTTACCCTGGCGCTAAGTCCTAATAGGGATCTTGCACATCTGAGCCTCTTCCTACAGCTGGGAGGCGGGCTCTGAGTTTTGGCTGTCCAGAGGCCACAGATGAGGATTTTTACAGCCTCAAACTAAACACTGCCTCTTTCCTACTAGGAGAGCTGCCATCACTGAAGTCCAGGATCTACTGGCTGCTGACATTTACATGAGGATTTATGACTGTAATAAATTATGCTTCAGATTTACCTTATTTGGAATAATTTTGGAATATCTTTTCCCTGCATTTTTTATAGCAATGTAATAGACTACATTTTAAATGACCAGGAAGACGTTGATGTTACCTTTACTGCATAAAGAGCTTGCATACAAAGCTTTCCAAGAAAGGAGTTTTTGGACAATGCAATGTTATTTATTTACTTAAGCCATTTTATAATATTCTGGCAGCCTAGTCTAATGGTGAGGTTCCAGAGAACTTTTATTTTTTTTTTTTTTTTTAAGTTTCTGTGCACAGGATGTACTTATTTCACTGATAAGACCAAGAAAAAAAAAAAAAAAGGCTTTTCTGAAGAAGCAAATCTATATTCTTTCTCAGTGATTTTATCTCTGCAAGAAGACTACAGGTATAAGGGAAGCAGGAATACTGAAGCAGCTAGAAGGGCTAAGGCTCATCTTTGTAGGAATCTGCAAATGTTACCCACATGTGAGCTAAATTCACTTTCATCTGGTAGCTAAAAATGCTTTTAAGAGGAGATACTATACATTGCAATGTCCCTGTCCTCCCTGCACAGAGAAACCATGTGAATTTCAGTAGCATTCTAATATGTTTGCAGCAACCCTTTTAGCTACCTAGAAATATTTTGGAGAGAATGAAAGAGAATAAAAGAAGACCAGAGGAAAAATAAAAAACAGGAAGTATATGTTCATATATATGATACCATACTTGTAGATATACATCCTCCTCCTCCAGAATAAAGGAAGGATCATTTTCATCCCCATTCAGATTTCTCTTTTTTCCCATTCCCTACTGCCCTTTCATTTTATGCATTTCTGCATTTCCTTTTCTGAACTGAGCTCACAAGGAAAGGTGATGGCTGTTCTCCTTTTACATGTGTACCAAAAGGAAAGGACTTCCCATCTTGAAGGTTAGACATGTTAGCTTCCTTCTTCCATTCATAAAAGGCCTTCCCAGCATCATATTTTCATTCACCCCCTTCATCCTCCTCAACTTCTCTTTGTCTGAGCCCACCCTTTGCCTAAGTCTTTTCCTTTCCTCAGGTTTCCCACCCCATTTTCTCACTGGAGTCTTCCCAACCACCTCTTTTTTTTGTCCTTTTTTATGTACTTTTTATTCATATTTATTTCTGAACCCTGGCCCCACATGATTTCCCCACCTGTAGCTCAAAGCCTTTTATTTGCAGGCTCACTTTTTGTGAAGCCTTCTTACTAGCCTTGAAGCCTTCTTACTTCTCCAGTCATTTCTTTGGGCTCTCCTGCTTCCAGGACACACCATCCGTGACTCATCCCCTGGGTGTCAGCCCACAGCACCAAGTGGATGTCATGCTTTCCAGGTCCCCAGGCAATACTGGGTTTGCAGACTGTAAACCCACATCCAAAGGCACTCTGTTAGCCAGGATTGGCTCAGTACATTGCGATGTCATGGCACAGAGCTGTGGAAGGAGCCTGTACCCATCTGTCCATGTCAGCATGGTCCCACCACGGCCAATGTGCCTGCCACCCTCTGCGTACCTCCAGAGCCTGTGTATGGGTTTATCTGGCCTGGTTTGCCTTGGATCTCTGCTGGAAGTCCCCCTCTAGGGAACTCTGCAACAAGACAATGCATTCAGTGACGCCGTTTGGCCTTTCCAACACAAAGCAGCTACTCAAGAATCAACAGGAACACGGTGCTCCGATAACTGGGTTAAAATAACAAAGGCAGGCCCGCACGCGTGAGTATGACTTAAACTTCATTCTTTCCTCTCAAATTTTGTGCAAGTTCTTCTCGGCACTCCCACTCTCTGGCTGGGAGAGACAAGGCACTGCTCGCTGCCGTTCTTCTGGGAATGGTTTTAGACAGCGGTACCCATCAGCTCAGGTCCAGACAGGGTTGGTGACAGACCAGCTTGCTCTCCAAACCAGCCAGTGCCTGGATGGATAGCTGCTTCCCACTCCTCCGGGCATTGGTCACTCTCTCATTTGTGGAGATGTCTCACAACCATCCTTATTTCACTTCCTGCATGTTTCCTCCCATCTGCCTCTTTTGTTTTCCTCTGTACAGTCACAAAGCAAGTCAAGGTGCAGTGACAACTCTCATACCAACATTTTTTTGGTGTGTTTTCTATCAGGTCTTTGTATTTGCTGGTTTTCTTTCTTATTCTTCTCTCTTCTTATCATGCTCTCCACAACACCATTAACTCTCACTATGATTAACAGGTGCATTTAATAACAAAATACTGATACTTGTAAGTACATAGTCTTCCCAGTGCATTGGACAGGGTGATATTATAAATAAGATTGCTACTGATAACAACAGCTCAGTGTATTTACAATACAGTATCTGATCAGACTGTAAACTCAGAACTTTTGTAACAGGTTTTTCTTGCACTTATGCCAACTCTCATCAAGTAATCAACCAAAAGTAATAAAGCTTTTCCATGTTTGCATCAGTGTGACTAAGACGAGAATATGTTTATTCATGTGCTTGAAATGCACTACATCCACTCTGGGCACCAAGCTTCCAGTTGCATCTAAATATTTCCAACCTGAAATAAATATCTGAAATAATTATCTGAACTCTAGCATCCACCATCCTTACATTAAGAGCTTTTGACAAGGTCCTGTTTAAGTTTGAAGAAAGACCTGAAGAGAATAAATTTATCACATGATGAGATGCCATGAACCAAAAGCTGGCTAAGAGATTGGAGGTAATAAACAAGAATAAATGGCTAATTTCTGTCCCTGAAAAAAGACTGGCAGAGGAGTGCCAAGGTCTGGTATTGTTTAACATAGATATTGGCAGCCTGGAAAGGGGAATTGAGCTGTCTAAATACAAACAAAGTTATTTATGTCAGTCAAACCCTGGTACTTCAGTGGGGGAGGCATGTAAGTGGGACTTAGCCAAAGCAGGCAAAGGACCAGTGCAATGGCAAATAGAGCTAAATTGGTGGCACATGCAGAATAAGACATACTGGAGAGGAAGGCAAAATATTTGTGTGACTGGGAGCATTTGAAACTTGTTCCGGAAAAAGACTTAGGGCTTATTGAAGGCAGCTTAAGAGAAACTTCTGCTCTCCGTGCAGCTGTCAGCTGCAGTTGGAGAGTGCTGGGGACTATACAGCATTATGCTAGAAGCCAGCGGAGCACTTTTGTCTATCACATGTTGTACAGGACCTGGCATCCCAGCCACTGCACATACAGTTAATCTGACTATATTTTCCCATGAGCCCATCACCTGAACACAGTCAATGGAGAGAAATACACATGCTGAGCTTAAGATTCATGTTTTCCTAAAGCAAAGATCTCTAAGAGGATTGCTTTTCCTCTGATGCCAATTTTGACTGTTTTTTTTTTTTTTGTTTGTTTTTTGTTGTTGTTGTTGTTGTTGTTTTTGTTTTGTTTTGTTTTGTTTTGTTTTGTTTTGTTTTCCTGCAAAAGGAGCTTTTACAAAGAGCTTTGATGTCTATGTTACAGAAAACTGTGGTCTGCTTAAGCAGGTTTTGCTTCTTGTGAAGTGGGGGTGGAATCACTGTAAGACTGTAGGGGCCAGAAAGTCTGAAGATGGTGGTTAGCTGCCTCAGGAAGAAGACAGGATGAGATGTGATAAAACCACTTTAAAATGAATTAAAAATAGTTAAGATGAAAGAGGAGCTTCTGTTCTCCCTTGCCTTGGCATTACAGTCAGAAAAAAACATAATGGACAGAAAGAAACCAGTCTTTTATATGTCTTCTAAGCAGCCTCTGGCACCCTCCAGCACAGGATGCCACAGACCAAGAGCTAAGTTGAAAGCTGAGTGCAGTCTTCACCATCAGAGTGGTTGGTGTGGATGCAAGTTATCTCATACTTGTCTACAACAAAATTTCTTACATCTTCTGAAGCTTCTAGTGCAGGTGAAATGGGATGAACAGGTGGAAACAATATCTTATTTGGGTGCAGCACTCACCTGTGGGCTTGGAAAAGAAATTCATGCTGAATTGGGTAAGCAGTTCTTCAACTGCCAAGTGAGTATTTTGGGAAATGGGTGATTTGGAAAAATTTTAAGCAACAGTTGATCTTCCTAAAACAGTGACTGACATTTGGGATGTAGATCACTCCCTCTTGTGACACTCCACCATGAGCAAGCAGGGGGTGCTAAACCCCTTACCACTTTTTTTTAAGTCCACCGATTTTCTGCACCCCTTCCCTCAAGCACCGGCTCCTGGACCATGCGAACTTTGAGTCCAGACTGATGAGGAGCTTGCTACATTTCTTAGTGACGTGAGTCCACCTAGGAGAACATGAAAGCATGTGCTTTTTATGGGGCCGATGGTGTTTTTCTAGACCTCTACCTGCTGTCTGTGTCTGTAAGGATGTGGAAAAGCTGCATTGGGTCCTCTTTCTGGAGGAAGGAAGTGACTTTGTCAATGCCAGCTGTGCAGGCAAGAGAGGAATTTATTATTGTCTCCACAGAGCAGGCTATGCAGAACGTATGCTATAACTGGGGGCTTTCCCAGCTCCTCTGTCTGCTCTCCCTGTGCACAAGTCCCTCCTGAGGTACTGAGCTTGGGATTTTTTTTCTAGCTCGATGTTTCTTCTGTTTTTATTTTACTTTGCATTCAAAGAATTAAATAGTGAGAAAGGGTTCTGGCTGTTTCAAACAGTGCACAGGAAATGAACAAGCTGAACGGTGTGTTTGCCAGCACACGGATCTTTTTGGCATATCTAAAGCCTGTCTGGACTATAGATTTGCCTCATTGTTAGCCATTAGTAGCCAACCATCAAAAGCTTTTCCATACAGAAGGAAAGCCATGATTTGCTGTGGAGCATGCTCCTGACTAATAAATATGTCCTGAGATGCCCCTGGATGGGATGGTCTGTTTCATATGAGCATCTGTTTTCTGTTTTTCACCCTCGAAGTGTGGTTCCTGCCTGGGGACCCTGGGGGCACTTACATCCAGAACTGACTATGGGCAGGTGGAAACTGCTTTGATGTCTAATGCCCTTCTGCACTGCTCTCAGAGACGTCCCTGGGGAGGCAGCCAGCCCCCAGGTGAGGGACAGTGGTGGCTGAGGAAGAAGGCAGGGCTCTCCTGGGACAGACAAATGTCAGCTGCTTACTGCCGGTGGTTTTCTACTCACTGAGAGCATGGCCTTTTAATCACATTTCCTTCTGATGCCAAAGGATGGATCCAAGAACGAAGCTGAGAAGGTAATCAATGAATACACTTCTGGCTGGTAGAAGAACTTGCTCATCTCTACTGGACTGAGTACCTGGTTTGTGCTGCTTTTGCTCTTCCCAGTGCCTCCTCTGGGCCTGAATTGCTGAGTTACTATGAGCCTACCCTCATCACTTCTGGCTGTCTTTTCTTTTGACCTCTTCCTTCAGCAACCAAGTTGGAGAGCCCATGTTATTTCCTTTGGGCAGTGGGAACTTTGGAGGAGAGAATCAACACACTGCAGTAAAAAGAGGAAGTTTCAGGACTCTTTCTCTTTGGAGTTGAGAAATGAGCATATATGAATATCTTTTCTTTTGCTGAGGGGTGTTTTAAACCCTGGTCATGTAGTAGGGCTGCAGTGTGAGTAATTCATCTGTAACAATAAGGAGGAAATTAGTGAGAATATGTAGAGGAAATGTCAAGAGCTTGCAGAGATCTGTGTATCTGCTTTTATTATATTAGAAGAGAAACAGTGATGTATGAATCATTCGTGGCCACTCCTTGCCCTCATGGTTTTGGTAACAAAGGCCATTGTCTGAAGCAGTACAGGAGCAAGGCTTGTATCGCAGAATTCGAAGAAAATTCACTTGGCAGAGGGAGAAATCTGCTGGGGCAATCAACAGGCATGGAAAGGTGGGAGGGGACAGTAAAAGAAAGATGAAAATACTAGAGGACTAAGGCTAATGCATACCGGGGGAATACCATTCTGCACTCTGTTGGCCAGATTAGGCTCTTGCTGCTGTCATCACCTTCCTGGATGTTCACCACTGTTATCCTCACAACCCTGCTGACATCAGGCACCACTGCTCCAGCTGAGCTCCACCTTTGTCCTCCTTATGCTCTCGCTGAGAGCAAGCACAGGGCTGTGGTCCTTTCCTCTCCTGCGTGGAGGTTCAGGCTTCATCAGCCAGTGTTATCCATGGGGCTGAGCATTCATCATCTTTTGGCAAACCTACAATTGGGAATATCCAGGGATAGAATAATCATATGAAATACAGGCAGTTGATTGATTTTCACAGAAGAAAAATTGCTTTTAAAAAGAAAAGATACTTGAGAAAAAAGCTACCTGGTCTGTACATGTGTCCATACTGCCAACTCTTAGGAGCTTGAGTAAGGCTGGGCTGCTTCAGACATGCCAGTTTCTCAGACAGATTTCCCCAAACAGCTCCTACTGCTTTCCTGACAGAGCCTCTGAGCCTGCTGAGTAACTTGGCTGAGTCCTGGGCCCTGGTTCTGCTTATTCAGGCTACTTTGGATACTTTCAATGGGAAATCGAGCCAGATTCCTCCGACCCCCTGCTCCTCCGCTGTCCTGCACAAGCCTCTGTTTGTTTACTGGAGGTCGCTTATCTTGAGCTATTGCCTTTTTCCTGTCCACTTCTCCTTGCCACCTCACACTAAGCAAAACCAATACATTAATGCATTCAAGCATCCCAGTTCCCAGATCAACGCGGGAGTATTTGTGAGTCATTGCAGAGCAGCTCTGTCCTGCCTCAGGAGAGAAAAAGGGGTGCACTGCAGAAAGGGGGGATTTTCATGTGTGAAAACAGGGGTTAGTGCATGATGTGAGAAGTGGAACTTGATGGTTATTTTAAGCAATGCAATTCTGCCTTTCATAGCTACACGGTGGAGCTTCCCACGATGTCTGCACTAGTTACCCTTTCTTGCACGCATTTTATCAATTATTACTCAGGTCTGATAACATTCATATTGCTCACCCTCTTTACTACAGCTCTGCCTGTTCAGTCACCTGGAATCAAAGTACACTTCCTCCAGTGCTTTCCTGCTGCTCCTTGTCCAGTGACAACTCTGTTCTCCCTTCCTTAATGGCCAGCCGACCATCCAACCTTACCAGCACTAAGACCATGTCCCAGAGGAGACGTGGCAGAGGCTGGAAACATTTCTGTGCTTCAGCAGTTCTAAAGTCAAAAGCATTTTATCCTTTTTTTTAATGGAGTGAATCATGCTGCTGACTCTCATCTTCACTGCATCTTCCCACTCCCATTTGTTCCTATTCACCCACCGCAAAGGATGAGAAGCACTGTCCTGTAACCAAAGAGCTGACTCTAAGCCACCAGCAAATGCTCTGCAAACCACCAGTGGTCAACAAATCTCTGAGGAGGAAACCTCCAGTTTAAGAAACAAACAAACAAAAAAAAGTCAGTGCAAGAAGGGCCAGAAGCTGACTTTAAAGCCTTGAGTCCGAAAGTAAAATTGTCCAGAAGTTCCCACTATGCTCATGTTTAAGATCCAGTTTCTAATATTTAGTTTTCTTGTGAAGAAAAGTTGCAGCCCTTTAATGTAAGGATTGCACAGTCACAGACACTGTGCTGTTTAATTTCAATAAGCCTTAGGGAGTTGATACCACTTTAAATTTGGTTGTATTGGCATAGCTTGCAGCTGTACTTGTATAAACGAGGGATTACGGTGATGGAGTGCCCATAAACACCCGTTATGCAGTTTGAACTAAATCACACCTTTCATCATATCAGAAAACTGCTGTGCCTGAGACTAAGTCTCAAAGAATAATTTTAATCTACTTTGAACTGTTAAAAAAAAACAAAAAGAAAAAAAGAGTTCTCATAAAGTAAAATGTGTTTGATGTATGTTAATCAGGACAGGTATAAACCAATCCAAAGAGGATCTCTGAAAATGAGATAAGATTGAGTACATGAAGGATTTCAGTAGCTCAGCTGAATCAGTTATAAAACTTCTATTTAAACTAATGCTACCTATATTTGGACAGTGAGAATTAATGGGCTGCAACTCTACTGCAAGGAAAATGTTACCAGTGGAGATCCAGTCCAAGGAATCCATCCGTTATCTGTTCCTCAAAAGCAGCTCAGTCTTTTCAATGTACTCTGAAAACATCAAATTACCTGTGAGCCCAATGGTTCTTTGCACAACACTGCAAATTCATTTTGCAGTGGTTAAAATAACCAATGTGATGCAGTTAACATTTCTCCATAATCTCTCAAATAAATCTAAATCCACTGTCAAATACCTCTAATTCCAGCTGCAGTTTAGTAGTGGTGTCCCAACAAATTTTAAAACCTCCTCCACCTCCCAGAATGTTTCTTTTTAGAAATGACCAATGGAGAAGCCAATAGATTTCTATAAATCACCACTGGATAAAAACAAGCATAAAAAGGAGGCTTGAAGTTGTTTAATATTACAGATGTTTTGGAGCTCTATTCAGTAGTTGGCAAGTCAGATGAAGCTGCTCTGAATTCTTTATAATCTAGACACAAAGATCATTGAACTCTGAGAGAACCTCTGGGCTTTTATTCAAAAATATGTTGGCTTCTATTTACCTCTTTCTTCATTTGTATCTATCAAATGGCTCAATATATAAATAAAGCCCGGGTGTTCTTATTAGCTAAGGCAGTATTTCATGCAGATTAATGCCAGCAGGTTTTGTAAAATACATCTCTATTCAAAGCCAGAGTATGTTTTGAATTAATTTTCGTTCTGTATATGAACCAGGTATATTCTACTCCAGTTCTTATAGAGTGCGCAGCTGCAGCACATCAGAAGAACCTGTACTGTTTGATTCTGATCCCATCGTCCTTCCTCAGCAAAGCACTTCTAACTCCAAGCAGCTGCTCAGTCCCATTGAATTTAATGGGACTACTCACATGCTCAGGTATATTAAAATTATAATTGAAAGCAGTACCTGGCTTTCTCAGGGCCTAACTGAAATACCTACCATTTCTCTGACCAGGCTTATTTAAATATTACCTCATGCATATGTTACGAGCAAGTCTTTCTACTTCAATAAAGTCACTCATATTGTTACTGAGTTTTGTTAAAAAAAGTATTTTCTTTGCCTCGAAATCAGACTAAAATTCTCACACTAAACTGAAAATTTTGTGTTACTCAAAGCACTTTGCCAGCTGGGACAAAATGCAGCAAGATATTAATCTTGTGTTGGTCTTAATAGAATAATAGGCAAAGGGATTTAATGGGATTAATAAACTGGCTGTTTAAAAAAACACTTTGGTCAAATGTCAGCGAGAAATTTGATGTTCCGCATAAGATATCTCTGCATTTGGCTAATTTTGTCAACGTTAAATTGATTGTTCAAATGATCCCAGCTTTGGAGTGGTTGAGTGGTTTTTTCTGTGTAACATAAACACCCTCACAAGCAAAATCCCTCCACTGAGGCAGTAAGACTGTGATGAAACCAGAGAATGGAGAAAATATATATATAAGA
Organism: Aythya marila; assembly: GCF_965140915.1. Taxonomy (NCBI): domain Eukaryota; kingdom Metazoa; phylum Chordata; class Aves; order Anseriformes; family Anatidae; genus Aythya; species Aythya marila. The sequence continues at coordinate 81,186,381 of NC_139043.1, forward strand.
TTATAGCAGATCACATGCAAACTGTTTGAGGCGCTCCAGCGTGATTTCATTCCCATCCTGCGGAAACTCTGGCTGGTGTGCTCTAATAATGGAAATGTTTGGATTAGCCTACACTCAGTCCATTTGCCTCAGTGCCTCACCAAATGGGAGCTAGGCGATCAGTCGAGATGACTAACTATTTGTAATTTAGTTGTAGCTTTCTTGTAGCCGGGATGGACTGAGGTCATTAGTGAGGCAAGGTTTGCGGGACACGCGTTACTGAAGCATTAGACCAACCGATCTTGCTGGAAAACATAACGCAGACTTTTAGATGTGCAATCTAAAAGTCTATCCTATTCTAATCTATTCCTCAGGATAGACTAGAAGCATACCTAGAAATAATATCTTCTCATCCGCCTCTGTGCTCACCTGAAAGGAGAAAGGGTTTGTAGAGGCTGTAGCCCTAGGCTGGAAGCCAGAGGTGAACAGAGGTGACCAATGACTCTGTCAACGGAGTTGGATGCTTGTTGGGTGCTACTTGGATGAAAACACTGTAAAGAAACGAAAGGTGGTACTTAGGTATCTGGCAATCCACATACAGAGGACAAAGCAATTAGGGACTTCAGCTGGCAAAGAATGAGAAGATAATGAATGATAAAGAGGATGAGAAAAGACTCTTCTCATAAAAAAAAGCAACAACTCAGAAAACTGCAGGGATGAAGACCTTCCCATGCTGTGCACCAGCTGATGCTGATTTTAGCATATCAGCTAGAGGTTTCTTCACATTGTGGCTGGCAAATACACACTCATAGTCAGGTGTGTCCTCCTGGGCTCTCTCACAATGCTCAGACTACATCTACACATCTAGATTTCTGGGTTTGTGTTAACACTAGAAATTCCATTTTTCTTTGCTGTTATAGACCTCTGCACCTTTAGTACTGTGATTAGAAGGCACAAGGTGCTGGGTCTCTAACAAAGGTTTTCTTTTTCTAGGATAGTTAGCACTCATGCATGTTCAGTGATCATTTACAAATGTAAAAAGACGCAAAAAGTTTTTAACTGCATGGCTAAAACATAAATACCTTGTCCTCTCCATGGCGTAGCTCTTGGTCTTGGCTCTCATGGGCTCTGCAGCCACTGGAGTTCTTTAGACTAAACAAAAACCGGGTTTCTAGGCTAGAGAGTACTATAATAAAATCAAATATCAAAACAAAATCAGATCAAATTAACTTAAAAATCTGGCTTTTTTTTTTTTTTTTTTCCTTCCCCAGCATTTGCTCATCACCCTTAAATTGAGGGGAAAAAATAAAATTAAAAAGAAAAAAAAAAAAGAAAAGAGGCTGGGTTCATTTTACAGACAGCACCCAGAAACATATCGGTGTCTAGAGGAGTACTGCTTCTGAAACGTCCTTTGTCTGAGAAGCTTTACGGGTGAAAAGGAACCTTAGTCTGTTAGAGGAGAGAAATCCTTACGGGCGAGCCCAGAAGCCCCAACCCGCAGGATGCCCAGCAGATCCTTCCCCTTTCTTAGGAGGACTCAGTCCCCTTCTCTGCCCTGTAATCACGTTCAGGAGCCGGGGCGGGATGGGGGGGGACCACAATGCCCAAATTCATATAATCCACGAGGCTGCGAGCCTCCGCCGCGGAGACTGGGGAAGAGGCCGGGGCTTGCGGGAGGCCGATGCCGGCGTCGTGCCGCTGGAGGGCACTGGCACCCCACGCGAGGCCGCCGGTGAGGCAAAGGCAGTTTTTTTCTCTTTGAGGTCCTGTCATTCCTGTATAAACAAGTTACGTTCGAGTGTTTAGGATATAAATTACGACCATGCAGGCTTGCCTCGGAAAGAATGTAAACACAGCACTGTGGTCGGAGCAAACTCTGAAACTGACTTTATAATTTATCACAGGCCCTGAGAAGCTCAGGGAAGAAAAGGGCATGTTTGAACATAAATATATATTTGAAAAGATGAAGAATTATATATGTGTGCGCGCCTATATGTCATTACGCATGTATAAGTGCATGTATATAATCGATAGGCATGTGCGTATATCTGCATGCGGGCGCCTACCTGCACAGCTACCTATTTTGCCAAAACTCACTCGCTCTTCAGCCTCTTCGGGCACTATGGTGAGGGGCTGGACCGCCGGGGGTGCCCCGGGTCGGGGGGCGCAGAGGGGGTGCTTCTATCCCCACCGTTTTTTGTTTTGTTTTGTTTTGTTTTGTTTTGTTTTGTTTTTTCCACTTTTATTTTTTTCATCTTTATTTTTCCTGGCCAACCTATTCTCGGTTCTCCCCCTGCCCAGCCCCTCGATGCTTATCAAGCCATTCTTTTATCAAGGATCCTTCTCGCCCCCCTTCCTCCCCATGATGCCCCCTCCTGCCTGCAGCCCCCTGGCGAAGCCTCTCCGGGGTGCAGGGGGGCTGCGTGGCCGTGGGGAGGGGGGCACCTGCAAACAGCCCTGAACATTTCGAGGGGCAAGGAGCCCTCGGGGGGAGAAGCAGGAAACCTGGTCCCTGCTGCTTGTGTGTCCGCTGCCCCCGTTATCTTCAAGTCTGCCCACGAGAACAGCCTGGGATCAGGCAGAGCAGTCCCCGACCCTCGGGCACAGGTCCCCCCCCTCTCCTTCTTCGCTCTCGTCCCCCAGAGCCTTCAGTATTTGGGGTTGCAGCTTTAACAACGGGGGATGCAAAGGGAGAGGAAATGTATCAGAAAGGGGCCGAGGGGAAAGAAGTGCCTGCCCAGTGTGTTGTCGTTTATATACATTTTATTGGAAAAAAAAAATTTGTACATCAAAATATTTTGGCAAACTGTAAAAAGTATACATAAGTGCAAATATATTCTCCTTTTAAAGCAATAGTGTGTGAGTATACACGAGATTTATTTAAAATATTTCTTTAAAAATACTGTGGTAGAAAAACAACTTTTGTAAAAATAAAAAACAAAACGTTGTCTTGCTGCAATACTGGAAAAAAAATGAACTTTTCTTAAAGTCTATACACGAAAGGGCTAAACAATACTGTTTTAATAATATCGATCGGTCGGTGCTGGAGTCCATAAAAAGTGTCCTCGGTGGGGCTCGGGGAGAGAAAAAAAAAAAAAAAAGGAAAACGGAGGGGGGTGTCCTCGCAGGTGCTGAGCTGGGAGACTGGCTTTTCCTATTCAAAGAGACTTTCTCGTACAAAAAATATTTCGGCTCGTTCACTTTCCCAAAGCTCGGCTCTTTAGGAGACGACGGAAAGGCGTTTTACCACCGGCGCGCTCAGGGACACTCAGTCTCACCTAGCGATGCGCGATTTTGGGGAGCGCTTCGGAGTTACACCGGCTGTACGTGTCGTGTCCTTCAAGGAGTGGAGGGGCCCGAAAACTGCTTCCTTAGGTAATTTTTGCTAAGTGACTCGTGTACTATCAATGCTATCAGAGTGCACATTATATTTCGTCTGCGTGGGTCCGTCTATACCTCGGCGCTGCTCGACGCCACCTGATTGTCTCTGTTGGGGCGCTGCCTTCACATCACGCAGGGCTTGATGTCCTGGCAGACGCTTTGATGGTGGTGGTGGTGGTAGTAAGAGCCGCTAGCCGAAGGGTGAAAGGAAGAAATGCCGTTAAAATTGAGGACAAAATCCTTCCTGTCGCACACCGGGGACGGGTGATGCTGGTAGCGAGGCAATCCCACTGCAAGAGAAGGAGAGAAGAAGAGCTGTTCAGAAACCAGGTAGCTCACCCGCACGGAGGAGAGGCTTTCCCCTGTCCCTGCTCTGTGATGGAGCTTCCCTTCCCGGGGAAGCCTGTCCCGTGTCCCACTTGTAGGGCGCACCACAAGCCGCAGAGCCACGGGCACACGCGTGAGCGCGCCCTGGGCGCATCCCTGCGTATGGCAACGCGGGCACAGCCGGGCATCTGCCCCCTGAGTGTCCCTCGGTCGTGCCCGGGGTCAGGTGAGACTGGGGATGGGAGCAGAGGATGCCGCTTGCGTGGTTTTCTGGGTGCGCTGGGGACATGGCAATCGGGTCCTGATCCTCGTTGACTTCCCCTCCCTCGTCCCCAAATCCCACTCCCGGGGGGGAGGTGGGGTGGAGTGTCGGGTGGGACGGGGGGTTCCTTTTGACTGGGGGGCTGCAGGTTGAATTGCCACCACTCATTTGTGGTCATTCGTTTGTGTGCTGATGATGTGTATGATTTTTTTTTTTTTTTTGGGGGGGGGGGGGGGTGCGAGCTGCACCCCTGTACACGTGTGTGCTCTCGTGAGCCTCGGATACAGGGCAAGGACACCCCACGCCTCGTCAACAGCAGCGAGAGAAGTACATCCGCGGCCCCGACATGTAAATGACCTTTCAAATTCCGATTTTAATTTCCCACAGCCTAAGGAAACCCTTGGGGGGACGGAGCGCAAGAGGCCCCGTGGGAGATCGCCCTCCAGCCCGCGCCGCGAGGGGATCTTTAGCCTGGCAGGGATCCTACAGGACCAGTGGGGAGGGGGGAGATCGCCTGGGCAAGGCCTGCAGGACGGAGCCAGAAAGGGATTTGCTTTGCTTTGCTTTGCTTTGCCGTGGGGATGTCAGGCTCGGCTGGTGGGACCCTGTCAAATCTGACCGAGGGTCAAAAAAAAAAAAAAAAAAAAAAAGGAATAAAGAAAGAAAGCAGCATGGAAAGAAAGAGAAGGGATGAAGGGAAAAAAGAGGGAGACGTGCACGGTTTTCCCCAGCGTCACGGAGCCGGCACCTTTCGCGATTTGTGCAGCGAGCCCCGGCGGCGGCGCGCACAGCCCGGCTCCTCCAGCACTGTCCCCTCCTTCACCCCGCAGAGCTCACTTTATAAAAGTGATTATTTCGCTGGATTTCCTCGGCTTTCTAATAACCCTGCTGGTATGCTCACCATAAACCAGGGCACTTTATTACAATCCTGATTCAATCATTTAGCAGGATTTAATAGTGTGCGAAAAAAATCCGTACCACCCCCACCTCCCCAGCTTCAAAATCCTTTTAGCAGAACCGAGCCTCCTGTTTCCAATTTTTTTCCACTCTTATTCTTGGGTCTGATGCAAATTCAAGGTTTCAAGTCCTCCCCGTCGCTGTCACGAGCAGGAGGTTATTGACCGATCCGCAGCGATTGCCACCGAATTTGCTTTTGCATTTAATTAAAAGAAAGGGAAAAGCGGAATTCACTTGCTGCTGCTTTCGTGGGGAGAGGAGGGGATAGATTATTGCTGGAAATAATTACGAACGAAAGAGCTCGGATCGTTTTTCCCTATCTCCTTTAATTCTACTGAAACAATTGCACCACAGAGATTTTGCGGATCACACACGAACGAGGAGTGGTTCTGCGCAAATAATAATAATAATAATAATAATAATAATAATAATAATAATAATAATAATAATAATAATGGTTTTTATTATTATAATAAAGGTTTTTATTATTATTATTATTTTAATCTAATCGAGGAATGGGGACGGTTTGCTCCCAATGGGGATGGTTTGCTCCCAAAGGCCAGGGCCCGGATCCCTACTCCAGAGCAGAGGCTGTGCAAAATAGCCGGAGAAACTCCGCTTCGCAAAGCGGAGGCACTAAATCTGAGCTGCTGGAAGCGGACGCTCTTCGTCGGCATTAAAAAAGCGTCCCTCGGTCTGTCTGTACATCCGTCCTCCAACAGAAAAGAGCCGCACTCAAACCGCCCCAGCCTCGGAAACCGTGGTGGGAGGCTTCGGGGGAACCAGAACCCTTCCCCTCTCTCTATTTCCCTCTCTCTCTCTCTCTGCGTGTTGTTTCCAGAAGCTGCTCGTGAGCTGCCCCGCAATGAACGTTTCTCTTCCAGGAATCGCCTTTGGCACCTCGGGTGCCTGGCAGGAGGAGGGGGGCAGCCGCCACGCAGCCCCTCTCCCTCGCCACGCATGTCCCCGCGGGGCGGCCGGGCCACCGCCAGAAGTAAAACAAACAAAGAAAAATAAAAACAAAACAAAAGAAAAATCCGAAAGCAAAGCAAACAAACAAACAGATAAAAAAAAGATCCAAGCAACAACAGCGACAGCAACAAAGCCAAGCCGAAGTGGCTAGCGGTGAAGGGAGGCATTTCGGCGGGGCAAGCCCTGGAGAACCCCTCCCGGCCACCAAGCCCCGTGGAAGGAGCGGCTGCATCTCCGAAAAACGGATTGAAAGCGCAGCAGCAGAGCCCCGTGGGCACGGAGCAGCCCTGCGGAGGACGCGCAGCCCGGCGGGTAAGGCACAGCGACCCGCTCCTCTCCCCTGCAGCCACTGCAGGGCTGATTAGTGTTTTGTCACCTTTAATTTTTGATGATGATGATGATGATTGTTGTTATTTAAAAATAGAGGGAAGGCGGCTCGCTGCTGTGCCAGGCATCCCCTCCGCGCCCCCCGGCTGCCCGCTGCGGGGCTCCCCGCACGCCTGCCCCGCGGGGAGGCCGGGGCAGGGTGCGGGGCTCGGAGGGGGACCGGGGGGTGATTGACAGGAGCCCAAGGCGGGGGCAGGAGGGGACCCAGCGCTGAGGGTCGCCTGTATTTGTTACTTGTTGAAATTCCCATAAAATTGAACAAGACCCCGCTCTCATAGGGGTTAAGTCAGGCTAAAATCCTCTTCGGTGTGGTCCAGCCCAGACTGTCTTTGTTTGCTTAACCTCCGGGACCCACGTTTAAAAGGGCTATTTGGAAAATTTCCCCGTAAGAGCCCAACATCTTTTACCCATTTTTGTGCTAGGATTTTTTTTCTGAGCAGACATTGTCTGTAATCACCGGCCGGGCAGGGAGGGGGTGAGAAAGAGAGCAGAAGAAACCCTTTTTCCCTCCGCTTGCAGAAATGCACTGGATCTGCTTTAATCTCCTTCGCATTTCTCGAGATAAGCGGTTTTTTTCTTTCGTGTTTTTTTTTTTTTTTTTCCCTATTTTTTTTCCTTTTTCCCCGCAGCCCGCAGGGCTTTGGGGATAATATTTAACGCCTTTTCCGATGCCTCCCCCTACGAGTCCCCACGGACCGCGGTTTACCGAGGCGTCCCGGGGGGGGGAGGGAACGAGCTAAAGCCGGGACGGAGTGATGCCCTACGCCCCCAGCCATCCCCCCCGATCCCGAAACAGACCGGCTCCGACACCCTTGCCACCCTGTCCCTCTGGCAGACCGTGCCCCTCTTTCCCCCCTGCCTCACCGCGGCCGGGGGGTCCCCGCCGAAGCCCCCCGCTACCGGCGGAGACCCGCGGCGGGGGGGCCGGGTCCGGGGCCTTTCCGCAGCCCCCCGTACCTGAGAGGTCGTCGCGGGGGCTCTGGTGCAGGTAGCCCTGCTCCAGGGAGTAGGAGGGCACGCTGGAGTGGATGCCCGAGGAGGCGGCGTTGGCGGCGGGGAGGCCCTGCTGCTTGAGGTAGGGCGAGGCCCCCGAGGCTGTCCAGTGAGCCGAAGGGCTCGTGTAGGGCGAGTGGCACTCGATGGCGCTCGCCATGGCCGGCGAGGAGGGCACGGGGCTGCTGCTGCTGTCGGGGCCGTAGTCCCCGTTGGCAGTCACCGGGCAGCTGGCCATGTAGGTCGAGCCGGGGTTGGGCGACATGTGCGGGACGTGGTGGCCGCCGCTGAGTCCCTCGTAGCCGCTGGCCATGGCGTTGGGCATCATGTCGAGGTTGTAGCCGTTGGAGTGGCAGGCGAGGGAGGCGGGGGGCGCCTGGAAGTCGAAGCCCTGCGGGAGGATGGAGGCGCCGAAGCCCAGCCCGTTCATCATGCGGTACATGGGCTTGAGCGCCTGGCACTTCCTCCTGAAGCCGCGGGGCCGCCGTCGGAAGGAGCCCTCCTCGAACATGAACTCGCTGGCCGGGTCGATGGTCCAGTAGTGGCCCTTGCCCGGGCGGCCCAGCCCCTTGGGCAGCTTGATGAAGCACTCGTTGAGCGAGAGGTTGTGGCGCACCGAGTTCTTCCAGCCCTGGTAGGAGCCGCGGAAGAAAGGGAAGCGGGCCTGCAGGAACTGGTAGATCTCGCTGAGGGTCAGCCGCTTGGAGGGCGAGCTCTGGATGGCCATGACGATCAGGGCGATGTAGGAGTAGGGGGGCTTCTCCGGCCGCCGCAGCCCCGAGCTGGCCTTCTTGCTCTTGGAGGTCGCCGCCGCCGCCGAGGAGGAGGAGGAGGAGGAGGAGGTGGAGGTGGAGGAAGAGGAGGTGGAGGTCTCCAGGGCGGAGGAGGGCGGCCGGCTCATCTGGAGAGCTCCGGGAGCCGGGCTGCAGGAGCGGAGAGGGACGGGGGGCTCCAGCCGCTGCTGGCCGCTGGCGGTGGTCATCTGGCGGAGGGAGGGGAATGGGGCCGGCTGGGGTGAGGCGGGGAGGGAAGGGGGGGAGCCGGGCGGGGTGGGTACCGGGGCGGGGGGTGCCCCGCGGAGGAGGAGGAGGAGGGGGGAGGTTGGGGAGAGCAGGGGGGGGGGGGCTCCGGGAGCCGCTGTCCTGCGGGCACCTCCTCAGCGCGGCGGCGGCGCCCTGCGCATCCCTCCCGGCCGGCCCCTTGCGCCACGGCTCCTCTGCTTTCCGCCGGGGCGGGATGGACCGGCACGGCCCCGGCACGGCCCCGACACGGCCCCGGCACGGCCCCGGCCCGGCCCCGGCACGGCCCCCGCCTTCCCTCCCCGCGCTGCCCGCCGAGGCTCCGCTCAGCGCCGCTCCGCTTCCTCCTCTGCCCCCCACCTGGGCACCGTCCCGCTGCCTAAACCGGCACCGGGAGGAAAAGCAGGAGCCCCCCCGCCCGCCCCCGGCCCCTTTCCGCACCCTCAGCCCTTCACAGGCACTTTTTTCCTGCCTTAGAGGCTCGGCCGCCTATCGGGTTCTTCAATCTCGCTCGCTTCTTTTTTTTTTTTTTTTTTTTTAATATATTATTATTATGATTTTATTTCTTTCCCTGCAGACCCCCCTTGAATCCGGCTGAGAAATCAGCCGGGCGGCAGAGATAGAGGGGGAGCGAGCGGGAGCGAGAGACCACCCCCTTTCCAGCTGGCCTGTGGCCACTCTTCATCTGGGCAGGAGGCGCTGCTGCTGCTGCTGCTGCCTCCGCTCCTCAAGCCTACCAGACCTCCGTTTTTCCTTTTCCTTTTTCTTTTTTTTTCTTTAGGATGGGGGCAGCTTCTCGGTACCCCTTGACACCCCCACCCCTCCGCATATAAAATGAAATGAGGAGCAACCCAGGGGTCGTGTCGGAGCACCAAGGATGCGCCCTCCTTCCCTCCCTCTCTCCTTCCTCTCCTCGGAGATTTTCTCCCGGTGCAACCTCAAATGGGGGGGGGGGGGGGTTACCCCCTGCTGGGAGCCGCAGTTTGCCGGAGGAAACGGGGCAGGGAGGAGAGGGGCCGTCGGAGGCACAGGGCTGCTCCCAGTTGCCTTGGGAGACTCCAGCATCAAGCTGGAGACGGGATGAAGAAGGCGGCGGGGAGGGATGCTGCAGCAAAGGCACGGCGGTGGGAAGGACCTGGGCAGAGGGGGACGCCGTGCCTGCAGCCTTCTGTCTGTGTGTGTGTGTGTGTGTGTCCGTGTGTCCGTCTGTCTCCAGCGCAGCTCCGTGCTGGGAGCTCGCTGGTGGGTACGGGCAGGGAGGGGGTGGGGCTGGTCCCAGACAGTGACCTGCAGTTGAGTGGAAGCAGGCTTTTTCCATCAAACTCTGCCTGGATACCACACACAGAGCCCAAGTGTCAGTTTACTGCCCTGAGCCCGGCTCCTTTTCCCTAAGCTCCCCAGTAATTAGACAAAGAAAACCTAAATTAACTGAACAGGCGTCGACAGCTTCCTCCAGATCACCACTGCTACGTACATGGGAATGTGTCCGAAAAGGGCTTGATTGTACCTGAGAATCAGCTAAGAAAAACACTGCGAAGTCCGGCAAGGTTTTCTACACATTTTTAATAGGAAAAAAAAAAAAAAAAAAAAAAAAAAGACTTCTCTGTCAATAGATCGTGCTCACCTTTCCTGAGACATCGGTTTAAATTGTTCCCGGTGTAAATTAAGACCCAACCCCCCCACAAAAAAACACATATCTTTTCTTTTTCTCGGCGGGGCGGGGAGGAGGCCGACGTGCGATTCCCGATCTCGTTGCAACGACCGATGGGGAATATTTTAAGAAAATCCGTGCTTTTGTGCGTAAACATCCTTCCCTGCTGTAGGTCGGCGGGCGAGCGTCCTTTGTCGCCTTCCGCGGCGGGCCGTCCGGCTGCAAATCACGGCTGTCCCACTCGCGGGTGACATCCCCGGGCCACGCGTGGGTGACATCCCCGAGCCACTGCGGCCAGCAGCGGGAGGCTGAAGGCATTAAATAGAAGCCAGTGCCGGGGGGAAGAGGGCTGAAGATGGCTCTGACCTGGCCACCTCTCACTCAGCTCGCCTTGCTCCGTGCTATAGCGGCGGGGTGGCAAGGGGCATTTAATTCCCAGGCAGATGTCACGGTTTAGGGGGATGTCGGTGTTTTGCCACGGGGCAAACCCGCTCGGACAATGTACCAAAACCCGAGGGAAGAGAGCCGATGTCTGCGGTCATCTCCAAGCAGCCCTGATGAGGGAATCGGGGCTCGCAAGCTGGGTCATCTCCCTCCTACCTGCTAGAAACGTCCTCTTCTCCGCAGACGATTGTTTTAAACATAGCATTAAGAAGTCTCCAAGACATGGTACTGAGGCTTTAAAAGATGGTTTGAAGTGCCTCTGATTAAACAGAAGTGCATTTGCTGTTTGGTGGAGATGTTTATTTTGGTTGGTGTATCCATTTCTGAGCTGATCCCAGCTTTGGAGCACAACTGGTTTGTTTTACCAGAGTATACGGAAATTAAACTTTTTGGCAGATTTGGTTACTCAGATGTTGTTCTATAATCATCGTTTTTATTCTAGGAAATCTCTTCATTATTGCGGTTTCAGTTTCATGTTCATAACACTGTCCCCTCTGCATCGTGGGCTAAATGAAATAACGTAGACTAAACCAGTTAAGAAAATGGGAGACAAATATGAAAGATAAATGTTTACGGTTATCTTGGAGTCCTTGCTTTTTTTTTTTTTTTTTTTTTTTTTCTGCCCCCCCCCCCTCCAATTTTATTTTTTTTAACTGTGTGCTTGAGGCTCTTTCCCTTGCTCTGAGGTCCTGCAGATGAGAAGCGTTTTTCCAATTAAACCCGAGACTGAAACTTAAACAAATCCCCGCAGTATTGTAAAAGTGCCTTTCCTTAAGCCCCGGAGGATTTTCCTCCGACTGTCAGTTTCAGGGTGCCTGGGCTTAGCTCTCGATCCACGGCGGCTGACGGCGATGCGCTGCCGCATGGGGGACATGCGGGCATTTTTTCCCGAGCGGGAGGAGCCCACCGGCCGCAGCCGAGCTCCGGGAACCGGGAACCGGTCCCGGAGGCACCGGGAGCCCTCCCGGGACGGGACCAGCCCCGAGGCGGCGGGAGGACGCCGGGCGGAGGGGACAGAAAGGCCGGGATGGGAAGGGGCTGGCAGCGGTTCTGCCCCGTCCTTTGTGCTGCTCCCGGGACCTCTTGACTTCTCGGGACCTCTGGCAGTAGCCGTGCGATCCCAGTGTTTGTTTGGAGAGTTTTTTTTCCCCTTGTTTTTCTCCACCCCCCTCCCCTTCTTTGCGTACGCAAAGAGGAGCAGGCGTGACTCTTTTTATAGATGGCTCCCCGCAGGCTGCCGTCGGGACCCTTTTTCCCAGCTCCCGCGGAAGAGCTGGGGGTCTCTCTCCTTTCCGGAGGCTGAAGGAAAAGGGAGAGGGTCTCGGCATCCCATGGTTGGGGTTGAAGCATCCCAGGTCGGGAGAGCACCTCCCGTCCCCAGGGCAGGCGAGGAGCAAAGAGCGGGGGCCTACCTCTCCTTGCGAGACAAAATAATAATAAAATAAAAGAAATATAAAAGAGCAAATTAACCACAAAACCAGCCTAGCCCTAATAGCATCAGCCCAAGTGCTAAGTGCCCAGAGCAGGCACCGCTCTCAAAGCACTTTGCAGGGGTTACCTGGGGGATCACCACCTAGCTTTGGCTGGCTTCCCATTAAGATGCCTTAGGATTTTTTTTTTTAGCAGTGCCTGGGTGTGAGGGGAGCTAAGGCCAAGTCGGGACACCTCCGTGAAAGTAGTGGTCGTGAATTAGTAGGGCACCTTTCTCTTTCCTCCCCGGTCCGGGGCGGCTTTGCTCAGAGCCTGAGGAAGGAGAGAAAGACCAGGCGAGAAGTAAAGTTTGGGCGAGAAGCCAGGCGAAGAGCAGCATCTATTCGCCTTTGGGGAAGGTTTTTTTAGGGGGAAAGCCACCTCAGCAGGTGGGAGAAGAGGTCTTCCTCAGTGCACGGGAGCTCTGCAACCCCCCCGGGCAGCCGCCCCTCGGGCTGCAGGCGCCCCTCGTTGCTTTGCCCGAGGTCCCAGCCTTGCTGGAGACATCCAAGAGGCCCCCCAGGCTCCGCTCCGAGGGATAGAGGAGGCAGGTAACGAGGGTGTTGCAAAGCAGAGCTCCGCTCCACCGTCCCGCAAGAACAGCGTCGGGTTTGCAAGTGTCACCCCCGAGTACTTCCACCAAGTGTTTGTGTGGGTAGGCTTGGCTTTTCCTATGCCAGATGAGAACGGTAAAGATTTTATCCCCTCCCAGCTCTGCACAGCTCCCACTGAACTTCCCGGAGCATCAAAATAAACCCCCTACAGTGGTCAGGATATAGGTCACCTCTTTAAAAGGAAACACAACCCTTCCAAAAATATAAAACATCTTTGACGTGGAAAAAGAAAAAAAAAAAAAAAAAAAAGGCAAAACAAAACTCTTTTGTCTCCGAGCATCCTCTGCGGGTGTAAATAAAACGTGACGGGCGCGGGGTAAAATAAGAAGCGGAAAGTTTGGAGACCGGCGCAGGTATCTGCGTTCCTGCAGGCTGTAGGGAAAGCTGTAGGATCCCGCTCCACGTACCCCACTGACAGCCGCGAGTAAGGGCAAAACAGGGTTTGGCCCGAGATCTGAACGCGCGGTACTTTATTTTTTTTTATTATTTTTTTTTTTTTTGCCTGGCTTCTCACCCGCCCGGGTTTACATTCCGATCAAATGAGATTTCTGACTTTACACATTGTCAATAATTTTCATGCGTGCTCCGACCTTAATTACTTTCCATACCATTTGGAGCAAACTGTTTGGCCGCGGCGGGCGAGCCAGCGGTGCCCCCAGCCTCCTGCATCCCTCCCTACATCCTTCTTCCCGCTCTGTCGCGGACCCCAGCCCCAAAAACGTCCCCATCCCGTCCCCACGTCCCCATCCTGCAGGAACCCGGGGGAGCCGCCGTGCCGTGCCGTGCCAGGGCGGGGGGGCTGGCTGGGAAAAAGGATCCAGCATCGGAGGGTGCTCGCCTATGAATTTCGGGGAAGGCCCTAATCAGGAGCAGGTTTCCCTGCTCGCTCCCGCTCCCCGCCTTCCCTCCACCACAGCCCCCCTCTTTCGTGAGAGGTTTTCATTAATTTCTAAGTAAAGCCCGTAAAACATAACGACCCACTCAAAGGTAGGGCCGGGTTACCGAGTGCCGGATTATGACATGATTTACGAACAGAGGTTGGAAAAAAGTAATAATCCGAGCTCGCACCTAAGGACCGAGCCTGCCAAGCGCGGGCACGGACTCTGCGGCCACCTCCTCACTCATTAGGGCCACTTCGAGGTGGCGGGGGCAGAAAACCCTAAAGCCCCTTTTACATCCTTTTTTTTTTTCTTTCTTTCTTTTTTTTTTTTTTTTCTGTATGCTTTTATGGGCTCGATGTGTCCCCTTCTCCCCCCCCCGCACACACCTCTTTACACCGGTGTCTCCAAAGCCTTGGGTCTGCTAGGGTCCCCCACCGGATCAAAGGGGAAGGGGGGGGGGGTGATGGTGCCTCCGGGGACCCCCCCGCACAGAGTCCCAGCGCCCTTTTTCTCCCTCTCTCCTCCATCCGGGAGGCTTTTATTGATGAGCTGCCTCCGAGCCCCCGCACGAAATGTCCCTGAAGGGTTTAGACAATTCATCAGCCATCACTTTCGGTATCTGCTTCCTCCCTTTCAAATACAATCCTCGCACACCACGCTAGGAGGGGAGGGGAGCATACTTGGGACCAGAACAGCTACATAATCAACGTCAAAATGATACCACTGACCTCTCGGAAACACGGAGTCCGGGCCAAAAAACCCTCCGAATGATTAACTTTTTTTTTTTTTAATTATTAATATTATTTTTTTTTAAACTTCCACTGACAGAGTTTATACACACCGTTATTGCTTGCTTTCCCAAACTCATTAGGACATTGCGGAACAGCAGATCCATCTCTTCCTCTACAGCAGAGAGGGAGGGGAACACCAAAATAAAATAATAAAAGGACCCAAATCCATACCCAAATCCATCCATATATATATATCTGTATGTAGAGGGAGAGGTTTCTTAACGAAGCCCCTCGCAGGCTGCCCCCTCGCTGGGGGTGGCTCTGGGAGCCGCAGTGCCTCCGGGCGGCAGGGGGGGACCGGGGCCGCCGGGACCCCCTCCCCGCGGCGGGGAGCCCCCCGTGCCGCCGGCCCGGCCTCTCCGCTGGGTGGCGCTGGGCTCCTGGAAATGGGGGCCCCGGCACGGCCCCACCTGCCGGGACAGCACGGCCCCGGCACCCCCGCAGCGACCCCTCCCCGGGCTCTCGGCTTCGCCCCCGGCGCGCACCTTGCTGCCACGGGCCGGGAGCCGCTCGCTTGTAAACCCTCTCGGGTTGGTTTTTGGCTCTTGGAAAGGAAGAAGGACCCCCCCTTCCCCGACCTCGATGATTTTCAAGGCCCCCTTGTTTGTCTCTCGGGTCATCCCTGATGATAAGGTCAGCCATGCCCGCTTTTTGCCACGGAAATTAGTCCCCCGGCAGTCAGGGGCCAGGCAGGGACTGAACATCCCTAAGCAAAAACTCTCGCCTGGGATTTGTCCCAGGGCTGGGTAACCGCGATGCCTTTGGAACACGAGGTTGACACCACATGACACCACACTTAGGTTATGAGTTCGTATTTATTAAATACTTGGAGGAGAGCTTTTATTGTTTGGAAGTGGAGAGGAAGGCTGAGAGTTGTTCCAGGATCCAGGCCGCGTGGCCCTAAATAACCCCGCTGTTCTCGGGCTGGGGGCTGGAGAGCAGCGCCTGGATTTATCCTTCTCCCAAGGGGAACCGTCTGGGGGCCAAAAATACAGTGCGGACATCCCCTTAGGAGGTGGTCTGACCCACGGAGCCCCCGGTGCCGGCAGCCTCGGAGCCCCCCGGAGCCTCCCCAGTGCAGCCTCTTGAAGGGCACCGGAGAAGATCCAAAGAAGTGTCCGGCACGGGACGAAAGCGTTTTGCTCCTCCTCTCCCACAGAAACAGCCCGCCGATACGGCTGTGTTACAGATGCAAAGCACAGAATCTCTCCGAGCACTAGATAAGGTTATATCCTTTTCACTTCCTTATTTTCAATTGCCAGAAAAATAAAAATTCAAACAGCAGAATAAAATGGTTTAGAGAAAGAGCTTTCCCTTTCCCTTTTCCTTTTCCTTTCCCTTTTCCTTTCCCTTTCCCTTTCCCTTTCCCTTTCCCTTTCCCTTTCCCTTTCCCTTTCCCTTTCCCTTTCCCTTTCCCTTTCCCTTTCCCTTTCCCTTTCCCTTCCCCTTCCCCTTCCCCTTCCCCTTCCCCTTCCCCTTCCCGTTTCCCTTCCCCTTCCCCTTTCCCTTCCCCTTTCCCTTCCCCTTTCCCTTCCCCTTCCTCTTCCCCTTCCCCTTCCTCTTTCCCTTTCCTTCTCCCTTCCCCTTTTCTTTTCCTTTCCATTTGCTTTTTTCCCTTTGCCTTTTCACTTTTGCCTTTTCTTCTTTCTTCCTTTAATTCTTTTCTCTTCTCTCCTTATTCTCCATTCTCCTTTCCTTCTCCTTTCTCCTTTCAAGCAAATCCTTGTGCTTCCCCTTGTTCTCCCATGTCCTTCTCCATGCAAAAATATTATCATCTTCTTCCCACCCAGAGAACACTATCCTGCCTTTGCTATTGCACATGAAGAAGTTTGCCTTTCCTTGAGCCAGTGCATGCAGTAGCAGGACAAGACGGCACCCTGCTAGCTCACAATTTAGCAGGTGGGCTGCATTGAGCACTTTTTCTCAGACCTGTCCGTGCCCCACCTTGCAGCAATGCTGGTTAAAGGGGGAGTGATCTGGGTAAGTAGGCACCATGGTGGCACTGCCTGTGGGCTGGGATTTTTGGCTTCTAGGTAAGAAAGGGATCCAGAAAGAAGGAGTGGAGCCCTGCAAGGGCAAGGTACAGTTGCTGAAGTGGGGAGTGATGATATTGTGAGAGAGAGAATGCCTAGTGTGTGGAACTGGGATAGTTGTGGGTTCCTCTCTGCAGGTTTCTCCCCTTATTACTGTTTGAGGGTTGCTGGTGGAGACTGCAGAGGATGAAGATGGACCCTCCCAGAAGCAAAGCAGGGTCTGTGTCAGAAGGGAGCTGCTGTGGATTCAGACAGGTGTCAAGGAGGACATCCTTAGGTGTGCTGGTTGAGGAATACATCAGGCTGAGTGGCCAGCAGACCCCAGGGTGGGGGGTATGGCTCTCATGGGCAGTCCTGGCCCCATTGACAGCTGTCACCCCAGACATGGCTCTGAAATCCAGTAATATGCATGAAAGATGCTGAGTCAGCACATTAATGTTACGGGAGCTTACAGCTCTTTGGATCTTGTCACAGCACTTCCAAAGCTGTGTCTAAGGACCAAGACAAACGCTCTGTAATCTCTGCATAGAAGGATGCCTTTCCTGCTAGGTGTACGTCCAGCCACGGAACAGTGAGGCTGGAATGTGCAGCAGGGATCTGCAGATGCTCTTGCAGTACAAGAAATAACCAGTGAGGGATATAGTGCAGAGCCTGCAAGCCAGCCACCTCCGTCCTGCTGCCCCTTTCCCAGAGGATCTGCATGGGAACTGTGCTGTGTACTTTCACGGGGTGGAGGTGATGTCTGGTAAGACATTAGCTAAAGGGTCAGAGTCCCATCTAATGGGTGGGACAATGTGGTATCCGCCTAATGGAAAATCATGCATCTGATTACCTCCAATGATCAGATGCTGTGGCTTGGAGGCTCTAAAGACACCTAAGAGAGAGCAGAAAAAGAAATGAAACAACAGCCATGGAGTGGGTAAGAGGCAGGGGCTTCCCATGGGGCAAGCAGCAGATCCCCTGTGCCACGTGGTGCATAGGATATCATGTCCTGCATGTAGTCACACAAATCCTACTGTTACTTTCATTAGGCTTTTTTCTCTCCTCCTCTTCCTGTTCTCTTAAGAAAAAGCAAAAAAAAAATAATTAAAAAAAAATCACGTGGGCCTTAACGGAGAAGAAGCTTATCATTTTAAGAGAAAATGTCACGTCTTTTTGCCTCCAAATTGAGTCTGACTACAAACTTACCCTGAGAAACGCTAGACCCAGGAGGACATGCCCTTTTCTCCAGGATAGAAGAATGCTAGTGGAGCAACTGATTGGAAGATTAAGCTGCTGCCAAAGTTGTCCTGCCAATAACTAATTTATTCTCCAATGGATAAGTTATTCCAACTCCTGAAATCTGCAGCATGAATCCAAGGGGAAATCTGGCTCAAAGGAAGTAGCATGTTCAGCCTCTGAGCTCCACATAAAAAATATGAATCTGATGCTGGGGGTGGAGGCCTTTAGAAGTCTGAGCCCTTGTAGTTCTCTGGACCATTCATCTCTGTGAGACATCTGAGTGTAAAACTGACCAGCAGTGATATCCAGATTATTTGTACGTCTGGATTATGTCCCAGTGGCTATCTTTCTTTTCAACCTGTCTCCAGTTTTATCCCAAAGTTATTTCTTCTCTGAGATTGGACCTAGCCTGGTGAAGTGGTGTGTTTTGAGCCAAAATTTAGGAAAAGCAGGGTTATTTCCAGCTACTTTGATTCTAAATCAGAAATAATAGGCTTTTTTAATACATATAGGTACAGATATATATGTTTACGCACTTATACATCCTTTATTTATGTCTCTTTACATATTGACACATGTAACAAACACACACATGTATGCAACACATATGTAAAATATTTCTATAAACTAGTGCCACATACAATGATTTTTCTTGCCCTGGTGTTTTTTCCCCTGAGGCTTCTTTGGGTCTAGCAGAGTCTATACACATTGTATTTCCATCAGTGGCAGTCAAGCTGCATTTTCAGTATCCTGAGGGCCACAGGGTGACAAACACAGATGAAATCTCTGCCAACCCATTTTGAAAGTGGTAGTTAGGCCTGAGCTAGGTCTAATATAACTACACTTGTATTGGCAGAATGGATGCATTGGTGATTTCTGTTACAGGTAGAAAGGATGTGGCGGTGTAAGGAGCACTCATGTAAAGCCTATGGTTTACAGGGTCAGAGGCATGTGAGAGGAACTTAACTATGTTTTGTGGTCACATTACCTATGCATACTGCTGCCTTTTGGAATTTCTAATGTGTATTGTGATGGGCACAGGGAAATTTCCAGTTTTGGAGGATTTCTGCCAACTTGATATTTATTATTTGCTGCTGTCTGAGTGGATCGCTATGCACACTATACTGCTGGTGAGTTACTTACGGTCCAGTTAGATCTGGTGAGGAAGCACACACAGAAGAGGAAGGAAGGAGGAGAACATGAAAGACTGAGCTGAGTAAGCTCACCAAAGTGGCTGTAGAGAGAGTAAGGAAAGGTGTAAGAACTTATGTGACAAAAGAAGCCCATGTTAAACCTAAATCTCAGTTCTAAATCCAGAGCAATTTTGCTGGGCAGGATAATAGGATTATTTCTTATCCTGTTGGCCTTGATTTTCCACTCACTTCTGCTGCTATAAACAAGGAGTAATTCAGCTAAGTTAATGAAATTATGTCAGTGTAAGTCTGGTGTACAGAGCTTATTGAAGGCAATGGAACTTTTAGTGTGAACATGAGTAAAAGCAGGAAAAAGGCTTAAAGCTATCCCCCATTTTGCACATTATTTATATAGCAGAATTAATCAGTAGTAATATCTCAGTGCTATTGGAACAATGCAGACGCATTGAAAAAAGTGGAAGTGGTGCAGTTATTTTTGGTCTTGTGCCATTGGGCGCAGTCCATTTCTGCGGCCGTGAGCTGGTTCCCCATGAAACCACAATGAGAGTGTGTTCGATTGGCCTTGCTGTCAGGAGCTGGGGTGGAGTTTGAAGTAGCTGACAAGTGCATTAGAAAAAATAAATAAAACTAGAATGCTTGGGAAGTTAACTCAGTCGGAGCTAGAAAATCATTCGGGCTGCTGTAAGAAGGAATATTTGAGAAAATGATTCAGTAGGAAAATGCTTGGATTGGCTAGGAATCCCCAACGCTGAGCACATTTTCCTACATTTTTGTAATTATATTATTTCCAGCTACTGTGGGACAAATGACAAACAACACCTGGCCACAAAACCTTTCCAGAGTGATGGAAAAATCACTATAGCAGCAATTAAAATGCTTACAGCTGAAGAATAAAACAGCATGCAGCAATTGAGGGAAACAGAGCACACCGCACTGAACAGATTTTTCCCCAATTTTAAACATAAAATGTCAGTCTCAGTGGTATGGACTGGAGTAACTGCTTTCTTACGGAGTTCCTGTAGACCTATCCTGACCCAGCAAAGTCAGCAGCATTTTTGTCTCAATTGTTGGCTGGACCTGGATAAAGCATCATGTCTCTGCAATTCTTCTGATAAAAAAAAAAAAAAAGAAAAAAAAGAAAAAAAAAACAACAACAAAACAATAGAAAAATTTACATTTCAATAAATATTTCACCATTTTTGACAAAACATCTTTAGATTTAAACAGCTGGAAATATATTTGTTTGTTTTCACTTTTAGTTCTTCACCCCCTGCCTTTTTCTTGATCTTGGGCTAAATGGGAAATGATAATAGGGCAGTGAAAATTGTTTCCAGTTTGTCTTCTGAACACCTTATGCACATGTTTTATTTATAGGTTTACCCAGATAACTCTTGAATAAAACTAAAGACACTACACTTGTCCCTGTGCACATATATAACTCAAGACCCAACACATATGAAGAAACATGGGTGGATATTTACTACTTAAGCCATATGATTTTTTCTTGGTTTACACGGAACCGTTTAAAAGATCTGTTCAATAGCTGAGGTGTATACACCAGTAGAATGATTACCTTTAAACTTTTGAAACCATATTTCAGCAACAATTTCCTTGTCTACAACTTTACAAGGCTGTAAATAGCCCCTGTGTGCATAATGAATTCTGACATCATAGGCCAGGGCTCTTACACACAGCAGGTTTTCCAGAACTTTTATTAGCAAGTTACACCTTGAGGCGAAACTAAACCCCCCAACTTTCTATTATAAATGTTACAATAAAATGTTCCTTTGAGTTTTCCTAGCACTCAGAGTTCCTCCTTTCTTCCCGTTCCAAGTCATTCTTTCTGTAGAGTATACGAATTTGATACAGTCAGATTACACGGAAAGTGTGTTTTGTTGCAGACATATTGGATATTAGGTATTGTTACAAGGCATTTTTTATGGCTAGGCTTGCAGGACCAACATAACAAGGTGATAAAGAACAAGGTTTCTTGCTCTTGCAACACTGTACCGGTGACTCTTGCCATTCCTACGTGTTGATTTTATTTATCCAAGAGTAATGAAACTCCAGGATGTTATCATTGAGGACTGGGAGGACAAAGAGTCAAAAAGACCTTTCTAAAGATACAGGCAGAGATAGACTTGCAATGAAACTGTTCCTCTCTGTGTTTCTTTTTGCCTACTGTTGCTGCCAGCCCACCTCACAGTGCTGCTCCAGGTTCTTACATAAAACAGTACAAAAATGATGCAGCTGCAATGGTCTTTCTCCGCTGCATTCCTGCAGTGTGGTATACAGCAAGCCCAGCCTTTGAGAAATACACAAATATTGAGCTGGATAAAACAATGTGTTTACATGTGGTTGGTTTCCAATCACTAGTGTGGTTCCTGGCAGACAGAAGTGAGAGCAAAAGGAGAAAACAAAAGGATGTTGTCAAGCCCTCTGCGTTGCCAGTGGGCAAGTCACTTCAGTACAGATTTCCAGACTGTAGACTAGCTAAGGTGATGGGGATGGTTGTATTAGTCAAGAAATGCATATGTTAGTTTCTAATCAAAGACTTGATGTGTTTTCTGAAGTAGACTAGGTGAAAAAGGAAAAGGTTGGCACATGCTTGCCATGTAACCTCTCCTCACAACTCGCAACAAAGGACACTTTACTGTCTACTAGAATAAGAAACCTAGGCAGGGTGAACAATGTTCTTCCTTTTCTTTGCCTGATAAGGTATTTACACAGACAGCTGCTTACTAAATGTACAATATAAGATATTGTCAAGAAGCCTTGTAGAAAAACTTTTCTTCTGTTTTTAACATTTTTTCCTTCCTTTCCAGTCTGTATATACTTCTATGTTTCTGAGTCTCCCTTGTCTGAATTTCCGTATCCCGTGCTGAGAGTGTGTATTTTAAGGTAAAAGGGCTTGATTTGCATACTCCCTTTGTGCCTTTGGGATAAAAAGCTGTGGACAATGTGGAACCACTTTCTTTTTGGACTCCATCTCACCCGAGTCTGTGGAAAAGCAGAACTTTTGGACGAGAGGATTGAGACAAGCGTATGCAGCCCCAAGTCTCAGCGCTAGTGACTGGGCGCCAATGGGGCAGCCAAATTCACTGTGAATCTGTCAGGAAATGGTTTTTCTAGCAAGCTGATACTCTTCTCCTTTTACAGACTCATCAAATGAACATCAAAAATGATGAGAGAGTTTTGTTTGGCCCATTTCCTACGGCAACAAAGCATCTTCCCAGCGTTGCCCCTCCGCCTCCCCGGCATACTGTAAGTTTCATTGTTGTTGAATAGGTTATCTAGAGGTCACTAGGCTAACAGGTTACTTGAATTTCCTAAAATTGTGCCTGTCCTTAAACGTAGCAAATCAGATTGTTTACATACCACTCCATGAACCTGGACTGCACACTAAAATCTGCACACAATGCTGCTATTTCTGCTTCTCCTCTCCCTTCCCCCTTGATGTAGGTATTGCAGCTTTCTGTGGGGGCTCATTAAGGTTCATAAAACACAGTAAAGAAGCTGGCTGGAGACACTCGTAATTCTACAGGTTCCCCAGGTCCACCATGTGGGACATTCAATAAAAGTGCAGAGTTAGAAAGAGATGTCCTCAATAAAAGACTTAATTGAAAGCAGCCCTGATGGTCAAAATGGTATTGAGAGGAAGGAACTACAGTGACACTCAGGTTTGACTTTGTTTCCTCTGACACTGATTTCCTGAATGGCTTTGAGCAAGGCACTTAATTTCTTCAGGGCTCCATTTCCTACCCATAAAATAGGTTTAATAAGATTGCTTGTCATTTATTTTCCATCTTACCTATTTGGACTATGAGTGCCCTGCACAGAGCCTGTCCTTAACTAGCTGTCACTATTCATTTGGTTGGTTGTTTAAGGTGCCACCTTTACACCGTCAGAAACCAAGCAATATTTCTGTCCTCTTCTGCTACCCTGTGGCTTTATTATCAAGTGCAGGGAGTGCAGGAGCAGGTGGTATGTACCACTCTTCTTCCTAGACCTGCAAAAGAGCCCCTGTCAGAGCTCACTTATGAGGCTCAACTAAGAACTCCTTTACCCCTCTCATCCCCCGTGTATTCTCAGTGAAAGAAAATCACTGGTTTCACAGTTTTTTCCCTTCCATAGTTTCTCAATAAAAATATACCCTTGAAAGATTGGCCCGATTCATATTCTAATCTGGAAACTTTCCACTAATGTCAATGGCTTTGGAATGAGTACTAGAAACAAGAAAGAACCTACTCCCCAAAATAATTTTTAACTTCTAAAATTGTAATAACCATAAAAAAGCCATAGTTGCAGGGAGTGACATTTCTATGGCTTTGTGCTCTTCTTAAATTCAATATTCAAACTCAATCTTAACTTTGGCTCCTCTTTCATCTTGAAAGTACAGCATAGCCTGAGCACATAATATTCCTAATATGTCTTCTTGCCCATTTGTGCCGTAAGGATAACATCAGAAATCTCACGTTACAAATTCACTTGCAGATATTGACCCATTTACGTAAGAAAGACTCTGTGTGTGCCTGGGGAAATTTCAGGGCAGGAAAGTCATGAGGGTTTTGTTTTGGAGCTGCTGAAAAACCACAGGGATTTTCATAACTTTTCTGTTTCCCTCAAAGGTATAGAAAATTAAGAAACTCTTGCTGAAATACTGGGAAATGTATGGTTACTTGAACTTATGAAATTCCTATTTTTCTGTCTTTTTGTCATTGCTTCATGCTCTTTCCCTCTTCCTGTGCTTGCCTGGAACAAAGCTAGGAACTATCCAGGATCACTGTGGTGATCACTGGGTATTGCAAGGAATTCACGTACATGCAGAAGAATTACATAGTATAGCAAAAGCCATTTCCATAGCTGATACCCATTAGAACCCTTTTAATTATTCCTGTTTCAGAACGGTGCATGAAAGACACCATGACATTGAAAACTACACTATCGACAAAGGAATGAACATCAATTCCAAACCACGTTTGTATAAACGAGGGAAACTACCTAAATGACCAACATCTGACCGCTGTATTGAAGAGATTGGCCTGAGGGAACATAAAGCTAGGAGGGGTGGATACAAAGGGCTCTGGAGCCTGAGCAGCACAGCTCTTTCCAATGCACTGCTGATTAAGGCAGCTAGAAGAGTGAGGGTTTTGGGATCTGTAGGTTTTCTCTGGTTTGCAAGCAGAGGGGTTGCTATAGTCCTTGTGTGAGGCATTTAGTGCTATCAAGTGGCAGGTAAATAGATGCTGTATGAGTTGTAGTCATTTCCACTGGGTAATCCACAAATAGTGAAAGTAAAGGAATTGCCTTCTGTAGCGGGAAATGATCCATTGGATGTCTGAGCTTGGCTGCTGTTTAGATTTGGCAGTGCATAGGCTAGTTCTTGGAAGCAGTAGAGTTAAAGTGGAGCGATTCTTTTTCAGTGTACTGCTGTTTAAATGTAGTTAAAGCAGAGGGTGTGGGTAAGGCAAGCTGCGATCTTATATGTAAGCCTCTGAAGGATTTAGTGCAGCAGAGGAGGAGAAAGTGTCATGACTGTACAGTCCAAAAGGCTGAGATAAGAGGGGCTGTTGGTGATCTCATACTGTTTTTTAAGGGCACAGAAATAGTCCTCAGACTGCTTCTCCTGTTGTCCAGGGTACTAGAACAGTTGCTTAAGTCAAACAGAAAGCCAGGCAGGTGCCAGAGGGAAAGTGTAGATGAGCAAAGGGTCCTCATGGAGTTGTTCTATTGGCAGTGAACCAGGGCTTTGAGAAAGAAGAAACAGAAGACAAAGGCAAAGTGAAAACAAAGCAGGGGAGGAGCATTTCTAGACCAAAGAAGGCTGAACTAGGTTTGAAAGGGCAATGATGAGAATCCACAGGTAAGTGAGTATCCTGCCACCTGTGGAGGGGAGAATGGGGAGATATTAGAAGGCCTGTAGAGAAATAGGACTGAGACTAACATAGTGGTGAGCTGAGAATTTGGGATATCTCTAGCCCTGAGGAAAGGGCAATAAGAAAGAGTTCAAAGTCTTAGATCACAGCCAAGGCTATGATATAACAAGTCCCACAAAGACCTGGCTGATAGATCGTGTGACTGCTGCGTCAGAATAACATCTCTTGGAAGAGAGACAGGAAAAGAGCAGGAAAGAATTGCTCTGGATGCCAAGAATACACATACTGTCTGCAGAGTAAAATGATGAACAACAAGTTATTGAATGTTTCTGGGTAGTAAAAGAAAAGACACAGAAGTCTCCTGGAGGTCACATAATAGAGTGTAGGAGGTAAAGCAGAATTTTGTTTTGAGTAGCTACCAGGAGGATTTAAAAGGCAGGCCATGGAGGAATTTCAATAAAATATGAGGACAAAATTAATCAAAATCTTGGAATGTGCTGAGAATGCTTAACTGTGTAAGAATGTGGAGAAAGCTGTAAAAAGATGCTATTATATTTCTGGCTGTTATTGCTTGGAGGAACTGACAAAGCATCTGAAGTGCTGAGGTGGTTTATGTGAAGAGGGTGACATAGTGTTTTGAAAAGGGTACTGGTAGAGTACCTGACCTCTGAGGATAGGACAATAGACTTGAAAAAAGAAACCTTCAACTGAGTAGGTGGACTGTTTTGAGATCAAGTGTCTAAATCAAAGAAGGCAATGGAAGAGTTAACTCATTTGGTCCCTATCTTCTGTGATCATTTTCAGTTCTGAGTCTCTCAATTTCCTTCTTATGTTCCCAGTTCTGTGTACAACTGCATGATTTAGCTTTTTGAGGTTTTTAGCATTTCCCATATAAATAAGATACAAGCATTAAAGGTAAAACAAAGAACTGTAAAAATAACCTTTACAGATGCATTCTGTTACTTAGAAAGGGGGAAAAAAAGGTAAGGCAGCATTTCCTCGTGCTTACAAGCCCACCCTGAATAATTAATTTTGTTCTGCTTCACTCTGTCAGCTCTCTAAAGTGACTTCAAAAGGTCTTCCAGTCTGTCACTGCTGGTGTGCTCTGTGGGAGTGGAGAACAGGAGTATCCAGGTGTGTCCTGGTGTTATCTTAAAAGGTACCTGCAGGTTGCAGTATTGCCTTGATTATCTGCACACCTCTACAAACACGTTGCTTGTTTTTTCTTAGTGGGTGTGCCAATTCAGCAAGGAGTTCAGCAAATGGTTAAATTAAAACTAAGTAGACTAGTAGTTACACACTTTAGTCGGTGTTTTTCAAGCTAATGGGGGAGGAAGAGCAATGTGTTTTTTTTTTTTTTTTTTTTTTTTTTCTTGCCAGATATGATAGTGTGTTTGCTACTATGATAAAGGCTTAAAAGTCACAAGGTGTGTAAAGGCTGGTGACATTTCTATTGGAAAGCAAACCCCTTTTGGCT
The DNA here is from genome assembly GCF_965140915.1 of Aythya marila. Classification (NCBI taxonomy): domain Eukaryota; kingdom Metazoa; phylum Chordata; class Aves; order Anseriformes; family Anatidae; genus Aythya; species Aythya marila. Next base: position 81,212,270 of record NC_139043.1, read on the forward strand.
TAAATTCTTTTCCTACGAGCATCTAAAAAAATTCTTTTGATTGAAAAGGTGTTCATTTTTGTCTAGTTATGCTGGAGAAATGATATCAAATTCTCTAATACTTTGATTTGTCAGGATATATAGTGCCTAAAGAACAGAATGAGGGCCAAGTGTCTTCTACAGGAATAGGTCCTCCTTTTGTAAGGGTGAATAGTGGAAAAGACTGAGCCTCCTGGTCTGTGTGGAAAATGGTTAACATGTCCAGAGATGGTTGCTGAAGAACAAGAAAGATTGAGTATCCCAGCAAAAAGCAATTTGATGGATTAGTCTTTTGGGAAGTGGGAAGAAAAGAAAGTCCTTTTAACTGATGGGTGGGTGTGGGTTTTTGTTCTCCTCATGATCCTCGATGGCAGCATGACTCTGCCTGTTGAGAGTACTGCCTTTGCTGGGTCAGATTTAGAAATCACAGCATCAGAAGATGGGGCACCTTCAGTGGCCCCATGGAGGTGAGTCCTTAGCGCAGGTCCTTGATGTGCCTGGTCCAGGCATGCAGACCATAACCTCTGTGCTGCTCCCCTACAGCAAGAACCAGAGCAAAGAGAATTACAAGTGGAAACTGGATGTTTAGGCAGGACCCCTGATTACTCAGCATCATTATGAATTATGATATCTAGAAAGCAGCTGAACAAGACAAAATGATTCTTCACTAGGATATTTTGTCCCCTATTACTGCTGTCATGATGAATTTGCCAGCTGAAAACTGGTTCCTTCTGTGAGGCTATAGATAATTTGTGTCTGGAAAGACTGTGGAAGTGTATGTTGAAGTAATGTGCCTGCAGGCCTTAGATGAGGCCTGGCTTAGGGTTTATGATATATATTGAGGGGATTGTGGGCTAACAGAATTTATGAAGCTGGATGGACCAAGAATGCTCTTTCAGTCCTGAGTGACATTGTGGCTTGACTGTCAGACCTAGGGATGCAGGTGTAGATGTGGCAACAAAATCAGGGGGTCCAGAAGCCCCACCATGGTCTGCTAGGCAGACCATGCCCTACTCAGTTGTGGTGAGACCTCTTGGAATGGGGCTATAAAACTTTGTTTTTCTGGGATGGAACAAACCACCTGGATTCTACCAGTTTTATCGAATATCCTTTAGGTTATTAGAAAAACAAGAGGTGTCCACTTTCCACCTTATGGTATTCAAGGTTCTATTGATTTCTGATGTATTACGAGGTGAATTTTCTTACTCTCTTTCCCTGTGAAAGATGTTAACTCTAGGTTTAGGATAACTGCTACAGAGCAGTGCTTCAGATGTGAGATCTTTGAACCATATCCTGCAGATTGCTCCCTGCCAAATCAATTTGAACTACTGTTTTTTTCTTTTTTCTTGGAGTCTTGTGTTTTCCAGGTCAATTTGTAAAATTGTATGTTCCACAATGCTATTTTTCTTCCTGACCATAGCACACATCTTCTCCAGAGCCCTTAACATGTGTGAAGGAAGGAAAAAATCATCACCTGCAAGCTTACAGATGAACTGTCTCCCTAGGCTATATGTTCTTATTCAAAGGGGCTTCCTGGTGGATGCAAATACAGTTAAGAGCTGTATTTGCACGTTGCAGATGTTAACTTTCTGTTAAAACAATACAACCAGTCATGTGTTTTGCATTTGTCTTGTCATAAAAGTGCACAGGGATAGATATATTCACCTACATCTGAACAGTTCCAGGCACGGTCTACAGCCCCTTCTGTGACTGATTGCATAGGTCGGTGTCTCCAGACCTAAAATACTTAGAAAGCATCTAAACCCGTATTTGGGAATCTGGATTGATTGCTAACAACTTTTTGGAAGGATGTAAAGCAAATGCGACTGCCACCAAAACGGGTGCCAGTTTTGAGTTCTCAGCTCTGACAGAGATAAATGCCTGCTTTTATTTCCTCTACAGTCCTCTGCATCTCATTGTCTTGATCCACAAACTCTGAAAGGAAACTCTGCAACATGGAAAATACTGAATGTCTGATCCAAAGCACATTGAAATGCACAAAAATCACTATGATGGGCTTTGGATCAGGTCCTGAGTAAACTAATTCTTGGATTGTCACCTCTGGTCATAATAGCCCTTTGTTCTGCCTTTTTAATGACTAATGATTGTTATAAAAAGCCTTATGTAATTTCTGGCATGGTTAGACATCATATATGAGAGGTGTATAATCTTAGAAATGCTCTAGCTAGTTTCTTGGGTTGTGTAACAAATAATTATGGAATCTTGCTGAGCCTCACTTTATTATTATACAGCTCCAGGCTCTTACCCCCAGTGGCTTTACAAGCTTGTTAATATTTAAGCTATCTTGTAGCTTGGGTAAATTGTAATGACTTTCTTGTTACAGAAGCTAATATTAAACAAAAGAAGTTGTTGGGGGAAAGGGGAAAAGGTATGATGGATGTTATATTCTCCTGAAGGTGCTTTTCCTTGCTTTAATAGCTTTTGGCTGATTCACAAGTACAAATGAAATAGGAATCTCTTCCAAAGCCTTCCTTCTGTGCCTCTCTGGATAAGCAGAAAGACAGCCTTGCTCTTCACAGCGGATAGGGTAATGGTGGGCATGCAGGCTTGCCCTGAAGAATAATTTTGTACAAAATCCAAGTGACTTAGAGATGTTTTTTGGTGAATAAGACTAAAATCTAGCCAAAATCTATTAAAATCAGGAAGTCTTCTGACTACAGAAAGTAGCCAGGCCTACAGAAATGGCCAAAATAATTCAGCCACTCTGTTATAAAACAAGGTGGACAAGATAGCTCTTGTTCCTGCTGCCTCTGTCCAGTCCTGTTATGCCATGAAAACTTTCTCTGCCTACTCCAATTAAAAAAAACAATCCAGTCACTTAAGATATCTATAGCTGCTATTTAGGGTCAGAAGAACAGATCTGTGGTTTAATTAATATCTAATTTGTGTATAATTAGATTTGGTCTTCAACTGGGCTGGTGCTTCCTCTGCCTGCTCAGGTGGTAGACAAGGCTTCAGGAATGGTATATGCAACTATAGATGCCCCTGGTGTGGTGGTGGGTTGGATGATTGCCTATAGGGTTTTCAAGCATGACTAACTTCATCTGGCTTCCACAAGCTTTTAGTCTTGAAAGGGAACTCACATGGTGTGTTGCAAGATTTATAAAATCTCATGTAGTATAAAGATGAAGGGGCAGAGCCACACACCTAGTACTGATGGCATACGTAGGTCCAAGATGACCTGCCAAAGCTGGGTGGGGTGTGCCTGGATTTTTCATGTAGAGCAGCTCAAACTTTAAAGTAAAAAAAAAAAAAAAAAAGCAGCAGCAGGTGGGGCTCTGAAACAGCAATTACCACAGGAGAGAGGCTTTGATTTTTCTAATGAAAACTAAAGGTCTGTAGTTAGTTGTAGCTGGAAAAACAACAAACAAACAAAAACAATAGCACCAAGTAAAGATTATTTATTGATGGCTATTAATGCATCATATGTACTTGGATTATATGGATCCGTGGTATACCCAGCTCTCAAATGTGGTTCCAGGCCTCCCAACCCCGTGCAGTTGCCACCACTTCTACATCTCAAAGTGCCATAGTAAAGGTAGAGTTTCACAAATAAGGTCAAGATAAGGAATGAATGTACTGTGACTCTTCAAGGGATGCCTCAGAAAGGGAATGTGATAGAGGTCTCTTGTGAGAGGAGAAAAGTGCTTAGAAAAATGGTTGCTAATTTCTCTCAGCTGACACCTGTTTATCCTGAGCTTTATGTGGCACATTCAGTGTGATGAAGCAGAAGATGCTTCATTATAAGACAAGACTACCTGTGGATTTGAACTGAAAAAAAATGGTATGGGCTCAAAGTGATGGGATATTCCTGAAGGAAAAGTTCTTCAAGGGCTAGGGAACGCAAGGGTCCTGTTTTGACTTATGGTTATTGTAAGCTTCATGTAGGCTTAGAAAATGCTTTGGGAATGTTAACCTGCTGTTGTACATTCTTTAATCTAAGGAGCATAGCTGCCTCAGATGGGAGTCTGACCTAAATAGACCCTTGCTTTGATATAGGATAGGTTTTTAAAATTGGACATGTCTGAAGGGATTTGGTAATTGCATGGATTCCTATGAAAAGATGTACAACTCTTCTCACAATCCAGTTTGGTGTTTCCTGTAGTGTTTTTTACCAGTTATAGATCTCTATGATGGACTCACTTAGGTCAGAAATAAACTTGGGCTTTAAGTAAGATGTGTGAACTGCATAGTATACAGTGGAGCTCTCTTGGACAGAGCACCTGGGGAAGAGGTTGCCTACCTGACACGGTGTGCTGGTGGTATCTGACAAGCTACCTGCCCTGCTGGGGTTTTTCCACATCATTTGTGGGTACAGGAAGAGACAGCATTGCCTCTTATGTTAAAATGAAATCTATGGGGTGACGAACAGTGTGGTCACCTCCACCATCCTCAGTGCAGGTACATGCTGCTGTACAGAAAGGAGACTCACTCCTTTCTTATGTCAGAGGGCTGGATTCCCTCTCCTTTGTAGCCTGTGGGCCCTTCTCTGGTTGCACAGCAAGAAACTGGATCTCTAAACCTTTTTTCATGCAAAATTTTTCATGGTACAATTTACATCAGTGAAACAGTACTTGCAGGTTTAAGTTTTTATTTATTTTTTTTGTCTACGGGCCCTGTGTTCACAGTTCAGATGTGACCAAGTGTAACCTACCCTTCTCTATAATAGCATACAGCTTTTTACCAAGATAAACTATTTAAGTTATTTAAGTGAATTGGAATACATGTTTGTGCAGCCAGAAATGAAGTGCAGTCATTTTTGTCATGTTAATGTAAATGGCAACTTGCCAAATAATTGAAACTTCTATTTGTAAAAACAGTATGGATGTATTTTTCAAATCATGTGTTGAATGCCTTGATGTGAACTCTATTGAAATGATGTTTATTAAATGACAGACCCCAAAATTATTTTTCATATTTTTCCCATATATTTTGCAGGAAGGTGGTAAATAAAACTGCTACTGAAGAGAACAAAATGTCAGACATTGGCATACATGCCACTGCTTTTCAAGTCTCTCTGAATAAAAACACTTCTGAGTTGTTGTTGATTTGTTGATATCTATATTCTCATACCTCAAAAGCTCTTTGAGACATGAATGATTTCAAATAGGATAATTTTTCCTAATGGAAAGTTATCTTTTGGCTTTGTCCTCACTATATTCTTGTTCAATAAATATACGTAAATCCTATGTAAATCCTATCAAATAATTATGCACAATCTTTAGAACAGAGTAAAAAGAGCCTTATACAAAAACGACCACCAGTCAAACTTCTCTACCAGTCTGTACATGTAAACATCTTGGAGCTCAGGTCTTTTTCCAACCTGATATGGATGGTTATCACATATCAATGGAACTTGAACAGTAGTTAAGTTTACATGATAGAAAATGATAACATATCTATATCAGTGGGGCAGAAGGGAACCCTCGGGGTGGTGTGCTCAGAGCTGCAGAGTGATAAGTGTTTAAACTGGAAACTTACAAACCTGTTGACTTGTGACTGTGCTGTCAGAGCTGCAGCATTACCTTGAGGGGATTCTGTTATTCCCTCTGTTATTCCCTTCTTTCCCAGGCTCCTTCCAGTTGCTGCTGTAGATGACAGCTGATCATCCCAAGAGGCAGCAGTGGTTGGTAGGACTTGGGCAAAGCTACTGTGCCTTCAGACAGCCTGTGGAGATCAGCTCTGGTAAGAGGAGAATGAATCACTCTAAATGTCAGGGTTGGCTGCAGAGTCTGGGCCCTCATACATGAGGGAGCAGCTTTCCTTTATTTTGGTACAGAATGAGAAGCCATTGTCCACAGCTTTCTAACTACTGCCTATTGTGAACCACCCTGGTGGATAAGAGTGTTTTAAAGCTTTAGTGTCTTTTATGCCCATCTAGAATATTTGCTGCTGGGAGGCCTGGTCTGGCAGATCTTTTGACATCCAAGTGTTGCTCTTTGCTTTCACTTCCCACTAGTTTCCTTCTGGTATTGGTAAGGATGGCATTGCAGAACTTTTGGGTGTTATCGTGTGACATCCTTGAAGTGACACTTTTCCTGCCTGTCAGGGGCAGAACCTTACGCAGTTTGTGAGCTGTTAATGCAAGAAAGCAGGCACACTTTTTTCTTCAACCTATTTGTTACATGCCTTGGAAAAATTGGATGTGGCCTTGCTTATGGTAAGCTCAGCACCTTGAAATCACATTGGCCCCTCACAGTTTCTTGTTGTGGCCTTAAAGTTCTTTGTAATCAACGTAAGATACAGAAAAAAAAACAAAAACAAAACACAAATGTTATGTAAGTAATCAGCATTTTCAGCATCTTAAGATTTCAAATATGGGTCTTACATAGGAGAGCTTAAAGAAACAAGGCAGCAAGAGATGAAAACATGGAGCAATTTATCAGATTAAAATGACTTATATTTTTGGCTTTATGCCAAAGTGAGCCTCTTGCTCAAAACAAAGTTTCATGTCAGTATTCGAGCCTTCTAATTTGAACATTCATTTGGCCTTTTAATAATGCGGGGGACAAAAAAATACCCCCATCATGACTCTGGTTGCTCAATTTGGCTGGGGTTTCCCATTAGCTTCTTTCCCAGACTATTTATAGAATAGCAATTAAGATTAATGTATAGCTGCTCACATTTAGTTCCTGGCTCTACTGGGTTTTGAGCCACTCCCAACAAGACCTGAATGACTGAGGTATTTAGTGTCCATGAGAACTCCTGCTGAAATCAGCTGTAGCTATCTATCATGTAGATGTGTGTACCTTTAAAAGTTAATTTTTTTGGTATCATTAACTTTTTTCTGCTATAGAATGAAATTGTAAAGCTGGAGCTAGATAGGCAACATACTTCCCGGTTAATATATAGAAATATGATTTTTCAAAATTTGTCTACTCATGTTAATGAATAGGAAATCTTTCAAATAAAAGAATTCATCATTACTCGCATCTACTCCTACTAGTCCTTTTTAGGTTGTATGTTATTGATACAATTCAAGTGTCTTATACCAGTTATGAAACAGTAAAGTACAACGATCTATTTGTGATGTTCTTGACTTCCAGCTTTTAAGGGTTGTGTATATGGTCTGAGAAGTAATTGGTATCAGTAGAAACTGCGTGCATTGAACAAGCATGGTCCAAGAGCAGTATATACCATTTTGAGGAATGGACATTATTAACAAGTTTATGGATATCAAGTCCTCCTTTTAGTATCATAAATATCAGCAGTGCTCCTGTGCTGTACTTTGCATAGTGCTGGCTGATTGATTTGGGCTATGAGGACAGTCTCCATTTGTAGGATGCTGCTCATAGGCCTTGCATCAGAGACGGATGGATCGTGCTTATGAGAGCAACCAGCCAAAATAAATTGAGCAGTGTTCAATCCTGTTTTGCAAGCAGTTTAATAAGAGTGAATGTGAGGGTGGGGGTACAGTTTTGTCAGACCTCATCAGGTCAGGGAGACCTATAGGCACCAGTGTGCTAAGTCAGGCTTCTTTTCCTGGTGAGGAAGAGCAGAACTGTGCTAAAGGGAAGGATCCCATGGCTCAGATTACTATCTGAGCTAGACTTGACTCTAGGTGCATGTGACTGTTCAGAAATTGCAAAACATCATTTCTGAAAGGATACTGTGACAGATTGTGCGTGATATCATAAGGAGCCTGCCTTTTGATTTGTGTCCCCTATATTAGAACAAATTACGGTAAAGTAATGACTGCGTGTATGACTAATATAGCTAGCTACAAGAAGTACCCCCAAATGAAAAAAATACAGCTTAATTTGTAACACGTTTCTATATATACAGGTATTAAGCTGGCAGAAAAAAATACTTTAGCTTGTTTTCCTATGTACCTCTATATTTACAACCCTACAATCTAAATGATGAAACATCTTTTCTTTTCATTTTTTCCTCACTTGAAATAAACCACCTGAGTTGAGGTTGAGTCAGGACCCTAAAAACAATATTCTTTTTAGTTGTACAAGGGTGATTCCTTCCCACAACTCATTATTGGATGATGCAGGAATCCTATAGAAAGACAAATAGTTTGATCCTGTAATTTAAGCAGCATGTTTTAGTGGTATATGCACATAAAATATGGATGTTTGAGCACAGTAGTCCTATTTTTATTTTTGAATAATTAAGTTTAAGGTGTGTGTACTGGTTTTGGCTGGGATAGAGTTAATTTTCCTCCTAGTAGCTGGTACAGTACTGTGTTTTGGATTTAAGATGAGAATACTGCTGATAAAACATTGTTTTAATTGCTGCAGAGCAGTGCTTACACTAAATGAAGGACTTTTCAGCTTCTCACACTGCCCTGCAAGGAGGAGGCTGGGGCTGCACAAGAAGCTGAGAGGGGACACAGCCAGAACAGCTGACCCAGAACATACCATATGGTGTGCTCAGTTAAAAATAAAATAAAATAAAATGGGGGAATTTGTTGTTGGTCTTGGGGGTTGTTGTAGTGAGCAATTGCCTTGTGCAGCACTCAAATATTTTTCCCCTTTTTTCCTTATTAAACACTTTTTTTTCTTATTAAACTGTCTTGATATCAACTGAGTTCTTGCATTTTTATCACTTTTAATTCTCTCCACCATCCTGCTGGGAGGAGAGGGAATGAACAGGTGGCTGTGTGGTACTCACTTGTCTGCATATTAAACTGCAGATTTTTTTTTTAAATGTAGCACTATGTGAAACTATTTTAGTTACCAATTGTTGATACCACACTGACTTGAAAATAGTCATGTGTTGTACCTCAGAACTAGATAAGCTTCAAAATCTGTTAATTGGTGCAAGCACTACCCCTAGAATTATTTATCCTGTGCTCTTCTCTGCCAGACCAGCTTACTTGTCCAACTAACAGGCTCTCGACACTGTTCCAGTGTCTCACAAAACAATGTCAACTGATTGATTTCTAGCTATTTCAGAAAGTTTTCCAGTCTGAGGACTCATCTCCACCCTGTAGGAAAACCCAGCATAATTCCCCAACGTTTAAATCAAACTATGCAAATAGCTGTCTTTCACTTCTTAAGCTAGTTACAGGACTTCTTGGTCTTGAGGGGAATTATGTACAGCTTGTATCTAATTCCAATGGTACTGATGCAAGCATTAATTTGAAACAATTCAAGTAGCCTTACTGCTCCTTGCTCTGGTGGGCTGGCTAGAGAGAAAGAAATAAGGTAACATGCTGAGCTTGTCAAGTCAACTGGTCAGGTTTCAACCTGTTGTCTGTGGAGACAGAAGTGATAACATGGAGGTAATTCTCCCTTGTAGTAAGTCACTGCGAGCAGTATGATGTGGGGGAAACTTTTACAGCAAAGGGAAAAACCAATCTATGGTTTTCCTTTTGAATAGGAAAATTCAAATCTGATTGCTCTGGTGGAGCTCTGACAATTGTTTCATTTTCTTGTCTATACAAGACCCAGAGGTTGCCCGTGCTTTCCTGGGACTGGCACTAATAGTGACATATGCTTATTTTGGTTTGACTGAAGTGTCTGCAGAGACTTTGTCTCAGCCTGGGTGTGCTAGCTGGGTTAGGAGCTCTGACCCAGAAGTTCATACGCTTACCTTTTCTTCCCCATTCAGAGGTGGTGTCTGCAAGACTTGGGCCAGTTGTCTTAGCAAAGGATGCTAGCATCAAGAGTCTAGTGCCTATATACGCCAAGTTCAGTCTTTCTGTGCTCTGTGTTTGTAGACTAGACCTAAGGGATAAAGTGCCTTTGCTTCCTCAGGAATGGCCTTGGAAAAGGACAAGATAAGGGAGCAGAGGGAGGTGAAAGGGGAAGGACATTCCTCTGAACAAGACTGCTGAAATACTACACTGAAGATTTTTTTTTTTTTTTTAGTTGCTACTGCTGATATGGTTGGGTAATTGGAGTCTGTGTACTCTGTCCTGTGTTAGTCTGGCTGCTTGGGAAGATAACTTTTGTCCTTCTTTAACCTGCTGTTTCTGGAACTGGGGGGCGTGGGAAGAACCTGACATGACTCCAGGTATTATGACACAGAAAGCTATGCCTTCGCTGTGTCTTCTGATTAGTCAGAAAGAGATGATACTACGGAGAAGTTCAGAGAAAAACAGAAATGACTAGGGGGCTTCCTGGACTGACTTATGAGGAAAAGGCAAGAAAGCTGCTGTGCATCTGTACAGTTCTGCTAAGTGATTAATGGGGAATGTGATGATAACATACAACTAATTGAGGCTTGTATATGCCAAAGAGAGGAATTAGTTCTGTGTTGTGCGAGGAGGATGAGTAATGAACACATGCTACTATCCTGAAGATGGCTGTATGATGTACCCAGAACAGCAGTTGTTTGATGGTGAAAGAGAACTGCATGATATACTTTGTTTAGGAATACCAAACAGTACTAAAATTCTGTTACTACATGGTGATGCAAATTAACTTTTCTCACAAAGAAAACCATTTCATCCCCTCATAGCTTGAGATACTGGATACTGTCTTGCTCCTAAGTTATTAAAAATAAACTGGAAAAAGGTGAATCAGGTAATTCTAGAAGTCTATCATGCCTCTATTTTCATAGATTCCTGTTAGAAATCTAGAGAAAACATTTTCTTTAATAAGAGAACACAATTTTTAACAGCAAATGTTGTGGAAGGAATTGAAATAAACATTTGGTCATACGTCTGTTTTGAAAGGCCACAGGTAACTACTGATATCTTACAAAAAAAAAAAAAAAAAAGGAAATAAACGTTTTCAAAGCCTTGAAGTAAGACTGTTGCAACTTCTATTTAAAGTACGGAAGTTACTCTGGCTAGTTGTAACAGCTACTGATAAAAATACAAGGTTAGGAGATCAGACGCCCGGGTTTCTGCTGAAACTTTAAGGTCTGTAGTTCAACTTGGGAAAATTCTGTAAAATGAATGTCACAGAAATCTTGCTTAAGAAATTTCTATCCAGTGCAGTAGCCTGGGATACTTCATGGAGTCACAGAATACCAGTAGTTAAGCGCAGCTTGGGTCTGGCATGATATTGATTAACATTGCTTCTACACAGCAGACTAAATCCTTTAGTAGTAATAAGGGTAACAAGCAAAACACTACTTAGGAATGGTTACAAGTTGTTTATCAGATGCTATTGGAGGATTACTCCAATGCCAAAATATTGCCTTTAACTATAGTTCAAACACAGCTAAAATAAACCTACTGGACCCTAAACTAGATAAATTATACTTGTAAAAAAAAAAAAAAAAAAAAAAAAAAAGAAAGAACCCTTACATACTGCTTATAAATGTACTCAATAAATAGCCATGATCAGGAAACAACTACAGTGGAATTTGGAAAATGAGGTGTCAACCTATTTTTCTTTTGTGTACCTTTGTATCTAATAGTCCTTGATTCATTTTTATCTAATAGTGCCACGTACTCTCTTCAAGACATCATACTCAAGAGGAGAATTGTACTGTTCCAGCTTGAATATTCTCTGCTCTCCTATTAAGGAGAGGAAAGAACCCACAGAAGCATTGCTTTTCCTCATAGCAAAGGAGGCTATTAGTATGCCATCCTGCTTGAAAGAGCTCAGAAATTTTGAAACATGTCATAACAAAGAAAACAATACCATGGTGCAAGAGCACAAATATTATGACAGTGTGTACTCTCAGTCCTTCCTTATACACACCCCCTCTGGCTCTGGAAAAGAGGACAAAGGCCTAGTCCATCCACATGTATGGAGGTTAAACTTCCTGAAGGCAATAACAATGTTTAGCTCCTATGCAAGGCTGGAGACTATGTAAATTACTAGTTCTTGAAACTGGCAATCTATCTAACTTAAATAATGATGCGTTAACGTTGGCGTGAATGTCTAGGAAAGGCCAGGCTCTCACTAGCCCTCTGACTGATTTTATGACAGGGTATTTGGTCTTCAGAGATGTCTTTTCTGAAGTTGGTTTCAAGACTTCTGAGAGTGTCCGTGAAGTCAGGACAGTTTATTCAAGAAGAAAATATTTCCTTTCCAGAACATAAATGAAAGATGGAGCCATATTCATCCCATTATTAAAGTGCTATTGCAGTACTCAGCAAAGTTGCAACAGGATACAATCACCCTTGCCAAAATCACAGCTGTAGCATGTTGAATTTGGCTGGAGGTGGATTTCACCTTTGGTTTTATGTCTACTTCAGACTTAAAAGGCGAAAAGCCTGCCACAATAAATGAACTCTCTTGTCTGTTATTAAACAAAACACCTCCCCCAGCTCCATGAAGAATTGTGCAAAATTTGGGCTTTGGTTGAGAAGCTCTATCCTTCTGTATGTGGACATGCTCCTTGCTTTTGTGTAGGAAGTTTCACCTTGGACTTCTTATGTTGTGGTGTAAGTGATGGGGGACCTGTAAATCCAGGTCTTTTCTGCTTCTAAAACTTCCTTGTTAAGGGTCTTCTGTGCCTGATGCACCCTGCCACTAGGAATCCCCTTTTTGAAAAAGTTTGGGTCAGAAGAACTGGACAGGATCCTGAAGCAAATTGATGTCCATCTTGTATCAGTCTACTCAGTAACCAGCATGAAATTAAGCTGGTACCAAGGCTGCACTTCTGCTTAGAGGCTATCACCAGAGATCTGCATTGAACTGAGTCTAGCTAGTGCTGCTGTGCTGAGATGGCTCTTGAATAAAGTGGCTGCTTTGAATGGATTTCTTCCTGAATAAGGATTAGGGATACTAACAGGCCATTTATCCCATTTTATGGGTCATTGGGTGTAAAGGCGAAAGCAAGTTTCAGGCTTCATCAGATGTAGCTGGTGAATGGGGTTAGATAATCTGATAGGAAAACGACACAAAAGGCTGCCCAACTGACATCTCCCAAGTAAGGTAAAGGAATAAAACTTTTGGCCTCTACCACAAAAGAGGATACAAAGGTGTATTATTATATCTCCCTGCTGTGTGGATTCTATGCAATATATATGAGCAGTTATTCACAGATAACTTTTGCATGATTTTTTTTTTCAATGAGTTTGTGTTTGACATCTGTTAATTCTTGAAGCACATGAAGTTCTTAAATCTTTCCTTTGTAATTAGGTTTAATCCATGAAGGAGAAAATTATGCAGTTCTGCTGCTCAGTAGGTTAAAATTCTCAGTAGGTTAAAAATCTAGGAGATTTAAGAAAGTAGTTAGGACCAACATTGTTCAAGTAGCTGGTTTTAACAGCTACCTAATTCGGGGTTTCAGGAGGAGGGGGAAACTCCCTGAGATGTTTGTTGAAAATGTTTTGGCTGTCAGGTATCCTTTTTTTCCTCTTTAAAACACAGTAAGGCATTCAGGAACTGCGAGAGATGAACTTGTTGTGAAACAAAGTCTCAAACATGATATATTTATTTGGTAATACAGATCTCTTAAAAAAAATCCAGTTAAAACCAGGGCTCGGTCTGGACTGGAATTAACAGGCAGTTCTGCTTGGGCTGGGGCTTCCACTGAATGCGCACACAGACTGAGGAGTTTGGAGCTGTCAGCATGGTTTTTTTTTGCAGAGACTCTCAGGCACAGATGAAATTTTTATGCTCCCTTCCTCTTCCAGTGGGGTTTTCTGTCCCACCGACACCAGCTGTGCCTATGCAGTGTGTAAAATCCTCTCCTGTATCCCAGACTGTACCCACCCAACCAGGTTTCACACTCTGGGCGATGCAGACCTTCATGGGGCTGGAAGAACGTGGCTTAGAAGTATTGGTTTACTGCTGACATGTCAAGTATCAAAAGGAGAAAGGCTTTTTCTCTGTTCTGTCATCCTGATTTATTAGACGTTAAGAAAGACAAAGTGCTCAGACATACAAACCTCGCTGTTTTGGAAAGGTCTGCGAAATGGTTAATTTGCTTGTTCCACACAAAAATGTAAAGTGTCGGTTCTCTGATTACCTGCTGCTGGAAAGTGTTTGGACAGGTGCTGCGTTTCACCAGCCGTCTGTCACAGCTGACAGCACGGATTTATGGCCGGGCACTAGCCCCGGCCTCCCGGCTCCGCTCCGGCCGGGGGTCCCCGCAGTGGGGCGCCCCCGAGGGCTGCGGGACCGGCCCGGGGCGGCAGCCGAGACCCACCCTGCTTCTTCTTCGTCCCCCCCATCCCTCCCCGTAAATTCACTTGTTTGTGAACCAACCCCTCCAGCTCCCTTGCTGAGAAACGCGGCATGGATTTAAGCAGCCTCACGAGGGAGGAGATTTCCACCCGACGGGGGAAATTCGCCCCTCGTCTTCCGTTTCAGGGCTGGGGAGAAGAAACGATACTCCCCAACTCTTCTGCCGTCCCGCTGCGGGATGCTGAGGGGAGAAAGGGGGAGGCAAAATCCCCTGCACTGTGCCGGGACCTGCGCTTCCTGGAGCATCCAAACCCCTCAAATGTCTAACAAGCTCTGTGGGCTTTTTTTTTTTTTTTTTTTTTTTTTTTTTCTTTTCCCTTTTTTACCTACTTTTTACTAAAAAGGGTGCTTTTCTCAACGGAAAAAGCCGAATGCCATCCTCTCGCTACATATCGCTACTCGCGCCTGCACACATCCGATTAAATCCGCGCTTGTGGCTGTAATACGAAATTCCCCGCTCCGCCAAGGTGCTTTTAACACATCCTGAAACCTGGCCGCTGCAGGTCGACAACACCAAAAGCTGCTAGCAGTTGCCTGCTGACGACTCGTACGGGCTCCTATAAAGGAAGAGATGTTACAATGCCTGCTCGAGGAAAGGGTAGATTATAGAAGGGCAGATTAATATTTGCAGAGAGCCTGGAAGGCAAAAATGATGTCGAAATGCTACGTGTGTGTGTGTGTGCATGTGTGTGTACATAAAAACCAATTCCTTCAAGGGTTGGATTACTTAATACATTAGTCACTAATCTCTCGCAGTGTTCTGATGAATGTTATGGTCTGAGCTAAACACACCGTGAAATCTGCTTGAGCTTTATTGAAACAAGTCGGGGTTTTCGCCTGCAGATCGTTCCGTTTGAAGCTTTCCTTTCCGAGCCCACCTTTGCTATTTTGCAAAGTTTTTTGAGGGTAGGAGAGGAGCTATGCCAGGGCTGAACCCCGGCGCTGAGGGAAGAGAAAGTGGGGAAAAAGCCCAGGGTCCAAAAAAAAGGGTTCTTAGAAAACAACCAGCACCCGAAATCTGTTTGTCATCGTTTGTTTCGGGGATCTATGGTTACAGAAGACTCGGGGGGAAAATAGCCCGCCGGTTTTCATCCCTTTTTATTATTCTTAAAGCAAACAAACCCCAGATGACCATTTCAGAGCTTGTAAAAAACAAAAGAAACAAAAAAACACGAAACTTAACAAAAACCCCAACCCTGTGAGTTCGGGGACGCAGGTAACCTCTAATTCAGTACCACGGGCAGTTAAAAAACAATCCTTCCCTTTTTCCGGCTCGGTCTCTCTGAGGCTTTCCCTGCTCAAATCTGACGATGCGAAACAGCCTTAACACAACACGCTTCGGGAGAAGGCAAGGTGTGAAAACTTTTTGTTTGTTTGTTTGTTTGTTTATTTTTTATTACCGGCAAATACTCCCATAGAGCTCGGGCTGCTGCGTTTTCGCCCCCTGTAGAATGACAGGTTGGCTCCGCCAGCAGCGGTCGTGCTAACGACCTTCCTGCAGCGGGTTTGCTTTGCACCGAGAGATGACAACACAACTGCCTTTCGCCTGCTGTCCTTCGTGGAACAATAATTATAATAATGATAAAAAACGGCAGGCAGATGCGCTGGACTTCCGCACGCTGCAAGCCTCCCCCGGTTCGGGCAGCCAGCGCTTGTTTTTTCGCAGGGCTGAAGAGTAGCGGGGCAAGGCGATTTGATGCCAGGAATTTAAGGACTTCCAAAGCTGGAGGCAGTCCCTGAGCCGGAGGGAGAAGCTCCCTCAGCTCCTGCGGTCCAAATAGCGCGGGGGTCCCGCACGGGTGCCCCACGCAGCCTCCCTCCCCAGCACAGATATCGTGCTCTTCTCCTTAACGCAGGCTTTACCCGGGGGAGGCTTTTATTAGGGGAGAGGAGGGAAAAAAGAAGAAGGAACATCGTGGCCGAGCATCAGTAAAATGCACACGCACATCTATTACATACAAACACGAAAATAAAATACGAAAAACATCACTCTTTCCAGTAGCAGGGGTCGTGGCCTTAAGCGTAGGGCGCCAGCCAGCAGGGGTGCCAACGCCTGGCGTTTCCCTGTCCCCCCTTCCCCCGAGCAATAATTAATTAATTAAAAAAGCCGCACTCTCCTCGTGTGAAAAAAAAAAAAAAAAAAAAAAAAATAAACACTACTTTTATAAATAATTTAATGTCCTCCCTTCCCACGAAATGCTAGTTGCCGGACAGGAGAAAAGGCTTCTTTTGGCACAGTGATGCTTTGCAGTACAGACCCTACGGCTCCGCAGCAGCCCCCCCACCCCCCTTTCCCACCCTCCCACCACCCCTTCCCCGCCTTCCCGAGTGCACAGCGCGACCCCCGGCTGCCGCCACCGCGGGGACAGCCCCTGCTGTCACCGAAGGCGTCGGTGGCGGGAGGTGCGGGGATTAAAAAAAAAAAGGGGGGGTCCGGAGGGGAAGGCGAAGGAATGGCTGAAGTCAAGTAGTCTCGACGAACAGTAAGAAGCACTTGAGGATCATGGCTACGTCCGAAACGGCACGTTTGGGGCCGGTTTTGGGTTGGGTTGACGCGAACCCGCTGTCATTTCTCTAAGGCACAGTCACCGAAGGCTTTCGCTTGGAGGCTTTGGGCGCTTCTGGGGCTAAAGTGCGGGATCCAGAGCCTCCTCCTCGCCCCCTTCCCCGCCTCCCCTTGCGGGACTGACGGAGGGGGGGGGGCTCCATTAAGCCAGGGGGGTCTCCACGGCGTACGGCTGGAAGGGGGCCGAGCCCCCGGCGGCCGGCTGCACCCGGAGGGGGGCGTACAGCGGGGACCCCGTCTGCGGCCCCCCCCGGCCCCCTTTGTGGAGGCCGGCGGGGAAGAGCGGCTCCGGCGGCCGCTCCCCCGACGGCTCCCCGCGGGGCAGCGCCTGCCGCCCGCCGGGCAGCAGCAGCGGCGGCGGCTCGGGCAGCCCGTAGGCGCAGAGCTGCAGGAGCCCCCCCCCGTAGAGGGCGGCGGGGGGATGCTGCGCGGCCCCCGGGTAGGGCAGCAGCGGGTAGGGACCGGCCAGCAGGTGCGGCGGGGGCGCGGGGGGCGCCGGCCACACGAGGCGGCCGTGGGGCTGCGGGGGAGGCTGCGGGGGGGCGCGGGGCGCCGGCGGCCTCCGGAGGAGGCTCTCGATGGCGAAGGAGCTGGAGAACTTGGCGGCGCCGCCCGCTGTCGCCGCCTCCTTCTTAGCGCCGGGGCCCGGCGCGCAGTTGCAGGGCGAGGAGGCGCAGCAGCACCGCGGGGAGCCGCCGGGGGACGCGGAGCCCGCTCCGGTCGCCTCCCCCGGTGCTGGCGGCGGCGGCGGCGGCGGCGGCGGTGGCGGCGGGGCGGCGACGGGGCGGGCGGGCGGCGGGGCGGCGCGGCTCAGGCGCTTGCGGCGCCGTCGGAAGACGCCGTCGGCGAAGGTGTACTCGCTGCTGGGGTTGAGCATCCAGTAGTTGTCCTTGCCCCAGGGCCGCGCCGGGTCGCGCAGCACCTTGACGAAGCAGTCGTTGAGCGAGAGGTTGTGGCGCACCGAGTTGCGCCAGCCCGTGTAGGCGCCGCGGAAGAAGGGGAAGCGGCTCATCAGGTAGTCGTTGATCTCGGCCAGGGTCAGGCGGCCCCCGGCCGAGTCCCGGATGGCCATGGCGATCAGCGCGATGTAGGAGTAGGGCGGCTTGGGGCGCCGCGTGTAGGGCTTCCCCTTGGCGCTCTCGGGCGGCGGCGGCGGCGGGGGTGGCGGCGGCGGGGGCTGCTGCGGGGCTGGGGGGGGCTGCTGCGGGGGGCGCCCCGTCCTCCCGGCCCCGCCGCCGGGGCTGTTGGCGGCGCAGTCGCCGTCGGAGCCCAGCTCGCTGTCTGCCGGCGCCGGGGAGAGGGAGCCGCTGCCTTCCTGGTCGCTGCCGGCGCTCAGCTTGTCCTCGTAGTGCTGCGAGAACACCTCCAGCTTCATGGCGCCCCGCCGATCGGCCGAGGGGGCGACCCCCGCCCCTCGGCGCGGCCCCGACGGCGAGGCCCGGGGGGAGGCGGCGGGGCCGGGCGAGGCCGGAGGGGGCGGCTCTGGCCTCCGCACCGCCTTGGACAGCTCCGCGGAGGCCGGACGGGCACCGGGGCTCCGCGCCCCGGACAGCTAAGCGGGCACAGGCACCGGCACCGACACCGGGATTGGCACCGGGTTTTTTTCCGAAGGCTTCGCCCTCCGCGTCCTCGTCGCCCTGCGAGGCTGCCGCTCGCTCTCCGTCCCCCTTGTCGCTCACGCGGCTTGCTCCATGGGGCCGGAGGAGAGCGGGTCCCCGCGGAGGGCCGGCTGCCGGGGCTCCTCTCCGCGCCCCCCCGAGCCCGGTGGTCCTCGGGGCGCTGCCGCCGGTCCCGTCGGGCGCTCCCCGGTGGCGGGGCGATGCTCCGGAGGGCCGCCGGGGTCACTCGCTCCGCTCTCTCCGGCTTCCCCCTCGCCGCTGCGGGTCCCCGTCAGCGCCGGGCAGCCGGGCCGGCTCCTCGCTGCGGCGCGGGGAGCAGCCGGGTTATTAGGGTTATTAGTGTTATTGTCATTATCTCTCTCTTCCCCTGTGGTTCTGTGTCTCTCCACCACTTTCAGACCAGCCCATTATAACGCCGGCGAGAGGCGGAGCTAGGACAAAGATCTGAAAGGGTGGTGGGTGGAGAAGCAAGGTAGCAAAGGTGGGTACGCACTAATAAGCCGTATCAGAGCCGTAATTAGCCGAGATGACGGCGAGGTCTTGTTGGAAAGTTACTTTACGAAACTTGTTTGCATTTTCCCTTGCCAGGTTCCTCCCCTTCCCGGGCATTTCGAACGAAGCGGCCGCTCGGCGTGACTCCGCATCGCCGGGCCCGCCTCCCAGGTGTAAAATGCGGAGCGACTTATAGGTGGCAGAGCAGAACCTGGTACGCGCCGTGATTTATTTTAATAGCGCTGCATAGAGCAACAAGTTGTAATGTGACAGCTCAACAACCTGTTGGAAAATAACACGCTGCTTCGCAGCTGGGAATTCCTCATGATTTATGTAGCCCGACAAAGTCGTTTCAGTCCTGGCCCCTCTTTCCTTCTGTCGTAAGCACGCCCTGTATAGGGGTAAGATGTGAACAGGTAGGCAATGCTGTGCGCTTTTGCTGCGGGAGAGAAGTAGTCAAAACCTTAACCTCAGTTTTAGGTATGCTACTGTGCATATAGTAGCGTTGCTTGATCTCTTCCGGATGTTTGTAATGTTATAACTGTTGCTCTCCAATAAAATCTTTATTTATTTATTTATTTTTAAAGTGATTTGCTGTAATATATATATATGTGTATATATATATATATTAACATTGTGGCTCTATAAATTTTCTGCAATGCCTGGCACAAAAGTGTTCTGTAATTTCATCTAGATACTTTTCTTGCTAGAAAATGTGACCATGACTTTTTTGCTTAATAGCAGCTTTGCACTTGCCAGGGTCTTAGGCTCCTTCAGAAGTCAGAAGTTCAATCCTCTTTAGCAGTGTGTTGGACAGAACAGCTCAATGAAGAGAGCAAGACAGAAGTAACTTCTCAGTAAACTCTGTTCAGTCCTGCCCTGCTCTTCATTCAAAGCCAGTTGCAAAACCCCATTTGACTTCCTACAGCAGTAGTGCTCGCATCTACAAAACTATAACAAAACAAAAATATCAGCGGAAATCTAGCGTGATGCTTATATTTTATTTCTCATATGTATACTTCGAATTTTTGTAAGTGTTGGATTGCTCCATATTTTCCCAAAGCAGTTTTTCTAAATCAGTCTTTGTTTTAGAATAAATGCTTAAAATTGCAGAGTCACTCTATCTAGGACTGTGCTCCTGAGGTCTGGCCGTCAAGGTGTGTTGGGGAGGAACTTAAAAGAAGTCAAATTTGAAAGGCTAACAGAAGAAAAAAACAGTCCTAGTTTTCTTTCCCCGTCTCTCTTGAATAGAATATATACATTCCCACACACACCTGCAAAGTGTTTCAAAGCTTTGACATTTTTTTTTCAGTTTGTGTGGGTCTTAAATACTGAACAATGAGAGGTCCTGCTGTCCATTTGGTTGTACTCTAACTTTAATAATGGGTTTGATGTCTTCCTGTTCCCACTAAAGCTGTACTAGTTCAGAAAAATGGGTAATTGAATGACAAAAATAAGAGGAGGGAGACCTCTCTTGGTTTCTTGTTGTTGTCTCCCTGTAATGTAAACTGAGATCTTTCACTGCATTAGCTGTAGGTGCCAATGTTTGTGTTTAAGGGTATGGGAAAAAGCTATCATTCCTTCCAAAACTTGTATTTTCTAAGATGATGCCAATGGCGAGGGTAGGTTTTTCCTCTTCCTGCTTTTGTTGTAAATAGCAGTGAAGTAGCGATGATTTGCTAGCTTACCTTTGATGTTTATTTTATTACCGTTCCACTATTTGTGTGGAAAATGTACACATTGTCTCTTATCTTTATTCAAAGAACTTAAAAAGTCATTCAAATGCTGTAGGTAAACACGTCAGACATAACAGAAGCTTTTCACAGCCATACTTCAAGATGAGGAGCGGATAGCAAAGCTGGTTTTGCAAGATTTAAGAAGGGACAGAAGCTTGTGTTCAAAATAATACAATTAAAGATAGCTATTAATGGAGGAGAGTACCTTTCTAAGATCAGTGTTGATTCTTGTGTGGGCTCAAGGCCTCTGTGCTGCCTCTCAGCATGTCCCTGTATAAACTGACCCTGAAATCTATGGTGTCTCTTACCCGACAAAACAGATGAAGGTGCTTATGTGAGATCTGTGCTGGGTTTAAATAGAGCCTTCCTGGTCCAAGTCAGAGTGGAGTCAAGCCCATTGCTATTGCTGCCCATGAAAGAACGGGTGTAGTTTTAAGAAGTGGTGAAATAGTACAACTCCTCCTGTCTCTCACCACTGAGAGTATATGTAACCTCAAGTCTTTTCCTGCTATAGTTTTTTAAAAGGCACAGTATCGCCTTCAGGTTTATAAAGATTAACACAATCATCGGAAAAACTGATTCTGTTAAGTAAACTTCACATCAAAAGCGCTTTGATGTGCTGTATTATAGCAAAGCCAAACACCCCACCCCCATCACCCCAAGAAAAACCTCCAAAAACTTCTCGTGAAGCAATGTAAAAAAAATCTAGATTCTTTGTTCTAAAATGAAATGTCTCTTCCTCTCTAGCGCAGCAGAGTAGGATTTTTTTGATGTATGACCCCCTCTTTTCCTACCCAGAACAGTACCTAGTCAAAGACAAAGAGGAGAAATGTGAATGGTTGCTTGCAAATCACACGGACAACTTTGCTTCCCATGTTCAGTAGTATTCCACTCCTGTACTTCAGAAACAGCAAGAGTATGCCAATGTGTGCTTGAGGGTAGGGCAGTTTGCTCAGCCTTAGAGTTCTAAAAATATTCATTACTACATGTAGCAAAACACTACACAGTCTGGTGGTTGTGGGCATGTTTTTGGTTGATCCAGTTGTGTTGCCTTCATGGTGTTTTAAGCCATGATTTTGCTTTATGCTCCAGTGAACATTATGCAAAAGTGTGTTGCTCTATGGGCTTGCTTTTATTTATTTATTTTTTAATCTTTCTTTTTCGTCTGATCTTTTTTTTTTTTTTCTTTTTTTTTTTTTTTTTTTTAATGTCTTTTGTGTAGTGTGTTCATTCCTGGCAAGCCAGAGATGATGAAGCACTTTGTCCTGCTAGTGTGCTGGACAT